>NC_083227.1:118523259-119805045 GCF_032191835.1 Heteronotia binoei | reverse complement strand
ATTGTCCTAGTGTTCTAGAAAGTGTACTTTTTTAATAGGAGTGGCATTAGGCAAATATTAACCTAATAATCTAATATACCTGGGCTGTAAAAATGGAATATGTCAGATCTGGAACCAAAATCTGCAAAATCCAGTATTATTTTTAAAACACAGTAATTAAACAATAAATACTATTCATTACTGAAAACCTATATGTTAACTATACCAAGACTTACAGTTCAGTGAACCACAGGATACTCTGAATTCATACAACTGTTATCACTATGAAAAAGTAACACAAGTCATCAATGAGGGAACCTAATCAGTTGTTATAGGTCCCCTATAACTAGGATTATTGAACCATATTATAACTTAATCTAAATAGATAATATGACTTTATAACTGGCATTTTATCTTTAAAGTCATTATTCTGAGGGTCTTTTCTTTGGTCAGGTCAAGGCTTTGGTGCATTAGCCACAATCCAATAATCAAATTCTTTACAGTGCAAAATCTGGCTTTAAAAAAATGTTGTGTGATTGCTATCTGGTTGATGTGAAGAATCTTGGCCTAAAGAGCACATGAAAAAAGAATGTTATGATTCCCTAAGGACCATGAATATTTCCTCAATGGAGTCTAGTTGTTAAGACAATGGCAGTGTAATGTTTATATACCATCAGAAGCTGGGGTCACCTTTTCTATCTCAGGGGGGTAGGCAAGTAAGTGTGTGTGTGTTTGAAGAAACAAGTTGTTTTTCTTTAAGTTTGGAAACAGTGAGCACAATAGATATAGCTGTGAGTGGGTTGAAGAATATTGGGGTGCATAATTTCTCTCTTTGAGGATCCAATATTGGGTAGCATTTCTACTGCCTTTTAGCACTGTCTCTTTCCCTCCATCTATGTCTAATTGTGAATTTGCAAATATTACAGAAACACCACATATTTCCATGGTTCTTTTTATATTATTTATTTATCAAATTTATATCCATCTCCCCTGAGTGAGACTCAAGGCGGCTAACAACATACAAAATACACTGGATAAAACAGTACAAAAGATACAATAAATAAACTGTTTTTACTCACTCCCCCATTGTGTACTGAAATCTACATATGGTGGGAATCACAAGTGTGCACAGCAGCTGCAGGGCGCTAGAGATTCTTTGCCACAATAGAGGCTTGAACTCTTAGAGGAACCAATGAGCTGGTTTGGCGCAAATCTTAACTGCTGTGATTTGGTATGGGAGCTGGGGTGTGTGTGTTTCCTTTGCTTGCATATAAGCAGGGTCATGGCCCCCGTCATTTTGTCTTGTTCCTGAGTTATCAATAAAGATGTTCCTGTTTGAACATCAGTGCATCGAACCCAGTATTTAACACACACACACCAAGAGATGTACCTCAACCCTGCACTTGGAACTTGACAGTACTGAGGGCAGTGGGGAGCAAGTGACATTATACAGAAGACAGGTAGTAGATTGAATGGTTGGAACTGGTTGTAAGACTATAGCAAGAGAAAAGGAAAGTTCTGGATCTCATAATGCAAGTTTTGCATTAGCTTCCCCTACACATGCAAAGACATTTGTAAAACCATCACACAGTTTGAAAATAATTGGTAGTCTTTGCTTAACCTAATAGATTTGTTTAAAACCTTGCCAGGAAAAAAATGTTTTTGATTATTCTTGTGTTAATAGTTTTAGCAACTCCCAGTGCAACAGAGCTCTGGCTCCATACAAACAAAGTGTGACATTCTTATGCTAATGAAATGACTTTTCAGATTACAGCTCTTTACACAAAGGAAGGCCCAGAGATCAGAAACACGACCAGAATTTCTTCTTTGGAAAAAGCACCACTCACTTTGCATCCTTTCTGTGTGTAACTGGCATGTTCATACGTGTTGCATATTCTCTTCCCAGTTTCAGAGGCAGACTTTCCATGGGAAAGGAACAGTGATCCTTACACCACCACCAAAGAATCATAACAATTCTACATTGGCTTTGTCTGTTTGTTTCATCCCCTTTATTTTCATTTGTACACCAGCTTGGAATAGCTGGCATCCTAGGGAAATCAACATTCATACTCCATCCCTCAACTCCCACCATTTGTGAATATTATGAATTGTATTTAATAATCATGGAGATTAATCAAATGGCACAGAAAGGTCAAATACTAAAAAACAATTAAATGAGCAATTCCATTGACTAGGAAAAAATCAATCAAGAATGAAATGTGGTTTTCCACTTCTACTACCCTCAAGCATATCTGAATTTTTATCTCAGGTAGGTTGAAAAGATACATGGGAAAAAACCCTAGAAGTTTGTTTCCAAAGTAACAGTATAATAGGCCTTACTAAGAAGCACAGCTGGCTTTCAGGTTTTTCATATTAGCTAGCTTTTCACTCTATATCCTTCTTCAGAACAATATTCACTTTGTATATAGGAGGCATTCTGTTGGCCTAACACCACCCAGGATCCTTTCAACATCAGCAGAGGAAAACAGGCTGAAAGAATCAAAAACTGAACCCGGAGATGGACAATGGGCCTCCAATTCACATACTCTATCAACATTGGCAGGTAGGTCATGGCAGAGCAATAAGACTTCCTCTGCAAAGAAGCTCGCAAATGCCTCAGTGCTAATGGTCAATTTTCCAAATTTATTTTGGAACCTCTTGGTGAGGGGCATCAAAGACTGAGTCACCCTAAACAATTATGCTGGGTGAAACCTAGTGCATGTGATGGAGGCTAAGTATAATTCCCTCTTCACAACCTTCACAGCCATATCGTAGGATTTTATAAGCAGCCTATAAGATGCTCTTGTAGCTTCATTGCCAGGGGTGACCCTAGGGCATGCAACAACCCAGGTAAGCCCGCCACCTGCTGCCCCTGCTGCCCTCCTCCACGGTGCTGCAGGGTGACACCGCACCCCACTGCCCACACCCTTCTACCCCTCTGGGGGTGCATGCAATGAAGTAGGGAAGGGACAGGGAGAGTGCCCGGGTGGCTCCTGGCCTCTGTTCTGTGGTCCTCACAACCTGGCTGGTTGGCTTCGCTTTGCCTCCCTTCCAGTTCTGGAAGGGTGGTGGAGCAAAGTCAGCAGGCTGGCATGCAAGCTCTCCACAGCACTTAAAGAGAGCATTGCAGAGCAGAGGCTAGGAGCCGCCCAGGCACGTTTCCTGGCCTGCTTTGCTGTGCATGCCCATGGGGGTGTGTGTGTGGAAGAGTGCAGGTGACAGGGTGCCATGCCGCAGGGCAGCATCAGGGAGTAGAGCAGCAGTGGTGGTGGAGGAACATTTGCCTAGGGCACCAGGAGAAGGGAAGGGCCCAAGTCAGCACCCCTCAGCCAGATGGCAGGGTGGCCTCTGTTCGTCGCAAGTATGCTACCAAACTCGCTCAAGTCATCTAAGCCCATTTGATCCCCATCAGTTCTACTGTATGCCAGGGGGATGATTTACTGCTGGAGCATAGAGGATGTCAGGGGGCAACTTCATTGATGGCTTCAGAGAGATGGGAGTTCTAGTCCCCTATCAGCTCATCAGGTGCAGAAGGTACTGGATCCCACAGAGCATTCTGGAATGTAATTGGATCCATTAGTCTCTGTGCATGAGCATAAATAAACTCACCACTTAGACAAGAGAGGGAAGAAATTTATGCATTGGTTAAATAGTACAGAACTCGGGAAGCCTAGGGCTTACTTCTCTCCAGTGTCAGTTAATTACCGTATATCTCTCATTTGCTTCCACTAATTTAATAAGGTGCGAATCCACAAGGATCTTTTTATTTGAACATACCAAGCAGCCTTACAGATTACTGTTGTGTTCACTGAATAGTACTACACTGCTAAAATCTCAAGTATCCTGACTCGCAACCTGAGATTAACTGCAGATTCCAAGGACTGAACCATGAATCTGCTGGATCCAATTCCCTCGTGAACCTCCTTCCTTATTCTATGGCACTAAACCTTGGAAACCAGAGCCAAAACTTTACTCCCCATGCTACCACAGCCACAAGTAGGTCTATCAACTGCTAGGTGAGGGCTGGATTTTCCCAGAAATTAAAATTGATATCCAGACTACAGAAATTGATTATCCTGGAGGAAATGGCAGCTTTGGAGGATTGACTCTATGGCATCACATGGGCTTTCTTTGTAGCAGGAGCTCCTTTGCATATTAGGTCACACATCCTTGATGTAGCCAATCCTCCAAAGAGTTTACAGGGCTCTTATTACAGGGCCTACTTTAAACTCTTGGAGGATTAGATACATCGGGGTGTGTGGCCTAAAATGCAAAGGAGTTCCTGCTCCAAAAAAAGCCCTTGCATCACTTCACCACTGAGCTTCTTTCCCACCTCAAACTCTGCCTTCCCTAGGCACCTCCCCGAAATATCCAGGAGTTTGCAAACATGGAATTGGCAGCCCTACAAGCAATTTAAGTGATGTAGGCCTGAAACGAGACACTGCATTATCCTGCATTATTCATTCCAAGAGCTACAGTTTAGATCAGTCCAGTAGGGGCATGTAACTGGGGAAAGTTGTAATAACACAGCTGGTATTGTGTAAGCTCTGTAGCTCCTCAATGCTAGCAGCTTGCCTACAGTGAAAAAAAAGACCTAGTTCTTTAATGCTTGCCTTGCTGGCTCTGTGGCTGCTTTGGACTTAATGCCTTAGCTAATCATGATTACAGCTTCTGCTTTTGGCCATGTAGACCTGTTGTAGTTGAGTTGGATACATTCCACACAAAACATGGGCTGTGTGCCCCCAGCTCAATAAGGAACACATGGATGAAGTTCAAGTAAGGAAGAAAGAGCTGGTGTTTATTATAATAAACAGAACCAGATGCTAAAGAAACAAAATTCCAGATAACCGTGCAGTTCTCTGCCCAAAACAGGAAGGGTCAAAGGTTTTATACCCAAAATGGCATCAGAGCAGGTAAAGATACAAAACTTACATAATTGGTCAACAGGTATCATAAGTCATTTGAATTGACATTGCTCTATTGGTTGCACCTAATAGGGGTGGTCTTACAGTCATTTGCAATTGTTTACATGACAGGGAACACAGAGGTCTTCCTACAGGGCTTATCAGGAACAATAAAGATACTTTATATATAAACATATACATAGGAGTGTAAATCTTCTCAAGGCTATAAGCCTCATACAGGACATTCTGAATCCCGGAGTAAAAGCATCAAAGCTTAGCTCAGGTACTAGAGCTCCTGAAAAGTGAAACTGAAAACCTATGCTTCCACATGCCTGTATAGCTGCACCAAACGGCGGACCTAGTAATTTTTACTGAAAGCGGTGAAGAGCGAAAGTTTAACAACCCAGAGGGTTCCTCAGAGTGTCAGTTAAGTCTAATTCCTACTGTTTCAGCGAGTTGGGCCTGACGTGGATGTGGAGGACTGCCGAGACTGAGTGGTGAGTGGAGCCAGGCAGGGCTGAGTGGTGAGCGGAGCCAGGCAAGGCCGGGGGGGGGGTGAGTGGTGAGCGAAGTCGAGTGGAGCTGGGTGAACCCGTTCGACAAGCGGGGCGCTGGCGGGGTCGGACGCTGGGAATGGAGCATTGGCGGTGGTGATCAGTGGTGGCTGTGGTGCCTCTGGCTTGGGTGAGGAGGGCTTGAAACAGCCATCCTGGGTGTTGACGGGCCCACGAGCGGAGAGCTACAGTGGCTGTCTTGAGTGCCATACGACTCCACAAACAGAGCTTTGGAGCCCTTACTGCGTGGCAGGGGGGCACGAAGGCGGGTCTTTACCCCCCCCCCCAGATCTTCCAGGCTGCGTGGGGGGATTGCCGAGCTCAGGCCTCCACTCGCTCTATACCTTGCTACATACCTTGCTACACGACTGCTGCACCTAGCCCTGTTATCCCACAACTACATCTGAGAAACTGGGGACCCTGCTCTTGCACAAACTGCAAATTGAGGAGAACTTTACATGGAAGCACAACAGCACTTTACTTTGTGACAACTACCTCCAACTATCTACGAACTGCCAGTTTTATAACTGAGTTGAATTGTTAATCTGCTAAATGTTTAATTGTTTTAGTTAATTAACTTATAGAGATTTATTTGGATTGATTGGCTTTAGATAAGTATATATATTTTTGGCAAATTAATTAAGGGCGTTTTATTGTTAGGGTTGGGTTTAATAATTAGCCATCAGAATTAAATTAAGTATTTTAGCCAATTAATCTATAAGGGAGATTGTGGGTTGGGTTTTTAACTGGGTTGGTTAACTTTAGAATTGGCAGGTTGATAGGTTAAGAGAACTGACTGGCAAGGCGAAGTGGATTGGGGAGTTAATAAATTGTAGGGTGTGAGTTGTGCTCTGCATTGGCTATGACAGAAGTAGAGACCAGTGGGGGATGACTGGCCTGGGGATTCCAGTACTTCTGGGGAGGGGGAGGTATGATGGTGGGAACAGACAATGATACAAGGGAAGGAGACCGAGACCAGATAGTGCTCGACAGCCTTCCGGTCTGTGTCCCATCCCGAGGGTGACAGGTAATGGGGCCAGGTTGAATGACTTGCCTCCGCCATTGGTGTTATGCAATGCCAGGTCCATAAATAATAAGACCTCCGTCCTCTGAGAGTTTCTGCTCGAGCAGGATGTGGACCTGGCTTGCGTGACTGAGACCTGGGTGCGAGAGGGAGACACAGTGGCCCTCTCCCAAATGGTTCCCCCGGGTTACTCAGTCTTTCACCAATCACAGACCAGCGGGTAGGGGGGAGGGGTGGCCCTATTCATATGAGAGGCTCACTCCTTTAGGGCTCTCCCAGCCCCAGAGATCAAGGGTATTGAATGTGCCGGTCTAGCATGGGATGTTGGGGAGGGGTTGGCGATTTGGCTGGTGTACCATCTGCCTAGTGCACCAGACAGCGCCTTACCATCCCTGATCGAGGCTGCAACAGGCTGGGCATTGGAGTACCCAAGGTTTGTGATCCTGGGTGACTTCAATGTCCATGCTGATGATGCGACCTCTAGTCAGGCGATGGACCTAATGTCATCCATGGTGACACTGGGATTCTCCCAATTTGTTACAGCACTCACTTACCAGGCAGGGCACATGCTAGATTTGATCTTTGTGGCCGGGGTTATGGTGCATGATATAACTGCAGAGGCGGTGCCATGGTCGGACCACTTTGCCCTCAAGGCTCGAGTGGATGCTCCACTCCAAACCCGTTTGGGCAGCAAGCTTATTATGGCTCGCCTGCGGAGTCAGATGGATCCTGAGCGGTTCCAAATGGCTCTATGGGATCCCTGGTCCCCTGGCGAATCTCTTGATGATCTGGTTGACTCCTGGCATGGCCGGCTCTCCAGAGCCATTGATGAGATCATGCCTCAGCGCCCTCTGCGCCCCCGCATTAAGCTGGCTCCGTGGTACACCCCGGAGCTGCAACAGCTGAAACGAGGACTCAGACGGTTAGAGAAGCAATGGCGGCGTACTCGGGATGAAGTGACTAGAACATCTTATAAAGAATTTATGAGGTCCTATGAGATGGCAGTCAAAGCCACAAAGAAGATTTACTTTGCGGCTAAGATTGCGTCTGCAAATTCGTGCCCAGCGCAATTGTTTAGGACAATTCGGAATCTTACAACACTGCCACAAGGCAGTCCAAATGTTAAGGAATTAGAGATAGGTTGTGAGGCTTTTGCGAAATTTTTTGCAGACAAGCTTGCCAGAGGGAGCTAAAATGTCCTATACGGGACATTGTATATAGATCCCTCTCTGATGGTCTTTTTCCAACACCTCTTAAAGAGGCTGTGGTCCACCCCCTCCTGAAAAAGGTTACATCAGACCTGACCGAATTGGCACATTACTGGCCAGTCTCAAATTTGCCCTTTTTGGGCAAAGTTATTGAGGGCAGTGGCGTCACAATTGCAGAGTTTTCTGGATGATGCTTCCATCCTAGATCCACACCAGTCCGGCTTCCACCCGGGCCATGGGATGGAGACAGTGCTTGTCGCCCTCGTGGATGATCTCCAGCAGCATCTGGATCGAGGTGGTCCGGCGGTGCTGTTGTTGTTAGACCTATTGGCAGCATTCAATACGGTTGACCATCAGTTACTGACCCGCTGCCTCGCCGACACAGGGATTCAGGAGCTGGCCTTCCAGTGGCTTTCCTCTTTCCTTGATGGTCAGGGACAAAGGGTAGCAATTGGGGGAGAGCTGTTCCAGAGGCACCTACTTAATTGTGGGGTGCCTCAGGGGGCGGTTCTCTCCCTGATGTTGTTCAACATCTACATGCGCCCTCTTGCCCAGATTGCCCAGAGGTATGGGCTGGGTTGCCACCGGTATGCTGATGACACCCACCTCTATCTACTGATGGATGGCCAGACTGACGATGTCCCAGAAAATCTGGACCTGGTGCTTCAAGCCGTGGCAGGGTGGCTTAGGTTGAGTAGGTTGAAGTTGAATCCAGGGAAGTCAGAGGTCCTTTGCCTGAGCTGTGGCAGCCTAGGAAGGGAAATTCCCCTACCAGCTTTTAATGGTGCGCCACTGAAAACAGTGTGCAGGGTCAGGAGCCTGGGGTTGCTACTGGAGTCTTCTTTGTCAATGGAAACCCAGATAGCAGCCACTGCTGAATCCGCCTTTTTTCATCTTAGGCGGGTGAGGCAGTTGGCTCCCTTCCTGGAGTGTGATGACCTGGCAACAGTGATCCATGCAACAGTCACCTCGAGGTTAGACTACTGTAATGCCCTCTACATGGGGCTGCCCCTGTGCCGAACCCGGAAACTGCAGCTAGTGCAGAACACGGTAGCCAGACTGTTAATGGGACTCCCTAAGTGGGAACATATACAGCCTAGGCTACGGGAACTGCACTGGCTGCCAATTGTGTACGGGGTTCGTTACAAGGTGCTGGTTATCACCTTTAAAGCCCTATATGGCTGAGGACCTGCCCATATGTTCCCCAGAGAGTACTGAGATCTAGCTCACAAAATCTGCTGACCATCCCTGGGCCGAAGGAGGCCAAATTGAAAGCTACAAGGGAGAGGGCCTTCTTGATTACAGCTCCCCACTGGTGGAATCAGCTACCAGAAGAGGTACAGGCCTTGCGGAGCCTCAACCAGTTCTGCTGGGCCTGCAAGACCATCCTCTTCCAGTTGGCTTTTTAATGTGAAACTATTGTACCATTGTCATGAAAACTATGTTTTATATCAAGATCGTAGCACCAAATCAAATTGTGGTTTTAAATAGATATTTTAATTGCTGTTTTAAATGTAATTGTATATTTAATTGTTGTGAAATTGGGGTATTTTATTGCTATATTACTGTAACGTTGTATTTTATGCTACGTAAGCCGCCCTGAGCCTGCTTTGATGGGAAGGGCAGGATATAAATTAAAACGTTATGATTATTATTTATTAATTCGGCTCTCCCCCTGACCAGTGGTATATCAAAAAGAGATTGGAGGCTAGAGACCTCCTCTGCCCCTATACAAACATCCATTGTGGTCAGCTCTTCAATTAGCATGGCTAACAGAACTTGCAATCCATTATCATACCAATGACACTGACCAGAGCTATTCTCCATCACAGCTAGCCTGATAAGAAAGAAGTGTGTGTATGTGGGGGGGGGGGGCAGGCTTGCAAAGTTTTCAGTGAGCCAGAGAAGACAGAAACTAAATATAATACCTTACTATTTTAATAGGGTATTCCTTTATACTATTTTAAATCAAATAAAAGATAATTCATAGCCAGGTGTTCCATAGATGATCCCCTGCCTGGCTTTGGCTGTGCTTCTGATCTTTGCCTATGCAGATCCATGTTTTTGCCCTCTGAGTCTGACCACATAACTTGCTTTGTTTCTTTAGATGCCTGTGATGATTGGAGGTTTTTGGGGGAAAGCTTCCTAAAGGCCCAGGTTTTATTTCCAGCAGATTATACAATATGTATAAAAAAATCCTCAAAATATGCCTCCCAAGTCCACACATACCTACGAAGAAACAAACCCTACAGAGCTGAATGGGAGTTATTCCCAAATAAATAAGCACAAAATTGCATCCTGTCAGGCAAGAACCCTTTGCAAGTCATACTGATTTTTTCCCCCCAGTCAGGATTGATTTTGCTTCCAATTTCCCTCCAATTCTAGAATTAATAATAATGTTACCACCTTTTTGGAAGTTCTGCTTGAATCCTTCAAAGAGTTATGTTGGCTGTTTTTCAGAAGTCTGCTAAGAAAACTCAATTTAGTGCTACATATTCAAGTTCTCACAGTCTGCTTGCTCAAGCTTGCTCAGTCTGCTAAGAAAACT
This sequence comes from Heteronotia binoei, assembly GCF_032191835.1. Taxonomy (NCBI): domain Eukaryota; kingdom Metazoa; phylum Chordata; class Lepidosauria; order Squamata; family Gekkonidae; genus Heteronotia; species Heteronotia binoei. The sequence goes on along the minus strand of NC_083227.1, from coordinate 119,794,828 downwards.
CAATTTAGTGCTATATATTCAAGTTCTCACAGTCTGCTTGCTCATAGGGCACCTTTGAAATATAATTGTGGCTTCGGCATCTTGAGCATTGTGGAAAAGTGGGTTACAAATATAATAATAATAAACTTTTATTTATACCCCGCCCTCCCCGCCTAGGCAAGCTGATAAAAAATATCAGCTTTAAATTTGATTGTGAATGCTTCTCAGTCCTTTCACCAATTCAAAAATGAATTGCTGCCACAGGAGAAATTCTTTCAGTACTGATACTTGCCATATTATTGAACCTGAATGCTTCCTGAGCAAGTCGAGCCACTATTTTTTCCAATGCACATTAAAGATTAGATCTTAATCAAATTTCAGGTAATGCAAGTTATAAAAGCCTAGGGCAGAATTAGCTTGTTCCTTTTTCCAAATGGATGACTTCCCATTTATTAGATCAAGATGATTAGCTGTTCAGTTTGGTAAATCCACAAGCAGTAAAAAACCATCTTTTGATAGAACTTTGTTTGATGGCGTTATAAAGGTGCCCTTTGCACAGGATTTGATAGTAATATGACTTAATTGTTTGGCTTAGTAAAGGATTCTCTTTTTATGAGATGATAGCCCATTCAGTGCATGAGGAATTCCTAAGAGTAAATGATTATCTTAGAGTAGCTGTAAAAATTATGTAATGACAACAACTACGAACTATGCAAAAGGCTAGTTTGGTTTCACTGAGCTGCATTATTCATCGATTTGCAATAGCAATGCCACTTTGAGGGTGAAAATAGTTTGGGGCTTTTGTATGTATGTATTTCTAGACCTGACCCGTCCAAAACACAGAGTTGGCATCCACAAGAAGGACTGCTCAAAAACTTGCTCAAACCTCGTTGTCTGTCTGTCTTCTCACAGTCTACTCATAGTTTAAAATAGTACTATGGCTCAGTGGTAGAGCATCTGCTTTGCATGCATAAAGTCTCCAGCTCAGTCTCTGGCATCTCCAGCCAAAAGGATCAGGTAAAAAATTATGTGAAAGACCTGTGCTTGAGACCTTGGAGAATCAATGCCAGTTTAAGTAGACAACAATGATTTTGATAGAACAGAGGTCTGAAGGAGCTGGGGGGCCTGAACAGCCACACAGTGTTTCTCTTGTTGAACAGGTGGTCTGCCCAGCCCAACAGTATGCAAGCACATGGCAGGGAATTGTAGTTGTTTGGCTGGAATGGTTTGTAAGGTCACCCATTCCTGACATTGGCCATGCAGAAGTATACATACTTCTTCAATACCAGCAGCATCCATCACAACAACACTGCTATGACTTGGGGTGATCTGTTTTGACAGCATCCAGACAGCATCCCATTCTGGAAGATCTGATTGGCAATGCCAAGGGCCCCTCTTCAGCTGCTGAGCACTCTGGTTCCCAGCCTCTTGGGCTCCTTCACGAGATGGTTGTCCACTAGGTTGTCCACTTGAGCTTGAAGCAGCTGGTTATGGGTGAGGCCCCTGTCTCTCGTGAAGTTGTTCAGTTTGTTGAAATTTTTTGGCCTCTCTGGGGTCCGCCATGTAGATGGGGGAGGTGGTGGTGCTGTCAGGAGTGTCTTGAATTTGCCAATTCCTCTCCTGCATCCAGAGCTCATATAGTCTCTTTCACTCATCTATGTTGTGCTAGACCTGCAGAAGCCACAGGAATTCAGAGGGATGCAGGGCATGGAATCAAGACCACAGGCAGAGGCTGCACATGTTCTGGAATAGGTGTTGCTTCCTGTAATGATCTGGGCCAAGTTTGCAGTAGAAGTAGGCTATGATGTGGTCTCTGGGGATGCAGTAGTTGTTCATGAGGTGCTGAAACTCAAGGGCAGTCCCACCCGTTGAGGTCAATGTAGGATCACTGCATTTCCACCAGGTGAAGACATGTTCCTCCCTCACATTCTGATTCCCAGGCAGTGTTTCATCCAATTCTGGACTATCATCCTGTATCTCTGCTGGGAATCCCAATCCTTCACCAGTATATGCCATGTATGAACAGTCATTATATGGCTGTTGTCAAACACTGAGACAGAATACCAATCATCTGTGGACATGGCTAATTCAGATTTCCCACCCACTCTCATCTGTTCCTCCAGAAGGAACTGTATCAGAGTCTGCACCACCATTAACCCCTGCTGCTCTAGGTTTGCAGCTTGGAATTTGGCTCACCATTTCCAGCAGGTGGTCTTCTTCCAGAGGCTTTTAAAAGTTCACCCTCAAGGGGAACCACAGGTATGGGGGCTTCTCCTCCTCCATATAAGGCAGCTTTCTGCCTTATATGATTTCTTAAAATGGATTTCTAGTGGCAAGTAGTAGTGCTATGAATGATGCTGCAAATTCATGATACCATGTTCTTTCTAACACTACTGTGACTTGGAGTGATCCATTTTGACAGCATCCAGTCAGAAACAACAGGATTACAGCACTGTATTCCCTACATAGAAACTATTACAAATAATATGACCTGTTGTAACAAATTCCTGTACTTTTGGCTACATTCCACAGTCTTTCTAGTCCTGACAGGGAATTGTGGGTGCTTCTCTCCATCAGATGTCACAGCAGTATAGTGTCCAGGGAGGAAACTGTTTCACAGAAGATAGATCTATCAACAATGACTAGCTATGAAGGCAAAACAAGACATCCATGCTCAGAAGCAGGGTGTTTCTGATTGAGCACCTTTTGTTAGGGGAGAAGCAGCAAGGCAAGGCTGTTGCTTTCATACCATGCTGATAGTCTTTTTAGATGTTTGGCTATTGTAGGAAACAGGAGAAGAAGAAGATATTGGATTTATATCCTGCCCTCCACTCCGAAGAGTCTCCTTTACCTTCCTCCCCCACAACAGACACCCTGTGAGGTGGGTGGGGCTGGAGAGGGCTCTCACAGCAGCTGCCCTTTCAAGGACAACCTCTGCCAGAGCTATGGCTGACCCAAGGCCATGCTAGCAAGTGCAAGTGGAGGAGTGGGGAATCAAACCCGGTTCTCCCAGATAAGAGTCCACACACTTAACCACTACACCAAACTGCCTGGTAGACTAGTCCGCACACTTAACCACTACACCAAACAGGATGGTAGACTAGACAGATCTTTGATCAGATGACCCAGTAGGATTGATCTTTTCTCAGATAGTGCCCTATATATACAGAGAAATTGAGAACTGGGCCCAAATTCTGACTATTGCCATTACCCTATTTTTCAAGGTGTTGTAACTACAGTAGAAGAATCTTTTGAAACAATAATCCTCACTCTTTTGTAGCCCATTTAATGGCATTATTAGAACTGATCAGACTTAATGATAGAACACCTTGGGATGATCTATGAGGAACATGATGGTAAAATCTTTTTGAACAATCTTCCATGGCCTTGATTAAAGGAAAATGAGTAAAACCAAAAATATCTTTGTTAAATCAGGGATGGGAGTTTGGAATAAAAGAAAAGGAAAAAAATATTTAAGTATCTCCTTAAGACTACTTTTTTTTTTTTTTGCTGAGTTGGCAGATTTTCTATCATAGTTGGGAAATCCAACATACTGAGAATACAGCAGTGACTAGAATACAAGTTTATCCTATGAAAAATGTTTGACATAAGGAACGGTAGGTATGTGTGTAAAGTGCAAGAAAAAGTCTTCGTTGTTGGTCTCCTATCCAAGTACTGGCACAGGTTAGTGTCTGAGATCAGATAAAACTGGGTTATACTATACCGTTCCACATCCCAGAATGGTAGGTACTTTATCATTTATCGATAATTTAAGTTAAGGCAGAAGTCATATAAGAACTTACATTGGAACATTTTAAGAGAAAGATACATTTAATAAAATAATATATGCAGGCAAGAAAGGAACAACTTTTTTAAATGTATCAAATTTCGATAAAGATCTCTTGTCTTCCCCAAGCAGTTTTTCAGCAGCAACAGTGGATTGTCTAACAGAGGCATTACTTTAGAAACCAACCTTGCAATAAGCTCAGTTCTATTGCTATATCCATTCAGACTACACCAGGGGTGTTGAACTTATTTGTTATGAGAGATGGAACTGACATAAATGGGACTTTGTGGGACCAGGCCATGCGTGTCATAAAATTAAATGCCAGGTAATGGAGATATAAACTTAACAAAGGACACAGACAAACACAAACATATATTTTTACTTAAAATACAAACATGCTTAAAACTCTTGCAGTATTTTATTTAAAATAGAAAGGTTGGGGAATAGTTGGATTTGGCAATTATTATATAGTGGGTTCTGTGCATGGAGGAGTTGCCAGTTGAGTGATAACAAGCTCTTTAATAGACGTGACATAGTATAAGGTTACGTTACAAGACTGGAGCTGGGGCCAACGGGCCAAACTTGTATACATCTCTGGGTTCCCACATAAACATGTTATTGGGTCATTCAAACCAGTGGGGCTTGTGATTGGTCTAGGACTACAGAGATTTGGATCCTGCAGCCCTTTGTTCTCTAGTCCCCAAGCTCAGTCTGTATGGCTCCAATGAGCCAGGCAGGAATACCCAAAGTCTTCCCTTGAATCTACATACATAATAACAATGCAATTCTTAAAATAAAACATCAAGAAAAAGCACAAGGATCACAGCAGAAACTAAAAATATAAAATGCTCTAGGAAAACATGTAACGTCTGGACACTGCAAGCTTCTTCCCCCACCCCAGGTCTACTCAGATTGGCAATGTCTCTCCAGTATAATATCCTCCTTTGGCTGTGGGTTCCCAGGTTAGAGTACTCACTAGGCACCAGTTTTCATGTGCATTCAGCAGGAACAAGCCAGATCAAAGCATCAACCCTTTATTTTTAAGGACATAATTCCAGTAAGCAACAGCTTCAGTTGGTCATAGGAATGCTGGAAAGTGAAACTGAGCTCCCCTCAATTTAAACACATCACAACACAGACAAAGTTGCAAGGAAAACATGAGATGGATTTTCCATTAAGGTCTTGTTGGACACAGTTTTAGTTGAGAAGGCCACCAGCATGTTTAAGTAACATAAAGGTAGGCCTGACTGAGAAGAAAAGAAGACAGAAGAGTTGATCTCACAGTGCAGGCACTGAGATCAAGACAACTAACATTCCAGTCTTATCTATAACAGAAACATAACTTGCACTATGCCTTACTGAATTTCTAACATGTTTCTGTATAGCAATAGAAGTACTGGGGGGCGGGGGCTAGACCCCAGAACTGGATTTATCTGGTCAAGGGACATGCAAAGTAGAATTTGTTTCTGTGACATAAATCCTGACCAATGAGTTGACAGCACCCTGGCAAACGTATCAGTAGTGTGTAGCTGGGTCTCATGATGAAATTATGTTAGATGCGGAAGCCAGTTAGTATGTGTATGTGTCAACATGTCATCAAGGGTATATAATATTATAACAATATTGAAAGAAGGTAGAGCAGCTTGGTATGTAGGCTTTGGCTTAGCTCTGCTCTCCAGTTGTTGTGATAAACTTTTTTTCTTCCTCCTCACTTGGACTTCACCTACATGTTTTTTATTGGTCAAAAACATGCAGATTTGCACAACAGATCCTGGCAACCCAGATGGGACATCTGGGGGTCACTTGGTGAACTGCTTGCGGGTGGGAGACAATTAGTGTGCACTAATAGCTGAATTTCCAGCTTTCCTCCTTGCCTCAGCTCTGGCCCATAAAAGCAGTTGCCCAAGCATCTCCAGTTCAGGGGAGGGACGGTGGCTCAGTGGTAGAGCATCTGCTTGGGAAGCAGAAGGTCCCAGGTTCAATCCCTGGCATCTCCAAAAAAGGGTCCAGGCAAATAGGTGTGAAAAACCTCAGCTTGAGACCCTGGAGAGCCGCTGCCAGTCTGAGAAGACAATACTGACTTTGATGGACCAAAGGTCTGATTCAGTATAAGGCAGCTTCATATGTTCATATGTTCATATGTTCATAGTCATCCCAGAAGTCCAGTGGAGTGATGAGGAACGCCAGAAAAGGCGAGTGATAAGGCGCCAGAAAAGGTCAGCTGACTACAGGACCCCAGGTTCTCAGGCAGGGCATGGTCATTCCTTTTGTAAGTCTCTGGGAGGGGAAGGAAGTAAACAGATGCCTTTGGACTTCATGGTCTGAAACAGGACCAAGAGAGGAGCTGGCAGTAAGAGGAAAAAGCCACCCCAACGAAAGGAAAAGGGTGTGTGTGTCGGTCACTGTCCAGCTAAGCCCAGCTTTTAACCTCCAGGGTGGTTGGCAGGCTAACTTTTTAAAAAGAGAGAAATAGTTCACAAGGTTGGTGCAAGTTAAGAGTTTGTTTGTTTTAATGTATGGGTGTTTTCGCACTCACCTTCAGCCGGCGCCGCGACCCTCTTGACGACGGAGGATCTGTGCTGATTTCCCACACGAAGCGCTGGAGCAACCAGAAGAGCCGCCAATTTCCGGCGCGAAGCCCGCTCAAGCGTTTTCCTGCTTCTTGGCGATTTACGTTTGAGCGGGCTTCGCGCCGGAAATTGGCGGCTCTTCTGGTTGCTCCAGCGCTTCGTGTGGGAAATCAGCACAGATCCTCCGTCGTCAAGAGGGTCGCGGCGCCGGCTGAAGGTGAGTGCGAAAACACCCTATGTGTTCTGTCTAGCTAAAAAAGATATATTCATTTTATCTATAAAATTGTGGAGAACCCTTATGCAGCGAAATAAAGTATGAGATTTATATCTCTCTCTCCCTCTCTCCTGTTGAGAGTCTGGTAACTCTCTCTCCCAGAAACGTCACAAGAAGACTGTTCCAGGCACACAGATATAGCAGGGGGAACAGTTTGTAACTGTTTTCTCTCTCCAAGGATATCTGCTTGCGGGAAATAATTGTTTTATGTTTTGGTTATGTGCTGAGACTTTTATTCATATCACAGAAATCAACTGTTCCTTCCAGACAGCTGGATCAGGGCAGCTCTGCGGTGCTGTTGTTATTAGATCTGTCAGCCGCTTTGACACGGTTGACCATCAGCTACTGACTAGCCGCCTTGCCGATGTGGGGATTCAGGGATCTGCCTTACAGTGGCTGACCTCCTTTCTCCAAGATCGGGGACAAAGGGTGGTGATAGGGGAGGAAGCATCCCAGAGGCACTCTCTTAGTTGTGGGGTGCCGCAGGGAGCGGTCCTATCCCCGATGCTATTTAATATCTATATGTGCCCCCTTGCCCAGATTGTCAGGAGGTATGGACTGGGTTGCCATCAATATGCGGATGACACCCAGCTCTATCTACTGATGGGTGGCCAGTCTGACTGTACCCTGGAAAATCTAGACCTGGCGCTACAAGCCGTGGCTTCTTGGCTCAGACTGAGTTGGCTGAAACTGAATCCGACGAAGACGGAGGTTCTCTACCTGGGTCGGGGCGGTCCGGAGGGAGAGATCCAGCTGCCGGCTCTTGACGGGGTACCATTAATACCGGTCCCTAAGGCCAAGAGCTTAGGCGTGCTTCTTGAGTCCTCCCTTACAATGGAGGCCCAGGTAGCAGCCACGGTTAGATCTGCCTTTTTCCATCTTCGGCAAGCGCGGCAGCTGGCCCCTTACCTGGAGCGCAACGACTTAGCGACGGTAATCCATGCTACGGTCACCTCAAGAATAGATCACTGTAATGCTCTCTACATGGGGCTACCCTTGACGCTAACCCGGAGACTACAACTAGTGCAGAATGCTGCGGCACAACTGTTAATGGGGCTGCCGCGATGAGAGCACATTCAGCCAGTGCTGAGGGAGCTGCACTGGTTGCCTGTTGTGTACCGAGTTTGCTTCAAGGTGTTGGTATTAACCTTCAAAGCCCTTTATGGTCAGGGACCTGCCTATCTACGGGAGCGTTTTTCCCCATATATCCCCCAGAGAGCACTGCGATCAGGGACAAAAATCTGTTGTCAGCCCCTGGCCCAAAAGAAGCCAGGTGGTGTGTGACGAGATCCAGGGCTTTTTCAGTGGCAGCACCAGAACTTTGGAACACCCTTCCAGAAGCCATAAGGGCCCTGCGGGATTTGTCTGCATTCCGCAGGGCCTATAAGACCGAATTATTTAAACAGGCTTTTGCGGTTTGAAAAAGGGCTGCCGCCGGACATCTTACAGAATGCTGGCAATCACAGTCGAGAATTCGATACTGCCTATATTGTACTGAAATAGCGCCATAGAATGGTTTTAAAGTTGATATATGTAAATTATGGTTTTATATGTTTTATGGATTGATTGTATTTTATGATGTTGTGAGCCGCCCTGAGTCCGCTTCCGGAGAGGGCGGGATATAAATGGAAAGTAATAAATAAATAAATAAATAAATAAAAAGTCAATTTTGTAATTTTGTTTCTTTTAAGGATATTCGGTTAAGTGGATTTTGTGAAAGGTGATAGTGTATGTTTGTAACATGATCCCCGGGGAATGGATGAGTGGTAGTGTTTGAAGTTCAGTTTCTGTGTTTGGTTGTGGCTCTGCTTTATAAATGTAAAGTGATAAGAGAACTCATTCATGACTGCCTTTATCAGGGGTTGCTTTGTAGAAAAATAGGTGGTGAAGCTCATTAGCATAACTCATTAGCATATGCTGTCCCCCCACCAGCCAAAAGCAACCCGACGCAAGAAAGGAGAGCTCCAGGTGAGCAAGGTCTGCTTGGGCTGCCTAGAGATCCAGCCAGCCCAAGCAGGCCTCACTTACCTGGGGCTCTCCCTGCCCCCCCAGTCAAAAGGCCAGCAAGCCACCCACCACCCAAAATCACATGAGAAGTGGAGAAAAGGTGGTGTGGGTTAATGAGGGCTGCTGGGGGTGTGGCAAAGCTCCTGGTGGCTGGCTGCCTGCTCTCTTAATCCAGGATTGTTATGCAGCTGCACCTACTATTCAATGGACAAGGTAGGTGGGGAGGAGGGGGAGCATTGAGGGAGGGATGGTGGCTCAGTGGTAGAGCATCTGCTTGGTAAGCAAAACGTCCCAGGCTCAATCCCCGGCATCTCCAAAAAAGGGTCCAGGCAAAGAGGTGTGAAAAACCTCAGCTTGAGACCTTGGAGAGCTGCTGCCAGTCTGAGAAGACAATACTGACTTTGATGGACCGAGGGTCTGATTCAGTATAAGGCAGCTTCATATGTTCATATGATCAGAAAGGTTCAGGAGTTGTGCTCCTGTGAGCTCCTGCTGAATTCAAGACCTGGCCTTTATACAAAATAGGAAAAAAACATGCCTGGCTGTGGAGTTTTATTTTCCATGTTGATTACATTTCCTTTCTGTTTCTCCCCTGACTTTGGACAAAGGATAAAGGTGTTTTTCTTTATATTCTTTTGCCTGTATGCTGATACTAGGCTGAACTTTGAAATGGCTTATGTGTAGGAATCCATTTATATGGTGTGTATGTGTTTATCTATCTGGACACAGAGACCTTAATGGAAAATCCATTCACATTTTCTTTGCAGTTTTGTAAGCCCAGAAGAGCTTCCTGCTGCAGACAAGGAACTAGGAACTTCAGCAGCCTTGGAGTTTCAAAGGGTGAGGACAGGATGGGAAGGAAGATGGAAAAAACTATAGGTATGATTAAAGCCCAGGATGGACTACATTATTAAAGGATCTAATAATCCTCCATCGAGAATTCATTCATTTGCTTATCCTCCAAGAAAGGCTTAAAGTAGGCATGAGTTTGGACTGGGGCGTCCCCCAATCTGATTCATATGAAGTCACAGTCAAACACTGCTGTCTTTTAAAAACATTTTCAAGTGTGCTAGGGCTTGATTTGGATCAAGACCATGGTGTAGTGGGAGAGAGGGCTTCAGCCTTCCATTTGTACCTTTTCCTGAGTTGAAATAGCTCCAGAGGGCACTATTTACCCCACTGTGAAACTGCATGTGCAGACCTACATTGGGGCAAGTAGCACCCCCTGGGCTATTTTGACTCCGGAGAATAACAGGAGAGGGACTTCACAAATAACTTCACAGGGGCTCTGCAGCTAGAAATGGCCATATTAAGACTTACAGAAGATGTATAGTTTTTATTGACTTCATTTGTTTATGTTTTTATTGGCTTGGCTTGTTTCTATTTACCTGTTGGTATTGTTTTATTGTTTTAGTTCTGAGCTTCCTCAAACAGGTTCTGGAGAGATGGCATACAATTTTAAAAAATAATTAAAATTAAACATGGTTGACACCTTCCTTAATAAAGTAGCTAAAATTTTAAACTATTTTAACTAGGTTGACTATTATTACCAATTATAACTATTGTAATTAGTCACTGTACTTTTGAGTTTTGTATATGAAGCACACCTCAATGATTTCACAGTCATCATAACCCATTTATGAAGTGGGCTCTGGCCCATAAAAGCTTATGTTTTAATAAGCCTTAACAGTGGTTGGAGTAGGTTTTTTTTAACTAATTGCATTGAAATTGTCATTATGGCCCCATAATCCATGTTGACTATCCAATCACCTAAAATGCATAACATTTTGACAGAAACTTGAGAAATAGTTGGGTATTGCTGCAACCAAAAATGTGTAATACTGTGTGAAATGCAGGAAACTGATCCACCTCATTGGAAGCTATTTGATTCTTAGATTCGAAAACTAATGCTAGTTGTGCTAGCTATTCATTTCTTCCTATTCCTTTCCCTTTTGCAGGTTTGTACTTAAGAGGTCTTTTATTAAGACTGGCTTGGTTTCTAGTGTTTTCCTCCAATAGACCACGGCCTTGCAAAGCTTGTCTTGACCTTCTCACTACTTGCAGAAATGAGAACTGAAGCACTGCTTTTGCTGAAGCAGTGGTTTCCCCTGTTTTTGAATCACTGTTCAAAACCAAACAAGAGACATTTGACTAGAGCTAAGCAGACATGCCAACACAATTATGTCCAATGCTTTTAAAGTACAGATGTCAGCCCCCACCTCATTCAGTTTGGGTGTCTGGTGCCATTTCACTTTGAATGAAGGTGACACATCTTGCATTCAGTGTGATAACTGACCGTTCTGCAGATCATTGCACCCCATGTGGATCTCTTAACATAAGAAGCAATGACACATGACAAAAATCTTTATGAATTGGAAATCTTTACACAAGTCAAAATGATGCTACGGTCTTGCTGAATTCATCAACTGCAATCTACTTTTGCCACCACTGCGAGGAACACTGAGCATTTCTTACAGTGAAGGCAAGAATCTGTCACAAAATTTGTTGCTTGCCTGGTGGCAAAAGCTAGTGATTCTGTCAGGTTCACTCAGCAAAAACAGATCTGTCTTTCAGGACATGATGCGACAATGGGAGAGAAATTTAGTCCTGGCAAAGATTTACTCTTTTTCTTCTGACTTTTCATTTACAAATAATTAACATATGCACAATCTGAATATGTGCATTATGGTACAGAGCCTTTTCCTACACTGGATGAACAAAATATAGTGCTTGGAGACTTGGAACTGTGTATGTTACAGTAAGAAATGTTTCAGTCCTTAGCTTGAGGACTGTCTAGGTTTGTCATCTATTTGATAAACTGTTCACAAACAAATGTCAAAGTATTTCTTTTGTGAGGTTCAGTGACAGGTTTCCTTAGCTATGACACCAGACTGTTTCAAGTAACATTGCAATTTAAAAAAAATCACATTATTTTCAAATGAACATCTTCTTATTCTGTTCCATGCAGGTAAAAACAGTAAAGTATATATTTAAAAGCCTAAGGATATTCTCTTGTCAAATTAACTGAGGTGCATATTATTACTTAGAATTAACAGAAATCTTTACATATGAGGATCACAAGTACCTACACATTATATAAACAAAACTCATATTTCAAAATAGTAGTACATTCTTAGCTACTTTAATCTGATGAATTCTTCCTGCATTGCAAGGAAGCGCAATGACTTAGCGACGGTAATCCATGCTACGGTCACCTCAAGAATAGATCACTGTAATGCTCTCTACATGGGGCTACCCTTGACACTAACCCAGAGACTACAGCTAGTGCAGAACGCTGCGGCACGGCTGCTAATGGGGCTGCCGCGACGGGAGCACATTCAGCCAATGCTGAGAGAGCTGCACTGGTTGCCTGTTTTATTCCGAGTTCGCTTCAAGGCGTTGGTATTAACCTTTAAAGCCCTCTATGGTCAGGGACCTGCCTATCTACGGGACCGCCTTTCCCCATATATCCCCCAGAAAGCACTGCGATCAGGGACAAAAAATCTGTTGTCCGCCCCTGGCCCAAGAGAAGCCAGGCTATGTGTAGCGAGATCCAGGGCTTTTTCGGTGGCAGCGCCAGAACTTTGGAACGCCCTCCCAGAAGCTATAAGGGCCCTGCGGGATTTATCTGCGTTCCGCAGGGCCTGTAAGACCGAACTGTTTAAACAGGCTTTTGTGGTCTAACGGAAAAAGGGCTGCCACCAGACACCGGTGGGTCTGATCATAGTTAAGAAGTCAATACCGCCTATACTGGATTGAAATAGCACTATAGAATGGTTTTAAAGTTGATATGTAAATTATGGTTTTATATGTTTTATCGGATTAATTGTTTTATAATGTTGTAAGCCGCCCTGAGTCCGCTTGCGAAGAGGGCGGGATATAAATGAAAAGTAATAAATAAATAAATAAATAAATAAATAAATAAATAAATAAATAAGTAAGTAAGTAAGACCAAGAGTTAGATTGAGCAGGCCTTGAATAGAAGGATTTTTGTTTCCCTAGCAGTCTTTTCAGACCTGGGATTATTAATTTCTGGGTCATGGAACCCATGTGGACTAATGGCACTGATAGAGGGGGGATAGGAAAAAACATCATTTTTTCCCACTTCCTCCTTCTCAGTGCAGTACCCTGACCCATATCGTTTGTAGTCTACCTGTGTCCCCATGACTCTAGGAATCAACTTTTCCTGGGAGACAAGGGAAAGATTTACATTTATCAGCACCTTCTGATGATGAATTGCTGCTGGCTGTAGCTTCTGGTTTACACTGATGATAAATTTGTATATTTGTGTAAATCTTGATTACACAAGTGGGCTCACACAAGTGATTCTTAGCTAACTTAAGAATTAAAAACCACTGGGTCTGATTTTCCTGTTGCAGATGCATTTTTATTATCTTTCATTTGTGATTTTTTTTGGTTATCTTTGTTAGTTGCTCATTTTTACAACACAAACTTTCTTAATTTTAAAAGTTTTGACTAGCTAGCAAGGGGACAGTTCATCCATTGATTGCATGCCCCCATAAGAGAATCCTGCAAAATGCTGCTGAGAAATAGAAACATTCCATGAAAGAAGGAAATACTTAGAAGCTATTTAGATACTTTTTTTTTGGGTAGTGGGACAGATCTTTCAGATTTATAATTTATCTCTTCCAGCCATTTCTGGATCACCCTGAGCAGCATTGTTTTTTTACACACACAGTCTTGAACATTTAATATTTAATGTTTGCTGTGTCTAGTCCAAAATATGTTTTAATGTGTACAGAATATGTGTATTAATATGTTTTAAAACTAGATGGAAGTATTTACTGATAATTTTTACATATTTCCAACACAGAGATCAAGTCAAACCAAAATGATTAAGTCAAGCCAAAATAGTTTATCCCATTAGATAATGGGATTATTAGATATTAGATATAATGTTCTGTGTGCAATATAATGACTTGGGTGTGCTATATAATACATCCCATTAGAGGATTTGCGTGTGCTATATAATGTTAACACTACATAAAGCCAGGTGATTTTAGTGTCATTGCATCTAAGGTGCTCGCAGAACCAACAGCAATTACCTTGCAAAAAGGAATAACAATGCATGAAGAACTGACTGATGGAGTGGGGAAAGCTGCCCTGTCAGGCAAGTAGGACACTTCTGTTATTGGTCTTTCATGAACCTCCAGATATACTGCATGCAGATTAACAACAAAAAGACTCACGTGGAACTTTAAAAACTAACGTTTATTATGGTATAAAGCTTCTGATGTGTATAAAGCTGATGGTATAAAGCTTCTGATGTATAAAGGTGTGATGTGTGTATATCTATTTGTCCACTGTGGATACAGTTAATGTATCTAATGAAGCAGGTTTTAGTCAATGAAGGTGTATATCATAATAAATATGTTTAATACACTGTAATACTCTTGGTTTTTTGGTTACAAGCTAACATGGCTGGCTGAAAGTGTTATATACAGGTTGTAAATTAACCTTGTATAAATTTACAGCCCATCTTGTGTTCCACTGCATAGTCCCATCCAAGAGTAGAACTAACGTGGGTGGCGTTAGTCAGCTTCTAAAGGGGAGAAATTACGCCAAGTGGGGAGGGGAATGAAGCATAGCCAGACGAACGAGCATGAGAGACAAGCCATCACCATGGTGATCCTGCCCATGGTGATCCTGCGTATGCTATTGGCTCACTGCCAAGGTGGGGTGGGGGGAGGGAAGGAGCAGCTCAGGACCACAGGATTGGCCAATCCATTGCACGTGACCAGGAGGGGAGGTGGAAAGCCTGTGCCTGAGAGGCTGTCAACCTCCTCGTGCCCACCCACTGTCAGAGACTCATGCCAATGGCAGGCAGATGGGCAGGCAGATGGGCAGAGGCACGTGCCCCCTGGCTAGTCACAAACAAACAGGAAGTACAAAGTACAGAAGTCCACTTCCAAAGACAGCAGCTGGAATGTGTGTATGGGAATGAGCAGACAGAGTCCCAGTCTGTCACCAAGTCCAACAGGCAACCTCCCTGAACTCAGAGACCCCCTGTGCCACTCTGACACCCCCTGCTGTGTGCATGGAACTCCTCCCCGGGGGCCGTAAAACTCAGAGTGTGAGGTGCCGGCCATGCATTCACTCCATTAGGGCCCCCCTGGTTGTGCTATGAGCACAACAGTCCTGTGGTGTTGGGCAGGCTGTCAGGTCAGCCAGGCTGAGGGGCGGCACCTGGTGCAAAGCCACCCTCCCTCCCATGGGATGCATGGGGAGAAGACCCCCCTCCCCTGTCCAGCCATGCAGGGGTAGCAAGGTGGCTCATAGTCTTCCCCCTGCTTCCTCCCCAAGAAATAAGTGAGCCCCCCCTCCAAGGCATTCCCTCAGGGAGCCCACTGATACAGGGGCAGGGAGGAGCAAAGCAGAAGCCAAGCAGGAGAGACAAAGGAGGTGCACATCTAAGGTTTTATTGTGCTGGAACTGAGTGGAAGAGCATCCCAGGTGACAGCTGGAAAGGTTTCAGTTTGAGAGGGGGCAGGAACAGCTGGCTAAGTACAGCGGGGGGTGGCAGGTTTGAATCGCCACAAACGGAAGCCTCTGTGTAGAATTCCAACCTGCAAAACAGAGAAAGAGGCCCTTTGCACTTGGGGAGCAGTGCTGCGCCACTTGCAGCTAAGAAGGTCCCATCCTGACAGGGGCCAAAGAGGTGCTGGGGAGAGGTGGATGGAAAAAACAACCCCGCAGCACATGATGGAACCAGTCAATACACACCCACCTATCCTGGGTTAAAGTGTTCCTGGCTTGCTTGTAATTCCTCGGCAATGGCAGCTGCAGCATGGGACTGTGTCTTAGCCAGGGACTCTCTTAAAGGGACGGTCACTGACCAGCCTCCCCACAGGCAATGTAGCAGCTGCTATCCCTCCCCACCGCCCAGCGCCCTGCCAGGGATGGGAACAAGGCAAAGGACAGACCAGGGAGGCCTCCAGTGGCATGCAGGGGCTGTGGCCACCACCCCATGCCCAAGCTCACTGCCAGGTTCCAGTGCTGAAGATGCACCCAGCCTCAAGCGAGGGGAGGGGGGCAACTTGAGTGCAATTGCACATAACCATCCATGTACGAACACCCATGCATGCTGAGCCTCCAGAGGCTGGATACCTGCTAGGGCTTGGAAACAGGAGAGGTTAGCCACGGAGTAGAGACTTTGCTCTCCTCTGCAGAAGTCAAAGAGCTCACACTGTACTGTCTACATGCCTTCTCTTTGTAGTTCCCACCACCAAAGTGCACAGCCCTTATGCTAAGTCCACATGGCATGGAGCTCTGTAGCAAAGTCCCATGCCATGCACCCTACCCTACCTGAAGAGTTTTGCAAGGCTGGGGCAGAAGCTTTTCAAGGAGATGGGGAGCGGCGATTGGATGTTGGGGAGGGGGCTCACCCAGCCCAGGGTATGAGGGGACTGGTGAAGCAATTACACATCTCCCTAATGGGTTTGCAAGCTTGTGCGGTGGCAGTGGACTTTGTTTTTTGTTTCGAGTGTCTATGGGACATGCCAGCATTTACGTTGTCATAACTTTATGCCTCTCACGGGGGGTGATCCCGGGCTGGAAGGTGTTAGGGAGCTGACTAACACTGGCCACGCCCCTGGGGCTGCCCCCTTGTACACCGGGGTAGCAGCGTATGCCCCAGTTCCACCGCTGGCTGAATGTGGCATTGCTCCACTAGCAGCCATGGGTAGGCATATGCTGAGGTACCCAGAGAAGGGCACAACTCTCATTTCCACTGGCGGGGAGGGAGTTAAATTGGCACAACTGGCATTTCCGCCAACGTAGCAGTTAGTTCACTCCCAAAGCATTTTCAGCACCCCCCCACCCCGCGCCCCAGGATTGCACTGTTAAATGTTTATGAGTTTATACTGTATGCCAGGGATCCCCGATGTGATGCCTGTGAGAGTTGTGGTGTTTGCTGAGACTTTTCCTGGTGCCCACTACATTTTGCTTTGTTTTGTTTTAAAGGGGATGGGTCCAGTGGGACTTTTGCCCACCAGGGTTTCTGTTTGGCTGTGCAGATTTTTTAAAAAGTTGCTTTGGCAGCAGTTGCCACTACAGTACAAAGTTCTTTATGGTGTGACTGAAAGTAAGCTGTGTGTATTTGAGAAAATATTTTTTAAACAATATGTTCACTTAAAGCATTCTCTTAAACAGAGCTTCTGCCTGAAATATTAAAGCGTTACTATTCAAGTTATACATGACCTCATTCTCTGATATTTTGTGGTTGGTTCTGCCTTCCATGACAGCCATTTGGTAGCTGTGCCTGCCACTCTGTGCCAGAATTTCATGGGTGCCTACAGGTTTTTAAAAGTTAGGGTCTTTTGCTGTATGCAGTCTTTTTAGCTTCTCAATAGGGAAATGAATTTCACAAGAAGAGACCTGCTGGTTCAGACTTAAGATCCATCTAGTCCAGGATTCTCTTTCCTGTAGTGACCCATCATGGAAGGCAAAAGCACCCCTTTGATTTGTTTACAGCATTTGGAATATTGCCTCTGAACACTGAGGATCTATTGTGCATTGTGGATAATTCAGGCCATTAATATACAACTTTAAGACAATGTCCTGACTCTGAGTATATTGACCTTAATTATAAAATGTGCTCATACATTTATTTGCAACATCTTCTTTTTAGTTCCTTTCTGTATTCACTATCAGAGAATTCAGTTGTGTGAAGAAATTTCTTTTGGTCTGATGGATAGAGATTTGTTTTAATGTCCATTTCAGAAAACTTACTGTCTTTTGCAGTTGATCAAATTACATTTTAACAAGGCTTATGATGTGACTCATCTTCGTTAAAGTAACCAATGTTTGGATAAGCAGCCTAATGTTGCAAAAACTTAATGGCACTAGTGATCACAATTCAGCTGGTAACACATTGCTGAAAAACTGTAGACCTTCTCTGCTGCCATACTTGAAGAAACAATAAAATACTTCAAATACAGGCTTTCTAAGTTAGGTTGTTTAGAAACTACAAAAGGCCAGATTCCTGGACATATACTAACCCAGGGACAGATCTGATGGTGATACTTTTTTCCCTTTTTTAATAGCTTGATTCAAAATGACCTCAGGAACTATAAGCTATTTTATAAATAAATGGAAGAAAGCTATTTTTTTCTCAGAGGTCATAAGAAGGAATGGTGAATGAAGGGAGAATGGTGGGGTTACCCCGCACAGGTTATATGTGATTATAAGAACATAAGAGAAGCTATGTTGGATCAGGCCAATGGCCCATCCAGTCCAACACTCTGTGTCACACGGTGGCCAAAAAACCCAAGTGACATCAAAAGGTCCACCAGTGGGGCTAGAAGCCCTTCCGCTGTCCCCCACCCCCACTCCCGAAGCACAAGAATACAGAGCATCACTTCCCCAGACAGAGTTCCAACAATAAGCTGTGGCTATTAGCCACTGATGGACCTCTGCTCCATATGCTCAATATGGACCTCTGCTCCATATTATCATCACCTCAATGCTAGCGTGCCAAAGTAATCACTTACAAGGGGGAGTGGCAGTCTATCTGGCCTTTTAATCTTTGGAATGGGACTGTTAATGGGGCATGAAAAACACAATTGTTATCATCTTAACATTAATGGAGCCACGCATAACATTAACATTAATGGAGCCACACAGGAGTGGAATTCTAGCAGTAGCTCTTTTGCATATTAAGCCAATCCTCCAAGAGCTTACAAAAGAGCCTTGTAAGCTCTTGGAGGATTGGCTACATCCGGGGTGTGTGGCCTAATATGCAAAGAAACTCCTGCTAGAATTCTACCTCTGGAGCCACCCCTCTGGAATGAATTGCTGGAGCTGGGTTTGTTGAGGGGGCCCATATGGAACAGGAAAGAGCAGACAAGGGCTCCCAGAAGGGAAGGAATCTTGTGCCCTGAATCTTGGCTCTATGAGATTTTACAAAGTTGTCTGAAGAGATAGCAGTGTAGGCCCTGATTGCTACATCAGAAGGCAAGCTCCTGACAGAGAGCAGCCAACTTACATTTTCCTGGAAGGCTTCTTACCTGACAAGACATCCAACTGTACAAGACTGTGGCTGTAGAATATAACCGCAACCTGTGAAGAAATGGTGCTACCACGTTCCAAGAGTTACCTTAACAAGTGCCCATAATGAGGCTAAGACACTGACTATGCCGCATCAAAAACCATACAGTAAACTTGCTCCTCTGAGACCATACTACAAGATTCACACAAACATAAACCAGAAACCCTAAAACTCCATCGTTTATCCAACATCTACGACATCTGTGTTTTAATCTGCAAAATGTTCCCGCACTGCCTATGTTGTATTTTATCTTGTTGTGCTTGTTTTGATTGTTTGATTATTATTTTATTGTTGGGTTTTAACTGTTATTTATTATGTCTGTAATCCACCCTAAACCCATTATGGGAAAGGGCAGAATATAAATCTACTAAATAAATAAATAAAAATCTTGGTTAGACCAATGATGTAGATAGGCTGGTATCTATTTCTGAATGTGAACTATATAAAAAGCTTTAAATAACAAGGACCATTTCACCAAAAAAACCAACCCCCTGCATTTGCATGGGCAGGACTTGTCACCGTAGCCCACAGAAACATCATTTACATTAATATTTTAAAACCTTTTATTACTGAACAACCATAGATTTAACTTCATTTTTTTCTTCCTTTTATTTCCAGGCAGTCATTTTAAAACTTCCTAGTATTCATAGAAATCTCCTTTTATTGCTTTCTGTTTTAAATCCTTAGATGTTCCAAAAAATTGCCAAAATATAATGGACAGAACTTTAGTATACAGAAACTTACCTCTTGAATAAATATTTATAGGATTGGGCTGATCATCTCAATGAAACCAATAGGGCAAAGGACATGTGCAGTCCTCTCTAACTGTTAAGGTGGGTTGTTCCATTTCATCTAATTCATGCATGGTTCAATATGACTTTCAATTAAGTATATTTCCAGATACATGACCTGAAAAGGTCTTGATTTTTTCAGGGTCACTTACTAAATTTCTTATTGCAATGAGATATTGGAACTGTAAGTACCTGCCATAGCCAGCGTACTGCAGTAGACAGGGTGCTAGATGTAGACTGTTAGTATTTCTCATCTTAACATCTTTCCTTAAAATGGCTGGTGGGTCTAGGAAAGGGCATGAACCAAGAAAATGGAGATTCATAGTTCATTATTCTTATGAATCCCAAACCGTCAATGAACTCTTCCATTGGACAAGCTGGTTCATGGTTCACCTGGTTGAGAGTTCAGCCAGGGTCAGGCTGGTCTGAATGAGCTCCAGGTTGGGCCAGCTCAACTGAGCTCCAAGAGTGTACTCTGAAGGCCTTTATAAAGTGAGGCAGCCTGACTTGACTGAGCTCCCAGAGTGAACTCTGAAGGCTTCTGTAGGCCTTGCATGGCCTTATATTGGCAGGCTCTGCCCAGAGGTGGGCCTATAAAAGCCAAGCTCACTCTGAGAGCTCAATTGAGTTGGACCAGGCTACTTAACTGAGCTCCAAGAGTGAGCTCCAAAGGCCTTTAAAGGCTTTTGGAGCTCACTCTCAGATCTTATTAAGGCTGGTTTGACTTGGAGGTAGGCTCTGGAGGCATTTAAATGCCTTTCAGAGTTCACTCTGGTCGGGCTATAAAGGTATTTAAAATGCCTTCAGAGCCCACATGAACCCTCCCTAAACCTCCATGGAAGTTCATGAGGTTTGGGGAGGGTTAGTGGGAGGGACATTCTCCTGAACCCCTGGTTCAGGAACCTCATGCTTGAACCATGGTTCATGGTTTGGTTTGTGCCCATCCCTAGTGGGGACCATGAATACTAGCTGAAGTCCTTTAAATATAAAATAGAATAGGCATATTCACATTGTTCTGATTTTGAACTTTGATCTGAAATTTCTCATGTGTTTAGCAGAACACATACCAGTCCTGGACAAGCAAGCTTCCCATTAACTTCAGTAAAGTAGGTAACTCAGGGCTGTAGTCAGTGTGTGGGAGGGTACACAGGGCTGTGCCCCCTTTCAAATCTGCAGCCCTCCCATCCCATCAGCCCCCCACCTCAATATTCAGTTTGAAATATTGGTGGGCTCATGCCATGATATCTTTGGATACTTAAATCTGGTGACTGGAGCTGTGAATGGGCAAGACAGATCTTTCTACAAACTTTCTATAAAAGGGGCCCAGATTTGCAGGAAAGTGAAATCTAAAATAATAATAATAATACATTGGGTTGTTTTAAAAAGCCAAAAATGATAGAAGAAACACTTTTAGCTTTAAGCAAGGAAACCTCTTGGTGGCTGTTGCTACGCAACCACAGAGTTCCAAGGCTTGATTCTATCACTAAAAGCAAGAGAGAGGAGGCAGAACCTTTCCAGGCCTATTTTGGCCTTTGAGGGAGGGCACCTTGTGGCCAGGCCTGATTAGGATTGTCAGGTCCAGGTTGGAAAATTCCTAGAGATTTTATGGTGGCATCCAAGGAGGGCAGGGTCTTGAGAGGTGAGGTCTCAGTTGAATATAATGACACAGAGTCCACCCTCCAAAGCTATCATTTTCTCCAGAGCAACAAATATCTATTGCATGGATTTTATTTGTAAACCTGGGAAATTGTCAGATCCCACCTGGAGGCTGACAGCCCTAGGACTGGAAACAACCTCTGAGTGATTGATACCACCCGACTTGCATGACTCAATTAGGACTGGCTACCTGCTAATGTTCAACAGAAGCCACCTATGCAAGACAGTGTGGTGTACTGGTTAGAGTTTCAGAGTTGGGCCTGGGAGACCCAGGTTCAAAATCCCATCTTGTTGTGAAAGTTCACTGGGTGATTTTGGACCACATGGTTTCAGCCTAACCTATCTCACAGGGTTGTTGTGTGGATGAAAAGGAGGAGAGAAGACTAATGTGAGCTGCTTGAATCCCCACTGTGGAATGGTCTGGTGAGTCATGGGCAAATTATCCTGCCCCAACTCAGTTCTGGACATATTTGACAGTGCATAAAGTCCGGTGCTAAATGCTTGCTGATGGGCCATGAACACATTTTCCCTGTCTGATCGCTCAAGCATCATCAAGCCATCACAACATCCATTCCTGTCAATCTATTTTAAAAAATCTTAGTGATACTCAAATAACCACATAACTGGCAAAAGGCAGCAAGAGCCCATGGGTGCCTTAAGCACTACAAGAGATGCATTCTGAGCAACTGCAAACACTTCTTTGAGTTTATTTTTTTTAGGCTGAGATTTGTAACACAATCATTGTTTAGCCCACGCTCCTAGAAAATAGTCCCTATGTGGGCAAGCCAATCAGTGGCATTGTTTATCTGCATGCACAAAGGCATGTCTGATTGGTCAATGACGGGACAGGCACTCGGCAAGGTGGATTATAATCAGGATGTCTGATTGAGCCAATGGCGTTTCAAGTAAGGGTGGACAAAAACAGGAGTGCCTCACTGACGGGTTAAATAGTGCATCTGACTATGGCCCTAATGTATCTAATGTACCTGTGGCTCTGAAACTGAGCTGATGATAATGAAGGTGGTCAATTTGGACTAAATCTGCCTGCCTCAATTAGCATTAGACTAATTTCTGGCCAAGATCATGGTGCCAATTTAAACTGGGGAGAGAGTGGGGGGGGAAATCATATTCTGAAGGATTCACATGTACAAACTTTTTGGGGAATTCTTCAAGTTGAGAAAGTAGTGCTTCTCCAGCACATCTCGTCTGAAGTACTGACTATAGACCACATACAAGACCTTTTGATGTTCCGCATCTGTAGGGGAAATAAATGCACATTTTTACCCTCTCAAGGGTGTTTGGGAAATATATAATAAGAGATTCTGAGTACCATAGTACAGTTGACTTAGAGAGAGAAATGCCACAATAGATCATTGCTGTCACTACCATTTTTTAAACATAAGAGTGTTTAAAATACTAAAAACAGCTGTGCTGTCATATGTTGTCAGGCTATATTAAGAGTCAGCAAAGGCAGCATTTTTCATTCTGGATTGTCTATTACATTTTAGTGTGCCTTCTATTTAGCACCATCTTTGGGAGGCTGACCAAGCATTATTACAGCAATTTCTAAGTAACCATTAGAGCTTCTGTTACAAAAGAAGTGGGGGGAAATGGATTGAAGAACACAGAGTTTGCAAGTCTGACTGTAAGTGGAAGGGTGGGTGGCATGCAAAAATCTTAATGGCATCATCAAGGCAGCCTCACCATTCCAGGTCTATTTCTGAATGTTGCCTTTGAGGCTACATTTTCACAAACTCATTATTCATAGATGCCCAAATGAAGCATTTATCTATTCTCTGTTTGGGGTAAATGGAATCAGGCATATCCCTGTTGGTGAAAGAACCACAGATGCAAAATAAAGTTTGCAGCTTCCAAAGCTTTGTTTGTTTCTGTCAACTAAGCTATCTTGCCCAATCATTTCTTCCACATCTGCCCCCTTTTAATTCAAGACTTTCAACCTTTTAAGAGAGAAGTTGTCAAAAAAACTGATTTGTTGCACCATTTGTTGTTCAAATCTGTTAGAGTAGGCCTTTTAGATTACCTATCAGTTTTAAATAGATTTTCCCAATTGATCTTACTGCGCTGCATCAGTATTATGCAATTGGTAATCAGAAAAAGGGAAACGTCTGATCTTGGTGGCCCTTACTTTGCCTTCTTCATACTCACTAGGTTACTTTGCCTTGTATCAGCTATTTATACAGTCGTATTTAGTAATTTTGTGTGCCAAGTCACTATAAATGGTGTTATATCCACTCAGTTTCATAACTCCTTCAGTTTATATTGCTACCTTTTTCAGGGAGCCTGAAAGATAAATTGTTATTTGTAGAGCTGTGGGTGAAACTTCCTTGGTTTGACTTTAAATCCACATTAAGTCAGAAGAGCAGAAATCATCTTTCATCTTGGCTTGCTCTTAATTTTAAGAAAAATTCACACAAATCTCTCTTGGATCACAGACTAAAAAAGTCAAGCATTAAATTGCTTCAGTGTTTATTTTTGAGGCAATAAGACAGAGTCATTTATTCCCACTAAGAAGCACCTTGTAATTTTCAGCTGATAGTGTTTTTATTACTCATACACATTATTTATTATACTTACTTAGGAGAATCCAAGTCATTTGCCTAAACAGTGTTCTCTTTAGAAAATCTATATAAAAGGGAGGTTTGAATAGCAACTCTCAGAGCACAGCACACTTTATTCTTTATTGCCACTGTGGTTACTGAATGCAGCCATGAAGGTTTAGGATTCTTTTGTTTATCTTCTCCTTACCGCAAGATAAAAGCTGCAAGGAATATTCAATATTTGCTGACATGGACTAGTACTCAATATTGTTTGATAATGCCACAAGAGAGTAACACAGCAGTAAATATCTATTTTAGGTAGTGCTCTTCATTCTACCTCATATTACCATACTGTGTGTGTTCCTTGAAGTCTTCAGGGCAGCTATCCACACATCTCTTTGAATTACAAAATACAATACTATTACTAGTGCTGTCTGTAGGCAGTAATGAACTTCCCACTGTTCCCAATTTGAAATTGTCTTTGCATTTTCAATTTCTTTTATATGAAAGAGTAGGATGTTTCTTAAATTTGGTATCTCTCTTTTTGCCCAAGAGTTTATCCACATCTTCATATTTTGCCAGCAATCACTTCATATGAGAGATCCAGGGGAACCTGATTTCCTACTGTACCGAGATTACCAAATTGATTTAAGATGTGTCATTGAGTACATCCATATTTATTGATGTGAATGATTTCATCACATATGCCAAGGTTAATTCTCTATGTCCAATTCAAGAATGAATGGCCAAATGGACAATCATTAGATCAAATAATACAAAATGACTGCTTCTGGTACTCAGGATCCTGGAAATGGGAACTATAGGAAAAAGGCATTCAGAAAATGACATTTGATGAGATCTTTGGCTTCTGAAGGTTTAATACTTCTACCAGGGCTACCATTCAGGGTTGGGGAACTCCTGGAGATTGAGGGGGTGGAGCATGGGGAGGGCGGGGTTTATGGAAAGAGTTTAGCAAGTGTGACATACTGTCTAGTGTTAATGCCCCGGAGAATCTGGGAACCTTTGAGTGACAGGCTATTCAAACAGAATTCTTTGGAGTGTAGTCAGTTGAGAGATGACAGTTGGGAACTGACAGTTGACAAAGAGACAGTTTAGCCCTGACTGTGGACTGGGACAGTGGCAGAAGGAATGAGTGGATCAATAAGGATCTCTGTTCAAGCCAAATATGGAAATTGCTTGTAGTTATGAGTAGTAATCTCTGCTCAGTAAAAGGGAATATAACTTTTAAAAGAGGAGTGATCTCTGGTCTGTATAGATAGAAGAATTTTGGAATTGTTTCTGCCTTCTAAACATGAAGTATCAGTGAAACTCAGAAACCTATGCTTACAAGTGAAAGCAGAAACTGAAGAGAAAGCCTCACTCCTCAACATTTCAAAGACCTTGTTGAAAAGCAAAAACACTTACTTGTTGGCAATGTATTAGCTGGATTTAGTGTGATTACAAAGCTTTTATTATCAGTTCAACTTATACATCCCACTTCTGATTCCACCTGAGCTTTTCAAGTTAAATAAAATATGGTGTTTATTTTTGAACTTTCAAAAGCTTCTCATGTGCCAGTACAATAATATTTTGCAGATAATTTTATCTCTTTCCTCAAGTCCCTGGGCTAGGCCAGCATCAAAATATTTAATAACATGACAGGGTGGGACAGCCATTGACCTAGAAGAAGAAAATAAATATAGGGAATATTAAGCAAGAAAGAAGAAACCAAGGGAAAATCTTCTGCATGAGGAAGGGAAGAGGGTGAGATCGCCACAGCAAGGTATAATGCCATACAGAGCCCACCCTGCAGAGCAGCCATTTTCTCCACAGGAGAAATTCACCATTAGAGTTCAATCGTGCCTCCCCGCCCCCCTCTGGCAGACAGGAACCCTTTAAATGCTGTTTGGAAGAAGTGGGGGCTGTGCATGCCTGAACTATAGTGGTGAATGTGCTGCATTGAGTTCAGGCATGTGGCCAGCAGCTGCCCCCTCCCTCTCTCCTGCAAGATTTAAAGGGCTCTCCAGCTGATCAGCAGGCCGTGTTCTCCCACCAATCAGCTGGGGGGCTTTTTAACACTTGCAAGACGGGAGGGAGAGGAGTGCCTACCAGTGGTCACTCTTGGGGCTGGGGCTTGAGGGCAGGGCTTCCTAAAATTAGGGGAAGAGAACCCCCCAAATAAGAGGATCCCACCCCCACCTGGGGATTGGCATCTCTACAGCTAATCTTATCTTCAGTGGCCAATTAGAAGCCTGCTGGGCAAGAGACCCTGAAGGCTTCACCCACATTCTAAAAACAGTAGGTACTTGGAAAGGTGTTGGTGGCCGCCATGGTACCTATGGGCACCACAGTGGGGTCACCGTCTACATTCTAACACTATTTAGCTACTTGTCCTGAAGATTCTAAAGCGTAAAAAAAAACACCCCAACTTTGAATGTTGAGTGGAATTTTGTTACAGAAGACTGGTGACATATGGAATTTTCAGCAATCCATTCAATGATGGTCTGAATAAAACAATGACAATAAAACAAGTACTATTCTTTGTGGCATTCATCTAAATTTATTATCACAGCATAAGTACTGGTTTCGTTCAAGCATAAGCAGAAAATGATTATTTTTTTCCAGCTGTGTGGTTTGTATAGGACAACTTCTAGCTTTTATGTCCTAGGCTTTAATACAGTAATCAGTCTTACAAAGAACTTCCAGCAATAAACAGCATGTAGCATTTGAACGAAAGGGCAACCTAGTTCAACTCATAGCAAACGTAAGAGAAAAGAATGAGCATTTTTGGAAAAATCTAACACTTAATTTGAAAGTAAAGATATACTTATTGAAAGATTATTATCTC
Organism: Heteronotia binoei; assembly: GCF_032191835.1. Lineage (NCBI taxonomy): Eukaryota > Metazoa > Chordata > Lepidosauria > Squamata > Gekkonidae > Heteronotia > Heteronotia binoei. Next base: position 119,768,289 of record NC_083227.1, on the reverse strand, counting down.
CCTAGTATGATAAATGATCATCTTCATCAGTCAGAAATTGCTACACTAGTGTGTTGTGTATCCCTTGTATATGTCTTTGTGTGTAGGCTTATTGTTTCTCCTACACAAAAGAACAGCTTGCAAAAACACTGCCTATTGAAATTTTATTTGTTGCAAAGTAAATGAAGATTTCAATTTGCCTACAGGTGTTTCTGCGAACTTGAGAAAAGCCCCACAACTGCATAAATATTTGACATCTAAAAAAAATACATTTTAACTTAACACACACACCCACCTGGTTAAAATGGGTTAAAATGCCTGTTGCTTTAAAAATGTAGGCTCTCTGAGATCTCTATTGCCATTTGGGGGTTATGAGGCAACCACAACAACAGCCTTTGGGGAATATGTCAGTAAAACTGGGCTGGGCAGTGTCCTTTCCAAGGATGTTTTGGTCTTCCACTGCACCCATAATCTCCCCCTGCTCTGGAGGGAGGCCTCATTGGCCCAGCAGCAACCATGGGATCACTTGCTGTCACTCAGCTTGTGCAACTCACCCAAGCCTGACTGTGGCCACTGGGCAACTTAGTACTATGTGACAGCCAGGGTCTGCATGCAGTGGGGAGTTCTCTCCCCACTGCACACAGATCCTGTGGCATATGCAAATGCGATATGTTACTGAACTCCTGCACCTTTTTCCCCTACAAAATGACCCCTGGTGATAGCAGCCAGTCCAGCAGTTGCTTGGGTGATTTAGTACCATGCAGCAATGGTTACAGGATGACCTGATGCTCTTCCCATCCTACTTGGTCCTTCTCTCTCTAGCTATCACCTCTACTTCCTTTCTCCCTTTACTATATCTCCTACATTATCTGTCCTGCTAAAAACAAAGAAGCTATGCAGAATGGAGGATGAACAGAAATACTTTGCCAGGTGTTTTCTTGCATCCCCCCCCCATCCGTTCTAATCTATCTCAAATGAATTCATGTAGAAAAATAATTACAGACAAGACTGACTAGTTACATGGGAGTGAACATTTCTCCATAGGTGGCTATTCCCTCTCTGAATTCCCAGTGTTTGTCATAAAAGAAAACTTGGCTGCTTTGAAAAATGTGCTGGGAAATTAAAATTAATTTACCTGGAGAATACAAAGGATGAAGATTTGAATAGCAATCTTAGCACTGCTGATCATTAAAACAATCTGTGACTTTCTTCTATTGTCCCATTCCCACATTTTATCAGATGATTTGACAATGATGAACAATTATAGGAATGAAGCAAAACATTAAAAATTAAGCTGAAGTGAGGAAAATGTATATTATTATAGTAAGAGAATTTTCTATTGATTAGATGGATTTTGATATAACATAAATAAAGACCTTGCTGTCTTTCTAAAGAATCATTCATGACTGAGATATGTCATGTCTGGTTTAGTTTCTTAACCAATGAAGTACCCTGAATAGTTAATTAGGTCCATTTTAATATTGCTTCCATCTTTACAGAGGTCAACAAACTATCCGTAACATCTATCTTTAATCTTTACTTTTTAAATCATATGCAAATTTCATTTGTAATGGATATAATGGTAGCTAGATTTAAGTAATCTATACAGTTCTTTTAATGGCAGTAATTACCCCTTTCTGTATTATCTGATTTTTTTTCTACAATAGCACCACATTTCCATCTAATCACTGACTTCAGAATTATATTTTTAACATCTTTGAATATATTTCTTTCAATTTAACAGGGGTCAAATGACATATATAATGGTTTTAATTGGTCTTTAGATTTTGGCTGACTGAGTAAATTGGAACCACCTTTTAAAATACACTGTGAAATCTTATCAGCTCTCCCCAGGACTTTCTCACATAATATTTATCTTCAATTTTTGAAGTAAATTTTGGTTCTAATAATAATGTATATCATGGCTGAACTGGAGAATAGCTTCTTAATAACTGCTTTGGGTTAGATATGAGCAAGGGTCATTTTGTAGAAAAAGAGGGGCAGGAGTTCATTAGCACAACTCATTTGCATATGGCACACACCCCTGACATCACCAGAAGGTGTACTAAATTATATCACCTCAGCATCTACCATAAAATGGTTCTTGAATTATAGTTGTCATAATAAAACCTTACTCCCCCATCATACTTTTACAATTACTTTCTCCTATGTGGTCTAAGGTGTCATGATGAAGATTTCCATCTGTTCTGCTTTATATATTTTTGCTATTTTCCAGATTTTTGTGGGGGGAAATATTAGAAAGTTTGTCCAATCTTAGAGTTCAGCAAAATTCCCACAGAGGGGTTGAACAATGGAGCCCAGAAGCAAGTATTTGGGGGGAGGGGAGGGAGGGAGAGGGAGAGAGAGAGAGAGAGAGAGAGAAAGAAAGAAAGAAAGAAAGAAAGAAAGAAAGAAAGAAAGAAAGAAAGAAAGAAAGAAAGAAAGAAAGAAAGAAAGAAAGAAAGAAAGAAAGAAAGAAAGAAAGAAAGAGCGAGCACAATACATTTTAGAGGTTCAGGAGCTCTGTTCTTGTGAGCTCCTACCAAAATGTGACCTGGATCTGAGCATTATAAACTGCCAAAGCTCATACTGTAAGCCTAGGAATTATGAAGTTCAGTGACACCAGTACTAGCAAAGGAGTGGGTTACATTGTAGTCATTAGGACTAAATTCTGAGTAGACACACATAGACTAACTGTATTATAAAGACTGTATTAAATCTGGAATCTAGATAGTGGAAACAATGAAAAGGGGGTGGGGGAGGACAAATTGTACATATGCACGCTGTGCCTGGGCCTCATTCTTAGAAACAAATTATCAAAAAAGAAGGCAAGATCTGCTTTTCATTGGTTTATTTATTTTAATGAATTATATTAGTTTAACAGTCTCCAACATGCTTCCACCAGAGTGTTTCCCACAATTCAAGTGTACTGAGCAGAACAAGCAAAATAGGGAGTTTCAGGTTACTCTCTCTTATTGAATAGCAAACAACCGCCTATCCCATCTTTTGCTGAGGCTGCAGTAGTGATGGTAGAAATGAAGAGAAAAATCCGTGTGTTTGTTCAGGTGAAGGTTCTGGAAGGAGCAAGAGTAAAAGGTGAAGGGGATTTATGCTTTTACCAGACACCATCAGGAGATTGTGGTGGAAATACTGAAGCTACTCCTATAGCACTGTGCAAGCCCATGGCTGCTGAGGGGATAGTAGTACCTTGCATGGGTACAGATGATGACATCACAAGCCCATGCCACATTCTGCTATTCACTCTGTAGCTTTGCCCTGCATACTACTGTAGTAGCAGCCCTATATGGTCTGTCACTGTCACATGATGTCCTCTAGGAGTACACCTGAATCCCTTTCCTCCTTTTGTGGGGCTCAGTGATGTGAGCTGTCATTCCCCTATAACAAAACCTGTCCCTCAAAGGATTCTTTCTGCACTTAGCATCTTGAATGCTGCTCTGGAGATTCCTGTCTATGGCCATCATGTGCTTTGAAAAATGTAGCTTCTGCTGTCTGGAAAGCTACCAGACAGCATTCAAAATTTTGGAGAGAAGAGACAGGAAATAAGTGAGAAGCTGAGTTTGCTCTTGGATTTGGAGAGTTCATAGGAGAAACTGGGGGTTCACTTTTAGTTTGGAACCTCATGGGAGGTTAGGGAGGGAAGAACCATGTTGTGCTTCTGTTGACATCCCTAGCAGCACTATGGGATTTCTGAAATTTGAACCTGGCTTCATAAAATAACAAAATGAAATTAAATAAACGCACACCCATTCCTCTTACCATTCTCTGAACCTGTAGATATCTGCAGCCACAATTATCCTCCTCTCTCTGATTTATTCTGTTCTTTGTAAATTTACAGAATATTTCTTAAATCTTTCCTTTGTGTTGTGAAGATACAATATATTTACCCTAATGGGAAGATCAGCAGATCAGAAGTAACAAGCAACTCTGCCTTACACACACACACACATACACACACATAAAGGGATTGTGGAAACATGACTTTATATTTCAAATTGCTTTTAGCAAAAAGCAGCCATGTCTACTGCACATAATGGAAAGCCTCTTAGGGTCCCAAATGGGAAGAAAGGTGAAGTAAAATAAATAAATGCAACTCCGTAACATTATGAACTCATACTACTCACCTGTTCTTTATTATAAAGAGCATTCCACAATAATAGTTGTTGTTTTAAAACAGTCTAGCTTTCCATCATTAATTTTACAAAGTCCATTTCTGCATATACCTCTCACTGCCTTATAATGAGAGACATTTTCAGAAACATTGTTGGCTATGGTTGGCAGATCTACTCAGAAGTGTGAGACAGAACTTTCTTAGTCAGCTCTAAAAGCCCAGCAATTCATCTTATATAGACATTGCTTCATTGCTAGAACACAACAAACACTGGGGAGGAGGGATCTGCCAATATTTGCTTGACAGTTAAAATGAAATCAACTACTTGCATTTATTCTTTCCCAAATTTACCTTCTATAAATGTTTAATTACTTCAGTTTTCAGTAGAAGAAGCACTTGCAGAAATGCTGGACTTAAAATCCACTCTTTTAGGGTCATCAAACTGGTCTTCTATAACTGTGACAAAGAATTAAAAATGGAATTCAGATAATCTCAGTCAAACAAATGGCATGTATACAATGAATTTCTTAAACTGCTACAGGTGATTCACTAATAAAATGTGTACATTTTTCTAAGGAATATATTTTGATTTCATCTCTTTAACAGCTATTCAGAATATATGACAAAATAGGTCTCATAAATTATCCTTATATAAATATTCAGTCTAATCATGGTGCATGTTTAAGAACTAGATTGAATAACCCATATAGCAATCATGAAGAATTTTCATTGTATTTGTTGACTGTTGTTACACAGTTGGTCCTACTGAAGAAGAATTAGTATATCAGTTGACATTTGCTGAAAGATAATTCAGGCTTCACTGGGGCTTTTTCATGCAGAAGATTTTTGCATTTAATTCCAGATTCATTTTAGGCTTCATGTTGGACGCAATTCAAGGCACTGGTTTTCACTGGTACTGCCCAAGAGACCATTTCTTCCCCAAGGTCCCATTCAAGCCTCCAAAAAGTTATGAAAAATGGTTTCAGATAGCAGATGCTCCATGCAGCTGCCACAGCATATGCAAATAGCTTCCTATGTTAATGAATACTATATCCTGAAAATTCTCCATAGTAGTATTGATTCTTCCTGGAAGCATAGCACCAGGACTTTTAAAAAAGAAAGAAAAGAAAAAGCAGGAGCACACAGGAATGCAATTCCAACTGGCTTGGCATCAAAGGGTTTGGCCTAATATGCAAATGAGTTCATGCTGGCTTTTTCTACAAAAAAGCCCTGTGTGAAATGGTGACATCAAGGGGTTTGGACTAATTTGCAAATGTGTTCCTACTGGGATTTTTCTACAAATAGAGTCCTGCATAACACTGATCTGTACAGAGAGATTTTCATGTACGTACAACAATTGTGTGGGATCTCTGTCATACAGAAGCAATTTGTTTAGGCAGTCCTTCTGTGTCTCCTGCCAGCCTATCAAGTAGCTCTTTTTTTAAAAAAAACAAACCAACAAACAATAAATGGTCCATTTCACCAAAGGAATTACTGGTGGTTGGACTCCCAAAGTTGAAATGGAGATAAGTTTCTCCTATGAAAATATAATATATTTCTACTAAAAAGGTAAAGGTAGTCCCTTGTGCAAGCACCAGGAAGAATCAATACACACACACACACACACACTGTGGCTAATAGCCACTGATGGACCTCTGCTCCATATTTTTATCTAAACCCCTCTTGAAGGTGGCTATGCTTGTGGCCGCCACCACCTCCTGTGGCAGTGATCACCCTTTGGGTGAAGAAGTACTTCCTTTTATCCGTTTTAACCTGTCTGCTCAGCAATTTCATCGAATGCCCATGAGTTCTTGTATTGTGAGAAAGGGAGAAAAGTACTTCTTTCTCTACTTTCTCCATCCCATGCATTATCTTGTAAACCTCTATAATGTCACCCCGCAGTCGACGTTTCTCTAAGCTAAAGAGTCCCAAGCGTTTCAACCTTTCTTCATAGGGAAAGTGTTCCAGCCCTTTCATAATTTTAGTTGCCCTTTTCTGGACTTTCTCCAATGCTATAATATCCTTTTTGAGGTGTGGCGACCAGAACTGCACACAGTACTCCAAATGAGACCACACCATCGATTTATACAGGGGCATTATGATACTGGCTGATTTGTTTTCAATTCCCTTCCTAATAATTTCCAGCAGGGCGTTTGCCTTTTTTATTGCAAATGCACACTGTCTTGACATTTTCAGTGAGTTATCTACCATGACCCCAAGATCTCTCTCTTGGTCAGTCTCTGCCAGTTCACACCCCATCAACTTGTATTTGTAGCTGGGATTCTTGGCCCCAATGTGCATTACTTTGCACTTGACCACATTGAACCGCATCTGCCACGTTGATGCCCACTCACCCAGCCTCAACAGATCCCTTTGGAGTTGGATATTCATTTTGCCAATCTCGGAAGGATGGAAAGCTGAGCCAACCTTGAGCAGGCTACCTAAACCCAACTTCTACCAGAATCGAACTCAGGTAATGTGCAGAGCTTGGACTGCAATACTGCAGCTTACCACTCTGTGCCATGGGACTCCTATATTTCTATGAAAGGATTCACAAACTAACTTTCATTCAATTACACATATCAGCGGTACAAGATTATGGTGGATGAAATCTCCGTATGTGTACAGAGGACCCATAGAAATAGCAGCTATAGAATTGCATAGATTCTTGACAGAATACCCAAAGAATGCACACCAGAAAAGACACTATTAATGATGCACTGCTGTTTTGCTTGTTTGACAGTCCATTCAACCTTAGTACAATAATATAATAATACCTAGCATTTATATAACATTTCTGCTGTTCAAACCACTTTACATGAACATTATTGTAGTAATCTTTACAACAGGACCTGTAAAGTAGAACCGGTATTATTACCCTCAAATTGCAGATATGAAAGAGTGCTGCTTGCCTAAGACCACCTAGTGAGTTTGTGAGGTGATAAAATTTGGACAATCCCCCCAGATCACTTTATCTTTGGAGCTGTGCTAACCCAATTCCCGTGTGTGTGTCTGTGTAAGAGAGAGAAAGAGAGAGAGAGAGGGAGAAGTGTCATCAAGTCACAGCCAATTCATGGCAATCCCATAGGGTTTTCAAGGCAAGTGATTAAGAAGAGGTGGTTTGCCATTGCCTTCCTCCACAAAGTCTTCCTTGACTGTGTTTAGCTTCTGAGATCTGACAACATCAGGCAATACTATACCATTCCACATCCCCAGTTCCCATGTACATAAATAAAAAGGCTATTTTAATTGAAGTTTGCATTCCTTTGCTTTGCATAATTCAGTTGGAGGAGCTTGTTAATTTTCTAGCTCAACATGAATGAAGGTCTGTATCACAGAACATTGAAGTAGTGATCTTAGTGGGTAAGAAAAACAAGCCTCTTCTTTTCTCAGTTGCAAACTGATGAGAGTACCCATGATCTTAATTAAATAAACTTCACTGAATTTTTCTTTCATTATATAATCATAGACTGTTGCTAGTGGTAGCTTACACATCAACTTAATTGACTGACCTTTTTTTTTGCATAGCTTTTACCTTTTTTAAGATAAATAGTAATAAAAGATTGTAAAAATGCAAATAGCAAGGTACTATAATACAGATGTGATATTTGTTTACTTTATTTGCTTTTATTGCCCCCACAGATGGAAGGAAGAGACGGACACAAAAGTTTGGGTAACTAAGGGCCACTTTCTTTATTATTAAACTAACAACAAGGGCTATAAACATAACAGGCAGCACGGCAGGGCCAGGGGACAAAATACCCCTCCCCTGCTGCATGACGGGCGAGCCACCCTGCCCTTAGGTATAGCCAAAAGGCATGGCTTGTACCCGGCCGGCCTAGCAAAGGTTATGCCCTGGAGTTCCAGCCCCTATCCGCACGGCTGAAGGGTGGATCAATCCATGCAAACCCGAGACAGTCCACTTCATCACTCAACTAGTCCGCACGGGCCAGGAATGATTTAGCTAGACCCTGTACCCCAAAACTAGGGTGCTATTGGTGCTCACCGAGCTGCATAATGGAAGTTAGGCAAAAAACCCAGCAACCGCAAGGCCAAGCCTCTGCTTAGGCAGTTGCGCCCACTAAACGCCTAGCACTTCCCGAAGCCCAAGTTTTAAGTCATCCAAAAAAGTGTCATTTCCCTTATCAGAAAGATGGACACCATCAATCCTGTATAAATCTGTGCAATCAGCACGGATCGCAGGATGAGGGAGAAAGTGGCCCCCCCCCCCCCCCCCCAGGGCTTTTTTAATTTCTAAATTGGCTTTGCGGTAAGCTCTCTCAATTGCCCGTGGATCCCAAGAAGAATTTCATACGATTGAGAAATGCAACAAGGATATAGTAGGAAAAGGATGTAGGTAGGAATAAAACAAAATAAGGGAGCGATTCACTACCATGCTAGACATAATTTTGGATTGTAAATTGGTTGGCAACATCACTTTACATTGTATCATTTTAAAGGTTATTTGTGGGAACCTCAAAGCATAGCTAGAGGTTCTAGATTCCCAGAAATAGTCCACTGCTTTTATTGGGGCTACCTTTATTCAGAGCTGTAGAAACTGTTGGAACTCAGTCCTAAAATGGCTGACTGACTCCATCTTAGTAATAGTAATGTTGTTTCTGCAATGTCATGCTGAGTCATGCTGCATCATGATCCAGCTGTTACCTGTTACTGAGGTAAGGTGGAATGACCTCACCTGTAATTAGGCTTTGTGCTGACTCACAAAGCTGATGCAACCTTCTGGTAAGATTGCATGATTGGTACGTGTACTTAGGGAAGCTCAGTGAGCCTGCTCAGTCTGCCTGTAAGGATTGTGGGTTCTGTGAGGCCCACTATCTGGGTGGCAGCGATCACTGCTGGTGTTGGATCCTAGGCTACTGTGCTTGGATCGTGCTGTGTATACTTACTGCTGTATACTGTTATCTACTGAAGTGTGTACTGATTACTGTGTATGACCTTGGCCTGGCAACGACTCTGAATATTGGATACTATCACTGGTAAATATATCTACCATTGAATACATCTGTTTCTCTTGTCTATTAATTCCTGTGTTTTTGCCTGTCTCTCTCCTTCAGCTCTTCTGCTGCGTGCAAAATACTCTAACATTGGTTATGGGCCCAGAGCTCCCAGTGCTCCCAGTGTTTCCAGAGGTGCTGCTGTTCTGAAGACAGAGGAGGCAGCACAGTGTTTTTGGAAGAGACGGAGGCAGACTGCCAAGTTGCCCAGGTGTCCAGTGATAAGTAGCAGAGATGGAAGCTGCAAATGTTGTTTCCTTCTCTGGGCTCAGCATTACTAAGCTGAACGGGACTAACTATGCTACGTGGTCCCAGAAGGTCAGTCTGTTATTAAAGCACCAAGAGCTGTGGGAGGTGGTGGCTGCTCCTTTACGGGGGTTGTTGGCAGCTGCTGAAGACAGAAAAGCTGTAGACCTTTTGCGTAAAAAGGATGTTAAGGCTTTGTCTTTAATAGGTCTTTCTCTAGACGACTCCCAGCTGGTGCATATAGCAGGACTGGAGACGGCTAATGACTGCTGGAATGCTTTGAAGGAAATTTACGTCCGAGGAACTGTCGGTTCTCAGATTCGTTTGGTGAGGAAGCTTCTGCATACCAGGCTGGCAGCTAATGCAGATATGTTATCTCATATAGAGTCTATGCGTAGGATGTTTCTAGAGCTAAGAGAGCATAACCAAATGTTTTCTGAAACACAGGAGGTGTGCATACTTTTAAGTTCTTTAGATGCATCATATGATGCTGTGATAACGAGCCTGGAGGGTTTGCCTGAGACAGGGTTAACCATGAACGTCGTAACTGGATGGCTTCTTGATGAATATGGCAAGAGACAGTCCAATTCCTCTCTACGTGCAGAGAGAAAGCCTGTCTGTAAGCCAGAGAGGGGCAGTGGATTTACTGTTAAGGAGGATCCTGACTGTCAAACAGGTAATGTAATGGCTGTAAGGAAGAAATGCTTCCGGTGTGGCTCATCTAAACATTTGTTTAGGAATTGTCAAGGCCAGAAAGGGAAAGAGAGACGGTCTGAAATGAGGTCTGCCGATAAGAGTGGTAATGTGCATCTCGTTACTACTGGTAAGTCAACTAATCACACTCAATCTTTCCTAATTGACAGCGGAGCATCGGAGAACCTCTGTAGAGAGAGGAGTTTGTTTACTACTTACACACCTGTTGATAACCAGTCTGTTGTTTTAGCAGATGGAGTTAAGGCAACTGTTTTTGGCAGAGGGAAAGTGTTCCTGCCAAGCCTAAGGAAGGAGCTGCATATGGGTTTTGTTCCTTCACTTAAGATGAATCTGCTGTCTGTGTCTGCTCTGTGCAGGGAAGGTTTCAAACTGCAATTTGACACCTCGTGCTGTGAGCTGAAGAACACCAGAGACGGTGTGTGTGTAAAGGCAATGCTGAAGGAAGATTTATACTTCTTGCATACCAAGGTACAAACGTGTAATAACGTCTGTGTAAATAAACCAGTGCATGATAATTGCTGTCATCTTTTACACAGGAAATTAGGCCATGCTGGTTTTCCTGCTCTAAAGAAGACTGTGGAACAGGCAGAAGGCCTTAGTCTTAAACCTTGCAAGGAATTTCTTGACTGTGAAATCTGCAAGCTGGTAAAGTCTACAAAAGCTCCTGTGCGTACTCCAAGTAAATTTACTAGTAAGAAACCTCTTGACCTAGTGTTCTTAGACCTGATAGGGCCCTTTAAGGAGTCAGTGGGCGGGGCCAAATATGTCTTAAGTATAGAAGATCACTATTCAAGGTATGGGTTTGTTTACCTGTTGAAAGCTAAAACTGAAACCTTTCAAAATATGCAGAATTGGCTAAGGTTTGTTAAGAGAAAAACTGGAAATGTGCCTGCATGCATTATTTCTGATAGAGGCTCGGAATTTGTTAATAAACGTTTTCAAAGTTTGTTTGCAGAGCTTGGGATTGAGCACAGATTGACTGCTCCGTACAGACCTACCCATAATGCTTTTTGTGAGAGAAGAGGCCGTACATTGCAAGACATGTGCCAGTGTATGTTACGTGATGCAGATATGCCCTGGAGATTTTGGGCAGAGGCTATGTGCTGTGCCAACTACAACCTGAACAGAGTTTGGTGTTCATCTACTGGCAAAATACCAGCAAGCCTATGGCATGACAAGGTAACTAACTTGGCAAATTTGCATGTATTTGGAGTTACAGCTTTTGTTCATATTCCTCAACAGCTCAGACGTAAAGGCCAACTGAAGGCTAGACGTATGAGGTTTCTCGGGTATGAGAGAAACGGGAGCTGTTATCGTTTTGGCACGCTCGACAGTCGTGAGGTGGTGATTAGTGCTTCAGCCACGTTTCTGGAGAGATCAGAGGGCTGGGATCGTTGCACCCAATCGCCAGCGTTCTGTCCTGAGGATGACCAAGGAATCCAGTTACAAGTCAGCTCGATGCCTAGCAACCCAGAGGAGGGAGAGGCGGCTGAGTTAACCCCAAAAGAAGAGATGCCTGACGAGGAGGAGACGGATATGATGCCTACCAGTGAGGAATTATCCGGGAGGAATGTGCCAACTGATGAGCCTGCATTGAGGAGATCTACACGTGAAAGAAGAGCTCCTGAGAGATTTAGTCCTGTAATGTCTGCTATACATGAGCCTGAGAAATATACTGACATTTTCTCTTTGTCCAAGGAAGAGCAGTGTAACTGGAAGGCTGCTATGGACGATGAACTTTCTTCCCTGAAACGTTTAAATGTTTATGTTGAGACTGATACTGTACCTGCTGGTGTAAAACCCATAGGCAGTAGATGGGTATACAAGGTGAAAACAGACCAGTCTGGGGGGGAAAAAGTATAAGGCGAGGCTTGTAGCACAAGGTTGCAGACAGACTAATGAGACTTATGACGAAGTGTTTGCTCCAACGTTAAAGAGCAGTTCACTTCTGACTGCGTTAACTGTGGCAGCCAGAGAAAAACTCCATTTTACCCATTTGGATGTCTGTGTGGCATACCTAAATGCTAATTTGGAGCACCAAATTTATTTAAAGAGACCAGAAGGTATTCCTGGTACTGGAAAGGGATACTGGTTGCTTAATAAGAGCTTGTATGGTCTAAAGCAAAGTGGTCATCAATGGTCAAAATGCCTAGTGGGTACACTTAAACAGCTAGGGTTTACCCAGAGCATTGCTGATCCATGTGTGTTTACCAAGGGAAGTGGTGAAACAAGATGTATTGTTCTTACTTTTGTGGATGACTTGGGGATTCTAACCAAGACAAAGAAACAAACAGATGATATTGTTTCAGCCTTAAGTAAGAAGTTTAAACTGAGAAATCTTGGTACTGTACAGACCTATGTGGGTGTAGATATTGCAAAAACTACACAAGGTTTTAAACTGTCACAAAAACCTAAAATCATAGATTTGTTGGACAAGTACAAGATGACTGATTGCAAAACTGTTTCAACCCCTATGGTGACTGGCTTTGTAAATGATGTTACGGATAGCCCACCATGTAATGTTGAAATGTACAGGTCGTTAATTGGTAGTCTGAGCTATATCAGTAATTGGACACGGCCAGACATATCAGTAGCCTGTAATCTGTTGGCAAGAGCTACCCAGAACCCTAAGCAGAATCACTGGATTGCTGCTAAGCGAGTGTTGAGATATTTAAAGAACACTGCTGACTGGTGTCTTTATATCGAACCTAGGGGGGAGCTAGCACTGAAAGTCTATACAGATGCAAGTTTTGCAAGTGACTGTGAAACCAGAAAGTCAACAACAGGTCTTTCCATATATTTGGGAGAGGTGTTAGTATGCTGGAAGACACAAAAGCAGCGTGTGGTTGCCTTGTCCACCACAGAAGCAGAGTTCTGCGCCCTTTCTACCGCTTGTACTGAGGTAGACTGGTTTAGACAGCTACTAAAGGACCTGCATATAGAGGCAGAGAAGCCTGTTGAAGTTCTGGAAGACAATCAAGCTGTGATTGAGATTGCAAAAGCAGAAGGAGTAAAGACAAGGAATAGATACACTGACATAAGGTACCAGAATGTCAGATCATGTATCATGGAAGGGTTGATAAACATAAGGTATTGTGATACTGGCCACAATACAGCAGATATGTTTACCAAACCCCAGACTATGGAAAAACATAATGAGCACTGTAAAAGGCTCGGATTGAGAAACGAACAGAACTATTAAGAGGAGAATGTTGGAACTCAGTCCTAAAATGGCTGACTGACTCCATCTTAGTAATAGTAATGTTGTTTCTGCAATGTCATGCTGAGTCATGCTGCATCATGATCCAGCTGTTACCTGTTACTGAGGTAAGGTGGAATGACCTCACCTGTAATTAGGCTTTGTGCTGACTCACAAAGCTGATGCAACCTTCTGGTAAGATTGCATGATTGGTACGTGTACTTAGGGAAGCTCAGTGAGCCTGCTCAGTCTGCCTGTAAGGATTGTGGGTTCTGTGAGGCCCACTATCTGGGTGGCAGCGATCACTGCTGGTGTTGGATCCTAGGCTACTGTGCTTGGATCGTGCTGTGTATACTTACTGCTGTATACTGTTATCTACTGAAGTGTGTACTGATTACTGTGTATGACCTTGGCCTGGCAACGACTCTGAATATTGGATACTATCACTGGTAAATATATCTACCATTGAATACATCTGTTTCTCTTGTCTATTAATTCCTGTGTTTTTGCCTGTCCCTCTCCTTCAGCTCTTCTGCTGCGTGCAAAATACTCTAACAGAAACAAACCATGATCAACCAACCAGCTGAGGGAAAGAATAACTACCTTCCATTTAACTAAGAGTTCCAGCTGGCTAGTTTTCTTTATGCTTTTATTAGGACCAACTTCTCACACCCATCTGTCTTCTCTGGAGGTCTGCTGAACCAATTCCCTTTTTGGCCTTTTCACGACTTCTGGCATCCCAGATATTTCCACATCTGTTGATATCTCTCAGTGAAAATCAGCCTGGCTTTTATGTCCACAGAATTTTCAAATAATGCAATTTGGTGTCTATCCTGGTGAAGACTTGTCAAATATCCAAGGGTGCTTCCAGCAATCTTTTCCAATCTTTTTTAGATTGTCAGCTATATAGTACTCAAAATCTCATTATTCTTCAGTATCCATAGCTGCAATCCAGGTCATGATCTCTTACTATTGTTATTTCCATTCCTGAATCACTGGGACTGCCATGAGCAGTGCTGAAAAAAGAATATGCAAAGGTGATTTAAAGCATGAACAAACAGAATGAAAAGTGCAAGTACCTTATAAAAGTTGTCTATGGATCTGTTCAGTTAAGACTGTAACTTTTTTTGTGTGATACTCCAAAAACTTCGGCTCAGGATTACAATAAATTCCTAGGGGAGAATAGGATTGCTGCTCCCCTATGCATTAAGGATTAGTTTATGTTATGAAACCTCAACCTAGATAGATCAGACTAGCCCAATCTTGTCAGATCTTGGAAATTAAGCAGGGTCAGCCCTAACCAGTATTTGGATGGGAGACCACAAGGAAGTCAATGGTTACAACACCGAGGCAGGTAATGGCAAAACACCTCTGAACATCTCCTGCCTTGAAAACCCTACAGGGTTGCCATAAATCAGCTGCAACTTGGTGGTACTTTCCACCACTGCCAATTCTATGAAAGGGGCATAAGGAGAGATGGAAAAGGTGCTGTGATCAGTAAAAATGTGGTCAAGATTCTATGAGACCTCCCCAGGCACTAGAGACCAGCAGAGTTTAGCCTATTGCATAATAAGTCCTTCCTTCATGTATTTCCAAGGCCCACTTCCATGCAACTACATGTAGAATCAGGCTGTTAGCTAGCCAACCAGCAGTGCCTTGCAACAATCATAGTGGTGTTTGTAACGCATGCTGATTGTCAGACCAATGTTTGCTTTCTTGGCTTGCACTTCCTTGGCTTGTACTTCCTTGCTTTCATGAGGCTCTTAATGCTGAGATTTTAAAATCAATTAATTATAACTAGGCCACAACAATAAAGCATACTGTTTTGGAAACACTGGGTGCAGTCCAGAGGGACCTTCTTCTGCATAACCCCTTTGAAACTGAATGGGCCACCTATGTTCTAAAATATCCTGCATTCATGTAAAAAATCATTTCCTACTGATTGTGCTTATTGTCTTTTTAAGGGCCCTGTATGCTCTAAGGAGTAGGGGAAGCAATTAAGTTACTATTGCTACTGATTCTGAAAGTTGCTGAAGAGTAGCATGCCCATCTGATGATAGAATCTGCATGCTAAATAGACAACTGATACAATGATTTCATCCAAATTTGTTAGAAGAATTTTATTATTCCAAGGCAATTAGGACTGTAATTTTATGAAACCCTAACCTGGGTGGTAGATAAATTGAGAGATTAGCTTGAAGTCACCCACTGCAAAGTGGCTTACATCCTGCTTGCAATCTACACTTCACAGCACTGATGTGAAGGGAGAAAACTGAGGATGAAGTTAGCGGACAACAATAGTTAATTAGTATCAGATATCTCTCGGGCTTCGCCTGAAGTTTTTTAATATTGGACCCATGAAAGGTCGTGAGATCTGGCATCACCCTCTCTTTCTAAGAAAGCAGGTACAGCTAAAGCTTGCTAGCTCAAACTTTTGTAACAAATGTTTTTGATTGTGTATACATGTGTTAATTAAAATACAGTAGGCAGAAACATGGGCTCTCCTGGCTTAAAACAGGAGACAGTGGGTGATTTATGATTTTAATCAGGCTAGCCATTGCTGATATGTGGGAGAGAAATAATTAGCTTATTTGTACATAAAACTGCATTGTACCCTGCCTGTAACAGTCTGCTTTTCCCAGCACTGTCAATTCCCCTGCTGATTTTGCTTTCTTCTAGTGTCAGCACAGGACTGAAAATATTCCTTCCTTCCTAATGTCAAGCGCTGATATTTCTCAATTAGTCTTTTGTTTTAAATTAAAGCTGTTTTATTGTTAGAAATTCAGAAGCTGTACCAAGGACACAAGCCTTGGGAGTAATGACGTATACAGGGTTACACAGTTGCTATATAGGATATCTTCAAAGGTTACATTACAGATGTATACTTGAGTCATGGGTTCAAAGGTTACTAAACACTATCTCTTTTATTACTAAGGACTTTAGGCTATTTAAAACATCTTCCATTCTCACACTTTTCTAGCAGAAGATAAGAGTTATCTGTGTGAACCTGTGGGAGAGGCAACTTGAAAGTGGTACCAGTCAGGCTGTTGTATAAACATCCTTGGGCCAGATGGATTTATTACTTGCCCAATGGTTGTAAATAAGGGGGAGCAGTAGAGAGCTGGTGACCTGCTCTTTGTCTAAGAAACAATTATGTTACAGAAATAAGTGCACTTGACACCTTCCTTCCTTCCTTTAGTACCTTTTACTAACTTATCTCTGCCTCCTTCCTAAAGCCAAAGACTAGAGCAGCTGATCAGTTAACTTCGCACTAAAATGGTAAAAGGTCCAAGGACCCTGTTATCCAGGAAAGGCAATTAAATGGCCAGTACAGGCTTCTGCTCAATGAGCAATAATGTCAATGCTGAGTTTCAGCTCCTCTTAAATGATATAATGGCAATATTTTTACGAACACAGCTGTTACATAAGTGCATATACCGCAGGTAATTTAATAATGACAGGAATACTAATGATGACTTTAAATTAGTTGGACTTGATTGCGTTCCTAATTTTGACAAAAGGGAGACTAGAAAAAAAAATTCATTGTAAGCAAAGAGGAAAACATATTTGCATGATCCAGTGAAAACTAAAGCAATTTTAATCCCACTGAAATCAATCAACTTAAATTTAAGTATATGTATGCACTGCAGTGCATGGTAAATATCTAATGGGAATGACATTACTTGATAATATTATTTTTTTCTAGAATCTTTATAATTTACCCTTTCCAAATATGTATCATTTTTTTCTGCATTTAGGCATGTATTTTCTGCCATAAGTGCCTGTGTTGTAAAGTTTGATATCTCATTCAATTTTCTATAATTTTAAACCTACATTATTGATTTTAAAAGTCTACAGAGGGTATCTTATATTAATTCATGGGTGAGGGGCACTAATAAAGGAGTTGGAAGAATATGTGATAAATTCATTTAGGCCTTTCATAATACAGATATTCAGCTGCAGAGGAGGGAGAGAAGACAAAAAGGAAAAGGGGAACACAAAATGATCAGAAAATACAGTCTTTATTTTGTTTTCTTATTGCCTGCCTTCATTGCTGAGACTGAAATGCAGATTACAAAGTTAGAAAAGCAATATAATAAAGAAAAAAGTGTGAAATATGTGATAAACACTGCAGCAACTGGATTACAAATGTCTGAAAATAATACATTACAGCTAGAACAGAAGAAACTTCAGGGTGAAACTATACTATAAAAATATTTATTACAGGAAAAAATATGTGATAGGAAAAACTTTGTGGCCTCTACTTCTGAGTAGACTCTACATCTAAATAATCTAAGATGAAAAATATAGATGCAACACAGGCACTTAAATATTCCAAAACTTCTACCTTTAAACAGACTGCAATATGAAACACAAGAGCGCACGCAGGCACTTTGACATAACGTCTTTTCTCAAACAGTCTATAACAATACAGTACAAACAATACAGTGCAAACTACAACCCTCTATAATACCCTCTATAATACATACACTGAACTGTGCAATAAACTGCAATAAACAGCGTTGTATTCCATATAGGAAAGTGTCTTCCTGACCAATTCCATTTACTACAATCCTATTCCCTTTACAAAAGGAGAGCATGTATTATAGTGAAATTTATGTTGTCAACACTGCTATGAATTTAATAAGCCATTCATTGTCATTGTATGGGACATATGGATATGTGACAACAATAAACTTGAATAGGACATAGGAAAACAGAATTTTTGCCCAAAATAGACCCAAAGTAATACCTAAGCTAGAGTTTTTTGTCCTAGCATTCATCATGGCTGCCAGTTAGCAGGAAATTATTAGCATTTTTGTAAAAGCAACAAGCAAAACTCTAACTTCAGCCTAGGGGAAAACACAAACACCAAAGTAGTGGGGATATAATTAGAAGTATATAATTAGACATATTAAAATAATTTATAATATCAACATACTTAGTCTATTTCAGACACAGAGGAAAATGGACTTTATAAGCTTTCAAAATCTATTCCATCCTAAAAATACTTTGTTGTCCAACAGACAATGTCATGTTTCATATGTAATAACAAATTTTAATGGGAATAAGTATGAGAAATTCTCATAGTCACATGTTTCTTCTACATCCACATAATCTTTTTTCTGTCTGTGTGCACCTAGAATATTCAATGCTTCTGTTCCAGCTAAATCACAAACTATGGCTTGTTCACATCTCTACAAACCAAGATTCTAAACCAGAACTAGACCAGGGTTTTGAATCCATTGGGATGGATGTAGTGCAAAGATTGCATGATCATAGATCTTCTTGGACTTCCTCTCCCTCTAGCAGTATTTTTCTGACTGCAGGATAGTTTATTCCTGGTGTCATGGGATCCATATGGTTTTCTGTGAACTTGGAAGGGAGTAATTTCCTAGCTTTCAAATGAATGGAAGTGGGAAGAAGGAAAAGTTCAAAGATACCCCAGGCTGATTGCCATAATGACAAACCACAGTTTGTTGTCATATGTGATTCTGGGCAGTGTTGCTCTACTAACAAAAGCAGAGACTGCCAGATTAGTTTTAGGGTTACACTGAAATAAGGATTTATTGTATACTATCAGTCATAAAAATTGAATTTGACATTCAATTCAACAACTGGTGGATTTTTACAGCATGATTTCTTGGATGCATATTACATATACATTTGTGTGTGAATTTTCCAGAGAACTGATTCTCACATAGCTCCTGTGTAATTTTTATGGGGTGGTGGTGGTTAATGCATCTTCTCCAACCACACATATAGTTTTGGGTAAGTGAAACCTATACACTTCAGTCTAATGTGTATAATCCACAGACACTCTTCATACATACAAACAGGGTTTACATGCAAAGGCAAGAAATTACAAAGTTCTTTGCACAGTGGATATGATATCCTTCTTCAGGTAGAACCAGTCCTAAGATTAACAACCTAACTATTTTAGTACATCAGAACACTTAGATGAATTACACATGCATACACATATTTATACACACATGCATACAGACATTTATACACACATTTAAGCAGTTCTACAGTAAAAGGTGCACTCCTCTCCAAACAGCAAATTCTGTATTGAACCTCTCTGTGACAGTGTTGAACTTCTTGGTTTAACCTTCATCTCTGGAAGTACCTTCATATGCACATCAACCAAGAAGAGCTGATTTGGCAGAACCATATTAAAGCAATTCTGGTGTCCATGAACCTGATAGTCAGAAGTCAGTGCTGATGTATTTGCATTAATTTTGGGTACTCCATATATCTTAATTTGCTCTGAGATCGTTGAGTTCCTTTGTTAATCATTTTCCCACTCACTATGAAGTTAAGTTCATTGTGTGAACAACATTGATGTAAGCAGGTTAATAGCTATTGATGTAACTATGTTAATAACCATCTTGCTGTTCATGGATCAGTGTCCTCCCTCTGCCCATATAATAGACATAGCCCACTTAATCACTGTTTCCTATGTCCATGGATCTCCATTCACTGTGTGTGAACTTATTATCATTCTGAATAGCTAATCACAGTAATTTCTCACTGTCCAAGGCTGTAAGCTCACCCTGAATGCCCAGCTCTGGCATCCTTTTAATCATTTTAATCTTTCACTGCTCATGAACCGTTAAATGTGTTGACCGCTCTAATGCCTCACAGTCTAGAGGTACAGATCTGAAATCTCTTTCTGTACATTCCACAGTGTGGAGCTCAGGAACAATGGAGGCTTTGGTTTTGAGCCTTTAACAACTTTTATAGTGAAAAATGTGTAACTCCCCCTTTTCGAAAGAGACACAGCTACAGATCTTCATGACTTCGATTTATTTATTCCCCCCAAGTGTTATTAAAATGACATAGCAACAACCAGCATTGTTACTAATTGCATAATATACATATAATATAATTAATTCAGAAGTAATAATGACCCCAATTGACAGACCATAGCAAATGCAAACAAAAACTAGTGGTAGTTCTGACCTCATCATGGCAGGCTTATGAAGTGTGAACTCAGAATATAGTGATACTCGCTTGCCACTAAAAGTTCAGTTCAATTTGCTGAAGGACAGCAAGCTTTAGTTTGATACAATGTATATCCAAATATATCTTGATGTAGCACTATGTGTTGTTGCCTTTCATTACTGTCAATATGGGGTCCAGTGCATTTAATGAATACTTTAAAGCTGTTAATGCCTTGTTCTATAACTTCCCGAATAATCTCTACAGAATATTGCATGATGATAATGAAGATCCAATCAGATCTTCAGAACAATAAGATCTTTTCCACTTCCTAGATGTTTTGATTATGTTGTAACTAAAACCTTTTGAAGGTTGGTATACCCGTGGCTCAGAGTGGTAAGCTGCAGTATTGCAGTCCAAGCTCTGCTCATGACCTGAGTTTGATTCTGGTGGAAGCTGGTTTCAGGTATCTGGCTCAAGGTTGACTCAGCCTTCCATCCTTCCAGGGTCGGTAAAATGAGTACCCAGCTTGCTGGGGGTAAAGTGTAGATGACTGGGGAAGACAATGGCAAACCACCCTGTAAAAAGTCTGTTGCGAAAACATCATGATGTGACATCATCCCAGAGTCAGAAATGACTGGTGCTTGCACAGGGGACTATCTTTTTTTAACCTTTTTAAAAGGTAAAAGTAGTCCCCTGTGCAAGCACCGCTAATTTTTTAACCTTTACCTTTATCCTAATACGCAAGTATGAGTAGTAGTATTCTTAATAATGCAAATGGGTGAAAGCCACGAGGATGTTCAGTTGTTGATGTGAATGGATGCAAAAGGAACATTCAAAACTATCTGGCATGTACAACAGGGGCATGGAAAGTGAGAAGTATGAATCAAGGTAAATTTAAAATTGTAAAATGAGAAATGGAACATTCAAACATTACAGTTGTGCAAATGAGTGAGCTAAAGCAGACTAGTAGAGGACATTTTGGTCAGAAAATTACAAAGTGTTTTGTTCTGAAAATGACAGAAGAAATAGAATTGCTGTAATAGTGAGGAGGAGGATATTGGATTTATATTCTACCATATACTCTGAATCTCAGAGTCTCAGAATGGTCACAATCTCCTTTACCGCCCCCCCCCCCCACAACAGACACCTTGTGAGGTGGGTGGAGCTGAGAAAGCTCTCACAGAAGCTGCCCTTTCAAGGACAATTCCTATGAGAGCTATGGCTGACCCAAGGCCATTCCAGCAGGTGCAAGTGGAGGAGTAGGGAATCAAACCTGGTTCTCCCAGATAAGAGTCTGTGCACTTAACCACTACATCAAACTGGCTTTCTGGAAGAAATGTAGCACAAGCAATCTGGGGCTATAATGTAAAGTCTGACTGAATAATATCAATCATACTTCATAGAAAGCCTATCAACATAGCCACATGTTACAAATGCTGAAAAGGAAGAAATTGAAAGCTTTTATGCAAGTGTCCAGGAACAAACAGATCACGCACTAAAACAAGATGTGGTAATAATCACAGGTGACTAGAACACAAAAATGGGGGGGAGGGTCAGAATCAAATATTGTTGGAATATTGTCAGAGTCTATGTGCAAGCTGAGTCAGAGTCCAAAGCCAGAGTCGAGATTCAATCCAGAACGTCAGTTACCAGAGACCATGATCCAAAAAGCACACTCTAGCTGTCCAAAATCATTCACAAGGGCAGAGAGAGAGAGAGAGAGAGAGAGAGAGAGTTCGCTGGAGGGCTGGTAATGACCACCTAGGCTTCCTCTGTTGGAATGGGGCTGGAAGGTACCGGTAGCTCTGCGTAAGCTGTTAGCTGTAAACCCTGACAGGCCTGCAGCTCATCTTCTTGCTTGCTGGTTTCTGCCAGTTCAGAGCTGATGCCTTAAGGCTTTCCTTCTCCTGAGGAATCCTCTTCTCCTGAGGAGACCTTGCTGTTGCTGAGTCCTGGCTGACCCATAACAAATATTTAGGCTAGGAGCACTAAACGAAGCAGGAGAGGATAGAATTCTGTGGAGACAACAATTTGTTCATTGCAAACACATTTCAGGCTGCCAAACACATAATTGTATACATGGACATCACCAAATGGCCAACATAGAAATAAAATAGATAGATAATCAGAAGCAAAAGATGGAGAAACTCTGTTCAGTCTGCTATAGCAAGAACAGGAGCTGATTGTGGTATGTGTGTGAGTGTGTTAAGTGCTGTCAAGTCACTTCCAGCTTATGGCAACTATATGAATCAATGTCCTCCAAAACATCCTAGCACTAACAGCTTTGCTCAGTGCAACCCAGGGGTAGTATTCTAGCAGGAGCTGTGGCTTCCTTTAAAGAGTCAATCCATCTCATATTGGGTCTTCCTCTTTTCCTGCTGCTATAAGCTTTTCCTAGTGTTATTTTCTTTTCCAGTGACTCATGTCTACTCATCATGTGAACAAAGACTGCAACGAAGAACTCAGAAGGAGATTGGTACTGGAGAAGCAGCCGTGAAGGAGCTAGAAAAGCTCATTAAGTGTCTGGAGGTGTCGTTGGTGCCCAAGATCAAGATAGTTCATACTATAGTAATCCGCATTACTATATATGAGTGTGGTAGTTGGACACTGAAGAGAGCTGAGAGGAAGAAAGTTGATTAATTTGAAATGTAGTGTTGAAGAAGAGTTTTGGTCCGGCCCCTTCCCAGCCGAGCCAGCTGGCAAGCTATAGGCTGGGGGCCGTCTTTGCACCCCCGGAAGGAGGGAGGGGCACCAATATCACCCGACATACGGGTGTTTTGCAAGGCGCGGAGTTGGGGCTATATAAGCCCCGGCTCCCGCCTTATTGCGCAGTTTTGTTTCGGCTCTCTGGAGAGAGCCACGTTGGTCCGAGCTCAGGGTTAGGCCTGAGCAACGAGGGTCGTCCTAGCAACTTGCCTTCCGGGGATCAGCTGTTCAGCGCGGCGTTGGCTTCGCGCTGCGAGGCGCTTGCGAAGGCCGAAACACGCGCCGGCGTAGCAGCGGCCTCGGAGAAACAGCTGTTCGGCGCGGCGGGGCTTCGCGCGGCGAGGCGCTTCAGAGGCTGAGTCAGGCGTGGGGGCCAAGGCCCAGTGGGGGGGAGGCTCAGGGGTGGCCGGGACGGATCGGGTCGGCGCGGCGCTCCCTGCTTAAGGCTTCCCGGCCCAAGGGCATTTTATTCCCATTGCTTAGCCCGAATCAGGGCTGCGCGAAGTGGCCCCTGGTCCAAGCGTGCGCAGGCGACTGGCCATTATTAGGCAGCAGCCTTCTCCTGGGGGTCTCAGGCCACCACGGTGCGGCGTTTTTTCCTCCCCTGGCCCTGACCTGGATAGCCCAGCCTAGCCCGCTCTCATCATAATTTGGAGGGGATTAGGCCACTGTTTTCCTTGGATTGAGTAGCGCGGCGAGCATCCTGTCCTCCCCAGCCCCCCCCCCCCTGGTTTCTTTTGCTTGAGGGCCGGGTGCCTGGGCTTGTGCCTTTGGCAACCTTCCCCCTCTCTTCATCCATTCCCTACTTGTGGGGCTGGTAGTTTCTGGGGTGGTGTCTTTCTGTGTCTGGAGCTGTGGTGTGGGCCACCCCATTAACAGGGGTGTTTGCTGCTCTTCCTATTCTGGGAGGAGGTGGGGGCTGAAAAGGGGCCTTGGGTGGCCGGTAAGTCTCCGTTTGGGGCATTGGTACCATTAGAGGATGGCACCTAAGAAGGGACAGGGCAAGTCTAAGGGCAAGCAGCCTGCTCGCCCACCCCGGGGGCGGGGCCAGCAAGGAGCCCCAACTGAAGATCAGGGCCAGAGTGAGCGGGTTCGCCTCGCTATTATTAGCCAATTGGACGCCCTCGAGCAGGAACGTGTGGCCAGAGGTTCACCCATTTGGGAGGGCCGTCGCCGTGCCACCAGCCGGTCGGCCCGGCTGACTTTTGAAACTGAATTGTTGGCAAGGTTGTCTGCTTTACAGGGCGGGCAGTCGGAGCCGGAAGCGCTGCCGGAAACTGACCAGGAGGAAGATCCAGGGGAAGGCCCATCGGGCGTGCCATCGGGCGAAGGGGCATCTGGAAGCGGTGGCCCGCGGCCCCCTGGAGGCTCGGGCGTCTTTCCGGGTGATGGTGGTAAGCCCATGACTTTGCCCATTCAAGGTTGGCCTTGGGGTCCAGCCCAGCCAACCCCCCATTTGCTGGGGGTGGGCGGGGTGGGATGGGGGCCCGGGTGGTCAGGTGCCAGCGAACAGTTGGGCCCCGCTCAGCCGTGGGCTTTGGGTTTTCATACACCCAGTTTGCTGTCCAGTGCAGTTCCTGCCCCTGTTGGTCAGCTGGTAGGCGCTGGGGCGCCCCCTGCAGCCCCTCCTTCGCTGCCCACACCGGGCATTTGGCCAGGTGGTGGTCAGCAGGGGGCCCAGTTGCGGGGTGCATGGCCTTCAACTCAAGTGGGGGGTGGTTCTACCCCCCGAACCCCTATGCGAGTATCCCCTTCCACGCTCTCCCCTACGGCGACACTTCTTTGCCGTTGGGGGATCATCTGACGGCGGCCACACGGGAGAGAATCCTCCGTGGGGAGTACGTCGATGTTTTTGGTCTCCTGTTCAGGGAGCTCGAAAAAAAAAGTAAGGATGAGCTCGACGACAGGGACAAGGAAAAGATAAAGCGCAGGAAGGTTGACAGGGCCTGGGCGAATTGGTTGCCCGGCTTTCTGATCTATGCCGGGGTCATCGCAAGGGCACAGCCGGCCAGGGCGGCCGCCCTCTTTCAATATATAGACATAGTTTATAGGGCTTATACGGACTTCGCCGGGGCAGCATGGCTGCAATACGACGAAGCCTTCCGGATGCGGGCCGCTGTCAATCCCGGAATGCCGTGGGACCAAATAAATCAACAGCTGTGGTTGCAGCTGATGGCCCCGGCAAAACCAAACTCCGGGGATAGGTCCGATAGCGGTCATTTGGTGCAGGGAGCACAGCAACAACAGACTACCCCAGGTGCCCGCGTTTCCGCGGGCCAGCCGGATCATTCCCGGTTGTTGTGCTGGGAGTTCGCTTCCAAGGGGGTCTGCCCCAGGGAGCCCTGTAAATTTCGTCACGAGTGCCCGCTGTGCAGTGGGCCCCACGCACTGTCGGCCTGCAGTAGAGCAAAGCCCGGAGCGGGCGGTAAGCGCCCCGGAGGCGGAGGCGGCAGTTCGCAGCCACCTGGAAAAGGGCCACAGCCCCATCCGCCGGCCGGCTCCCAGTAGGTTGTTGGCCACATACCCGTGCTGGGCTGATGCTAGTTATTTCTGGGATGGTTTTGCTCTGAGGTGAACAGGTTGTCGGGGATAAAAGATCCAAGGTAGGCAGTCCTCCGTGGAGGGTTAGGGGGTTGGCCTAATGTTTACCAATTTTGTGCACGTTGCTGATTGTGGTTTGTTTTTCAGGTGCTGTGGCTCGGGGTGAGAGAAGGCGGGTTCTCATCCGCGGGCGCAGCATGGTCCGTTGGGGCTGCCCATTTCGCCGGACGGCTCCTGGGGCACCCAGCCCGGTCTCAGTGCAAGGGCAGACGTAAGGCCAATTGGGCCCTTCCAGGGTCTTGGAGGAGGGATTAGGTTTTTCCCCCTCATCCGGCCATTCGGGTCATTTAAGTCGACCTGTACCGGCCGGATGGTGTTTAATTATTGGATTTGGGTAACTGGGCCTTTGTAGAGGAAGTTTGGCAGGGGGTGCGGTTGGCTCTGGGCCACCCGTTGGGGCGCTAATGCCTAAGCAGAGGCTTGGCATTGGCGGTGGCTGGATTAGGTTTGGCCATTGGGTTTTCCAGGGGAGCACCTATGGCCTAGCACCGTTGGTGCGGTGGTATGCAGGAACCGTAGATGGGCTAAACGGCTCAGTACGGTGATGCAGATCACAGAGAGCCTCACCTGGTTGGATCTTTCCATGGGGATTGATGCCAGCCCGGTTGGTGATGGCTGCGGGCCTGGCCGCTCAGTACAACCCGATTACGGCGGGTTTGTGCTGGGGGCAGGGTGGCTCGCCCTTTGGACAAGGCGGGGTCCAGGTGTTGACCCCAGGGCTTGTCTGGTCTGGTTTTCCCTTCCCTGCCAGTTATGTTTGTTAATTCTAATAAAGCGGCCCGGTTTAAATCCCAACAATTGTGTCTGCCTCTTCATTCCGACTGGGGGGGCAAATGAATACTGTGGAGTGCTAAAAAGACAAATAAATGGCTTCTTGATCAAATCAAGCCTGAACTTTCCCTAGAATTTAAAATGACTAAACTGAAACTATTGTCCTTTGGTCACACATACATACAGTAGTAATTTCAGTGTTTGCTATTTGCTGCCAGTAATGTGGTTTCATTGGCATATCTCAAATTGCTAATGTTCTCCCCTTGAATCTTCATCTTCATCTAAATCTAATCCAGTTTTCCTTATGGTATGTTATTTATTTAGATTAAACAGGTTGGGAGATAAAATATATCCTTGTCTGACACCTTTACCAATGGGAGAGCATTCTGTTTCTCCATATTCTAATAGTAGCCTTTTGTCCAAAGTACAGGTTGCACCAGGGGTGGAATTCTAGCAGAAGTTCCTTTGCATATTAGACCACACCCCCATGATGTAGCCAATCCTCCAAGAGCTTACAAAAAAAAGCCTTGTAAGCTCTTGGAGGATTGGCTACATCAGGGGCGTGTGACCTAACATTCAAAGGAGCCCCTGCTAGACTACTACCCCTGGGTTGCATAACAGAACAATCATATGTTGTGGTACACTTATTTCTTTTAAGGCTAGTCAGAGTTTTTAATGATCTGCACCATCAAAAGCTTTGTGGTAATCTATGAAACAAAAGTTGATTTTCTTCTGAAATTATCTCATATACTCTATTAAACCAAATAAATCTGCAATATGATCCCTAGTGCCACTTTCTTTTCTGAATCCAGCTTGTACATCTGGCATTTCTTGTTCTATATATGGTACCTAGGAATGAGCATGAACCAGCTCACAAACTAAAGTTCATGATGAATTTTGGTTGGTTCATAAAGTAAAGTTTGCGGCAGGTCATCCAGCATGAACTTTCCACAAACTTTAAAGCTGTTCCACAAACTTTGAAGCTGTTCATGGGGGTTCATGTCAGTTTATGGGCAGATATATTTCCAAAGCAACATAAGTTGGAGGTCATGTAGAAGAGCATCCAGGGGTGGTCTCCTGCAACTTTGATTTCTCTAGCTTGCACAGAATCCATTCTATACACTCCTGAACCTATGCCTGTTAAAATGACTGCAGATTCAGGAGGTTCAGGAGTGTATAGAAGAGATCCTGTGCATGCTAGAGATATCAAAGTCACAAGGGACCTTCCCCTGATCTTCTACATGACTTCCAAATTTGGTGTCTCTAGTTTGCATAGGATCCATTCTATACACTCCTGAATTTGTGCCTATCTAAATGATTTCCTATTATTTTGACAAGCACAGGTTCAAGAGTTTCAGGAGTGTATAGAATGGGTCCTGTAAAAGCTAGAAACAGATCTCTGGCTGAATCTACTCTACCTTCCCTCCAAGTCTGGTGAGGATTGGATTCACACAGTCATAGTTACAGCCCTTTAAAGATGTTTCCAGGAAAGTGATTTCACTTGCTAAAAAGATTCTTATTTGAAGAGCTCTATCATCCTTGCATCTCTTATGTATAGTTTTTCAGTGTAATGTTACCTACTTTTCTTTATTTTGTCCTATTCTATTAATGTATTTCTCGGTTGATCTTTCAGCATGCCTGTGCTTTGAATTTACCCTTGCTTTCTTGGATCTTGAAGTCCAGATCTCTTGTTATTCCTCTCTCTCTCTCTCCCTCCCTTCCTCCTCCGGCCCTCCTTTCTCTGACACTGGCAGGGGTGGCTCAAGATGGCAGCTGTGGTAGTACTACTGCTGACGATAATGAGGAGCCCAGCCCAGAATGAACAGATGAGAGAAGCTGAGCGAGGGATGGCAGGGAAGCCACCATGATAGGTTAGCATGGTCATAGTCTGATGCTTACTGCTGCTGACCTGACTGGTTCTGCCCTGCCAGCCACCAGCATGGGCAAGAGGTTACAGCCAGTGTTCCCTCTAAACTGAGTTAGCATTAGCTAGCTCACAGTTTTTTAGCCTCTGACTCACACATTTTTGTCTTAGGTCAGGAAAAATGGTCCCAAAACACAATAATATATGCAGTAACTCACAACTTTAATGCCAGTAGCTCACAAAGTAGAACTTTTGCTCACAACATTCTGCAGCTTAGAGGGAACATTGGTTACAGCTCTGACTCAGTATGAGTCCAGTAACACCTTTAAGACCAACAAAGTTTTATTTAGAATGGTTGCCCCAGGCCAGGGGCCTCTGTTGCCCCTTGCCTCTTGATGAGATCAGACGGTTGCTTGTAAAAGTGCTCAAGGACTGTATCACTCCTTGTCAGATGGTTGTCAGTCACCAACAAACCATTGACAATACTATTGAAGGCACAAGGGAAAAGATAGCTTCCTAGTAGGTACCCAGTTGATATCCAAAAGACTCTTGTAATTCATGTAGCTTTAGTAGAGAACTTGGTCAACTTGCTTTGGACTTCACTGTTCCTTATTCCCCTCTATAGTTGTTATAGTGGCTTGAGAGTTTAGATTAATAAACAAGAAGCAGATAGTTTGATTAAAAGTGGCATGTGTTCTGATGTGATGAACAAAAACCCAGGGGTGCACAGCATGGCTGTAGTCTGGGAATACAAACAACTTTCAGTCTCAGACACAAAGCAAAATCATTTTCCAGTAAAGTGCTAAGAGCATTTCATGCAGATGATTGTCTGCTTTAAAAATCCAAAGGTAAAGAAGACTGGTGTGCCGGAAAATTAAAAAAGACCCTTTTTCAACTTCTTTTGGAAGATGAGAATATGGAAAAATACCAGACAGTATGTGTTAATGTATGACCTTAGATGTCACAAGCAAGAAACTTGCAAGGACTAGTGGAGAGACATATCATTTCACTTCCCTCACTGTCTACTTCCTTGAAACTCCCATAGCCTGCCTCCTTTTCCTGCTTGCTTCTCACCTTCCCACACACCAGTCAACCCATCTTTACCAGCTCTCACATCCAGTTTCCCTCCCCCATCAGCCTATCCCTAGGAAAACTATAGCCTAATTGCACAGTGTTGTCTGACAAGCCTGGCCCAGTTTTATGAAGAGAAGCCTGCAGATAATATGGGAGGCATGTCACTTTCCCCCGCATCCCTCTTCCCACATTTCCACTTTCCCTCTTCCTGTCAACCTTTCCCTGCTTCTTTCTCTCCTTCCCATCCACTCCCCAACCTACCTTTTATCTGGCCCCATCTTCAGCTATATTTATTATTTATTTACTTAATTTGAAACTTTTTATTTACATAATTTAAAGCCCTTTTTCTCAATGGGGACTCAAAGCAGTTTACGTCATTCACCTCTCCTACAGTTTATCCTCACAAAAATCCCATGAAGTAGGTTATACTGAGAATATGTAACTGTCATCATCCTCATCATCCTTATCCTCATCCTGTAGTGACTGGGGAAACTTAATTTGTAGTTGGCAGCTATAGACCCTGGGGTAAATGTTTGCAGTGGCCTGGCCTTCAGCTGGAGTCCCTGAAGCTGGCAGGCCACCTGTAAGCTGTTAAGAATCATTTAGAGGCCCCCTACAATCCCTCTCAAACTAGATCGTTTCCATCTAGCTTGGTTGATGTGTCAAACTTGTAAGTAGCTAGGGAGATCAGGTGTAGCTCATTATGGTTTATGGTTGACCCTAGAGGCTAAAAGATGGGAAGTTTTCCCCCCATTATGTTGAGCTGAGACTTACGCAGAAGGCAACACCAAGGCGTACCTTGGAACTATTATTTCTTGATTGGGAAACTTGGATTGTGTATTTGTATTTTCTGGACTGGAATGCTGTTTTGCCTAAGGGCTGATGTAAGTAACCTACCTACTCACTGCATTTTTATTTTATGTTGACGACTGGTGGAACCACCAGGGTAATGATTAAAGGAGCTTGCACTCTAACTTGGGGTGACCCGACACCCCATGGCACCCTAGGCAGACTCGCTGCCTGGCGCCACCCCAAGCACCCCCTCCTGAGGCTCTGTGCTCCCCCTGTGGCTCCATACCCCCCACGTCTCCCTCCTCCTCGCCGCGCCTCCTCCTCCTCCCTCCCTTCCCCACCCCATGTCGATTTCAATGCCAGAACCAGCTCTAGCACCACATTCTGGCTATCTAAAGCCCCCTCCTTGCCGATCACTCGCTCAGTGGGTAAAACCATGCCATGGGGCCTCGCTTGCAGTCTGTTAGGACCAGTGTCCTGAAAGGGTGGATCCGCTGCCGCTGACTCTTCTCCCATCCAGGAAGTGGGGAGGAGTCAGTGGCAACAGGACTGGCCTTTCAGGATGCTAGTCCTGACAGACTGGGAGCAAGGCCCCATGGTGTGGTTTTACCCGCCGAGCGAGTGATCAGCAAGGGGGGGGGGGCTTTAGATAGCCGGAACATGGTGCTAGAGCTGGTTCCAGCATTG
Organism: Heteronotia binoei; assembly: GCF_032191835.1. NCBI lineage: Eukaryota > Metazoa > Chordata > Lepidosauria > Squamata > Gekkonidae > Heteronotia > Heteronotia binoei. Next base: position 119,737,561 of record NC_083227.1, on the reverse strand, counting down.
AAATCAACATGGGGTGGGGAAGGGAGGGAGGAGGAGGCAGCATGGTGGGGAGGGGGGAGGTATGGGGGCATGGAGCCATTGGGGGGAGGCAAAGGGAATGGAGGGGCGGGTGGCAGCAGCGGTGGTGGTGGGTGGTGGTGGGTGGTGGTAGTGGGCAGCAGGCAGACAAACTTGGTGCTTGCCTTGGGCACCAGGAGGGGGTGGGGAGCCCAATTTGGCACCCCACCCTCCCGGCACCCTAGGCTACTGCCTAGTTTGCCTAGTGGGCGAGCCAAGCCTGACTCTAATAAATCCTAAAGAAACGACCTTCCAAACTGGTCTCTTTGTCAAGGCTTTTTAGAAGCTTCCAGTGGCCTTAGAACCTGCTATAGAGGATTTTACTCTGGGACTTTGAGTTTGGCCAAAGAGTCTGCATAGAGTTACACCATCGCCAGAGAAGCAGAGTAGGCTGGTGGTCTGCTTCCTGTAACTATCGTACCAGTCTGGTGGCAGCCAGTAAATCAGTTGTGCCTCTCCTGCAGGGGCTCCTGTCCAACCTCCTGCTGGGAAGCCAGGGGAGAGCTGGAGGATGTCAGGCTGAGCACTACACTTCTTCTTCTTGTAACAGGCCCAAAGTCACCCAGTCAGCTTCCACAGCAAACTCATGCCTTCCAGCAAACCCATGCCTACGCTAAAACTCTAACCACTATACTGCGCTGGCTTTCATGGGTGGCTGCTGTCATGGGTGAGTCATGCAAGTAAAATGGTACCAAGGTGCCCAGACCTAATCCAATAAATCCTCCTTCAAAGGTCAAGTCAGCCACAGAAAAGGCTTTTCCTCCACCCTCCTGGCTTTTACTGGTAAAATGACTGTAATATTTTTTTTTTCCAGAGGCTAGCCTCAAACAACAAAGGTGCTTCTGCATTTTGCACTAGGTCACGTTTTCAAACCATCCTGACAATTAAGCCTTCATGCTATTGTAGCATGGATTAGCATGGCTAAATCCAATGCCTAAAGAAAAGGAACAAATTTCTGAGCTGTATGAAGCTGGCAAAAATACATTTTTCACTGCCATATTCATCTGCTTCTCCAGTACGATGCCAGGATCCAGAAGGACACCTGAGCTCTTGAGTTTTTAGTTGAAAGTGGAAAGCAAGATCTCCTCTGATGTGACAACATAGCACAAAATGTGTTTTAAAATTCAAGTACAAAATGTGCTTAACATTCAAAGGTAAATCATGGCAGTAAATATATAGTATGAATAATGAAGAAGTTTAATATACAAAAAGATAGATTATACTAACAGTTACTTGGGCACCTATTTGTAGGCATATCTGAAGTAGTGAAGATGGAACTTGTAAAGTCTCCACATTCTGATGACAGTATGTAGTTTGATCCAGGTGGGCAGCCATGTTGGTCTGAAGTAATAGAACAAAGTTGGAGCACCTTTTTATAGATGGTTTAATGAAACCAGCAGCATTACAAAAGCAGCTTTTGGAGCATTTAGAACAATATCAATGTATTTTAATACTTTAGGAGAACAATTCTTTATTCTATATGAACTCGACTACTATGTGCTTTATGTTACATGAGTGGACTACTTTGTTAAGAATATTTTATCCTTTGTCCTTTTCCCCTTTCCTCAATTGTATTTCTGAAACTTTAATAAAATATTTGAAAAAGAAAGTTGGAGTCCAGTAGCACTTTTAAAACCAACAAAGTTTTATTAAGAAAGTAAACTTTCATGTGCTAGAAGCACACTTCATTAGACAATAGTATGGGTTGGAATTAGCAGTCCTACATAGAGAGAGAGTGGGCAGTGAATTAGTATGCAAAATAGTGGAAATCTTTTTAGCAGATTAAGAGAATCACAAATTGGGGTCTGGTAATCGTCAGTTTGGGTTGACTAGCCAAAAAAAAAAAAAAACAGCCATAAGAATTGGAGATTGATGTCTGTCATTAGGTTTCCTAAGTGTGAAGTGTAATAAATAAGAGTCTGCTGTAATGTCCCAGAAAGCTTTTGATAAAGTTCCTCATCAAAGGCTCCTAAGGAAACTCAAGAGTCATGGGGTAAAAGGACAAGTCCTCTTGTGGACCAAAAACTGGCTAATTAATAGGAAACAGAGGGTGAGTATAAATGGACAATTTTCGCAGTGGAGGGTGGTAAGCAGTGGGGAACTACGGGGCTCAGTACTGGGTCCGATGCTTTTTAACTTGTTCATTCATGATTTGGAGTTGGGAGTAAGCAGTGAAGTGGTTAAGTTTCTGAATGACTCAAAATTGTTCAGGATGGTGAGAACCAGGAAGGATTGTGAGGCACTCCAGTAGGATCTGTTGAGGCTGGCTGAGTGGGTGTCAACGTGGCAGATGAGATTCAGTGTGGCCAAGTGCAAAGTAATGCACACTGGGGCCAAGAATCCCAGCTATAAATAAAAGTTGATGGGGTATGAACTGGCAGAGACTGACCAAGAGAGATATTTTGGGGTCGTGGTAGATAACTCACTGAAAATGTCGAGACAATGTGGACTGCAATTTAAAAAGTCCAATGCTATGCTGGGAATTATTAGGAAGGGAACTGAAAACAAATCAGCTGGTATCATAATGCCCCTGTATAAATTGATGGTGCAGTCTCATTTGGAGTATTGTGTACAATTCTAGTCACCACACTTCAAAAAAGATATTATAACACTGGAAAAAGTGCAGAAAAGGGCAACTAGAATGATTAAAGGGTTGGAACACTTTCCCTATGAAGAAAGGTTAAAATGCTTGAAGCTCTTTAGCTTGGAGAAACGTCAACTAAGAGGTGACATGATAGAGGGTTATAAGATTATGCACGGGATAGAGAAGGTAGAGAAAGAAGTCCTTTTCTCCCTTTCTCACAATATGAGAACTCATGGACATTCAATTAAATTGCTGAGCAGTCAGGTTAAAATGGATAAAAGGAAGTACTTCTTCACCCAAAGGGTGATTGACACATGGAATTCACTGCCACAGGAGGTGGTGGCAGCTACAAGCATAGCCAGCTTCAAGAGGGGATTGGATGAACATATGGAGCAGAGGTCCATCAGTGGCTATTAGCCACAGTGTATTGTTGAAACTCTGTCTCAGGCAGTGATACTCTGTATTCTTGGTGCTTGGAAGGGGCAACAGTGTGAGGTCTTCTAGTGATAGACATCCTGATGGCACCTGGTTTTTCTGGCCACTGTGTGACACAGAGTGTTGGACTGGATGGGCCACTGGCCTGATCCAACATGGTTTCTCTTCTGTTCTTATTGGTCTCCTCTAAAGCAGGGGTGGGGAATGTCCAGCCCAAGGGCCGTTTACAGCCCTTGAGATCACTTGGTCTGGCCTTTGGGGATTGCTGGGCTGAGCCGAACCATGTGGCAGCTTCCCTGGGGACTGGCAGGCTGGTGAGGATTGTGGGGCTCAGTTGCACTGTGCAGTAGCTTCCCTGGGGCCCGGCTGGCTGGCAGAGATCATGGGGCCCAGCCACACTGTGCAGCAGCCTCCTTGGGGCCTGACTGGCTGGCCAGGATCACTGCAGAGCCTGGAAAAATCACTATCACGATTCAGGCAAGTTTCCCCCTCATTTATTTATTTCCCTTTGTTTCTATTTCTCCCCCCGCCCATTTCTTTGTTTCCATTTTTTCCCCTTTCTTCCCCACATTTTCCTTTCTTCTTCCCTTCTTCTTCCCTTTATTTTCCTTCCTTCCTTCCTTCCTTCCTTCCTTCCTTCCTTCCTTCCTTCCTTCCTTCCTTCCTTCCTTCCTTCCTTCCTTCCTTCCTTCCTTCCTTTCTTTCTTGGGCTTGGAGGAGTGCTCTGCATGGGCAAGGTGGAATAAGAGGGCGCCTGGTGGGAGCCAATGGCAGTATAAACATAATTGCTACATGATATAAGAGATAGTCTTTATGAAATGTAACAGGCCATGTTTGCATGTTATGGAACAGCTTAATTTTAACATTACTTGTATCTGTAATTAATTTAAGTGGAGCTTTTGACCAGAAGATCAGAGTGAGAGCTCGCTGCAAGAAAGCTAAATACACATTGCTCAGCAACAACCAAAACATTTTATTTATTTATTTATTTATTTATTTATTTATTTATTTATTTATTTATTTATTTGATTCGATTTATATCCCGCCCTACCCCACCGAGGCGGGCTCAGGGCGGCTTACAACATAAAACCAACAAAATCAATTTAAATATATTAAAAATACATTAGTAATTATAATTATACAATAAAATACTTAAAACACATATAAAATACATAAAACACATAAAGCTCGTAGAGCTCACATCAATATATACTATGCTGCCATTCTTCAAATCAGTTCTTCAGTGTTCCAATATTAGATAGTCTGATGTTCGAGATTAGATGTTCAGGCATTCCGATAGCAATTTACTTGTATGCCAACTGGAAGAGGGCTGTTTTGCAGGCCCTGCGGAACTGTTCAAGGCTCCGCAGGGCCCTCACCTCCTCCGGGAGCTGATTCCACCAACAAGGAGCTACCACCGAGAAGGCCCTGTCTCTAGTCACTTTCAGATGGGCCTCCTTTGGCCCAGGGATTGTGAGAAGGTTTTGGGACCCCGATCTTAGCACTCGCTGGGGAACATGTGGGGAGAGACGGTCCCTAAGGTAGGCAGGTCCCAGGCCATAAAGGGCTTTAAAGGTCATAACCAGCACCTTGTACCGAATGCGGTATGTTATCGGCAGCCAGTGCAGTCCCCGAAGCCCCGGCTGAATGTGCTCCCATCTAGGGAGCCCTAACAACAGCCGGGCAGCGGCATTCTGCACTAGCTGCAACTTCCGGGTTCAGCACAGGGGCAGCCCCATGTAGAGGGCATTGCAGTAATCCAGCCTCGAGGTGACCGTTGCATGGATCACTGTTGCCAGGTCGTCGTCCTCCAGGAAAGGGGCCAACTGCCTTGCCCGCCTAAGATGAAAAAATGCAGACTTGGCAGTGGCCGCTATCTGGGCCTCCATAATTAAAGTAGGCTCCAATAGCACCCCCAGGCTCCTAACCCTGTGCGCCGCTGACAGGGGCACACCATCAAGGGCCGGTAAGGGAATCTCCCTCCCCGGACCACGGCGACCAAGGCAAAGGACCTCTGTCTTCGACGGATTTAGTTTCAGCCCGCTCAGCCTAAGCCATCTAGATACGGCCTGCAATGCCAGGTCCAGGTTTTCAGGGACACAGGCAGGCCGGCCGTCCATAAGTAGATAGAGCTGGGTGTCATCAGCATACTGGTGACAGCCCAGCCCATATCTCCGGGCAATCTGGGCAAGAGGGCGCATGTAGATGTTAAACAACATCGGGGAGAGAACTGCCCTCTGAGGGACCCCGCAATCCAGCGGGTACCTCCGGGACAGCTCACCCCCAATCGCCACTCTTTGTCCCCAACCCTTGAGGAAAGAGGTAAGCCATTGTAGAGCCAACCCCTGAAACCCCACGTCGGCGAGACGGCAAGTCAGCACCCGATGGTCGACCATATCGAACGCTGCCGATAGGTCTATCAACATCAGTACCGCCGTGCCGCCTCGGTCCAGATGCCGTTGGAGATCATCCACTAGGGCAACCAGCACTGTCTCCATCCCATGACCCGGGCGAAAGCCCGACTGATGGGTATCAAGGACGGAAGCATCCTCCAGGAAACTCTGTAATTGCAACGCCACTGCCCTCTCAATGAGTTTACCCAAAAAGGGTAAATTTGAGACCGGCCGATAGTGTGCCAATTCGGCCGGATCCAGTGTTGGTTTCTTTAAGAGGGGGCAGACCACTGCCTCCTTAAAAGGTGTTGGGAATTGCCCTTCCATGAGGGATCTATTTATGATATCCCGTATAGGGTACCTAAGCTCCCTCTGGCAAGATTTAATAAGCCAGGAGGGGCACGGGTCCGAATTGCAAGTTGTAGGGCGTGCAGATAGAAGGATCCTGACAACTTCCTCCAGGCTGAGAGCGCCGAAACTATCCAGAATACTGTCTGAAGACAAGCAAGGAGCCTCGGGTTCACATACTGCCTTCAATATGGCGGGGGTGTCGCGGCGGAGCGACGAGATTTTATCTGCAAAAAATTTTGCAAAAGCCTCACAGCCGATTTCCAATTGACTAGCGTTTGGGTTGCCCTGTGGCAGCGTTATCAAAGACCTAATTGTGTTAAACAATTGTGCCGGGCGCGAAGTTGCAGACGCAATCCTAGCCGCAAAGTATGTTTTCTTTGCGGCTTTGACTGCCATCTCATAGGACTTCATACATTCTCTATAAGATGCTCTAGTCGCTTCGTCTCGAGTGCACCGCCATTGCCTCTCCAGTCATCTGAGTCCACGCTTTAATTGCCGCAGCTCCTGGTTATACCAGGGTGCTAGCTTTAGGCGAGGGCGCAGAGGACGCCTAGGTGCAATCTCGTCGATAGCCCTGGAGAGCCTATCATTCCAGGCTTCCACCAGGTCATCGAGGGAATTGCCAGAGGGCCAGGGATCCCGTAGAGCCATCTGGAACCGTTCCGGGTCCATCTGGCTCCGCGGGCGAGCTAAAATGCGCTCGCCGCCTAAACGGGTTTGGAGTGGAATATCCACACGAGCCTTAAGAGCATAGTGGTCCGACCATGGCACTGTCTGCGCAGTAATATCGTCCACTAAAATTCCCGCCGCGAAGATCAAGTCTAGCATGTGCCCCGCCTGGTGGGTGGGTGTTGTAACAACCTGGGAGAGTCCTAGTGTCGCCATGGATGACACTAGGTCCATCGCCTGACTAGAGGACATGTCGTCGGCATGGACATTGAAGTCACCCAGGATCAGAAGCCTTGGGTACTCCAATGCCCAGCCTGCCACGGCCTCCATCAGGGATGGTAAGGCGTCGGCCGGTGCGTTAGGCGGTCGGTACACCAGCCAAACCGCCAACCCCTCCCCAACGTCCCACGCCAAACCGGCACATTCAATGCCCCCGATCTCCGGAGGCGGGAGAGCCCGAAAGGAGTAAGCCTCTCGTATGAGTATAGCCACCCCTCCCCCCCCGCCCGCTGGTCCGGGACTGGTGAAAGACCGAGAATCCTGGGGGAACCAACTGGGAGAGAGCTACAGTCTCCCCCTCGTGCACCCAGGTCTCGGTCACGCATGCCAGGTCCATGTCCTGTTCCAACAGGAACTCCCGAAGGATAGAAGTCTTATTATTGATGGACCTGGCATTGCATAACACCAGTGTCGGAGGCGGGTAATTTCCTCTGGCCCTGCTACTTGCCACCGTCGGGATGGGACGTAGGCTGGAAGGGGGTCGAGCCCTGTCATGTCTCAGTCCCCTTCCCTTATAGTTCCGCCTAGTCCCACCGTCATACCTTCCCCTCCCCAGGAGTACTGGAATCCCTAGGCCAGTCATCTCCTAGTTGAGTCTGCTCTACTAATGGAATAATTGAAGCTGAAAATGCCCCTCCTCCGACCCTCCTCCTCTCAGTCGATCTATTTATAAACTAAGTAGCCACTCTCTCTAATAGTTATTTAATTGAAAATCCCACCCCAATCTTCCCAATAAATAATTAGCTAAAAATTTATTAAATAATTTTTTTAATAACTATTGTTATCTAAATCTGAAGCTCCTCAATTATAACCCCCCCCCCAATAAATAAATGCACTTCCCAAATTAAATTGCCACAGATAAATTTCGGTTTAGCTAATTAATTAAAAATCACTTCTAATTTAAACAACTAACAATTTAACCGCAATCCATATTATTAAGTTGGCAATCTTAGATCCACTGAGGTAAAACAGGGTTAAAAACAGGGACATAAATAGGGCGAATAAAGTGCGATGAATTTAAAGTGGTAGTGCTTATGCCGTGCAGTGTTCTTGTTCTCTCTCCTGTTCTTCCTTGCCTTTATCTCTGGTACGCTGATGTCCATGTGGAGCCCGTTCTTTCTTTCTCTCTTTGGGTGCAGCCTGCCGGATCAGTCCCAACATATAACTGAACTAGGGTACCTGAGTTCCGATTACTGTCCTATATTTTCACAGTCAAAACATGGAGTGGTTTTTTTATGGCTGTTGTTCTTTAGATAAGATAGAGATAAAAATAATGGTATAAAAGTAAAGTGAGTCCATTGCCTGGCAAGATCAGTTGAAATCTACCACCGCTTTAATTTATGTAGTAAAAGAGTCTGCATAGCAAAAAACCAGGACTGCATCTACACAGATTTTACTTGGAATGTTTGTGTAATGGACTGAACTTTTAAAAGCTTAGAAGTGCTGTACAAACAGGTAAAGGACTGAGAAAGTCTAATTCTTCATAGAACCAGAGAGCCTTAAGTTACAGGCTGTTTTAAGAGGTCTAGTTGGTTAGCATCTGAATGCTGAAGAGGAGATTTCATTTGGAACTCAGCCCTGACTGACAGCAGTTTAAAACAGACAGGAGAACTGGAGAAAGTTGACAAGGACAAGTGGGCAGTTAGACAGAGACTCTCATTCGAGCCAAGAAAAGACAGAAGAATTTCCCCACCCAATCTAAGCAGGGTGATAGCTTTTAAGTGTACAGAGATCCCTAGTCTGGTAGAGATCTTAAGAGTCAATTAAAAACTCAAGGGGTTTGGGTACTGGAAAGAGTACCAGCCTTATGGAAACCAAAAGCATTAGAATACTCAAAGAGTACTCAATGAAAGTATACTGGAGTATTTGAGGAAAATATTGGAACAAAAGCCTGTCAACATAAATATTTAAGTCACTGTGAAAAGCTTAAGAACAAGTGTGGCCAAACTTGCTTAGTTTAACAGCCACATAGAAGAAACGTCAGATGTCTGAGCGTCCCAAGACATGAACATCAGATGTTTGAGAGCCACAAGATGGAAGGAAGGAAGGAAGGAAGGAAGGAAGGAAGGAAGGAAGGAAGGAAGGAAGGAAGGAAGGAAGGAAGGAAGGAAGGAAGGAAGGAAGGAAGGAAGGAAGGAAGGAAGGAAGGAAAAATAGATGGGGAAGGGAATGAGAGGTGGAAAGAAAGCAACTTTAACATTAAATGCATGCTCTAAGTTGCCGGCTGTCTTGGTTTGGAGAAGAGACTAAAAGAAACAAATGCCTTCTTCAAGCCAGCCAACAGGGTGGTGGGGGCTTCGAGAGCCACACAATATGTGTGAAAGAGCCATATGTGGCTCCTGAGCCACAGTTTGGCCACCTTCTTAAGAAACTATCATTATCCTGAAACATAAGAAGTATGTGCATGTTTTACCTCAGAGTTATCTATTCTGAATCAGCTCAGAAATTTTACCCTTATTTTCACCTGATCTTTCCCCTCTTTGTTGAATAAAATGTTTTGTTATTTTGGAATATAAAAACTTCTCAAGTGCCATTTAAGTTTTATAATTTAAAGGGGACTCCCATTCCTTCCCTCAGGTTCCTGGGCTGAGCAAACAGCCAAAATATTATACTGAGATGGGATAGCAAAGTTTCTTCAGGAAAAAGAAAACAGACCACTAGGTCTGCTCAGTCAGAAAGACAAGTAGAAATGGAGGGAAAACCTTGCCTCTGCAGGAGGGAGGTGGATGGGCCATCATAATATGTCAAAACCTGAGGGTCTTCATTGGAAGCATCCACATGATGTCACTAATCATCCACCTTCCTACACTTTGCTGCTATTGTTCCCGGACCTGGATTAGTATGCTCCTTTTGGGAAAGTCTGCCTTTGCACATCATGTGGATGTGAAAGTGCATATTTTTGCAGTTCTTAGTATATCACTGCTATTTTCCTTATATCTGTGTTCTGCAGCCACCATTCTCCCACCACCAACAGATGGCTTTTTAAATTAAAAAATGTAATTGTCATATCTCTTTAGTATTAAACTATAGCAATATGGCAATTTCCAAATGTAATTGACATATCTCACAGCTAAATCTGGTAATTTACTTATCTCTGTATATCAATTATCATTTTTTTCTAAACCTGGAAAAGCCTTCTGATAGCAGTGGGGAACAGCAATCATTGAGGACAGAGGCAAGGAAAGGTGTGTGAGGTTACTATATGGTAATTTACTTATCTCTGTATATCAATTATCATTTTTTTCTAAACCTGGAAAAGCCTTCTGATAGCAGTGGGGAACAGCAATCATTGAGGACAGAGGCAAGGAAAGGTGTGTGAGGTTACTATATAGATGCTTCACTGGTAAAAATGACAGAAGGAGCATGGGAAATGGTTAGCTTGGGATGCAGCCTACACTATACTTGCTCCCTTGTGCAAGATGCCCATTTTATTTTTATTTTTTTATCTACTCTGGTAATTGTGGATACTTGTTATACGAGCTTAAATTGGAAATTTAGTACAAGAATGGACTTGGAAGTTATTCAAACAGGGAAAAAATCTTTGGTTTGCTGAGCAGTTAATGCTCAGGCTTTAAGGCTAAAACTCAGTGAAGTTCATCCATTCCCAGTTGCCAATTCTAGTTGTAACTTAGAACCTCCTCAAATCAGGGGATAAAGGAGAGGTGTAGATCTTCTGACTTAAGGGACTAAAGTGATTTTCTACCTGCAAATCCATAGACTGCAAATCAGCCTTAGGATTTCATTCCACATTGTTGTGTTCCAATTCTTGCTTAAGCAGTGACTTACTCATTATCAAACTTCTGTATCTAGCTTTGGTGTTCATTTCTCATATCTGCCCCTGGAGATGCCTGTGTAAGTGATCTTTGCCATGGCTGAACTCAGTTACCCATGTCAATGATATTTGGAAGTTGTAGTTGATCCATGGGTTATGCAAAGTCTATGTTTTCCTCTTGCCAGTTTTCCTCTTTTATATTTAGAATATTTATTAATTTTTAAGGTTTTATCTGTTTTAAATGTTTAATTCTTTCATATTTAAATATTGTTTAATTTTTATTTACTGTTGGAAGCCGCCCTGAGCCACTTGTGGGAAGGGCGGGATATAAATTCTAAATAAATATGTGAATGTTTTCATTGAGCTCCATGGAATTTCCATTTCAAATGGGTATTATACAGTAGGGTAGAGGAGTGTGAAATCAAGCAGTGAAAGGAGAATTGTGCAACAAATCCATATGCTAATTCTGTACCATATCCATTCAGGCAACACTACTACAGGACCTAGTAACATCAATTATTTATTTTATTTACAGCCTGTGGATTACTATATAGTGTAAATCTATACAGGCTGTGACATTTAATAAGCAATATACTCAGACTATAATTACAAAAATTTGTAACAAAGCAAAATGTATTAACATGATGTTAACAGTTGCAGAAAATGGTATTATATAAATATACAAGTATATAAGTAGTTCCCATGTTATGGGAACAGGATGATAGATACATTAATCAGATTATGCATACTATGCACTGTGGTATACTGCATATTCTCATTCCTCAATTGTGCAATGTGACCTCCTCACACAGGCCGTTCCACATGGTGGGAACCACAACAGAGAACCGCATATATACTGAAAATTGTTGATATTACCTTTTTGTAGGATAGTACCCCCAGAGGTTCCTGTCTGGATAAACAAAGCTGCTTTGGAGGAACATAGGAGAAGAGGCAATTTTGGAGATATGAGGGTCTGAGGCCATGAAGTGAATTGAACTTGGTAACTGATGGACAGCCAATGAAGTGACTATAGAATGGGCGTGACATGCATACTCTGCATAGCTATTGATATTAACCAAGCTATGGCATTTTGTACCAAATTCATTTTCCAGGTGGCCTGTGTACAGTGTCTTACAATAGAAGAGTTGCCAGGTCTTACCCAGCTACTGATGAGGGAGGATTTTTGCGTGCACATAGCATGCCCGGCACAACGACATCGCCTGAATGTGACATCATTGTGCTGGGTATGTTGCGCTGGGGACACTAGCATTTGGGTAAAAACTCTATAGCACCATAGTGTTTTTTACCCAAATGCTACAGCATCCCCCATGCAACATGCCCAGCATGATGATGTCCTTCTGGGTGATGTCATCATGCTGGGCACATATCAGGCAACAATGGAGCTCTTTGGGGGTGGGGCTCCCCTCACCAGCCATCTCCGGGCTGGTGGGTTGGAGGCCCCAAAATTGGGGGAACCCTCACTGAGGCAGGGAAATGGGAATCTTATACAATGGTTTAGTTTCAGTATTACCATGGCATGTATCCAGTGCTGAAATCAGCTGCATCAAAGTAGGGAGCCCTCCAGCAAAACTAAGTTGGAAAAAAACTTGTTTCTCTAGCAGTAATTCTGGGTCCAGTATAACCCTGAGATTCTTAACCAAGTCAATGAGGGTCAACTGAACCCCCAACAAAAGTGGAAAGCACAAGTCCTTCTAAATGTTCAATTTCTTAACAAGCTTTACTTCTGTCTTGTTAGGATTTAGGTTCAATTTGTTCACTCTTAGACATTTAACCAGTCAGGAAGCGGCTCAGTCCTCTACTGCATCACCAAGTGCTTTTGATAAGAATATATAAACCTAGGTATAGCTACAGAGTGATATAGATACTGGCTATAGATACAGATTGATGACTATACCACCCTGGGGACATCCATTTGTGCATCCTCCAATGTGACATATGTCTTCATATCTCATCATGTGTCAGAAGTACTCTTCTGCACTCTACACAGAACAAACTTGTCAATCACGACACAAAAAGTATAAATGGACCCAAATTTGTCATTCAAAATGTCATGGGAGAAACACTCACCCTCAGAGGAATATACATTCTGTTCTTCCACAAAAAAACATGAAAGGGAAAGTTCAGCTGAACTAGAATTCATAAAGGTCTTTGACATAATCTCCCAAGGATTTAACAAGGACTACGGATTCCCGAGCCATTACAGATCTCTCTCTCTCTCTCTTATCCAAGCTGTGTCTGAAGAAGTGAGCAGTAACTCATGAAAGTTCATACCCTGCCACAATTTTTTTCAGTCTTTAAGGTGCTACTGGACTCTTGCTCTTTTGAGCTGCTATCCTCTACCTACCTATCTATCCACCCAGGAGTCATTTTGTAGAAAAATAGGTGGTGGAGCTTATTAGTATAACTCATTGACATATGCTTTCCCACCAGCCAAGAGCAACCCAATATAAGAAAGGAGAGCCCAGGCGAGCAAGGCCTGCTTGGGCTGGCTAGAGATTCAGCCAGCCCAAGAACGCCTCACTCACCTGGGGCTCTCCTTGGTCACCCCACCCCTGCCACGGTCAAAAGGCCAGCAAGCTACCCACTACCCAAAATCACACAAGAAGTGGAGAATGGGTGGTGTGGGCTTCTCCAGGGGTTAATGATGGCTGCTGGGGGCATGGCAAAGCCCAGAGGTGAAATTCTAACAGGAGTTCTTTTGCATATTAGGCCACACACCCCTGATGTAGTCATTCCTCCAAGAACTTACAAAAAAGAGCCTTGTAAGCTCTTGGAGGATTGGCTACATCAGGGATGTGTGGCCTAATATGCAAAGGAGCTCGTGTTGAATTCAAGTCCTCTATCTATCTATCTATCTATCTATCTATCTATCTATCTATCTATCTATCTATCTATCTATCTATCTATCTATCTATCTATCTATCTATCTATCTATCTATCTATCTATCTGTCTGTCTGTCTGTCTGTCTGTCTGTCTGTCTGTCTGTCTGTCTGTCTGTCTGTCTGTCTGTCTGTCTGTCTGTCTGTCTGTCTGTCTGTCTATCCCTTCGCACCTTTTAATGAAATAAAGACAAGGAAGACAAGGCTCATCAGCTTGGCTGCAAATGGCTGTGACCAGTCAGGGCTTCATGAAGTCTTCATGAGGCTTTGGAATATCTGTATTGCACATATGAAGAACTTTTACTGTGTACTAAGAGATAAGATTTATATTTTTAATTGTGTACATGATGCTTTTCTAGCATAACTGCTCTTTGTGGTCTTAATATTAAAATTCTATGTTCTCAGACTTGAGACCTGAAGGCTTCTAAAATGCTAGATAATTTCTAAGACCCAAGTCTGATAAGGTTCTAAAAGCATTCACTTACTGCTTTTAATGGTCTCAATGTCATTTGAACATAACTGAACCAAGTGCTCGAAGCAGGATTTTACTTATTTATTACGTTCAGTTTCTATCCTGCCCCCTCTGCAAGTGGACTCAGGGCGGCTAACAATCAATAGTATGATACAATTTAAAAAAACAGTAAATACAATTTAAATTTTTAAAAAACATTTTGAGAGGGCGAGGCAGGGGGGCTGGGATCTTCTCCAGCAGGAGGCAGGGGCACTGGTGCAGGTGGCAGGGGCACAGTTTCTTCTGCAGGCTCAACTTCCTCTGCAGGGTCCCCAGCACCCATGACACAGGGATGGACAATAGGTTTTGTGTCCCTGAACATGGTGCTGTCTGGGGAACATGCGGAGAAAGGTGGTCCCATAGATAGCCAGGTCCCCAACCATAAAGGGCTTTAAAAGTCAAAACCAACATCTCAAAATGGACTTGGAACACAATGGGCAGCCAGTGCAGTTCTTTCAGCACTGGCCGAATGTGCTCCCATCTAGGGAGCCTCATTAACAGCCGCACTGCAGTGTTCTGCACTCAGGTGGCCTAAATCATCCATTTTTTTTTCCTTTGGGCATGCAGATAACATACAGCAGGGTGACATCAATACTGCAAAAAATCACTAAGAAAATATTTTATGCTTATGCCTGTCTGGGCAAGGCTAGCAACAAATAAACTTTACTAGGTTCAGTTTCAGCTGTCCAAGCTGTCTTTGGACTAGGCTAGGTAAGCTGTACACATATAAAGCTGCCTTATACTGAATCAGACCATCAGTCCATCAAGGTCAGTATTATCTACTCTGACTAGCTGTGACTGTCCAGGGTCTCAGGCATTCTGGGTTCCTTTTCCATCTATTTATTTATTTACTTTGAATATTGGTATGTTGCCTCTAAGAGACCTGTCTGATGCAGCTACCAATTAAATGGAGGGAAAACAGAATAACAAAATTGCAAATTAATATAATAAATAAGAAAAGCAGTCAATAAAACAAATTCCCAAGTAATAAAATGACCCAATCTACAGATCTAAAACCCACAGCTAATAAGATCAATAATACCTCACTGATACAAAATAACTGTAAGAGCATACAATTAGGTCATAAAAAGACCAAACAGTCTGTGAATACAGGCCTAGATGTTAAAAATAACAAACAATGAAAAGACAAAATAAAATGCACCTAGGAAAACAGAAATGTTTTTGCAAGGCACCCAAATGGTAACAGTGTAGACACCGGGCTGGTAGGGGTAGGTGCATTATAAAATTCCTGAGCCAAATATAGCCATGGAAATGACAGGTTCAGGTTGTAACAGTGATTTCCTGCAAAATGAATATAAATCTGGGATTCTTGGGAATTATGAATCTCCCCTTCCCTAAACAATCATTGGTTTGGTTTGGTTTTGAATTCAGCTGCTTACCAGGAGTGCAACATGAGTTTATGTTTTTCTTGGATTACACTGATTTCCCAGGCAGTGGCTTTTCCCCTTTCCAACTGGATCCTTGCAAGGGACAAAGTCAAAGAGCTCCTAGTCAATTACCTTTGGAGACAAGCTATAAAGAGGTGTCATTCTCCTTCACTCCCTCATTTGTGGCGGTGGGGCCCTCTTTTTTTTTCTCTTTTCAGAGTCCCATGGAATAGAAACTCATGGTCCAATCCACTTGAAACTGAGTTTTCTTCAATTTTGGTGTGATTTAGTTGAAAAACAGCCACTCAGCACCCCTGAGAAGCTTTCTCATAAGGAATAATGGCAAAATTGAGGTTCTTGCTCACTTCGTCTTCCCTCTTACCTTTGTGGGAGCAGAGCCCTTTCCCTCTATCTCCAAGTAGGATAGCTGGGAGCCTCTTGGTTCAATTCACATGAAATATGGTAGTTCTTTAGTGGACAGGCAACTCTAGGTCTGCTGCAATTTTAGGGTCCCTTGGCTGAAAAATAGCCAATCCAGTCTTCCTTCCCACAAAAGTCCCCAGTCCTCACTTTGTGAAAGAAAACAAAGAACAGACCACAGCAAGGAAGGATGAAAAATGCAGCTTTCGGTGGAACATTTTTTTATTGTCAGTCAGTCACTGTAAGAGTAGGAAAATGAAATGAAGTTTTATTAGATTAGAGTGGCAACTATGTTCTGTGCAAATTTGGTGTTATTATATTTACAATCAGCTGGTCCAGCCCCTCCAATAGATTTCCCATTGATGGTAATCCTACAGAATCAAAAATACGCATACACACAAAAAGGAAAGAAAGAAAGAAAGAAAGAAAGAAAGAAAGAAAGAAAGAAAGAAAGAAAGAAAGAAAGAAAGAAAGAAAGATAGATTTGAATCCCAAACCAGCAGTGGCCTACATGAACATAAGCAGTCATGGAACCCCAAATATAAAACTATAACCATTTTTCCTTGGGGCACACCCCCTACTGGGTGGCCTCAAAAGAGAGGGCACCACCAGCAAAAACATGGGGAACAACTACCACAAAGAACCCTATCTCTAATTGCTAGTGAGCCAGGCCACAGAGAACAGGTACTGAGAAAAAGATCTTAACTGGTGAGCATGAGCAATACGGGAGTAGCGAGTAGGTAATCCTTTAGGCACCCTAGTGCCAAGCCTCTTAGGAGTTAAAGCTAAACACAGGGGCTTTGCTTTGTGCCCACAAAGTTTTCACAGGCTGACTTTCTTTATGGAGCTGAACCTAGGAGAGAGTCATTGCAGAGGCAGGCAGCTGAAAATGCCACTTCCCTTCTTAAGGCCTCAAAAAGCTATTGCTCCATGTCCGCCTCTACAGTACCTGCTTACCACTGCCAATTCCAGAACATATGTGGCCTGGGCAAGCCTCAAAGATTGATGCAGTCTCTGCCCTGACAGAATTTGAATACATCTCACAAAAATTACAAGATAGAGAAATCATGCTCCCAGAGGCTCAACTTGTTTCCCTAAAATACTATGTTTTCAAATAACTGTCACATAATCCAGGAAAACAGCCTGAAGAAACAAAAAAATGTAGTCCATAAATCAGAATTTCAGGAGATTGGAGCTTGGCAAGATACTCAGAATAAGTCAGCATAGCTTTTTTTACAAAAAAACCCCAGATGATCTGACAATGTTAATAATTAAATGTTTATGACAAAAGTTTCCCTCATTTCTCAAGGAAAAGGAAATTGATGAGCAATCAAGTAGAAAACAGTACAATGGATTTATGTGTGACTTGGAATTTTATTGATACAGTGAGTTGGTCTACAGAAAATAGCCTATGTTTTGAGGATAAGAAGATTCATGGGCTGGTGAATGCATTAAATGTCTGTGGTATCTTCAAAAATACGTGATGAGAGATGGCTGCAAAAATATGTCAGAAGATCTTCAATTATGGTGTTTGTGCTTAGGTCATATCAACAGTTTAATGTTATCAGGTGTTCAGCACTATGAAGTTTTGTTTATTTTTAGTACAGGGTAGCATGCATGGTGCCCACCACCATTTTATCCCTGCAACAATCCTATGATACAGATTAAGTTGATACAAGGTGACCTTGGGCCCAAGGTCACCTTGTTGGCTTCATGGTAGAATGAAAATTTGAGCCTGGACATCCCAAGTCCTGCTTTGACACTCCAAGTGCTCTGCTGCACTGGTTTATCATCTCATTATCATATATCAGTAAGAAACTCAGTATTACCATAAACACCCTCTATCCTGATGTTTATCTACTTGATTGGATGTTCATTGCAAGTTTTGTAAGCAGAGGATTATGTAAAACAATGGTTGGGGAAAATACATTGTTATACTGACTACAGCCCTTGATTAGCCCCACAGTCAGGATCTTCACACAACAATAAAATAATATCTGGAAATTTTTGAAGACATGATATGCCTAATTTTAAACTATGTTCATTTAACTTCATAGTATTTAGGCACATATGGGGTGTGAGGGAAGTATGAATATCTAATTAAAGCTTGTTAGCAAATAATTTACACTGTTACATTCCTAAAGATGGGGAATGCACCTCAAGCTAAACCGATAGGGTTGCCACCTGTTATGAGGGCTGGATCTGACATAAATAAGACCTTGTTGGGCCAGACCATGTGTGTCATAAAATGTAATGCCAGGTAGCAGAGATATAAATTTTATAAAGGACATAAACACAATTAATTTTTTTTAAAAAAAACCCCTTAAAATAAAACATGCTTAAAACATTGGCACTCTTGCAGTATTTTGTTTATTTAACAGTCTCTGATAATTGACACCTCTTGTACTGAATTATGGCATCTAAAACTGGAGACAATGTCTGTGCTGTAGCAATCCTGATTATGCTGTTCAGGTGTTGTTCAGATGTGTCGCAAACCTACTTTTGATTTATTGACATTCATTACAGAAATCTCATGGTCAATGCTTTGAGCCTAAGACCCAGGGGGAAACATGAAATGGCTGGGCATTGTGAGCTTTTGTACATAAGTTGCTTTTCACAAGCAATAGGTTCCAGGATCTCCCCACAGTAACTGATTCTGAGCCACTGGAACAAGGGCTACTTCCCCAGCCTCCACGAAACTTGAAGAAAGTTTCTCAGGATCCTGTGGATAAGAAGCCTGGAGCTTCTGCTCCCCAATATAGGAAGAGGAAGGTGGTGGTGATTGGAGACTCCTTGCTTAGAGGGGTGGGGCCCAAAGTGTGCTGACGGGACTTGTCATCCCGAGAGGTCTGCTGTCTACCAGGTGCATGCATCCAGCACGTGACAGAAAGGATTGGAAGACTTATCAAGCCCACGGATTACTATCCTTTTGTGCTGATCCATGTGGGAACGAATGATACTGCCCATCATAGCCCTGAACGTATTAGAAAAGATTATGTGGCTCTTGGTCAGAAGGTGAAGGAGCTGTGCACACAGGTTGTGTTCTTGTCAGTGCTCCCTGTTGAAGGCTTAGTACGAGAAAGAAGAATACTTCAAATAAATGACTGGTTGCGTCAATGGTGTCGTCAGGAAAGATTCGGATTTCTGGACCATGGCTTACGCTTTCGAGATGGTCTATCGGGAGATGGTTTGCACCTTACGGCGGTAGGGAAAAGGGTGTTTGGTAACAGCCTTGCTAACCTAATAAGGAGGGCTTTAAACTAAATTGTATGAGGGAGCGAGACAATAATTCAAAGCCTTTTATGATGCCAGAAACTGGAGATAAGAACATTAAAGATTTGCAAAGAGTGGTGCATATGCTAGGTATTAACTTGCAGACTTGTACAGAAACTAAACCCTCGGGATGCATAAAACATGGATTCCGATGTCTCTACGTTAATGCACACAGTATGGGAAACAAACAGGAGGAACTGGAAGTCCTAATAAAGGAAGGAGACTATGACATAATAGGCCTTACTGAAACTTGGTGGGATGACACTCACAACTGAAATATTAGGATTCAGGGATACAACTTATTTAAAAGGGACAGGCAAATGAGAAAGGGCGGCGGTGTAGCAGTATATGTGAAGGTGGTATATACTTGTGAGGAAATATGTGAATCTGAGCATGGCAGCTCAGTTGAGAGTCTCTGGGTGAAAATAAAAGGAGTAAGAAATAACAGCGATATTATTGTGGGGGTCTGCTTTAGACCACCAAGTCAGTCAGAGGACTTGGATGAGATACTTCCACAGCACATTGCAAAGTTCTCCAAGAGAAGGGATACAGTGATCATGGAAGATTTCAATTACCCAGACATCTGTTGGAAGTCCAACTCTGCTAAAAATGAAAAGTCAAATAGATACCTGATTTGTCTTGCTGACAACTTCCTCTTCCAGAAAGTGAAGGAGGAAACAAGAGGATCTGCTATCTTGGATTTGATTCTCACCAACAAGGAAGAATTGATTGAAGAAGTGGAAATAGTGGGCACCCTGGGCAGTAGTAACCATGTGATTTTGGAATTTACAGTCTTAGGGAAGGGAAAAACTATATGTAGTCAGACTTATAGGTTGGACTTCAGAAAGGCAAACTTTGATAAACTTAGAACTATGCTGGATAAAATCCCATGGTCAGAAATACTTAGGAGGAAGGGGGTTCAGGAGGGGTGGGAGTTTCTTAAAAGCGAAATACTGAAAGCGCAATCACAAACGATTCCTATGAGAAGAAAAAATGGAAAAAGCCTAAAGAAGCCGAAGTGGCTCCATAAACAGCTCTCTAAAGACTTGAGAAATAAAAAAGACTCCTTTAGAAATTGGAAGCAGGGCCTTATAACCAAGGATGAATATAAACAAATCACCAGTGCTTATAGAGAAAAAGTTAGGAAAGCTAAAGCTCAGTATGAGCTTAGGCTGGCCAAAGATGCTAAAAACAACATAAGAGAAGCCATGTTAGATCAGGCCGATGGCCCATCCAGTCCAACACTCTGTGTCACACAGTGGCAAAAATTATACACACACACACACACACACACACACACTGTGGCTAATAGCCACTGATGGACCTCTGCTCCATATTTTTATCTCCATATTTTATATATTTTTATCTAAACCCCTTTTGAAGGTGTCTATACTTGTGGCTGCCACCACCTCCTGTGGCAGTGAATTCCACATGTTAATCACCGCAAAAAACAAAAAAGGGTTCTTTTCTTATGTTCAGAGTAAGAAAAAGAGCAAGGACATAGTAGGCCCATTGCAAGGGCAAGAAAATGAAATTGTAACAGGTAATGAAGAGAGGGCAGAACTGCTCAATTCCTACTTTTCCTCAGTCTTCTCTTCTGAGGGAAACGGTACTCAACATGGCAAAAACAGAACATATAAGAAGGGTATGAAGTTCCAACCTAGGATCAGCATAGGGGTAGTAAATAAACACCTAGTTTCTTTAAATGAAACTAAGTCCTCAGGGCCAGATGAATTGCATCCAAGGGTTCAAAAAGAGCCTGCGGATGTAATTTCTGAGCCTCTGGCTATTTTTTTTTTTTTTGAGAATTCTTGGAGAACAGGAGAGGTGCCGGAAGATTGGAGACGGGCAAATGTCCCCATCTTCAAGAAGGGGGAAAAAGACGATCCGGGTAACTACCAACCCATCAGCTTGACGTCTATACCTGGAAAAGTTTTAGAACAAATCATCAAACAGTCGGTCCTGGAACATTTCGAAAGAATGGATGTGATTACTAAGAGCCAGCATGGTTTTCTCAAGAATGAGTCATGTCAGACTAACCTGATCTCTTTTTTTGAAAAAGTGACTGGATCAGGGGAATGTTGTAGACGTCGTTTATCTTGATTTCAGTAAGGCTTTTGATAAAGTTCCACATACTATCCTTGTTGACAAGTTGGTAAAATGTGGTTTGGATCCTGTTACCATTAGGTGGATCTGTAACTGGTTGACAGATCGCACCCAAAGAGTGCTTGTGAATGGTTCCTCATCCTCTTGGAGAGGAGTGACAAGTGGAGTGCCTCAAGGATCTGTCATGGGACCTGTTTTGTTCAACATCTTTATCAATGATTTGGATGAAGGAATAGAGGAAATGCTTATTAAATTTGCAGATGATACTAAATTGGGAGGGGTTGCAAACACAGAAGAAGACAGAAACAGGATACAGGATGACCTTGACAGGCTGGAAAACTGGGCAAAAACCAATCAAATGAACTTTAACAGGGATAAATGTAAAGTTCTTCATTTAGGTAGGAAAAATTAAATGCATGGTTATAGGATGGGGGAGACTTGTCTTAGCAGTAGTATGTGTGAAAAGGATCTAGGGGTCTTAGTGGATCATATGCTGAGCATGAGTCAACAGTGTGATGCGGTGGCTAAAAAGGCAAATGCAATTTTGGGCTGTATCAACAAAAGTATAGTGTCCAGATCACATGATGTGATGGTATCGCTTTACTCTGCTCTGGCAAGACCTCATCTGGAGTATTGTGTTCAGTTTTGGGCACCACATTTTAACAAGGATATAGACAAGCTGGAACGGGTCCAGAGGAGGGCGACGGAGATGGTGAGGGGTCTGGAGACCAAGTCCTATGAGGAAAGGTTGAAGGAGCTGGGGATGTTTAGCCTGGAGAGGAGGCGGCTGAGAGGTGATATGTTCACCATCTTCAAGTATTTGAAGGGCTGTCATATAGAGGATTGTCATATAGAATTGTTTTCTGTGGCCCCAGAAGGTAGGACAAGAACCAATGGGTTGAAATGAAATCAAAAGAGTTTCCAGCTCAACATTAGGAAGAACTTCCTGACCGTTAGAGCGATTCCTCAGTGGAACAGGTTTCCTCAGGAGGTGGTGGGCTCTCCTTCCTTGGAGGTTTTTTAACAGAGGTTAGATGGCCATCTGACAGCAATGAAGATCCTATGAATTTATGGGGAAGTGTTTGTAAGTTTCCTGCATTGTGCAGGGGGTTGGACTAGATGACCCTGGAGATCCCTTCCAACTCTATGATTCTATGATGCTTGTGCTGATCAAGAACATGTGAAGGCACCATGACACAGACTGAGGGCTATGTGTTTGCCTACAAAACTATAGTCTTCCCCAGAGAAATAACTGCAATTCCTATGTAGCAGAGCAAGAATGGAGAGAGAGCAATATATGCTGGTCATTATCAGTCTACTGTCTGGAAAGTCTAAGTTCAAAATCCCCAGACTGCAAAGAAAATGTGTTGGTTGAATTTGGTCTGGACACACACTGTCAGCCTAATCCACCTCACTGGCTTGTTGCTATCCCTCACCTAAATAGCTCACATTGTTTTCCTACTGAGAAAAACTGGATCATGAGGCATAAATACAGTGAAAAAGAGGAGGAGAACTCAGTTGCTCCAAGGAGAGTCTTGGAAAAAGCCCAACAAACCACATATTCTTTGTGTGTGTGTGTGTAGCAAGGCAAAAAGTTCATACTTTGAATAAAACTTTGTTGGTCTTAAAAGTGCTTTCTTTGTATCTTTCCCATGTGATTGAGGGAACTGGGCAAAGTAAGCCCTTGCTCTTTCCCTCTCTTCCCCTCTCTTCCTCCCCAGGGAATGAGGAGGGGAAGAACCTCATCCAATGGAAGGAAGAGAGGATTGGTTTAGTAGCTCTGCTGTGCAATTGAGAGAGTCTGGCAAAGCAAGCTCTCTTGCTTCATACCTCCTGTGTGACTGAGAGCCTGGCAAAGCAAGCTGCAATGCAAAACGAGATGGGGAAAAGGAAATAGATGACAGTGAGTTGCTTGCAGGCACATACAAGCCCTGTGGAGGCCAGATATGGCCCATGGTCTGACATTTGACACCCCTAAGCTACAGGTTAGGAAATACTTGGGGATTTGGGGTGTGTGGACCCTGAGGAGGTCAAAGTTTGGGGAGGAGAAATGCTTCGATTTAAAACAATTTTATTATTTTGCAACATTTTATAATATTCAACTGTTATTAAATGTTTAATGCCAACACATTGCATTATATTTTCCGCCTCTCTCCCCCCCCTTTTCGTGACCTCCTCCGGTGCGTTTTACTTAAAGTACTAAAAATATATATATAAAAGGT
The DNA here is from genome assembly GCF_032191835.1 of Heteronotia binoei. Lineage (NCBI taxonomy): Eukaryota > Metazoa > Chordata > Lepidosauria > Squamata > Gekkonidae > Heteronotia > Heteronotia binoei. Next base: position 119,714,200 of record NC_083227.1, on the reverse strand, counting down.
AATTTGACATTTTAAGAATCTTTATTTAAAAAAGACCTTATAATTATAGTAAATTAATAATAAGGAAAAGACCATTAACTATGATTATTATCTATCTTCGTTATTATCCTTATAAGAAAGGTTATATTCCCATATTCACATTTTTTCACTAAAGTCCATTTACGTTTTCTCTAGCATTTAACTATTTTCAAAAATCACTTAATGTCCTTTCACCTTCCATTGATTTTCAACATACTTCTGAAATTTTCCCCACTCACTTTTAAACTTTTCTAAATCATATTCTTTTAAGATTCTAGTCAGCTTGTCCATTTCACTCCAATGCATAGTTTTTATAATCCAGTCCCATTTTTCTGTTATTTTGTCTTGCTTCCACATCTGTGCATATAATGTCCGTGCAGCTGAAAACATGTACCAAAGCATTGTTCTGTCTTGTTTCGGAAAACTTGGGGAGGAGAAATGATTCAATGGGGTATAACACCATAGAGCCTATCTTCCAAAATAGCCATTTTCTCCAGGGGAACTGATCTTTGTCACCTAGAGATCAGTTGTAATCCCAGGAGATCTCTAAGTACTACCTGGAGGTTGGTAATCCTATTACTGGCCTAATTTGCAATGAAACCATCCCACCCACCGACTTTCAAGAACTGAATCTACTTTTCTTTGAAACAAACACAGCGTGACTTTTTGATCCTCATTAGGTTTATGCAATGGATGTCTATGTAAAATTGGTAGTCCTCCTTAGAAATAACAGAAATACACCTAAGAATTCTTCTCCATTGCACAGTAGTGAACTAGCTAGTGAACAAAGCTAGTAAGATATCTCCAGGTACGGCAAGGTTCTTCCCTTTCCTCCAAGAATGATCTGTTAAAAATATTTACTACCTTGCAATCTGGAAACCACCCCTTACACTTAACTCTTACTCATGTTGTTGTCCTGAAATGACAGTAGTTACCCCTCTTAACTTCAGTGAGAATGCAGTGATGAAGACAAGCAATATTAATCTTGCACTCAGAGAAGTGGATGGAATTCACAGTTCTACTGAAGCAATCAAAAACAAATGGGAAAAAACAGTGGTATGCAGACAGTTGTGTATGTGTGTGTTGGATTCTGATTCCCTGTCCATGTAAACAAAAGTTTGGAAATTATAAACTGGAATATTGTGATGCATAATTAAAATTTCTGGCAGGTCTTCCCCAATGGCCAGCCAAAATACCAGTCACTGTTTTCTCTAATACTTGTCTTACTACAACAATATTAACATTCAAACTTCCGGTTTCAGCGACACACGATTAGGAGCGGCTCGGACAGGTGCGTCCAGAGCTGCATCTAAATTGGACCGACTGAGGGGTCACCCACGAAGGGTGACCTGACTCTGGGGGCCAGGAAGGGTCCCAGAAGGCAGGGAGCTTCAGCGGTAGAATGCGGGTGTCAGAGGAGTTGGTTGCCCCCCGATCCCACTTGCTTCTAGCCTCATCGCTCCGATCACCATTTTTAAATGGCTGGAAGGTTGACTGCTGACTTTTCCTCTTTCTTTCTTTCTTTCTTTCTTTCTTTCTTTCTTTCTTTCTTTCTTTCTTTCTTTCTTTCTTTCTTTCTTTCTTTCTTTCTTTCTTTCTTTCTCTCTTTCTTTCTTTCTTTCTTTCTTTCTTTCTTTCTGATCTAAACAACTCTGCAATATTAAGACAAGCTGCATCTTCATCAGTATCACTGTAGGTGTTCTTTCTCTTCTTTATTGATTTGTAAGGCATTATCCTCAACAAGCAAGGAAATGGAGAATCAGGGCTGAAGCAGAATTTAAGTGGAGGCAAAAGACTAAGAAGTGGGGGGGAACTCCCTCTCCTTCTTCTACAAGGCTTCTAAAAGTTTCTGCCTACCTTGGTGACATTTACAATACCTGCATGAGGAGAACCACACCAATCTTTAGAAGTAGAAGAAACTTGATGGCTGAATTTAATTGATTTGTCTTAAACTCCCCTCTGGGGAAAAAGTTTTGGATCTTGGGAAAGTTGTTTGCAAGTATACACGGATGTGAAGGACAGCTGGCTTAAAAGCAATTTGAAGCTTAAATCGAAGTGCTCTGAATGAATTTATAAGAGCTCTAACTTGACGTTTAAATGCTGGTGGGTATTTTATACTGACCTATAAGACATAACAGGATTTTTGGTTGGAAGAAGAACATTTCTGCAAATTTCCAAAGTGGATTCTCATTCCTTGTTGTTGGATGTTATGGATATAACCCTTTAATTTTGTTTTTTTATTTTATTTTATTTCTACCTGTGGTTGGAATATTTTTGATATGGTTTAAATATTTTTGGTTTTGGATTCCTTTTTTTTTCACCCTTCCTCTCTTGGATTATCAAATTTGGAATTTTTTCCTTATTTTTTAATTACCTTTTGCTTTTCTCATTGAGAGTGCCTGGTTTCATTTTTCTTTTGGATTATTTGTTCAATTTTTAACTTTTGATCTCATTCTTGGATTATAAATAGGGCATTCAGCCCTAGATTACAAATTTATACCCTGAAGTAGTTGAAAGACTCCATAGTGACTTGGATTTTAACTGAACCATCATTGCTAGAGGACTTGTTATAGTGAATTGTTTCTGTTGTTGCGAACTGAATTGTTTTGCCTATGTACTACTGAGCATGTTTCGCTAAAAAGTCATTGTTTATTATTATTCTTACTATTGTTCTGGGTAAGGTCGATAAAAGTCACATACAGAGCCTTGTTCTGTTCCCTGCATTTCTCTTGGAGCTGCCTGAGAACAAATACCATGTCGGTGGTGCTCCTGTTAGCTCTGAAGCCGCACTGGCTCTCTGGGAGGAGTTCTTCTGCAATGGCGGGCACCAGTCTGTTCAGGAGTATTCTGGCAAGGATTTTGCCTGCGATGGAGAGCAGGGTTATCCCCCGGTAGTTGGAGCAGTCTGATTTTCCCCCTTTGTTCTTGTATAGGGTGATGATGATTGCATCGCGAAAGTCTTGTGGTAATTTGCCTTGTTCCCAGCAGGTGACAAGTACTTTGTGAAGTGAGCTATGTAGTACTGTGCCCCCATGCTTCCAGATCTCTGGTGGAATTCCATCAACTCCATCAACATCCACTGGAGTGACTTTGTGACCAACACTGAAGTCCTCAAGCGGGCGGAGGTTACCAGCATTGAGGCACTGCTGTTGAAGACGCAGCTGCGCTGGGCAGGGCATATTTCTAGGATGGAAAACCACCGCCTTCCCAAGATTGCCCTATATGGCGAACTCTCCACCGGCCATCGAAATAGAGGGGCACCAAAGAAGAGGTACAAGGACTCCTTGAAGAAATCCCTTAGCACCTGTCACATCAACCATCACCAGTGGTCTGACCTAGCCTTAGATCGCAAAGCATGGAGGCACACCATCCACCAGGCTGTCTCTTCCTTTGAGAACGCACGCATAGCTGGTCTTGAGGACAAAAGGAGATTGAGGAAGAATCGCACTGCTACAGGACCAACCCTAAATCAGACTTTTCCCTGCAGCCGCTGTGGCCGGACCTGCCTGTCCCACATTGGTCTTGTCAGCCACCAGCGAGCCTGCAGCAAACGTGGACTATTGCACCCTTCTTAAATCTTCGTTCGCGAAGCCAAGCCGAGAGATTGTTCTGGGTATGACAAATTGTTGATAGAAGCTAGAAGGTTGTTTTCTTTTTAAAACTATTTCATAATAATGGCATTGCTTGCTGGAGACTTGCTTATCTGTTATAAACAGGAACATAGAGTTCCAAAACAAACTCTGAAGAAACATCATTTAGAGAAGGAAAACCACCAATATCTTCACCTAGTGCTCCATCTGGGCTAGGGAAATTTACAACTATGCAGGGGGATATGAAAAATGCAAAGCACTCTACTGATTGCTATAGCACAGCTGACTAGTAGACAATATAGGTGAACAAATGGCAGAGATTAAACAAGAGCTTTTGGGAAACAGCAGACAGACAGCTGAGACTAATAAAGCCTTAAAAGTACTAGATGGTCAAGTGACGGATAATACACAAAAGGTGGAACAACTGGAAAAAGAACAGAATATACATGACTCTAGGCTTTTGCAGTTGGAAGTACATAGAGCTACCTATATGATGAGGTTTCAAAACATACCAGAAGAGAAAACTGAAGATTTACAGAAAATATTAAGGGAAGCCTTGGCTGAAATCTTACAGGTTTCCATCTTAAAGGATGGAAGAAGAGTTTGATCAAGTTAGATGGGTGCCATCAAGTTATACAAGATGAAACAAATTATCCAGTGAAGCCAACTTGAAGCTCACAAGAAAGAGGATCAGAGATGACTTTTTGAAGCAAGCAAGAGATAAACCTATGATGATAGCTAGAAATATAGTGAAAATTCTAAGAGAGGTACCTTGGCCAGTGTGACAAAAGAGGAGAGAATACCAAGCGTTAACAGATTTTCTGAGAGGAAGAGAAATATCCTACATGTGGTTAATGCTGGAAGGCCTTCTTTTTATTTACCAGGAGAACAGGTACAGGATAAATTCCATCTTCAAAGCTCAGAATTTTCTGGATAGAGTGAAGGAAAAAGAAGGCAAGGAAAAGAAGGTTGATGATGAAGAGGATGAAAGTTCTGGTGAAGAGAATCCAAATGAACCATGGAGATATCTGACAAGACAGCAGACCAAAAAAGATAAAAAAGATAGTGATAAGCAAACCCCATAATGGCCTCAATAGTTTCTATTAATGTGAATGGACTCAACTCTCCTACCAAAAGGAGGAAGACTTTTAGATATTTGACAAAAATGGAAATGGACATAATTTGTTTGTAAGAAACCCATATTTTAGCTAAAGATCAACATCTTTTGAAAAATAAAAAACTTGGTAACTTATTTGCAGCAACAGATATGAATAAGAAGAAAAGGGGAGTGGCAATATATATTAAGGACAAGTTTAACCCACAATTGCAGTATGCCTCTGAAGATGGAAAAATTCTATTAGGGGAAATTACAGTGGACAAAAAAAAATGGCAAATATCTATGCTCCAAATGACCAACAACAGAAATTCTTTCAAGACTTGCGTCTTAAATTATCAAATTTGGAATATGTAGAATATTGTCTAATAGGAGATTTTAATGTCGTTTCTGACAGACAACTGGACAAAAGAATGCATAAACAGATTAAAAGTAAAAGTCTCCAATTGCCAATAAATTTTTGGAAATTAGAATAATTGGATTTGGTTGATGTATGGAGAACAAGATATCCAAATTCTAAAGATTTCACCTACTATTCTTCTAGCCACAAAACATGGTCAAGAATCTATATGTGTTGGCTTTCCACAAGTTTGATCAAAGATCTAGTTGAGACAGAAATTCAAGTTATTTCAGACCATAGTCCTGTAATGATAAAGTTCAAAGGTACACGAATGAGAAGATCATGGAGGTTAAATATCTCAATTTTGAAAGATAAAGATTTTCTTAAAGAATCTAAGGTTGAAATGGAATCCTTTTTTAAACAGAACATAACACAAGACGTAAAGATGCAAGAAGTTTTGGGCACTGCTAAAGCTTATTTCAGGGGTCTTGCAATTAGATATAGTATAAAGAAAAAGAAAGAAAGAACTGAAAATTTTCAAAAACTAATGTCACGAGCTGGAGAAGCTGAAAACACCCTTAAAAAACAACCGACAAAACATGAATTCCAAAATAAGGTGAAAGAAATACAACACCAATTGAATTTGTTACTTATGGAGGAGACGGAGATAAAGCTGAGGTATGCTAGACAAAAAAATTTTGAACATGCTAACAAGCCTGGAAGGTGGTTGGCTTACAGGATGAGAAAAGAAAAGGCCAAAAGAATAATTTTGATCCTGAAAGATGAGAATAATAAAGAGAAAGCTCAAAAACAAGAGATATGTCAAATCGTGGAACAGTTCTACAAAAAATTATATGAAGATAAGCAAGTTCATAAAATAGATCTAGAAGATTATATTAACCAAAACAATCTTAGTAAATTTACAGAGGAATAGCAAAAAATCTTAAATGAATTGTGGCATCAGGCCAAAATCAATACCAATATCTAATCAATATATATATGGCTTGGAAATGCTAGAATTAAATAACAGTGCTTTTAGAAAATAATCTTCTGTAGCAGTTTTAAGCAAAGGAGTATTAGCTTGCTGGGAGAAAAGGGAACTACAAAAGGTCATTGCCCTTTCTAGAAACCGCAGGGTGAAAGCGCCATCAAGAAGCATAAAAGGAACTATGGCAGGTGCTAGCAATGGAGCAAGAAGGTATGTGTGTGTGTGTAGAATAATTCTATATATGGAAACAGGGGACCAACAGGAGCCCTAACAGGGGCTCAGGGAGCTGGTAAACAACCCAGAATGTGGTTAAAAGTATGACGTGGGGCGATGGAGAACATGGGTGTTTTGAGGTGGCAGTTGGGGTGAAGAAACCCTATAAAAGACGGCAGGCAACTGTAATTTGCTGCTCAGAGTTTCTCTGAAGCCCGTGTATAGAGCACGTTAAATAAAGAAGCTGTTTTCCTGATTCCTCGTTTCCGCGGCCTCCGTTATTGATCCGGCTGAAATTGGTAACGTATAAATAGGGTTTCCCCGTAACAGAATCAATAACAATAAGAGAACTTGGAGACATAATGGCATCCCAAAAGAATGGCAAAGCCCCGGGCCCAGATGGACTTCCTGCTGAATTCTATAAAGCCTATGAGGAGTCTTTATTATTACCATTTAAACGTCTAATTGAAAAGATTCAAGATGAAGGCCAAATACCAGATTCATGGCAAGAAGCTACAATATCCTTGATCCCAAAAGAAGATACTGATTTGAAAGACATCAAAAATTATCATCCAATTTCTCTTTTAAATGTGGATTATAAAAATTTTGCCGCAATATTGGCACAATGTTTGAAGAAAGTTTTACAGTCTACAATACATCATGATCAGGCAGGGTTCCTTCCTAGAAGATACCTGAAAGATAATGTTAGAACAGTTTGTAATATTTTGGAATATTATGAAACCCATCCAGAGAAACAATTGGCTCTAATTTGCTTGGATGCTGAGAAGGCCTTTGATAATGTTCATTGGCAATTTATGCTACAGCAACTGAAAGGTATGGAATGTGGTAAACATTTTTTGAGAGCAGTAGAAGCAATGTATTCTCTTCAAAGAGCAAGGGTGACAGTGAACGCCGAACTAACAGATACAATTAATATTCAAAAAGGTACAAGACAAGGCTGTCCACTGTCACCACTACTTTTTATTCTATCTCTAGAGATACTGAATAATCAAATAAGGGAAGATACAAGTATCAAGGGAGCAGAGATAAAAGGTGAACAATACAAACTGAGAGCCTTTGCAGACAACCTAGTTTTTATACTAGAGCAACCAATAGATACAATAGACTGTCTTATAAACAAGATTACACAATTTGGTTACTGGGCAGGATTGAAGATCAATTACCACAAAACAAAATTTCTGACAAAGAATATGACAATGGAACAAATCCAATTTCCTCAGCAAAAATCAGGATTTTTGTATGAGAAAATAATCAAAATGCCTAGGTGTGCTATTTCAAATAAGTGCAGTAATTTAAAAACAGACAATTATGATAAACTACTTAAAGAAATTAAAAAAGATTTGGAAAAATGGCATGACTTAATCTTATCCTTAATGGGAAGAATAGCCTTAATAAAGATGAATATCCTTCCAAGGCTATTATTTTTGTTTCAAACTATTCCAATATTTTTTAAATAGTGGATTTTTTCAATTGAAGAAAATGGTTTCCAAATATGTTTGGCAAGGCAAAAAACCTAGAATTAAACTAAAGACACTGCAAGATTCCAAATTAAGAGCAGGTATGGGCCTTCCAGACTGGCAATTTTATTACAAAGCATCTGTGCTTTTGGGGGTAAGAGACTGGATATTACTGAATGACAAGAGACAATTGTTGTTAGAGGGACATGATCTTACTATGGGGTGGTATGCGTATCTATGGTATTCCTATTTTAAGAATCATTGGTTTTGGAAATCCTTGTATCATACGTGGTCATGGTTAAAAATGAGAATTTATCAAAAAATTCCAAGATGGGTCTCTCCAGTGGAAGCATTTACTCATCCAAATCTTTTAAAAACAAATCAGAGATAGATATGATGACTTGTTGGGAAAAGATAATCAGCTGAAAACTAGCGAGGAGCTGGAAAATATGGATATTAAAATGGTGGTTGAGAATGCAAGTTGAATCTAGGTATGTCAAAGACAAGATGGCAGGTTTTAATACAGAACAATACCCATTTGATAAAATACTTTTAGGTCCACAGGAAAACCTAATCTCTAAATTATATGCATATCTACTACAGATGAAGATGCAAGACAAAGTTGTAAAAGATTGTATGGTTCAATGGGCGAAAAAATTTGGTCACAATATCACATTAGAAGAATGGGAGAAATTGTGGAACTTCAATGTTAAATTAGGTCAGTAACTTTTAAAGAAAAGTTTTATAAGATGTTTTATAGATGATACTTGACTCCACAGAAATTGTGTAAGATCTATACTAATATGTCTAACAAATGTTGGAAATGTACTAAGCAGGTTGATTCCTTTTATCATATGTGGTGGACATGTGAGATGGTGAAGAACTATTGGAAAATGGTTCATGAACTACTACAGAAGATTCTGAAGACACAGATTCAATTCAGACCAGAATTGTTTTTTTGGATATATTCCCTGAGGACTATTCCAAAGAACTGAGGCATTTGTTGGCACATTTCAATACAGCAGCTAGGATTCTCTTGGTGCAGAAATGGAAATCTCAGGAAATTCCCACGAGAACGGACTTGGTGGGAAAAATTCTGGAAATAGCAGAGCTGGACTTCTTGTCCCAGCTGTTGGCTGGGAGGTCTAAGGAAGAAGCAAGAAAATAATGGATGAAATTTTATGCCTGGCTAGATACTCAGGACTCTTAAGATTCTCTGGTGTGAACTTATATCTCCTTTTTTCCTATATTTTGTATTACAAGATTGCCTTTACTGGAATTGTCAAAACTAATAGATATCTTAACAAAAAGATTCATAATATAAAATATTAAAATGTTGATAATGTTTAGCTTAGAGATAATACTATGTGACAATTTATGTATTTTAAGAAAGTATTGCAGATGTAAGCTTGTATTCTCTGAAAGTATTTCTATGCAGAATAAGATTAATAAGTATTTTGTTTTCTATTCTCTCTATTCCCTACCCCTACTTTTCTGAAACTAAAACTGAACAATATTAACATTCATTTTGCACATGCCTCAGTTAAGGGACAAGTGTTCAGAAATATTCTGTCAACATTGACAGAGTTGTTCTGAATAAACTTAAATAAGATGTAAGTTTGGTGATACCTTAAAGACCAACAACATTTGTTCCACTTCTGATTCCCAAAAGCTTATGCTGGAATAAATGTTGTTAGTCTTGAAAGTGCTGCTGAACTGTAGTTTTATTTTGGTACGATAGACTAACACAGCTAACTCTCTGAGTAAAATTGCCAATCCTCAATACTTTTAGAGAAGGGGGGGAGGATGCTGTTTTAAATTTTCTCCCCATAAAGCTGATGACTTCAGTGAATTTAGTTGTCCCCATATGTGTGAAAATGATTTGATTTGATCTTCATAGAATTCAGGAAAAGTGAAGTCACTACTGAAAGGGTACATTCTTGAGAAAATTACCTATAAAATATACACTGCTCTTTAGTTAAGTTAAATTTACACCAATTGCTACATTTACATTCCATATCTTCAATTTCTGACAATACCAAGTTTTCAAAAACTGCAATAGCAGGTTCCATGGTGTTTGGAACAAAACTAGGTTTAATGTAAAACTTCATTTTGGCAGGCATTTCTGAAGGACCAAAAAAAGACTTAAGTTTTAACATTCTAATTAGTTTGAAAAGGTCAATGCGTGTTTGAAAAGCATTATAGTGGGAAGCTGGTACAAAATTAAGTCCCAGACTTAATACTCCCATTTCCACATTACTAAGCTGGTGCGTTGAGAGACTGACTACTATGTCCTTCTGCATTCCCGTCTGGACTGAAAATCCTGGACTATGTTCCTAGTTCACTTTTTATTATTCCGCATTTAAGTAGACCTGCCACTATCCTCCACAGAAGATACAGACCCCTCCTCACCTTCAGAAGTGCAGTCAGAGAAAGAAGATACATTAAGATCAGCCCATGAAAATTTGATTTGAATTCTCCACACTGCAGTCCATTGTTTTGACTAGTATACATTTCTTGGCTGAGAAGTAGATAACTCCAAAACCATTCGTTGTTTCTTGTGAAACTTTACACAGTCAGCAGTGCTTATGATTAGCTCACTGAGGAATAAACTTCTACTTCTGTGCACAATCCTGGCAGCGCCCTCATTCAAAGTCTCCTACTGAAAACCTGGTTGACTTGAAAGAGGAAAAAAATCGTACCTAATTCTTATGGGTTGGGATCAGAAAAAAAGCAAGGATATTTTAAAATAATTCTGATTCCTGAGCTTTCCTATTTAGGGGAAGTTGCTGAGATAATTTCCATTCATTTGCAGATCTTCTGAACCTGCTTTGCCTAAGTGGGCTTAAATTTTTCCCACCTGCCACTTAGCTGCTTTGAGAAAAGTAATTGCAACATTTATGCATCATTTGTGGGTGACAAATAATTTAAGAGATTTTTCTTTGCAGACTTTTCAAAAAGTTGGGGTTTTAAAATCAACTTGGGGGGGGGAGAGAAAATACATCCCTGCTTTCATCATTCCTTGTTCTTGCCTTTTTTTGTGTACCGCCTCCTAATATGTATTTGCTTGCTTCTCATCATTTTAATACTTATCTTTAAAAGAAAGAAAATCAACAGGGGCAGTTTCAGAGACAGAATGAGAACTTTTCAATTAAAAGTGTCCAGTGGCTAGAATTGCAAAAAAAAATCCAAACAGCTAAAAGCAGAAGACATCTGTGAACCTCACAGAAATTCACAGCTAGATAAACAGAATTAATATTTCTACATGCAGTTTGATAATTTATTTTTTACCTTATAAAATCCTTCAGTTTTTGTTGTTGTTGTTGTGCTGAATAACTTTACTGTAGGGGCAGATATATTTGCAAATCTATTTCTTCCTCTTTGGGGTACATAGGCCACTGCTATCTAGAGAGGTACAGAAATATGACTTTTTCTTACTGTACTGTGTTTTGATGTTGGAGTTTTTACTTTGCCTTCTTAGCTAAGGATTTTCCAAGCTGGAGCCCTAACAGCTGATGTAAACCAAACCAAAACAAAATCTTCTATGAGGCAATGAATAGTGTGAGTCTAAGAGAATTTGTTTTAGAATCTGGCAAGTTAGAGAATGTAAATTATTTGAACAGGATCATTTTGAATTTCTGTGTAAAATGTGTGCTAACGTAATTGCATCTGGGCAAATTCACATTACAACTACAAAACTGCTTGAGCTCAAGGAAAATATATTTTCTTATTTCATTTCCATGCCAGATTTTGAATTCTATGAACGGGTGAGTAAGAGTCAAATTACAAACACTGTTTCCTTGGATTTCCTTCTAAAAAGATGCTTGCATTCAAACACAGAAATAATGAGTGCCAACACTGCCATATGGGATAATAAAAGGGCCAAGTGTGTTTATTTTTACATTGAACCAGAAAGGAGGGAATCTGCAGCACTCACAGGCGAGCCCTGTTTGCCCACCATTCTTGATGCAGTTAATTGGCAGGATGCAGAAGAGTCTGGACTCCTCTGTTCATGCATCCAAATTTTACAGGCAAGGACATCCCAGATCCAAATCTTGAGTTGTCACAGTGTCTTCCTTGCCAAGCCTTCATAGCAGCTGAAGTAGGCGGTCCATGTCCTCACCCACTAACTGCAGGATCTGTGGATTAAGGATAAAGATATCCTCCCATCTGCTTACTCTTCTCTGATAATACTTATTTCTTCAATGTGGTGCTCCTTGTGTTTCCCACACTGGTGGTAAAGGGATGTGTGTGACAGACCATCAAGGTTGGTTATCTTGGTTATTTTTAATGAAAGTTCTACAAAATATGAACTGTGGAAAATAATTTTGAAACTGGATGCAAACCAACAAGCTAGAATTTTAATAAAAAAAAATTACAGAAAAAAATTGCAATAGTAAAAGGCACCTAACAAGGTTGTCCTGCTACTATTTATTCTAGCATTGGAAATAATGGCTATAAAATTAGACAAGATATCATGATTTCAGGAATAAATAAAAGATAAATAAGAATACAAGATGAAAAGCTATATGGACAATGTTTTTATCTCAGTAACAAATCCAAATATCCCCCTGAAATATACAATGAAACAAATAATTAGATTTGGAACTTATTCCAAATATGGGTTGAACAAAAAGAAGTCAAAGATAATGTTATTAGTGGCAACCAAAGCAGAAGAAGAAAGGATAGAAAAAATAACCAAATATATAGTTACTAAAAAAAAAATCAATGACATATTTGGGAATATATGTAACAGGACAAAATTATAATCTCTTTAAAGATAATTATAAAAATGTTTGGGTAAGCATTATTCAAGATTTACAAAGGGGGGGGGGATGAAAATTTTCTGAGCAGGAAGAATGACCAAAGTTAAGGAGGACTCCAGGAGCACTTCCAAGCTCTTAACCCTCGATGCTGGTGTCAATGGCGCCCCATCAAAGGCTGGTAGAGGAATCACGCTTCCTGGACCGCTGCAACTTAGATAGAGAACCTCCATCTTCTTTGGATTCAGTTTTAGCTGACTCAACCTGAGCCATGATACCACAGCTTGCAGCACCAGGTCCAAATTCTCCGGGGTGCAGGCAGACCAAACACCCATCAATAGATACAGCTGGGTGTCATCCGCATACTGATGGCAACCCAGCCCATACCTCCTGACCATCTGGGCAGGAGGGCGCATATAGATATTAAACAACATGGGAGAAAGAACTGCCCCCTGGGGCACCCCACAAATAAGCATTTTCCTAACCACCACCCTTTGTCCCCGGCCTTGTAGGAAAGAGGAGAGCCACTGTAAGGCAGACCCCTGTATCCCCACATCGGCAAGACAGCTAGACAGCAGCTGGTGGTTGCCTGTATCGAATGCAGCCAACATGTCTAGTAGAAACAATACTGCTGAGCCGCCCTGATCCAGATGTCTCAGGAGGTCATCCATGAGGGCAACCAGCACCATCTCCATCCTGTGGCCTGGGTGGAAGCCGGACTGGAATGGGTCCAGTATGGAAATGTCCTCCAGGAAACCCTGTAACTGTGTCGCCACCGCCCTCTCTATAATCTTACCCAAAAAGGGCAGGTTTGACACCAGCCAATAGTTGGCCAAATTGGTCGGGTCTAAAGATGGTTTCTTCGAGAGCGGATCACAGCCTCTTTAAGAGGTGTGGGGAAGACCCCCTCTATGAGGGATCTGTTGACAATAGAATGAAGTGGATCACATAATGCCATCCAGCTAGTTTTTATCAGCTAAGACGGGCATGGATCTAAAACGCAAGTTGTAGGGCACACAGAAATGAGAATTCTGTCAACTTCCTCCAGACTGAGTGGGTCAAAGTGATCCAGAAATGGACCTGAAGACGTGCTTGGAGCCTCAAGTTCATTTACTGTTTCAACTGTGGCAGAGAGGTCGTGACGGAGTGATGAGACCTTATCTGCGAAAAAACTCGCAAAAGCCTCGCAGCCAATTTCCAATTCCCTAACATTTGATCTGCCTTGCGGTAGGGCAGTTAAGAATCGAATTGTAGTAAATAATTGGGCTGGGCGTAAGGTCGCAGATGCAATCCGGGCCACAAAGTAAGCTTTCTTTGTGGTCTTGACTGTCACCTCATAGGTCCGCATAAATGTTCTCATCACTTCGTCCTGAGTACGCCGCCACTGTCCCTCTAGTCATCTAAGCTACCGTTTCATTGACCGCAATTCCGGCGTATACCATGGTGCAAGTCATGAGCGGGGGTGAAAAGGACGCCTAGGTGTGATCTCATCGATGGCTGCAGTGAGCCGGCTATTCCAGGACTCCACAAGCTCATCTAATGAGCCACCAGGGGGCTAGGGATCCCTCAAGGCTATCTGAAGCTGCACTGGGTCCATCAGGTTTTGAGGGTGAGCCAAAACACGCTCATCACCTAAACAGGGGTGTAGTGACACGTCCATACAGGCCTTCAGGGTATAGCGGTCTGACCATGGCACCGGCTCAGCAGTAATCTGGTCCACTACCACTCCCCCCATAAAGATCAAATCCAGTGTGTGCCCGGCCTGGTGGGTGGGTAATGTCACATACTGAGAGAGTCCTAGTGTCGCCATGTATGACACCAGGTCCCTCACCCGAGCAGAGGCTGCATCATCGGCATGGACATTGAAGTTACTCAAGACAATAAGTTGAGGGTGCTCCAGTGTCCAACCTGCTACAGCCTCCATCAGAGATGGCAGGGCACTGGCTGGTGTGTTAGGCGTTGGGTCCACCAGCCAGATAGCCAAACTCTCCCCAACATCCCACACCAGACCTGCACGCTCAATGCCGGTGATCTTTGGGGCTGGGAGCGCCTGGAAGAAGTAAGCCTCCCGTATGAAGAGCGCCACCCCCCCACCCACTAGTCTGTGCTTGGTGGTGGACCGAGAACCCAGGGGGAACTACTTGGGAGAGAGCTACTATCTCCCCGTCTTACACACAGGTCGCAGTCACACAGGTCAGGTCCATTTTCTGCTCAAGCAGATAGTCTCATAGGACTGCGGTCTTATTATTTATGTACCTGGCGTTGCACAGCACCAAGGACGGAGGCGAGTACTTCCACTTGGCCCCCATACCTGCCATCGTTGGGATGGGACACAGGCTGGAAGGGGAGTGAGCCCTTCTGTGTCTCAGCCTCCTTCCTTTCCCATTATGCCTGTTTCCACCGCTATAGTGCCAATGTGTATTCCAGGAAACTCTGGAGCTGCTCAGTTGCCACTCTCTCAATTACCTTGCCCAGGAATGAGAGATTTGGAACTGGCCAGTAATTGGATGGAACAAAAGGATCCAATGATAGCTTCTTTAAGAGCTTACTTGTTGGCATCAAATTATTTGGCTATGGTGTAATTACAAAGTGACCTCAGTTTTTTTATTATCAGTTCACCTCATACATCCTACCCCTGATTTCACCTGATCTTTTCTCCTCTAAGTTAAATAAAACATATTGTTCATTTTGAACTTTCAAAAGCCTCCCATTTCAGAAACTGCCATTTCAGAAACTGAATATAAGAAGGGGGTTGTGTCTCTTCCCTCAGTTCCCTGGGCTGGGTAGGTATCAAAATATATGTATTAAAGAGACTGGGTGGGACAGCCATAGACAAACAGGAAGAAAATAGATTTATGTGCTGCTTAGCAAGAAAGAAGAAGAAAAAGGGGAAATCTCGTACATGAGAGAGGGAAGAGGGCAAGATCACCGGAGGGGAGTGACCACTGACCCCTATATAGCCTTCCCCTGGCACAGCATATATAAGGAAGCAGCATAAAAGTGGTCTACTCTTTTTATGGCCATGAAAATTCCTTACCTTCCTTCACACAGGATGACCTTTTCACCTTGTTCTAAGGGCCAAACTAGAAGTTACAGCATCATTGTGTCTGCCATGAAGACACTGCCTCTGTTTTTAATGCTGCAAGAACTTTCATTTAAAAATGCTACAAGGGCCCAGTCTTGATCAGACCTGCAGCATTTTGGGCTGAGGCACACTTGTTCCCCCCAACCAGTGTTCCCTCTAAATTGAGCTAGTGTGAACTACCTCACAGTTTTTGAGCCTCCTGCTCACACATTTTGTCTTGGCTCAGGAAAAATTGCCCCAGAGCAAACTAATGTATGCAGTAGCTCACAACTTTAATGCTAGTAGATTAGGAAGTAGAATTTTTGGTCCCAAGACGCCACAACTTAGAGGGAGTATTGCCCCCAACACATCTTTTAAAGTGATGAAACAGCTGAGAAGAGTGAATGCCTAGCTGTGTTTTAAGTAAGACTTTCTTCCTTGAATTCCTTAAAGCAACAGGCACTGGGTCATGATCTGTCATTACTAATATCTCCATTACCTAAAACCTGTAGAAATGGAATGATGGATGAAGAATAGGGATGGGCACAAACTGAACCATGAAGCAAAATTCATCATGAATTCTGCCCTGTTTGTGGTTTGCGAACTGAAGTTCATGATGGATCTACCATTACCAGTTCTGAAGTTCATGATGGATCTACCAATTCTGCAGGGCCTGTTCCATAAGACTTTGGGCTGCTGTTCCATAAGACTTTGGGCTGAGGCATCAGATGTCTGTACATCTTTGGCTTCCCCTGCCTACACAGCCTATGTAAGCTGTTCTGCTTAGAGACTGCTGTGACATCTGCTGAATGAGCCAGTGTATCATCTCATGTCCAGCACATGTAGAACGTGTTTATGGACACCAGACACTGAGGGTTTTTTCACCATCTACTAGACTTAAAATTTTAACCTGTATGAATTTGCATTTATTGTATTTTTAAGCATTATATTTATTGTATCTGATGTCAACTACTGTAAGCCACCCTGAGCCCATTTGCTGGAAGAGCAGGATAGATATTTAATAATAAATGAATAGAATCATGAACTTCCACAATCTTTTTAAGTAGTTCATGGCACTTCGTGGATAGAGCAGAAAGCAGGGGTTTAAAAGAATTCCAAATCCCTTTAACCCCTGCTTTCTGTTCCCCATGAAAGACACAAAAACAGCTGAGCTCTCTTGTGCAGTTCACTTTAAATGGACTGCACAAGAAAACCCAAAACAGCTCAGTGGCTCGGCTCTTTTTGGAGCTTTCTGCAAACCCCTTTGAAAGGAACTGTGGTCCCTTTCAATTGGGTTTGTGTGGCTGTGAACCACAAACTGGTTCGATTTGCAAATGAACCTTCAGTTTGGCCATAAACCACAAAGCAACCCGAACTGCATTTTTCTGGTTCATACCCATCCTTAGTGAGGAAACTGTTCCCATCAATGAATTGAAGGGAGTTATCTAAAATGTCAACTAAATTCAGGCCCTTGTGTTGGAAAAAGTGTAATCAAAAAGGGTCTTATATATATTGTTGGTTATTTTGCCCACAAATTTGGGTTTTTTGGTTCCTAGTAATTAAAAAAATTAAACTGATTACCAGATGGACAATAGCAGCAACTCCAAAAATGCTTTTATTAAATCTTAGAATGTTTAATACTATGCCTTCCATTATTCACAAAAGAATTGCATTATTATTATTTGCAGCTAAGTTAGCTATTGCACATAAATGGAAGTCTGATGCAGCTCCTGCCTTAAATGTATGGCACGCTAAAATTTGGAATTTATACACTATGGATAAACTAACAGACCTGTTTAAAAGTTATGAGGATCCAGATTCAAACTTATTTGTAGCATTGTGGTTTCCTATCTTGGAATATCTCAAGAACAAAGTGAGATTCCTGATATTATTTCGGCTTTACACTTATGGTAAAGAGATTGAAGAAACGGAAGTACTAACTATAAATTATACCTCAAAACATGCTTATAATTAACTGTACTATCTTGGTTATCTTGGGTATTTTGTACTTTTACAAATAAGCTCTTTATAATCTTTTTTTCTTTTCTTTTGTGATATTTACTCTACAAAGAGAGCATATTTATGTCAATCCATTGATTTACTGACAAATTGTCTATAGTTGTATTTTGTATATTTTCAATAAAGTTGTTGAAAAGTAAAAAAAAAAAAATGAAATGAAGGCAGGAAGTTCCCAGGATCAGGTCTTTGGAATGTCTCCTTTGCTCAAGGTTTATCATTCAGCATTTATTAAGGCACATGTCAGTCAACTACAAAGGTGACAACATAGTGCATGTCTGAATAGTGGTAAATGGCTATATAGAGTGAAGTCAGTTTCTGTACAAGTGCTTTTGACTTATCTAGACTGACATAATTTGGAGTGATACTTATTCTCCCAAGAATTGGTATAAGGACTGCTTGACAACAGTCCAAGACAAGTAGTATATTTAGCCTTTAATCAAAAGGCCTGTCAGACTAATATTTTATTTTACTTTTTTGAGCTATTTGAATGTTGCCTTTCCACCAAATTTAGGGTCTAATGCAGGCCCTAAAGGACACTAGTAGGGTCACACTCAGAGCTTCTTCTGAGCAGGAACGCATGGGGATGATGTCAGGGAGTGTGGCCTAATATACAAATGAGTTCCTGGTGGACTTTTTCTACAAAAAAAGCCCTGGTCACATTGATGCTGTGATCTGTGGGAGACAGCAATTCACACTAATTGCCACCCCAGTCGGAATAATGAGACAGACAACAAGATATGGATTAAAGGGCAACTTTATTACCTTAAAATGGCAAGGGAAAACAGTGGGGACAGGATAAGCCAGGGGTCAACCAGACCACCTCCTTAACCTGGAACTGGGCGAGCCCCAGGCCCCGGGTGGGAGCCAACCCAACGGCTCAAACCCGGCCGGCCAGCGGAAGATCCCGTTCACCTGTGCTCCACCATCCTCCAAGCCGTGCAGCCATGGAGGTGAACAATTCCAAGTGACGGGATCCCAAGGCTCCCTGGAGCCAACCTTGGGCCGTACAGCTTACGGTCACCCCAGGGACGCCATTCACCCAAATGGTGCAATGCCGCGGGAGCTCACCAATACCCCACACAACATGTTCCCAAAAATAAGCAGCCACAGACAGAGCCAAGCCCCAGCTTAGGCGACTGTCCCCCACCTTACCAGGAACATGTTCAAGCCCCTGCCTTCATCAGCCAAAAAGCCTTGTGCCCTTTAATAAAATTAAACCCCATCCTGCCTGTGCAAATCAACGTAACAGGCCTTATGAATGGGTGCAAAATAGGTGCAAAACATACAAAAAAAACCCCACCCTCCTAAGGGCTACTGCAAGGCCCGCTGGCCTTCTTCTGGGCCTGCTCCAAACCTGCTGGGTCCCCAAGCCGCCCGCCATAGCCAGCGCGGCGGTCTGTCCAACCACAGGATGAGGAGGCCCAGGCACCATAACTCATCGCGGTGAAACCATCTTGGGCCTTACCCTTGAGTAAGCCCAAATCGTACTTCCCCAAATGAATCACCGCTGATGTGACGGGGGGGGGCAACCTTCCCCCCAAAGGGGAAAAGGGGGGGGCGACTGCCTCATGCCCCAGTGGCCCCATGACTCAATGACAGCCCACTCACTCTGGCTTCACTGAGAACCGACCGATGCCCATCGAACATGATGTGCCTCCCAGAAGATGATACTGTGGCCGCCAATGAGGATCCTCCTCCTTCCACGCCAGCCACAGCACCTAGAAAAGAAAAACCATTAGGACACATCCCAATAGTGCAAATTTAGCAGTAAACGGTGAAAACGGGTAATCACCCGACAGGTATGAATGCTGTATGTAGGTCCGATAACTACCCGGTCTCGACCGTCCCACCATACAAATGGCATCACCCTCATAACCATGGCAGTAGCTGCTGATACTACCTCGATCCTAATGAATGAATACCGAATTTCACGCCACCCAGGTCTGACTTTTCAAAAACCCAACACGTGATGGACCAAACGAAATTTAGCCAAGTGGGTGGGGTTGTTATGACAAAATAATGGACCCCTCAGCGGCCCTTTCAACAGAACTTAAAGTTCAAGGGCTGTCACCGGACACACTCCTTTTAATCAAGGTCCCAATGTGGCCGTGCAAATCCTTTTGCCTCTGATCAGACTTGAAGGATGAACCAGCAAAGAAAACTGGCCCTCTGAGAGCTTAACATCCCATGAATGTTCAGGCCCCCAAGTCGACGTGGGAGAGCGCCACTAGCTCAGCACCCAGGTAACCCTGAAAAAAGGCCATCAAAACGGCTGCAAGAAAGAGCACCTATTAACAAAGAGGCCCAAACGAAGACCCAGGTGGCATGGAGCCCACAGAGGATAAGTGGAAAAAACCAATAACCACGGTCCGCCAATCATCCCGCCGCACGTAACCGCCTTCCGACCTTTCACAATACGGAAGTTCCCAGTTTTCGGATAGCTCCGGGCCCCGCCAGGAAAGGCCACCCAGTAAGCTGGCCCTTGACGGATTCCACCGAAAGGCCCCGCCCACATTACCCAACACGAAACTGAAGCAGGTGCTCGGCCAGTCCATCCAAGCCACCGCGAGCCCGGCCCTTTCCTGGAAAAAACCGAAATTATTAGCCGACCCAAAATACGACCTCATCATGCTAAATGCTATGGCATCGTGAATTGACCCTCTACTTCCTCCATCAATTCTGTCGCAGTCCTGTCGCAGTTCCGCTGAAATGTGCACGGGAAAAAATCCAAGTTAGATGACAGAAGCGCACGTCTGTTGGCAAGAGGGGTATCCATCGCTCCGTTACTTATGCCTAGCACATGCTTAGCCAAGACAAAACGATTAAGATGGGAACCTAAGGCAAATTGTTGATGGCCTGGACAACCTCGACGTTGTCACGCCCAAACAAGCACCTTGTGGCTACTCAGAGCCCTGCCATCCCCTGGCTGACGCTCAGCACCACTGCCCCTGAAAATACGCCAAAGCAAGGGGAGCCAACCACATCCCAAACAATTTGCCCTGGGCCCCAAACTGCAGAACATCTCTACAGAGGAAATACCGTTAAAAATCCCTCCGTAGGGTCTCCCGCATTAAAGTCACTGCGCACACCCACGGCAACGCAGGTATGGTGATGTGGTAAACGCGGTAGCCGCCATGTTGACGCAATTTTTTATTTATTTATTTATTTTGAAGCAGGGAGGCCCGCATCAGGGCCGCCGCCTTGCAACCAAGTTTAGGAGGCCCGCCAGTTACTGTAGCTCAAAGAGGGTGATCCCCCCTTAACCAACCCACCGTCACTCGAGCCGCAGATACTCCAACCAATCTAGCGGCAACTGGGATTGCTGGCTCACTGTAAACCGCTCAGTCCCCCAAAGAGTCAACTCTACAGCTGGGCCCATTGTTTTCCCCTTGGCCAAGGGAACCACAAACTCGGCTACAGCCATTAAAACGCCGTTAACCCTCATGAACCCCACTCAGCGAACTCAAACTCGGACGGGGTGGCATTGTTAACCGATCGCCCCCTGGATAGGGTAAATGATGGGTAGACGAAACTGCCCACAGCCTTCATAGGGACCGCCCCAAGAGTGATGCCCGCAAATGTGGCACCGGAGAGGTCGTGAAAGGACCAAGAACTCGCCCCTAAGGGCACTCCCGCCTATTTTTAGGCCCAACAGCGTGCTCCAAAGCGTGCACCGTCTACAAATTTGAACACAGAATTGGGGTACAAGAACCTTGATAAGAACTCCAAACCCTCCTGAACTTGTCCCCACTAACCTCTCACCACCACGCGTGGAAACCTACATCCCCTCTCCAAGAACCTTAACTTGAATGGGGCTGGGTCCCTTTTCGGAATACCGCCTGGGACCGGCCAAGGCCATTTGTTGGCCCCTTATAGCTTGGAACTATTACCGGCCATATAAGCTACGCTCAACAAACCTCCAAGCCTGATCCCACAGGCCCTACTGCTACACACACCTTGGGAAGTAACTTTCAAAGAAAGAGCCGCCATGGCTGAACAGACTGCATTGTGACATTGCATATGTTCGCAGCCTAACAAGCTTCCGAACCAGGTGAGCAACCACCGCCGCTGCCCACTCAGCTCCCGCAGGGACCAGGATTAACGGCCCCTCACATATGGAGCTGCTCATACAATAAATAATAGCACTATAAGATAATCTCCCATTGGCATAGCCAGCTCCCGGCCGGGTAGCACACGAGAAGCCACACCCGCATAAGGGCCGGGGGGGGGGGGAGGAGAAATCCCCAGAACAATCAACAAGAGGAAAAACCCCATACCCACCACCAAAGGCCGGGCCACGCACGCTACCGGCCTGCCCAATTCCTACTGACACTGAGTGCCAAACAAAGGAGGAGAACCGCTGAACTAATTTGGTGTCATAACTAAAGGCCCAAAACATATGAACATATGAAGCCGCCATATACTGAATCAGAACCTCGGTCCAACCAGTCATCGACGCCCAACTCCAAACGTTATCAAGTCACAACGGACTTTCGGCAACCTTTCATGGAGTTTTCAACCCAAGACATTCAGAGAAGCCTGCCTCCGCTTCGTAAACCCCTAACTACTCTGGTGGTTTCTCCCCTCCAAGTACCAACCAGGGCCGGCCCTGCTTGGCTTCCAGGGCTGGACAATATCAAGCCAGCCTGCATCACCCAAGTGAAGACCGCGGTGGCTCTCAGGGTCTCAGGCAGGTGTCATAGCGTAAACAGTTCAGGGGTGGCTAGCCATTGCTCGCCTCTGCATAGCAACGGTGGACTTTCATGGTGGGGTCCCATCCAAATACCAACCAAGGCAAACCCTGCCTAGCTTATGAGCTCTGCCATGATCCGGCTAGCCTGGGCCATCCAGGTCGTGCTTATACGTCTGGAAATCATGGCGGCCGCTGGGAATTGACCCCTATAGGAAGCATGGAGGATATACAGCGGGGTGGCAAATAAAAACCAACCTCGCACTCCCACCCTGATGTTCCAGGAGGTCGCCCATCCCAACACCTACCAAAAAACGACCCTCCCTGGCCACGGAATTCTGACCAGATCGGGCTTTCCAGGGCTATGCAGGTCAGATCTGGCCCTCGGCTTACCAAGAAGATGCTCTACAACCACAGCCACGCTGGCTACGTGGCTGGGCCCGCAGAGGGCGGCCCTGAGTCCTATCTTGGCCCACTGTACACCCTAAACCATCAGCCAGAAGGCTACAAGCCCATAATAAATGCCCCACAGGCACTATAGATAGGGAGGAAACGTGGGAGAGGTGGGGGGGGGCTCTAAGCCCTATGCCCACACACAACCGCTCTTTTGTGGCCATGAATAAAGGTGTTGTTGTTGCCTTCTATATACATAAACATAATATATATACACATATATACATACACACACATACACATACATGAAAGCATGCTGTGCAAACACCACGGTGCAACGACCACCACAGAGTTGGAGCAACTGGCGCCTACACCAGGGACCAGCCTGGCGTCATGACTCAGGACTACCTTGGGGGCTGCTCAGCCTCAACAAGGCGACCCCGAACATCCCTGGTGGTATCCACGCTGCCCGGGTAAGGCCTGATATAAGCTGAGAGGGGGGGTATATTAAAGGCTCCCCCTTCCAAATGGCCAGGCATCACAGCGTTCAACACCACAGTCGCCCTTTAATTGGAAATGCCTGGGTGGAACCCCTGGCCCTACCGCATACCAAGCTGAGGTCCCCCCCCCCTCAAAGGCCTATCCGGGCCCTTCCGGACCAGCAACTGCTGGTCGGGAAACTTTTACCTCCGGGCCTCCGACGCCCGTTTCACTGGAGCCTCAGTCGCCCGCCGCTTCCCTCGCTGCACGCTGAAGTAAGCCTCCAACAAAAAAAAGGGGGGGAATCCGCTGGGCCGCAGCTCATCTATCGCTGCCAAGGCACCCGACTCCCTGAGGTGAAAGAAAAACGCCCCGCGCTCAGGGCCCGTGGACCGCACAGCAGCTGTGCGGCCGATCGGGCCGAGAGCGCGAGTACGAACTGCGCAACAAGAGGCGGGGCCGGCCTTAAAAGGCCGCCCACGCCTCCGCCTCAAAGAAAAGTCCACTGTCTCCTCCTTCCGGGGAGGCAATGGGCGGCCCCCAGCCTAAGGCAGCCGATGGGCTGCTCGGCTGGGTAGGGCCGAATTCTACTCACTCCCAGCTTTCAGAGGACATTAATCCCCAAAGGCAAATCTGGAAAGCAAGGAAAAATAAAGCTCAAAATAGTCAGATTGTAGTCCTTTGTAGATCCAGAGATTATATGTACGGATAACTATGTACAGATAAAAGCAGCTAAAGGAAAATGCACCCTACTGAATTAAATGGGACTTACAAGTAAGTTCCATAAGATTGCTTCTATGGGCAAACTCAGGTCTGCTTTATAAGAGTGTTTTCAACACAATGACAGCTGCTTTCAAATGTTGGTAGGCATTTAAATTTCTCAGAGGGTACTATTTAAATTAATTAAATCACTTCTCCCCTTCCATTGGGGCACCATGGAAAAGGGGCTGTGAAGAGAGAGCTACACCAAGAGCAGCATCCAAAGAAATGGAGGGGGGAAAGGAAGTTCCAAAGAGCAGGTAGCAGGAATCATTTGTTGTCTGGGCAGAGCTGCAGTCTGGCCAAATCAAACAAAAGCCCTCAAAGACTGACTCAAGCCTCCCTGGGGTGACAAGCAGTCCAGGGTGTGTGTGTGTGTGTCCATGTGCCTATATTCTGAGTAGAGCCACCTCCTCCTGCTCTTCTGGAGCCAGCATCTTCAGCTGTGAGTGGCTCTGCTTGTCCTCCCCACTGCAGACTGGGGCTTTATAATGGCATTGGCCACAGCAGTTAACCTCTTGCCATGAGGAGGGGCAGGCCAAGTATGGGCACTCCATGTAGAATCTGCTGCTCAGTCAGACTCATTGGGCCACCAGTGAGGGAGGGACATTGGCTCAGTGGTAGAGCATCTGCTTGGGAAGCAGAAGGTCCCAGGTTCAATCCCTGGCATCTCCAAAAAAGGGTCCAGGCAAATAGGTGTGAAAAACCTCAGCTTGAGACCCCGGAGAGCCGCTGCCAGTCTGAGAAGACAATACTGACGTTGATGGACCAAGGGTCTGATTCAGTATAAGGCAGCTTCATATGTTCAGTGAGCAACGTCAGGGTGCATGCACTACGGCCCATAGGCTGGTGGGATGAGGAGTGGGTGGGCTGGGATTCAGGAGAGGCAGCTGGAGCTTTTTGGCATGCTAAGGCCATGGATCTTGCCAGGAGTAAAGTTTCTTGCTGAGCAGTGACTTGGAAATGCTGCCAAGAGACAATCCCTGCTTTGCTTTGTGGAGAGGAAAGGTACAGTGCACTGCCCCCCATGCCATACCTAGGCTTGCTTTTCCAGCGCATGTCTGCTTTGCTCCCTCAACTGCCACCGGGAGATCGGTTTTCAAAGCAAAGGTGAGCAGAGAAGGAAGAGGGCCAGTGGCAGGGTAAGGTTGCCACCTCTGAATGCCTCCTCCAAGCACACGTGTGCTTTCCCCATCCTCAGCTCTGCAGCTGGACTCTAGGGGGGGAATGTCAGCTACCAGCCTCTGGCACTATTTAAAGGGCCTGCTCATCAGCTGATCAGTGGGCCCTTTAAATGGCATGAGAGTGGGGTGGCTGCTCAAGCAGTGGCCGTTGGTTGGGGGCTGTCAGGAAGACCCCAGGGGCCTTGGGGAACGCCAAGTTGGGGGGCCCAAGCAGGAAGTTGTGAGTGGGCCTCCACAGGTTCCCCTGTAGTTATGGGTCTTGACAACAAGCTGCTGTCGTTTCCATGTTATTTCTGTGACTGCCAATACAGAATAGCAGCAATGGGCTTTCTACATGGCAGGCTTCCCACCCTTTTTGTACTTCAGTCCCCCACCATGGCCATTCCTCCAACATCATGGGGAGGTTCTTCAGGTTTTTCATTTGTTTGTTTAAATGAGCACCTTATGTGTTGTTATAGTACTATGGCATTATAGCTGTTTCTCCGCAATGAAAAGGGCTAGAAAATCGGATAGATTGGTATAAATGTTAATAGTGTTAACAATATAGCAATTGCTGATTATTTTGGGTGGAAATCCAGTGGTTGTGGGGAGGGGAAATTGGCCACCATGGAGAAATAGGGCAGGACTGGGAAGATCTGGATTTTCCCATCCACATGAGATCTACAAGATCTTGACTTTCCCATCCAGCTTGGCTGCAAAGTTTTCCAAACATCAAGGTGAAGCAGGTTAGGAAAAAATCACAGAAAATACACCCAGGAAGCACATAAAAGTGCTGGGAGGAAGAGGGAGAGGCACATTTCCCAAAAGAATCCAAGTTGAAGTAAACAATCTCTGTGTAAGCAACCTGAATCTCAAAAGCAACCCTCTTTAAACAGGTTCAAAATTGTCTTAGGAGTTAGAACAGACAAGAAGAGAACACAGTGTGACATTTATTTCTCAGGACCCTAGACACTTGCAGGTTTAATAAGCAATCCTAAGCAGGCGTACTCAAAATAATGTTATTCAGTGTGGTATATTCACAGGAAACTGCCATTAGAACTGTAGCTTTAGAGAATCCTTAGTGATTATATTCCTTTTTCTACAAAAGCACTCTGTCTAGTCACTGTACTAAAAAAAAAAATGTACCCTGTAAATGTTTTTTGAAATGCATCTCCCACATGTATTGCAGGGATATCCAAAGGGTTAATTACCCTAGCTGTGAGCAGTCTGCACCATCAGCCTCTGGTCTCTGATCTTCAACATGCCTTTCCATGCTGGTTTAAAGATCCATTAGTGTTGTGTTATATTCCTCCTTAATCCTGGTGCTTGCAGCTCAATGAGGACATGTTGTGTCTTTCCTCTTCCCTATATGTGCAACTTCAGGTTTGTTTCTGTCTTCCATTGTCATAGTGTTCCCTTACCCTACTACAGCGCACCCTTTCATTCAGTTCTCAGGAATTCCATATTATTTCTAAGGGTCTATCTGATTCTCACTAATTAGTGGTGTAACTTGTCATTTAAATGCTCCCGCCTCCTCTCTTGGTAGTCCTTTTTTTTTTTTAAGCTATTAACTAAAAATACATCATCCTTCAGCTTTGAACTTGAAGCCCTTGTACTAAGCATTTTATGCCATTTTAATAAATGAAGAATGAATAAGAAAGGCAGCAGAAAAATGAAAATGGTCTCCTGAGAACAGGGTTGTCAAGAAGTTATTGCTCCTTCCTGTTCAGGTAGTTAATGATGGTTCCCTTCCCAAGTGATGTTAGGATCCCACAGACATCTTGAAAAGTGATACTTGAATATTAGGGGGGAAAACATTGCTGAAAGGAATAGACCATCCAAATGAAAACCTAACAAAGCTTCCAGAACTGAAACCTTGTGAACAGATATTGATTAGCCCACTATTTGCCATATCTCTGAAGTAGTTCACACAATTTAAACATGGAAAGAATTACTTCTACCATGTGTCAGAAAAAAAGAATTGTCAGCCTGCAAAACACTATACAGAGTTCCAGACATTCTGTTCAGCCAGGTTTGAAGTTTTCATCCAATAGGCTTCTTAGGCTAGAGGAAGGCTTTAAACTTTGCTGAGTAAAATGCCTGGAACCATCCTCTCGTGTTCCTTCTTGCATGAGTCACTAATGTGGATGTTCCTGTTGTGTTGACTCATGCAGAGATTCAATGGACACCATCTTCTGAAGGTGGGTAATTCTGCTTCATGTCTGCAGTGGGGATGATCAAATGACCCTGATGAAGAGATTCAAAGAATTTACCCCCCATAGGAAGCTTATTGAAAGAATGTAGCTCTGAATGACTATGAATTTATGTTGAAGCTCAGTGAACAATTACTTTTCTGAGTAAATACATCAGATTCACAGGAGCCTCCTAGTTGCATGGGAACTACCAGATTAATCTATTAATGAGCTCAGAGGGGTCATGGTAATATGTTATG
Source organism: Heteronotia binoei (assembly GCF_032191835.1). Classification (NCBI taxonomy): domain Eukaryota; kingdom Metazoa; phylum Chordata; class Lepidosauria; order Squamata; family Gekkonidae; genus Heteronotia; species Heteronotia binoei. The sequence goes on along the minus strand of NC_083227.1, from coordinate 119,686,676 downwards.
TGCTCTTCAATTATTTTGGATAGCTGGCCCCTGGTTTTGCTACCTTTTCTAGTTTCCTATGGCCTTTGCTGTTGAGATTATAGTATCCAACTTTCCCCAGTGGAGGCTTGCCAGCTTTAAGCAGCAGCCTCATGTGTAGATATAAAGCAAATTCACCTTTTTTCTTGGCAAGGAGATAAAATTATGGAGAAAGTGTCACTAGCTTAATTCATGTGATTAAAAGCACAGGACCAGAGCCAGCCCCTTCTCCAAAAGAAACAGACTTAGTTGTTATATATAATTTGTCCTGACTCTACCAAAGCAGGGTACCTGGCCATACCTATGGTTTGTATTTTTATCTCATATCACATAAATTATCCTCTCCCACATAATATTTATGAATGCAGTAGTATGGGGCACATTCTTACTACAGGCCTTAAAGCTGTCCTTTTCATCTGGTCACATTGTCACTAAAAGACTATAACCTCTTCACTTTGTCATTTTTTGAGGGAGCAAGACAATGGCCATCAGAGGGGTGATGTAAAGCAATTGTACAGTCCTATAATGAAACCTTCTGAGTGAAAGTGTTCCTTATGTGTATAGTGTATGTAGGACTGAGAATATGCATGGTGCTTAGCAGAGAGGCATTAGCAAAAAGGGAAGTCCTTATTCTGAGGAGGTTTAGGCAGGGTGGGTGAGTTGTTGAATTCAAGGTAAAAAAAGGAGTGGCTTCTTTTTCTTTTGGAAGAAAGATGTATGCGGGTAACTTCAAATCTATTCTGTTGAGATATTCCTCTCTCCCTAAATTCACAGTGGTCAGCTCAGAGGCTGATCTGAAACTTACTTGAATTATCAGATGATTTATAGCTTCAGATTTTGGATCAGGCTTGGAATTACTTAAATTACTTTTTCCCCCGCTGTCATGATCTCATACAGTCTTTGAAAAGATATCAGGAGATGTGCTCCTAATGCACTAAACCAGGAAATCTCACTAGATGAAAATTTTAAAGTTGATAGACTAGTATAGTTTATACAGCACAGTTCCTTCCAGTTGTCACAATTCTTTCCCCAAGAATAGATGCGTACTGCAATATTTTATTGTATTCTCTGTATAGCAGTGTCAGAATTTTAATGTATGTTCTCTCTTTCTCTGTCCTACAAAAGATAAGAAGTTGCAACTGACCTTTTCACTTGTACTGTATTTCAGCTCACCAGATGATTCCATTCTCTGCAGTTTACAACCTTAGCAACCTCAGGAAAGGAGTAGTTGGAATACAGAAGATGGAAACAGGTGAACTAGAGAGAGCAGATTTCTCCCAGGAGTAATTCAGACCACTTCAATGTTGTTCATGCTGCTGCTTAAACACTACTTATTAAGTGGCTGTCAATAATCAATGTTATGCGTGTGGACTTAATTCAGTTCTATTTTTATCAGAACCCTAATCAGTGCTTGTTAAGAAGCCTAGACCAATTATATTCTGATTGCCCATCATTTTCAGAGTGCTATCTATCTATCTATCTATCTATCTATCTATCTATCTATCTATCTATCTATCTATCTATCTATCTATCTATCTATCTTCTTCATCATCATCATCTGTCTGTCTGTCCCCCTGGACAGTGCATTTTTATCTAGTCTGTTTTGTTTTTAATCAATACTCAATAGTCTCTTCTCGAATCTGTTTTTGTTTCTGCATCAAGTGATAGCAGCCTCTTGATCCTACCTCAAGCTTCCTGTGACTTTGTTGTTGTTCAGTCGCACAGTCGAGTCTGACTCTTTGCGACCCCATGGACAAAGTCACACCAGGCCCTCCTGTCTTCTACCATCCTCCGAAGTCTGCTCAAATTTGTGTTTGTTACATCAATAACGCTGTCCAGCCATCTCATCTTTTGCTGTCCCCTTCTTCTTTTGCCTTCTGTCTTTCCCAGCATCAACATCTTCTCCAGTGAATGCTCCCTTCTCATTTGGTGGCCAAAGTATTTGAGCTTCAGCTTCAAATCTTACTTTCCAGGGAACAGTCAGGGTTGATTTCCCTTAGGACTGACTGATTTGATCCTCTTGCAGTCCAAGGGACTCTCAAGATTCTTCTCCAGCACCACAGCTCAAAAGCATCTATTCTTCTGCACTCGGCCTTCCATTCTCTGCTGTGACTTATCATAAGCCTAATCTACCTCTTGGAAGCCTCTATAAGTTTTCATTTTCTAGTACACAATTGCATATAATGGGTAGTTTAAAAAACTTGGATACAGAGAACCACAAATGAAGCATCGCTCGTGGAATGGAACTTTGCTGCCTCTCCATTGCTACATCTTTCAGCACCTCTGCAACCTTCAGAACTCCTTCCCAAAAACTGGGGACTCTTGGAAATAGCATGGGTTGCAACTCAGGGGGATATAGTAAAACAAAGTAATTGACCAAAATCATGCCCCACCTTTGTAATTCATATCGCTGCAGTCATGATTTGATTTGAAGGCCTGTTTGTAAATCATACATGTTCTTATTAAGTCACTATACAACCAAGCAGTTGGTCTAGGTTGATACTAGCATGCTTCAAAACTGTATATTGCCCTCTTGTGGAAACAGAAGTGGAACTTTTTACTACATAGTCAATTAACTCTGTGATGCATTTTTCACAGGCAATTTTTCATTGTACTTGCAAATGGATGCCAAGCAGCTCTGGGGAATACATTTAACGTTTCTGAAAGAAAAGTTAAACATAGCTATCCAAAGGAGATTAATCATTCCTGTTTGTTATATCTCTGCTAGGTGAAAGCATTGTTTTGTTTTTAAGCTACAGCCGCGGCCTTAAAAGCAGAAGCTTAAAGACTATTAAATGAAGCAAAGTTCATGAACTATTCTAGCAAGAATAGATCAAGATGGGTAGCCATGTCTGTCTGTAGTAGTAGAAAAGAGCAAGAGACCAGTAGCACTTTAAAGACTAACAAAAATTTATAGCAGGGTATGAACTTTCATGAATCACTGCTCACTTCTTCAGATACAGCTAGAATGTGAGTCTATCTGCCCTAATTATTGGACAGCAAGCAAATGACAACAGCAGGCATGAGATGATATGCAGAGGTGTAGTAGATGTGGAAAATGAGAAAGGAAAAAATGTCTCAATTAAGTTCAGCTGGATGCTTTGTTTTAAGCTTCGTTTTCTGTTGCAGTTCAGCAATCATTTCGACAAAGAATCAGTGGGCATAAGTCTAACATTAGAAACCACAACAGTCAAAAGCCAGTGGGGAACATTTTAACCTTCCAGGACATTCATTTGCTGACCTAAGAGTAGCAGTGCTCTTACAAAGGAATTTCAAAGGGGGATTAGAAAGAGAGACCACTGAATTGCAACTGGTAATGAGGCTCAAGACAACGCATCCAGTGGGACGTTATCAAGACCTATGCTTCCTGTCTCATTACCAGTGCTGGTTTTCTCCATGCCTACTGCCTACTGCCAACAACAACAACAACAACATGCCCCCCTGCATACCACACCTAATCCAGTCATAAGAACATAAGAAAAGAGAAGTCATGTTGGATCAGGCGAATGGCCCATCCAGTCCAACACTCTGTGTCACACAGTGGCCAAAAAACCAGGTGCCATCAAGAGGTCCATCAGTGGGGACAGGACACTAGAAGCCCTCCCACTGTTGCCCCCAAACACCAAGAATACAGAGCATCACTGCCCCAGGAATTCCATCCATACCCTGTGGCTAATAGCCACTGATGGACCTCTGCTCCATATGTTTCTCCAATCCCTTCATGAAGCTGGCTCTGCTTGTAGCTGTCACCACCTCCTGGCAGTGGCAGTGATTCCATTTGTTAAGTGCCCTTTGGGTGAAGAAGTACTTCCTTTTATCTGTTCTAACTTGACTGCTCAGCAATATCATTGAGTATTCATGAGTTCTTGTATTGTGAGAAAGGGAAAAAAGTACTTCTTTCTCTACCTTCTCTATCCCATGCATAATCTTGTAAACTTCTATCATGTCACCCCTCAGTTGACGTTTCTCCAGTCACACCTGCTATTGTCATTCATCTGTTAATGTCATTTGACATCTGAAATCACTCCACTTTTCAATAATTAGGACAGATGGACTAATATTCTAGTTTTATCTGAAGAAGTTAGCAATGACTCACAAAAAGCTCATACCCTGCCATTGATTCTCCAAGACAATTTTCAATCTAGCTGGCTTAAGGCTGTTCAGAGCCATATTAATAGAACTGATGCAATAACACAGGCACTGGTGTATTAACAGTGGCAAAATTAAAAACTGCACCGGTTGAATTATTACTCTCACACATAAAGTGTGTAAATAAGCATTTAGTGCAATATAAAACAATACATGCAGCAAAACATTCGAACGCACACCCTCTTATCACTCCTCCAGTCCGTTTTCCTTGTCAAGGTCTTAGAGGCATTGCCTTCTGCTGCTTTCTGCAGTCTGGACCTCGGATGGAGTTGGGGGCGTCGTTCTGTGCAAATTCTCTTAAAGAGAGCAAAGATCATATTTCCTGGATTATTTACGGTTTCGTAGGAGTAACCCTTCATCAGTCTTCTCTTGATGGTGCTTTTACTGGAGTCACAGCACAGTACCAGCTGCAGAGATTTGTGAACGCATGCGTTGATCCGTGAATGAATTCACTGTACTGCGGCTCCAGTAAAAGCAGCATTGAGAGAAGACTGACGCAGGGTTCCTCCTATGAAACCGCAAATAATCCAGGAAATACGGTCTTTGTTCTCTGTAAGAGAAGTTGCACAGAACAACACCCCCAAAACCACCCGAGGTCTCGACTGCAAAAAGCAGCAGAAGGCAACGCCTCTAAGACCTTAACAAGGAAAATGAACTGGGGGAGCAAGGAGAGGGTGTGCGTTCTAATGTTTTTCTGCATGTATTGTTTTATATTGCACTAAATGCTTATTTACACACATAATGTGTAAGAATAATAATTCAACCAGTGCAGTTTTGAATTTTGCCATTATTAATAGAATCGGCTTCTCTTCTCAGGTACTCTTAACATATGGAGCTGAGCAAGCAAACCAGCTGACTAAACAAAGAATTGATGATATAAGGTGTCAATCCAACATTTCTAGTGCATCAAAAACTTGTCGTGCTGCTAAATGTCAAAAGCACTACTGAGCCAGCAGCGTATCTGGTCTCTGTGGATGTAAACAGCTTTAGAAGGACACTCTAGCTACATGTTTTGCTCTTTGTTCTGCAATTATTGAGGGAAGGTACAATAAAATCCCCTCCCCTAGGGGAGGTTGAGTCTGTACAGCACATGTTTTTTAACTGTCCACTCTACAGGGAGGTTCATCATGGAATTATCACCCCACTACTTGATATGATTCCTGGTTACATAAACACAAAGCAAGGCTTCACTGGTTTTTATCTTATAATAATGTTAAGATCAAATGTTGGAGAGAGCAGATAAGAAGTGCTATATGGGTGAGGTTTGGCTTTCTGAAAAGCTGGGGGAATTGCTGAGAATTTCTGAGCTTGTGTGACTGTGTGATTGCTGAAAATTCTGAGTTTGTGGTTGCTGGGGAACGGCTGTTTGTTTGGTTTGAGTGGGCTGAAGGTGATTGTTGCTGATTGATTAGGAGTAGCTGTGTTTCTGGGGCAGACTGAGGCCCCACCCTCTTTGCATTACTAAGCTGCACCTTGCCAGAGGCATGAACCTTTGGCGCGAGCTGAAGGGCGAGAGCTAAAGAGCTCTTGGCCTGTGGCTCTTAGCCTGGGGGCTGTCTAAGGACCAGGAATCAAGATCCCTATTTTCTTTATGTTCCCAATAAGGTAAGTAGACCCTCCAGAAGGAGAGCCACATAAACAAACAGGATTTAAAAAGGACTGTATATTTTTAAAAAGCTAATATAAAGGTAGAATGTCAGCAGAGGGGTGGGGGCTTTCCAGTGTTTTGCACTGAGTGTCACATGTATGACTATCTGCCCACAGAACAGAAGTCTTGGGTGTGTGCTCGGTGCAAGGAGCTCCTGGTACTCAGGGAATGAGTTTGTACCCTTGAGGCCAAGGTGTCTGACCTGGAGAAGCAAAGGCAGTCAGTTAGGCACTCGGAAAAAACTCTCGGTATTAGATGAGCCCCACTCTGTACGTGGCAGCCCCGTTGCTACCAGGGAGCATGAGGGTCAAGAGGGAACAGGTCACCATGCTGAGGATAAGGGGAATGCGCCCTCAGAAGGGAACTCTTCTTCAGTTGGTGAGTGGGCATCCTTTTGCGCCAAGGAACCATCCCTGGGCAAGGAGGGGGGCGGGTCTTGGTAGTTGGTGATTCGATCCTTAGGCAAGTAGACAGCAAAAAATGCGTACTGACTGTATGGTGACTTGCCTGCCTGGTGCAAAGGTAGCAGACATTACGCATGTAGTAGATAGGCTGAAAGACAGTGCTGGGGAGGAGCCAGTGGTCATGGTGCATGTTGGCACCAACAATGTGGGGAAATGCAGTCATGAGGTCCTGGAGGAAAAATTTAGGCTCCTAGGCGGGAGACTTAAGGCCAGGACCTCCAAGGTAGCCTTCTCAGAAGTGCTACCTGTTCAACATGCAGGGCTGGAGAGACAGGCACAAATTAGAAGTCTCAATGTGTGGATGAGACGATGGTGTAGGGAGGAAGGGTTTAAGTTTGTTAGGCACTGGGATGCTTTCTGGAACAAGCGGGAGCTATACAAAAGAGACAGTCTCCACTTGTCCTCAGATGGAACCAAGCTGCTGGCGCTTAAAATCAAAAAGATGGCAGAGCAGTTTTTAAACTAAATCTTGGGGGAAAGCCGACAGCAGATGAAATGTCTCTGGTTCGGGAGGACTCTGTCGGTGCGGGAGTGAGCAGAGTGAGCTTGGTGACCTGCCCAACACAGGGCTCCAGGAAAGAAATCAGCCAGACACCTGCAACTAGTGCCAAAATAGTGTATTTACAGATACATACAATAAGTGCTCACTAGTGCAGTCCAATATCTTACTTCAACAGACAAAATGCTCCGCCTACACACCAATTCTCGGAGAGAGACCTGTGTGGTCCACACACAGTCTACTTATAGTCCTACCAGCCAATCAAGGCTGTGCACTGTCATGCTGACTCAGCAGGTTTCTTCTCTTGGCTTCTGCCGGCTCAAACCGGCCTGCTGATAAGGTCATCGTGACCTAGCATGCCTGCTAGATCACCAGCTGTCAAAACATAGCTGTCAGACTGGGTGCAGATAGATTCATTACTCCAACAGACTCATCTCAAAGAGATGAAGGGTTAGCTGTTACTTTTCTACCAGGTAATGGATCAGAGTTGTCCACTGAGATGGTGACAAACAGTATGGAGTGTCTGTCAAAGTCTCGAGGCAGCAGGAGGAAGGTTGCGGGCCTAACTTGCCTGGGAAATTATAGATGTTTGTATACAAATGCTAGAAGTGTTCGAAGTAAAATTGGTGAGTTGGAATGTTTAGTGTTGGGGGAAAATATAGACATTGTGGGAATTTCAGAAACTTGGTGAAATGAGGAGAATCAGTGGGACATGGTGATTCCTGGATATAAGTTATATCGGAAGGATAGGGAGGGAAGGGTTGGAGGTGGGGTGGCTCTATATGTCAGAAAAGGTATATGTCAGAAAAGGTATACAGTCCAGTAAGACTGAGGTCAAAGAGTTAGATTCCCTTCTAGAAATGCTTTGTGTCGAAATAAAGGGCTCAAAAGGTAATTTAACTATGGGAGTTTGTTATCGCCCATTAAATCAAAAGATAGAGGATGATTATAATATGATGGAAGGATTAAAGATAGCAACTAAACGTAAAAACTGTGTTGTAATAGGAGACTTTAACTACCCACAGATTGATTGGGTCAATATGTGTTCAGGTTGAGAGAAAGAGATTGAGTTTCTAGATGTTCTCAATGACTGTGCTATGGAGCAGATGGTCACAGAACCTACCAGGGGTGGGGTGATCCTGGATTTGGTCCTAAGTAATGCCCAAGTCTTGGTGAGAGATGTAAAAGTGATCACACCGCTTGGGAGCAGTGACCATAACGTTATTGATTTCACCATTTGTATAAATAGGGAGTTGCCCCAAAAGACCAGCACAACCACATTTAACTTTAAAAGGGGTAAATTCTCTGAGATGAGGAGGCATGTGAAGAGGAAACTGAAAGGAAAGGTAAATACAGTCAAAACCCTTGGGGAAGCTTGGAGGCTATTTAAAACTACAATCCTAGAAGCTCAGATAAAATATATACCACAAGTTAGGAAAGGCACAAACAGGTATAAGAAAAGGCCTTCATGGTTAATAAACAAAGTAATGGAAGCTGTAAAAAGTAAGAAGAACTCCTTTAAGCGGTGGAAAGCTAGTCCAAGTGAGATTAATAAAAGGCAGCACAGGCTGTGGCAAATCAAATGCAAGACTGTGATCAGGCAGGCAAAAAGGGACTGTGAGGAGCATATTGCAAAAAACATAAAGACCAACAATAAAATTTTTTCCAAATATATTAGAATCAGGAAACCAGCCAGGGAAGCAGTGGGGCCCTTGGTTGACCAAGGGGTAAAAGGATTACTGAAGGAGGATAGGGAAATGGCTGAGAAGCTGAATGCATTTTTTGCCTCAGTCTTCACTGTGAAAGATGAGAAGTGTTTGCCCGCTCCAGAACCTCTAATTTTGGAATGGGTGTCGAAAGACTTGAGTCAAATTGAGGTGACAAGAGAGGAGGTCCTACAACTGATAGACGAATTAAAAACTAATAAGTCACCCGATCCGGATGGCATACATCCAAGAGTTCTGAAAGAACTCAAAGTTGAACTTGTGGATCTCCTGACAAAAATATGTAATCTTTATTGAAATCTGCCTCCGTTCCTGAGGACTGGAAGGTAGCAAATGTCACCCCCATCTTTAAAAAGAGTTCCAGAGGAGATCCGGGAAATTACAGGCCAGTCAGTTTGACTCCAATACTGGGAAAGTTGGTAGAAACCATTATCAAGGACAGAATGAGTAGGCACATTGATGAACACAAGTTATTGAGGAAGACTCAGCATGGGTTCTGTAAGGAAAAATCTTGTCTCACTAACCTGTTACAGTTCTTTGAGGGGGTGAACAAACATGTGAACAAAGGAGACCCAATAGATGTTGTTTACCTTGACTTCCAGAAAGCTTTTGATAAAGTTCCTCATCAAAGGCTCTTTAATAAATTTGAGAGTCATGGAGTAAAAGGACAGGTCCTCGTGGATCAAAAACTGGCTAATTAATAGGAAGCAGAGAGTGAGTATAAATGGGCAGTCTTCACAGTGGAAGACGGTAAGCAGTGGGGTGCCGCAGGGCTCAGTACTGGGTCTCATGCTCTTTAACTTGTTTATTAATGATCTGGAGTTGGGAGTAAACAGTGAAGTGGCCAAGTTTGCAGATGACACTAAATTGTTCAGGGTGGTGAGAACCAGAGAGGATTGTGAGGCACTCCAAAGGGATCTGTTGAGGCTGGGTGAGTGGGTGTCAACGTGGCAGATGAGGTTCAATATGGCCAAGTGCAAAGTAATGCACATTGGGGCCAAGAATTCCAGGTACAAATACAAGTTGATGGGTTGTGAACTGGCAGAAACTGACCAAGAAAGAGATCTTGGGGTCGTGGTAGATAACTCACTGAGAATGTCAAGACAGTGTGCGATTGCAATAAAAAAGGCCAATGCCATGCTGGGAATTATTAGGAAAGGAATTGAAAACAAATCAGCCAGTATCATCATGCCCCTGTATAAATCAGTGGTGCGTTCTCATTTGGAATACTGTGTACAATTCTGGTCACCGCACCTCAAAAAGGATATTATAGCATTGGAAAAAGTGCAGAAAAGGGCAACTAGAATGATTAAAGGTTTGGAACACTTTCCCTATGAAGAAAGGGTAAAACGCTTGGGGCTCTTTAGCTTGGAGAAACGTCGACTGCGGGGTGACATGATAGAGGTTTACAAGATTATGCATGGGATAGGGAAAGCAGAGAAAGAAGTACTTTTCTCCCTTTCTCACAATACAAGAACTCATGGGCATTCAATGAAATTGCTGAGCAATCAGGTTAAAATGGATAAAAGGAAGTACTTCTTCACCAAAGGGTGATTAACATGTGGAATTCACTGCCACAGGAGGTGGTGGAGGCTACAAGCATAGCCAGCTTTAAGAGGGGATTGGATAAAAATATGGAGGAGAGGTCTATCAGTGGCTATTAGCTAATAGCCACTGATAGACCTCTCCTCCATATTTTTATCCAATCCCCTCTTAAAGCTGGCTATGCTTGTAGCCACTACCACCTCCTGTGGCAGTGAATATATATATATACACACACACACACACATATATTGGTCACTGTGTGACACAAAGTGTTGGACTGGATGGGCCATTGGCCTAATCCAACATAGCTTCTCCTATGTTCTTATGTGAAATTGTTAAGTTTTGTGTATTAATTATCAAATTATGGGAACTCCACCTTAAAAGTTCTTAAATTTGAATTTTTACTATTATATTTTTGCCCGATTGAATTGTAAGCTGATCTAAAGTCCATACATTTTTTAAAAAAATACCCTGCCACAAATTTTGTTAGTCTTTAAGGTGCTACTGGACTCTTGCTCTTTTCTCTAATCAGAATACCACCAGAGACTGCCTTGATTACCCTAGAAAATTCATAGCTGTAACAATTTTTTTCTAAGAAGGGAACGAGATTGTGCTGACTTAAAATGTATGATTTTCATCAAAAAAATAAGGTTGTAAAGACACAAGGTTAGCAATGAAACAGTCACGCCTGTGAATCAGCTGGGAAATATGTAAAACAGGAATCAAGGTTGTGATGGGGTTCTAACTGGGTGAACACTGGCCTGACTGATGTGGACTGCTTCTCTCAGATACAGTACCTAGCAGTGATTTGCCCTGGAGGAAATTCTAAAGCACCTTGAAAATAGAACTATAATGCAGATTCTACTCTCCTGACAAGTTTCTCAGTCATGGATTAATTCCCTTTGGCACCTCTGTCTTTCATTTCACTAAGGCTTTAAGCTTGCACATGTAGCCACAAAAATGTTACCTACATCTGATTCCTCCTTCACCTAAATCAAGCAAATGCAAAGGCAGGAAATGTCAGAATGTTCCTTTTTTCATCTCCCTGTTATTTTTTTTTGTTTGTTTCAAAGGAAAGAACCTAATTGATCCCAAGAGTCTCACCTCAAGTGTCTTGAAAAGGTACTGCCTGTATATGCCCTTTTTATCTGCTAGTTAATTGCTTACAGTGATGGAATTCAATCTACAAGATTAATGTGAGAGATACTATTATGTTCTGATCCAAATGGTAATGTTTCATCTAAGAATTATCACATAGGTGCGATGCATGAAGTATGCAGTCAGTTGGGAGGATTTCAAATTTCTCATAGTAATTGTTCTGACTTTAAGAGCTCCATTTTTATTGTTCTTATTTGTGTGAATTGAACCTACATTTCTTTATTTCTTTGCAAATTTTCTGAGTCCTTGCACTGATGATTTCCTATAAATACACATTTTTTTTCAAAGAGGAACAATAAAATCAGCATGTTACCTAGTTTGTAGATTATATTGTTATATAATCAATCTCCCACCAATGCGTCTAAATGATATGTATAATGCATATAATTACTTCATAAATTGCAGCTAAAATGTACAGCATGCATATACAATATGAACAAATCTACAAAAGCAGCAATGAAAAGCAGAGTGCTATAACTATTGTCAAAAACATAAAAAGAAATGAAATATGGAACATTCACTCATCCCTAAAGGCGAGTTAGTTGTTCTCTGCTCTCAAGAAACCCAGTAGGGGGTCAGAAGTGGTGATATCAAGTATTTCCTAACTGACTGTTGATCATAGGTTCACCATTCCATCTGTCAACAGAGAAGATGATGCTTTGACATTGCCTGACATTCTTAACCACCATAAGACATACAAAATGTGTCATCACTTTAAAATATCAAAGTAAAGCCAAGTGTTTTTCCCCAGAATGTTCCAGCCTTAGGCTAGGTGAGCCTGAAGGAAAGAGCTTGTGCATTTCACAGTAATAGATCACATTTTGTATTTTAAAATAACCTTCCTTTTCTTCACAATGGAAACAAAAAACTAAATTAAGACATTTTAAAAACTCTGAATAATTTATTTTATTTATTTATTTCTGTCGATTTATAGCCCATCTTATCCCGTGATGGGCTCAGGGCGGGTTCCAACACAATAAAACAATCAAGCCGACAATAAAACAGAATCAAACAATTAAAAACAGATTAAAAGTTAAACTAAAATTTAAACAGGTTAAGCCATTTGATATTAATGTTAATAATGCATATATTTAGATCTACATTTAGAAAGCAGAAGCAAGCCAACAATTTAATCCTTCAACTGAAACATGGAAAAGGTATTGTGTCACCTTATAGCTTTAAGCCTGCAGTCTGCCCTTTCTGGGCAAGGAAATACTCAGAGGTTGCAGAATAACTCCAGGACTTCCTGGAAGACTCACCTACTCTGGGTCCCTTTCAGGAGATTGCACTGGTGGCTTCAGTTGTGATCTCAATTTGAATGTAGACAAGGGTCACTCCATTTGAATGTAGAAAAGGATCATGCCTCTTTGTTGCACTTATCAGATTATCAGATTATTGATACTGTGGATGGTGTCCACTTGAGATGTTTGAGGATAAAGTGCGTATCAGTTGATGTGTTTTGGAATGCTTTAAATAGTTCCTTAAGGACTGAACTCAGAGGATTGCTTTGGGATACCAATTGACATCAGTGTAGAACTTGTTCTATGAGGTTCTGCATAGTTAAATTCTGCCCCTCATTCTATTAAATCTCTATGTAAAGTTCGGAGGAGAAAGTAGTTATTGCTTTGGTGTTGTCTGTCATCAATATCCTGATGATACCCAGCTCTGTGTTTCTTTATTCAAAATCAGCGGATAATGCAGTAGAAGTCTTGAGCCTGAGTGTGCTGTAGTTAAATGGCAAAGAGTGAACAACTTAACCCTGAAAATATGGTAGTAATACTGGTTAGGAAAGATGAATTGCTGAAGGCTTCCCACATTCTATGGAGTCCAGCTGACCCTAGCTATCTATTAAGAGTCTAGGATCCAGCATTATTGCTAAAGAAGCAAGCTGGTTCTACCATTTTCATTTAGCCCAGAGGTTTGCACCTTACCTTGACTTTGCCAATCTGGCCATATGTGTACATACCATAGTGACCTAGAGTAGACTATTGTCTAATGAATTAGGTTAGACTATTGTAATGCTTTCTATATTAGTCTGCCATTGAAGTGATTTTGGAAACTATAGCTGCTACAGAATACAGTTGCTTGGTAATTGTCAGGAGCTAGAAGAGGTGTATTACATATATTCCACACTCACTCTATTAACTATCTAGCTCTCCAAGCTACTAGTTATCAGTCACCTATGAAGCCCTTCATGGCCTTGGACCTACATACCTGAAGGACTGTATTTCCTGCTACACTTCATAGAGCAAAGCCTTCTGAAGGGCCAGACTTGGGAACAGCTGACGGCCACGGGCAAGGATACCTGCCAAGATGACAGTCTGGGACATTAAAATTGGAATTCTAATGGACTGTTTTGAATATTGATGGATGGACATGAAAATTATGGACTGATTGTATTATAAATGAATTTTCTGGGAATTTGGATAAATTTTTGGCAACTTTATTCAAACATTTGGAAATGTTTTAGTTATTTGGGTTACGATACCTTGTGTATTCCTTTTTCCTTAAGATGACAATCCCAGTAACTAGACTAACATCTACTTACCATCTGCAACCTTGAGTGCAGCAATACAGTAACAACACATAGATTAGGTGGGGAATCTTCTGGGCTTTGCTGAAAGGCACCTCTTGGGACTAAAGAAGTCAAACTGAACATGCCTGTGATAAGGTCAACGGTGCATACTGGCTAGTAAATGAGAAAATCTACATCCCCTTCCAATAAGGAAAAAGATAGATCCTGTCTTCCAAGGACTCTTCTGTACCAGTTACAAGGCATGGATCTGTCACAATAATTACAAGTGGAGAACCCACAAGAACTTGAACCCACTCTCTCTTCTTCTGTGTGGTATGAGCCTGGCAGCCAGCTGATCTATAGGGGTTCTGGACTGAAACCATTCCTGTGTGTTTTCAGCCCCTAGCCAATGCCAATCACCTAGCCAAGAGATTCTGCAGTGGTGGCTTGTCACTGAAAGTGCATAGGAGATTCTGCCTGCCCTTATGCACTGCGGATCACCTAGGAGGTAGGGCGTCTGATGACTGGTGGTGGTTTGAAATTGAAAGCATGTCCCTCATGCTTTAAGTTCTACACCACTAGTGAAGACCCTCAGTAATGCCTAGGAGCCAAAAATGGTAACCCAGGCCTTTCAAAATATTTTGTGAGATCTTTGCTATCATTCTCCATTAAAAAAAAAAAAAAGATCTGTGGTGCCTGTGCAGATAACACTTATATTTTGGAGCAGTTTACCTTCCCCCATTTTTTTCATGTTCATGGACTTTTCTGAAACCTGCTCCTGCTCTGTTTTCAGGAAGCACCACCCTCTGGGTGGCTACTTTGTAAATTCTTTCATCTGCATGGTGGGCCATTCTTTATGAATTAATGACAATGTTTTCCCATTGTGCTCTTATGACTTTTAACACTTCACAATATGCAGCAAAGTAGCAGATGACATTTATCACATGATTTCAAAGAGTAGACATGTTGAACTGCAATAGGGCAACTAGATTTGAGCCCAGTGGCACCTTAGAGAGCAACAAAAATCTTGAAGTGGAAGCTTTTGAGAGTCAAAGCTCTCTTTGTCAGATACCAGCAGGCCTCATTTTGGGCAGGAGCTCACAGGAGCGGAGCTCCAGAACCTCAAAATTTTATTGTGTTCTTTCTTTCTTACCACCCCCCCCCAAAAAAAAAATACTTGCTTCTGGGCTCCATTATTCAAACCCCCTGTGAGATTTTTGCTGAACTCTAATATTTGACAACATTTCTAATATCCCCCCCAAAAAAAAAAAAATGGGGAAACAACCAAAACATATAAAACAGGCAGAAGGAAATCTTCATCATGCCACTGTGGCTACACAGAAGAAAGGAACTTTAAAAGTATGATGGGAGTAAGGTTTTATTGTGACAATTATAATTCAAGAAGCATTTTAAGGTAGATGCTGAGCTGATATAATTTAGTACACCTTCTGGTGATTTCAGGGGTGCGTGACATATGCAAACAAGTTATGCAAATGAGTTGTGTTAATGAGCTCTGGCATCTCCTTTTCTAAAAAAATGACCCCTGGATACTGGTGATACCAATTTTGACTCTCAAATACTGTTGTTCTAAGGTGCTACTGGGCTTGAATCTAGCTTTTCACATCATTTCACCTTTGTCCAAGAAAAGCCTCTCCTGTTATATTTATGCACAAAAAGCTACTATTACAGGCGACAGAGCCCTACCAGAAAAAATACTGTGAATCTTAATTTAATGGAAGCTTTGAAACCAAAATATCAAACATCTGACAGCAACAGGAAAGTTTCAAGTAGAACATGGTGTTACACTGTAAAAAAATACCATATTGCCCTCCTTCTTGCCATAACACGAGATACGTTCTATAATGTTATCATGTATATTTCCCCTGCTCCTGTTCCATGTCACTGATTGCCACTGGTGGGGGCAAAGGAAGATGGACAAATATCTGTATGACAGACAGAAATTACAATAATAAATACGTCTAAACAGTAAGAGAGGAGAAGCCTTCTGCCTCTACCCTTTGTTTCACCTGAATTTAACAATGTTATCTGGTCAAGTTGGGTATAATAACAGAATAATTAAAAAACAATAAGGCTGTGCCTTTAGGATCAATTAACAGAATGGTTTCTGGCTAGAAGCTCATCACCTAGAAATGGTAGAAAAAGAAATCATTCTTCGTAAAAAATAGATGTGATATCAGAAAGACCAATAACGATAGAACCTGTATATATATATAAGTGCACCAGTGAGCAAGACTGGCTCTAAAGGAAAGATGGACAGAAAGATCTGCAGTCTATGCATTTCTGAAGAAGCCTCTTTGAATTCTGATTATTTGGTTGAATAGTGGCCAGTTGCAAATATTCCTTTTGTGGTAAATTGATCAAGCAGATGTTGGTTGCTGAACTCCAGTAATTATTGGATGAAATTTATTATCTAAACTAATTTCAGTCTTCTGACCTGGATTTAGAACTGAAACTGCCTTTATCTGCCCTGATGAAAATTATGGCCACTTTGATTCTGTTGGATGTCTCAGCAGCTTTTGATACCATCAAGTGGACTGACTGCTATGTTCCAGTGTTTCCATTATTATTTGATGGACCATTTTCAGGAGGTAGTAAGGGGGAAATACTGCCCTGCCTTCATGGCAATTATCTTATGAAGGGCTCTGGTATTCTGTTTAATCTCTCGTGCTGTTTACATGCATCATTGGGAGAGACTATTTGAGGATTTGGAGTAAAATGCTATCAGCATGCTAATGACAGTCATCTCTGGTTTTGCCCCCCCCCCTCATCAGATCTATGTATGGCTATGGAATTCTAAACAAATATCTGTATTAGTACTGGATTGTGGAGGGGGTGGCGGTGGTTAAATGATCCTCATTCCAAATGACATTAAGATGTTTTTGGTTAATGAACAACTACCGAAGAATTTGAGATTAATTCCTGGGTGGGTTGTACTCCCTTAAAAGATCTGGACTGCAGTTTGGAGATCCTACTAGACCAAGCTCTGAAGCTGGATATCCAGTTGTCACCTGTGGCAGGAAGTACTTTGAAAATAGAATTATACCCTTCAAGACTACTGAAGTAAATTGTCCTACAAAGGTGTAGGATTTTGATTAGTATTCCACTATTAGTCTATTTGGTTATTACACCAGCTGCTGCTCTTATTGAGGGAATGTGATCCGGCCACTGATATCTATGTTCATATCAAGATAAAATTACCTGCCATACTTTATGTGGGAATGCCTAAGGGGAGTGTTCAGAACTGCAAAAGGTTCAGAATATAACTGCTAGGCTGCTGAGCAGTACAGGCTGGAGAAAACATCTCTCACTAAGACTTCTGCTGAATTCCCATTCCTTTCTGAGAACAATTTGAAGTGATTGTTTTGACTGATAAAGTCCTAAAAACTTTGAGGGCAGGGTATAAAAAAGTTCAGAGCCTCTCATGTGAACCTATCCAATTTTCTGGTAAAAGTCTAATTCCGAAACACATTTGGAGACCAGGAGAATTGTTGGTATCACTACATTTATGGAACTAACCCATTTATGTGATGCTTGCTTCAGTAGCTTTTTAGACATCAAGTAGCAACATGAATTTAATGATATATAAATGATGCTGTTGTCTGACTGATTCTGCTATGGACTTTTTAAATGGCTGTGCTTTGCCATCATCTGGATTTTTTTTAACTTCATAGTATTTTAGCATACATTGGAAGCCATTGTGAGAATCTTAGCAAAGAAGGACAAAAATATTTAAATAAATACCACATAAATAAACCTTGCCTGGCAATACACACATTACCTAACCAAGACACATATGAGAGTTTTACCCACAGAGAAAAGTGGCTGTGAGTTTAAGAAATCATAAGGATTAATGTGTTGAATAAGGAGTAATTGTATGGGGCTATATCTGTGCTTGCAAACAAAACAGAAGTGCAATTATTCTAAGGGAATAAAAGTTGATGATGTTACTTCTAATGAAAGCATCAACTGAAAGTATACTCTGAAAGTGCATCTGGATGGAACTATTCTATATTTATGGACTTGTGTGCTAAACTATAACAGCCACGAGATAGTGCCCACTCTGGAAAAGCAAGTACTTTTGTTTTGATGGGCCTTAAAGTTTCACTCCTGATATGCAGATTAGAGTCACCATCGTCTGCAATATGGTTGGTATTGAACCAGTAGGGGTAATATTTACAGTTATATATGGATTGCAGAGATTGGATACACATCCACAAGGGCCATCAATTTGTTACTGAGCTTGGTAGCCAGCCATTATTTTCTTTTTTATATATAATATTTTATTACTTCAATTAAATTTTCCAGCTTTTTACATCATTAAAGCAAAAGAAAACAGACAAAAATATTACCACAATATTCATCTTACAGTTTATCCTAAAAGAGGTTGGTTGCGAAACAAACAATATTTTTTAAAATAATTTTTAAATAATCATCCTAATTAAAATCATACAAAAATTATAACATTACTTTTCATCACTAATATAACATAATTTTCTAAACTCACCAATTTACTTTTTTTTAACCAACTATAAATTTTTTCCCATTTTTTTTCAGCATCCATTTTTGACATCCCCCAGCCATTATTTTCTACTAGCTAGCTGTAAAGTCCAATCCCCCAACAATATTTCTGCAATAATAAGCTAAATCCTAGACAAATAAGAATAGGTAGTCAGCATGCTAATAAGATAACAATTCTTACATGTTAATTCATTAATTTCTCTGTAAGCAACAAGATTCATTATTAATGTAATAATTGGCCTTGGGGACTTGCACAGCATGATGAAAAATATCCTTCCCACTGGTGTGTAGGAAAGTGCTTCTCTCCTAAATGGGTCACCATGGGATTCAGCAACATCATTTTGTATCCATCTGGGAGTCATGTATTGATTCTAACCACTAAAGAACTGAAACTGCTCTCTGTGGTACATTGTTTGCAACACCTACTGCAGAGACAATGTGCCCCATTTCTAACAGTGCTAATCTAAGCAGAGTGACAGTCTTCAAAGAGCATTTGTACATCTGCAGCCGTGAAATCCAACATTTTGGTCCCCTAAGAGTGTGTCTACCATAGCTTCCCTCCCAGATGTTACTGAAATTGTGATCTTGAAAGATGTGGAAGCACGCTTGTGACTATATGGATAATTGTTCTGTCAAGTGAGTTTACCCCCAAGAAAATAAAATCTATTACTAGTTAAAAACCAGAGTATTTGAGTGAAATAAAAAAGCTATTCTCTCTGTAGCCATGTATGCTTGGTAAATTACTATTTTAGTTAATTAAGCAGAAAAACAGTGCAGTAGTAATCTGGCAATTGTGACAGTCAGCAGAAGTATCTTGATGCTCATTTTTTAAAAAAATCTTCCGTTTGCTATCTTCCCATGGCATTGCAATATGGTCACATCTGTTACACTGGATGTTAATGACTAGAAGATGATGATCACAATTAAAATGAAATTATTCTCAATCACAGCAAATGCAGATTTGCTTGGCAGCTTTCTCTGGTTCTTCTGAAATCCCTGCACAAGACAGTGTGGGGTAGGATTCACTTCACTTGCAATTTTATTTTCAGAATTTGGGTATATGACATGATTCCATTTGTTTTCAGGAGACAAAGCCTCTCTCTAGCCTCATACATGAACCAAGTTTAAATGTCATCAATTCCTATCTGATTTACAATAAGCCTAAAACATGGTGGTGTGTGTGGAAGAGACCCAGATGTGAAAGCCTTGAGTGCATGATAATTCCAGTTTTCTTTTTCTGATGTATTTTGTCTAGAATTATATTTGCAGTAGGGGTCTTTTCTTCCTTAGATCAGTATGATACTTTGTTATTCCTGGAATAATCTTTTCTTCTGTTTTCTGGATTCTAGATGGAAAGAGTCTGGAGTATCTATGAATTTTGCATCAGAAATGAAGTCCAGGTTTTATCTGAAACAATATATATTAGAAGGAGGAAAAACTGTAATTTTAAGTTCAGTGACAGGACTCATCTTTGAAGAATAATGCATTTCTGAGGTTGAGCAGAATACAGGTTTTAATATTTTAGCCAGGTTTCAACTGTAGACTTGCAATATATTTAATAGTTTATTCACAGCAAAAGCCAGTAAAAAACAATACAGATAAAACCAATGCCGCTTACAGTAACCCATATAAATTGTGCTGAGAACAAAGGTAAAATTGCTACAATCAATTATAAAAACATACATACAGTTAATAATGGGATTAAACATTTCAAAAACTATCAACTAAGAGAAAGAGGAAGAAAATGTCTAGCTATTTCCCTTCAGAGCTATGAGTGACTTTCTAGTTCTGGTGGCAAGCCAGCCAAATTTAGCTAATTTGAGTATAACCCTAGGGTTCCTGCCATTCAAAAGATCCTTCAGTTGTCGCATTTTTTGATTAAGAGTGATAGGCAAGACTGCAGGAAAAGGAAGGATGAATGCTGTACACCTTGCAGTCATACAGGACATCTGTTTAAATTAGCAGGGCTCCGGAACACATCAAGCAACAGCACCAATATGAGTGTCTCTGAGCATGTACATTTATCTGATTACTGGTCTCATCCTTAATGGTTAAAGAGCACACAGAGACCCAAACAACTTCTGGATTTTTATTACAAAATAGGAAGATTGATCTTAGTTAGAAGTGTATAGTTCCATTTGCATTGATGTGATCAGGGTGATGTGATTACAGTAGGCCCTGTAAGAAAAGTCCTGTAAACTCTTGGAGGATTGGCTACATCAGAGGTATGTGGCCTAACATGCAAAGGAGCTTCTGCTACAAAGTGAGCCCTGGATGTGATAGACAAATTCAGCAAGTGATCCCAGGCTGAGCTATATTATACCAGTCTTGTTGGTAAAGATTCCATTCTTCTTTCTTGCACATCATCTGTTGCTTCCCAACAGTTACATCACTGGCTTACAGAAACGTCTGGAAGTGACAACAGGTGCTAATCAGAAAATCAGAATTAAATAAAACTAGACACAAATACAGTGGTCCCAAACAGCATCTTAAAACCACTGAAGGAATTTGTGCTTGCTCAGTAGAACATGAACCTGTTTTCTTTGAACAACTGGGTTCTGCAATGAACAAATTTTGAAACACCTCTCAGTTTCAAAAGGAGTTTGAAGAAGAAGAAGAAGATATTGGATTTATATCTCGCCCTCCACTCCGAAGAGTCTCAGAGCGGCTCACAATCTCCTTTACCTTCCTCCCCCACAACAGACACCCTGTGAGGTGGGTGGGGCTGGAGAGGGCTCTCACAGCAGCTGCCCTTTCAAGGACAACCTCTGCCAGAGCTATGGCTGACCCAAGGCCATGCTAGTAGGTGCAAGTGGAGGAGTGGGGAATCAAACCCGGTTCTCCCAGATAAGAGTCCGCACACTTAACCACTACACCAAACTGGCTCTCCTTTGCCATGTAGCATGCTGAGAAAATAAAAACCAAACAGAAATGTCAAAGATCATAGGTCTCCATCAGCATGTGTGCATAACCAGGGCCATACAGGAAAGGAATAAGATGTTTAACCATTCAACTCCCAGACAGTTTTACTAATCAGAATTAGTATCACCACAATTCTATTAGCATTTTAAAGGGGGAAAGGTACAGTTTTGATGGACACATCTCTTTAATGGTATGTGGAGCGCAGTTAAATTTCTTAAGGGTTCTGATCAAAAGTGTGCACATTTAATAGAGTTGCCAGCCTCCAGGTGGGGCATGGAGATCTCCCACTTTTACAACTGATCTCCACCTGGCAGAGATTAGCAATGTTGGAGAAAATGGCTGCTTTGAAGGGTGGACTCAGTCTATGGCATTGTATAGGCTTGCCAATCCCGAGGTCCCAGCGGGGGTTCTTCCGCTTTCCCAGGCTCCTTCCCACCCCCAGTCAGCTGGCTGGTGGGGGAAGCCCCGCCCCCCAAAGCTACCATGTGACTTTCCCCCTCCGGAGGCTCCAATCTCCGATTGGAAAGGCTTCCTCTTGGGATGGGGTGTCTGTGTTACTTGGAAGAAATTGGCTGCAACTCGTGAGTAGGCTTTTGCTTTTGACATGTACTGGCTGCAACTCGTGACTCACTTCAGAGTCGCCAGAAATGGGGGTGGGGTGGGGGAGAACGTCTGTTGAGCACTTCATTATTCCCTATGTGGAGATCAATTCTCATAGGGTATAATGGGGAATTGATCTGGAGGTTTCAGGGGATCTGGGGGGGGGCTGTTTTTTGAGGTAGAGGCACCAAATTTTCAGTATAGTATCTAGTGCCTCTTCCCAAAGTACCTCCCAAGTTTCAAAACGATTGGACCAGGGTGTCCAATTCTATGAGCCCCAAAAGAAGGTGCCCCTATCCATTATTTCCTATGGAAGGAAGACATTTAAAAAGGTGTGCTGTCCCTTTAAATGTGATGGCCAGAACTCCCTTGGAGTTCAGTTATGCTTGCCACACCCCTGTTCCTGGCTCCACCCCAATGTCTCCTGGTTCCACCCCCAAAGTCCCCAGATATTTCTTGAATTGGACTTGGCAACCCTAGCATTGTATCATGCTGAGGCCTCTCCACTCCCCAAACCTCACCTTCTCCCAGATCCACCCCCAAAGTCCCCAGGTATTTTCCAACACAGCCCTGGCAACCATATGCATATAACTTAATTTTACACATGGACACATAGTTTTTATTAAGATTTTGATCCAAAATCTGAAGCTTCCAAAATCTGAGGCTTCAAAATTAGTTGAACGGTTCTTTGATCCTGGTGATTATTGTTTTGCTCTCTTTATGTACCCAGACAGGCCTTACAATTGACCAACCACCATCTGCTGGTAATCCTGTCTATTCCACCTATTCTCAAACATAGCCAGGGCCTTTTCATCCCTGGCCCCAACCTGGTGGAAGCTGCTCCCCATAGAGATCAGGGCCCTATGGAACTTGCTACAGTTCCACAGGGCCTGTAAAACAGAGCTGTTTTGCCAGGCTTTCAGCTGAGGGAGTGGACATCCAATGTGATCAGCCTCTCCTACTCAAGCTGCACAAAACACCAAGAAATTGCTTATTGCCTGGCTCTCATAACCTGAAATCCCATTGATCAGACCTGATTTACTAAAACTTGAAGCAGACCCAGGCCAACCTGACGCCACCTTAATGTTCTGTGTGTTTGGTTTTAATTGATGTAATTTCAGTTTTTTAGACATGGTTATATGAACCCTTATTTTGTAACCTGCCCTCAGTCTGCATCAGCGGGAAGGCAAGGATAGAAATTGAATGAATGAATAACTAATTTATCTTAACCTTGTTTTATATTGTTCTTAGTTTTACCAGATTAACATGCCAAATCACCTTGTTTGTAGCCACATCTCTATTCGTATTACTTCTCCTGTAGGGGCCCAGCCCATCTGTCTCCCTTACTGGTTTCCAAAATAAAGTTGTATGTAGCTAGCAGTGCAGGCACAGACCACAATAGGTCAGATTAAGATGATGGGGCCCTAAACTATGTCAGTTAATAGGATGTGTAGCATTATCAAAAATGGTAATTTATTAACTTTCAGTAATTTTTTTTGCATTAGAAGGCCCTTGTAATCTGAGGTTCTAAACACTAGTTTACTTAGATTATGGATAAATCTGTCTCTGACTGGCTAGAATGATGCATGTTTCCTTGTCCATTTATGTAATCATTTGAGCTTCACAATTTGGCACTGCACTCAAAGTTACATAGCTCAGGGTGGGGAGGTGGGGAGAGAATTACTTGCAGTAGTTGATAATTTATGGCCTAATTAAATGCAGTTGTTCTTTTAAATTTTATTTGCACAGAACGGAGGCATGTTGATGAGAGACTGTTACTACCTAGATTTAAATTACAATTCTCCTTTTAATAGTGTGTAATAGACGGAAATGGAAATTCAGTAGTAAAAAGCCTTTAGTGGGATGGGGAAGATGGTGCTTTATTTAGAAACAATTTGTTCAGTTTAATTAGAATCCCTTCTGCACAGGCACAGATGTCAACTGTCACCACTTAACTTGCAGCCTCATACAATCTACATCCTGTTCTTGGTTGCATCCCCCACTTCCAAGTATCAAATACAAGCTTTTAACAAGCCACTTAGTTTTGAGGTCTCTTAGGAACTGATCTCTCTTAAGAGAACTCGTTAATTACTCAAATCTGCTGTAACAGTAGAGGGTTAACAGAAATGGTAAAGACCCAACCTGCTAACGATAGGCTTTACAGAAACAGTTTTCCATGTATCCTTGATCTGTGTATTCCTCTTTTTTAGGGGCTGTGAAGACTTCAGTTCAGTGGACAGGACTCTTTTAACCAGCAGTGTAGCGAAACACACTCTGTAGAGAACATCTGTAGTCCACTGCAGGAGGAGCTGACTAGGTAATTTGGTTTCACATAGCTGCTCAGCCTGGAATTGCTATGCTGTCTCTGGAATGTCAAAGTATCTCAGCAACAGTTCCTCATGTATATCATATGCTATGTAGTACTTTTAACATGTTTTCACATCTGGGAACTCTAAATGTCTCTTCCTAAACCCCAGGTACTCACAGAGATGGTAATTCTAATGGTAATTCTATTTATTCAGACAGCATGCAGGCAATTCTGAACAGTAAAACTCAGCAGTTACTGAAAACAAAGTAAAAGACAAGAACAGTGGATGCTAGAATATATATCCTAGGACTGTCCAATTAACCATTCCTTACGACACATGTATAGCCAGTCCCAAAATGATTTAAAGTGGATTGCTATATGTAATTTTGCTGATCTTGTGTTTTAATGATATTTACACATTTCTTCTGTATCTAGTCAAGTATGAAATTCCAATTCTCTTACATGCAGATGATATAGCAATAATATCCAGATCAGTCAAGGGACTCCATAAACTGTTAAAAGTTTTTTTAAGAACTATTCTAATCATGAAGGCATGTTTATTAAAGTAGCAAAATCTAAGGTCATAGTTTTTAGCAAAAAGTTTAGGGGGGAAATCTTTAGATGCAATATAGCTGGCCAGCCCATTGAACAAGTTAACCAAGTTAAGTATCTGGGAATCCATTTTGAAACATTTCTTACATGGAAAACAAACTTGGACTTAATGAGGAATACTGCCCTGAGATTAGGGAGGACAATTGTAAAATATGTCTATACGAAAAGCCTTCCCTTGACTGGCTATGGGATAGAGGAGGAGGGAAACAGCTATAGAGAAAGCCTTCTCATGATTGGCTGAGGGAGAGACAAGGAGGGAAATAGCCAGAGAAAGGCTTACTTTGATTGGCTGAGGACTCCTCCCTAGCCTTCCCTGAAAAGGGAGGTGTTATGTATGTGGACTCAAGGGAAGACTTTGGAGTTTCTACCTGGCTCATTGGAGCCATACAAACTGAGCTTAGGGACTTGGGAACAAAAGGCTGTAGGATTCAAACCCCTGCAGCCCAGGACCAATTACAAGCCCCCACTGGTTTGAATGACCTAATAATTTGCTTGCACGGGAACCCAGAGATGTATATAAGTTCAGCCCGTGGCCCCCAAAGCCAGTTTTGTACTGTGACCTTTTACTATGTGATTCCTATTAAAGAGCTTGTTATCACTTACTCCAAGACTCTGCCATGCATAGAACCCACTATATTATAGGGGGGAAATGGCATTCTGTGGCAGCAGAAAAAATGGCATTCTGTGGCAGTAGACCAGATACAGAGAGACCAGATTCATTCAGAATTACAACTGCTCTCCAGATGGCAGTGTTCAGTTCCCCTTGAGGTGGGTGGGGGAATGAATGCCTTCACTTAGGTGGTTGGGAGAAAAGCATGGGTGAGGGGGCACTCACCCAGAGCTTCTTTCTAGAGCCAGTTGTATTTTTCTTCACAATGGGCCTTATTCCTAGTGCACATATATTTCTAAGAAAACATGTAGAATTCAAACTGTAAGAATAGAATGCTACTCGAACTTGTTTCTGAGTAAACCTTGATGAAATTGGTGGGACTTAACTGCATATGAAGAGGCTTGAAATTGCAATTGTATGTATGATTAAATTAGAAGCAATCCCACTGAATGCAATGAATTTACTTCTGTATAAACAAGCATAGGTGTGAGCCCCTCTCCGAATTGCCAGTTAGACAAGAAAATTAAGCAAGCAGAAATGAGTGAAGGGAATAGACTTGACAGAAACTCTTATTTTTGTCTTGCCACTCAAAGTTGTAACAGAGAATGGCTGAAAGTGCCTATGAGCTAGACTTTATCCTAATCACAGAAATGTGTCTGGCATAGAATTAATAGTTTTCTTATTCTTTTTCTTAGAAATTCAATATGGGCAGAAATCGTGACAATGTTATAATAGAAGGAAACTTCAGAGAGTTGTAAAATGACATTTTGATATATTCTCCCCAGTATGAAGCCATGAACTAAATTTTTTGAAAATCATGTGATAGAAAAAATCTGAATGTTCAGTAACATAGTGTTGACCAAGAAAAGCATGTAACATATGCAGGCACATGTGCTGAAGCAAACTACATTTCCTATTTCCTTACATACATTCACCATAAGCCTTAAATTGATGCAAGATTCTATTCAGAAGGAAGGGGTTAATGGCTGTACTTTGTATTGTTAACACTTCATATGTGTAGATTATTTTGTATAGCAAGAAAATCGCAGGATGAAGCTGTTGCTATGGCAATAATCCTTCTTCAGTGAATGGGGCTGAGCAACCTCCAGTTGTTAGAAACACACTAATTAACTCAGTATATGTTAGCATCTGCCATGCTTTGCTTTGCAGTGATCTCATATCTATTGGCACATGCTAATGTTTGAGCACTGAGCCAGAACCCAATGTATCTAATTGTACTTGTGCATTTAAGGTGTTCACTGCCAAGGATAACCACAGAGTTATTTCACCCTTCCCCTGCTGTATAGAAAGACATTTTCTTCATGGTATATTACACTTCAAAACTGAATTCTCTATCAGCATGTAGTATTTTCTATATATAATCTAAATTGTGTAGTATAACAAACTGGAAATAGTATGGAAATCATTGCAGGTAGATATACAAGGGCTACTACTAAGAGTGTGTTTATTTCTTACTGAAACTCATGGCAGCATTCAAAATATAAAAACAATGTAATAATACGTAAGATATTCAATGCACACAGAAGACATCCAATGAACAATGCAGTAGGACTAGGATTACAAAATTAAAGACAATGACAACTGCCAGCCAAACAAACAAACAAACAAACCAAAACCATAATAACCCATAATACAAGCAATGCAGAAAATGGATCAAAGAAGACAAAACCAAGATAATACATGCAATGAACAGCGTAATAGATTACAATCAAACTCCCTTTATAAAAGCACCAGCCTATTAGATTACAGTACTATTTCCTTTATTGAAATGTCCTCCTAAATATTACTGCTTTATACATGCTGCTAAATGACAGAAATGTGGAAGCCATCATGACCTCCTTATTCCACAAGGCCATTCCACAAGGTGGGGGCTGCAACAGAGAAAACTCAGAGAGAGGTAGCTGTTGTTTTTACCCATTTGCAGCGTGGCACCTTCAGAAGACTTTGCTCAGATAAGCTGTTGTGGCAAGAAAGGCAGTCCTGCAGATATGTGGGTTCAAGGCCATGAAGGACTTTGTAGGTGATAACCAGAATTTGAACTGAATCCAATATCTGATTGGTAACCAGTGGAATGACTGATGAATAGGCTGCATAGGCATACTGTGCCTAGCTTCTAGTAACAGCCAAGCAATGGCATTCTGTACCACCTGCAGTTTCAAAGTTAATTTTTTTGACCCATGCAGAGTGCGTTACAGTAATCAAAGTTAGGGATGTGCACTTGAAAAAAAGTGTTTTTCAGAGTCAGATTTCAGGAATGGATTCCATACCAATATTCTGCAATATTTGGATCCTCAATACCATTTTGGTAATTGGGTTAGGGTTTTTGTTATTTTTTTGAGTTTTGAAAAAAAATCAGGTCTATTATTTTGAATTTTCATGGAGCTGAAGTTGCTATTTTTTCCCCAAGAAAATGGCAATAAATAGCAGGAAACCTAGTTTTGCCAGTTCACCAAAGACCTCCCAAGTTTCATGTGATTTGGAATAAAAGCTCCAATTCTCTGGTCCCCTGAGTATGGATCACATAGTCATCCTACTTGTCTCTGTTGTTTCCTATACTGAAAAAGTCCCATGCTTTCTCAAAGAACTCGTGGCAAGCCCAACAATGTCAAAACAGAGAATCTAAACCAAACCATCTTAAAGTAAGGCCTGCTTTCTATCTTCTTCGCCCATGTTCAGAAAGCCATGGAGGCCTATGAGAAAATCATTATGACTGGACAGGCATTTCTAGTGCTCCCCTTGATGTGTGACCATCTCTGGTGGATCTGGATCTATGCATGGAAAAGAATGCTGTGTGTGGTGCTGAACTCTGTGGCTGAATTCAGATGGCCAATTTGAGCTGACATAATCACAGTCCCCAGGCAGATTTAAAAAGCAAGGTCAGACAGGCACAGCTGCCACCTGTCCTGCTCTTGTACAAATCCCATCCTCTGACATCTCTGAGACAGATAAAATAGCTACCACTTGGGAAGTGGTAGCAAATTCTTCTGCCACACTCCATCTATCTTTCAAGGCAGTTGAGTGTGGGAGTGTGCAAACAAGGCAGATTGGCAGTGTGAACCCACCAATTCACTCTAGATGCTCACCAATATTCTTTTTTAAAAAAAAACTGCCCAGAGCGCATAAACGCATGGCTACTAAAAATGTAAGGGGAAAAAAGAAACCCAAACTGCACTAAGGGGATGGCATGCAACAAACATCCCCCCCCCCTGTGCGATTTTCAGGTGCATCGTGCAGGAGTGTCTGATCTGGATTTGGCCATTCCAGCTTGCGGTGGCACAGTTTGTGGCACCTCTGGAGTGCATGAAGCTGCCCATCTGTACCCAGCCTGTATCTAGAAATCTAGGCTGCATGTGTGGTTTCTGGCTCTCAAATGGGGCTATACATTCTGATTTCAAAACAAACAATGCTTTCAGCTGCAATCACACCAATCAACTAATGATAGGAGATGTCTTTTCCCCTGCTCCTAATTCAGTGGCAGGGATGCAGTGATGCATCACTGTGGGTGAATCAGTTCTGAAGACAGTCCAGTAGTTCAGCTACCTGGGGTGCATCATCTCCTCAGATGTCAAGATCGACAAGGAGATAGACGACAGGCTGGCAAAGGCAAACCGTGCATTTGGCCGACTGCACAAAAGAGTGTGGAGAAACAAGCATCTGAAAAAAGGCACAAAGATCAATGTTTACAAAGCGGTTGTGATGACAACCCTCATCCGAATCGTGGGTTTTATACCGTCATCACCTGCGACTCCTTGAGCGCTTTCATCAGCGCTGCCTTCGCACCATCCTCAACATCCACTGGAGTGACTTTGTGACCAACACTGAAGTCCACAAGAGGGCAGAGGTTACAAGATCGAGGCACTGCTGTTGAAGATGCAGCTGCGCTGGGTAGGGCATATTTCTAGGATGGAAAACCACCGCCTTCCCAAGATTGCTCTGTATGGCGAACTTTCCACCAGCCATCGAAATAGAGGGGCACCAAAGAAGAGGTACAAGGACTCCTTGAAGAAATCCCTTGGCACCTGTCGCATCAACCATCACCAGTGGTCTGACCTAGCCTCAGATTGCAAAGCATGGAGGCACACCATCCACCAGGCTGTCTCTTCCTTTGAGAACGCATGCATAGCTGGTCTCGAGGACAAAAGGAGATTGAGGAAGAATCGCACTGCTACAGCACCAACCCCAAATCAGACTTTTCCCTGCAGCCACTGTGGCCAGATCTGCCTGTCCTGCATTGGTCTTGTCAGCCACCAGCGAGCCTGCAGCAGACGTGGACTACTGCACCCTTCTTAAATCTTCGTTCGTGAAGTCAAGCCGAGAGAGAGAAATTTAGTGGCAGTGGCAACCATTAAGTAGGTGGATAGGAGTTATATGCTCAGATTTGCATGTTCACAAACCCCTGATCTGTTTTCCTTGGGTCAATTCTGTTGTAAGAAAAATGGGAAGCTGACTAATTCTCAGATCTGGTTACAAATACAAAATTTTACTTGCTTCAGATAATTAGATTAGAAAATTGCATAAGATAATACTGGAAACCTACTGACCAACAAACATACCTACATGCCTCCAGCTACCATCCCAAACATACCAAACGATCCACTGTATACAGCAAGGCTCTATGCTACAGCCGCATTTGCTCCAATCCTGCTGACAGAGATTCTCATCTGAAGGATCTACAGCAAACCTTTTTGGAACTAAAGTACCCACCTGATGAAATCAGGAAACAGATTAACAAAGCCAGAATGATACCCAGAGAAAACCTGTTACAAGACAAACCCAAAAAGACAATAACAGAACACCACTAGTGGTCACACACAACTCTCAACTGAAAACAGTTCAACGTATCATCAACAACTTACAACCTCTATTGAATAGTGACAGCTCTCTTTCAAAAGTACTGGGGGGTAAACCTTTTCTTGCACACAGACAGCCCCCTAATCTCAAACAACTCCTCACCCACAATAATACAACATCTCATCTGAGCATGGACAGTGGTACCAGAGCTTGCAATAAACCCAAATGCCAACTTTGCTGCCACATACACCCAGACAACACAATCACTGGACCTAACAGCATTAACTACACCGTCTCAGGCTCATTCACTTGCTCATCTTCCAACATTATATATGCCAGGGGTGGCCAACGGTAGCTCTCCAGATGGTTTTTGCCTACAGCCCCAGCCAGCATGGCCAATTACAAACTATTATGAAACTTGGAACAAACACCTCCCCAGGACTAAACAGAGATGTTGTTTTGGTTTTTTTATCTCATTACATATGCTAAACCCACTTTCACCAAGTATGGCGATATATCCACAGTATTCCAATGTATTTTTCATTTAGGATAGTGTACCAGAATAATGCTTTTGTATTGACGTATTCAAACAAGGGATATTGGCTGTTTATCTCATTACATATGCTAAACCCATCTTCCACTATATTTTAATATTTTTTCCTAATGGCAAACTAGAATGATGTATATATTTATGTTACATGTTAAAAGGTAAATTAGTTGGACAGGAAAAACTTTTGGGAAAGAAATGCCTTCTTTTTGACCCAGGTTTATTAGCAATAGAATAATTAACAGGCATTCTCACATTCTGACATGTTACTGTTTTATGGTTTCCCAAGCTAAGGCAACCCAGATCAAAGCTTTTCTGAATGTGTTAATTTCACTATTCCTCTATTGGTTTTTAACTTTGTACCACTTGGCATTCCAAACCCCACCAGCTATATGTAGCTCTGCTTACTGTACCTCATTCCTCGTCTGAAGAAGTGTGCATGCACATGAAAGCTTACATTCTGAATAAAACTAAGCTGATCTTAAAGGTGCAATCAACTTCTATTTTGTTCTACTACTTCAGACCAACACAGCTGTCTATTTGGATCTATCTACATAAAATCAGTGTTATACATAAAATTAGAAAGGGGATAGTTCTTAGAACTTTAAAAAGAAAAAGTCCACCATGAATTAATTTGCATATTAGGCCACACCCCCTGGTGCCAAGCCAGCCGGAACTGCATTCCTGTTCATTCCTGCTTAAAAAAAAGCCCTGGTTCTTCTGCCCTGGAGTTAGAGAGCAGAGTGGCTGAAAGACCACTGCTAGCTATGGAAGCCAATGTGGCTATTGCCACCAGGACCCTCTATTGTGGAAGATAATGGCTGAAGGACCATTGACAGCCATGGAATCCTGGACCAAACAGCTTTGCAGGAAGCTGGAACAAAAGCCTGCCACCCTGCTCAAACAAGTTAGAAAGGAAGGCAGAAAGAGCTCCTGTAGCTGCATATTGGTTTGGGAAACTGCAATGAAAGAGAAATTAATGGATTGACATCAAACTGGAAAGTAGTATAAACTGTGATTCCTCAGAGAATATTGCTGGCAAGTGTGATGAAAATCGCCCTCTCCTTTACTGAGTTAGATAAAGACAGAGAGATGATACAAAATTCTATTGTAGACAAAAATTACATTTGCAACCCCTGGCTTTAGACTAATGATTGTGTATTGTTTTCCTAAAGATGAACATTTTCTTTTAAATGTACCCACTAGAATGCTGGATTCTTACATCTTAACACGCCATGTGCTATTTTTAGCTAAATGGTGTTCAACCTTGAATCCAAATGTACAGCCTTATCTCATATTAGAAAAACATCTTCCCCACCAAATGGACAAGCATGTATCATATATGCTCTTTTTGTTGCTGTATCTAGGCAAAATGAAGAAATATTCTTAAAGAATATAATGAGGGTAAAATATAATTGTTTGGATTAAACTGAAATGTTAGGTTATTAATTTCTTTTTGCATGGCAACTAACATTTACCCAGCCTGTGAGAGGTGAAGAGCTAGTGTGCCACATGTGGAAAGGTTCACTTAGACTGAGCATAACATGTTTGCTTTTCCCCTGGTGCCACTGTGATGTGCACACAGAGACACTCAGCATGGAAACTGTAGGCCAGAAGTGTCAAACTCATTTGTTTTGAGGGCCAGATCTGATGTAAATGAGACTTGTTGGGTCGGGCCATGTGTGTCATAAAATGTAATGCCAGGTAGTGGAGATATAAAATTTATAAAGAACACAGAAAAACGCAATTAAAGAATAATTAATTAAAAGACTCGCACTCTTGCAATATTTTGCTTATTTAACAGTCTCTGATAACTGCCTCTTGCTCTGAATTATTGCATCAAAAACTAAAGACAATGTCTGTGCTGTAGCAATCTTGAGTATGCTGTTCAGGTGTGTATCTGTAAGTTAAAAACCTACTTTTGAATTATTGATATTTATTACAGAAATTTCATGGTAAATGCTCTTAGCCTAAGACCCAGAGGAAAACATGAAATGGCTGGGCATTGTGAGCTTTTGTACATAATTTGCTTCATGTGCTGGTCAGCCAATGGAGAAGATAGAGGCTTTAGTCTGTAGCTTCTGTGTGATTGAACAAGTCTGGTAAAGCAAGCTGTGATGCAGAAGGAGGCAAGAGAAGGAGAAGGCAGCAGGTGACAGCCAGTTGCTTGGGGGTCTGATAGGAGCCCATCAGGGGCTTGATCCGGCTCACTGGCTACTGTACTGTGTGCTTCTGATAAATCCTCCTCCAACCTTCCTCATCACCATTTGATCAAGGGACATGAGCTATGAGCATGGTGAGTATGTACACACCTGTGTAAACACCATGGAGGGAAAGGAAAGAGACAGAATTATATCTTGGTGCGATTCCTCTGCATGCAAGCACTGAACCCATAGTAAGATGGACTGAGCCCATAGAGTTTAGGTAGTAAATAGATCAACTCTGTGAAAACAGATTGGCAGGTTTAGGAAAGTAATAAAAAAGAAAGCAACTGCCCTTCAGTCCTACTAGAAAGAGTTCAGGGTAAGGTTGAGCTGAATCCTTACTACAAAATAAAATTCAGCCACAACATCCATTGGGTCATATCTTTCTGCAGTGTAATTTAGATGAAGCAACTATCTTAAATTTTATTTCTGTCTCAGTTATTTGCCCAGCTACAGCAGCCACAATAGTATGAACTTAGCTGAATAGAAGGGCTTAATTTAAAATGAAAGAAAAGAAAGTAATTAGTTATATAATCCTGGGGCTCAGGTTTTCCATGCTATGCATCCTGAAAGGCCCACTCTTTCATTTTCAAACTGTGGGGACAGCCTGTGATTAGTTATTGGATGCCTTTGTACACTCAGTACCAACACATGATTATCTGGTAAGCGATTATTTGATACAAGGTTTTTTGTTTTGTTTTTTAAAAGACTCATCTTCATTTCAGTAATGATTGGACACTGGGGGGAAAACCCATTCAATTAAGCTAAGCTTTGACTTTCCATTCCTTTCCAAGGAATATTTATCAGAAAAACGGTCCCCCACTAGCAATTCCTATAGGTAAGCTCTAATTTATATTGATGATGGGTTAGTGGCTGTAAAAGAAGAAAGCTTTGTAAATTGTTTTCAGTTTATGGGCTTCTCAGCCCTTATCTATAAGCATGTATTGTCCCAGATAGCAATCTGATCCTCTGTGATGATAACCTCATGAGATTTGCAAGAGAATTTTGCAGTATTGCTAACATAATTTTGATTCAGGTATCTCTGTGAACACCTCTGAATTATACAGAGGGGAAAACAAAGATGCTTGAGTTTTAAACCAACAGTAAAGTTACATTGGGAAACAAAGAGTGGAAATGTTTGGTCATGAAAAGTCATTTTCATTTTTTAAAAATGTATCTTTCATCATCCTTCCAAGGATTTCAGGGCATTTTGCATGGTTGTTCTCTGTCTGCATCTTCACAACAACCCTAAAATTTAGGTTAGCTAGGTCCCACCAGTCTAGTCTAACATCTTGGCCACTCACTACATTGTATATATTTATATGCAGTCTACTGCATGCAGTGAACATAGCAGAATATGGCAAAATGAGGATTTGAACATGGGTCTCCCAGATTTTAATCCAATACTCTATCCACTACAACACACTAATTACTTCTTAATTGTTATGGATTTTCTTTGAGAGATTATGCATTTTCTCCTGGTTTCACCTTTCTGCCTGCCTTTTGTGGTTGGCCCCTCAGGAAATTAGAATGTTCCTATTTTAAAAGTTTTATTAGATTTCTAGAAATTGAGGGCAAGGGGTAAGAGGGGACAAGAAATTACAGTTACAAATCAATCTTAGTCTGCATGTAGTATACTTTCATAAAATACAAGTGTGCATCTAAAATACTTTCTTAAAATACATAAATTGTCACACATTATTATCTCTTAACTTTACATCATCAATATTTTTATATTTTTATATTGTAAGCCTTATTAAAATACCTATTCAAATTGACATTTCCAACAGAGAATCTTACAGTACAAAATACAGCGGAAAGGAGATATAAGTTCACACCAAAGAATCTTAAGAGTCTTGAGTATCTAGCCACATATAGAATTTCTTGAGTATCTAGCCACATATAGAATTTCTTGCTTCCTCCTTAGATTTCCCAGCCCA
This sequence comes from Heteronotia binoei, assembly GCF_032191835.1. NCBI lineage: Eukaryota > Metazoa > Chordata > Lepidosauria > Squamata > Gekkonidae > Heteronotia > Heteronotia binoei. The sequence continues at coordinate 119,651,862 of NC_083227.1, read as the reverse complement.
CAGCTGGGATAAGTAGTCCAGCTCCGTTGTTTCCAGAATTTTTCCCACCAAGTCCATTCTTGTGGGAGTCTCCTGAAGTTTCCATTTCTGTGCCAGAAGAATCCTGACTGCTGTGCAAATATGTGCCAACAAGTGTCTCATCTCTTTGGAATAGTTCTCAGGAAATATATTCAACAAAAATAGTTCTGGTCTGAATTGAATCTGTGTCTTCATAATTTTCTGTAATAGTTCATGAACCATTTTCCAATAGTCCTTCACCATCTCACATGTCCACCACATATGAAAAAAGAACCCACCTTATAGTACATTTCCAACATTTGTTTGACATATTAGTATACATCTTACACAATTTCTGTGGAGTCATGTACCATCTATAAAACATCTTATACAGATTTTCTTTAAAGGCTGCTGACTTAGTTAATTTAATGTTGAATTTCCACAACTTGTCTCATTCTTCTAACATGATATTATGACCCAAGTTTTTCGCCCATTGGACCATACAATCTTTTACTACCTCATCTTGCATCTTCATTTGTAATAGGTATGCATATAGTTTAGAGATTAGCTTTTATTGAGGACCTAGAAAGATTTTGTCAAATGAATATTGCTCTGTGTTAAAGTCTACCATCTTGTCTTTGGCATACCTAGATTCAACTTGCATTCTCAACCACCAACTCATTTTAATGTTCATGTTTTCTAGCTCTTCTCTGGTTTTCAGTTGATTGTCTTTTTCCAACAGGTCATCATATCTGTAACTCTGATTAGGTTTTAGAAGGTTTGGAGGAATAAATGCTTCCACTGGGGATAACCATCTTGGAATTTTCTGGTAAATTCTCATTTTTAACCATGACCATGTGTGGTACAAAGATTTCCGGAACCAATGATTCTTAAAGTAAGAATGTTCTTCAAGTCTTTGATACCATAAATATGTATGCCAGCCCAAATTAAGATCGTGTCCCTCTAACAACAGTTGTCTCTTGCCATTCAATAGTATCCAGTTTCTTACCCACAGGAGCACAGAAGCTTTATAATACAGTTGTCAGTCTGGAAGTCCCATACCTACTTTCAATTCAGAATCTTGCAATATCTTTAGTTTGATTCTTGGTTTTTTGCCTTGCCAAATATATTTAGAAACCATCTTATTCAATTTTTGAAAAAACCCACTATTTAAAAATACTGGGATAGTTTGGAATAGAAATAACAGTCTTGGTAGAATATTCATCTTTATTGAAGCTATTCCTCCCATCAAAGATAAATTCAAATCATGCCATTTTTCCAAATCTTTTTTAATCTCTTTGAGTAGTTTATCATTATTGTCCATTTTTATTTAAGTTGAGTACACCTAAATATTTGATTCTTTTCTCATATAAGAATCCTGATTTTTTTTTGAAGAAGTTGAATTTGTTCTATTGTCATATTCTTGGTCAAAAATTTTGTTTTATGGTAGTTGATCTTCAGTCCTGCCCAGTAACTAAATTGGTTAATCTTATTTATAAGACAGTCAATTGAATCTATTGGTTGCTCTAGTATAAAAACCAGGTCATTCGCAAAGGCTCTCAATTTATATTGTTCACTCTTTACCACTGCTCCCTTAATACTTGCATCGTCTCTTATCTGATTATTCAATATTTCTAAGCATAAAATAAAAAGGAGTGGTGACAATGGGCAGCCTTGTCTTGTACCTTTTTGGATATCAATTGCTTCTGTTAATTCACCATTCACCATCACTCTTGCTCTTTGGGAGGAGTATATTGATTCTATTGCTCTCAAGAAATTTTCACCACATTCCATTCCCTTCAATTGTTGCAGCATAAATTGCCAACAAACATTATCAAAGGCCTTCTCAGCATCCAAACAAATTAATGCCAATTGTTTCTCTGGATGGGTCTCATAATATTCCAATATATTACAGACTGTTCTAACATTGTCTTTCAAATATCTTCTAGGAAGAAATCCAGCCTAGTCTAGATGTATTGTGGACTGTAGAACTTTCTTCAGGCATTGTGCCAATATTGCTGCAAAAAATTTATAGTCCACATTCAAAAGGGAGATTGGGCGATAATTTTTAATATCTTTCAAATCTGCACTTCTTTTGGAATTAAGGATATTGTAGCTTCTTGCCAAGAAGCTGGTATTTGGGCTTCATCTTGAATCCTTTCAAGGAGACATTTGAATGGTAATAGTAAGGACTCCTCATAAGCTTTGTAAAATTCTGCAAGCAATCCATCTGAACCCTGGGCTTTATCGTTCTTTTGAGAGGCCATTGTGTCTCCCAGTTCCCTTATATTTATTGGTTCATTTAATTTTTTTTGTTCTTCTTTAAATTTATTAAGATTATTTTGACTAATATATTCTTCTAGATCTGCCTTATGAACTTGCTCATCTTCCTATAATTTTCTGTAAAATTGTTCCACAATTTGGCATATCTCCTGTTTTTGAACTTTCTCTTTGTTATTCTCATCTTTCAGAACCAGTATTGTTCTTTTGGCATTCTCTTTTCTCATTCTATAGGCCAACCACCTTCCAGGTTTATTAGCTTGTTCAAAAAAAATTTTGTCTTGTGAATCTCAGTTTTATCTCCATCTCCTCTATAAATAACAAGTTGAGTTGATGTTGTGTTTCTTTTACCTTATTTTTAAACTCCTGTCTTGTCGGTTGTACTTTTAAATTTTTTTCAACTTCTCCTGCTTGCAACATTAATTTTTGAAAATTTTCAGTTCTTTCTTTCTTTTTCTTTGCACTATATCTGATTGCAAGGCCCCTGTAATATGGTTTAGCGGTATCCCAAACTACTTGCATCTTTACATCTTGAGTTATGTTCTGTTTAAAAAAAGATTCCATTTCAACCTTAGAGTCTTTAAGAAAATCTTTATCTTTCAAGATAGAAGTATTTAACCTCCACGATCTTCTAATTTGTGTACCTTTGAGTTTCACCATTACAGGACTGTGGTCTGATATAACTCTTGTTTGAATTTCTATCTCAAATAAATCTTTAACCAAATTTGCAGAGAGCCAGCACATATCTATTTTTGACCATGTTTGATGACTGGCAGAGTAGTAGGTAAAGTCTTTCGAATTTGGATATCTTGTTCTCCATACATCAACCAGATCCAGTTCTTCTAGTAGCTTCCAAAAGCTTATTGGTAGTTGAGGACTTTTGCTTTTAGTATGTTTATATATTTTTTGTCCAATTGTCTGTCAGAAACTGCATTAAAGTCTCCTACTATGCAATGTTCTACATATTCTAGATTTGATAACTTAAAATGTAAATCGTGAAAAAATTTCTCTTGGTGATCATTCGGAGCATAAATATTGGCTGGTAGAATTTTTTTGTTGTCCACCGTGACTTCCACTAAAAGAATTCTTCCATCTTCCAAAGCACACTGTAGTTGTGGGTTAAATTTATCCTTAATATAAATTGCTACTCCCCTTTTCTTTTTATTCGTGTCTGTTGCTATAAACAAACTGCCAAGTTTGTTATTTTCCAAAAGGTGTTGATCTTTAGCTAAAATATGGGTTTCCTGTAAGCAAATTACGTCCATTTCCAATTTTGTCAGGTATCTAAAAGTATTCCTCCTTTTAACAGGAGAATTGAGTTCATTCACGTTAATAGAAATTATTGATGCCATTATGAATTTTTCTTATCACTATCTTTTTTGTCTTTTTTAGTCTGTAATCTTGTCAGGTATTTCCGTGGTTCATTTGGATCCTCTTCACCAGAGCTTTCTTCTTTCTCTTCATTGTCCTTCTTTTCCTTCCTCTCTTTTTCCTTCACTCTGTCCAGAAAATTCTGAGCTTTGAAAATAGAATTTATCCTATACCTATTCTCTTCATAAGTAAAAAAGGAGGCCTTCTGGCAATAGCCATGTGTAGGGTATTTCTCTTTCCCTCAGGAAGCTTGTCAAAGTTTGGTATTCTCTCCTCTTTTGTCTCACTGGCCATGGTACCTCTCTCAAAATTTTCACCATATTTCCTGCTATCATCATTGGTTTGTCTCTTGCTTGCTTCAAAATATCATTTCTGGTCCTCTTTCTTGTAAGTTTCAAATGAATTTCGCTAGGCAATCTATTTTGTCTCAAAAAAGCTTGATGGTACTCTCTTGACTTGATCAAACTCTTCTTCCATCCTTTGGGGAGTCACCTGTAGAATTTCAGCCAAGGCCTCACTTAGTATTTTCTGTAAATCTTCATTTTTCTCTTTTGGTACATTTTGAAACCTCAGCATATAGGCAGCACTATCTATTTCCAGTTGTAAGAGTCTGGTGTCATGCATATTTTGTTCTTTTCCCAGTTGTTCCACCTTTTGTGTATTGTCTGTCACCTGGGCATCTAGTACCTTTAAGGCTTTGTTGGTCTCTGCTGTCTGTTTTCTGTTCTCTAGAAGCTCTTGTTTGATCTCTGCCATCTGCTCCCCTATATTATCTACTTTACCAGTCAGCTATGCTATGGCAGTTAGTAGAGTATTTTGCATCTCTTTCATATCTCCTTGCATGGTCATAAATTTCCCTGAACCAGATGCAGAGTTGGGTGATGGGATTGGTGGTTTACCTTCTCAATCGTCTTTTTTAAAATTGTTTCTTTAAAGCCAATGGCAGCTTTATTTTCCATCCTTATTAATATATTTGCACTTACAACCACAAGGTCTTTATTCCTTGAAAATTTGTTTTGGAACTCAATATTCCTGAGAAAAAAGAAAAAAAAAACTCCAAATACGATATGAAACCAAGGAAAAAAAATGGGAAAAATTAGTATAAAAATAAAAAAAACCCAAAAATGTTCAAACCATATGGAAAATAGGACCAGATTTAACATCCACCATCAGAAGTTTATAATCCACTTTAAAGGTATGCACAGGTATTCTTCCTTCAGCCAACAATCTAATTTTTATTCTGAAAGAAATCTGAAAATATATCATCATTGTATCTCCTGTCCTTCTTTGATCTTTTGCCTGGTCTTAGTCACACCTTGTGAGTTTGTGATATCACCATAGGTTATAAAATGATTGTTTCTCCTTGTATGATTGTCATAATAGGCATCTATTGGTGACATTATTGGTAGGATTGTGGAGCTGATTCTCTTTTGTAACATTTCACCAATTTTAAATACACTATCTCTAATTATATGTCTCTTGTCGAGTTCTGTTTTTGATATACATTTTTAATCCACAGATAACTATGTAATCCATCATCAAGATTTGAGGATTCTAATTTTATCATTCTTTCATTGGGATTCCTGATGCAATCCAATGTCCAGACTACGCCAGCAGTTTGATAATATAGTTTAATGTTAGGTATTGCCAGAGCACCTCTTTTCCTCTAATCATGACACTTAGTTCTTACACTTAGCTTCTTTTCTTTCCACAAGGAGTCATTTATTTGTTTCTGCCATCACTCAGAGTTTTTTCAGAAATTGAAATTAGAATAATCTGTAACAAGAAGTTTAGTTTTCGTAATAAATTCATTTTTATAGCAGAAATCCTTCCTAGCCAGGAAGGATTTGCAATTGGACCATCTTTTAAGATCTTTTATATTTTGGACCAGGTTGTCACGTAAGTATCCTTAAATAGTGTATCATTTTGTCCTGTGAGGTATATTCCTAAGTTTTTGACAGCCATCAGAAACATTGTTGTTCTTTTGTTTACTTGGGTATCCAAGTAAACAGTGTTTTCTGGCCAATCACAGAGCAGTGGTATTTTTTGAAACTGCTCTGTGTAGGGTCAGAGAACCTTTTTAAGGAGTTTGCCTGGCTGGACTCCATTCCATTACTGCTGTGTTGGTGTTGGTGTGTGAGAGAGATTGTGCTGGCCTAAGCTGCTGCTGCTCTCTCTCAGCCTTGCCTGACCTGCCTGCAGAAGAGAAGACATCTAACGAAAGACAGTCTTGGGGTTCTTGTTTTTATTTTAGTTAGGATAAAAGTAAAAGGACTTTTTAAGACTCAGAGTCCCTTTACTTATCCAGATTTGGGTGGGGAGCTTATTTGGGATTAGGGTTAGGGTGTTCTGCTGGGGGTGGGGGCCTGGGGTGGGGGGTTTGTCAATTTGCCTATATCTAACTTTAGTGAGAGGACTTTTAAAAGTGCAATGTCCTTTTACTTTTTCTGATTTAGGTGGCTTGGATTTCTTGGGGTTAGGGTGAAGGTTTTTTTGGGGGGAAGGGTTGGTAAAGGTCCTGTATTGTTAAAAGCCAAGGGGTTTTTTTTTTACTGTTTTAAAAGGATTCTGTGTTTGATTTGTTGCTGCTGTGTTGTGCTGCTGTTGTTCCTTTTCTCTTCTGGTTCTGGTTCTTGCGGGGGTGGGGGCTGTTTGGCCTAATTGTCATTGTTAAAACATCAGTTGAGTTTCTTGGCCTTTTCTCAGTGATTTGTTTGGGTCTGTTGTTGGTTTTTCATCCTGTCCTCTTGTCCCTTTTCCTGGTTCTGGTTTTGGCTTTGGTTTTTTTTGGGGGGGGAGAGTTGTTGTTGACTGATTTGGCCTAAGGTTTTTTTTATTGCTAAAACATCAGTTTTTTAACAGTTGAGTTTCTTGGCCTTTTCTCAGTGATTTGTTTGGATCTGTTGTTGGTTCCATATCCTATCCTGTTGTCCCTTTTCCTGGTTCTGGGGTTTTTTTGCGGGAGGGGGGGTTAAAAGTTAAGTTTCTTTCTGTTATGTTGTGGGTTTTTTAAATTACCTCTGGTTGGTGTGAGGGGGTTGGTGTGTGGGCTGTGTGGGGTGGGTCACTTTCATGTTTTTATAGTTATTTTTGGAGTCTGAGGGTGCTTTTGGTTTGGCTAGGGCCACTAAATAGGCTGCCCACTAATAAGGGTGTTTTTAGAGATTGTGTTTTTTGAAATTTAAAAAAAAATTAATGCAGTTTAGGGCTTTATCTTCTTTCAAAACTCAACCAGGCCAGATAGGGGCAATTTAAAAAGATTTTAGGTTTCTCATAAAAGGCAGCGTGACTACTAGGCCACAACAGGCTCCCTTTTAAAGGGACTAGGGTTGCAGTGCATCTTGCTTTCAGCCACTGAAAGCCGGTGCATCCTTAGATTTCCTAAGGATAAACCACAGCTTCTCTAGTTATAGGGGACACCTGATTTCTAGTCTGCAAGGAAATCTGGTTTGTCCCAGGATCTAGTTAGGAGAAGTTTAAATAAAGGATATAACAAGGATTGCCTTCATCTCAAGGCAGCCTTTTAAAAACTGTAGCCAGGTAGAGGCAGGATCACCTAGTTTCCTAAACTTTACCAGAGTACTACTACCCCAACCCAAAGAAGGACAGGTTAGGGACCAAAAAGACAAACAAACAAGTTTTGGTGGGAGGGTTTTTAAAAAGAAGTCAGGGCACCTGTTGGCTGAGGGTACAGTGTAGTGAGTTAGGTTTCTAAAAAACCACACTGTCAGTTCAGGTTGTGTGAGACTGGCCAAGGGTGACATGAGTGACAGGCAGCAGAAGAGGGGCCCTGGAGGCAAGGCCAAGGAGAAGACTAGAGGGGTGCAGGGGAGGGGGAGGACCCAGGTTCCCCACCACCACCTGTGCATAGGGCCACTCCACAGCCACCTTCCAGCACTCTGACTTCTGGCCAGAGTGTGATGAAGAAGAAGACCTGCCTTGGGCTGTTCATTGAGGCTGCTGCTGGGGCACCCCTGGCAGAGGTGCCATAAGGTGCTGGCACTGAGCAGGGGTCTGCTGCTCGGGCAGTCTCTCCTTCAGCTGATGTTGCTTGGCCTCAGCAGCCATAGGAGGGGCAGCAAGAGCAGCCCTCCTTGGAGATGAGCTTTGGGGACAGTTTTCTGTCCAAAAGGATCACCCCAAGGAGGGTGCAGAGTGTCGTGCAGGAGCTGGAGGAGAAGCTGGTTGAGGAGGACCAGCTCCCTTCTTCGATTCCTTCAGGCACCAGCAGTCCTTCAGGGGATGGCCAGGAGGGGAGGCTGCATTGGATTGAGGGGGAAGAAATGGAGACACATGAGGTGCCTCCATCTCCGCCCACTTCCCCCCGGCGGCCAGCCCCTCCTGCCACCCTGAGACACGATGTGTCTGCCCTAAGCATCTCACAGGAGGTGGCTCTGGACACCCAGCTGCCAGTCATCTTGGGCATCCGTACACCTCCAAAGTCTGGAAGCATTTCTGACTTATGGAGGAGCCACACTATGCGCAGTGCCAGCTGTGCAGGGCCCAGATTAGTCGTAGGCAGGACTCTGCCCACTTGACTCTGGGGTGGATGTGGAACCACCTGCGGAAACACCACCAGGTGGTGCTTCTTAAGGGGGAGAAGCAGGCTGGTGGTGGGGGGCCCAAGCTGCCAACACCACCCAGCCAGGAGATCCATCCCATCGCGACTAGCTCCAGAGCTCTCCAGGAGAGTTCCGTGACAGGGCAGGGACGCCAGCCATCTCTGCCTTAGATGTTTGGTGGGGGTGGCACCTGTGTGCCAAGAGGGAGAATCAGGTATGGCAAGAGGGTGATCGCCTGGAACCTTGCTTCCATTTTCAGTGGTCGAGTATCCTGTGGTGCTAGGGTTGCTGGCACCCTGGTACAAAGTTCCTGCTAGAACCACCATTAGCAGGACCATTGTGCCATCTTTTTTTCAGGGCAACCAGATCTGTGGTGAAGGAGCATTTGTCCCGTGCTGTCATGGGGACTGTTCATTTCACCTCAGATATCTGGAGCTCCCAACATGTGTTCGAGGGGTATGTCTCCCTGACTGCACATTGGTGGCAACCCAGTGAGCTGCAGGGTGGGGGTGGCAGGCAGGATCAGGGCCACCAGGCCGGCTATTGCTGGGCCTTGCTGCATGCCAAAGCAGTGTCAGAGCCATCCTCTCATGGCAGTTAGAGGGCTGGGTAGGCAGCAGGGACGTTGGCACAGGCTTCGTGGTGACTGACGGTGGCTCCAACATCAAGGCGGCTGTCCAGCATCATGGCCTAAAACACCTTCCTTGCGTGGCCCACCTTCTCCACCTCATGGTTAAGGACACATTGGGCCAGACGAAAAGGCAGGATCGTCGGTATCTAGCCGCGACCCATGAATACCGACCTCTGCTCCAGAAGTGTTGGCACATCACAGGTCACATCTCACATAGCCATACGGACTTGTATCTGCTGCATGAGAAACAGACACTGACAGGCGTGCAAGGGCACCGCCTGATCAGTGATGTCAGCACACGCTGAAACTCCACCTGTGCCATGCTGGAGCACATGGTGGAGCAGAGAGCAGCCCTGGATGCCTTTGTCTCTGAAATGAGGGTCTTTCGGGATGAGAACCATCTCACCCAAGAGGATTGGGTGGTCATTTCTCAGACTGTGGAGGTTCTTGGGCCCTTCAAGACCCACACAGAAATGCTCTCGTCTGACATGGCAAGCATTGCACTGGTCGTCCACATGGTCCACATGGCCCGTGAGGACCTGGCCTCGTTTCTACTGCCAGCTCAAGGCTGTGCAGATGTTTTTCCAGCAGTGTGTACCCTGGTTGTTAGGCTGCAGGAAGGGCTTGAGGCCTGCTTTCAGACTTTCACTCAGGATAAGGTCTACATGATGGTGTCCATGATAGACCTGTGCCTTAAGGGCACGATTGCCGAGCAGGCCAATGAGCTCACTTGCTGGTGAGATGAGCTCTCCCAGAGGGTCGAGCTCTGCAGAGTCAGGGCGGGCCCAGTACCGGTAGCTAAGGAGGAGGGGGGTGGAAGCAGCTCATCTGCCACTTCCACTGCTGTTCATCCCCAACCTCCCCAGCTAGGCAGTGTTTCCCACCAGACTCAGGCCAAGAAGAGTGCCGAGATGACACACATCAGGCGGCTCGTTGGCCCCTCTGGGAGCAGTAGGCCCCTGAGAGTAGAGACGGGTGCTGCAATGGTGAGGAACTATCTTTTGGAGTCCAATGAATCGCAGGAAACATCTCCTTTTGGACTACTGGGTCGTGAAGGAGGGGGTCTGGCCAGCCCTCTCCTCCATGGCCAAGGTGTTCCTCTCATGCCCACTGGTGAGCATGCAGAGCGAGTACGTCTTTTTGCATGTGGGTGAAACTGTCTGCCCACATCGCAATCGCCTGAAAACCTGGACAGTTGAGCAGTTGGTCTTCCTGAAGGTCAACTTGCCTCTGTTCGGCTCCCTGAACGTAGACTTTGAGAGTGAATGAAGTGAGCACCTACTTGTGCCTGCATCCTCTCTTGGTCTGCACTTGGAAGGTGGTTGTAAAACACTCTCCCATTAAACATAGACTAGAGTCCAAAGACAGCCCAAAAACTCACTCACAAATTGATTGGCAGTGCACCCCCCCCACCCCTCATCCATCCCCAAACCAAAAGTGAATGCTGATTTAAAATCTGCAAAGCAATCCAAATTTCCCCAGTCCCCATCTACACATGCCTAATAATACTGAAAGGGCCATTGCAGCCCCCAACTGTAACCGACAGCACCCATGGGCCCAGCCAGGATAACCAAGTTTTCTTTTTCAGGGGCAGGAGGAAGAAAGAGGGAGGTGCCAGTGATGATGACAGGCAGCCAGCAGCCATACCAATGCTGAGGTCCCTCTAATGGGACAGTGATAGCTGGTGTGTTGCTGCTGAGCTGAGAGAGAAGGAATGGTTCCTTTCCTCTCACACAATCTGAGATCCTCCCAGTTATCTTCCTCATTTGGGGTGCAACTCTGGCTCGCCTCCTCGTGGTGCACCCTGGGTAACACAAAAGAGCCTGGACCAGCCAACCATCCATCACTCAAGGTAAGTCTAAATGCTTCTTGCTTTGTGTGAGATACAGAATGATGTGGAGCTAGGTGTGGTCCACCAAATCTCTTGTTTGAGAGTTGTGTTGCTTGGGGCAGGGCTGGAGAGCTGGCATCTGTAGACTGAGTGTTCTGTGGCAAGGAAGCTGGCATCTGGGTGAGAGACCCAGAACCAGCATGCTTGTTGTGCTTGGCCAGCTCTTCCCGCGTTGTTTGGGGTAGGGCTGGAGAGCTGGCATCTGGGTTTGCTGCAGCAGGCATCTGGGTTTGCTCTGCAGACCTTGAGCAGATTGCGTTTTGTGTGGCAGTGACGTTGGCAACTGGGTTTATATTGGTTCCAGGCCATCAGGGTTCATAGAGTAGATAGATGGATGTAGTGCATTTGGGTCCTATAGAGATTCTTTGGTGTGAAGTTAGGTTTGACCTTGGGTGCCCCAGGAGTTGGGCCCCCTGGTCCAATTTTTTTTTTTGGCCTTGCGGGTTTTGTGTGGGACAGTGCCCTGAAGCTGCACAGCAGTTTGGAAGGCTCTCCTCAAAAACCCCTGCTCCACAGAGCCACTTTTCCCACGATAATTACAATGGGGGAAGTGGCTCTAATTGGTTTTTTCTCACAATTGGGAACAGTGTTCCTTTTGGGGTGCCCACAGATAGGTTCAGTCTTTTTGAGCCGGGGGGGGGGTGCATGTGGGGGAGTCCCCCGAAGCTGCCTTGCAGTTTTGGGACCTCTCCCTCAAACCCCCCTCTGGCCAGAGCCACTTTCCCCACAGCAATTATAGTGGAGGAAGTGGCTAATTGGGCTTTCCCCAGCATTGGTGGCAATGGGCCTTTTGAGGAGCCCAAAGACAGGGACCCCCTGGCCCAATCTTTTTGGGACTTGGGGGTTTTGTAGGGGAGAGTCCCCTGCGGGTTCCCTGCAGTTTTGGGGGATCTCCCTCAAACCCCCTGGCTCCCAGTAGCCTCTGATTATGCACTATGTTGCCATTGATTTCAATGGCTCATAGGGTATAATGCTGGGATAGGGGCACCCTCTTTGGGTGCCCCTGGAATGGGAACCCCTGACCCAATATTTTTGGGACTTGGGGGATTTGTAGCGGAGAGTCCCCTGCAGGTCCCCTGCAAATTTGGGGGCTCTCCCTCAAACCTCCTCCCCTCCAGGTGACTTCTAATATACCCTATTTTGCCATTAATTTCAATGGCCCATAGGGTATAATGGGGCCGTATATTTGGAAATAGTCGTATATCTCCTGTTTATACGGCTATTCCAAGTACTGGTATTCAGAAATATATGGTATTCCAAATATTTTGGCCCCATATATTTCTGAATCCAATTAATTCTGAATTATTATTTTTTTTGCACACCCCTAATAAAGATATGACAGGCTCGATGGACATTGCTAAAACTGACTTTGTCTGAAAAAATCCCTCTACATATACCTTATGTTAGTTTTACGATTATGCATTTCAATGCTTAAGTCTCCAAAAGCAGACATTCCTCCCCACTTCCAAAGCTCAGCTCCAGCAGCCTCTTCACTTGCAGCTGCAAACTATTCTCTGAGAACCAGACAACTTGACCTTGAGACACCTCGTACAGGGCTAAAGAGACTTCATGAATGTTACAATACAGAATGTACAATACAGTACACAAGAAAAAGCTATGACAATGGCACACAGGGCTGTATCCAGGATTTTTTTTGGGGGGGGGGCAGGGCACCAGTGCGGCATTGTTAATTAAATTAAACACTCCAGACTGGATGTGTGCACATGCTTCTGCTTCCCCTCAGGCAGCACAGGGGACAGAGAGAAGCCAGACACACAGCCCCACCACAGCCTGCCCAGCCACCACCCCCTCCTGCAGCCAGCTGACCCATGCTCTCCATCCCTTCCCCTCCTCTCCCTTCCTGATGAGGTCCCATGCTTCTTTCCCTTCTGTTGACACCTCCCCCTGCAGGGTGGCAAGTGAGGAGGAGGAGGGGAGCCACAGAGAAGGAGAAGTCCCACAAAGGAGGTTACAGCTTAAATGAGGTAATTAATGTGAAAAATAAAGTGAAAGGGGTATGGATGCTCCTAATTCAAAAGGGGGCACCGCCCTCTGTTGGTTACAGCCCTGATGGCACAGCAGGAAAGAGAGATGAAACCTGAGAGGGAACATGGAAAATAAATGTATAATATGAAGATGAAGGAAATACTGTTATAAGGGCAGCATTGCCATTTCCATAGAGATGTGAAGAAAGTACCACAGTAGAACAATTTGTTTTCACTGTATCACTTTCCTGATCCCTCTCATGCTGCTTTCCAAATCAGAACACTTTTACTATTTATTGGATGCTGAAAATGTGAATCCACTCATTTTTTTCACTCCCAAGTAGGTTTTTAAATTTCTATTCAGTATAATGTGGAAAGGGATTTGTATTTGTCTTCTTTGCAGATGGAATCACCATAGCATATAAAAGACAGACAATTGCATGATGAACAGTGACACTTGCACTGGAATGCAGGCTTTTTGTTTCATTTTAACCAATGGTCAAGGACAATAGGTTTATAATTACAGAATTTTGTATCAGAATCCAATGAAAAGCCATGTTGACTAAAGACCTGTATAGAATAAGAACAATGGAATTATAAGCTATTGAAAGGGCGGCATGATGCTTTCTGAGGGCTGAAAGAGAATTTCTTTTAAAAAGAAATGAAAAGGGTATTTCAGAAGAAAAAAAATCTCAAACAAGTACATGCCAAAATGCAAAAAAATCCAAACCTTTAAATATGTCAGTTTTCACTCCTTAGTGTGTGTGTTTGCGTGTCTGAAAGTGGAAAATGTTGTGTGTTCTAAAAAACAAGAGTTTCATAAATTAACAAGGAACATATTATAGAATCCCATGAAGAATAAGCAAGCAATGAGCATGACCACACAAATTGGATGGAAATTGCAGGGGGGGTTTTCCCTGGACAAGAAAACAATTTAGTGCCTCATTATTCAATTAAGAAAGGCTGACATTTATATAATGCTGGCTCACCTGCTTAATTTTAGGATGGTGCTTTCTGTAGGGATACATTGGTTGTGCTCTTGCTACCTGTTCAAAAAGTGTCTAAAAGTTGGCCAGTTAGTCACTTGGGGTCTGGCTGGTCAAGGGGAACAAGGGCTGGCAGGACAAAGTAACAGTGTTTGTGCTGTTTGATCCAACTGTTTGCTGGCAAAACTGAGAGTGGGAGGTTGTGCCTTGTGCCTGTACTTTTATTTGTTGTGGGCTGCGACATGGAGATTTTTGCCATTTCTACTAAAGTACAAGGTCTTTGCTACCAGATATGTTTTGCGATTTAATTCATTTAGTACATTTTTACGTAACCCTCTCACCAAGGCAGTAAGGGTGGCATATGAGGTTCTTGCCTTCATTTTATCATTGCAACAAAACTGCAAGGTAGGTTAGACTGGGGTTTTGAACCTGGTTATCCCAGATCCTAGTTCTCCATCCTAAACACTGCACCATCCTGGCTCTCACATACCTTGTGGCCTCCCAATAAGCACTGGTGCTTGTGCATTGGCACTGCTTGAATTAGCAGCAGATGGGTGCTTTTGTTTTGGGTTTGCAATAAGGAGCCTTGCAGAATGGCTTGAAGAAGTAAGAAAGGACTGGGCTTTGCCCAGAGTTAATTCAGCTTTAAGGACATATAGGAAGATGTTTAAAGACTTGCAGCTATTCTCCTCTAGGGATATGTGAAGACAGTTGGGGGAGGGGAACAGCAGAGTAGGTTTAACCTTCATATATGGACATCCTTTTTTAAAAAAACAAACAAAGAATGAATGCTGAATTTACTCCTGTTTTGTTCACTTAACTTATACCACACTCCAGATCCAATCCGGTTTGAGTCATTGCAGAATTTTAAAATGGTCTAATTCAGCTCTATAATGGTGCCAGCGTCCACTTATTGGCTCCTTGGATGCCATAACATCTAAACCAATTTTGCACTCACCTTACGCCACTCTCACATTCGTCTTCTCAGCGTGGCTTCCTTCCGATTTCACACTGCTCTGGGGCTGCAGCAAGCATTGGCGTTTTCACGCAGCAAACAGAAACCGTGAAAAACCAGTTTCTGTTTGCTGCACAAAAACTCTGATGCTTGCTACAGCCCCAGAACAGTGTGAAATTGGAAGGAAGCCACGCTGAGAAGATAGTGTGAAATTGGAAGGAAGATGCACTGAGAAGATGAATATGAGAGTGGCATAAGATGAGTGCGAAATCGGTCCTAGTTTGGCTTTTAGTTTAAGGATCTCTGTTGGCAATGCAAGTTGAATGTGATTTTTAAGAGATTATTGAGATTATTAAGAGATTATAATGCTGCTGGATATATCTTTAAACTGCTATGGAATTGAATGTGATCCAGTTAAAGGGTTCTAGTTTGTTTCTATTGTTTAATTTGGTATTTCAACTGAGGGACACTGTCCAATCAGTATTCTTTTTAAAGGACCTCTGCTCAAATTGGTATTCAGTGAGGCCTATTAGGATATCTCAGTTGGTGTTTCAGTTATGGGATTCAGTTCTAGTTTAGAGTTTTTAATTTGGTATTCCAGTTAAAGTCCTCAGTTTCTTTTGAAATCCAATTGACTTCTCAGCTTTAGTTTTCCAGTTAAAGGATCTCAGGCCACTTTGCAGAGCATTCATTTCACCCCCATGGTCAGACTGCAGAATACTTATCTTTGCAGCTAGTGGCAAATTGGCCAACACAGTAGCTAAATGAATGGAGAGATCATTTTCCCCTCTTGTCTTGTGTTTTTCTAGAGCCTGTTTGTATCTGTTAAAACATTTCAGTATATTGTATACTTGTATGCTAATTTTCTGTTCAACCTCTGCTTTATATATATGGATAGGCAAGTCTGATACTCTGATTTCATCCTATTTAACAAAGTGTGCATGCACATGAAAGCTGAATAAAATTTTGTTCGTCTTAAAGATGCTATTGGACTCTAACTTTGTCACATTGCTTCAGACCAACACGGCTACCCACCTGGATCTTTCTAGAGCCTAAAAAGTTAATGGTAATCTGAGGAGCAGTAGTTTTTTGCAACAATTCTTTTTTTAAAAATCCTGTCAGAAAAGGGGTAAATAGGTTAAGAGGCTTCCTTCCAGGAAGTCTTCAATACAAATTATCACATATGATGATGAAGGCCTTACCCTAAGGGAAATAGTATCCAACATGGAGGCCATAGCACAGGGGAATAAAAGCATTTTTATTTGCACGCTCTCTAAGTCACGTATGCCTCCTGATCAAATGTGATGTGTGGCATATCCTGAAGATGACCAACGTTGAAACAACAGGTCCAGCACTTCCAGTTCAAGGTGGCTTCAGAGGAGTATTGTATCTTGTAAGAAGAAACATATCCAGTTCCAGTAGCTAGGGTGAGTACAATGGCAATATTTCAGGTGCCTGTGCTGATTCAAATTGTGCTCAAGTGACTAGTGCTTCAGTGGTTTGGTGGATTTTGTGGCTTTCTATGTAACTCTTGGGTGGTGGGAACAGGGATGTCATCTCAGTGGCAGACTCATGTAGCTAAGTTTTAAAAAGCTTTTGGTGTTGTTCAGATAGCTCATTTCCTGGGGAGATTCAGGATTTTTACCTTTGTTATGATGATGCAAAATACTTGATTTTAAACTTAATTTTAAGTTTTCAGTGACAGGCAGAGGACTTTCATTCAGCAAGCCTCTGATGCTATGAGGGCTGATTTAATCATTTGAGAAGTTTTTTTCTGGCAACAGAACATGCTACAAGAGGCCAGGTTTAAGGTGCAGGCAGAAGCAATTTGGGCATTGACCTTTACAAGAATAGGTCCAAGGTGGCCTAATATTTGAGTGGGTTATGATATTTCTCAGGATATCATGTTTTTAGAATTCTTTCATATTGTAGTAGATATACATTTTTGTGGAGAGAGGTTGTGGGGCTTCACAATCCAGTTTTTGGTGCTATAGGCAGGCAGCCTATATTATCAACTTCCTATCTTATTGGTCAGTAAAAGATATGAGGTAGTAAAATAATTTGTTCTGTAGTGCCTTAAACCTAGTATTTTGCTTGTGGCTAGACATGTTGGAGGTCTGGATAATGGCACAGCAGACGCTTCATCTCCTTTCAAGTGATAACGTTTCAGGGAGTAGGCTATTTTTTTTTCTTTTTGCAGCCTTGGCTTTTTATTCTGAGGCAAACAACTTTTGTCAATCCAACGCTAAGAATGCTAATTGTGCTGCCAGTGATTCCATTTATTTTCTTGCAGATCCAAGAGTATGAAGGTCAAGGTTCTCATCCGTAATCACTCCGTAGTGTTTTGGGTGGAAAAAGGTTTCTTGTTCCAGCTCTGTTTCCCCGCTGGTACGGAATTGATCAGGGGGGGTGGGATTAAATGAAGTTAACTGCTGCATTCAATGAGCTGTCTTTTGGAGAGTCACCAGCACCCACCAGTTCTCATTGTTCACTTTAGAGCAAAGGAGGCTGACCATGGGTGTGGTCACACTTACATTAAATCCATCACTAACGCATCTTTAAAGCGTCTTTAACGCATCTCTCAAATAATCCGTTGCAGCCAGTTCCCCGATCAGACAGCGTGGAGTTCCCATGTTGATCCCGTCGCTGCTCGATCACAGCGCCCTGCCGGAACTATTTTCAGATGGCAGCAATCTGCATTAGCGCAGGCGCAGTGCTGGGCGCTAACAGCTTTTTTGGATTCGTTTGAGCGCATGCGCGTTTGTGTTTGCGCTGGCCTATTTTCAAATAGTGGCAATCCGTTCATGGGGAAGACTGTTGTTTGAACGCTAAAGGTGACATTGGTGTGTACGTGAGCCTTCTACTAAGTTCAGAACCGATCGCCTGGATAGCTCCTTGGTGGCGCAGTCTCTTCCGTTCCACGGCTGGCCCCCGCAACGATGGCAAGACGCTCGTTGTGCTAGCAGGCACTCTGCATGCACCGGTGTAGAATGCCTGCCAGCACTCGTGGCTGCTTGCACACATAAGTCCGTTATATTCCTGGATAGTTTTGCCCGCAATCTCTGGCCAGACGTGTGCGAGCTCAGTTCTCCAGGCGCCCTGGCAACCATTCATTTTTTTTAAGCGCAAGTCTGGTTGCGTTACTACGTAACAACGTAACAATGAGGCTCCCCTTCTTTTCGTGGGCAAACCGCATCACGTGTGCCGCTTCTGCTTATGGATTGGCTGCAGCTGTAGCATCCTCCACAGCCCTTTATGCTTCTAACTACTGCCATTACTTAATAGTAATATCACTATTACACAAGGAATTAAATTTAAAAAAAAACCTGACGCATGTGTTGTGTATGCTGTATGGCACTTCATTGAAATTTCGAAGCTGTGAAATATCGTTATTATGCAATAAACTAAAATGAAGGGAAAAAAATGGCCGGGCAGGCACTACTTATCTGAAAAGATCGCCTCACATGCCGGAAAATCTTCAGATATTTCTAAACTGCTCACATCCCTAGTCAATGCAGTTAAGATCTATTTTTGAAAATTACTTTTGCTTACGTACACAGCCGCTAATAAGCGATTTTTCGATTTCTCGAGGTCCATTCATTCGATCGCACAGTGATATCCTTATTTTGCTTGTGGCGGGAAGCGCTGTTGCGACTCAGCAACGATTGCGCGTTCAAACACAAACATCAGCTCAGGAAGCGCTCAGGAAGCGTCATGATCCGGATTTAAAGTGGTAGCAAAATAATCCGCGAGCAAGGCACATCAGCGTGGGACGCGCACGAGCTAGGCACAGTTCACAGATGTTGACGTGTGAACGACCAGGTAAAATCCGACATGCTTCCGGACTCCATTCATGCCCGTAGCGGGATTTTCCGAACGTCTGACCTCACCCCATGACCCTCTTTTATGGTAACATCACAGTGTGTCAGTTTGATTAGATTGTCAAGCACCCTAAGACATCTATAGATGGGGCAAAATAATCAAACCAGACACATCAGCTGTTTGATCTAAGATCCTGGGAAGAAAATTCTCTTGATGTTGTGAATTATCACCTGAACCGGTATGTTGACCAGCATAGGAGCATGGTATTGATGAGAAGCCTTTCTTGGCATATTATGCCATGCAAGGAAGAAAAAAAGAGTTACAACTACATTATTTCTCTGAGCTTTGGGGCACAGGGATTCTGCCAAAATGCTGACAAAAGGGTTCAAGAGTTGGTACTACTTAAGAAACACTTTCTAATGAGTGGCAAAGTCCTACTAAATTGCAGTTCAGCTGTTTACTATTTTAGTAAAAGAAAATTACTCCACATTGTTGCCAGGAATCTTTGTTTTGAGGGTGTAGGCAACAACTTCTCATTAAGTGGTTGTGTGTGTTGTTCTGAGACTGAGCTAAAACTTTGGAATGCAGATAGTTATTAAATCTGGGGAATGAAAACAATGATATCTTTTTGCCTCTTTCAATAATTCTGAGAAGTATATAAGCCCTAAACAATGAATTATATTACTTCAATTCACAGAAGTGTGAATATAGAATTACTGTTGAACTGTTAAATAAGTTGATATAATGGAGTATGTCAGAAGTTTCAAGCTTTAAAATTCTTTATAATCCAAATTGTCTTCTGCTACAGTATGGTAAGCACGCAAAAAAAATCATTGCTGAATATTTGCATATGAAAATCGTGATATTTAAGGATGGGTATGATTTGGGGGGAAGGGTGGTGCTGTTTGTATTTGGAACCTTTACTCAGTGAGAATTTAGAATCTGGAGTTTGGAATTGATACTAGAATTGCAACAATGGACACTTTATAATTGCAGACAGAAGTTCAAAGTTTACCAGAGTTAACCAAAGGGAGCCTGGGCAGGTAGCTTTTGCACCTTTTGTTAGGGCTTGTTAGTCCTTCTACCCTTCAGACCATTCTCCTCCTCCTCCTCCCCCCCCCTCTCTCTCTGTATCCCACACTTTCTATATAAACATATAAAGCGATCAGAACAATAAAATCTTGAATGATTAAAATCATAGCAATCATAAACATTTACTAATAGCAGAGAAAACTCATTAAAATAAATGAAAAAGAAACCATTAATGACCAAAAAAGCAAAAACTCTGTCAGTGTAAAAATATTCAGATATCAATTTGAGTCAGGAAATGAAGGAGTCCCAGAAATTTAAAAAAAAAAAAATCTGATTTTTAAAAAAAGGAGTTTCCGGGTACCTGCAACTTAAGCACCAGGCAAAGTTTTGTTATGAGTGAGATACAAAGATCAAGCACCATAACTGGCTTACTCCATTCAGAGTTGAGCCTCTGAAGATGATCTTTCTGCTTCCGTATTATTTACCCCGAAATCATAAGAATCCTGTAAACAGAATATAGTATTTTGTATTAGGGTACATCCAAAGTATTGTATTATTTATCCTGGATGCATAATTAATTCTTATTGGTACTAAGTTTGGATATTGGGATGGGGGCAAGGTGACTCTGCTTGTGATTCTCAGCTCTGGAAGCACATGTTCTGGTGTACACTGTAGAGTAGACAAGGCCTGTTCTTACCATCTGAGGTGGTATTAACAGACTCTTTTAAAAAATCATGTAAAGACCTGACTTTTGCAGAGTACACCTAGGACAAACTATAACCCTGTAAAATGTGTATGGTGAAATAGCTGGATAGTATGAATAAAAAGGTAAAGGTAGTCCCCTGTGCAAGCACCAGTTGTTTCCAACTCTGGGGTGACATTGCATCACAACATTTTCATGGCAGACTTTTTATGAGGTGGTTTGCCATTGCCTTCCCCAGTCATCTACACTTTCCCCCCAGCAAGCTGGGTACTCATTTTACTCTACTCAGAAGGATGGAAGGCTGAGTCAACCCTGAGCCAGCTACCTGAAGCCAGCTTCTGCCATGATCAAACTCAGGTCGTGAGCAGAGAGTTTGGAATGCAGTACTCTGTGCCACTCTGCAGTACTCTGAGCCACGGGGTTCTCTATAGTATGAATACTGCAATGGAAATTATTTCCAGTTTTCTAAGTATATATACATATATATAAAGAAAAGAAAATATGGCATTAGACTTGATCTTTTATATGAGATTAAAAGTTTAAAAACTGAACAGCCATTCCCCTGGACACAACCTCCTGAAACATACCTTGTTATAACTTCTTGCTGTGGTATTTACTATTGAGCCTGTATAGCTACAATCCTCTGCTTTCTGCACCTTGATTGGATTGCTAGCTGCAAGAGGCAGATTGGAAAGAGGTAGAGGTCCCATCTGACAAAAATGTCAGCTTGGATTTATTCTGATCCCTTTCCCTTGCTACCAGAGCCTATATTTATTATTAAACTACATGCAGCCCATACAGTTTTCTTTTCTAGAACCTGTTGCCTGAAAACAGCAGTTATGGAATAATATATAATATCATATGCAATTGATTTATAAATCCCTTGTCAACAGGCAAGCACACCAGAATATATATAATTGCACTTCAGGCACCATAAGTGGGAAACCAAGTTGCATGGTGTCAGTCACCATGCTCGGCCCAGTTGCACAGTAGGAAATTTCCAAAGACATGCTGCAAAATATCACAATAAAACCATAATTTAAAGTACACAGTTGGATCTTGAGGTGTCTTTCTACTGGCACAGTAGCAGCTCCTCTGATGAAATGCTTCTTCCATCTATGGGGAAGGGATATATTTGCTGATTCAGCCTCTCTACTGAATATAGACAAAGGCCATGCTCCTACTGGCCTTACCTGCAACCTTTGATACAATGGACAATGCCATCCTTTTAGACATTTGAAGGCAGAAATAGGTATTTGGGATGTGCTCTGGACTGGTTCAGATCATTCCTCACAAATAAGACTCAAAAGGTTGCTGGTTGAACTATCTTCAGCATGGGACCTGTTCTAAAGGGTTTCACAAGTGCAATCCTATCCCCTGTGCTTTTTACGAATGCCATTCTCCAGGTGGGGGCAGGGGATCCCCTAATTTCATGGGCTCCTGCCTGCCACTGACCATCTGGCTGGTGTGGAAACTCCACCCGCAAGCCCTGCCTATGGCCACCCCTCTCCTGCCCTTCCTGCAAGCTATAAAGGACCCTCCAGCTGATCGGTGGGAGCACATGGCCTGCTGATCAGCTGGAGGGCCTTTTAAATCTTGCAGGAGGGGAGGGAGACAGACTACACTTGGAATTCAGACACGAATGGCCACCAGTCTCAAAAAGCATTTAATATAATCAAATACAGCGACAGATCTTTCATTCATATTCCTGTTAAACAAACCCTTCTCTCTTTCCTATAGCTTCCAGTCTCTAAAACTTTACCCTCAAAACCTAGCTAACTAAATCTCCCTATCACATCTTAGCTTTTCCTAGTACACAGTTCCTGTTGGCTTGTTCAGTGCTACTGGGTTATATTTCTGTGGTTCAGCTGCCACAATGGTCATAAGACATTCCTGTTACCTTCCCTGTACCACTAGACCTAGCAGTGTTGCCAGTGATGTGTTTTATTGGGGGTTGGGGAATTGAAAAACTTTTATCTAAGTTTCTTGGAAGAAATTTATCACACACCTAAACAAGATGTGTTGATAATCTTAGATGACTAGAACACAACAGTGGGGAATGAATTAGAACCAATATTGTTGGAAAATGTGGACTACAAGCACAAAATGAAGCTGTAGAGCGACTCATAGAATTCTATGAAGATAAGTTTAGTCATTTAGAACACACATTTCAGGCAACCCAGCTGATGATTGTATAAATGGACATCACCAGATGGCCAAGACAAAATCCAGCCCTACAAGACAGCAACCCTTACAGTTACTTTAGGATTGAGGGCCCCCTTTGCCTCCACAGGGCCTGCCGCAAGAAAGAGACTGGGGGGGGGGGAGGCAGGATCAGGAAGAGGCATGGGCATCTGGCCTTATATAGGGGGTGGGGCAAGCTACCTGGGAGGGATATAAGGAGTGGAGGCAGCAGGAAGGGGCCATTGAGGAGGCTATGGAGTTGGAGATTGGAAATGAGCAGACAAGCCAGGGAAGCCAGAAGAGCCATTGCCCCCCAAGTTGGAATGAAGAGTCGGACACAATGCATTGGTATAAATAATGGGTCACTTTATTAAACATCATAATAAAATGGCAAGGGCACCCAAACTGCGGCCTGGTCAGGGCTAGGAGTCTCAACAAACGGCTCTCCTGCCATTCGCAGGCGAGAGACCCAGCCCCCAGCTGGAGCTGTGTGACGCAGCTCCCGCCAGGCCGGCCCTCCTGGGAGGCACGCCCCAGAGGGCCCAACCACCAGACGCACGTCTCAATGGAAGGCACCCTCTAGTCGAGCCTCCGGGACAGTCTGCATTTTCCCCACCCCAAGTAATCAAACCCCAATGATGATCATGCCAGACCCCAAATTCCCCAAAAGGGGGGTGCTTCATGGTCCTCCCATAGCCACATAGTACCCTAATCCAGAAAAACCTGCCAAACTAAAGTGACCAACCTATTTAACAGCACCTCCTGATAGCCAAATCCACAATCCACTGTTTTGCTATATAGGGTAGGTAAAAAACACACCCCAGCAACTGCCAATCAGCTGGGGAGCAAAAAATTCCTACCCAGTCCCCCAAACATGAGACAACCAGCAATCGCTTACATAACAAACAGGGCGCATGGGAGGGCTGATCGTCATCGAGACTGAAGCAGGGAGCAGAGGTCTGGCCGTTACAATGGCCTGGCCCCGCCCCCTCAAACACGTGCCCAAATGGGCTGTAGATCCTCCCTTCCCTCCCAGGGAGGCAAACCTTGCTACTACAGCCTAGTAGCGTTGCTGCAGGCTACAAGCATCGAATCCTCCAAGTCGGAATGAAGAGTCGGACACAATGCATTGGTATAAATAATGGGCCAGTTTATTAATCATCATAATAAAATGGCAAGGGCACCCAAACTGTGGCCTGGTCAAGGCTAGGGGTCTCAACAGACCGCTCCCCTGCCATTCACGGGTGAGAGACCCAGCCCTCAGCCAGAGCTGGGAGGCACGCCCCAGAGGGCCCAACCACCAGACGCACATTTCAATGGAAGGCACCCTCTAGTCGAGGCTCCAGGACAGTCTGCATTCTCCCCACCCTGGGTCATCAAACCCCAAGGTTGATCATGCCAGACCCCAAATTCCCCAAAAGGGGGATGCTTCATGGTCCTCCCCTAGCCGCATAGTACCCTAATCCAGAAAAACCTGCCAAACTAAAGTGACCAACCTATTTAACAGCATATCCCGATAGCCAAATCCACAATCCACTGTTTTGCTATGTAGGGTAGGCAAAAAACAAACCCCAGCAACTGCCAATCAGCTGGGGAACAAAAAATTCCTACCCCACTCCCCAAACATGAGACGGCCAGCAATTGCTTACATAACAAACAAGGTGAGCGGGAGGGCTGATCGTCATCGAGACTGAAGCAGGGAGCGGAGGTCTGGCCGTTACAACAGCCTGGCCCCGCTCCCTCAAATACGTGCCCAAATGGGCTGTAGATCCTCCCTTCCCTCCCAGGGAGGCAAACCTTGCTACTGCAGCCTAGCAGTGTTGCTGCAGGCTGCAAGCATCGAAGTCAGCAGAGAGCCAGCCACAAAGGGGCCTGGATGAAGTTGAGGCCTCCACACCCAGTCTGAAGCTCCTAGCTGCCACCCCAAGGGGGGAGCCTAGCCAGGCTGAATGACGGCCACTGTCGGAGGAGGGACACTTGTGGATGGGGAGCATGACAACCTTATTGGAGTTGGAGTTGCAACTATTAGTGGGATATTTGAACTTTGATTGCAGAGTAGTTGTACCCAGCTGTGCATTCCTTTGCAATGTTATGGCCAGGTTGTGTAGCCTTCATCACAGGCTTGAATCTACAGAGGGATGAGGGAAGATTTACAGGTCTGGGAGATCTTCTTGCGATGTTTTAATGGGATGTCTTTTGGAACCTATTTGGATTTGGAATCTATTTCCAGGGTCATTGGTGTGCTGAAGAATGGCCCAATGACTGAGTCTCAAGTGAAAATTTCTGTGACCGCACTTTTTTATTTTTTTTCTCATTTTAGTATTGCTATGAGTTTGGGGTGACCAGACATCAAACAGCACAATGCATTTCATGGCTGTAATGTGGGTCATTACTTCCCTTACTTTTCTATCAGCTAGGGTGATGGGCTTGATGTGGTCTTTCAGTCTGCATTGCCTCCAGTGGAATATCTTGTTTTCTTACCAAGCACATCCCTGGGGTTGTTAATGGGGTGGCTGATGCTCTGTCCTGTAAACAGATGGAGAGGCTCCATCAGCTGGCCCTGAAGGCTGACTTACATCTGGTGAGGATGCCCCAAGAGTTGTGGCAGCTTGATAGGATGATGCTCACTGGGCAATCAAATTAGCAATAGCACCAAGTACTCAGAAAGCCATGCAGTTTGTCAATTTGAGGCCTTTAGGGTGGAGGTAGGACTTTGAAGTTGTTGGCCCATCACAGTGGACCATCTGATGCAGTACTATGTGATATTCAGGGGTGGAATTCTAGCAATAGCTCCTTTGCATATTAGGCCACATACCCCCTGATATAGCCAATCCTCCAAGAGCTTACAAGGCTCTTTTTTGTAAACTCTTGGAGGATTGACTACATCAGGGTGTGTGGCCTAATATGCAAAGAAACTCCTGCTAGAATTCCACCCCTGGTGATATTGAAAAGTGAGTATTCAGCAATTAAGTCTATCAGGGGTCAACTGGCTGCTTTAGCTTTTAATAGCAAAGCTCAAGGTTTGGCTGAGTTCACTGGGAATTTCCACCTTCACAGGATGCTGGAAGGCTGGCCTGGCAGATCCCTATGTAAGGATGACAAGTATTCCTGCAGTTTTGAAGGGACTGCTATTCTGAATACTAAATTGCCTCATTTCATGCAGCTGCCCTGATGGCATTTTTGGTGCCCTGTGAGTCATAGAGCCAGTACAGCAATTCTGCTCAGATTGTTCCATTAAGGCCCTTCAGCCTGGTGACATAAGGTTTATAGGAGACCAAGTGGTCATGAAGATCTAACAGTCCAAAATATACAAGAAGGGCAGCAAGATGGAGATTTCACTGGGCCCTTGCATGGAAAAAGATCTCTGCCCAGTTAGTGCTCTTCATCAATACATTAGCCACTGTGGTGAAGGGGATGGTCCCTTATTCCTTCATGTTGAAAAGTCACTTTTGATGTAATACTAGTTTGGGGGTGGTAACATCCAGGGCTTTCGCCAAGCTAGGGTTATTGGGAGCCAGATTTGGCACTCACTTTTTCTGGATTGGGGCAGCCTCCATGACTGTGGCCATGCTCTATCCTTCTGTTCAGAAAGTGGGGATGGTGGCATTCATCTGCTTACCAGTTATACTTCCAGCCTCTGGTTCCCTTATAAATGTCTTTGCATTCACTGTTTGATTTGATGTTTATTGTGGTTTTTAGGTTCCTTGGTTCAGCGTTGGAGGCTGAGGATCTTGCTGGCCATAGTATGATATTCTGCTCACCAGGCAGAACACAGAGATTGGTTTGCAGTTGGGTCTCAACAATCGAGGCATGGCAGAGTGGCAGGGCAGGTATGACCTTCAATGGTTGGGGCTGATGCCCCTGTTGTTTGTGAGAAGTGGCCCTCTGCTGAATATTTTGGTCATTCACCTGGGTGATAATAACCTTGGTATGATCAAGGGCAGGGCCCTGATCCTGCAGGAGTAGTTGCAGAGTAGTTGCACCAGCTGTGCATTCCTTTGCTGTTTGTGTGACGCTATGGCCAGGTTATACAGTCTGCATCACAGGCTTGAATCAACAGGTGGATGAGGGAAGATTTAGAGGTCTGGGAGACCTTCCTGTGATGTTTTAACAGGATATTAAAACCCCATTACACTGGCTGGAAGTGAGTCTGGTGTGGGGTCCACCATCCTTCCACAGCAGTCGTGGAGAGGGGCTTGGGACCCACGTGGGACTGAGTGGGCTCAATGGAAGGCTAACTGAGCTCAAAAAGGCTATGCAGGGTGAGTTGGAGTTTTATATTCCACACCCAGGAATAGCTGTGAAATTTCCTCATCTGTAGAGGACTGATGGGGTTCATCTTTCAGAACTTGGGAACAGAATCTTCTTAGATGAACTGTGGCAAGAGCTTAGGGGCATTGTCAGCCAGTGCATAGTGACAAGGGCCTATGCAGAGGCTTGACCTTTGCTGTGGCAGGAATCTGGCTGGCTTTGTTAGGGTTGGTGAGTACCAGCACGCAGATTCCCCCTTGCCTGGGAGTTGAACGTCTGGCAGAAAACATCCATTGGCAGAAGTCTCAGAAGAGAATGCAGATGGCCTTTGAAATCCCTTCATTGGGCCTCCACTCAAGTTCTGCAGCTTGGGGTGACTGGCCTTTCAGATGGTAACTTGCATGCTTGGCTATCTGGTAATGGCCATGTTATCATTGGCTTGCACCAGGGGCAGGATGACTCACCTGGTGCAAGCAAAGAAAGGGACTGGGGTGAATCCCTTTACCTTGGCTTATCTATATAGTTTATTCTTGCTCGTTTACAGTTCATTCAGTTCCAGTTAAATTTAAATAAAGCTGCCCTTTAGTTCTACTAACACACCTGTGTATATCTATTCCAACTACAAGGGCAAATCAAATAGATAATATAATTGGATGGAAATGATGAAGAAGTTGTAGTCTCTCTGCTAAAACAAGACCAGGAACTGATTGTGGTTCAGACCATTGTTACTATCAAAAACTACGATAAAGCTGAAGAAAAAGACCAAAACAGTTATAATGCCAAAATAAATCTTAAACAATATTCAAAATAAATCTTAAAAATTCCAAAATTCCAAAATTCCCTTACCTGCGGTGGCGGTCGGCGGCGAGTCGGGCGGCGGCGGCGGGTCGGGCGGCGGCGGCGAGTCCAGCGGCGGCGGCGAGTCCAGCGGCGGGGGGCGGCGGCGAGGCCAGGGAGGCGTCGGAGAGGCCTTCCTTGGCCGGCGCTGGCCCGGGAAGGCCTTCCAGAGGCTCTGGAAGGCCTTCCCGGACCAGCGCCGGGTGCTCCGCGGCCTCCCCGCGGCCTCCGCTGGTCGCTGGGGGCCTTCCAGACACTCTGGAAGGCCCCCAGCGACCAGCGGAGGCCGCGGGGAGGCCTTCGCTGGCCGGCGCTGGTCCGGGAAGGCCTTCCAGAGGCTCTGGAAGGCCTTCCCGGACCAGCGCCGGGTGCTCCGCGGCCTCCCCGCGGCCTCCGCTGGTCGCTGGGGGCCTTCCAGACACTCTGGAAGGCCCCCAGCGACCAGCGGAGGCCGCGGGGAGGCCTTCGCTGGCCGGCGCTGGCCCGGGAAGGCCTTCCAGAGGGTCTGGAAGGCCTTCCCGGACCAGCGCCGGGTGCTCCGCGGCCTCCCCGCGGCCTCCGCTGGTCGCTGGGGGCCTTCCAGACACTCTGGAAGGCCCCCAGCGACCAGCGGAGGCCGCGGGGAGGCCTTCGCTGGCCGGCGCTGGTCCGGGAAGGCCTTCCAGAGGCTCTGGAAGGCCTTCCCGGACCAGCGCCGGGTGCTCCGCGGCCTCCCCGCGGCCTCCGCTGGTCGCTGGGGGCCTTCCAGACACTCTGGAAGGCCCCCAGCGACCAGCGGAGGCCGCGGGGAGGCCTTCGCTGGCCGGCGCTGGTCCGGGAAGGCCTTCCAGAGGCTCTGGAAGGCCTTCCCGGACCAGCGCCGGGTGCTCCGCGGCCTCCCCGCGGCCTCCGCTGGTCGCTGGGGGCCTTCCAGACACTCTGGAAGGCCCCCAGCGACCAGCGGAGGCCGCGGGGAGGCCTTCGCTGGCCGGCGCTGGCCCGGGAAGGCCTTCCAGAGGCTCTGGAAGGCCTTCCCGGACCAGCGCCGGGTGCTCCGCGGCCTCCCCGCGGCCTCCGCTGGTCGCTGGGGGCCTTCCAGACACTCTGGAAGGCCCCCAGCGACCAGCGGAGGCCGCGGGGAGGCCTTCGCTGGCCGGCGCTGGCCCGGGAAGGCCTTCCAGAGGCTCTGGAAGGCCTTCCCGGACCAGCGCCGGGTGCTCCGCGGCCTCCCTGCGGCCTCCGCTGGTCGCTGGGGGCCTTCCAGACACTCTGGAAGGCCCCCAGCGACCAGCGGAGGCCGCGGGGAGGCCTTCGCTGGCCGGCGCTGGTCCGGGAAGGCCTTCCAGAGGCTCTGGAAGGCCTTCCCGGACCAGCGCCGGGTGCTCCGCGGCCTCCCCGCGGCCTCCGCTGGTCGCTGGGGGCCTTCCAGACACTCTGGAAGGCCCCCAGCGACCAGCGGAGGCTGCGGGGAGGCCTTTGCTGGCCGGCGCTGGTCCGGGAAGGCCTTCCAGAGGCTCTGGAAGGCCTTCCCGGACCAGCGCCGGGTGCTCCGCGGCCTCCCCGCGGCCTCCGCTGGTCGCTGGGGGCCTTCCAGACACTCTGGAAGGCCCCCAGCGACCAGCGGAGGCCGCGGGGAGGCCTTCGCTGGCCGGCGCTGGCCCGGGAAGGCCTTCCAGAGGCTCTGGAAGGCCTTCCCGGACCAGCGCCGGGTGCTCCGCGGCCTCCCCGCGGCCTCCGCTGGTCGCTGGGGGGCCTTCCAGACACTCTGGAAGGCCCCCAGCGACCAGCGGAGGCCGCGGGGAGGCCTTCGCTGGCCGGCGCTGGTCCGGGAAGGCCTTCCAGAGGCTCTGGAAGGCCTTCCCGGACCAGCGCCGGGTGCTCCGCGGCCTCCCCGCGGCCTCCGCTGGTCGCTGGGGGCCTTCCAGACACTCTGGAAGGCCCCCAGCGACCAGCGGAGGCCGCGGGGAGGCCTTCGCTGGCCGGCGCTGGTCCGGGAAGGCCTTCCAGAGGCTCTGGAAGGCCTTCCCGGACCAGCGCCGGGTGCTCCGCGGCCTCCCCGCGGCCTCCGCTGGTCGCTGGGGGCCTTCCAGACACTCTGGAAGGCCCCCAGCGACCAGCGGAGGCCGCGGGGAGGCCTTCGCTGGCCGGCGCTGGCCCGGGAAGGCCTTCCAGAGGCTCTGGAAGGCCTTCCCGGACCAGCGCCGGGTGCTCCGCGGCCTCCCCGCGGCCTCCGCTGGTCGCTGGGGGCCTTCCAGACACTCTGGAAGGCCCCCAGCGACCAGCGGAGGCCGCGGGGAGGCCTTCGCTGGCCGGCGCTGGCCCGGGAAGGCCTTCCAGAGGCTCTGGAAGGCCTTCCCGGACCAGCGCCGGGTGCTCCGCGGCCTCCCTGCGGCCTCCGCTGGTCGCTGGGGGCCTTCCAGACACTCTGGAAGGCCCCCAGCGACCAGCGGAGGCCGCGGGGAGGCCTTCGCTGGCCGGCGCTGGTCCGGGAAGGCCTTCCAGAGGCTCTGGAAGGCCTTCCCGGACCAGCGCCGGGTGCTCCGCGGCCTCCCCGCGGCCTCCGCTGGTCGCTGGGGGCCTTCCAGAGTGTCTGGAAGGCCCCCAGCGACCAGCGGAGGCCGCGGGGAGGCCGCGGAGCACCCGGCGCTGGTCCGGGAAGGCCTTCCAGAGGCTCTGGAAGGCCTTCCCGGACCAGCGCCGGGTGCTCCGCGGCCTCCCCGCGGCCTCCGCTGGTCGCTGGGGGCCTTCCAGACACTCTGGAAGGCCCCCAGCGACCAGCGGAGGCCGCGGAGAGGCCTCCCCCACCGCTGCCGGCCCCGCGCGCGGGCGGGGAAGGCGGGGAGTGAGGGAGGGAGCGTCCCTGCGCGTGCGCAGGGGCCCTGCGCAGGCGCAGGGACGCTCCCTCCCTCACTCCCCGCCTTCCCCGCCCGCGCCCGCGGCCCACCGGCTCCTGGGCTGCCTAAACCGGGACCTTTAATGGTCCCGGTATAGGGAGCCCGGGATCCGGGATTGGGTGGCCAGATCCGGGAATGTCCCGGGAGACCGGGACGGTCTGGCCACCCTAGCTACAGCTGATTTTTCTGGCTGAAACAAGCGACAGTGTCTCTTGTGTTCGGTGAGGCAGGTGTTGATACTGCGTGGGTAGTGCCAAGTTGCCATTGCTCTAGTTGCCAGGACCAGTGGTGCTGTTTTGGGAAGGAGCTCAAAAGCAAAGTTTCCAGCGGCACAACAAGAGCTCATGCTGTCATGGCTCCCATACCTAAAAGGTGGATGGGGCCGTGAATTATAATACTAAGCAATATATAACAATCAAATATTAATATACAATCATTGCATCAACATATTATATTGCCATCAATATTATTATTAAATTCAAACATGTATATTCAAGTATGAAAGGAAATAGACTACTGAACTGATAACCTACTAAAAGGAGAAAAAATGCTGTACAGTTACTGCAAAAATAAGATGTTTTCTTGCTTAGGTGTTCACTGTACTGAAGAAGACCAGTGCAACATAATGTATACTGTACAGTGTACAGCTACACAGTGTACACCGTACAGTGTACAACTATGTCCATTGTACATCACATTTATATTTAAATTGGGATTTCTCTCAGACTACAAACTTGGCAATAAGACTTGAAGTGCAAGATATTTTGTATAGGAATTACTGTTGCCTTCACCAGTTATAAAGTAAGAGAAATTGCTAACCAGCTACTCTGCAGATACCATTGGTGTGCTGATGTGGCAGCCTGTGCTGGCTCCACTCTTTTTTCCATCTGCTTGAAATGCTAGTGGGCTACTACTCCTATAATGCACAGCACAAAGATGACAGAGAGGATGGCTTTTGAATGACCACATCCATTAGCCACAAGAAAAGGTGAAATCTTGTGCCATTCTCTGAAATTTTTATTTATTTTTTTATCTGTCACCTCTGCATGGGCAGGTATGATTGATTAAAATTAACCATGAAGATTTAAAGTACCTGGTAGCTCAGTTTATGCAATACAGTATACTGTCATGCAGAGGCAGATTTTTAGGCTGTTACAAATATATAAGCAAAAAAAATGTTTAAGATGCACCCATCATCATTGTAAATGTTCTCGGTTATTTTGGAATTGCTACAAAATAAGTGTGTATAGAAGCACGGTATTCAATCTGCAGCCTTTGAGCTCTTCAAGGACAACACAATTGCAATGAAGCATAAGAGTTGCCAGCTCCTACACAATATAATTTTAATTTTTTTTTATATTGTGTCCTTTAAAGACAGAATAGTTTACTACAGACCTGACTAATGTCCTCCATGTCATTCTTTATCTTTTCAAGTAACACAAGTTCTCAAATATATTCAGTATTTAGAAGCTTGTATTACTTGATATGATAAAGAATGGCAAGGAGGATTTTGGTTAGGTCCATAGTGAGCCATTCTGCCCTATAATATATTCCTGACCAACATCTGCTATCACTCATTTTGGCTGTGGAAAAGCTGTTCTATCTGGCTACTACTCTATCAAAAAAAATAGTGGCTGTAGCCAACCACTCTGTCCCAAAGTTAAATGGTTACTTTTGTCTTCAAAAAAGTGTGCAGTGGTTTTCATAGATTCCCCCCTCACACTGCAGACTTCCACTTTCCCCATATGCTATTCCTGAGTATCTGCAGATCTTTTTGAGGGGGAGATAGGCTCAATGAGCTGCAGCAGGAAGAGGAAATAGGAAAGTCCCATTCTGCAAGGTCTGTTCTGTGTTGGACACAAAGCAGTGAAAGCCCTTGAAGGAAGAAAGTAAAGAGTGATTCCTGCCTCTTCACAAAGTTAGTAGGCATGATGGTGGTACCATCTGCATGGTATTAGATCAGTATTTCTGTCACAGTTCATTTTCAATCCATTTAGTCTCTTATCTATATATCTAATAGTGCCATCTGTTACATTTCTTTGAGGGGGTAAACAAACTTGTGGACAAAGGAGACCCGATAGATGTTGTTTACCTTGACTTCCAGAAAGCTTTTGATAAAGTTCCTCATCAAAGGCTCCTTAGAAAGCTTAAGAGTCATGGAGTAAAAGGACAGGTCCTCTTGTGGATCAAAAACTGGCTGAGTAATAGGAAGCAGAGAGTGAGTATAAATGGGCAGTCTTCGCAGTGGAGGACGGTAAGCAGTGGGGTGCCGCAGGGCTCGGTACTGGGTCCCATGCTCTTTAACTTGTTCATAAATGATTTAGAGTTGGGAGTGAGCAGTGAAGTGGCCAAATTTGCGGATGACACTAAATTGTTCAGGGTGGTGAGAACCAGAGAGGATTGTGAGGAACTCCAAAGGGATCTGTTGAGGCTGGGTGAGTGGGCGTCAACGTGGCAGATGCGGTTCAATGTGGCCAAGTGCAAAGTAATGCACATTGGGGCCAAGAATCCCAGCTACAAATACAAGTTGATGGGGTGTGAACTGGCAGAGACTGACCAAAAGAGAGATCTTGGGGTCGTGGTAGATAATTCACTGAAAATGTCAAGGCAGTGTGCGTTTGCAATAAAAAAGGCCAACGCCATGCTGGGAATTATTAGGAAGGGAATTGAAAACAAATCAGCCAGTATCATAATGCCCCTGTATAAATCGATGGTGCGGTCTCATTTGGAGTACTGTGTGCAGTTCTGGTCGCCGCACCTCAAAAAGGATATTATAGCATTGGAGAAAGTTCAGAAAAGGGCAACTAGAATGATTAAAGGGCTGGAACACCTTCCTTATGAAGAAAGGTTGAAACGCTTAGGGCTCTTTAGCTTGGAGAAACGTCGACTGAGGGGTGACATGATAGAGGTTTACAAGATAATGCATGGGATGGAGAAAGTAGAGAAAGAAGTACTTTTCTCCCTTTCTCACAATACGAGAACTCGTGGGCATTCGATGAAATTGCTGAGCAGACAGGTTAAAACGGATAAAAGGAAGTACTTCTTCACCCAAAGGGTGATTAACATGTGGAATTCACTGCCACAGGAGATGGTGGCAGCCACAAGCATGGCCACCTTCAAGAGGGGGTTAGATAAAAATATGGAGCAGAGGTCCATCAGTGGCTATTAGCCACAGTGTGTATGTGTGTGTGTGTGTGTGTATATATATATATATATATATATATTTGGCCGCTGTGTGACACAGAATGTTGGACTGGATGGGCCATTGGCCTGATCTAACATGGCTTCTCTTATGTTCTTATGTTCTTATCTTTGGTTATCTAAATCCACAAATTGCATCCATACTGATACTAAACAAATTTTCCTGAAAACTTGGGGGATTCCCCCAGATTTGCAAAAAATTTTGAAATCTTAAAGAAATACATTGAGGGATTTAAATTTCCCTCCTCAAAATAAAAGAACGTTTTATGCACAAGCACAGAGAATGCACCTAACTACATCTATGCTGGGTGGGCAAAAGAGCCACTATCACTTCTGTTGAGATCACAAAGCTGCCAGTCAGGAAGCTGGATAGAGGGGTTGCTGCCACCACTGTTGAGGCAGCAAAGCAGCTGGATTGCCTGAGGAGCCACTGCTATTGAGGTGGCAAAGGTGCAGACAGCCAGAGGAGCTGCCACTGCTGTTGAGACATGCACAACAATTTACTCAACCCTAATGCAAACAACCCTTGACTGTCCTTTAGAGGCCAGCTGTTGGGTCTGGAGGAGGAAGTGGAAATCATTCCCCCCAGTGATGAGGTGATAGTGCTGTGGGTGGGTGCAGTGGAGTAGGACCTGCTACTGTCGTCTCCCACTTCAGGTGGGTGAGCAAGGACCCTCTGCTGCTCACCCAGGGGAAAAGGATGGGTGGGCAGGCAGGCATGGAGGGCAGGAAAGGACAAAGGCTGTTAAATAACCCTCCTTAAGATGCTTACTGGGTGAAAGGAAGGAGAGAACAGTAGTGACTTGCCCAGCAAGTTGATGGGATTCCCCCATAGCTACAAATCAACACACAGAAGAGAGAACCTGGAGATGGCAGCAGGAGAGCCTGCTTGGTTCGCAGAATGGTGAGAGAACCTAGCTTTTTTTAAGCCTTAAGGAGCTGGAGTGGCTATGCTGCCTCCCTTTTCTACTTCCTTGGTAAATTTTGTGTACATACAGAGACTGTGTAAGATTAATTACTGATTGCAAGTGTACTTAATTAAATTAATGAGGCCTGGTCTTTGACTGGTTAGGCCATAACTAGTTGGCAGAGATAGGGTGGGCTGCTCACAATAGTAAGGGATAACAGGCAAGCCCTGAGGCATGATGGTGGGAGGGCCCTTGATACTGAGCAACATATTACCAAAACTGGTAGTAGCCTTGCAGCACATCAGGAGAGGGGGCTGGGAAAGGACACCTTTTGGCACATTATGTGCAGGTGATGATAAACAAATCTGATGGAAGCCTCTGGCCAAGTCTCTAACCAGGGTGGATTTGCTAAACAAAAGGACCCCATGGTTAGGCTGCACTAGGCAGCCTACCCAATTAAAGATTAACATATTTAAATATTAGCATAGTAATGATATAGTGATGGTGTACATCAGCTAATTTTAATAAAGTAGTTAAAGCCATGCTGCTGTCTCATGTTCTTGGGAGGGCTTTTACTTTCTGCAGTTCATTTTGTTATCCTATTTTTATTATAATTACATTTTTTATATATTTGATATCTTTTTTGCAAGTGCATTTATAAACATTACATCCCACCCTTTTTAAATAAAAGGATGGGATGTAATGCTTATAAATAAGAAAGGTCAAGCTCACTCTAATCATTCTTGATATCATTTAAAAGGATTGTTTAAAAGGAAAGGAAATGTCAAGATGGCTACATATTTACCTTCTGAGTATGAGGTGCTGAGTATGGAAGATGTTTCATCAGTGACCTAGAAGATCTTTACTGCAGAAGAGCTATGGTTCTGTTACTTGGTTTCAAAAGTTCTGTAAGGACTTGGCTGTACATCCAGGACACACAAGCAACATCCACTTCTTAACCAAGCAAAAAACCTAAACAAAACTCAGACTGATTCATCGCAGTCTAATTGAATAAAATGTCAGCAAATAAAAGCACATTTGGCAGGGACATGATTTCTTTTTTTTCCTTTCTTTTACCAGCAGCAAAATCAGGCAGTACAGTCAATTGTAAGAAATTGACATGGATTAATTGAGGCTGAGAGTGACAATAAAACATAACTGAACCTTGGGCTTTGAAGGGAGAAATTCATGAAGGTGTGTTCTCAGGGCCTGAACAAGAGCATGCACAAGACTGATGTGATAACATGGTTTCAGCGCAAACCAGCATTGCGGCAGAGGGAAATACTTCTTTCTGTATTACATACATTTCTAAACTGGCATTTAATATAAGCAAAATCATGCAATCTGAAGATAGTTTTCCTGAATCAGATGCATGGTTATCTGTCTTTGCTATCTGATGCTAGTACATAAATATGCAGAAGAGTTCCAAGTGCTCAGGAACTCTCCTTTTTCACTCCGTACTCATTTGCAGGTGTAGTTGACTTCTGAGAAAGAAGTCTGTAGTGAAATGTTTAAGCTTTGAAAGTTTGTTATTTCTGCATTTCCAGAAAAAAAACATTGGCTATTGGTGAGGTTTCCATTTAAAATGATGACTCCTCATAATAGTCTGTGGGTCAAGATCCAAATATTGTTATATGTAGCGATATGCAGCTCAAAATGCTCAGAAAAAAAAAAACATTGGCTATTGGTGAGGTTTCCATTTAAAATGATGACTCCTCATAATAGTCTGTGGGTCAAGATCCAAATATTGTCATATGTAGAGATATGCAGCTCAAAATGCTATTCTTCATATCTAGATATCAGGAGTAAAAAAAAAAAATTAGCATTTCCAGTTTTCCAGGTTTCAAATACCCAATTAACTAACACAGAACCAGGAAATCCTGGCAGAACCACAGAGCAATGTGCCAAGCCTAACACAACAAATGTACAGTCCAAGAACCAACCCAATCTCAAATCAGAGACTTGTCCAAGCCAAACCAAGTAGGAATACTGTTACATGCCCAATAAATGTAAAATCAGAGAATCCAATCCAATATCTAATACAACCCACAAATCAAAGGCAATGTTGAACTAGAGAATCTACTGCAACCAGCAAATGTGACATGAGAGACAAGTAGTGGTTAAATGTGTGGACTCTTAACTGGGAGAACTGGGTTTGATTCCCCATTCCTCCATTTGCATCTGCTGAAATGTCCTTGGGTCAGCCATAGCTCTGGCAGAGGTTGTCCTTGAAAGGGCAGCTACTGTGAGAGTCCTCTCAGCCCCACCCACTTCACAGGGTGTCTGTTGTGGGGGAGGAAGATAAAGGAGATTGTGAGCCACTCTGAGACTCTGAGATTTGGAGTGGAGGGCGGGATATAAATCCAATATCTTATTCTTGTTGTTGTTCAAAGAATATTATGTTGCAAGACCAACAAAACCAATATAAAAGGACAAAATCAAAGCCAAACCAATATGGCAAGTTGCTATCAAGCCCCAGGAAGACATAGACAAACTGGAAAAATAAGGGGGGGGGGGGAACAGTCATGGGTGCCTTAAAATGCAGGCTCCTGATTTTTCTGGTCATCTTGAACATTTCAAATATGTTTGGGACTCATTTCCCAATACCCCAAAGAAAATAATGATAAGGGTTTTTTAAAGGTATACATTTGGATTGGGTGTATCCAAATTCACAGCCTTAATCATATCAGTATCAGGTAAGGGGGGGAAGCTATATGTTTCTAAAGACTTTATGTCTATGTATTATGTTTTAACATAATAACCCATTCTGATTATTAGCTTAAACTTTTTAGTATGTCTTCAAGGTGGCTGAAGCCAATTTTCCCTACCTTTTCTAATTTGAGGTGTAACTTGTGAACTAAGAAACCAACAACAGCTTCAGGATATACTTGTGTCTGATGATGGGAGCTTTGACTATCCTGAAACTCTTGTTGGTCTCTAAGGTGCTACTAAAGCACTGGACACCAACATGGCTACCCTCTGGAACTGTCCTTGTGAACTGAGTGACCAATTTCATATTTTAAAGCACTGTTGGAAAGCTAACAATAACCCCTACAAATAATTGTATTAATAATGCCTCTATCCATAACTGTTTTCATGATATGGC
This sequence comes from Heteronotia binoei, assembly GCF_032191835.1. Taxonomy (NCBI): domain Eukaryota; kingdom Metazoa; phylum Chordata; class Lepidosauria; order Squamata; family Gekkonidae; genus Heteronotia; species Heteronotia binoei. Next base: position 119,614,287 of record NC_083227.1, on the reverse strand, counting down.
AGTGGTGGAAAGTGCCATAAAGTTGCAGCCAACTTATGGTGACCCCATAGAGTTTTCAAGGCAATAGACATTGACAGATGATTTACTATTGCTTGCTTCTGCATCATGACCCTAGTATCCTTTGGAGGTTTCCCATCCAAATACTAGCCAGGACCAACCTGCTTAGCTTCCAAGATTTGATGAGGCTGGGCTAGACTGGGCTATCCAGGTCCAAGTTTTAATGATGTAAAGCATAATAAATCAAGGAAAGTAAAATTTCCACATTTTATTGTGTGTACTGATATGACACTTTGCCTAATCCAGTTACCTGAAGTATATTAAAGAACTCTGGCTTATTCTTTTGCCTTTGCAATGAGCTGTATAATGAAACATTTTATTTTGCTTCTCGATGGCACATGAGAACAGATTCATCTTTTGTGCGGTTTTTTATCTAATGTAACTGGGTAATAGTTCATTTCATGTTACTGCAAAGAATCATGTGAGTTCTGTTACTGTTCAATATGCACATGTTTTTGTTTACAAATGTTGCACTGCTATTTCACAACTGCTAAGATTTAATATTTTATACAACTGACATTTTATGTCATTACTGGAATCATCCTAAGTCTTCAAGTTCAACTACAAACACTTCATTCCCCCCCCCCCCCCCGGTTGCTATATTTCTGTAGCTGACATATAGCAGTTCAAGTAGGTCCATAAGCCAGGCATAAACAGTTCAGCAGTTGACAAGAATGCACAGACTTTCACCATCTCCAAAACTGCAGTTGCTGTGGATGATTCATATACCCAATCAATGTCAGGATTGCCATCTCTATCACTCATCCATAATCTTGATCTTGAAACAAGCCTTCTCATTTGTTGCATAACTCAGAAGACCTTCTAACATGTCCAGATATGACAAATGCTGACAAACTTCAATTTTCACATCTGAAGTAATTATGGTAGTCTTCAAAGAGCTCAATGACAATAAATTTGCTACACCAGGTGGCTGCAGCCCAAAAGAAGTGGAGATTTCCCAATGTCAAGTCCTCTGGCAGCTGCCTAAAATTAGCTGTCATAATGGAATCCCTATCATTCCTACACTCTTCAACAAAACAATGTCACTATTCTGCAGCTTTTTGAAGACACACTATTGGTACCAACGGCATATAAGCAGTAGCTGCCTGGGCACTGTTGGCAACATGGATATTACTGTAACATGGGTATATACACATGTCCAGGTTGTTGCATGTCGTATTTCTTCTTTGATGTAGGCTTTTATTCATCCAGTACTTCAAATTAATTGTATATATACACATACATTGGATGTTCAATAGTATAGTATTGTTCAATCTCATTGAATCTCAGAAGCTAAGCAGGGTCAGTAGTTGGATGGGGGATCACCAAGGAAGACTTTGAAGAAAAAGCAATGGCAAACCACTTCTGCTTCTCAGTTGCCTTGAAAACCTTATGGGGTCATTATAAGACAGCTGCAACCTGACAGCACTTTACACATACACACAGGGTTCAGTTGCATCTTCATGTATTGTCTGTCCATTTGCACATTAGAGACAGTATTAGTCACACTTTTATGTCTGTTGATGACACTGGGCTTTCAGGTTTTTAAACTCTGTTTAAGATTACTCTATAAATGTATGTATGTTTGTTTATCATATTCTTTCCCCCTCCTTTCCACATTCATTAGACCTGACAAGCACTGTGTAATACTCAAATAGGGCTGTTATTTATGTAGCACTAGGTCTTATCTATACAAATTCTGTGTGCAGTAGCCTAATTTATGCTGATAAAATGGCTTAGAGAATATTAAGAACTGCTGCAGAGTATGAAGGGGGCTTTAGAAGTGATATATTGTGGACTTTCCATCTCTAAAATTTCATTCACAAATAAGTGAAGAACTTTCATTAGAGGGAGAGTATCGCTCATATCACCTTCTTGCATGTGGATAGAGGTGTGTTTTCTGAACCAGACAAGAACCAGTTTGTGCTCCCAGATTGTACAGTGATTCTTAATCTTGATAAACTGTGCATTATCAATTTGGTGTAAACAAAATCTGCAGAATCCACTGGTGGAATTGTCCACCATTCAGATAGCCTGTGCAGTGTACTGGATACAGCATCAAACTAGGATCTGGGAGAACCAGTTTTGAAACCCACTCTGCCATGGAAGCTTGCTGGGTGACCTTTAAGTTGTCACATAGTCTCACAGGGTTGTTGTGAGGATAAAATGGAGGAGAGGAAAATTATGTAAGCTACTTTGGATGTCTGTTGGAGAGAAAGGTGGGATATAAATGAAGTAAAAATAAATTAATAATAAATTCATTCTTCCTCACCCAGCAGCAAATCTGGGGAAAGTACTTTAAGATGCAATGTGCAAGATTGTTGAAACCCCTTATCAATGTCACCTTGGAAAGTGAGATTTTTTTTTGGGGGGGGGGGGCTTGCTGGCAATAAGCATGCAATAATAATCCACTGATTGTCAACACAGATATTCTAGTTCTGCTGGCACTTACAAATATATTTGATTATTTTCAATTTAATTTTCACCAGGAAAAACCTTTTGCACATGCTGGTCATGAGGGGTGGGGGGAACAGTAGCTCAAACAGAGAGCCTAGTAACACTTATCTGGGGGTAAGCACCATTGAACAAAATGGAATTAACTTCTTAATGGACTAGTTCAGATTTTCTCCTCCAATATGCAGTGCTGTGCATACTCATCAGAGGCAATAAATGGCATATAGGTACATGTGCAACATTGTGCATGAGCTTGAAAAATTGTGTGCAAAGACTACAATGTGTAGTGTTGAAATGGAGAAGTTTCTCCTCCCCTCTCAAGGCAAGGTCAGAAATTATTCGTAATTGAAAATGTGAAATTGATAGGTAGTTTGAAAACTCTTGTGCCTTTCATCTCCACAGTGAAAGTACTTTTCAAGACTGGAGGCAATGCTTGTCAATACACAAGAGGTCTTTCCACTCTTTCTACAAGGAACTGACAATGTACTGTGAATGCTGAATATATAAATAGTAGCACAAGCATCTAGTAGTATTGCTTATGAACATTTTTAAAATTTAATTTAATTTTTAAATTTATATCCTGCCCTTTCCCACAAGTGGGCTCAGGGTGGCTTACAGCAGAAATTTAACATACTTACAGATTAAAATATAAAACACCATAAAAACATACAGCATAAAAATCTGAGGGCAGTAGACAACATATCAACAAACAGGCATAAGAAGGCATGTCCACACAGCAATGTATAGGCCAATATCTGGCAACATAGAACAGTCAACAGTAATGGTAGAAAATACTGAGGAGGCCAGTTGGTAACAAGAATATGAATACAAGAACATGAATATGAAAACATGAATGCAATTGCTCTTTAGAGATTAAAAATTATATGTGCTGAAGTGATTTACAAAAGTAAAGATATCTTAGACAATCTGTAGGCTTTTCAAGGATAGCTAAGAATGTAACAAAACATGGGAACATGGGAAGATCCACAGAAATAAAGGAACATGGGAAGATCCACAGAAATAAAAGATCCACAGAAATAAAGGCCACCTAGTGAACACCAGAGAGGGCTGGTGCCCACTAAAGACCGGGGGGGAAGTCAGATGAGGTTTGGTTTTGGTTTATAATGGACTGAGAGTCTTCTGCAGGAAGGAAGTTTACTGCATTCATCACGGTGGTGGAAAGTGCCGTTACTCATACACACTCACAATTTTGATTTTCAACATTGTCATTCAGTTCTGCTTTTTCTTGACAATGGACAAAAAGGTATTTTTGACAACATTCTATCTTTTAAATAATTACCAAAGTTACTAGAGTAATGTTTTTTGTTCTTGGATCTAATCTTTCTAGATATAGAGAAGTACGTGTGGTTAGCTTTTTGTATTTATCACTATTTAGACATGTTATGCAGAAATCTAAATATCCAAATGTTCAGTCCCTGTTGAGTCTTAAAGTGTATTCTGGTGTTTCATACATCCATTACTGTAGAAAGTAAAAAACATGTTTCTTTTCACTGTGTGCTGCTGCGTGAGAGAGCCCTGAACAACCCAGAAAACCGGTATTCCTGAAATCCAAATCTGAAAAATACCAGATTTTTTTCATATGAACATCCATACCAACTAGCACCCACTCATTGTACAAAGGCTTTTTCAATCAGATACAGACTTCCACAGAAACTGGAATCCTAGCACCTCACAGTTTAGCATGATTTGGAAGAAAATAGAGAGGAGGAAGGGCCAGAAACCACCGACAAGTAAAGATAGTATCTCCTCTTACTGATATGCTCAGATTTCCATCTCACTCTTTCAAGCTGGCTCCAAGAAAGTATAGTGAGCTTTTACATTTCAGTAAAATGTTAGCTTGACAACCTGTGAAACAGTTAGATTCTGTTTTCTATTCTCCTTATAAATTGTAGCTTCACTTTCTGAGAAAGCAGGTAAGTAGTTACTAAGAGATCATTCGCTTCTCTTAGATAGCATATGTGAACACAGATATATTAATGACCCTTGTTCACATTTTATGTGGCAAGGTCAGGCAAACCCATGATCAAATTAAGCAACACAAGCTATTCAGGTTGCCAGTGGAGTAAAATGATGATGCTTCCCTCTGCCCTCAAGTCTTACTATTAGTCTACATTGTCTTTTATCCAAATTCCACAAGATGTTGGTCCTGGGTATATCATACATGAATGCAGAAGTTTGTACTTCCTGATGCATCAGTTTTTATCTGTTATTCATTAAATAAATCATGTTCAACCTAGGTTCTGATCAATATATTAAGCCCAGAGAGAGAATATTTCAATAGGATGTGGCAGCAGAAACATGGATATTTTCTGTTTAGCTTCACTGAGATCTCTTTTGAAAGTATACTCCTTGCCCCATGGATGGGGTGAAAAACAGTTTAAGTGGAAGTAATTAATTCACTGGACATGTTTTTAAGACCTTGACAGTTGCAGAGTTTGTTTTCAAGAATGCGCAACTTGAATTGCATCCATTTCTGGCCAAGGTAAAGCCTGTGACCTTTTCTATACCAATCTAAGTCCTGTAAACCCAGAAGAGCTCAGAGGTTTCCAAAATCGTGACATGCACTAAGTATAATGATAGAGCAAAATAAACTGCAGTTTCAAACTGCCACGAGGCTTAAGGATGGGCCTACCAAGAAGTGAAACCTTTAGTGTTAAATGTTCATAATCCTGACTTAGTATGAGAAAAGAACTTCCCAAGCCACAGCAGGAAAGGGTTGCCAACTGTATTTAGTTTCTTCAAGCTCTTTCTGCAAAACATCTCTGGACATTTCTATATAGAAATTCACAGTCCATAACCAAACATTAATAGAAACACCTTTTAATTTTCTTAAATAAGAATTTTCTTAATAATTTAATAATTTTCTTAAATAAGAACAAGAGAGGCAGCCTCAGAGCAAGGCAGAGCAGCCCCACCACCCCTTCCACCTGCCCTGGACCCAATCAGCTGATTGGCAGGGGTCTTTAAATGGGAAGGGGAGGCAGATTGGCCTTCTGTCACCTGGCCACCTAGCAAGGAGATGGACAGTGAATAAGATAACCACCCACAGTAATTCAGCACATTTCAGTGGTGAGCAGTTAACACAGACATTTCAATCCTCAGAAAACAGACTGGTACATATTGTCTTTTATCTAGATTCCACAGGAGGTCAATCCTAGCTACATCAGATAGATTCAGGGTCATTGGACTAAGAATCATGCAGCATTGCAGATCAGGAGGCTATGATGGGGAAAGGATGAAATTATGATTTTTCCCTCTTCCATTGTGAAATTACCTCAGTGAAAGAGGGTGATTTCACCCCTGCAGCCCCCTGATCGGCATGGCTGTTGGTCCACAAGGTCCCACAACCCACAAATCTATTTTCTAGCATACAGAAGGGACTGCTCTGGGAAGGAAAACATGGAAAATCTAGGGGGGGGGGCATTCAGAATGTGTAGTGGGAAAACCAGCATTAGGGGGTTCAAGATTTTAGGCAACTTCTATTATCCTTTTACAATGAGATTTGTTTTGTATTTCTCACCACAAAATTTGTGAATAGCAAATTGAAATCAAGCTTAACCTTAAGGAGCTGGTTCCTAACTATAATATAGTGCAGGGGTCCCCAACCACCGGGCCATGGACCGGTCCTGGTCCATGGCTTGCTAGCAACTGGCCCACAGAGCAAGGAAGAGGCACTGCACTGCCCCCATCCACCCAGAACCTGGGTGGATAAAAGAGGCAGCCTCTCTCCAAGGCAGAGAGGCAGCCTCAGAACAAGGCAGAGCAACCTCACCACCCCTTCCACCTGCCCTGGACCTGATCAGCTGATCGGCAGGGGTCTTTAAATGGGAAGGGAGGCAGATGGGCCTTCTGTCACCTGGCCACCTAGTAGGGAGGTGGCAGAAACCCCAGTGCTGCCACCCCCACTGCCCCGTGGAAAAATTGTCTTTCACAAAACCAGTCCCTGGTGCCAAAAATGTTGGGGACCACTGATACAGTGGGTTCAATGCATGGAGGAGATGAGGTTGTAGTGATCATAGCTCTTTATTGAGTTACAGCATGGTAATAAGTAAACTAGAAGACTGCTTAACTGGGCCAATGGGGCCAACTATATACAGTTCTAGGTTTCTGCGCTAGAATGCCATTAGATGGTTTGAACCAGCAAAGGGTTTCTGGTTGGACCAGGGCAGCAGAGATTTGGATCCTACTGCCCATTGTTCTAGAGTCCCCAAGCTCAGTCCTCAAGGCTCCAATGAGCCCGGCAGGAACACTGGTGAAGAACATACACATGAGTCCACATACACACATAAAGGAATTTGAGCACAAGCATACAACCTGAATGTATGCCTGAGATCTGTGTATGAGAAAGAGAGGGAGAGAGGGATCTGAAGTGCTTTTTAAATTTCCCTTTTCTTGTTGTTGTTGTTTGCATACCGTGATCCTGTTCAGCACTTCAGATCATCAAAGGTTCTTTTTTTTCCTGAACCTCCTTTTAGAACATAAGAACATAAGAGAAGCCACGTTGGATCAGGCCAATGGCCCATCCAGTCCAACACTCTGTGTCACAAAGTGTCCAAAAAAAATTTATACACAAACACACACACACACACCCTTTGGGTGAAGAAGTACCTCCTTTTATCCGTTCTAACCTGACTGCTCAGCAATTAAATCGAATGCCCACGAGTTCTTGTATTGAAAGAAAGGGAGAAAAGGACTTCTTTCTCTACTTTCTCCATCCCATGCATTATCTTGTAAACCTCTATCTGGTCACCCCGCAGGCGACGTTTCTCCAAGCTAAAGAGCCGCAAGCATTTCAAACTTTCTTCATAGGGAAAGTGTTCCAACCCTTTAATCATTCTAGATGCCCTTTTCTGGACTTTCTCCAATGCTATAATATCCTTTTTGAGGTGCGGCGACCGGAACTGCACACAGTACTCCAAATGAGACCACACCATCGATTTATACAGGGGCATTATGATACTGACTGATTTGTTATCAATTCCCTTCCTAATAATTCCCAGCATGGCGTTGGCCTTTTTTATTGCAATCGCACACTGTCTTGACATTTTCAGTGAGTTATCTACCACGACCCCAAGATCTCTCTCTTGGTCAGTCTCTGCCAGTTCACACCCCATCAACTTGTATTTGTAGCTGGGATTCTTGGCCCCAATGTGCATTACTTTGCACTTGGCCACATTGAACCTCATCTGCCACGTTGACGCCCACTCACCCAGCCTCCACAGATCCCTTTGGAGTTCCTCACAATCCTCTCTGGTTCTCACCACCCTGAACAATTTAGTGTCATCTGCAAACTTGGCCACTTCACTGCTTACTCCCAACTCCAAATCATTTATGAACAAGTTAAAGAGCATGGGACCCAGTACTGAGCCCTGCGGCACCACACTGCTTACCGTCCTCCACTGCGAAGACTGCCCATTTATACTCACTCTCTGCTTCCTATTAATCAGCCAGTTTTTGATCCACAAGAGGACCTGTCCTTTTACTCCATGACTCTCGAGCTTTCTAAGGAGACTTTGATGAGGAACTTTATCAAAAGCTTTCTGGAAGTCAAGGTAAACAACATCTATTGGGTCTCTTTTATCCACATGTTTGCTCACCCCCTCAAAGAAATGTAACAAGTTAGTGAGGCAAAATCTTCCTTTACAGAACCAAGCTGAGTCTTCCTCAATAACCCGTGTTCATCAATGTGTCTACTCATTCTGTCCTTGATAATGGTTTCTACCAACTTTCCCGGTATTGAAGTCAGACTGACTGGCCTGTAATTTCCCGGATCTCCTTTGGAACCCTTTTTAAAGATGGGGGTGACATTTGCTACCTTCCAGTCCTCAGGAACGGAGGCAGATTTCAATGAAAGATTACAGATTTTTGTCAGAAGATCCACAAGTTCAACTTTGAGTTCTTTCAGAACTCTTGGATGTATGCCATCCGGACCTGGTAACTTATTAGTTTTTAATCCTTCAATCAGTTGTAGCACCTCCTCTCTTGTCACCTTAATCTGACTCAGGTCTTTCAACACCCCTTCCAAAATTAGTGGTTCTGGAGCGGGCAAACACTTCTCATCTTCCATAGTGAAGACGAAGGCAAAAAATGCATTCAGCTTTTCATCCATTTCCCTGTCCTCCTTCAGTAATCCTTTTAAGCCATCTGTTCAGTCACAAAGCCATATTGGTCCAAAAATAAAATAAAAAAAAATACATCTAATATATCTTTATTAGAACCAACCCAAGGACACATATGTTTGTATGCTTTGAGTTCCCTGGAATTCTTCATCAGGCCAGATGTTGCAAAAGAAAAAGGGGAAAGGGGGATGAAGACCTCCTTGTGTCAACGTATGGTGGATTTGCTGGAAAGCAAAGAAGAATCAAGCTTCAAGTTGCTCCTTTCCAGGTGTCATAAAAGCAAGAGGGAATAAAAAAACTCCATAGAAACAATCCTCCCTCAACCCCTCTAACCTCTCTTTTATCCAATGAAACTCAGGCTGATTCCGCTTTTGGCGTTTGCCTCCCTTTCGCTCCGGGGTTATTCCATGTGGGTGTGATTTCCCGATTCCATACTAGAGGATTTATCCCAGATTCAATTCCCAATCTGTTCCATGTGTTCTGATTCCGCATTACTGCTGCTCCTGGATTTTCGCCCACAATCATAGCACTAAGAACATAAGAGAAGCCATGTTGGATCAGGCCAACGGCCCATCCAGTCCAACGCTCTGTGTCACACAGTGGCAAAAAATTTTATATATACACACACACTGTGGCTAATAGCCACTGATGGACCTGTGCTCCATATTTTTATCTAAACCCCTCTTGAAGGTGGCTATACTTGTGGCCGCCACCACCTCCTGTGGCAGTGAATTCCACATGTTAATCACCCTTTGGGTGAAGAAGTACTTCCTTTTATCCGTTTTAACCTGTCTACTCAGCAATTTCATCGAATGCCCATGAGTTCTTGTATTGTGAGAAAGGGAGAAAAGTACTTCTTTCTCTACTTTCTCCATCCCATGCATTATCTTGTAAACCTCTATCATGTCACCCCGCAGTCGACGTTTCTCCAAGCTAAAGAGTCCCAAGCGTTTCAACCTTTCTTCATAAGGAAAGTGCTCCAGCCCTTTAATCATTCTAGTTGCCCTTTACTGGACTTTCTCCAATGCTATAATATCCTTTTAGAGGTGCAGCGACCAGAACTGCACACAGTACTCCAAATGAGACCGCACCATCGATTTATACAGGGGCATTATGATACTAGCTGATTTGTTTTCAATTCCCTTCCTAATAATTCCCAGCATGGCGTTGGCCTTTTTTATTGCAAACACACGCTGTCTTGACATTTTCAGTGAGTTATCTACCACGACCCCAAGATCTCTCTCTTGATCAGTCTCTGCCAGTTCACACCCCATCAACTTGTATTTGTAGCTGGGATTCTTGGCCCCAATGTGCATTACTTTGCACTTGGCCACATTGAACCGCATCTGCCACGTTGACGCCCACTCACCCAGCCTCCACAGATCCCTTTGGAGTTCCTCACAATCCTCTCTGGTTCTCACCACCCTGAACAATTTAGTGTCATCCGCAAACTTGGCCACTTCACTGCACACTCCCAACTCTAAATCATTTATGAAGAAGTTAAAGAGCATGGGACCCAGTACCGAGCCCTGCGGCACCCCACTGCTTACCGTCCTCCACTGCGAAGGCTGCCCATTTATACTCACTCTCTGCTTCCTGTTACTCAGCCAGTTTTTGATCCACAAGAGGACCTGTCCTTTTACTCCATGACTCTCAAGCTTTCTAAGGAGCCTTTGATGAGGAACTTTATCAAAAGCTTTCTGGAAGTCAAGGTAAACAACATCTATTGGGTCTCCTTTGTCCACATGTTTGTTCACCCCCTCAAAGAAATGTAAGAGGTTAGTGAGACAAGATCTTCCCTTGCAGAACCCATGCTGAGTCTTCCTCAATAACCCGTGTTCATCAATGTGTCTACTCATTCTGTCCTTGATAATGGTTTCTACCAACTTTCCCGGTATTGAAGTCAAACTGACTGGCCTGTAATTTCCCGGATCTCCTCTGGAACCCTTTTTAAAGATGGGGGTGACATTTGTTACCTTCCAGTCCTCAGGAACGAAGGCAGATTTCAATGAAAGATTACAGATTTTTGTTAGAAGATCCACAAGTTCAACTTTGAGTTCTTTCATAACTCTCGGATGTATGCCATCCGGACCCGGTGACTTATTCGTTTTTAATTTGTCTATCAGTTGTAGGACCTCCTCTTTTATCACCTCAATCTGACTCAGGTCTTTCAACACCCCTTCCAATCTGACTCAGGTCTTTCAACACCCCTTCCAATTTCCCCCTCCCTCCTACGTTTCCCTTTTTTTAAACACACATGCGTGTTCACGTTACAACGTGATCTTCTTTGTTTGCATTACAATGTAATGCCAGAGGCATAATACTGGCAACATCATGTGTTTTCCTTTCACCCTGCCATTGGCAGGTTATCTAAGCCCCGGGAAATCTGAGTTGACGATCCACCATTTTTATCCACACACGCTGAATGTTAAGCACACAGTTTTCCATTAAAAGCTATAACAAATTATAAACAGATGCATGAAGGTGTGTGTGTGTGGGGGGGGGAGATTTATGCAGAGGGGTTAAGGGAGAATGTTTCCGCAACCTATCAAAAATATAAACCTATAAACATAATCAAATTCCCGCTTGAGCCCATACTGGGTGGGGGGATCGATAAAGGTGGCAATCACACATCTTTAAAGCAGTTCATGTAACATCGCTATTTATTTAGTTGCGTTGTAACAATCTTATTTAAAGAAAATTTATAATAGTCAGGAGTGATTTTAATCAGAGGGGGAAGAAAGTTATCACAATGCAATGACACATTATCAAAATCACGTGGAATACCATAAAGAATGGGGGCGGGTGGAAGCAAGGGATGTATTCAGTAAAAGAAAATTGCATTACATCGTTATATATTTTTCGCGTTGTAACACGAAACGTGATTTGTTTTAAAAAAAATTACTTTATTTCAGGAAAATATTGGATAATTTTCAAAGGGAGTAAAATTAAGGAAGTATGACTAAATAACTGAGCGGAATCATGGGTGTGGAGTTATGTGGGTGTGTTCTACTGATGCAAGAAGTTTGACAGCGCATTGGCGTGAGTTCTGCACATAAATTTCGAGCCCCGAAACCGCCTCAAAAATAAACTTCTCACAAAATGACCATCTCCTAGATGCGGGGTGACACCGCTTTAGAGGCAGGTCAAACTGCCGCTCCGGGTCAAGAGATGTGGAAACCAACATCTGCCTTGGGGGAAACAAAGCACCGAGGCCAGAGCAAAGGCTAATGTGGAATCACCCTCAATTCTCAGCCACAGCACAGGCCCACTTTCATTTGTTTCCTATTACAACTATTGGAGAATAGGTGTGGATGTCCGGCCAGGGGATTCCAGTGCTCCTGGGGAGGGGAAGGTATGACGGTGGGAATAGACGGAGATGTGAAGGAAGGAGGCCATGACAAAACAGGGCTCGGCCCCCTTCCAGTCTACTTCCCATCCCAACAGTGACAAGTAGTGGGATCAAGAGAAGTTGCCCGCATCCGACATTGGTGTTATGCAACGCCAGGTCTATAAATAATAAGACCGAGACCATCAGGGACTTCCTGCTTCAGCAGGACACTGACCTGGCTTGCGTGACCGAGACCTGGGTTCAAGATGGGGAGATGACGGCGCTCTCCCAGATGACCCCCCCATGTTACTCGGTGTTTCACCAATCACGGATTAGCGGGCGGTGGGGAGGGGTGGCGCTATTCATATGGGAGGGTTACTCCTTCTGGGCTCTCCCGGCCCCAACGATCGATGGCATTGAGTGTGCCGGCCTTGTGTGGGATGTCGGAGAGAGGTTGGCGATCTGGCTGGTGTACCGTCCGCCTAACGCACCGGCCAGCACCTTACCATTCCTGATGGAGGTGGTGTCAGGCTGGGCGTTGGAGTACCCAGGGCTTGTGGTCCTGGGCAACTTCAATGTCCATGCCGATGACGCGGCTTCCACTCGGGCGATGGACCTAGTGTCTTCCATGGCGACACTGGGACTCTCTCAATTTGTTACGACCCCCATGCATCAGGCGGGACACACATTAGATCTGATCTTTGCGACCGGGATTCAAGTGAACGAAATCGCAACTGAGGCGATACCATGGTCGGATCATTTAGCCCTCAAGGCTCGTATGGAGACGCTACCACAACCCTGGAAGGGCGGAGAGCCTATTTTGGCTCGCCCGTGGAGCCTGATGGACCCGGAACGGTTCCAAATGGCTCTTCGGGATCCTTGGCCCCCTGGCGATTCCCTTGACACCCTGGTTGATGCCTGGCAAGATCGGCTATCCGGGGTAATCAATGAGTTCGCACCTCGACGTCCTCTGCGCCCTCGTTCGAGGTTGGCTCCTTGGTATACCTTGGAGCTACGCCAACTGAAACAAGGACTCCGGCGACTAGAGAGGCAGTGGCGGCGCACTCATGACGAAGCGACAAGAACATCCTATAGAACGTTTATGAGGTCTTATGAGATGGCAGTCAAGGCCACGAAGAAAAACTACTTCGCGGCCAAGATTGCGTCTGCAAATTCACGCCCGGCACAATTGTTTAAAATAATTGGGCATCTAACCACACTGCCTCAGGGCAGACCAAATGTCAGAGAATTAGAAATAGGCTGTGTAACGTACTCAGTCTGGAGACATGAGTAGGGCAACATTCTTTATTGGGAGCACGTTGCAAGAGAGGGAACACGCGAGCCAGGTCCCGCTTATGTACAATCCCCGGTACACCCTACTGGACAGGTCAGGCCAATCCTGACCTGTTAAACTTCCCACCGCAGCTGGTCATTGGCGGGGGATTTCGCGCCCCACGCTGGAGGCACCAGGGACAGCCCAGTCGCCTCTGCGCATGGCGCGTATGGCTGCCGATACACTACACCCCTCCCCCCCTGGTTAATGAACATAGTCCTTAAGGTACGCGGGAGGTCGGCGCTCCCTGGTGGACCTTCTGGGGAGGTCCGGCGGAGGCGGCGCGGCTTCCGCTGCTGGTGCGTCGGTGGGCCATGGTGTGGCCGGAGGCTGCGGGTCTGGTTCCGTCGGTCTCTCGGGCTCTGTCAGTCCCGGCGCTTTGTGCGGCGGTGTAGCTGGTGTTGGGGCTGCGTCCTCAGGTCGGCCCTCGGTTGGCTCCTCCCCGGATCTCGCCTCTTCAGTGTCCGCAGGTTCCTCCGGTAGCGTGCGGTGGCGTAACTGGTCTATGTGCCGCCATAATACCTGGCCCCCCTCGGTTGATATCTCATAGTGGCGGGACCCCGTTACTCGTAGCACCCGGCCCGCCACCCATTCGGGCCCCCTGGCATAGTTCCGGGCATATACCGGGTCGCCCGCGAAGAAACCCCTGGCTGCGTCCCGGACCTCGGGACTTCCGCGGGTGTCTGGGGCCCTGTCGGGGTGTAGTCTGTCTAGGCGGGTTATGAGCTTGCGCCCCATGAGGAGCTCTGCCGGACTGACCCCTGTGACCAGGTTGGGGGTGACCCTATTATCGAAAAGGAACGCGGTTAACCTGTGGTCCCAGTCGCCCTGCACGATTCGGCTCAGGGCTTCTTTGGTTGTGCTGACCATCCGCTCTGCCTGGCCGTTGGTGGCCGGGTGGAAGGGGGCAGACCTTATGTGCCTAATCAGATATCTCTGGAGGAATGCCTGGAAGTCCGCCGAGGTGAACACGGCCCCGTTATTCGAGACTATGGTGTCCGGGATACCATGTGTGCATAAAACCCTGCGCAGCGCTCGGATTGCGGCGGCGGACAAGGTGGACCCTACAGGAATGACCTCCAGCCATTTGGTGTAGGCGTCAACGATTATCATGAAGATCTGCCCCTGGAATGGCCCCGCGAAGTCGAGGTGGAGTCACTACCATGGCTTCCTGGGGGGCTCCCACCGTGTGGCGGGGGTGCTGGGAGGCTCGGGCCGCGCCTCCTGACATGTCTGACACCTACGGACCCAGCTCTCAATCTCCCCGTCCATCCCCGGCCACCAGACGTAGCTCCTGGCTAACGCCTTCATTCGGACTATGCCGGGATGGGTCTCATGTAGGGATTCCAGAACACACTTTTGCAGCGGGGGCGGGACCACCACCCTACTTCCCCATAATATGCACCCTTTGTGGGCTGCTAGTTCTTCCCTCCTGGTCTTATACGGCTTGAATTCTTCCCCCATATTCCCTTCTGGCCAGCCCCTCACCACCCAGTCGAGCACCCGTGCCAGCATCTTGTGTTTTTGGGTGGCCTTGGCGACCTCCTCTGCGTGGAGGGGCTGCTCCGGGAGGCTCTCCATTAGCATGACCTGGTGTGCAGGGGTGGGGTCTGGACCCATTTCCGGAAGCGGCAAACGGCTGAGCGCGTCCGCGTGACCCATAGCCTTGCCGGCCCAGTGGACCAGTGTGTACGTGTAGGAGTAGAGGAATTGGTTCCACCTCAACACTCGCTGTGATAGGATTTGGGGGGGGTTGTCGTTCTGGGGCCAACAGACCAAGGAGGGGCTTGTGGTCCATAGCAATAGTGAACCTCCAGCCGTACAGGTATTCATGGAACTTGCGGACCCCCGCCACGATTGCCAGAGCCTCCTTGTCTATCTGCGCGTAATTGCGCTTGGCCGGAGTCAGTGTGCAGGAGTAATACGCTACTGGTACCTCCCTCCCGTCCGGGAGTTGGTGCCCCAGGACTGCACCCACCCCATAAGGCGATGCATCACAGGCCAGGTTGACGGGAGGCCCTCGTCAAAATGGTGGAGCACCGCATTGGACACCAGGACGTCCTTGACCGCCTGAAACGCGGCGGCTTGTCGTTTGCCCCAAACCCAAGGGGCTTTTTTGTCCAACAGCCGGTGAAGGGGCTCTGCAAGGGCTGCTTGTGGGGGAGGAATGAATGGTAGAAGTTAAGCACCCCCAAGAAGCTTTGTAGCTCCGCTTTGCCGGGGCTTGCACGATGGCTCGGGTCTTTTCTTCCGTTGGGTGGATTCCTGCTGCATCTACGGCAAACCCCAGGAACTCCACCCATGGGACCCCCAGCAAGCATTTCTCCCTCTTCACCTTGAGCCCCGCTGCCTGGAACCGGCGGAGCACCTCACGTAAGCGGTTGCCGAACTCTTCGGGGTCCGGGGCGGCGACTAAAACGTCATCGAAGAACGGCTGGACTCGGGGGATCCCTTTAAGGAGAGCGTCCATTATACTCTGGAAGATCCCCGGAGCGACGCTTACCCCGAACTGTAGCCTCCTCACCCGGAAGGCCCCCCTGTGTGTCACAATCGTCTGGGCCTCGGCCGTCTTATCGTCTACCGGAAGCTGTTGGTAGGCCTGTGCCAGATCCAGCTTCCCAAAGATTTTAGACCCCGCGAGGGCAGCCAAGATGTGGCTCACCACCGGCACTGGGTAGGGGTTATCCTGCAGTGCCTTGTTTATCGTGCATTTATAGTCTGCACAGATCCGCACCTCCCCGTTTGGCTTGATTGGGGTTATGATGGGGGTCTCCAAGGTGGCGTAGTCCACTGGCTCCAGGACTTCCTGGGCCGTGAGGCAGTCTAGTTCGGCCTCTATTTTTGGCTTCAAGGCGAACGGGACCCTCCTCACCTTGAGCCGAATCGGCCTGACCGTGGGGTCTAGTGGTAGGGAGATGGCCGGCCCTTTGTAGATCCCTAGGGAACCATCGAATACGTCAGAGAACTCTTGGCATATCTCCCCGAACCCTCTGGGCATTAGGGTTTGCCCCACCCCCTCCAACCGGATCCCCAAGGGTTTGAACCACGCCAGTCCTAGCAGGGTGGTAAACTGGCGCTTTACCACCAGGATGTCCAGCGGGCCGTAGAAGGACCCCCGCTCGACTTGCACCCGCGCCCACCCCGCGATTTGCACCCCTTCTGAAAGTCCCGGAGTATGAAGTCCGCCGGCCTTAGTTGAAGCCGCTGGCAGGGGCACAGTTTCCTCAGGGTCTCCTCTGCTATAATGGAAATGGAGGAACCTGAGTCCACCTCCATTTGGCAGGGGTTCCCTTCGATGAGGACCGCCATTTTAATTTTGTCGGGGGTGGCGAGGGGCAAGTTCAGTACCTGAAGGGACGTGGAGTCTGTGGAGTGGAACTCCGCCAACTCGTGATGCGTGGTCGGCCTCCGGCGGTTGGGCTTGGCTCGGCAAGCCCTGGCGATGTGGCCGGTCTTCCCACAGCTCCGGCAGTCCCAGGTCCGGTACTGGTAGTCTCTCCGGTTGTGGGGGTCGCTGCAGCTGGTGCACTTGGTGGCAGGAACCCTCTCCGACGCTGGTGGTTGATCGGGCGCTCGGGGGCGTTGGGCTGCTCTGTTGGGTGGCCCGGCGGGGCGACGCAGCTGGTAGGCTTCCCCCTCCTCCGGGCGGTCGTGGTCCAGCTCCTCGTGGTGGACGGCATCTGTCCGGGCCTTGGGAAATGTCCTGGAGGTCCTCTCGAACGCCACTGCTTCGTTGAAAGCGCTCTGGAGGGTGAGCTCTTCCTTGGCGAAGAGCTTCTGCTGGAGCCTCTCGTCGCAGAGGCCCCACGTGAAGCAATCGGCCAGGGTGTCTTCCAGCTGGGGAAAGTTGCTGTACCTGGCGATCCTGTGGAGGGCCGCCAAGTAGTCGGCGGCCGATTCTCCGGCAGCCTGGTCCCTTCTGTGGAACAGGAACCGGCCGGCCACCCGTGAAGGCTGAGGCAAGAAGTGGCCGGTGAGGAGTCTGCTGACCTCGGCGAAGGACTTCTCCGTGAGGCGGGTGGGGGCCGAGAGACCCTTGGCGATCTCGAATGTGGCCACCCCGCAGACGCTCAGGAGAGCGTCCCTCTTCATGCTGTCCTCCGTGACCTTGTTGGCCCTCAGGTAGCATTCGACCCTTTCCAAGTAGGACTCCCAGGCCTCTGGATTCGCTGGGTTGAACGGCTCAACGTGACCGGTGGTTCCGCCCTGGTTGTCCATGGTGGCTGCGGCGGCGGTCGTGGTCGGTGGTGCCCTTGGTCTCCGACGTAGCTGGTGAGGCTAGAATCCCACCTTCGTCGCCAGTGTAACGTACTCAGTCTGGAGACATGAGTAGGGCAACATTCTTTATTGGGTGCACGTTGCAAGAGAGGGAACACGCGGGCTGGGTCCCGCTTATGTACAATCCCTGGAACAGCCTACTGGACAGGTCAGGCCAATCCTGACCTGTTAAACTTCCCGCCGCAGCTGGTGATTGGCGGGGGATTTCGCACCCCGCGCTGGAGGCGCCAGGGACAGCCCAGTCGCCTCTGCGCATGGCGCGTATGGCTGCCGATACACTACAGGCTGTGAGGCTTTTGCGAAATTTTTTGCAGACAAAATCATGTCGCTCCGCCAGGACCTGCCCATCACGTTGGATACAGTACATGAACTCGAGGCTCCGTGCCTATCTTCTGGTTTAATCCTGGATCATTTCAACCCACTCAGCCTGGAGGAAGTTGATGGAATCCTCTCCTCTGCGCGCCCTACAACTTGTGATTTGGACCCATGCCCCTCCTGGCTAATTAAATCTTGCCCGAGGGAGCTCAGATGTCCTTTATGGGGCATCATAAATAGATCCCTCTTGGAGGGGCGTTTTCCAACGCCTCTAAAAGAGGCCTTGGTCCGTCCCCTCCTAAAAAAAAGTACAGCAGACTCGGCCGAATTGGCAAATTATCGACCGGTCTCTAATTTACCGTTCTTAGGTAAACTTATAGAGAGGGCAGTGGCGTTGCAGTTACAGGGCTTTCTGGATGATGCTTCCATCCTAGACCCTTGCCAGTCTAGTTTTCTCCCAGGCCACGGGACGGAGACAGTACTGGTCGCCCTGGTGGATGATCTCCAATGGCATCTGGATCGAGGTGGTGTGGCGGTGCTGATGTTGTTAGACCTGTCGGCTGCATTTGATACGGTTGACCATCGGCTACTGACCCGCCACCTCGCCGATGTGGGGGTTAGGGGGTCAGCCCTACAATGGCTCTCCTCCTTCCTTGAAGATCGGGGACAAAGGGTGGCAATCGGAGGCGAGCTGTCCCAGAGACGCACACTGGATTGTGGTGTGCCTCAGGGAGCAGTTCTCTCACCGATGTTATTTAATATCTATATGCGCCCCCTTGCCCAGATTGCCAGGAGATATGGGCTTGGGTGCCACCAATATGCGGATGACACCCAGCTCTATCTACTAATGGACGGCCGGCCTGACTGCATCCCAGAGAATTTAGACCGGGCTCTGTAGGCTATGGCAACTTGGTTAAGACAGAGTGGGCTGAAATTGAATCCAGCGAAGACAGAAGTCCTTTGCCTAGATCGGGGCACCCGGGGAAGAGAAATACCTCTCCCGGTCTTCGACGGGGTGCCGCTGGGAGTTTTACTGGAGCCTTCACTATCAATGGAGGCCCAGATTGCAGCCACTGCCAAGTCAGCCTTTTTCCATCTGAGGCGGGCAAAGCAGCTGGCCCCCTTCCTAGAGCGTCAAGATCTGGCAACGGTGATTCATGCAACAGTCACCTCGAGACTAGACTACTGTAATGCCCTCTACATGGGGCTGCCTCTGTACCGAATCCGGAAGCTGCAGCTAGTGCAGAACGCGGCGGCTAGATTGCTGTTGGGGCTCCCAATGTGGGGTCACATACAGCCTGGCTGCGCGAACTGCACTGGCTGCCAGTTGTATACCGGATTTGTTACAAAGTGCTGGTTATTACCTTTAAAGCCCTAGATGGTCGAGGACCTGCCTACCTTAGAGACCGTCTCTCCTCGTATGAACCCCAGAGAGCACTGAGGTCAGCTGGGAAAAACCTGCTGAACATTCCCGGGCCGAAAGAGGTGAAGTTGCAAAGCACCCGCAACCGAGCTTTCTCTACTATGGCTCCACGCCTATGGAACCAACTTCCAGAGGAAATGCGGGCCCTGCGGGACCTTGAACAGTTCCGCAGGGCCTGCAAGACTACCCTCTTCCGGTTGGCCTTCACTGATTAAGAGGGAAACTGCTAAAGAACTCGCCATCATAAACGTAAACGTAATCATAGCACCAGTATATTTTATTAATTTTAGAATTTTAATTAGAATTTTAATTAAACTGTCAATGTAGTTTTATTGATATTGTATGACTGATGTATGAAATAATGCTGTTAGCCACCCTGAGCCTGCTCCGGCAGGGAGGGCGGGATACAAATAAAAATTGTTGTTGTTTATGACTCCAGCATTGGGGAATGTATTCCTTAAGGAGATATGGAGGGCCCTTGTGCTGCCCACTTATAAGAAATGTAAAGTTTGAGAGAAGTTCTGGTTTTTAAATTATTCAAATAGTTTGTTATCTGTGGGTCAGATGTTTTTCAATATATTGAATTTTAAACATCCTGAATTTCTTTGGTTGGTGGGATATACAGCATATAAATATGCTAATAAATAAATACATTGGGGAAGGAATTTGATGATAATGTTGTGTACATGGGAGGCAGTAGTAAATTAAAGGCTAAGAACCACTGATGTAGAAGGAAGGCTAAAGGACCCACAAACCAAAGGGGATGATGGAGCTGTAGTACTATAAAGACCCATAAAATTATCCCTGCCTGTGGCTCTTCAAATTCGACCTGCTTCTGTGTTGACACTGACAAAGCATAAATATTTACAAACAGTAATAATCATTCCTTCATTTAGTTATATCTGTGGAAGCCATCTTTTTATATCCTGCTTGTCTAGGACATGCTGAAGTACAAACAACAGGGAAGAAAGGGGCAGCAGTATTTTGGTTTCTGGCTGGCCTCCCTCTTAGCTGGGCACATGGGCAGTTAGAGGAACAGTTACAAGTAAAGTGTAAGTGTACAGCACAAAATAGGTTTTTGTTTTACAAAGTCTGCTAACAGAAAAATGACTTTAATAAAGATGGTTAATGGCAGTTTCAGAAGGTAGCCATGTTAGTCTGCACTAGAAGAGCTAGCTCAAAGTCCAGTAACACCTTAGAGACCAACAGGAGTTTTACAGTATAACCTTTTGAACGTCAAAGCTTCCTTGTCAGATCCCTATCCTTCACCAGGTAAATGCAGCTAACCTATCACGGTAGGCAGGAATGGAGGTAGCAAAGCTACTTGGTCTTCTGGAAAACCACAGTTAAAAAAAAAAAAGATACAGTGGTCTTTGAGAGAACTACCAATATGGAAAGTTTTTTCTCCAGCCATTCAAACTGCAGCATTCCTAGCAATGGCTGGAGACACACCCTGTAGGTAGGGTTGCCAAGTCCAATTCAAGAAACATCTAGGGACTTTGGGGGTGGAGCCAGGAGACTTTGGAGGGGGTGAAGCCAGAAGACATTGGGGGCAGAGCCAGGAGCAAGGGTGTGACAAGCATAATTGAACTCCAAGGGAGTTCTGGCCATCACATTTAAAGGGACAGCACACCTTTCTAAATGCCTTCCTTCCATAGGAAATAATGGATAGGGGCACTTGGGGGGGGGGCTCATAGTATTGGACCCCCTGGTCCAATCGTTTTGAAACTTGGGGGGTATTTGGGGAGAGGCAGTAGATGCTATACTGAAAATTGGGTGCCTCTACCTAAAAAAAACAGCCCCCCCCCCAAGCCCTCGATACCCATGATCAATTCCCCATTATTCACTATGGGAATCATTCTCCATAGGGAATAATTGCCCAGTAGACATTTCCCTCCCCCCTCCCCGCCCCCTGCTGCTTTCTGATGACCCTAAAGTGGGAGGGGGGAAGGCCTCCAAGCCTAGGGATTGGCAACCCTCTCTCTCTCTCTCTCTCTCTCTCATACACACACACACACTTACTGGGTCTGGTTCCTCCACAATGACATCTGAAAAGAACAGGAGCTATACTGCTCACTCTATCTCTCTCTCTTTCACACATACACACACACTTAGTTGCTCTGAAACTAAAGCAAAACAAATGGAGGGACTGTGTTGCTGACCCTTCCCATGAAGTACTTCCTGCTCAAATTTAAAGGCACACAGATACACACACATTTTGAAACGGACCTGTTTGCAGGTTTCTAAACCTGCCGGAGATCTAGAGCTGCATGGTGGCTGCGGGGGCAGGGCTTCCCCTGCCAGCCAGCTGGCTGGGGGCAGGGGGGGAAGCCTGTAAAACTGGGGGATCCCCCGCTGGGACCTGGGGATTGGGAAGCCTACCTGTAGGTCATATCTCCATGGGTTATAGCACTGGTACTGTCATTTTCCTTGGTTGCTTTCTGCTCTGGCAATCAAAAAAACCTTTAAAATAGAAATCTATCCTACCCTAACCCCATCCTATAGGAGTGGAGATTTTCAGGCTGCAAAACATCCTCCATTTTCTGTATCTTCACATTCTGTTTTCTCCCCTTTTAGAGATTTGGTTAAGATAATACAACCCTATCCCTGGAATCAATAAGGAAATTCTTTTCACCTGCGTTTAGTTGTACAGTTATCCTGAATACTGTCAGAAATCAGGTGAAATTATTTTGCCTGGCTGGGGTTTACCTGTGCTTCAAATTTCCCACTGGTTTGAGTCACTGAGAAGCTGGCCTAGTTTTTCTTCCTCTTCCAGAGAGAGGTTGACCTATGTCCTTAACCCCAGACGTCTGTAGCTCATCCCAGTCTCATAGTTATGCATGTTTTACAATTTTCAATCCATCTGTTGAACTAAAATAGACTATAGCTTTTTGACATAAGGACTGAAAACTTCCATACTTCTGTGGCGGATGCTTCACACAGTTAGTGCAATCTCTCTTCCTAATAAAGCCCAAACTGGAGATGGATTTTGGGAAATTGATTTTTACTGGTTACTTGAAACAGCATTACAGTGACATTTGGAAAGCTTCAGCATAATCCCAGCAGGTAGTCTGTTTATGCTTCTACAGCTATTTTGTATCAAGGGTTCACTTTTGCATTAAATCCATTAGAGGGGAACAAGGTAAAAGCAGAGACCTGCCAGTTGTGAGTGCCGCCAACTAAATGTACTGAGCGGCAATAAATTATATAGCCTAATAAGAACCAAAAGGTGCTCAATTGAGATACAGAGCTTTACATTTGAGAAAACTAGTTATAACTGTATGGAGTGATCATACATGATCTTCCTCTTCAACATAGTATTCACTTTAGGTCAACTTTACAGATCAGTTTAGGGGATTCTGTCTGGTCACTTGTCTGATAAATTCACTAGTTTCTCCATTCAGGTATCCATCTGTGTTGCAGTGTAATGAACAGCAAGGGCCTAGCAGATAAACTTAACAAATCATTAAATGATGTTAAGCACTTGAAGAAAGTCATGTTAACCTAATGAGCTCAGCTATATTAAAGAATCATCTCCAGTGTCATGGTAGTTTTTAGGGTGATCTGCTGCAGTCTGAGAGCAGACATAAAAATGGAGACCAGAATATATTCAGTATTCAGTTTACAGTTTTGAGAAGTTGTAACTTTGCTGATGTTCAAAGTACTATTTAACAAGGTATATCAAATTTTTACTTCTAAATTTTACTATGTTATCCAAGTGCTGAAGTCAAATATGCACCTGTAAAATAAGTTTATATCACCTCATATTGATTGTGTGCTTTCTTAAACTTCAACTTTATGCAAATTTAGCTTGCGAACTGATATACAACCCATTTTAAAGTTTATATTGAACAAGTACTGATACAGCTAAAATAATGGCCAATAGGCACAAGTAAGGCCCATAGTAATTAAAAGGGCTTAAGTGCTGCTGAATCTAACAGCCTAGATCACTTCCACTAACTAAGAATTTTGTGGGATTGGACAGGAATGAGCATTATTACATCATGTAAATTGTTATATGCATTATGAATTATGCAGATGTGCATTGTTAAAGATATATCTAGTCATTTCATTTGTCATGTGGATGCAAAAGTGCATCAACTCACATATCTGCATTTGCATAAGCTAAGCACATCAGCCTTCTTTGATAGCTAGATAGATGTGTGTGTGTTTGAGAGAGAGAGAGAGAGATGGACAGACAGACAGACATTCAAAAATGATGCTTCTAACTCTGAACAGATTTTCATTGTGTGAAATTTAGGGATGGGCACAGACAAGGAAAATAGTGGTTCATGTTGGTTCATGGTTCATTTGAGTATACAAATCATTAATTTACACAAACTTTTCAATTTCTTGAACTAGATTGTGATTTGTTTAGTATGTTTAGTTTGGGAGACAATAGTGGAATGACATGACCAAACATAGTTACCAAAAAGATCACATGGATTGGCTTTACTTTGATCATATAGTAAAGCCAATAGCTGTGCTCATAATTATAATCAGGCCCTGATGGTTTGATTTCATGTAGAAAGTCAAGAAACTGGAAATCATGCTATTGACAATACTGGAAGCCAAATAATTTTGATGGCCTTGACTGGGATCTACCTATTTTGTCATAGTTGTTTGCATAAATACTGCATCTTGCCACAGCTCTCCTCTTCTGTCTAACCTTTATTTACTTTTTATTTAAAAGGCAGTTTTCATAATTCCCACAGAATGCTGCTATTCTGTAGGCTAACATGTTGCCGACACTCACATTGGCACTACACAACTATATATTAGCCACAAGAGAACTGGAGTAGATATTCAAGCAGAAACAAATCTAAAAGCAGTGAACCATCAAATGTGAGAAAATCAGGAGGAAGTTGGCAGATGAAAAGATATTGGCAACTCCCTAAAGTCAAAGCACATCTCCAAAAGCACTTATTTCAAGACAAGTGCATGGAGCGTCCTTTCATCCCTATCTCCCCATTGGCTGAAATGACCATATAATTCATACTACTTTATGTTTTCCTACAAGCGGACAAGTGTTTCTAAAGAGAAAATACTGGAAGAAAGTGCCAAGGTAACAAGGGAGACAGACCAATCCTTAACATAGATGCCAGTGTATTGGTTCAAGGTTCTTCTCTTGAGAGCAACTGTCCAGCCCCCCAAACAGCTCACATTCTTAGAGGCACACTAGTGTGATTTAGACCCTACAACAAGTTATAGGGACAAGCCTAGAACAAATCCATCTGAATTGCAATAATCAAGCATATATCTTAGAATATATTGTCCCATTTATTTGAGGAAGTAGTTTGATACAATTCTAGTTTTTCAGGTACCATGAAAGCTCATACCCTGCCATGGATTTTGTTATTCTTTAAGATGCTACTGGACTTTTGCCTTTTCTACTGCTACAGACAGACTAACACCACTACCCATCTTGACCTAATTGTTCAGGAAAGGCAAATAGTTAAGGAGGTAGATTAGACAAATAAGACAAGATGATCAAATAAATCAGGCAGATTTATAGGGAACAGGTGGAAGCCCAGTGATCTCTTGGAATTACAACTGATCTCCAGACGATGTTATGCCAGTAAAGGTGTGATATTAATATTGATTGATCTCCAGACTACAGATATTTCCACTGGAGAAAATGGCTGCTTTGGAGGGTGGACTCTATGGTATTATACCTCAGTGGGTCCCTCTCCAAACTCTGCCCTCCCCTGGTTCCATGCCCAGATCTACAGGAATTCCCCAACCTGGTTTTGACAAGCCTAAGTGTTGATAACAAACCAGAGGAAGATGACAAAAAAAGATCTAAACCAACAGCTACAGTTTGGAAGCACTTGGACTCTCAAGATAAAGCTTACCTGGATTTGACAGGGCCTTTCAAAATAGTCCCTTGTGAAAGCCAATTACCTTGCAGTCAACTGAAAAACAAAATGGCATTAGATCAGACTTCCAATGGAGCATTCCAACAGATTTGCCTGAGCATTTTATGAGGCACTTCAACCAACAACCAAATTCACCAATGCAAATGTTTATGGAGAAATAAAAGTGAGGGGGTGGGAGAAAGGGCAATTTAATACTGGTTCAGGGAAGAAAAATAAGCAGAAGAACTAGAACAGATCCTCTGTTCATTTCTTTTTTGAGTCCAAGATATATATGCCTTTGATAGAGCAATATATCATGGGTGTCAAATGTGCACCTGAGGGCCAGATCAGACCCCGAGAGGGCTCCTATCAGGTCCACAAGCAACTCACTGTCATGTGCTTCCTTCTCTCTCTCTTGCTTCCTTCAGCATCAAAGCTTGCTTTGCCAGGTTTGCTCAATCACACAAGAGCTACAGAGTAAAGCCTCTATCTTCTCCATTGGCTGACCAGCATATGAAGCAACATGTACAAAAGCTCACAATGCCTAGCCATTTCATGTTTTTCCCTGGGTCTTAGGTTCAAAGCATTGACCATGATATTTCTGTAATGAATGTCAATCAATCAAAAGTAGATTTGCAATTTACACACACAAATCTGAACAACACCTGAACAGCATACTCAAGATTGCTACAGTACAGACATTGTCTCCAGATTTTGATGTGATAATTCAGATCAAGAGGTGTCAATTATCAGATACTATTAAATAAACAAAATATTGCAAGAGTGCTAATCTTGTAAGCATATTTTTTTTTAAATTGTGTGTCCATGTCCTTTATAAAATTTATATCTCTGCTACCTGGCATTACATTTTATGATACATGGCCTGATAATGTCTCATTTATGTCAGATCCGGCCCTCAGAATAATTGAGTTCTACACCATTGATTTATACATTGTTTTAGATTATTCAAAGAATTTAATACACACCATTAATCCTTAGAACAACCTTATAAGTAAGGCATTATTGTTATTCCTGCAGTCTGGATACAAAGGTAAGGTGTGGCTTGTTTGTGGTAACTTTGTGAATTCTTGCTAAGATAATGTTAATTAATGGACATTCTTAGCAGCTATGGTGCAACAGTGCAATATTTAGAACACATATTTTTTACATTTGTAACTACTCCTCCACCATGGCACTCAGAGAAGTGATCATGATGGCTTTCCAATTTAAATTTCATAGCATTCCTATGCAGTAGGTTAGGAGGAGACACCATGGTTGGTCAACATCTGTCCAGTGTGCTTCAGGTATGAGTCTGGATTTAAATCCACATCTTGTCAATTAAAATCTCAAACTTTCCCCCTATAGCACATTGGTACTTGAGACCTAGAGAACATAACACTTACACATGCTGATCTGTAAATACAGATGAATGGATGTATTGTGTGTAGTCCATGTGATGCATCAATAGCAGACAGTAAACAGTTATCTGGGAACCTTGAGGGAATTCAAATGGAATTCTACAGTTGAGAGTGGCAGTTAAGAATGACAGTTGACAGTGAAAGAGAGTTGCTAGTGACAATACTGGAAATCAAAGCAGAAGGAAAGAATCAAGAAGCATCTTGAGTTAGGGAACTGGGATGAGTGACTCTTCCCTGATGTTTTCCTTCACAAATTTACTTGAAGTTCTCTTTTTGACAAGGGAGCTTTAATGTCAGTTTTATTTTAAAATGCTTTTGTTTAGAGGTATGTTTGAGTTATGTTCCTGTGATATGTATTGAAAATATCTCATTTTACAAAAAAAAAAAAAAAGTGAAATTTCTTCATCTAATCTCAAGTCATAGCTGCTTCACATTGTTGTTTTTAAGATAAAGGAAAGCTCTCATGAGTCACTCCTGTTTCTGCAAAGATATGCAAAAGTCTTGTTTGAGTTAGTAATGGACCCTACTGCTTCTCAGGCAAATTCTGACAAAGGAGATTACATAGTTCAATATTCCTATTTTATTAACTAAGATTCTGTATTTAACTCCATTCATGTTTGTAGATTTGCATGCTAAGATGAAAGTAATCAAATCTCTTGCTTCTGAATGTAAAACTTGTCCTGAGTACTATTGTGTACTTCATTACATGAGGGGTTTCTGTAGGGTTCCTGCTAAAATATCACATGCCAGTCACAGTAAGAGGCAGGATTTTCCACTGCCAAGATCAATAGTGCCATGTACTTGAAGACTGTAAAGCCTAATTTTCAAAGAGACTTCAGCATGGGCCTGAGATCTGTAGATCTGCATTTCATTATTGCCTTGGTTTGGATTTTTTTACATGACACTGTTCAGCTTTCTATGTGTCAAGATAGATTTGTAGAAAGAAAACCTGGCATTCTTCAGATCTAAGTGTGCAAATATATACTGTGTGTCTTGACTCATGGAATATGTAATATGAAAAAATGCAAATGAGCAAATATATTACACACTAGGTGGCAAATATGCATTACTGTGGTGCAGCATTAAATACCTTCACCTACATAGTGGATTAGATGAAGGTATTTAGTGCTGCATTAAACTAATGCATATTTACCACCTAATGTGTAATATATTTGCTAATTTGCATTTTGTCATCTTACTTATATATATATATCATACCTGTTTAATACAGACAAAATGGGAATGGAAGCAGTTAACCTTTCTGAGTATTCAATGGGTGACCTCAAAGTAGCTGTTTTACTGCAAAGGAACTTCAAGAACAGAATGGAGTGAGAAACTGCTGAATTACAAATTATCATGAAACTTGGAACAAACACCCCCCGCCCCCAGGACTGAACAGGGATATTGGGGTTTTTTTATCTCATTACATATGCTAAACCAACTCTCCCTGAGTATAGCTGTACATCCACAGTGTTCCAATGAATTTCTCTTCTAGAACAGTGTATCAGAATAATGTTTTTTTGTGCTGACATGCTCAAATGAGGGATATGGGCTGTTTGTCTCATTACATATACTAACCCACCTTCCACTATACTTTAATGCACCCTGTTTTTCTAATGGCTAACACATTATTTCTCTTTTTGAACAGTGTATCAGAATATTTGGGGGGTTTGTTTTTGTTTTTGTATTGACATACTCAAATGGAGGATGTTGGCTGTTTATCTTATTGCATATACCAATCCATTCTCCACTGTTTTTTAGTGTCTTCCTTTTTTCTAATGGCAAACTGTAAAGGATGTTATAATCTCTTGAGAAGCCATGCCTTCTATTTAAACTAACAAAGCCAGAATGTTACCTAGATTTATGGCACCCTGTACCTACAACAGCAGTCTGCTTTTTATCACCCTCCAGTGTTTTTTCAGCCCTGCTTTGTCCTAACACTAACAAACACAGATCCCTATTTCTACACTGCCCACTTATATTAAGAATTGCTGCTTCCATTCCCATTTTGTCTGATGAAGTCTGCTTATGAGCATACGAAAGCTTACATTCTGAATAAAACTTAGTTGGTCTTAAAGGTGCACTTGTCTACTGCTTTGTTCTATTCCTTCAGACCAACACAGCTGCCTACTATGATCCATGATGGCATTGGACCAAAGCTTCAACATCTGGCTATCCATTGGCAAAATGTAGTGATTGGTGAAACTTTGAAGTCCAAGAACTCATTGGTTAAAGGGTTAAAATCCAAGCTGTTATACGTAGAGCAGGGGGTCATTGGGGAGTGGGGGAAGAGGTAGCTGTGAATTTCCTGCTTTGTGCAGGGAGTTGGACTAGATAACTCTTGGGGTACCTTCCACTTCTCTGTTTCCATGTTTCTTTGAAGACATCTGCACTGCAATACTATGGAGGTCATTGGGCTTGATTGATACCTCTATAAAACAAGATCAGAAATGAAATTAGGATAGGAACTTTAACATTTTGTATCTCTGACATCCTGTTATTACTTTATATAGTCTTAAGTACAGATATTAAAACACATAAAAGGTAAAGGTCACATATCTTACCTCCAAAGGCATGCTTTAATTTCAGTGTGTTCTTTCTTAATCCTCCACATATTCTTAGTTTCTTCCTATGAACAACATCATTTGACCAAAATTGGCATTTGGAAGTGGAACTCCTCCAGCATGATCCTTTCCCTCTCCAGATAATTCTTGGATTCTTTGCCTTTCCAGTTCAATATGACATCTGCATTAACATCTATGGGTCCTATGCACACTGGTGAATGGCACCAGTTAATTTGTATCCTGGACCTAGAGTGGTGGCTGTTGTTCTTTGCACATGTTCCACACATGTTCTTTATATAAATTCCACACTGGGAAACGCTACCCCCTCCTTCCAGAAAAAGACCATGGCAAAGGGAAGCCCTGTTCTTTTCCTTAACTTCTGCTGGAATAAATAGCCATTCAGAATTTGCTTGATCCTTATCTGCTAAAAAGAACTGTACTCTGCCAGTTTCTATATGACTGCATACTCGAGAGGAAGGACATTCTATCGTCTGTCACCATCCAGAAGTCCAAGAACCTCTGAGAGATTACTCTCTCTTCCTGCCATGAAGAACAACAATGGAAGGAAAAACCAGTTTGATCTGCAAGAAGCTACTAGGTCTTGCTTTCTACTTTCTGACAGAAAGAAATCCTCTCAAAGAGAGCCAGTTTGGTGTGGTGGTTAAGTGTGTGTTCTCGTATCTGGGAGAACCAGGTTTGATTCCCCACTCCTCCTGCTGGAATGGTCTTGGGTTAGCCATAGCTATTGCAGGAGTTGTCCTTGAAAGGGCAGCTGCTGTGAGAGCCCTCTCAGCCCCACCCACCTCACAGGGTGTCTGTTGGGGGGGAGAGAAGATATAGAAGATTGTAAACCACTTTGAAACTCTGATTCAGAGAGAAGGGCAGGGTATAAATCTGCAGTCTTCTTCTAACTGACAGATGCTCCATTACTTCAGAAATTAGAGGACTGGCGCTGTTTTGTTTTAAACTATTGCAAGTTGCCTTGGAGAGCACTTGATTAAAGGGGAGGGTATAAATTGTTTAATGAATCAATTAATGAATTAATTACACTTTGTAAAGATCTTCCTATAACTATGGAAAGCTTTGGGCAGTGGACCTTGCAAAGAGTTTAGCCTCCACTCACTCTCCTTAGGGGAGGAAATCCTTCAGTCATAGCACACATCCAAAAACACATGCTTCATATTTCCATAATGGGATTTCGTATTCAAAACTTCCTTTAAAATACATGGGAATATTAAGTATACATGGAAATTCCATTTGCTATACCTTTTCACATGGATGCTCTTGAGGATCCTGAAATCCTTCCTTTTAACTTGCAATTTAGCTAACTTCCTTAAACCGCCTGAAGCTCTTTGCTCAGTGAGCAGTTTTCTACAGATGTCCTTGCTGGCAACATAGGGCACTCTGGATTGCATGCATTGATATGTGTAGGGCTAGTGGGTAAATAGTCTGGGGCAACTTTTGATCCTTTTGAACTCTGTGATTATTATTTCTTCTGTGTGTTGACACTGAGAAGCCCTTCAAAGCCAGAAGAAGTAGATTAGCTTTTGGAGAAGTTAAAAGACTTTATGCAGAAGATTATTTGTGTATGCTGATATGGATTACCATTGTTATTCTCTCTGTGAACATGGCATCTTTCCAATGCCTCTGCCAGGAGAGATCTAAAAGCTTTTCCTGTTATTGCATCTTGGGCTTAGAGACTGCTTGGAAAGCTTCTGAATGCTAATTCTTATCTCCAGTCTTGTAGGTATCATGAGGCTAAAGTAGTTTCATCTCTAAAGTGGCTGATGTCACTGATAACCTATAAATGATGGAGCTGGGAATCTGTGTTGGGAGGGGAGGAGTCTGATCACTTAGTTAATTGAGAATATGTTGGTGATGTAGCTCATCACATCCCTATCACTTTTGTGATCTTTTCAGACTGCAGGCCTGTTTCCAAGGGATTTTTCTCCCCACTTTTTTGTGATATGAGTGTTATTATCTCCTATTCCTGATCCAGCATGAACAAGAGCAGCAAAAGGGGAAAGGGCAGCCTATTAAGTCTTATCTTCTTTCACATAGTGAAGGCCTAGCCTGAGTGACATTTGTGATTCCCACTTAATAGATTTTCTTAGTCATTATGGGTCAATTTAAACTATAGTGAGCAGGGTACAAAAATGAGTTGAAGAAGCAGTTTTCGGTTTAAAAATATATAACAGGGAAGAATCAAATACAAGGCAACCTGTTCTAGAGATTAATGCTTGTTCTTTTGATGTTGATATAGAAATCCGGTAAAGATTTTGAAAAACTGACAATAAGACGAGGGTTTTTGTAGTAAGCTTATTTATGACCAAAGTAAAAAGTATCCACAATCTTCCTGCAATTATTGCCCACTATTAAAAAGTAAACATAACACATGAAATAAAAATTTAACAATAAATGTATACTTATGAGTTCTTGTTTCTTGTGCTGGTGGGATTTTTTTTTTTTTTTTAAAGACTGTTATGTGTCAACCTCCACAAAAAAACCCTCCATCACCTAGATTTCAGCATTGTTACTGAGCATGCTTTGCATTTCCTCAGTAAAAGAGTTGCCTCGTTGTTTATAGTAATACTGAAACAATGCAAAAATATGACCAGTTTCAAGTCATAAATAATTAAACAAAGCAATCTAGATTTCTGTGACAGTTAGGATAGAAATGCTGACAGATCTACTGTGCTTAATTAAAAAACTGCTCTGATTTTGCCTATGTCCCCCCTCAAAAACTACAGTGTAATAAAACATGAAAGAAACTCAACAGTAGGATGCTTTACAGGACTTGATGGAAAATGTGTCTTCAATCACTGGTCCACCAAAAACTAAATGGTTGCATATCATTTATGCTTCATGCTCCCTCCCTCCCTCTTGGATTTTGAGTGACTGTCAGCAGAGTAAATGAGCAGTGCCTGGTGAAGTATGGCGTTTCAGTCATGTACTCTGCTTTGCTCACTGCCTCAGCTGAAATCATGCATAACTTTCTGAGTGATAGGGGTGTTGCAAAACCATGAAACATTTATGTGAGAACCCTACACATAACCCTTATGAAAGTGCTAAATTACTCTGTAAACCACTGACATGAGGTAAAGAAAAAAGGTGTTTTTTTTTAATTACTTGCAGTTTATTATAGGGGTGTGCATTTGGCTAAATCCGAGTCAAAAAAAATTCTAAAAATACCTTATCTGCATTTTTTTTATATTATTTCAGCCAGATAGTTCTTTGGGCATTTTTGGCTATCTGAAATTACCAAGTCTGAAAAATCCCTAATATTTTTGGAAGCACCAGATAGTCATAATTAAAGGGCATTTAAAGGGGCTACAGTCAAATTAGAATATAATCTCAAAATAGAATATAATGTATCTGCACACTCCATATTCTATAACCTACTGAGTATTTTATGGGGTTATATAAGAGGTGAATTGCTGTGTCATAACTTGAGAAAACTTGTTTCTAATTTACTAATATGTTTAAAATGTAATGGCTAAGTGAAATGGAAAATGTTGATATTACTGGCACTATTTAGAACCCAGATCCAAGGATCCAAGCAAAAAAAAAAAAATTCCATGGACACCGTTCAAATTGTTATACATTTATACATAATATTTCCAGTTAGTTCACTGAAGAAGGTGGCTGAAACAAGATACTTTTAGGTTTATTCAATTTATATCCTGCCCTCCTTGCCAAAGCAGGCTCAGGGCAGCTCACAATTCATAATAAAACAATAATAAAAACATTAAGTTAAAATGACATTCAGATGCTAAGTACATAGATGGCATTCAGTAGTCTTAAAATGGCAGTCATTTCAGTTAATTCTAATTAATAATTAACTGCCAAA
Source organism: Heteronotia binoei (assembly GCF_032191835.1). Taxonomy (NCBI): domain Eukaryota; kingdom Metazoa; phylum Chordata; class Lepidosauria; order Squamata; family Gekkonidae; genus Heteronotia; species Heteronotia binoei. The sequence continues at coordinate 119,581,266 of NC_083227.1, read as the reverse complement.
TGCTAGCTGAAATAGCGTGGTCTCATAGGCTTTGCAAAACTGGGCAAGGTCCCACAGAGCTCTGACATAAGGGATGGTGATTGAGAAGGCTCTTTTGCATGTTGTTTTGAGTCTTGTCTCTCTCGGCCAAGGGATCAATAGCGAATTTTGAGTTCCCGATCTATGTACCCTCTGGGGAACATGTGGAGAGAGACGGACCCTAAGGTAAACAGGCCTTCAGCCATATAGGGCTTTAAAGGTAATAACCAGCACCTTGTAGCGGATCCAGTATGCCACAGGCAGCCAGTGCAACTCCCATAGCCCAGGCTGTATGTGCTCCCACATGGAGAGCCCCAATAGCAGTCTGCCTGCTGCATTCTGCACTAGCCGCAGCTTCTGGATTCAGGACAAGGGCAGCCCCATGTAAGGGTATTACAGTAGTCCAATCTCGAGGTGACTGTAGATGGATCACAGTTGCCAAGTCACCACACTCAAGGAAAGGAAGCAACTGCCTTACCTGCCTAAAGTGGGAAAAGGCAGATTTGGCAGTGGCTATGATCCGGGTATCCATTGTTAGCGAGGGTTCCAGTAGCACCGCCGGGCTTCTGACCTTGATAGCCATTACTCCAGATTTCTCGTATGATTCTTCTTGCCTTTCAAGGCACATTGATTCTTCTAGACATAATTTGTACTTACTTTTTCCTGAAGATATGATGAACTTGTGCTGTAATCTTGCTACTATGTAATTTTAGCTTTTGTTTTATGGATTAGATTATTTGATGTTACATTGGATTAAATTTCCTTACAGTATATTGCATGTGTATGTGATAACCCAGTTTATTTATTAATAATTCACAATTTGTTTCAATTATATTGTACTTTATTTAGCATCTTATTACATTATATATGCTTTGGTAAAGTTGATTCTCTAAATACTGTAATCCTTCCTATAATGCAGTATTTAGAGTCCAGAATTAGAGAAACTTCTGTGCCTTTAATCTGCCTTTGAAATGGAAACCAACATTAAAACAAAGGTTCACCTGATGCTGAGCATTCTTGCATGTGGGTGGTTATTCATGCATTTTTAACATTCTCCTTTGGAAAAAATCATTGAGGTGTTGGAAGCATGAGGTTCTGTGCAGAAGTTCCTTTGCTCCTGGGGCTGAAAAATCTGAGCTGTGAGCTCTGAGAGAGAGAAAAGCAACACAACAGCCATGCTAGCTTAATGGTTCCATTCCAGAGCTGGAATTAAACTATTTGTCAGGTCTTCATAGGGACTGAATAAGTTCACTGCTGTTTCAGTTTGTATAGAGAAAGAATACCAAGAAGAAGGTGGTTCTGTTCCTCAGGGAGAGTTCATATATGCCACTTGTGTGGTATTAATGCACAGGATTTGTGACACATTTTACTCCAGAAACTATTCCTCTAACCACTGTCAGATTTGAAACTAACTTTGTGTTTAGTGCAGACTAGGATTTGTGTGTATAGGGGTGTATGCCCTTTTCTCCCATGAGGTCTATAGGCACATTGTGTGTGTGTTCACAAGTGTATCTGATACAATCTAAAACCATCATTTAAAGTTTTTTAAAAACCCTCATGGAGTAATGCCCACAACTGTGCTTTTTATACCACACAAAATCAGTGCAGCGACACCAGCTCATACAGTAATGTTTACATGAGTAGCAGAAATGTGGGCCTAGTACATGAAGATTCACCTGGACCTGCAATGATCTTTTAATAATAATAATAATAATAATAATAATAATAATAATAATAATAATAAGCTTTTATTTATATCCCCCCTCCCCGCCGAGGCAGGCTCAGGGCGGCTCACAAGACATGGAGTGTGCCATGATTATAAAATACAATTATACAATAAGATACAATTAAAACACATTAGATAAATAAATAAATTAATTAAAATCACTACAAATTAAACGGTGCTACAGTACATTTTAGATAATAAATGCCAGCTGGCACAATCTCTCTACTTTCCATATTAAGAATAAAAATTCTAGTTAGTTGGAATATGTTTCTGGCAACAAACACTTAAAATAATGAGTGGAGCTGTGCATCTAAAAGTGGCATTGCAGGGACTCAGTCGCTAGAATTACACCCAGCAGTCAAAATACGCTCATGTCCATTGTGTGTAAATGGCATGAAGGAAGCTTTGCAGGGGAGCTCTTAAATTCCAAAGCAAGACTATAATTAGCTGTAATGGTACCCAAAGTAACTTTGCTGCTATCATTCTCAGCAGGCAAACAATTATATTGCAGCAGTATAACTGGAAAGCTATGCTGTAAATACAAAACAGTCATTGGAAATTAGGCTTGCCAATCCCCAGGTCCCAGAGGGGGTTCTTCTGCTTTCCCAGGCTCCTTCTCGCCCCCAGTCAGCTGGCCGACGGGGGGAAGCCCCGCCCCCAAAGCCACCATGTGACTTTCCACCTCCGGAGGCTTCAGTTTCCGATTGGAAAAGCTTCCTCTTGGGATGGTGTGTCTGTGTTACTTTGAAGAAGTTGGCTGCAACTTGTGAGTAGAGATGCCAATCCCTCGTGTCAGAGTCGCCAGAAACAGGGGTGGGGGGGAGAGGGAAGGAAATGTCTGCTGGGCACTTCATTATTCCCTATGAAGAGATCGATTCTCATAGGGGATAATGGGGAATTGATCTGGAGGTATTGAGGGCTCTGGGGGGCCTGTTTTTTGAGGTAGAGGCACCAAATTTTCAGTATAGCAGCTAGTGCCTTCCCCCAAAATACCTTCCAAGTTTCAAAACGATTAGACCAGGAGGTCCAATGCTATGAGCCCCAAAAGAAGGTGCCCCTATCCTTCATTATTTCCTATGGAAGGCATTTAAAAAGGTGTGCTGTCCCTTTAAATGTGATGGCCAGAACTCCCTTAGAGTTCAATTATGTTTGTCACACCCTTGCTCCTGGCTCTGTCCCCAATGTTGCCTGGCTCCACTCCCAAAGTCCCCAGATATTTCTTGAATTGGACTTGGCAACCCTATTGGAAATATATACTCCATATTCTAAATACATCTAAAATTAAACTAAACAATTTATTTGCTATTTGCTATTCAAGACACAACATTGATTTTATTTTTGTTGATTTTTTAAAATGCTGATAAATATAGAGCTGTCAACTTACTTGCTATGGTTAATGGTCCATATGGACTCTAAAAGGAAGTTGTATTTGCATTGATACTACATGCTTAACTTGAGTCATGATGCACAGATATGGCTAGAATTTTTTGATTGATCCTAGAATTATCCATGCAACCCAGAAAGACTCTGCATAAGCACAAAGAAACATTATAAATTAATATATGGATAATAAAACAGATTACTTACTTTTGGCAGCAGATATTGCCAAAACCATACTAGGAAAACAAAAACTAGAAATGAAAGCCAAATTTAGAATGACAAAAAATATTATTTTAGATTTTTAAGTATATATGATCTATAAAAAGTTACTGCACTAAGGCTGCAATCCTAAACATATTTATTTATTTAGAAGATTTTAATGCTGCCTCTCCAGAGCCCTGTTTGAGGCAACTTAGAAATGAAATCCTCATAAATTATCAATAGACAATAAAACAAATAATTAAAACAGACCTCAGAGCCAAAGCAAATGATAAAGATAAAACCCCTAATTAAAATCCTGGATAAAAATAAATGCTTTGTCCTAAACAACAGTCATATAGGTGCCAGGTGAACTTCCAAGGGGAAGATGTTCCAAAGGTGAGATGACACCACAAAAATTTCTTGTCTTTAATCACCACCTGTCTCACCTCTGCAGGTGATGCACAGAGAGAAAGGTTTGAGAGGCAAATTTTAACTGGCAGTCTGGAGAGTACAGGAAGAGAAGGTCCTTCAAGCTGTTTAGGACCTTAAATGTAAGAACTAACAATTTGAATAGTAGTCAGAAACACATGGGTAGCCAGTGCAGATCTTTCAGTGCAGGGGTGATATATTCTTTTTAACCAATAGCCTGGCTGTCCAATTTTAGACCAGATGAAGTTTTTGGACCATTTTCAAAGGCAGCTCCACTTATAGCCCATTACATTAATCTGACTTGAATATAATCAGAGTGTGGCTCACCTTGACCAGGTCACACTTTCTAGGAATCAGCCTAAACTGAAAAGGAACTGTGTACCACAGAGGAGACCCATATGTCCTCCAACCATAGGTCAGGTTCCAACAGCACCCCCATGTTATTAACTTGTTCTTTACTAGACTATAAGTTCTATTTAACGCGGTGGAATTTGCTTCTGAATATCCATGCTTAGGATTGCACTAGAGGGAGGATAGTAAATGGATTAATTTGATGTTAGTAGCAGCAAGACAAGTGATAGCAAGGAATTGGAAAGAACCTGAGGAACTGACAATTAATCACTGGAGGGATAAAATGAATAATATAATAATATTGGAGTATTTAACGATGAAGATACGAAGAATGAATGGATTAAAGGTTAGGGAACAAGAGGAGGGCTGGTTTAGAAAGATGGTGAGGTATCTGGAAAAGTTTAAACAATTTAAGACGATTGGTTGGTTAATAAGGAAATGAATAAATAAGAAGGTTAAATAGAGGGAAGGAGTTGTATTTGGATGAAATATTTATAATTATAAATATATGGAATATTATAATGTATCTATGGCCTGGGACTCTCACAGAGGTGTAGTGGTGTTGGAATATATAACAATAAAATTTTAAAAATTAAAAAAAGGATTGCACTAGAGGTCAGATGGTTAGCCCATTTACAATACCATCCCAAATAGTTCAATCAGCGCCGATGCCAGGGTTTCTGGCACCCTAAGTGGCAAAGGCCCACCAGCCTTGGAGAGCACAAGCTTTCCCGCCGCCCCTACTTAGCCTTTCCAGGTCTGAGCAGGGGCGGTGGGGTGGCTAGTATGCTGGGAGGCACTCAGAGCAAGAACCCCCTTGCAGCAGTGCACCCATTGCCATGCTGCCCCTGCTCAGCCCCTCCCCTGCTGCCTTCCTGGGCAGCAGTGAGCATGCAACGGGGATGCATGGTGCTGCAGCAAGGGAGGGCTGGTTCCAAGTGCCTTTCAGGCAGCACATGTGCTATAATGCCCCTGCAGAGCCTTCTCAGGTCTGTCAGACCTGGGAATGCTGAGCAGGGGCATGGTAACAAGTCAGTTGACTGGAAGGCACTTGGAGCCAGCCCTTCCTTGATGTGGCACACCCACCACCCCCGCTAAGCCCCTTCCATCTCTGCCACCTTCCCAAGCGGCAGCAAGGGCAAGCACAGCAAGTGGTGGGGTGCACAGCAAAGGGGGTCAGCTCTGAGCACCTCCCAGGCCCATGTGCTGCAGCACTGACCTGCTGCCCCCACTCAGCCCCTTCTCTGCTGCCATCCAGGAAGGCAACAAGGCAGCAAGGGTGAGCATGGGATGGGGCACTGGGGGTGGTGGGGTACCCACTGCCTGCCCCTGAGGCCAGGTGGCACCCCAGGCAGCTGCCTTCTTGGTGTACTGGGTTGTGCTGGTCCTGAGTTCAATTGATTTAGAAGGGTGCATCTCTGCTTAGAATGCCAGTCCAGTTAAGTATTATAGATACTTCAGAGAATGGTATGGAACACCTGAAGAAACATTGTCCATCCCCAGATGCTGAACTCCTATTTCTTGAAGAGTTCCAGAAATCTGTGATCAGAGCTATATTTGCATTCTCTTTCCATCTTGGCTAACAGGTATTGATGTTATCATCTTGTATTAATTGACCAGTTTGGGCTACTTCCAATGAATAATGAGACTTGACACTGAGTTTGTTTAGGACATACATGATTTTATTAAGATCCTTTTCAGTGGCCAAATTATGAAGTTAATTTTAAATGATGTCAATAATACTTAAAGGGTATGGGCAGGTACTCTCTGAAGCATAAATTGAATTCAACATAAATTAATTTGACAAAATCATATAGATATTGCAGAGAACATCTTAGCTACCCTGGGCCATCAGTTACCATTTATTTTTCTTATTTGCTTTTTAAAAACAGGTAAACATGAAGACAAGAGGGTTTTTTAAAGCACAGCAGCCACCTAACATTATTTCAAAAACTGAGTGCATTCTTTACCAAAGAAAACCAATCGATCAAAGGCCAGATAAATGTAAATAAGACAACTTCCACATTTATTTCACATATTTTTGTGGACTTTTTAATTGTCCTATATTAAAAATGGGATACGTGGTATGTTTCTAGCATGATGGTTGCATGGACTTGATGCTGCTTGAGGAACAGAAAAATGTGCAGGGACTGACTACTGGAAGCTGGATCCACGTGTCCCCTGGACAGAACCCTTGAATCATAAGTAACATGCAGGTGTTGGCATATATTTTTTCACTTTAAGATAAGGATTTCCCACATTTTACAACTCTTCTTGTTTCCCACTATTCAGCGTAGGCTTCCCAACCCTCCCGCCCTGGTGGGGGACCCCAGGATTTCCACCCTCTTCCCCCGCTCCCCAAAAAAATGGAAGCGGGGGAGGGGGGAAACAGCACTGGGGAGCATGGCAAGCCGCCCCATCCCGGAGTGGGCGAGGCCGCCGCACCGCTGCCACCCCATCCCCGCCCACCGCAGCTGCTCCTCCGAGATGGGCCCAGGCTGAGCCAATCTCAGAGGAGCAGCCAAGAGGCGGCAGCAGCGCAGGCAAAACCAAAGAAGGGAAGGGCGGAGGCAGGCCATGAGCATGGCGAGCTGCGAATCCGGGCCCTTCTAGGACCTGGACTCGCGGCTCACCACGCCCCCGACCTGCCTCCACCCCCCTTTGATTCCACCCCAGAGGCCGAGCGGAGCGGGCGAGGCCACCACGCCACTGCCGCCTCTTCTCCGCTCGCTGTGGCTGCTCCTCCGAGATGGGCTCAGGCTGATGGGGCCTGCCTCTGACCTCGAGATGGGGCGGCTTGCCACGCTTCCCAGTGCCGTTTCCCCCCTCCCCCTAGCTCCACCCCAGTGTCTCCTGGCTCCACCCCCAAAGTCTCCTGGCTCCACCCCCAAAGTTGGACTTGGCAACCCTAATTCAGGGTCAGGCCAGAAGACTGTGAGTTGGGCCCAATTTTCCACTAATGGAAGGAGAGGGGAAATTTTCACATTTTTCTCTTTCTTGTTACGGAATCCCAATCTGCCTCTCATGCTTTCCTGCTCCTTGGAAGTAGTATTTGCAGAGATCAATGGCCTGTAGAGGAAGAGGGAGGCAGGAATGTTAAATTTGAGTGAAAGAAGTGCCTCATTTGAGCAAAAAACCCCACCCTTTTCAGGATTCAAGATGGCTCACTTGAAAATCCATCCTGGCTAATGTTTGGCAAGAGCCCTCCAGCAAAAAATCTCCTGCTGGAAAAGTTAAAGGTTAGCTTTTGTCAAGGGCTGGGCAACAGGCATGCAAGTAGCAGCACTTGGCTCCCCTCCAAAAAGCCCCCAGTCCCATTTATTCCTGTTGTTTACTTTCCATTTGTCCCCACATTTCCTGTTAACCTTTTGAATCTTCAGATTCTGCTATCTAATCCTTACATAGCTAAATGGGGATGGAGACCAATCTTTTGTACTCTCATTGAGATTTTACTGAGGAAATGATCCCTGGCCAGAGCTATGGAAGGGGTAGGGTTACCAATCTCCAGGTGGTGGCTGGAGATCCCCAGCTTTATAGTGAATAATGGGAAAATGCCACCAACATGGTCTGAGGCATTAATAATTACTATTCCAAAAGAGAACAAAGATCCAGAGTTACAGAGATCCAGGTTACAGAGATCAGTTCCCCTTAAAAAAAGGCTGCTTTGGAAGGTGAACTCTGTGGCATTATGTATCAATGAGGTCCCTCCACAAACTCCACTCCCAGCCCCCCAAATCTCCTGGAATTTTCCAACCCACAGCTGTCAACCTTAGGAAGGGGTGTCAGCTATACAGACCTCTAGGTCCTTCTTGGGCCTACACTCTTCCCATCAAGATCCACAAAGGTGAGTCGAGCAGTCTGGGGCTTCACCCAGAAGAGGCCAATAGACAGAAAGTGAAGGAAAGTTAGCAGTTTTTAAATATTTGCTTTACTCTTATCATTCAGAAACATACATCTGCACACATCTTGCAGATGAGTGAGCTGAGGTGGTGGTGAGGGAGTCCACAGCCTGAGAAACCCCAGGTGGGCAGACAAGCCAAGACCGTGGCCCCAATCTCCACTGTCCAAAAGATGTGTCTGCACATTGCCCCCCCCCCACTTTATGTGAATAAAATCTGTGCACAGTAATAATTAATAAAGTATAAACACAGAAAAAGTCTTTAGGTTTTTCTCCAAAGATTGCATTGTGCTTTCATTTTATTCATTATTATTTGCACTTGCTTTCAGCATTACATTCTGTAAGGAAAAGCATCCTACTTTTCATACACATGGACATCGTGATCACCAGTATGGTTGCCAGGGTGTCTGGAGTTTTGACTCGCACACATCTGCTCTAAGAAGTGGACTTTGCCCACAGTTTCTGAGGCTTATGTGGATACTATAAGCCTCAGCTTTGCAGCAGCATTCTACATCTCTGGATGGGTGTTAGCCAGAACTACAGACGAGCTTCCAGCTGTTCCTTGCATGCCCAGTCTTGGCCACTGCAGTGGAAGAAGCCATGCCACCATGAACTGTACAGGCAAACAGTTTTCAGCCTGTTTCCATGAACCAAAGGCTAACACCACCAGAATCCATCTTGTTTTCCTGACTCCATATTCAACAGCTGTTTCAACTTCTGCATAAGGCAATCAGGCATATCCTGCCAGACCACTCAAGCCTTTGTCTAACAGAACTCAAGACAAAGACTAGTGCCAAGAAGAAGACTAAAGAAGAGGAAGACCATCTTCAGCCAAGAGCCAAGTTCCATTGTACAAACCGGGCATTACCTAGGCAATGATTTGGCTCTCTATTGTCACCCTTTTAGATACGTTTAATAGTCTTAAGCATCTCCCCACCCAGTAATCTCTCCCATTCTTCTCCCCAACTGTCATTTTGGAGCCTCCCCCTGGCCATTTCAACCTGAAAGTTTAACCAGGTATCCAGGATCCAGGCAAGTCCATTGGTCAAGAGCAAGCACCCAATTAGGTGCCACCAAGGAACTTTCTATTGGCTACTGCAGTAGTCCAGCCCTTATGGTCACTGCAGAGCCTCCCCTTTCTCTTCCCTCATACCTCCTAGCCCCTGAGGGTCTAAGGTAGTCTATTTAACCTCTGACCCAACTCCACTCATGTGTGCATCTAGCAGTACCCCAGTTCCGCTGTCTAGATCCATCCCCAATTCTGGCCACAGTTTTGGGTCCATTTCCCCGTCCTCTTACGTCGCCATTGGAGCCTTCCTTGAAGACTACGATAGGTAAATATTACCCTGTGTGTCTACCCTTTATGTTCTTCTATCCATATATCTATATTTCCTAGGACTGTATGTGTGATTGTAGGTGTACTTTTATCTTGTAGGGAAGACTATATTTTTCTCAATAAATTATAATTGGTTTTACTAAATTAGAGTCCCCATTATTTAAGCATTACTCTCTGGATGGTTAATCTTGTATACATTGGGAAAACGATCCCTAGTGAGCCAGGTGCCCACCTGACTAATTCCCCAACCTCGTTTTGAGGGCATTTTGGCTTACAATTCATTTTAATTTCCACTGGTTTCAATGGAAAAGCTTAGAAGTTTTTAAGGTTTTTATGATATGTGCCTGAAATATTTTGTAAAATTCTAAACTGAAACCATCTTTCCCTGGAACTTTGTTTGGGTTTTAACTGTTTAATTGTATCTACTATTTCCTGTGATGTGATAGGTTTGTCCAGGAAAGACTTTGAGAGTTGGTTAGTTTGTTAAATAAATTCTTTTCAGTTAGATATTGAGAATTTTTGGTGATACTGGGTGATAAAGAGGAATTAAATTTTTTATAATATGAATTCATGATATTTACTATATTTTTGATTGAAAGTAAATCTGGCCTCTACTATCACTCATAAATGCTATGTTCTTGTTATTTTTAAACTCTCCGTGAGAATAGTTTTAAGGCTTTATTAGACATCTGCCAGAGCTGCTGTTTAACAATTAATAAATTTGTTTAAATTGAGGAGATTTCAGTCGCTTCTACAAATTTTCTTTCTGCTAGTAACCTTTTAAAGATCTTTTTATTCCCTGTAGCCTTATGTTGTTGTTCCAGATTCTCTATTGTGTCTAATAATTTATTTAACTTTTCTTGTTTGTTTTTTTTAGGTGTGATGTTGCTGCTATTATTCTGCTACTTGGTACAGATTTAAATGCATCCCAAACTACAATTGGCTCAACTTCATTGGTGGCATTAAGTTCAGAATAATCTTTAATATGCGATCTGAGTTCTTGTTGTACCTCAACATTTAATAAAATAGAATTATCGAAAGACTAACATCTGTCTTTTGTAGGGGGATCGGGTTTAGCAAGTCAGCAGTCTGCTGAAGAGTGATCAGACCACCTACAAATACCTATTTCAGAGTCAATTTTCTGTCAATTCCTTTGATAATAGTATATAATCTATCCTGGAATATGAATTGAATCTTGGGGAATAGAAGGTAAAGCCCTCAATTCTAGGATGTTTTACCCTTTAGCTATCAATAAACTGAAAGTTGAAGTTTAATGTTTAAAGACTTTAGTGATGGACAAAATAGGATCAGTATAATGGTGCTTTGAAGAACTTCAACAATAACTTTTCGGAGTAATATCCCTTTAATCCTACAATCAGCCATGATCATAGCTATCCTGAATTTTTTAGCTACTGCCAGTAATTCAAAAAAGGTAAGGAAGGGCAGCACAGCCAGCCAATCAAAAGCAGCTAACCAATAAAAAGGACAAACAGGTAGGCAAAGTACAATTCACCACAGGGCTTTGGGTGTGGTATCTAGATAAACCAATGGGGATTAATTGCTCCAGCACAACACCAAAACAAAAACAAAAAGTTGAAAACTGTAACAGTCTGTAAACAAAAATACAACACTCATATGGAGAAGTTTCACATAAAAACAGATGGTGTGGCTTCACCCTGATAGTGTTATGATTTGAGGAACCCTGGGGGTGGAGAAAAATCAGATTAGGGTTGCAGTCTGGAAGATGCCAAAGCTGGCTTCAAAAGATAAGAACCAGGGGGGAGGGGGCAGGTTGAGTTTTTCGTTTTCACTTTTAAACACACACACACACAGAGCAACAGTGAATAGTTAAAATATGATATAATTACCTTGGTACTAACCAGGGATATTGTAATTTTTACCAAAAAATGGTGGTTGACATTCTAACTTACTTTGTTCACAATGCCTATTTCATGTCAAATCAAACTCCTAGCTTAACTGTCTCAATAATTTCCTCACAATTCAAAACAAAAAGAATTCCTAGCAGTTTTGCAATGGTGGCATGGCAGCTGACCAGGCAGCTTTTGTTAATGCAAGCTCACAATTACTGGCTTGCTTAGATGATGTATGACCCAGAGTCAGCACTGTAGGTCATACACCACTAAAAATCAGGTTCGTTGGCATGTATGTGATTAACACCAACTGTGCAGGGGGAAAGGCAGCTGTCAGAAACATTTGTTGTATTAGTGCATACTGTGAACTAACAGGACTGAGAGCACAATCCTTTGTGAGGGAGGCCCAAAGTGCTTTGGGAGCAAACCATCTTCCACGTTGGTGGAAATTGCATTTGCGCCCGCGTAAGTCCAATTCTGCCTTGCCAGAGGGGACTTACGTGGGCGTGGGGCCGCCAGAGCACCGCTCTGCCTGAGAGTGCCGCCGCCGTAGGGCTGCACCCAAGTGGAGGCATACGTCCAGCAGAGCAACCCACACCAGCACAAGAGGGGGAGGAGTCAGGGGCACAGCCAGGTTTAGGTGGCTCCCTAAGGAGTTCGGGCCATGACATGCCTCCCCAAGAGGCATAAAGTTATATCCCATAGGCACGCATTGAAATCAAAAACAAAGGTTGCCTCCGCCGCCACGGGAGCTTGCAAACCCATTAGGAAGCGGTGTAATTGCCTCACCAATCCCTTTGCACCCCAGGCTGACGAGTCCCCTCCCCAGCAGCCAATTGCCATCCCCCCCCTCCTAGAAATACTTCCGCTCCGGCCTCGCACAACCTATTTGTTAGGGACAGCCGCATGTGGCAAGGGGCTCTGCCGGGGAGCTCCTTGCCATGCGGACTTAGAGTGAGGGACAGGCACGTTGGTGATGGGCTCTTCACTATGCAATTGCTTTGACAGTATCTTTGACTTGTGAGGGGGAGAGCGAGGTCTCTCTCCTGGGGCTAACTGCTCTTGTTTACAGGTCTCCACAGGTTCCTGGCTTCCGGAGCTTTAGCATGCAAGGACTGTCGCCCATGGCTGGGTAAGTGCAACTGTGCACCCCCACTATCCTCCCCCTTCACTCGCTCAAGACTGGGTGGTGTGCAAGCATCTCTGGCACTTGAACCAGGCAGCAAGCTCAGGCAGGGAAGGGGTTGCTGGCCCTGCTCCCATGCTGCTGCCTGCTCCCTTTCCTTGGTCTGTCCTTGGCTGCATTCCCACCACTGGCAGGTTATGGGGGGGGGCGTGTCTGGCAGCTGCCTTGATGTGGGGAGGTGGGTCGGAGACTGTCCCTTTAAGAGAGCGCCTGGCTGAAATGCAGCCTGCTCCTCCAGCTGCTGCCCCTACAGGTGCTCTTGATCTCTGCTTCTGTTTTGCAGGTGGGAATCCAGGAAAGAAGCTTCCATGTGTGGCACCCCACCCACCCCTCCACTCCCTCAGCTGTTCCTGCCTGCCGCTCTGAATGGAGCCCCGCCTCGGTGAGACTGCCCAACGTGCACCGGGGAAACCGTTGCACTCTGTTCTGGAAAAATAAAGTCTGAGCTGTGCCCTCTGTTGTCTCTCCTGCTTGGCATCTGCTGTACATTCCCTGGGTGCCTCCCCCCACCACTCTGTCAGTGGCCTCTCTGAGGGGATGCCTGGGAGGGTGGGCACATTTGGTTCTTGGGGGTGGGTGGGGAGAGGACTATGAGCTGCCACACTGCCCCCACGTGGCTGGACAGGGGAAGGGGGTTGTTGCACAGGGTACAAGAGGGGGGGCTGATGAAGTGGATGCATGCTCAGCGACTCACACTCTGAGTTTTGCGGCCCCCAGGGGAGGTGTTCCATACACATGGCAGGGGGTGTCAGGGCAACACAGGGGGTCTCTGGGTGGGGGGTGTCTGTTGGACTTGGTGTTCTGCTCACTCCCAGACACACATTCCAGCCACTGTCTATGGCAGTGAACTCCTGCACTTTGTACATCCTGTATGTCTGTGCATGCCTCTGTCCATCTGCCTGCCATTGGCAGAGTCTCCGACAGTGGGAGGGTGGGAGGGGATTGACAGTGGGAGGGTGTGAGGGCCTCTCAGAGCAGACTTTCTACCCCCTCTCCCAGTCACATTTAATGGGCTGGCCAATCTTGTGGTCCCACGTGACCCTGTCCCTCCCCCACCCCCGCCTCGGCAGCAGGCCAATGGCGTGACATGGCCGGAATCACCATGGCAACAGCTTCTCTCTGGCTTGTCCACTCGCGTTCCCCCTCCCCGCCTGGCATAATGTCTCCCCTTTGGGAGCTGACTGCGGCCACCTACACTACTTCTATGCTCGAGTGCAGCTACACAGCGGTTCTCAGGATTGGGCTGTCCACCACATTTCTGAGATAGCAGTACAAAGATGTATAAGTTCAGTTAATACAAATGAACCTACTCATGCTTTGGAGGCAAGTCGTTAAAATAGGTAAGCCTGAAACACTTCAGAAACAAGCCACACAATTCTCCCCACCCACCTGAAACACTTCAGAAACAAGCCACACAATTCTCCCCACCCTAAGGAAACGGCCTCTTATGTAAGCTGCATTCTTTCCCCTGATAGGTGAATTAAATAAGTGGATGGAGAACAGGAGTTGCAGCAAAAACACAGTTGTGATCTAGACCTGATAAACATTCAATCAGCCAGGCAAAATGGTCAAGTTTAAAAGAGAAGTAAGCTACTCAGTTTCCCTCCTCCCCTTGGCAGAATTTAAACACCTCTCTTTTCTTTTCACTTTCTTGATTTTTCAAACACAAACTTGAGAGATGTGGAATGTGGAATCAGAATTTCTGTTACACAAAGGGCCTACAGGTATGTGAACCCCAATACTTGGAGAACCATCCCTATATGTCAAGAACACATGCACACATGCATGTATCCAGGTAAAATTAAATTAGGGACCACTACCTCTTGTATAGCAAAGACCAGAATTTGCTAGTAGTACTTCACTGTGGGAATGGGAAGGTTCCCAGAAACAGAGCAGGAGGAAAATAGAATAAAAGGCTAAATCTTTATTTAGAACAAATAGATTAAGAAAAACAAGAGGCATTTAGAATGCTGCATACTCACACACTCATGCACACAGAGAGACAACCTTAGTCCTAGACAGCCTAACATCTAAGCAATAAAAGGACACAATAAAGGGTGCCAGATACAAACATACCAACCTGTCTGATGTGGTGAGGGAGTCCTGAGGTTCTGGGGCAGAAGCAGAGTGAAGAAAAAAGAAACAGGGTAGAAACTGAGAGTGTTCAGAGTGTAGTGATCACACTGCTCCTGTGCTTCCATGGCATACCTGGACCAATCAGACAGACAGAAACCCGCCATTTAAGTACCTCACCAACTTTGCCACTGGTCATTTGCAGTGTCTATTAAATTTATTTGGGAGTTGTTGCAATATGAGGTAGGGATGAGTGGGGCACAAGAGCCAGATGTGTGTGTATGATCATGCACATTAAATCCAGAGTGGGGGTAGCTATGGTGGCTCATGTGATCGTACCATAAAAATGACAAGCTGCTATAATAATAAAAGCATGACTATAACTTCTGAAGCAAGGAATAAAGGGGTGAGGTTGGTACTATTATAGCAGGTGTCAGGGATTCATGACAAAAACCAAAACAGGATCAAATTTTTATCACCATTTTTACATTCCCTCCAAATGTCCCATGGCGCAGAGTGGTAAAGCTGCAGTACTGCAGTCCTAAGCTCTGCTCACGACCTGAGTTCGATCCCGGCAGAAGCTGGGTTCAGGTAGCTGGTTCCAGGTTGACTCAGCTTTCCATTCTTCCGAGGTCAGTAAAATGAGTACCCAGCTTGCTGGGGGAAAGTGTAGATGACTGGAGAAGGCAATAGCAAACCACCCCATTAAAAAAAGTCTGCCGTGAGAACTTCATGATGTGACGTCATCCCAGAGTCGAAAACGACTGTTGCTTGCACAAGGGACAACCTTTACCTTTTACCAAATGTCTGCCTTTTGTTGATTTTTCTCTCAGAATTAGTTTGCAAGGTAGCAAAAGTGTTCACTTGCGTATGGAGAGGGCATAAATCCCCATTGTCAAGTCAACCAGGATGATGCTCTCTGACTTGCTTCACTGCAGTGCATCAAAACCGCCACAGTACTGCTTAATAAGATAAGGTGGTTCCTATTGCCAAGAAAACCCATTGCCACTATAGGTGTTTCCTATACTGCTACACTATATTTCCTATTGCTAGTACAGATATTTCCTAATAGGAAACGACAGGTGTTTCCTGTTGCCACTATAGGTGTTTCCTATACTGCTTCACTCTATCAGTTTCATTGCTGAGCAACAATGTTAGATCTGTTTATCAATGCGGTTTTATTAGCCCGTAGCGACTTTACTAAGAAGCCATATCTGATTGGCTATGTTGTCTCTTGAGGTTATTAGTTTACACATTATAAATAGGATCTCTAATTGATTGCAATCATGCAATGAAGAAGAGGAAAATGTGTTGAAAAAGCAACAGAGGAGGCAAATTCTTTGACAGCTAATAACTTCAAGCCCAGTCCTCCAAAGGTATAAAGGTACATGGAAGGGCATATCTGCACCCCCTTAGTACTTTTTCCCCCCTGAAAAATCTCACAAGAGAAAACTTTTGCACAAGCTTGTTCATGATTAAGCCATGGTGAAAAGTAATATAGTGTTTCAGGTATGACTGTTCATCAGCCTTTTACTGTGTAATGATGTCTTTCTTCCCCAACATTCTCATGTATTGATTAATTAGAAAGCATGAGGCTGGCTGACATTTGCAATGTGGCACTGATTGATTCTAGTGGTTAGTGTCACAGTTTGATGTTCCTGCATTTTTCTCCGCTAAGCCTGGAGATAACATGAGACAAGTTAACTCAAAGGGCTCCATGCCCTGTTACTAGAAATAAATTGTGACATGCAATCCTTAACCATGTCCCATGCCTTTTTCCCTGAGTCTCCAAATCCAATTCAGAAAATTTCCTTGAAGTCTGACCTGTTTCTGTTTAGCACAGATTTAATCTTTCCGCTTGTGAATACAAGCTGTTGACAAAATAACATTCTTGTATGTTGAAGCAAGGCCTGGCAAAGAGAGAACATTTTAATAGTGTCATGTAGAATAATCAACTCTCCTTGAGGACACAGATCAATTCTATCTCTGTCTGAATAACCATTAAATGCAAAAGGCATTACAGCACAGGATAGGATAAAATGATGGGTAAGGGTTGTTCCAGCTCATGTAGCATTATGGTTAACTATGAACTGCAAGCCAAGTCTTTTAGCCAAGAAGAATTCTTTGACAGGGATCATTTGTGATTTTGAAACTCTGTAGCATGAATCCTTTGGGGTGCCATTGGTATTCATTTACATAGATCCAAGTGGGCAGCCATGTTGGACTGAAGCAGTAGAACAAAGTAGGGCTCAAGTTGCACCTCTAAGACCAACAAAGTTTTTATTCAGAACGTAATTTTTTGTACGCAAGCATACTTCTTCAGACGAGTGGATAAGGTACAGCTTATGTTTTGAATAAAAAGGCAAAAGGCATTACAGCACAGGATAGGATAAAATGATGGGTAAGGGTTGTTCCAGCTCATGTAGCATTATGGTTAACTATGAACTGCAAGCCAAGTCTTTTAGCCAAGAAGAATTCTTTGACAGGGATCATTTGTGATTTTGAAACTCTGTAGCATGAATCCTTTGGGGTGCCATTGGTATTCATTTACATAGATCCAAGTGGGCAGCCATGTTGGACTGAAGCAGTAGAACAAAGTAGGGCTCAAGTTGCACCTCTAAGACCAACAAAGTTTTTATTCAGAACGTAATTTTTTGTACGCAAGCATACTTCTTCAGACGAGTGGATAAGGTACAGCTTATGTTTTGAATAAAACTTTGCCTTAAAGGTGCGAGTTGAGTCCTACTTTGTTCATTGGTATTCATTGTTTCTTTTAGGTCAACTTTAATTGAAAATAGTGTAGTGACTCTCTAAAATACATTCCCTGCCACAACTTTTGTTAGTCTTTAAGTTGCTATTGGACTCTTGCTCTGTTCTACTATAAAAACAGCAACAGGATACATTATTTTTACCTTGCTAATGATAAACATATTTGAGTATGCAACTCTTGGCAAGTCATCTTGTTAACAAGTCATAGGGAATCCAGTTTCCAAGAATAACCATTGACAGACAGTGTCCATCAAATCCCACCATAGCCCATTCTATTACCTCTATGTGATAAGCTACCAGTTATATCATGATTGTTTTGTTATCATTGCACCATATTGTAACATTATTATCATTTTAGATTTAAAACTAGTAGCATCTTAGAACCAAGCGAGAGTTTCAGGGTATAAGATTTGGACAGTGAAAGCTCCCTTCGACATGAGTAGAGAAATGGAGATCTTTGAGTCCTTTTAGCCTAATCAGAAGGTGGAAGAGGTGTTGCAAAGAATTTATTGTTATTTTTGTAACACTGGTAGATTCCACACAGGGACAGGTTTGTAATACAGTGCTGT
This sequence comes from Heteronotia binoei, assembly GCF_032191835.1. Classification (NCBI taxonomy): domain Eukaryota; kingdom Metazoa; phylum Chordata; class Lepidosauria; order Squamata; family Gekkonidae; genus Heteronotia; species Heteronotia binoei. The sequence goes on along the minus strand of NC_083227.1, from coordinate 119,563,459 downwards.
GGCAACTGGGCTGCCACATGACAGGTTTCCCTGCAGTTTTCCTATGCCAGCCCAGTGACAGCAGGCCCATAGGCAGGATTTTTTTCCTTTGTGGGTATTTAATTTTTAAAGGGGCTGTCGATGACTAAGTTAAAGTTAATCAAAGTTAATTAGATTTACTGGCCCCATGCAATACCAGCCACTTCTTCTGTGGAGGAGGCTTGGGTGAAAGTAGTTCTTTTAATCAGCAAATAAATATAGTTATATTGATACATTATAACAGTGTGCATATCAGGTTCTCAGAATTTCCAGCTTTTATTTTTAAAAGTAATTCTCTAATCCCCTTTGTTTTATAGATATGTCTTTCCATTATATAGCCACAAAAAGGAGATAGAGATTTTTTTTTTTTTAAAGGAAGATGTGAATCCAGAGAATCTGGTAATCAGACTAACCTGTGTGGAAATGATCTTTCTTTTTTTTACAGAGTGATAGCTGTGTTAGTCTGTTGCAGCAAAACCAAAAAGTCTTGTGGAATTAATATGTTCATGGGGACTAGAAACCACACGACCATATGCATGAACTGCATTATCAGTAAGAAAATAAATATATATTGCAAACCCCGCCCTCTCAAAAAAAAATTGTAAACTGTATGGTCAGAAGGATATAAAAGATACAACCTCTCATATTTCCATACAAAGCCAATTACATACTATACTAGATAAATCATAGGGATACTGAAAACATCATAATGCGTGATAACAGAACTTTTGTAGATTTGCTAAGCTCATTCTACACCTGGAGTGTGATAGAAAACCAATATAATCAAGGCCTAATGAGATAGAGTCTAGGTTTGTGTTTAATTCTAATTTAGCTGTATTACATTAGAGTCTTCCTTTCAACACTGTCTTCAGTGACATTATTACAATAAGAGCAAGACAGAACATTCATATATTCAGGGATTTTTTTGAGCAAGAATGCACAGGAATGCAATTCTGGCTGGCTTGGCATCAGGGTGTGTGGCCTAATATGCAAATGAGTTCCTGTTGGGCTTTTTCTACCAAAAAGCTCTGCATATACTTAGACGGATTACTGTTCTGATCTACCAGTGCCCTTCTTATGTTCTTCTGTACTGTCTAATCCACCATCATCAACAAAAAGGTGATCAGAAATTACTCAGTTACCATATTTTAATTCTATCCAAGTTGTTCAAGAGGGACAACCATAATTTCTGTTACTGCAAAAGACTGCCCAACCTACACAGGGATCCCCAGTGCTGTGCACAAGGACATCATGGCACCCATCAGCCCCTTTTCTGGCACACATCAAATGCTTTCTGGAAGTGGATGGGGCTAGGTGGAGCTTTTGCCCAGCAGAACTTCTGATTAGCTGCACAGATAAAAAGGCATCATTTTAACAGAGTTTCTGGCCTCATTTCCTCTGGCAGCAGGGTTGCCAGCCTCCTGCTTTTACAACTGGCAGAGATCAGCTCCCCTAAAGAAAATGGCTGCTTTGAAGGGCGGACTCTATGGCACTGTACCATGCTGAGGCCCCTCCCCTCCCCAAACCCTGCCCTCTCCCAGCTCCACCCAAAATGTCTCCAGTATTTTCCAACACAAACCTGGCAACCCTACCTGTAGGCTTCCCAATCTCCAGGTCCCAGCGGGGGATCCCCCATTTTTACAGGATTCTCCCCACCCCCAGCCAGTTGGCCGGCGGGGGAAGCCCCGCCCCCCACAGTCACCATGTAGTTTTAGAGCTCCTGCAGGTCCGTTTTTAAATATGTGCCTTTAAGGTTGAGCAGGAAGCAGGAAATAGGAAGGGCTTCGGAGAATGGCCCCTCTCTTTGTTTTGCTTTCGTTTTCAGATCAAGAAAAGTTCTGCAGGAAGAAGACCCAGTAAGTATTTGTGTGTGTGAGAGAGGGAGGGGGCAGGGGATTCCCTGGTTTGGAGGCCCTCCCCCCACTTTAGAAAGCGGGGGGGGGGAGGGAAATGTCTACTGGGCACTCTGTTATTCCCTATGGAGAACAATTCCATAGGGAATAATGAGGAATTGATCCGCGGGTATTGGGGGCTTGGAAGGGCTATATTTTGAGGTAGAGGCACCAAAATTTTAGTATAGCATCTAATGCCTTTCCCCAAAATACCCCCCAAGTTTCAAAACGATTGGACCATGGGGTCCAATTCTATGAGCCCCAAAAGATGGTGCCCCTATCCTTCATTATTTCCTATGGAAGAAAGGCATTTTAAAAGGTGTGCTGCCCCTTTAAATGGCCAGAACTCCCTTGGAGTTCAATTATGCTTGTCACATCCTTGTTCCTGGCTCCACCCCCAAAATCCCCAGATATTTCTTGAATTGAACTTGGCAACCCTATCTACCTGGGGGCCATTTTGTGCTTGTACCCACCACCCTGTGTCAGAATTCCAAAAGAGCCCACAGGCTCAGAAAGGCTGGAGACCCCCATCTAAACAAACAGCTGGGTCGTGTGTGTAATGACTGTTAACTTTGAAGAGTAACATTGTTAGATTCTAACAAAGTAGTAGAGTATAGATCATTATTCCTTTGCCTGTTTGAAAACGTCTGGAGCATCTGTTTATTTGTTTGTACATTGGTAGTGTTCTTTTGTCCATATGCTGTGAAATTATAATGTCTATTTGTAACTGAATGAAAATTTCTTGCCGTTCCTTATTAATGAAATTAACACTTATTTATTACATTACTCTACATTTTCTTTTTAAAAAATAAGTAATATGATTGTAACAGCATCCACTCTCAACAATGAGGTTTTGGTCATATTTGGTGTAAGAATGATCCCCCTCCTCCATCTTTAAATGGACTGTGTTCACCCTGACCCTGGTACCAGAATCCCTGGACCCCCTTTTGTCACCAGTTATGGACTGAGTTTACTCTGGCCTAGTGTCAGAGATACAGGACTGTTGTTATAAACTTTCAGTATGAACTTATATTGTGTGAACACAGACAAACTGCTTCTATGAACATTCAGTGGAAAGCAGAAAACACTGGATATAAGAACTAACCTATTATGGACATTAATAACATACCCACTTGCCTACTGTCTATAGGTCGTAAAAAAGGCCAATGCCATGCTGGGAATTATTAGGAAGGGAATTGAAAACAAATCAGCCAGTATAATAATAATAAAAAGGTAAGGGTAGTCCCCTTTGCAAGCACCAGTCATTTTTGACTCTGGGGTGACTTTGCTTTCACAATGTTTTTACGGCAGACTTTTTACGGGGTGGTTTGCCATTGCCTTCCCCAGTCATCTACACTTTCCCCCCAGCAAGCTAGGTAAGTATCATAATGCCCCTGTATAAATCAATGATGCGGCCTAATTTGGACTACTGTGTACAATTCTGGTCACCGCACCTTAAAAAAGATATTATAGCATTGGAAAAAGTCCAGAAAAGGGCAACTAGAATGATTAAAGGGTTGGAACACTTTCCCTATGAAGAAATGTTAAAACGCTTGGGGCTCTTTAGCTTGGAGAAACGTCAACTGAGGGGTGACATGATAAAGGTTTACAAGATTATGCATGGGATAGAGAAGGAAGAGAAAAAATTACTTTTCTCCCTTTCTCACAATACGAGAACTCATGGACATTCAATGAAATTGCTGAGCAGTCAGGTTAGAATTGATAAAAGGAAGTACTTCTTCACCCAAAGGGTGATTAACACATGGAATTCACTGCCACAGGAGGTGGTGGCAGCTACAAGCATAGCCAGCTATCGAGAGGGGATTGGATAAGCATATGGAGCAGAGGTCCATCAGCAGCTATTAGCCACAGTGTATTGTTGGAACTCTCTGTCTGGGGCAGTGATGCTCTGTATTCTTGGTGCTTGGAAGGGGCACAGTAGGGGCACTTCTAGCCCCACTGGTGGACCTCCTGATGGCACTTGGTTTTTTTGGCCACTGTGTAACACAGAGTGTTGCACTGGATGGGCCATTGGCCTGATCCAACATGGCTTCTCTTATGTTCTTATCCTGTTTGATCTTAAGCATTTGGCATTTGTGCCAGCTTCAATATGGACATTTCACTCTGTGGGGCCAAGCAGCAAGCACTCCAGCCAAGCTAAAGAGGCCTCCTTGCCTGTTCCTGCCATTGCTGTAACTGTCATTCCTCCTGCATAGAAGGACTCTATATCAGGCTTCCCCAAGAAGCTGCCAAGCCATGCAAAATACCACTGCAACACTGTCTAATGAAGACAGCATCTAAGAGCAGCCCTTCACCAGAAGCCATGATGGAGGGATCCTGAATCCAACTTGTTCTTGTACAGCTATGAAGTTACAACAACTGCAGCACATGTCAAGCCAGATGCAAATAGAGGAGTCCACAGTCAAACAAAAGAGCTTGCTACCATGCCTACACAGAAGAAAAAGACTGTTCCTGCCAGCCATTGAAAAGATCACTGGACACAAAGAAAACCCAAGAAAGTGACTGTTGCTAAGGTCTTAATCGCATCGTGGAGATCATCCCCATTGTGTTTGCTCTAGTGTTACAATGAGATAGCAATTTGGCTCTAAACTGACCAACTTATTTTCTTTGTTTAAGGTAGTTTTTTCAATAGGTAACCCCATCAAGTCTCACTAATACTATCAAGCCTCTGGGAGCCTCCCCCTGTCTGCCCCTTTTGGTGACATAAGGAGTCACATGTACTGGCATCATGCAGTGTCACAGGTCACCTGACCTACTGGTCACACACCACATAACCTCATCACCCGAGGGCACGAATTTGGTAATATAAGGCCAGCACATGGCCAGTTCAGTTTGTCTTATCTTATCCTACCACAGACTTGCACCCCCAAACTCTGTTTGAGCCACTCTCCACCTTCATGCCTTCTGCTTCAAAGATCCATGGACCAGGTAGTATCACCCCTCCCTCTGCTATATTCCCAAATATCTCTATTTCTCATTACTATTTTTCCTAGTTCTTGCTTGTAAGTCCTTTTAGCCCTTGTATTAAAAAAAATAAAGAATAAGTGTCTTCTGCAGCTCAAGATTTGTGAACCAATTAGCTTTTAAGGATACAAAAGGAAAAGGAAAGGGTACCCTGCTTTTCTCTACCTTTAAGGAGACTCAAAGCACCTTATAAACACATCCCTTTCCTCTCCCCACAACAGACACCTTGTGAGGTAATATACAGCTATAAGAGTTCTGAGAGATCTGTGACTGGCCCAAGGTCACCCAGTAGGCTTCATGTGGAGCAGTGAGAATCAAACCTGGTTCTCCAGATTACAGTCTGCTTCTCTTAACCATTACACCATGATGGCTGTTGTTTGTATTAAGAAGCACCATGAGACAAGACAACATATTACTGCTGGGCTATTACTACTGGGTCTGGGTGCCACTGGAGCATTTCCATGGATGTGTTTCCATGGGCAGAAGGATTTCTGCTCAGGAATCGTAACTTTCTCACCTCCTCTATCCCGCTTCAGTCCTTCAAAATGTTGCTGCTGGAGTTGGGGATCAATAGGTGAGAAAGTCATGAGACAAGCCTATGTCTTTGGAGCAGAATGCAAAAGCACAGATTATCTCTTCACATATGACCATGTGACCATCCTTACAACATGAGCTAACATATTTGAAGTCCCTTGAGAATATACAGAAAGCAGGACAGCCAACCTTTTGGTGAGGAACAGATTTGTGGCTTGGAATGGTACATTGGATGTAACTTGAGGAGAGAGGGTTGGGCTTGGTACTTAACTGAAAGAAGAAAAGGATGTTAATGTTTTTAAGAACTGCATTGGTTAGGCCAGGAGAAAATGATGGTGTTTGTAAACAAGTGTGGCTTTCTCACGACAGAGCAGAGCTATTTAAATCCCCCTGAAATAAAATAAATTCTCTCAAATACTGATAGGCTAGCTGCAGCTGCATGTAAGAGAGGATAATTTCCCCCTGATTTAGGCATGTAGGGCAAAGGGAGAACGGATGTGATCATGTAAAACAACATCATTTGTAAATGTTTCCCAGATGGATTACTTCACTGCTCTATTTTCAATAATCAAGTACTGGCTGTGGCCTGTTAGTAAGCTGATAGCAGGAAACATATCCCAGCAAAGCTCAACAGCATAAAATTTGGGTTAACCAGGACAGCAACTCACTTGGGGTTGGTAGCATCAGCTGTTGCTGTCACTGACCTGGTAACTTTAAACAATGTTTATTACAATTACCTAGCATTTGTGCACTTTCACGGTAAAATGAAACATGGCTGAGCTAGATGAACTGGAGTTAAATGTCCCACAGTTCTTCCTGGTCAACGTAATAGTCAGGAACTGGTAATTTGTATCTTGGTATATAGATCTTGTACTTAGGTACTGGTAATTTGTATCTTAGCATATAGATCTTGTCCAATGAAATCTACTTCTACTTTTATTCTCATTAGAAAACAGGTAATGCAAAGACAATGGAAGGAGGTATACCCAGAGAGTCTGCATACTTCAGAGTTAGGATTAAACCTTTTACAAAAAATGTTTTTTTTAGAGATTCAGCTCAATAACTCAACTATTTTTGGGATATATAAATGAGAGTTCACAATGCCTATCAATATAAAGGCCAACTAGCCATTTGGAAGAATATGGGAGTCATGTGGCCACCTGATGGCCCTCAATCTGTTTGGTTTTAATAAGACTGTAAGACTCTCAGCATACCTCTTTTCAAGGCCTTTGATCAATACTGAACTTCTGCTCCTATCTAGTGCTTGATAGGTTTTCACTCATCTAGTGCTGTTCTTGATTTTTTTTTTGTCAGTATCTGCGAGTCTTGCCTTCTGTCAAGGTCTATGTCCTGCTATACAAATATTTTTTTCCAGATGGCACATTCATATTTATTTTAGCTTTGCCAACAATCCCTCGTCTGTCTTTTCTAAGCACATGCATATTCACTGTTCAAATAATCTCCCTCTTTTAATAATTCATCTTTATAATTTGTGAACAGGATTGAAGAAACTATCAGCCACCTAGGAACCTGTGGCTATATCCTGGACACACAATATGTTCTTCACTGAAATCAGTCCATTGTTCATAGTTCTGGGTTATTATTTGGAGAACTATTTTGATTTGTCTGAAAACACCACATCATCTCTATGCAGTTTTCTCATTTACTGCTACATATTAATGAGTAGCCATCTTTCTTTTCAAATAAATGGTGTCCAACTCGCAGCCCCTAGAGTTGGACTTGGACAACCACTGTGGCAATCAGGGCCTCCCCAACCCCCATTCCTCACCCATGTCTGGTTACAAACTGCCATGCTCAACAAGGACCAAGAACCATATGAGTGAGGTTGACATGCTCCCCAAAGCGTCCGCCAACACCTCCCAGGAATGATGGGATTTCAGACCATCAGGAGGCAAGAATGGCAGCTGTCCCAAACATATCAGAACCCAACCAATGGGAAATCCCAAAGAGGAGAGGTCTCCCCAAAGAAAGGAGGAAAGATCCACAGTGGGATCTCCCCCAAAGAAGTCAATCCGATGACTTCCCAGTACAGCTGTGATAAGCAACCGCACACAGCTGCTGCTGCTGAGATTTCCACAGGGGTGGCTGGGTTGGCTTGAGGGAGGGGACTGGGGGCTAGAGAGATTAAAAGAGAGAGGCAAGTGGAGTCAAGGAGATGGGCAGACTGCACAAAGGGCACAGAATGTGGCAGAGGGAAAGAGAAAGTCCCATCTGACCAGGCCCACTAAGTCTGTAATGGGGGAGAGGGACTGTGTAACTAATTGCCCTCCCCCTGTGATCTGAGACTCTGGTTGCCAATCTCAGCGTACCCTCACCCTGGAGGCCAGGCCCCCAGTTTCTTGGGGGCCTGGAGAGGATGATGCTAATATAGGGCTGGGGGAGGTCTTGCACTACTTCATTCAGGTGGGTAATCGTGTTGGTCTGAAGCAGCAGAACAAAGTTTGAGTCTAGTGACACCTCTAAGACCAACGAAGTTTTATTCAAGGCATAAACTTTTGTGTGCATGCACTGTATCTGAAGAAGTGTGCATGCACAAAAGCTTATAATTTGAATAGAATGTTGTTGCTCTTAACTTTGTTCTCCTGCTTACTGTATGAAAATTCCTGGCACTGAAATAAAGACCCGATTTTAAAGTGATGCTAGTGAGACATAAGAGCTTAATTGTGAAGTGCTGCACTTGCCAAGTAGCTCTTTTAATCTGGGCCGTAGCATGTGAATCCTGTTCCGCTTGCAACATTGGCATACCAATACAATCCACCACCTATGGTATGGATTTCTTTGTTAAACCAAGGGTTCAATCTACAATGCTGCATGAGTAATTTGTTCTTTTCCAGTGCCATATATTAATTATGAACATATGAAGCTGCCTTATACTGAATCAGACCCTCGGGCCATCAAAGTCAGTATTGTCTGCTCAGACTGGCAGCAGCTCTCCATGGTCTCAAGCTGAGGTTTTTCACGTCTACTTGCCTGGACCCTTTTTAGTTGGAGATGCTGGGGATTGAACCTGCAACCTTCTGCTTACCAAGCAGATGATCTACCTCTGAGCCACTGTCCCACCCACTGGATAGACAAATAACATGGTTTTTGTGAGCTTCATTAATTATATTTAGCAAGTCTGTGTCTTCAGTGAGTAGGATTTCTCACAAAAACCCCCAGGGGAAATCATACGTGGCCATTTTCAACCTAATGCTGAGCCAGAAACTCTTTTGATTTAATTTCAACCCACTGGTTCTGATCTTACCTACTGGGGTCACAGGAAACAATTCCACACCATCCTCTATATGACAGCCCTTCAGGTACTTGAAGATGGTGATCATATCACCTCTCAGCCGCCTCCTATGTCAAACACTTTCCATTATATGTCTCTAGACTATTTGTATGGGGAATTAATATGCCAGCAGCACACATGCTCAGGCCACTGATCACTGATATGCTAACACACCAGCAAACTGGGTCCAGGCACATGTCAAGTGAATTGAAACCTACCTGGCATGTTTACTTAGGTACGGTAAGTACTTTATTTGTTACCCTTCTGGTAATCTGGTTCCCATGTTTCACTGCTCACTGGAATAGACCATTTGAAGAAACGGGCTTTTTTTCATGAAGGCGCCAGATTACGTTACCAGATATTGCGCTTTTATTGGAACAATTAATCTTCCGGACTTCCTTTCCCAAAACAGAGAAATCCGGGAAGTGAAAGGTTCCAACAGCGCAATATTTAAAGATGCCCGAATCCTATCCCTCCGCAACCACTTCTGTGAAGTCTTGAGTGGCTGAAAGCGACGCGCGAAGAGGGAACACAGCGGCAGAAAAACGATGCTTAGAGACATTCCATCCCTTCAAAGGCTGCGCGCGACTGGGCAGGAATTTTGTTGCAAAGCCTTTTGGAAATGTGAGCGTGCGGGAGTTTAGCTTGGGAAGCGGCGGCAGCAGCCCTGCCATTGTGCGTCCCTGTGCCCAGACGAGCTTGCAGTTGCAGCGGAAGCGCCGCGCGCCAGCCTTTCTTCCCTTCTCTCCTCATCGTCTTCTGAAGGCGCGAGAAAGGCCCGGCTGCTTGCCAAAGAGGGATTCCTGGAGTTTGCAGCCGCCCTCTCCCCCCTCTCAGCCCTTCAGGCTAGCTGGCGCGCGCGCACACCCGCGGCACGTGGGAGGCTAGCTGGTGTCTCTTGTGGTGCCGGCGCTGTTGCTGCCGCTGCCGAAGCGAGATTGGCGTGAGTGCTGAGTGGAGCCGCTGCCGCCTCTCTTCTTCCACGGGCTTTGCCAGGAATCCCGCAAGCAGGAAGCGAGCTGTTGAAGCGCAGGGAGGGGAGTGCGGAGCACAAGGGAGAGCCCAGTAGACAAGCGAGCGAAGAGGGCCAGGTGACAAGGAGAGCGGGAATCCCTCTCTTTTCTTAGCCAGCCGCCGCCGCCGCCGCCGCCAGTAGCACGAGCAGGAGCTCTTCCATGTGTGCTGTCCGGGGCAATGCCGCCTGACGAGGAGCAGCATCCGGCTGAGCCCGCCAGCATGCTCTGAAAGGGGGGAGGGAGGTCTCTGCGGCTGTCCCCGCGCTCTTGCAAAGATGTCCCGTCCTGGGCGCGCGTGAGGCTTGGCTTGTCCTGGCAGTTGCCAAGTGCCGGGAAGAGGGACCGTGGCGCTCCTCTACTGCTTGCCGCTGGCTCCTCAGCGGGAGGCATCATGATATCCTAACCGAGGGGGTCGCGTCGTCCTCTCGCTTTCTCTTGCTCTCCCCTCCTCTCCCCCCAATGGAATTACCCACGGTCGCCGGCTGGAGTTGGAACTGTTGAACTCGCGTGGCTGGGCGAGCTGAGAGCGCTAGCGCCGAAGAAGTGCACGCTTGCTCCATTCTGGACTGTTTGGAGGGGGGCCGACTGAGCTGGCAGAGTCGTAGACCACAGGGGCGGGGGTGAGTACCGATGGGGGTTGAGGGGAAAGCACGAGGGAGGGGGACACAGATACAGCTCTGTTTTCTTTTGACCGCTTGCAATAAAACACGCTTTCAGAGCTGGAGCCCAGTTCCATCCATCCAGGTCCAGCTGGTCACTTGATTTAAGTTTCCTGTTGGGCTTTGCCGTGGCATGCCATGACTGTGTGACTCCTTGAGGGAAGAGCAAAGACTGCCTTCTTTTTTGTGGGTGGGATGGTTCTTAGTGCCCAGTATGTGCGGCTTCTTGATTTGCATTCCAAGAGGGCAAAGAGGGATTGTCAAGTGCACCAACGGGATGTTGTAATTCACGGATAATAATGCCATCCAAAGGCATTTGCGAGCAAGCCTGTTTTCCTCCTTGCCTAGTTTGCCTTAGTAGCTCTTTAAGAGCGTCTTGAAAAGATTTCAATGACAGTGAGATCAAAGCAGCAGGTTATAGTAGAGTGCAACAAGCACATAGCTTAGAAACTGAAGTCCTTGAAGGCAAGCCGAGGTGGTTCCTTATGCCAAGCTTCCTGGCGGGGTGAGATGGTGAAACTGTCAAGGTGAATTCAACATCTGTGGTTTTCTTGGTTTTTTTAAAGGCTAGATGAGAACCCAGCAGTGGTTCACATTGACATTATCCATCAACAGGTGGAATCTTTGACAACTGAGCAAAAGGGCATTCTTTCCATTGATGTACCTGGTTGAAAGCTGCCATAGTTTCATGTCACATCCAGAAGAGGCAAATAGAAAAGCATGCTTATAAGTTTGCTGCCCAGATGTCACTGCCCTGAATGGTGCACTGCTGTGAAACTGCAAATGCTCAACTGAATCACTTTAATTGTCTTGGAAGGATGACACAAACTTTGGAGCAGCCAAGAGACCATTTAGATTGCAGGGACAGAAGGCTGTAAACTAGGGAGGTTTTTAAAGTAAAATAACTGTATATAGTCTATGTGCTCGTATTTTTTTTGGCTTTCAGAAAAGTTATGCAGCAGCAATCCTTTTGGGAAAATAATACCCTTTCAGTCATAAAATTTCTCAGCCGTAAATCATAGAGCCTCACAATGTGGTCTTCCTTGGTAAGAGGGAAATATAAAATAATTTGTTGTTTGTTTGTTTTTTTAAAACCCTCAGGACAGGACATTATTCTAAATATGCTCAGACTGTCTCATTCCCCCCCCCCCCCCAATTATTTCAGTGTTTTGGTTTTGTTGCATGTCCTCCTTCTCCACTGTGTTTATGTTAGGCATGGGTTGGATGAAATGCTGCCAAATTGCTTAGAAGAAATAAAGTCATAGAGCTATCCTGGGGTAATAAAGTCCATATAATGAAATAATGACCAAACTTACTGCCCTTCTAAGCTACATTAAATAATCTTCAGAAGTTCAAGAACCATGAGACATTCAATCTTTTCACAATTTGTAACTCCACTTTATGTATAAGAAACTGGGGTGAGAGTTATGCATAAGTGGCATGAGGTTCTATCTTCAATGCATGAGGGCATCTAAAGAAAGAAGGGGTAGTGCAGGAGGTAATGGCAGTTGCATAGGGAAATGACCAGTCATTCCAGAAAAGACATCCTGAGTATCAAAGGAGCCATAAAGTGCATGGACCTGCAAGTCATACTTTACTAGTAGAAGAGCCAAATGCGACTTAAAGTCACTGTATGACTCCCATGATAGAGTAATTATAAAGAGGAAGTAAGTCCTTTAATCACAGAAATAAGATCATACAAGTGTAGGAATCTTGTTACATTATACTTTTTTTTCAAAAAAAGTATTTGACAGTATGCTCTGTGAAAGAAATGTCATTAATTCTTTCCCCTTGTTTTAATATTGTAATCCGTGACTATCTGAACCAATGATTGATATGAAGAATTTTACTGACATAGACCAACACCAGGATTTTGGCTGTATTTCATACATTTTCAATATGATAGATCTTTGCATGCAAATATTGATTAAATGTCTTTTAGATTTTGAAGTAAAAATACAAAAGTGTGGATCTTCTTTGTAGCATGACTGACATGTCTAAATACTCAGTTGCTGAAAACTCTGTTGGAAAAACAAATTGGTCCTGCATGAGAACATTAGACAACATGTATGATTTGAAAGAAGTTAAAGCCTGCTCTGTAAGTGCTTACTTTCATGTATGCCTCATTGAACTCAACATGGTTTATTCAGAAATAGGTGTGCAAAGGACTTCAGTCAGATATTATTAACACTTTTGGTAGCTTTTGTTTGGCTTGATGAATTGTAAACATTTACAGCCTAATCAGATAAGCCCTACCAAAGTGACTGGGACTTACTCCCAAATACCTGTGTGTTGCCTAATAATACCTTGCCCTTGCTGCATAATTTTGGAGGGTTTTTGTATATGTGTGTGTGTTTGCATGTGTAGGGGCCCCCAAAATCAGATGATAATACAAGACACAGAATTGGGTGCATGCTGCAACTCCTCCTCTTAGACTCTGTCACTCTGTTCCAAAGATTCTTGTTTCTAAGGCTGTTCAAAAGTATGCAGAAGAATCTTAAAGCATTCTTTTTACATGACATAGAAACCTTAATGTTTAGCTTTCACTGAGCCTTTAGAGTACTGTTTGTTTTTTGATTGGTTGTTACTTAAACGGTACTCATTTTTAAGGACAGATAAATGTCTTCACTTTTGCAGCTGTGAGAAAATCTGGCACTTCTCTATTTCCTGTGTTATTCATGAATGTAGTATGTTGGAAAATGGACAGTGTAAATTCTGCTTTGTATAGCTATGTAGGTCTGCTTGTTTCTATAGAAGGAATATTCTTAATACGATGATTCCTGAGAACTGATTCACATGACCTATTTATTAGGGATCCCTGTACGTCTGGATTTTTTTCCTTTGGATTTTGGCATGTTGATTTATGAATGCATGTACGTTGATTTTCTGTACCTTGAAGATCTTCTGAAAGGGAGTAGAACCACAACATAATATGTTGTGATCTGGAGAATGTTGGTGCTGCCTGAAGACTTGGTTAATTCAAAGTTAGGTGAAGTTAGTTAAGGACTTGATTTGCTGTCCTTTTCACCCAGTGGGATCCATACCTGAAGCTGAGGGTGATCAGCTACAGGTAACAGGATACATCAGCAGTAAGGATAAGGTCTTAGATGATGGAGAAATTATTTGTTTCACCTGATCAGAGTCAGAGACCATAGGACTTGGGGTACTTCCTAGGAGTGGTAGGAATTGTCCTGAAGAAGTCCAAAGAAGCCTTTATAACCCTGAAAATACATTTTAAAGCTCTCACAGCTGCTTTCAAAAGGTCAGTGGGATGGGTGCAGATTGTGCCTAAACAGATCCATGGTCATATGTTAAAAACCCCACACTTAGATGAGTGGCTCATGTTGGCATTATAAGAATATCTCACTTACTTCACAGATGAACATCTCTGTATGAGTAAGGTGTGCACAATATAAGATAATTGTTGGGTTTTTAGGTCCATTCTTTGTATGATTAGTTTGAAATATATTTATATTTAACTATAAAGACTTAGAGGTAGCTTAAGGAAATTTATTTACCAATGTAATATGGATGATGTTTATTTTTTACGTTTTTAAGTTTTGTTTGTTTGTTAGTTTAAAATATAATGATAACATTGATTGTCATTGAAAAATTAATAAAAATTTAAAGTTTAAAAAAAAAAGTACTAAGTAGAATCTAAAAAAAAAAAAAAAAGAATATCTCACTTACTTCACAGATGAACATCTCTGTATGAGTAAGGTGTGCACAATATAAGATAATTGTTGGGTTTTTAGGTCCATTCTTTGTATGATTAGTTTGAAATATATTGATATTTAACTTATGGAGCGCTCAGCTTGTATTTTGCCACTGAGGAAGGCTTTTTAGGTGAAACACATGTGGTTCTTGTATTTGGATACATTTTGTACCTTTTAACCTGTATTTATATATTCTGACATTTGTTCTGATAATAGGAGTGGGCACATACGCAGAACCATAGATTTGTGGGTTTTATTGTGATTTTAATATTGCTTATGCATAATTAAAATATATTATATATTTTTATATTAGTACTGTGTGTTTAGCTATATTTGATTTTTGTTTTTGTCTCAACCTTTTTGGTTACCTTTTCTGTATAAGATTGGTTCCCCCCCTTTTTTTGTCTTAACTATTAACACAGCCATTTAAACCTAGTAGCTGATGGGGGGACCTGCCTCAGTGTTAGGTTTAAATGACTGGCAGCCATTTCACCAGTTAGTTTTGCTTCCCCCTGCTTCCAAGTGAAATGACTTGCAATGTCCAGTGAAATGGCTTGCAGCCATTTCAGCCTAACAGTGGGTCATTTAAACCTAACAGGGTGAGCTGTGGACCTGCGCTACTCAGCTATTGGGTTTAAATGGCCCAAACAGCTGAACCAAACTGGACAAAATCCACTAAATGTTTGGAGAAGATGCCTTCCATGGACACAGGTTTGGGGACTTCACAGCGGTCCATGTTCATGCCCATCCCTGTACAAGCTATACAAGTAACTGTTGTGTACAATGGTTCCTGCTTCATCAGAATCAACAGATTTTTTGTGATTGCCATGAGGAATGTGCTTGTCACTTGTTCTCATATATTGTGGGCAACTGGTAACAAAAATCTGAAAAGACAGCAAACTACGTTTTACAATAGAAAACCACTTATTCTAGCATTATCAAAATAGTAACTGACAGGGTGTCTTACCGTTTCTCTAGAAAACTCTGACAGCTTGTTACTCTAGGCAATATTGATGGCGAACTTTGATTTAGGAGATAATTGAAAATGGTAAAAATTTTATATTTGGAATAAGTAGAAAACCTTGGTAGCTTAACTCCTGCATGTTCAGAGTAACAGGCAATAATAGTATATAGTTATATTTATTGAGACCACTGAGGGTTTTTTGGAGAAAAGATTTGTTCACAAGAAGTTCTTCCAGTCTTTTTTTTTGGCATTCTAAAAACGTTGATGAAATGATGATGTGGATATTTTTAACTTAATTAAATATTGCTGATCCAAAGGGATTCCTTACAGTAATGCAGCTTCATGTCCTTTGGTTAAATTGGTGCCCCCCCACCCCATCTTTAAGAAACTCCGGTTGGCTTATCTTCATAACTTTGTGAGGCTAAGGTGTGTGAGAGAATATGTATGTGTGGGGCTTGCCACTGTATCAACTTGAATGGCTGAGTTGGACTGTAACACTGCTCTTGGTTTGGTACCAAACTGTCTGGCTTCTCAGAGTTTCAATTTATGATGGGAGGAAACTGTATTCCTGTAAATTCATCCTCTTCTGCATAGTTGTCAGCTGATTATTTCAGCCTTGTGTGAGTCCTTATTGGCCCTACAGAACTGACTGAACTTTTAATGATAGACAGCTGGCTTCTTGAGTTTTAACTTGTCCTGCCTTTCCCTGAGGTCTTTGGGTCAGAGTGGTAACCCTGTTGCCTTAACAGTATGACTACCTATTCATTTTTGTAGCTTCTGACTAGCTCCCAGATTGTATTTCCTTAGCAACCTGCATGTCTTCTGCAGCTGAGCGAAGTTTTGCTTATTATGCCTGTGCATACATTGTGGAACAGGGGCTGGTATTGCCTGTCATCCTTTGCATTATTCTTTAAGGGCTTGAAGATATAGATGCTTTTTCCAGTGGAGACTTTTTAGGTGGTAATTCTGTACATGGAGTGGCTGACCAAAGTCACCACATAAATTTTCTAGCTTAGCAGAAATCTGGGCCAATGGAGGAGAGAGGGAGAGGGCCATTCAGCCTGGGCCTCACGTTCAAGTAAAAAGTTCAGAAATTCCAGGTGCAAATTTCTTTTACCTTAAACAGTTTTTTAAATTCTATCCCAAGTATTTAGAAATGTCCAGAAATGAAATCTATTTAATGTGCAGAATAGTGTTTCTCATGAGATAGACAATAAATTTTCTCTTTAGTTTGTAAGTGTCATATATATATATGCATTTTTGTAATAATAGTTGCATACATGGTATGTTATGTCAGATGTATAACATCAGATACTTACTATCCCCCAGCAAAAAAAGTTCAATCTTTTAAATAGGAAAGTTTTTCACTCAGTGTTAGGCTTGCCAATCCCCAGGTCCCAGTGGGAGTTCTTCCGCCCCCAGTCAGTTGGCCGGCGGGGGGGAGCCCTTCCCCCAGAGGATCATGTGCCTTTCCCCCTCCAGAGGTTTCAGTCTCCAATTGAAAGGCTTCCTCTTGGGATGGTGTGTCTGTGTTACTTTGAAGAAGTTGGCAGCAACTCGTGAGTCGAAAGGCCACTCCCTCACTTCAGAGTTGCCAGAAATGGGAGGGGGGGGGACATCTGCTGAGCACTTCATTATTCCCTATGTGGAGATCGATTCTCATAGGGTATAATGGGAAATTGATCTGGAGGTTTCAGGGGCTCTGGGGGAGCTGTTTTTTGAGGTAGAGGCACTAAATGTTCAGTATAGTATCTAGTGCCTCTCCCCAAAGTACCCCCTGAGTTTCAAAACGATTGGACCAGGGAGTCCAATTCTATGAGCCCCAAAAGTAGGTGCCCCTATCCATTATTTCCTATGGAAGGAAGACAATTAAAAAGGTGTGCTGTCCCTTTAAATGTGATGGCCAGAACTCCGTTGGAGTTCAATTATGCTTGTCACACCCTGGTTCTGCCCCCAATGTCTCCTGGCTCCACCCCCACCCCCAAAGTCCCCAGATATTTCTTGAATTGGACTTGGCAACCCTACTCAGTGTGTTTGATTGAGATCCACTGATTATGTTTTCAGAGAGAGGCTTTGTTTTGTATTATATTCTGAACCTCTTGACTCTTATAAGTAATCAGCAAGGTTTGCATTAGTGAGTTGAGTCTATATCTGAAGAAGCATGCTTGCACACAAAATGTTATACCTCGAATAAAACTTCGTTGATCTTAAAGGTGCCCACTGGACTCAAACTTTGTTCTGCTGCTTCAGATCAACATGGCCACCCACCTGAGTATCATAAATTCATTTGGAATGTTACTGTTCTTCACATCCTAGCTGAAGTGAGACTTCATGAATCTGTAGCACTTAAAACTCTAGTGCTTTAGTAAAAAAACATTATTTTTTGTTTATAAAGTAGATTTTTTCATTACTTTACATCTCTTCAGATACACTTCCTTCAGGCAGAGTTTTCAAGGAGTATTGGTACTAGAAAAAGCCTCTGAGTGTTTGTATTCTTTGAGGCATCCTTGCTGCCTTTTGGTGTTTGTGGATTATATGCAGAATATTGACAATGTGTTGTCAGGTGTGGTAACATGAAGTTACTTAAATTTAGATCTTTGCTGTATAATGGTAGTCACAATAATCAGGACTGGGAACAACCCAGGTACTTGGGCATTCAGGAACCAGAAATATTCAGGCCTGACCTGGGTCAATGCCTAAAAATGTGAAATTGTTTTTCAGTCCTGAAAGTCTCTTTCAATGCCTGCAGGATTTAACTCTGTCAAAATGGCCAATATGAGAGAGAGAATATGTTGAGAGAATATGTACTTTACTTTTAAATTAAAATTTTGTATGCCAACACTTGGATTATTAAATAAAATATTTATAAACAGCATTCATTATAGAAATGACACACTCTTTAAACTCTTTTGCCCTGAAGTAGAGGAAATGTTCTGTCAGTTCAGTTGGTACAATTCAGTGATAGTCATGATTAATATTTGCAGACTGTGCTATAGTAGCATAGTAGCCCCTTTCTGTGCTGCATAGATAATATGTGTATATCTGAATCAGATAGGAAGCAACACTGTTATGCTTTGTTGTATCTGCATGCTACTTTCTTCTGACTGAGCACCATTTGGGTTGGTTGGAACAACTTCTTAAGTGCATAGGTCTAGAGTTGTCAACCTCCAGGTGGTATCTGGAGATGTCCTGGGATTACATCTGATTTCCAGTCAACAGGGATACTGGAACAGGTTCAACAGGTTCACCTGGAGAAAAAGTCCAATTTAGAAGTTGGGCTCTATGGCATTATACCCATTGAAAACTTTCTTGTTGCAGACTCCACCTACCTCAAGCTTCACCATCAAAATCTTCAGATATTTCTCAGCCCAGAGCTGGCAGCCCTGATAGGAACAATCATATATCAGGAACCTCTTTCTTTTGTGAATTTATGTACAAGTTAATAAAGTGACATTATATTGCTTATATATATATCTCACCTGATACAAAGAGTGCAGTAATGGATATCTTTCTCACACTGCTTTTAGTCCTTCAGGTTTCTGCATCTATTTTTGCATATGCTATCTTGTTAGAAACAAACAGTAAACATGATCATATTAAACTGATGATATTAATGGCCTTAGAAGCAAACCTCAGTGATTTACTAGGTTTTCACTGCTGGATAATGAGCTCTGGTTTGGTGAGGACTGCAGTCACTGCTGTTTGAATTACAGTAGAAAGGGGAGATGAGGAGACATCCCTGCAAACTTTGTTTGCCCAAGAGCTAATTAAGGGAGAGCTGCTTCAGGCTTCTGCGCTCCTTTTCTGATAAAAAGCTTTTTGTAAAAGTTCGTCTCACTCCAATAACTTTTGAAGTCTATGAAAGAAATATAAAGGAAACAGACTTGGCTTTTCAAGTAATGCATACTGCCAAAACTAAGACTTAAGCCAGGTTCTGCAAACTGCAATAGTTATATGTAGAATAGAGAAAAGAATAACAACAGTTCTTACAGTAGGAAAGAACTGCAAAATGAGGTATGAAAGGCTTTGCCTAATTTGGAAAACAAGGTACAAAGGATTTTTTAAAAGTAGTTTCCTGTGTGATGTAGCAGTGAAAATATTTCTGTATATTTATTCCACAGTCAAATTCAGGACTGTTCAAAGCTACCGTGCATCACTTAAGCCTTGGTTTTCTGTTTCAAGAGGCACTTTAAGACAGACCACTGAGACAGGAGTGAAATCGCCATCCTTGTTAGCATTGTTAAGATTTGGAGAAGATTGGGAGCAGGGTTAGATTCCTGTAGTTTTATGTTAAAAACCGTATTTAAAGACTTGCATCATTTTGAATGTAAAAAAGAAATGAACACGAATAGCATTTTATGATCAAGATAGGACTGAATCAAGGCTGGCCCAGTGTTGCTACTCTTGCTTACAGTCTTGTCTGGTCTCATTTGCTACAGCCTGAGTTTGACTGTTTTAGAAATACTCTGTACTTTCCCCAGGAAATCTGTAGTACAGGTTTAGTTGAAATTGTTTGTACTATTTTGTGGTTTTGGAGTAGATTTTTAACATTTGTACTTGAGGAAGAGAGAGGTGAGGTTGTTTTTCATTAGAAAGAAATGTATTGTTCATTCTTAAACATATGAAAATAAAGATATTTGTAGGAAAGACTGGTGCCATAATTTGGAAGGCAGAAACTCTCAGTGTTTGGCTGCTTCATTCATGTTGTTTTCATGGTTCTTGGCAAGGTTCCCATCAAGATCAGTAGCACAGACTTGGAGTTTTTAATCATTGTAAAATGATGGTTATTGAAAGTAAGTCTTGGTATCACAAAATGTGTTACATAATTTCTCATGTTATTGGATGTTGTCTCTAACCTACTTCTGGAATGTGATTTTCTGAAATAGAAAACTGGAGAAAGGCAGGTCAGGTCAGCATTCTCCAAATCCCGGAAGTCCTAGACCCCCAAATCATATTTAAAATTTGAACCTGGAACCTAAAAATCAAGAGCTATGTAGTAGACCTTGTGATGAAATTTATGTCAAGGCTCAAAAGTGCAGGACTGAAAATTATTGTGCAGTTTGCCTGTGCACAGAATCTAACAGCTTGGTTATAACTGATATTCATCAGTTAATAATTTATCTAAGTATATCTGGTCCACCCTTACCACATGACTGTCAACAAGTGTAGGATCATGCAGTTGGAATGATGTCTTCTTGCTCATAGCCCAAAAAGGCATGGGAGGGTCATGCACCCAGCTACCCAGACTCTGTAATGTCTGGAAAACACAGAAAGCTTAGACGCTCCCACATCAATCACATTGAGATGGTGGTATTTTGGGAACTTGCTAGCTACTGTGGATTTTTGCATGCTAAGCAGAATATTTTAAATGCTTCCTGTGAGAATCTTTGTGTTGCTATGTCTTAAGCTGAGATATTTTTGGACACCTGTAAACCCTATATAATAAAGGAAGCTTGCTCTGCAAGCTAAGCATCTTTTCCTCAACACGCGTGTTGTGTGGTTCATTCCAACAAACAAGGGAAAGAATTGTCCTATCTCAAATTTGTCTATAGAGGGGGCAGTGAAAAAAGACACGACCTTACATTTATTCTAGCAACTAGGTTAAAGAGAATTGTATTTAAATACATTAACAAACATCAAACAGGTTTTATACCTCGCCACTTATCTACAGCAAATATTAGAAACCTATTACTCTGTCCTATTCTGTAAAAAAAGAAACTAAATCTGATAGGTTTTTATCGTTAATTTCTAGATGCTAAAAAAGCATCCAACTTTGAGTGTTCGTTTGTTTTGAAATGTTTGGGTTTTGTGTACAGTTTGAAGCATGGGCAAAAAGTATATGTATGCAACATCAAAAATCTATTTATATACTTTGTTTAGGCCAATCCTCGTAAAATGTGGGAAGAAACAAGGGTTCCCTCTTTTGGCTTTGCAGTTTAACACAATAACAGCATAGGCAGGGCTCCCAGCCTTCTGCTGGGGTCTCCAACCTGCCAGCGGGAAGATCCCTGCCCCTGAAGAGCTCCATTGGTGCCTGGTGTGCCTGGCACAATGATGTTCCCCAGAAGTGATGTAATTACACTGGGCACATTGTGTGGGGATGCTCTAGCATTTGGGTAAAAAACTCTATGGTACCACTCTATGTTAGAGTGTCCCTGTGCAACATGCCAGGCACAATGACATCACTTCTGGTGACATCATCATGCTGTGCACACTTTATGCACATGAGGACAGTCACCCCACTGGCAGCCAGGTAAGACTTGGAAACCCTAAGTAAACTATATTATAAATTAATGTTGTATGCAGATGATATATTTTTTAAATCAAATATTGTAGAATCTAGTGTAAGGATGAATGCTACATTCATACTCAGTTATTTCAGGCTATGTGTTAAATGTAGAAAAAAACTAGTTCTTCCTTTTAATGACACACTGTCATCTTTAGACTTGTCAAATTTGATTAAAATATGAAAATAATTGGGGAAAGCACTATCTACCTTGGTATTAAGATCAGCCAGGGTAATTTAAGGATTAGGGAAGAGTACTTTAAACCTACAGTTTTTGAAATCAAGCAAAAACTCTCATTGTGGAAGATTTATAATTTAGGTTATAAATGCTATAGCAGATTAATGCTATCAAAATGATGATGCCAAAATTTACTTATTTGTTAGTCAGTATACCCATTGCAATTGCAAATAAAAAGAATTCCATCCAAGAATTCCATCCAAGAATTGTTGTACCTATCGCATGCAAATGCCAATCCCCATGGCCATCCAGGATATCATCCCCAGAGCTGCAGGCCAAGCAGAGAGGCGTGCAACTACACCTAGGAATCCTGAGCTGGTATGAATGCATTTATAATGGCTCTCAACCTACTAGTGAAGTTGCCACTGAAGCCAAAGAATTCTACTTGACTACTGCAGGTGAGGTTGTGCCATTGTGCTGAAACTACAATCAGAGTGGCTCCACCCACTACTTCAAGCAGCCCTCTGTTCCCTCCATCACACCAGCTGTTTGCAGACTGGATAAGAACCTTGGGTGGCTATGGCCCTCAGGTCTTATGTTTGACATTCTTGGTCTAATTGTTGCACTTGAGCCAATAGGGACACCAAACTGTATCTGTAAATGGAATCAAACTTTAGGAAATGAAGTAACAGGGTATGTCTGGAAGCTTATGTCATCTTTAGGCTCAGCCTTCTTGATCGGTTTGAATTTAAAGAGAATGTTTGTAAAATAGTTCACCAGCTTTACTTTGCTCCAAAACTGATTGTCGAGGTATATAATTCCTGTGCTGGGGATTGTTGGTGTTGCCACACTATTCCTGCAGATTTCACTGATATGTGGTGGCTTTTCCTGAGGGAAGTTATGTACCAGTATTGTTAAGTTACAGTTTAGATAAGAAAGTAAAAAATGTTCCAGAAACAATGTTATTAAATCATGTGCACACATTTCCAAAGATGTTTTGAATGGTAATGTTATTGAATTTGATTACATCTGCATGACACTTGAAAACCAAACAGATTCCAAAAACTAATATGAATAGATAAAATCAATGAAATTTACTTAATGGTTAAGCTTGCATCTTTACAAAAAGGTCATTCTAAGTTAAGGTCCATTTGGTGAGGGGTTATCAGTCATTCAGACAAAAGCTGTAGAATAATTGTGAATTTTATTGTAATTTCTTGTTGGAAAGTTGTGGTTTATAATTTTTTTTTTTTAAATTGATTCAGGTAGTTTCCACACGAAGGACAGGCTTGTATGGCTTCCTCATTGCTGATCTGGCTGCTGGTACAGTGCAGTGGCAACAAAGGTTCCATATGGCAGGTTTGCCCACATGATCCTGCTTCAGTCCCCAAGCAGAAGTCGTCTCTGAGACACTGGGCCTTTTTCAGTTTACCAAAAAAAAAAAAATGGCTATTGAACATATTGCTATATCAGTATACCATTATAACAATTTATGTAACAGGTTCTCTGTATTCCCAGCTACCTTTTTTTGAAAGAAAAAAGAATAGGTTTGTAACACCTTCTGTTGCAGAAATATGCCTTTCCCCTCATAGCTCTGTGATGGTAGTGGCTAAATACATACTTCTTTAAAACGAAAGTTGTGAAATTGCAGAATCTGTTAAACATATTGTTATAATGATATAGTGATATGATATTCATTTGCCAGTAACCTGGGGTGTGTGTGTGGGGGGAGAGAAAATGGCCACTGTGAGGGGGTCAGTGTCAGAAGAAATGACCATCATTATTATTATTATTATATTGGAGGGATCTGAACTTACTTATCTAAAGATAACTGTCCAGGCTACACTCATATCAAAACTTTGGAAGAAAGCTTGGGAAAAAACTGGGAGGAACCTTGGGGGAGGAGGGTAACAAATGCATCACAGTGTTAAGGGGATATGAAGAACACCCCCTCCCCCCCAGGATTGAACCCATGTGGAAATGGCCTGAGTAATTAAAGCTGTATTTTCAAGATCACTTACTGCAGTTCATCTTCCTATTGGGACATCTTTATTAGAAAAAAAAGAAAGACAGTATAACCTATAGGATACAGCTAGAGTTCTACATGTTTGAAAGCATAGCATTTTTTGCACTATTCCAATATTTATGGTGATTTATGACAATAATCTAGAGTAATTAGTAGAAGAGACATGTGATGCTCCTTCTCTAAATGCTGCTTCACTCAGCCAAAAAGTGGCTGCTTTAAAAGCAATTGTACGTGATGAGATGTTTATGAATACTGTTGATATTGTATAGTGGGTTCTATGCATTGAGGAGTCGAAGGATAAGTGATAACAAGCTCTTTATTAGATACAGCATAGTGGGTGGCTGCACTACAAGACTGAAAACTAGGCTAACGGGGTCAACTTTATATACACCCCTGGGTTCCCATGCAAGCACATTATTGGGTCATTCAAACTGGCGGGGGCTTGTGGTTGGTCCAGGGCGGCAGAGATTTGGATCCTGCGGCCCATTGTTCCCAAGTCCCCAAGCAAGGTCCGTATGGCTCCAGTGAGCCAGGCAGGAACACCCAAAGTCTTCACTTGAGTCCACATATATAACATCCCTCCCCCCTTAGTCCGCAAGCACTAATGGACATAGTCTTTTAGGTACGCATGCTTGCGGTGCTCTTGTGTCGACTGCCTGAGCGCTGGAGTGGGTGGTGGAATGATCGCCACTTCAGGTATGGCGAGCTGAGGGGCCGACACTGCTGGGATTTCAGTCGGTGGTTATGGGTCCCCAGATGTCTCGGGCACTGACGGCAGTTCCGGTTCCTCCGGTGTCACCGGTGCCAGCAGGGGTGTGGCTGCCGGTCTCTCTGCTTCCACTGGCTTGGGGGCCATCACGTCTGGCATGGCCATTGGACCATCTGTGCTCTCGCCGTTGCCTTCATCCCCCAGCACCTCACATGACCATAACTGGTCTATGTGCCGCCTCATTGTGAACCCCCCCCTCTGAGGTTACCTCATATATAACGGCACCTAATACCCGGGAGACTCGTGCTGGTATCCATGCTGCTCCCTCCTGTAGTTTTTGGTGAACACCAAGTCCTTTGTATCAAAACCTTGGGGAGCCCGAACTGTCTCTGGTATCTCTTGTAGGTCTGGGGCGCGGTCCGGGTGCATGTGG
Organism: Heteronotia binoei; assembly: GCF_032191835.1. Taxonomy (NCBI): domain Eukaryota; kingdom Metazoa; phylum Chordata; class Lepidosauria; order Squamata; family Gekkonidae; genus Heteronotia; species Heteronotia binoei. The sequence goes on along the minus strand of NC_083227.1, from coordinate 119,538,751 downwards.
TCAAGCAGGGTAGTCAGTCGCCAGCCCATGAGGAGCTCAGCCAGGCTACAGCTGGTGATGGTACTGGGAATGGAATGTTGTGCCAGGAGACACTCTGTGAGGCGGGCTTCCCAATCCCTATGCTTATTTATTTATTTATTACGTTAAGCTTATATCCCGCCCTCTCCGCAAGCAGACTCAGGGCGGCTCACAACGTCACATTACTTCCATTAAAAACCAATAAAACATATAAAATATAATTACATATTTAAATTATTTAAAACATTTCATGGTGCTGTATTAATACAGTACAGTATAGTATAGTATGGATGATGCGATGGAACGTTTCCTTTGTAGCCCACACTATCCTTTCCACTTGGCCATTGGTGGCTGGGTGAAAGCGGCCGACCTTATGTGCTTTATTAAGTTTCAGCCGCAGAAGTCTTGAAACTCGGCCGAAGTGAAGGCTGTCCCATTGTCTGATACCAGCATGCCGGGGAGGCCATGTATGGCAAAAACCCTGTGGAGAACCCCCCGGGAGGATGTGGACGCTATCGGTATTACCTCCAGCCACTTAGAGTAGGAGTCCACAGTAAGGAAGAATGTTTGCCCCTGGAACGGCCCCGTGAAGTTGAGGTGTATGCATGACCAAGGATTGCATGTGGACTTCCACTGTTGGGCTGCGGCTCGTGGTGGAACAGGATGAGTCTCCTGGCAGCTGAACCCCAAAGTGCAGCCCACGTGTGGCTGTCGGACCATCTGACATTGGGCTACCCAGGATTCAATAGCATCATCTATTCCTGGCCACCATATATAGCTGTGGGCCAGCGCCTTCATGTGCACAATCCCCGGATGGGTTTCATGCAGTGCTGTTAGGACTTGCTGCCGCAGCACCATGCTGAGGTGGCTGGCAAATTCTTCTTTGGTGGCCACTGCAATCAGCACATCTTTGAAGAATGGCTGAACCCTGGGGATGCCTTTAAGAAGGGAGTTCTGGAAGATTCCCAGGGCCACGCTTATACCAAACAGCAGGTGTTTGACTCAAAAGGCCCCTCAGTGTGTTACAATGGTTTGGGCCTCTGCTGTGGCAGCATCCACAAGGAGCTGCTGATATGCCTGGGCCAAATCAAGTTTGCTAAAAATTTTCACCCCCGCTAGGGAAGCTAGCACATGGCTTACCACTGGAACTGGATAAGTGTGGCCTTGCAACACCTTGTTTATCATGCATTTGTAATTGGCGCAAATGCTGATGCTGCCATTGGGTTTGATTGGGGTGATAATGGGGGTGTCCCACTTTGCCTTAGCAACCAGTTCCAGAACCCCTTGGGCCACAAGGTGGTCTATTTCCTCCTCAATTTTGGGTCTCAGAGCTAGGGGGATGCGCTGGGCCCTTCAGCCTTATGGGCTGCATGTAGGGGTTCAGTTTTAAGGCCCCAGGGGCCCCAGTGTATATTCCCAAGGTACTGTCAAAGACAGCGGGAAATTCTTTGAACACCTTTTGAAAATCTCTTTGGAAGGGGGTGTGATGGATACCCGTTACCCAGATTCCCAGGGCCTTAAACCAGAACTGTCCTAGTAGGCTACACAGATCCCCTTCCACAATGATTATGGAAAGCTTGCCCGTGAACTTTCTGTATGTAACATGGACTGCCCCCACCCCCAGGACAGTGCCCTCCCTCTTCTGGAAATTGCGAACTATGAATGGGGACGGGTGTACCTGGGATTCTCTCCCTGGGCACAGCTCCCTGAACATGCAGGCCAAAATGACCATCTGGCCCACCTCAGAGTCTACCTTCATTATGCAGGGATTGCCTTCTATGAACACAGTCACTTTGTATTTGTCCGGTGAGGGTATGGGCAGCTGGCATACCTGGGTCCCCACCATGGTGAGTGTCTGGATGTCTTCCACTAGTGTGACCTTGTGGTGGTGGCTAAGTGTGCAGACTCTTATCAGGGAGAACCAGATTTGATTGCCCACTCCTTCACATGGACCTGCTGATGTGACCTTGAGTCAGTCATGGGTCGTCACAGAGCTGTTGCTCTCAAGAGTAGTTGCTTTCAGAACTCTCTCGGCTCCACTTACCTCACAGGCAGTGTTCCCTCTAAGCCAGGGGTGTCAAGCACACAGCCTGGGGGCCGAATCAGACCCCTGGAGGGCTCCTGTCAGGCTCCTGAGCAACTGGCTTTTGTCTGCTTCCTTCTCCCTCTTTCTTGCTTTCTTCTTAATCTCAGCTTGCTTTACAAGGCTTGCTCAATCACACAGGAGTTACAGAGCAAAACCTCAGTTTTCTTCATTGGCTGAGACTCCTCCTCCTGGTCCCCTGGGGATGGCAGGAAAGAGCCAGAGCGTCCTTTGCCCAGTTCCTTGGATCCCATGGGAGAAATACAAAGAAAGCACCTTTAAGACCAACAAGTGCTAATGTTTTAAGCATGTTTTATTTTAAGGGGTTTAAAAAAAACTTGAGTTATGTTTGTGTCCTTTTAAAAGTTTATATTTCTGCTACGTAATCTTAAATAGGTACACACATGGCCCAGCTCGACAAGGTCTCATTTATGCCGGATCTGGCCCTCATAACAAATGAGTTTGACACCTCTGCTCTAAGCTGAGTTGGCGTGAGCTAGCTCACAGATTTTTAGCTCCCAGCTCACACATTTTTGTCTTAGCTCAGGAAAAATGTCCCCAGAGCAAACTAATTTATGCAGTAGCTCACAACTTTGATGCCAGTAGATCACAAAGTAGAATTTTTGCTCACAAGACTCTGTAGCTTAGAGGAACATTGTGGGGAAGAGAAGGGAAAAGGAGATTGTAAGTCACTCTGAGACTCCATTGGGTACTGAAGGGCAGGGTATAAATCCAATCTCCTCCTCTTCTAAAAAAACCAAAGTGTTACAGGACTTTGTATTGTATGTGTGTAGAAATATGAAGTGGACTTGAAGGGAAAATCCAATCCTGTCTTGCTCACCACTAACCCTACTTTTTCCAACCTCCCTGTTGTCGCTTCATCCCTCCAGTCATTGTAATAGACTCTCATTTTCTTTGATTCAAGTTCCTGGTGGTACATTCTACCCTGCAGAGAGCATACATTACTGTGGTTACACATGCTTTCAGCAAGAAACAAGATCACACATTATTTTGCTTTCTTGGAGGTATGGTTCTGAAACAGATACATTTGAATTTTGCCCTAAACTATAGAGTTCCCATAGTGAAAGCTGAGTTTCTTATTTTATAATTTAGATATTATCTAGATTTTTCCTTTCATCTTGTTTGGCTGAAGCAAACGGTATATTCTGGTTGGATATTCAACCAACTGTAGAATGATGGTACCAAATTTAAAATGCTCCAATTTGTGTACAGTCTAATTTTTTTACACATAGTAGGATATAATTATTTTATTTTTTCTTCTACTTTTGGATATTCTTGATGGTTTTGCTAGTGATGCAAGTCACTTTCAAGTTCTCATGTTTTACACTACAGTTATTTTGATTCCTATGTAACAAAAATTATTAAATTTAAAAAGATAATTCAGAAAGCTGTTTCTTTTTGTTGGATTAAAGTAAGTGAAATACATGCCTTCTACTTTTTATTCTACTTTTAAATTTAATTAATATTAGAATGTAATGCCATTTAGAATGGTATATTGCAGAGGTTCCCAAACACGGGGTCCCGGACCAGGACCGGTCCATGGCCTGTAAGCAGCCGGGCCCCCACTCCCTGCCCTCTGACACCCCCCCTCACTGCTGCTGCCCCCTGCCCTTCGGAGCAGCGCTGCTGCTCAGTCACCCCCCCCACACGATGAGCCTCGGTTTGCCGCCACCGCCAAGACCCATCCCCTCCCTTCCTTTCCTCAGCGCCCGAGCTGTGCTCCACTCCCCTCCCCCACCTGCGTGATCAGAGGAAGCTGGGAGGCCCCACCCACTTCAGCAGGGACTGGCGTTCGATGTTCTCGGAAGAGCAGGCTGGAGGAGGAGGAGTTTTGCCCCTCTCTCCCTTCTGGAAGGGGAGGGGGAGAAGCCTCCTTCAGTGTGCTAGAATCAGCCCGGTCCTGCCGAAGCGGCCCTAGCTTCCTCATGGCTTCCCTCTGATCAGGCATGGGGTGTGGGGGGGAAGAGGCTGGCTTTGGGGCTCGGCTCTACCCTCTGCAGCAGCGGCGCCCTTTTTGGATGGGGTTGATTCCTGCTGCCGCTGGCCTGCTCAGATGCTGAGTGAGCTCAGTGCCGCTTTCCTCTCCGATCAGGTGATCGACGGGGGAGGGGGCGGTTTGCCTTTACGCAGCCCAGAGTGGAGTCCTTCCAGACATTGAAATTGACCTGGGTGGGGAAGGGAGGGAGGAGGAGGGGGGCAAGCTAGGCAGGACATCATAGAGGGAGGCAAACACCTAGTTTCCTCCCCCTCTCCCTCCCTCCCTTCCCCACCCTAGGTCAATTTCAATGTCCGGAAGGGTGCCTATTTGCTTTATTACCTCTCCCCTTTCTGTTAGGCAGTCTTTTCCCTCCCTCCCTCCCTCCCTCCTTCCTTCCTTCCTTCCTTCCTTCCTTCCTTCCTTCCTTCCTTCCTTCCTTCCTTCCTTCCTTCCTTCCTTCCTTCCTTCCTTCCTTCCTTCCCTCCCTCCCTCCCTCCCTCCCTCCCTCTCTCTCTCTTTCTCTCTGTGTCAGGCAGTCTATTCCTGTCTTCCTTCCTTCCTTCCTTCCTTCCTTCCTTCCTTCCTTCCTTCCTTCCTTCCTTCCTTCCTTCCTTCCTTCCTTCCTTCCTTTTCTCTCTCTCTGTCAGGCAGTCTTTTCCCTCCCTCCCTTCCTTCCTTCCTTCCTTCCTTCCTTCCTTCCTTCCTTCCTTCCTTCCTTCCTTCCTTCCTTCCTTCCTTCCTTCCTTCCTTCCTTCCTTCCTTCCTTCCTTCCTTCCTTCCTTCCTTCTCTCTCTTTCTCTCTCTGTCAGGCAGTCTTTTCCTTGTCTTCCTTCCTTCTCTCTCTTTCCCTCCCTCTCTCTCTTCTTTCCCTGTGACCCTTGTGCTTTTTCTTGATTTTTATTTTTTAAATTGCATTGCAAAATCCCCCTATTCTCCTACCTTTCCTAAACAAAATATTGCAAGAGTTTTAAGCATGTTTGTACATCATTTCTTGTCTCCTGGCTCCACCCCCAAAGTCTCCTGGCTCCACCCCTGCATTTTAGTGGGCCATGAAGGAGAAGTGTCAAAATAACTGGGCCACGGGGCGGGGGGGGGGGGAGTTTGGGAAACCCTGGTATATTGGAATGCATTTTTCTGGTCTCGGTAATAGAGAGGAGAAATAACACTGCACTACAAATCACCCCACCTCAAAGAAAAGGAATCTGTTAGCTACCTCCTTGCTTGAGAGGAGATGGATGGAGCGCAACAATAGGGTCTCAGTTAATTACTTTTAGCACTCCACAATTAAGAGGGATATACTTACACATCTATCACCATTTTGACATACTGATTTGCTTCACTGTCCCCTCCTGCAATTAAATCCAAATAAATGGTGACCATATAAACTTAGCTTGTTATTCCTGTTTGCATGTGTTAAAACATCTTAATTAGGTTGTATGCTAATTTGCTATTCAAACTCTATCTATATGTATAGACTGATGAGTTCCATTTCAGTGTATCTGAGGAAGTGTGCATTCACATGAAAGCCCATACCTTGAATAAAATTTTGTTGGTCTTAATTTGGAGTCACTGGACCCAAACTTTGTACCTGCTACTTGTAATCGTAAGTATGCATTAGTGAACTTTTGAATCTTTGAATTTCCTTTGTGCGCATTTTCACATTCTTGTTTTTTCACTGCTTCATCAGCCTGAAATAGATGTGAACTAGACATTAGATTATGAACTCTGGTAGTTTTGGCCTGAACTGAAGTTATGGGAGACTAGAAGTGTGCTGTAGGCTTAAATACTTATTATTTTTGGAATTCTTAATGGAAGACAAAATGCTGGTATAATGAGACCATGCAAAGGGTTTGTTGTATGTATGTATGTATGGTAGGGAGAGAGCCCTCCAGAGGCTCTGCTCTCTGTGCTTCTGCCTTCAGAGTTCAGGCAACCAGAGTCAGGGCTTTTTCAGTAGTGGCACTTTGCTTGTGGAATTCCCTTTTCCTTGAGGCTTACGTGATGCCCACATTACTTTGTTTTAGTTTTCAGGCCAAAACATTTCTGTTTACCCAGGTTTTTATTGAAGGGATTGATTTTTAAATACTATTCTGGAGATTTTTAAAGCTCTCTGTGGTCTGTTTTTATGATCTATGGTTTATTTATTTATCTATGACTTTTATCCCGCCCTTCCCACAAGTGGCTCAGGGCGGCTTCCAGCAATTGATCAACATAAAAATTAAACAATATTTAAATATATAAACCATTAAACATTTAAAACATTTAAAACCTTAAAAACCAGTAAACGTTCCAAATACATATAAAACATTTAAAACAGAAGTCTGGCAAGCTACATTGAGTTCTCATCTTAGCTAGGTGTAGGCTAGCCAGAAGAGGGTCGTCTTACAGGCCCTGCGGAACTGGACAAGGTCCCGCAGGGCCCTCACCTCCGGCAGCTGATTCCACCATGTAGGGGCCATAACGGAGAAAGCCCTTTCTCTAGTGGATTTCAAGCAGGCTTCTTTTGGCCCAGGGATAGTGAGGAGATTTTGTGTTCCCGACCTCAGTACTCTCTGGGGAACATGTGGGGAGAGACGGTCCTTCAGGTAGGCAGGTCCCAGGCCATATAGGGCTTTAAAGGTAATAACCAGCACCTTGTACCGGACTCGGTATATCACTGGAAGCCAGTGCAGGGTCCGAAGACCTGGCCGAATGTGTCCCCACTTTGGGAGACCCAATAACAGCCGGGCCGTGGCATTCTGCACCAGCTGCAATTTCCGAGTTCGGGACAGGGGCAGCCCCATGTAGAGGGCATTGCAGTAGTCCAACCTCGAGGTGACCGTAGCATGGATCACTGTTGCTAGGTCGTCGCGCTCCAGGAAGGGGGCCAACTGCCTTGCCCGCCTAAGATGAAAAAACGCGGACTTGGCAGCGGCTGCTATCTGAGCCTCCATCTTTAGGGAAGGCTCCAATAGCACCCCCAAGCTCCTGACCCTGTCCGCCGCTGTCAGCGGCGCACCGTCAAAAACTGGTAGGGGGATTCCCCCTCCCGGCCCGCGGCGACCCAAGCAAAGGACCTCTGTCTTCGCAGGATTTAGCCTCAGCCCACTCAGTCTGAGCCACTCAGCCACGGCCTGTAGTGCCCGATCAAGATTTTCCGGGGCGCAGACTGGCTGGCCGTCCATCAGTAGATAGATGGGTTGGGGCTTTTATGCTGGGTTGGGGCTTTTAAATTCTGGGTTAGTTCGTATCTTTTAATGTTTTCTTTTATTACTTTTATTTTGTAAGCCACCTCAAGGAAGTTCCTAGAGAGATGGCATAAAAATGTCTTAAATAAAATAAAATAAATAAGGCTGGCCATTTACATAAGATCAGGAGGGGGGGGGGTTGTAGAAAAAGCGCGGCGGGAGCTCATTTGCCTATTAGGCTATACCCTGTGGTACCAAGCCAGCTGCAACTGCATTCCTGTGTGTTCCTGCTCAAAAAAAGCCCTACATAAGATGCTTACTGAATCTCTGTGTTACGGCCTTCCAGTGTACCAGAGAGTGAGACCTACATGCTCCTTTTAAGTGGACAACTTCCACAAATACTTTGTGCTTATGCTTTGTAGAACAGAACATATTGGCAAGGCTCTTTTTGAGCAGGAACGCAGTTCCAACTGGCGTGGTGTCTGGGGTGTGTGGCCTAATATGCAAATGAGTTCCTGCCGGGCTTTTCTGCAAAAATGCCCTGCGAAAAACAATGGTGGCCTCAGGGGTTGAAGCCTAATATGCAAATGAGTTCCTGCTGGGCTTTTTCTACAAAAAAAGTCCTCCATGCTAGTATATATATTTTAAAAAACCTCTATCTGGTTTTTAGACTTGTTAAAATAGCCTCATCCTGTGCATTCTTAACTCAGAATTGGACTTTCAAGGGACCAGACATACAGTTGCAACTGAAGGCATTATACAATTGTTTACAGATTGATTACAGTTGTGTTTCTTACATGGGCCTCTGGCATTGTCTTTTCCTTTAAAAAAAACCTGTAAAAATTCCAGGCTGCTCTACGTTCAAGAACAAAGGTGCCTATGGCTGAGCGGGTTTGTCCTTGTGGTTCAGATAAAGTTGAAACGATTGACCATGTTTTGTTTGGGTGTGGCCTATACCCTGGCATACAAGCCAGGTACATTTATTCTTTGTTGGAAGGATGTCTCGGGTTTTCTGATTTCAAAATCAGAAATACACTGTTATCAGATTTTAACCCCCAACTCACAATTAATTGTGCCAAATTTATGGTGTCAGCTAGGAGAATTTGTGAAGATTATATAAAAAGGGGGTCTTGAACTGACTGTTTTTTGAATATTTCCAAGCTTGTATTTTATCTTTTCTTAAATGCCTGAGTACTCTATATACCATCACAAATGCTACTGAAACTGATATAAATACAGAGACCATGCATAAAGTTGCCAAATTTTGTTCTCATGCAATCAAATTGAATTTTATGGTTCTTACAAATTAATGTTGAGGTAACAGATTGTAATTTTACTTTCTCAAATTTTATTATAGATTCATTACAATTACTACCTGTTCCAACAGGTAGGTGTACCATAATAACAAATAAAAAACAACGCAACTTAAAAATATCTCATATGTTACCATTCCACACCACTTTATATATATATATATTCTATTTTTTTATAGCAGAGGAATAATTAAGCTTAACAATGCTGCTTTCCCTAACAGATTTTTAAAACTTAATACCACAAGCATTCAATATAACTTCTTTTTTCCTTCTTCTTCTATGTCTTGATTATTCCTTCTACTCTCAAAAAAAAAATCCATAAAGAATAAATTCTAACTATATATCTCAGTCCCTGGAGACCTTAAAATTAAGGTCAAGAAGGAAAAAAACCTCTTCTTTCTTCACCTGGACTGAATTAAACAAGGAGGGATGTTACCCAGGTGCTCTCACCAGCTGACCCCACCCAGCCTTTAATTCTGAAAGAAAAAACAATAAATATAAATTATAAGTTTCTTCAGCTTTTCCCTTTTCTTGTTGCTTCAGTGTCTTTTAAATAGAGTCCATATTTTCTTCCAGATTGACATAAGAACATAAGAACATAAGAGAAGCCATGTTAGATCAGGCCAATGGCCCATCCAGTCCAACATTCTGTGTCACACAGCGGCCAAATATATATATATATATATATATATATATATATATATATATATATATACACACACACACACACACACACACATACACACTGTGGCTAATAGCCACTGATGGACCTCTGCTCCATATTTTTATCTAACCCCTTCTTGAAGGTGGCTATGCTTGTGGACGCCACCACCTCCTGTGGCAGTGAATTCCACATGTTAATCACCCTTTGGGTGAAGAAGTACTTCCTTTTATCCGTTTTAACCTGTCTGCTCAGCAATTTCATCGAATGCCCACGAGTTCTTGTATTGTGAGAAAGGGAGAAAAGTACTTCTTTCTCTACATTCTCCATCCCATGCATTATCTTGTAAACTTCTATCATGTCACCCCTCAGTCGACGTTTCTCCAAGCTAAAGAGCCCTAAGCGTTTCAACCTTTCTTCATAGGGAAGGTGTTCCAGCCCTTTAATCATTTTAGTTGCCCTGAACTTTAGTTGACATGAACTTCCTCAGTACACGCACGGGTTGTCCTTGGAGGAACGAGTGGAGAGCATTCCTTTCTCTTATTAACTCTTGATGTAGGAAAGGAGGGAATTAATTTAGAGAGTAGTATCTCACCCGAGGCTGCGTCATAAGCTGTAAACGAAGTGGAGCCTTTTTGGACACATAGTTTGCCTGATTGTAGCCATTTATATTTAATTTTTAAGTCCTGCAATTTGGCAGTTGTGTCCTTAAGGTCTCTTCTGATTCTTAAAAATTCAGGAGGAAGATCCGGAAAGACCTGAATCTTTAACCCCTGGTAGTCCAAGCCTCCTCTCTCCCTAACCTCTGCAAAGACTCTTTGCCTCATTCTATAATCCTTGAACTGCACCACAATATCTCTGGTATAAGACGAATTGTCTTCACATACCTTGCTAACACGATATGCTTTCTGAATGAGTGGGAGAATTTCGACTTCCAGGTGGGTTACTTCAGCAAGCCAATTTGCCACGAATATATATAAGTCCATTTCAGCTTCCACAACCGATTTAAAACCTCTAAATTTTAAGCACAGCTCCCGGCTACGAAAGTCCATTGTTAAAACTCGTTCCCTCGTCCATGCCTCTGAAGTCGTCTCTTAAGCTTTTTTTAACGCTTCTTGTGCAGTCTGGGTTGCCTGTTTACAAGAATTCTCTAATTCATCCAGACGCTGACACATTGGTTGAAGCATAGAAGTTATGTCCTCTCGTATTTCTTGTCTTAATTTAGACATAGCTTGAGACAATAAATTCACAGTGAGAGGGCTATCTTCAGTTTCTGGTTCCTCATCTCTCCCCAACCTTGCGTGGGAGGTGGACGGCTGTTCCAAGAAATTAGTTAAAGGCTGAAAGCTTTTTTCCTTCTGCTTGGTTTCCCCCCCCCCCTTTCGGAAGCATCTTTCAAAAGTTCAAAAAATATAGTTAAAGGGGTGAAAAAAGATATAACTTTGGAGACAGCTGGGAGAGTGTTAGGCAAAAGCTTCTGACCGGATATTGGTCAGAGCCACTCCCTCCAAGAGGTGGATTTCTGACAGATTGTAATTTTAACCAGTGTATTCAAGTTAATATTTTTCTGGAACTGTATAATTTTTAAATTTTTTATTATATGTACTATATTTATTAAGCTAGAAGATGTTTGACCACTACTGTATTATTTATCATATCTCATTATTCATACTAATGTCCTATATTTTATTTTCACATTTATTTTTTAAATATCTTACGTTTCACCTATTTAGGTCCATCTTGATTTTTACAATTTTTATGTGGTTGTTGTTGGCCTGCATTGTGTTGTGTATTTGGTCATCGACCGTAATAAAGCAAACTGAACTGAACAAATTCATTGATGTAGAGAAGAAGCCTAATGGGAAGAGCTCTAAATGTTCCATTCATCTGTAGTGATTGGGATAATTCATGTGTTGGGATACTTCACATTCATAAATATTTGTCTGCTTCATATGAACAATACGTTTATTACTTATCCTGTTTGTGCAGGTGACATTTTGAAGGGGCCCTTGCCAGAAAAGTTTAAGGTTAGAGAGCTATTTGGAAGATACCAGCTGAAATATAATCATTCTTATGCATCATTTTGAGGGTGAAATTTTTAAAGAGGGAAGAAAAGTTGGAATGTTTTGCTTGCAGCAGCAGCTGAAGAAGATCTAGGCTGAGTTTGTTTATTTTTCGTTTCCAGGTTTAAAAAGCCTGGCCATGGTCAGATGTACAAACATTTTGGGAAGAGCTAGAGGGCTTGTGGCCTTTTGTAAGCTGGTCAGCATATCCAGGACTTGTCCAGGATGTAGCACTTTTATTCACTATATATATATGTGTGTGTGTGTGTGTGTATATGTATGTATGTATATATGTATATATATAGTGTCTTGGGGGGGTAGAAAATACCTAAATAAAAACATTTTAAATGACACAGTATTGTTTAAAAAACTGACATCACTGTGAGTTTGTATGCTAGTGTAAAAGTAATAAACAGTGGCTTGATGTAGTCTCAAGGAAGCAAGGAAGGCAGGCAGGCAGGCAAATGGGTGGGAAGAAAGCAACTTGAAAGCTTCCTGGCTTGGCCTGGAGAAGTGATTTAAGAGAGAAATGCCTTCTCCAGGCTGGCTGATGGGATGGTGGGGGCTTCGAGAAGCACACAATATCTATGAAAGAGCTACATGTGGCTCCTGAGCTGCATTTTGGCCACACCTGGTATAGACTTTTAAAAAAGGTGCGCTGTACTCCTGTGGGCAGATTTTAGATGCAAAATGCTTCTTAATGTTTTTCTTGTAGCTCTGAAAAAGAATGGTAATTTAATTTCCTGTAATAAGATCAAAGGTCTTCTGTATTGTCATTGCTTCATGAAACAGTCTACAGAAGAAAACTTATGTTGTTACCTTCTTAACTCTTAGGATATATATATATATATATATATATATAACTGCATATGTAAACTCACAGTGATGTCAGTTTTTTAAACAATACTTCTCTCTGAATCAGAGACTCAGCGCAGTTTACAATCTCCTATATTTTCTCCCCCCACAACAGACATCCTGTGACGTAGGTGGGGCTGAGAGGGCACTCACAGCAGCTGCCCTGTCAAGGACAACTCCTGAGATAGCTATGGCTAACCCAAGGCCATTCCAGCAGCTGCAAGTGGAGGACTGGGGAATCAAACCCGGTTCTCCCACATAAGAGTCCACACACTTAACCACTACACCAAACTGGCTCTCATATAGATCGTTAATCATATAGATCATTAATGAAGTGGTAGTTAACAAGAACTTTACTAAATTCCTTGTTTCCCTGAAATTGGTTCAAATGAATTTTAACTCTTCCTTTGGCACTTCCCATGTAAATGTGTCTTGAAGCAAGATTGCAGTAACTAATTGCTGGCAGTCTGGTGTAAGTAGGTCACTGGGCGTCTTGATAAACTGCACTCGGATTCTGATCAGCTGCTATAATTTTTACTAAGGTTCAGACTGACTGCACAATATGTGCCAGCTGGTGGTAGGTATCATCAATTGCCTCAGGTCTCCATGGGTTTCATTCCACTTGTATAAATAAAGAAAGCATTGCATCGGCTTTTCATGCAGCAGGGATGATATTGGCAGTGGCACCTTGTTAAAATGAAGGACTGTCTATCTTATTACAGATAATGCAAGACAAACTACATTTTCTGCTTTCTGGCAATACACTCTGAAGAAGATAAGGCCCTGAGAGAGTGATGTGTGAGTTTACAGTCCCTTTAATACTGTTTCTTGAAAACTGCTATATTTTAAGTGTGTTTTTGTTTATAGGAGGGAGGGAAGCAAGTGGAGAGTGGATTTTTTAAAGGTTTGTAATAAAAAGAGAGTTACTTTGTAATAAAAAAGAAGATTCTTTGGAATTGTGTTCACAGGAAATCATGTCATCAAAATGATTTGCACTGAGAGAACTTCTAAGAACGCCTTCCTCTAATTTAGTACGAAAACACCTTTATTCCATAGTACTGTTGTTTGTTTCCTCAGCTCTTACAACATCCTATTTAATTCTTTACTATGAAGCTGGAACTAGCACATGGGTCAACTGTCACTCTAGAAGAAAAATTGGTCTTTTGCAAAACAAAGTCCTATTGATACTGAGTCACCTTTTTGTTCCTGAGTGTTCTGAGGTGTTAGAACACCTTAAGGCTCGTATGAATATCCCACCCCAAGCCCGTTTAGGTGGCGAGCCTATTTTAGCTCGCCCGCGGAGCCAGATGGACCCCGAACGGTTCCAGATGGCTCTACGGGATCCCTGGCCCTCTGGCAACTCCCTCGATGACCTGGTGGAGTCCTGGAATGATAGGCTCTCCAGGGCCATCGATGAGATTGCACCTAGACGTCCTCTGCGCCCTCGCCTAAAGTTAGCACCCTGGTATAACCAGGAGTTGCGGCAACTAAAGCGAGGACTCAGACGACTAGAGAGGCAATGGCGGTGTCCTGAGGCTCCACTGCCAGCTGTAAGCAGCACCAGAGACCACTTGCTGTCTCCTGCGCAGATCCAAGATGGATGATAAGTTCTGATCTTGACTCAGAACTGTATTCAGTATAACAGTCTGTAGGAGGGTTGTCAGTTCTGTGTTGGAAATTATCTGGAGACTTTGGAGGTGGATCTAGGAGAGGGCAGAGTTTGAGGAGGGGAGGGGCCTCAGCATGGTATAATGGCATAGAGTACACCCTTCAAAGCAGCCGTTTTCTCCAGGGGAACTGATCTCTGCCAGCTGGAGATCAGTTGTAAAAGCAGAAATCCTCAGGCCCCACTTGGAAGCTGGCAACCTATAGCTTACAGTTGAATGGCATTATTTCTGGAAGAGTAGAAGCAAGTTCCTTGTGATAGCTTGTCCCAAAGGTTGGAACATTTTTGGTGTTCCCATGGAAATATCCTTCTTGATGAAGAGGGAGGATGTGCAGAGGCTCTTATCCCTGGCCAGTGGCAGAAGCCATAGCATCCTTTTGTTACATCTGCAGTTCCCAGAAAACATGCATTTTTTTTTTAAAAAAAGGGGTTTTTTGGATATGGCAAATGGAGTTTCTGGGATAATCTCTCATTTCCTAATGGGAGTGATTTTATGTGGAAATAAGGGAGAGAATCATACTTTCTTCAATGTATCGCACTCCTCTGAAATATCTCTTCTTCCAGGAAACGGGAGATGTAATTGAGGCCTCTTATAGGAATGTCTCATTTCCTAGTTGCAGAAGCACCAGAGGGAATGGAAAAGTAAAACACCACTTCCTTACAGCTCTGTTTCACTGACCACGCAGAACTGAATAGTATGTGTGGTGGGGCAGATATAGTGAATGATTGGATATCATGGTGCCAAGCATAGTGGGGAGGGGTGCTGGAAGGTAAATTGTTTGGAACTTCCCCAAACCTGGACCCAGGTCTGTATATCACCATTTAATTTTACATCCCATGAAAAATGTACCAGAGCACTTTTTCATATTAAAAATGACTATATAAGAGTTGCTTAGAGGTACAGAACTAATTATAGTGGCATCAAAAGCATCTTCTGCTTTTACTGCTCAATATAAAGTTCTTCTGTTGAGAGGCTTTAATGAATATTTTAGAATACTGCTTTTAAAAGTATCTAAAGAGGATTATCTCATTGTCAAAATGAATGAAGATGATCCATAGCTCATGCCCAATTAAAAGTGTCAGTGATATTGGTTCATAAACTAACTGTAGCCCAATGCCATGCATATTTGCTCAGAAGTATGCCCAATTTGAGCTCACTGGGGCTTTATTCTAGCATGTGATTACAGCCTTATATGTCTTTGGAAATTTTATTCAAATAAATAGAGAACCTCTGTGTGTTCCCCTGGGCAATGGGAGAGAAAATCAAAAGCAGGTACTGAATTTCTGATGAGAAAAATTGTGTAAAGCAAGCGCTGTTGTAACAGTCTTTAAAACTAATTCAAGCCATAAATCTGTTGTTTATAAGCAAAAGGAAAATACAGAAATCTTGATAATCATGGATGGTTTAGAAAAGACCATATGACCCATTTTGTTAGGACCCCAAAGCAGCACAGTATTCACAAATATATTAGCCTGAGAATGTCCTGAAGTAGTAAATAAATAAAAAAAAAAGTCAGAACATGTCAGATTCACACTACCCATTAGTAAATGCTACCACAGATTAATAGTCTTCTACTAGCCACAGTCCAAGGAATGGCTATCGTCAGAAAAGAACAAAGCTGAGGAATTATGACAATGCAGAATCTTATCTGATTTGGGTCTCAGTGAGAAAGGTAAGCTATAAATAAGTTAAATAAAGAAACAAAGGGATTGCATCATATTTTACTTGGAGACAATGTATACAACAAACAGGTTACTGTGGACTTACTCTAGTCTGTGCAGATATAAAACTCCAGGAAGGTTTCTTTTTTTGGTGCTGAGTTCATCAGAGCAGACAGAACTCTTAACTGAGGTTTGGAGGAGGTTGCCATTACCATATGCAGGCCTGGAGAGATCTATAACATCCTAAACTAAGCAGACTGTCCTACATTTTAACATCTAATAAGGCATGTATAGAGAGGAATTAACAGAGGAATTGTATTTTACCCATTTCTTTTGAATCTCTTGCTCAGTCTGGTGCTGTGCTAAAAGTAAGCTTGTGAACATTTTCTCTTCAATAAATACTTTATAACTTTTGGTGCCGGTAGTGATTCTCTGTACCACACAGACCTCTGCCATCTTGGACATGCTATTTTAAAAAGAGCACCGGGAGTCAGTTGGCAAGTGACTATTCCTCCAGTGGTGCACAAGGCAGTAAATGATCTCCATGGTGACCAGGTGCTGGGCAGTGGGAGACTCGGAGGCAAAACCACAGAACTTGGAAGGGAAGCTGGGAGTCTTGACCTCCCAGAGGGCAATTCCTACAGAGGTCAGGTGGTAGTGGTGGGATACCAGAGAAAGAGAAAAGCCTCTCCAGGTATTGCATTAAACATCACCTTGACCAAAGTTCTGATCTCTCATGATTTGGTATTGGCTGTTTTGGTCACTTTGGAGAACTATCCTTTGATTTTTGTCACAATTAAGGTGCTGGTTATTGCGTACACAGTTCTTCATGCTCTGAGACTCACATATTTGGAAGATTGTCTCTCTCAGTATACTCCTACGCAGAAGCTCCATATCTCAGATCAAGGCATACCTAAGGTACCCGCAGGCAGGGAAGTTAGATCATCATCTGCCAACTCCAGAGGTTTTTCTGTGGTGGTTCCTGGGCTGTGCTGAGTGGACCACTGAAGTTAAGGAGATAGATAGGTTTCAATACCATATTTATTTAGAAAAGTTTTCCTTTTCATATGAGTAGGGATTCTCATGGTTAAGAATGGCTTATTAGTATTTTGTATCTGGTAACTGTTGCATTAAGTTTTAACTATTGCTAATTATGTCAGTATATTTTAAATAATATTGTTAACCTGCCTAAAGTATGCTTAGGGACAAAGATGGGTTTAAAATGGGCTTAAATAATTTAGAAAGAAAAACGTGTTTTTACTAATCATATCATGGCTTTTTGGCAGAAATTCATCGTTTTTGGAACTGGAATTCTCTCTGAATGATGAATTGCTGCTATTTATATGTTAGCATTATATCCAGGTAAGATAAGGTAAATATTTATTGCATGTGGCCAGAGGCCATTACAAAATTGGTTTAAGTCAAACAGAGATTTTAAAAAAAGATTAAAAATAATCATTAAGATAAGATGCCCACCATCCAAGGAATTTCTGTCTACCCAGCCAGTTATAAATATTATTGTTAAAAGAAGAAAAGAAAAGAGAGAGAAAGAAAAAACACAATTAAAACAGATTGCAAAACTGGAGGCTTTAGGTTTCAGACACCACTTTTCACATATTTTCTTGGCAGCCAGGACATATAGAGCTGCCATGTGTATAACATATGAGTCTACATCTGTAAGAAGGAATATTATTTTCTCTTCAGCTGTGCATCCTGTCAGATTGGCTAAAATCCTGGCAGAACGGCTTAAACAATATTTAATAAATTTTATAAAGGAAGATCAAGCGGGTTTTCTTCCCAAAAGGCAAATAAGAGACAATATTAGAACTGTTGTAAATATTGTAGAATATTATGAAAGACATCCAGAGAAGGAAATTGCATTATTTTTTGTAGATGCAGAGAAAGCTTTTGATAATCTGAACTGGGACTTTATGTTTGCAGTAATGGAAAAAATAAAGTTGGGGGAAAACTTTATAAGAATGATAAAGGCAATATATACTGAACAACGTGCAAGGTTATGTATAAACGCAGATCTCACAGATGAAATGAAAATTAGCAAAGGTACAGGACAAGGTTGTCTGCTTTCGCCATTGTTGTTTATAATGACTCTTGAA
Organism: Heteronotia binoei; assembly: GCF_032191835.1. NCBI lineage: Eukaryota > Metazoa > Chordata > Lepidosauria > Squamata > Gekkonidae > Heteronotia > Heteronotia binoei. The sequence goes on along the minus strand of NC_083227.1, from coordinate 119,521,150 downwards.
ATCTTACTGATGCAAATACAAGATGATGAAGAAATAGAAGGAATGAGAATTAAAGGTTTTACCTATAAATATAGAGCATTTGCAGATGATATAATGTTTATAAATGAAAATCCTATACAAGTAACACCTTTGTTATTAGCTAAAATACAATTTTTTGGAGAATTGGTGAGACTTTATGTTAATAAACAAAAAATCAAAACTTTTATGTAAAAATGTGCAAATAAATAAACAAATGGAACTGCAGAGCCTAATGGGATGTGAGGTTACCTCTAAAGTAAAATATTTGGGTGTGGAAATAACAATGAAGAATATTGATTTGTTCAAAAATAACTATGAAAAGTTATGGCGGAAAATGGATGAAGATATGATAAATTGGATCAAGCTTAATTTGTCATTGCTCGGGAGAACTGCTGAGGAGCTGAATTATAAGTATGACTAGTTTCAAATGCAACAAATAAAGAGTTTGGTGGAAAGTGATCTTAAAACTGAAGTAATAAGACGAGAACAAACGGAAATGGAAAAAGTTCTGCTTGGAGATAATGAAAAATTAATTTCGAAAATTTATAAGTTACTTCTAAAATGGTCTACAGAAGATGAAGTAGTGAAATCTCAAATGATTAAATGGGCAATTAATGTAAATAAAGAAATACAAATGGACACATGGGAATATTTGTGGAAGAACTCTATGAAACTCTCAACATGTCAGAGTATCAAATAAAATTGTTTTAAGATGATGTACAGATGGCATATGACTCCTAAAAAGTTGGCAAAGATGAACAATAAGATGCCAGACAGATGTTGGAAATGTAAAAAAAAAACATGAAGGTTCTTTCTACCATATGTGGTGGACTTGTGAAAAAGCGAAAAAGTATTGGCAGATGATTCAACCTCTTAGCCACAGCAGTGGAAGTCATGGCCTTAGAAATGAAAATTAGGCTGTCTAAGGTGGTATCAACAAGAAAGAAGGCAGCCGTCAGCACCCAGCTAATGCCTTCAAGGAGGCAGTGGTTGTGCTCTGAGAAGACCTGAATGAGCTTGTGTACCCAGGCAATTGTTGCTGCAGATGCAAGGTAGGCTGTGGAAGCTCTGACCATTCTCAGAAAGTAGGCCAGTAGATTGCAATGCTTCCACAGGCTGTCAATTGGGGAGGCCTGTAATAACTCATCAGCATAATTAGAGCATAAAGCATTTTAACAAATGCAGAAACTGCCCATTTGAGTCAGGTTTGTCCCATTCCACCCTGAGGTAACATTCAAAATATTCAGATAAAGGGAAACACCTTTTCAGTCACATTATGAAAGGGGAAAACTAATTAGTACCCATTGCTGTAACCTTTCTACAAGAAGCCTTAAGCTCCTGTGCATGTGGAATGTAAGCATGAGAATCAAGGACTGCTATAGACTTTGTTAAGAATAGCACCTAGATGGCACTTCCTCTTCCTCTTTGATAGGGATTCCCCTTCCTCCTGATCAGGTTCAGAGTCAGAGAACCTAGGTTCTGCTCCAGGGCTTTTACATCTTTTTGCATGGGTAACAGCCTACCTGTATGCCTTAGTGGCCCAGGGCAGGAGGGGCTGAGAAGTGTGAGAAGGTTGACTGGAGCCCTGTGAAAAAAAGTGCTACCTTAGGGCAAAAGAAGCTATCCACTCTTGCTTGTCTCTGAGGAATAAAGAAACTCCCAGAATTGGGTACTTTACTACAGTAGATTACTCCGTGATGACCCTGCTCTGTCTGATATGCTTAACAGGCGACTCTCTTGCTGTCAGCCATTGCTAGGACCAGTTGGTGTGGATGGAATGGAGTGGATGTGGACACTGAGCCTCCAAACTGGCCACCAGCAGCTGTCAACAGTCCCGAAGGACTGGTGTTCTCTACCAGCAAGCAGCACTTCTTCGCCTGTCAGTCAGCTGCCTAAAGTTTCTTTGAATTTTCACAGAACACAAGAGATCTATCTTCCCACATTTTGCCCACAGTCCAAGCATCCCAAGGAATCTGTGTGGAATATCTTGGTCATCTGCAGAGCACTGAATATCTACATTTCAAGGACAGAGTCCATCATGAAAACAGACAGCTTCTTCAGCAACGTATCATCTTGCAGGTCATGAGGTCGAATGTGTAAGGCTCCCATTAGCTTAGTTCTCAAGGCTTGTAATATTGCAACCTAGAAGGCTTCTGGCCTGGAGACACCTACCAGAATTATGACACACTTCTTGTATAGTTCGTCCACCAATGCAACCCTACTTAGATGAGCATCAGAAGAAGTTTCTAAAGCAACTACATGTTTCTCCATTTCCACTTTTGTTCATTATAAATTGAATTATTTGGCTTCATCTAAACCTATGGTTAGAAGAAGAGTTTTGCATCACACCTCAATGACAGCTGATGATGATGACCCACCCATATAAGGGACACTGCTATGGTGTCAAGTCCCCTGTCTATTCCTAATCGTTTGCAGCAGTAACTCATGTTTTACGGCTTAGGCCTGTGTTGTTTCTTCTAAAGAATGTGAGATTGTGAAGCTAGAGTTTCAAGGTCTGTGATCCTCCCTTTTGGTTCCCAGGTCTTTCTTTCCCCTTATCAGTACCTGCATGCCTCATAGTATTAGTAGTGATGTAGTGGTATTATTCTAACCTGTAACCTTTTAGCAGTTTGAAATATGTGTGCCAGCTACTAACGGCTATCAGCTACCTATATAATCCTGGCTCTGATCTTGCTAGCCAGTTTCCACACTGACAGTGTCTATGAGATGTCATACTCTTCTACAGTAAATGAATGTATTTGAAAATACAAAGAGTCTCGTTATTGAAAGACAAGGTGAGTTGACTTCTGGGAGGTTCCACAGAGATGACCTCTGCCTCAGAGGAAGAACGGCCATTGGTACTTACCATGAAGGGTCCTTCTCCTCTGAGGTCAGGAGGCCATCTCAGCTGTCCCATCATCGACATTCCTGTTTTTATGTGCTGTTCTCTTCTTCTTCCCTTTCTACCCTGTATCTCACTGAGTACTGTTATGTGGCTGTTGATGTTCCTGTTTAGTATGTTTCTTTAACAGAACTAGAGTGTTACTTGAATTACGGTCACTTCTTTCGGAGTCATTCTGAAGGTGCCAATAGGAAGTAGAAAAAGTATTTCCTGCCTTCCTGGATGGATGGGAATAACACACAGAGATGGCCTCCTGATCTCAGAAGAGAAGGATCCTTCATGGTAGGTAGCAATGGTCATTTATCTAGACTTCCAGAAAGCTTTTAATAAAGTTCATCATCAACAGTTTTTAAATAAACCCAGTAGTCATGGGATAAGAGGACAAGTCCTCTTGTAGATTAAAACTGTTAATTAACAGGAAACAGAGAGTGAGTATACATGGGCAAGTTTCACAGTTAAAGGTGGTAAGTAGTGGAGTACTGCAAGGCTTGGTACTAGGTCTGGTGCTTTTTAATTTTTTCATTAGTAATTTGGAGTTGGAAGTAAGCAGTGAAGTGGGCTAAGTTTGTGGATGATACTAAGTTGTTCAGGGTGGTGAGAACCAGGGAGTATTGTGAGGAACTTCACAGGGATCTGTTGAGGCTGGGTGAGTGGGTGTCAAACATAGCTAATGAGGTCCAATGTGTGCAAGTGCAAAGTAATGCAGACTGGAGCCAGACATCCTGAGTGTAAATACATGTTGATGGGGTTTGAACTGGCAGAGACCAACCAGGAGAGAGATCCTGGAGTCATAGTAGATAACTAACTGAAAATATCAACTCAGTGTGCAGTGGCAATAAAAAAGGCAAATGCTATGTTGGGGATTATTTGGAAAGGAACTGAAAACAAATCAGCCACTATCATAGTGCCTTTATATAAATTGATGGTACGTCCTCATTTGAAGTACTGTGTACAGTTCTGGTCACCACACCTCAAATATATATATAGTATTGGAAAAAGAGCAGAAAAGGGCAACTAAAATAATTAAGAGGATGAAATGCTTTTCCTATGAAGAAACGTTAAAGAGGCTAGGGCTCTTTAGCTTGGAGAAATGATAACTGAGGGGTGACATGATAGAGGTTTACAAGATAATGCATGGGATAGAGAAGGTAGAGAAAGAAGTATGTTTCTCCCTTTATCACAATACAGAAACTCATGGGCACTCAATGAAATCAACGAGCAGAACGTTTAGAACATATAAAAAGAAGTACTTCTTGACCCAAAGAGTACTTAATTTGTGGAATTCACTGCCACAGGAAGTGGAAGTGGCTATAAGCATGGACAACTACAAGAGGGGATTAGGTAAATGTATGGATCAGAGGTCCATCAGTGGCTATTAGGCACAAGATCTAGATTAACACTCTGTCTGTGGTAGTGATGTTCTGTATTCTTGGTGCTTGGGGGCAGCAGTGGGAGGGCTTCCAGAGTTGTGGCCCTACTCGGGGGACTCCTGATGACACCTAGTTTCTAGCCACTGTGTTACACAGAGTGTTGGACTGGATGGGCCAATTGACCTGATCCAACATGGCTTCTCTTATGTTCTTATGTCCTTGTTGCGAATCTGAGATTAATATTTATCTAATGCAGACTAAAAGCACTGCCATGAAAGAACTAGAACAGCCACTCTTCAATTTTTATCTTTTGAACTGGAAAAGGAAGTTTCTTAAATCTTGCCTTTAAAACTATAATCATACAGCATTTTTTTTTGTTTTGCACATTAAATAATTTTGGTATGGACTGCAGTTTGTGTAATCTTTTGTTATTCCTTTTCAAATTGGAAAGTAAATCCATATGGATACGATACAGCTGTTGATAAATCCCATTTTAAACAATGGGAATTAATGTAGAACTGGCTATTGAAACTGCTAGTCAGTAATTTAGAAGCCTTGTAATTTGCTTACTAATTTGTTGACATAGTTACATATCTTACACCTTCCTGATTAAGTGAACTTGGCATTCCCCTTTAAAATGTGGCAGAGTGAGATTCTGTAGAGAAGAAGAAAAAGCAGGTGGATTAATCCCGTGCAAACATTTTTCATTTGGCGGACAGATGAAAGTAAATGTTAGGACACAAAAGGAGCTTTTCTGGGGAGAAAGGAGATCAGAAGATCTCTTATTCCTTTCTGAATGGTGATGGTTTAAGAACATGTAAAATGAGAAGAATTAAACTCTTCACATATAAATGGGAGAAAAAAGTGTGGTTAGATGAGAGGACACTGAAAGGTTGTGACCTCAAAGAATGATCTAACTCCTCAAAATGTGTCAGGCTTTATAATTTCTCTATTTATTGCTTGTCCTGTGGTCTGAATTCAAATTTAAGAGAATTTCCTCCCTCACCTCTCAGTAATGGTCCAGAAGCTTTTAAGTGTTAACTTTAATTGGTTGTACACCATAAATGTGACGTCACCCCAGAGTCGAAAACGACTGGTGCTTGCACAGTGGACTAGTTTTACCTTTTTTTATATACTATAAATATGAAGGGAATAATGACTAATTCCACCTTGGTAGCCACCTTGGCAGTCTTACTGCAATGTTGTAATGGTAGTTGTTTCAGAATTACTAAATAACTACAGACATGGGTTTGGATCCGCCAATAGGGTTGCTAGGTCTAACTCAGGAAATACCTGGGGATTTTGAGGGTGGTGTCTGGAGACTTTCCCATTCCCTTAAATAAACAAACAGATAAAATACAACAGTGCAGTTCCCCCTAATACAGTCTTCATTTCCTCATTCTCTTTTTTGCCTTTGAAAGGGTTCCTCAGCACCTGCAATTCTGCTAAATGAAATTGTAATTTGTCATACCCTCAAAGTACCTTGTCAGCCAAAATAAACAATGAATCCTTTCCCAAACACAAAGTTTGCAAGCCCACACTTTTGTGATGGTATAAATTGTTTTACACACTGAGTTGCTGAATATAACAATCTTCTTTATTTTCAACCAGCTGCTTCATACTAACACAGAAAAATGAAAGTAAGAGAGCAGTCTAGGGAGTGGAGTTTTTCTCCATCCCATAATCAGGTACTAGTTAACTCTCTACTATCCATTTTTTACTATGCACTTCTGAAACAAATGCAAAACGAACAGAGGGACTTTGCTCTCTCCTCCCACACACATTTCACACACTTACCTGGGAGAGCCACATGGCTCGTGCCTGCTTGTCCTGCTCCATGCTGCTTTTGACCAGCTGAGATTCAAAGGTACACAGACATTCCCAAACACAGTTTTCAAGCGTCTTCTGAAATGTCCTGCCAAGATTTAAAGGCACATCATGGCTGTTGGGGCAGGGAGGAGCCTGCAAAAGCCTGCCCCAGACTTGAGGACTCACAAGCCTGTCCACCAAGGAAGGATATCTGTCCATGGAGGACGATTTTCTTTTCTGCACCCTCCTGCTATAGCTCAAAATTTCCCCAAATGCTGCTTCTGAAGGTTAGGGGTTCATAAAAAACAGCATTACAGGGGATGTTTTGGGCTACAGTTGAAGAAGGGAGGTGAAAAAATGCACCCCATTTCTATTTTTGGCAATTCTCCTATGAATCTAGGCTATGCTATTTACAAACAGCTTTTCATGACTCCTTCTGAGCCAAGGTAAGACTCATCAGAGAAGGAAACTAGATGAGCTGGAGGAAGAATCAGGAAAACTGTCTTAGGTGGATCAGGGATCCAGAAGAACTCCACCAGTGCAAGACTTCTCTTGGAACAAGAGCACCAGCCTTCCAAGGCCACATTCCAAGAGCTTGCAGTCAGAACCTTGCCTCTGGAATACCCAGCTCCTGAGGCTGTATGCCAAAGCCTGGTGTGTGTGCTGTGTGCCAAGACCTCACCACCAAAAGATCCAGTAGATGTTCCACATCCCACTGGATCTTCAGCACCACGAATCAAGTCCATGTCCTAAACCACCAGTCCTGCAAATTCTGCTACTACCTAGCAAGAGCAGCAGAAACAGCAGGTTCACATGTAAGCAGCTCAGAAGATAATCAGTGCCAGGTTTGCAGACCATTCTCTTGCTCTTAAGCCAAACCATAGCTCCAGTGGACATAATCCTTGGCAATATTTTGGTCCTACTTGACCTCTGGCAAGTTGAGGCACTTGAAATAGGACTTGAAATGTTTTAATATTTTTATGATTTTATGTTTTCATGTCTTTTTTATATTTTATAATGTATTTTTATATTTCATGTATATACATGAACATGTAAGCCACCCTGAGCCTGCTTTGGAGGGTTGGGTGAGATATAAATATAAATAAATAAATAAATCTTGATGGATCAGTGAGTTTGCAAGGTTCCAGTACTTGTGCTTCGACTCCAACTCCTGTGCACCAAACCCATATTTGAGGCTACGTAGGAAGGCCATTCTTGCCATGGTGCCTGGAGTCAACAGTTACTCTTTCTGTAGTCTTGGCGTGGCTTATGTTACTACTGGGTCAATAAAATGATCATCAGAAATTCCAAATATCTGGAATTCATATAGTGCCTGCTGCTAGAATAAGGACTGCAACAGTTCTGAATATCCATGTGAGAGAAGAGCTGAAAAGAACAGTTTGAATTTGGCCATAATAAAATAACAGTTTTAAAGTTTTGAAACCAGCTGACAGGTGAAACTCTTGGGACTTTAATGTGTTGATGTTGGCTTTAGGACTGATGTTGCTTTGAGACTATCACTGCCTGCCCATGCTGAGTACAAAACATGTACATGTGTTAATAAATAGATATTACAGAACTATCATAAGCCTTCACTTTTCTTGAACCTGATAATGGAAAGCTAGAATTACCTACCACACGAGATACCAAGGAAAGCAAAAAATGCATTCAGCTTCTCAGCCATTTCTCTATCCTCCTTCAGTAATCCTTTGACCCCTTGGTCATCCAAGGGCCCCACTGCCTCCTTGGCTGGTTTCCTGCTTCTAATATATTTGAATAAATTTTTATTGTTGGTCTTTATGCTTTTTGCAATATGCTCCTCATAGTTGTGCTGGCCTTTTGAAGCATCTCTCTATTTATTCAAATGGTGAAATCAATATCGTGATGGTGACTGCTCCCAAGTGGTGCGATCACTTTTACATCTTTCACCAAGTCTTGGGCATTACTTAGGACCAAATCCAGGATTGCCCCACCCCTGGTAGGTTCTGTGACCATCTGCTTCATAGCATAGTCATTGAGAACATCTAGAAACTCAATCTCTTTCTCTCGACCCAATCAATCTGCGGGTAGTTAAAATCACCTATTATGACAGTTTTTACATTTAGCTGCTATCTTTAATACTTCCATCATATTATAATCATCCTCTATCTTTTGATTTGGTGGGCGATAACAAACTCCCATAGTTAAATTTTTTGGGGGCCCTCTATTTTGACCCAAAGCATTTCTAGAAAGGAATCTAATTCTCTGACCTCAGTCTTACTGGACTGTATACTCTCTCTGACATACAGAGCCACCCCACCTCCAACCCTTCCCTCCCTATCCTTCCGATATAACTTATATCCAGGAATCTCCGTGTCCCACTGATTCTCCTCATTCCACCAAGTTTCTGAAATTCCCACAATGTCTATGTCCCTCAACACTAAACATTCCAACTCACCAATTTTACTTTGAACACGTCTAGCATTTGTATACAAACATCTACAATTTCCCGGGCAAGCTAGGCCCGCAACCTTCCTCCTGCTGCCTCGAGACTTTGACAGACACTCCATACTGTTTGTCACCATCTCAGTGGACAACTCTGATCCATTACCTGGTAGAAAAGTAACAGCTAACCCTTCATCTCTTTGAGATGAGTCCTCCCGAACCAGAGACATTTCATCTCCTGTCGGCTTTCCCCAAAGATTTAGTTTAAAAACTGCTCTTCCATCTTTTTGATTTTAAGCACCAGTAGCTTGGTTCCATCTGGGGACAAATGGAGATCGTCTCTTTTGTACAGCTCCCGCTTGTTCCAGAAAGCATCCCAGTGCCTAACAAATTTAAACCCCTCCTCCCTACACCATTGTCTCATCCACACATTGAGACTTCTAATTTGTGCCTGTCTCTCCAGCCCTGCACATGGAACAGGTAGAACTTCTGAGAAGGCTACCTTGGAGGTCCTGGCCTTAAGTCTCCCGCCTAGCAGCCTAAATTTTTCCTCCAGGACCTCACGACTGCATTTTCCTACATCGTTGGTGCCAACATGCACCACGACCACTGGCTCCTCCCCAGCACTGTCTATCAGCCTATCTACTACATGTGTAATGTCCGCTACCTTTGCACCAGGCAGGCAAGTCACCATACGGTCAGTATACGGTTTTGTCACCCAGCTGTCTACTTGCCTAAGGATCGAATATCCAAGACACCCCCCCTCTCTCCCTGCCCAGGGATGTTTCCTTGGCGTGAAAGGATACCTGCTCACTAACTGAAGAAGAGGTCCCTACTGAGGGCGTATTTCCCTTATCCTCAGCCTGGTGTCCTGCTCCCTCTCGACCCTCATGCTCCTTGGCAGCAACGGGACTGCCATGTTCAGAGTGGGGTTCATCTAATATGTCCCCAAGAGTCTTCTCTGTGTGCCTAACTGACTGCCTCTGCTTCTCCAGGTCAATCACCTCGGTCTCAAGGGTATGAACTCATTCCCTGAGGACCAGGAACACACCCAAGACTTTTGTCCTGTGGGCAGATAGTCATACATGTGACACTCAGTGCAAAACACTGGAAAGCCCCCACCCCCCTGCTGGCATTCTACCTTCACGATAGCTTTTTAAAAATATACAGTCCCCTTTTAAATCCTGTTTGTTTTTGTGGCTCTCCTTCTGGAGGGTCAACTTACCTTTTTGGGAACACAAGGAAATAGGGATCTGGGTTCCTGGTCCTTACAGAGTCCCCAGGCTATGAGCCACAGGCCCAAGAGTCCTGGCAAGGCACAGCTTAATAATGCAAAGAGGGTGGGAAACACAGCCACTCCTAATCAATCAGGAACAATCACCTTCAGCCCACTCAAACCAAACAAACAGCAGTTTCCCAGCAACCACAAGCTCAGGATTTTCAGCAATCACGCAGTCACACAAACTCAGACATTCTCAGCAACTTCCCCAGCTGCTTAGAAAGCCAAACCTCACCCTTGTAGCACTTCTTCTCTGCTCTCTCTCAGCGCTCTCTAAAAGCAGGGAGAAGATTCAAATATTTCTTTCATCTTATGTCTTATGAGAATGGTTCCCTAAGTATTTCCTTTATCTACATTTCAATGATAAATTCTTTTCATTGTTAGTCTGTGAGTATTAAGGAATTGCTAGTAAATAATTTTATTTAAAGATGGGCTTTCTTGTTTAAGAATCTAAATAAAGCCTTGGTTCTGAGAATTGATGGGAAAAGGTTATCCATTTATAGAAGATAACAATGGCAACATTTAATGTTGTTAGAGAGTTTCTGCCCTGGATTAAATGCCATTCTGCTTTAAAACTATCAGAAGAACAAGTTAGTTGCATGAAGTATTTTGGTCCCACTCTCAGAATGTTTATCTTCAACTTTCACAACTATTATCTTACTAGTGAGGTCTGTCATATCATTTAGTGGCTTAATTTTTGAACAGGAAATGCCATAAACTGATCCTGAGATCCTATGCATACAAAGCAGATGCTTTCCCCCTGTGCCATGTTTCTGTCCCTTGAATCAGGGCCCTATCATGGTTGCTCATGATACTAGCCTGTCTGTGGTGGGAATTTAGGGGATGGAGTTCCCTTGCAATGCTTTTCTGAACAGAGTACCACAATTTTATACTCAATGGCTGGGTTCAGATGGGCAGCTTGGGGTGGTAGCCTCCAGTTGCAGAAGAAGGACAGCATAGTGGACAGTGCCCAGGGGTGGTCAGAGAATATTTGGCCTGCTACCAGAACAGGGATGGGCTGTGTGTGCCCCAGAGGAGCAGTCACACTGCTCAAGCACATGAGCAATTCTTCCCTATCACTCCCTGGCCATTCAGACCGCTGGAAAAGGGGCCCTGGAAGCACCCCAGTGATTTGCTACCACTTACTAGCTGGTAGTTTTTTGAAGTGGCAGAGCAATGGCGGAGGATAAGGTAAGGGTGGGAATGAGGTGGGACCCAGATGTGTGCATTTGAATACACAATTTAAATCCTGACATGGGCCATTCCTGTGTTGGCCCAAATTGGCCATCTGAATTCAGCTATTGATTTGGCTTTGAAGGGTGTAACTCTTCTAAGGCTGGAACTGTTAATCATGCAGTTGTCTACAAGGTACATAACTCAATGCTTGATCCATATAAGTCATTCATTTTATAGCAATACTGCAGAGTGAATGCAACAAAAAGAATTAAGACTCTGGAAATTATCCCGTAATAGAAACTCAGAGTTTAGAAGAATCCAAGGTGATTGCCACTATTTTGGGATTGTAACTTTATAAATAAAACTGTAATGACCACTTTAACAGTGTTCCTCCTTGTTTCTAGAGTAACTAACATCAGAAAGTAAAGTACAATCAATAAGTATTGATTGATCTTTAAATTGTTGTAAGTGAATTGGATCAAAAGAGATCCAATAGATTCATGTCATTTGGAATAAAAATAAGGAATGGCTTATCAAAATTAAGACCTTCACACCTTGATTTTGAGGAACTTTGGATATCTTTCTGAATTTCATCTTTTTTAAAATTGTGGCTTCTTTCAGATTTTTGATTTCCCCCTTTCAGAAAATAAATTGCCTACTAGAAGGAAAGAGAAGGAAGAATCTTAGATTAATACAGGAATTGTTGATTGCATGCTCTATGTCTCTTCTCTGGTATGTGTATGTAAAATACTGCTTTTTATACTAGAAATAAAAGACAGGATGGGACAAATATAATGTTCAACAATCATAAAAAAGGACAGAGCTCCCTGAAATATGTCTCTGTCTTTTGGAGTTCAAAGCTATAATCCTGTGCATATTAAACATAGTGATTCTTAGAGTTGCCAGCTTCCAGGTGGGGCCTGGAGATCTCCTGCTTTTACAACTGATCTCTATCTGGCAGAGATCAGTTCCCCTGGAGAAAATGGTTGCTTTGCAGGGTGGACTCTATGGCATTGTACCATGCTGAGGCCCCTCCCCTCCCCAAACCCCATCCTCTTCCTGACCCACCTCCAGAGTCTCCAGGTATTTTCCAACAGACTTTATAAAAATTATAAAATGCATAAACATTCAGTGGTCTTTTGAAAATTTCCCTGGAAATTAGAAGAATATTATGCTTCTTAATCTCTCTGTCAAAGTAATACTTTTAAACAGTAAAGGGAAATAGCTAGTAGTCCAGAACATTGTGACCTGTAAAGGCTGGAAAATATTCTTTCTTTCTGCATAATGTAGATAATTGGATTTACCTAGGAAATTCCAGCACATTATTCTAACCATAAAATACATCTATAGCACAATTCTAAACTGTTACACCCTTCTAATTTATATTTTTAAAAATATAGATATTTATACTATGCTTTTCTGACCAATGGTGACCCAAAGACGTTTACATTATTCTCTTTCATTTTATCATCACAACAGCAACTGTGAGGTAGGTTAGCCTGAAAGAAAGTGACTGGACCAAGTTCACCCAGAAAGTTTTCATGACAGAATGAGGATTCACACCTGGGTCTCCCAAATCCTAGTCTAGTGCTCTAACTACTACACCAATACTCTTGCAGGATTGCACTGCTAGTCTTGATTCAATCTTGAAGTAGTAAAGCAGTAAAGTTAATCCCCGGCATCTCCAACTAAAAAGGGTCCAGGCAAATAGGTGTGAAAAACCTCAGCTTGAGACCCTGGAGAGCCACTGCCAGTCTGAGAAGACAATACTGACTTTTGATGGACCCAGGGTCTGATTCAGTATAAGGCAGCTTCATATGTTCATATGGTCCCACCAAATGTCTGCATTATAATTTCCTCCTATCAGTTTATAGCATTGCCATCTAGTCTGTGAGTACTTTCCCCCCTCTTTTTTCTGGTGTATAAACAATTTTATTGGTAACATATGGCAGCAAATCGATATCAATATCTTACAACTTAAAAAAAATATATCTACCCCATATCTTACTTTTCCCCCACCCCTCCCCCCGTTATTTGACCCCCGTCAGTGTTATTTACTTAAAAAAAAACAAATATTAAGAAAACCAAAAGTTATATTCGTCTTTTAAAACGTAATCATTATCAAAAATTGTCCAATGTCCTTTTATTTTCCACTCTTTTTCTACGTATCTTCTGAACTTCTTCCACTCCATCTTAAAAACTTCCAAATCACAGTCTCTTAATATTCTTGTTAATTTGTCCATTTCACTCCATGTCATAACTTTTATAATCCAATCCTATTTTTCTGGTATTTTTTCTTGCTTCCACAACTGCGCATACAATGTCCTAGCGGCTGAGAGCAAGTACCAGATTAAAGTTCTATCTTCTTTTGGAAATGTTTCCATTTGTAGTCCCAACAGAAAAGTCTCTGCAACTTTGTTAAACTCATATCCCAAGATCTTAGAAATCTCTTGCTGAATCATCTGCCAAAACATTTTAGCTCTTTCACAAGTCCACCACATATGGTAGAAAGAAACTTCATGCTTTTTACATTTCCAACATCTGTCTGGCAATTTATTATTCATCTTTGACAATTTTTTGTTATATACCATCTATACATCATCTTAAAACAATTTTCTTTAATACTTTGACATGTTGCGAGTTTCATAGAGTTCTTCCACAGATATTCCCATGATTCCATCTTTATTTCTTTATTTATATTAATTGCCCATTTAATCATTTGAGATTTCACTACTTCATCTTCTGTAGACCATTGTAAAAGTAATTTGTATACTTTTGAAATTAGTTTATCATTGTCTCCAAGCAGAACTTTTTCCATTTCTGTTTGCTCTTTCCTTATTCCTTCAGTTTTAATGTCATTCTCTACCAAGCTCTTTATTTGTTGCATTTGAAACCAATCATATTTGTGACTCAATTCTTCAGCAGTTTTCAGTTCTATTTTTCCACTTTGTATTTTTAACAATTGATTATATGACAGCCACTTTTCTTCACCTATCTCAGCCGTTATCTTTATTACTTCAGCTGGCACTATCCATAAAGGTCTTCTCTCATCTCCATATTTCTTGTATTTTGTCCATGTATTTAATAAATTGCTTCTTATATAATGGTGAGAGAAAAGACCATCCATACTCTTTTTTCCATAATACAAATATGTGTGCCAGCCAAATTTATTTCCGTGACCTTCCAACACTAGAAGTTTTTTGTTTAACAGCGTTATCCATTCTTTCATCCACACTAAGCAAACTGCTTCATGATATAATTTTAAATCTGGTAATTGAAATCCGCCGCTCTCTTTTGCATCTGACAGAATTTTCATTTTAATCCTTGGCTTCTTCCCAGCCCACACAAATTCTGAAATTTTCGTACGCCATTTATCAAATTGTTTGGCATCCTTCACAATAGGAATAGTTTGGAACAAATACATTATCCTTGGTAGAATATTCATTTTAACTGCAGCTATTCTGCCCAGCAATGACAGATTAAGCTTGTTCCATTTTAGCATATCTTCATCCATTTTATGCCATAACTTCTCATAATTATTTTTAAACAGATCAATATTTTTCATTGTTATCTCCACCCCTAGATACTTTACATTAGAGGTAACTTCACAACCCGTTAGTCTCTGTAATTCTTGTTGTCTATTCATCTGCATATTTTTACACAGAATTTTAGATTTTTCTCTATTTATAGAGAGTCCCGCCAACTCCCCATATTCTTGTATTTTAATTAACAGCAAAGGTGTAACTTGTATGGGGTTTTCATTTATAAACATTATATCATCAGCAAACGCTCTGTATTTGTAAGTACATCCTTTTATTCGTAAACCTTGTATATCTTTTTCTTCTTGAATCGGCATCAATAAAATTTCAAGAGTCATTATAAACAACAGTGGTGAAAGCGGACAACCTTGTATAGTACCTTTGCTAATTTTCATTTCTTCTGTAAGATCTGCATTAACACACAACCTTGCCCTTTGTTCGGAGTATATTGCTTTTATCATTCTTATAAAACTTTCTCCCAACTCCATTTTTTCCATTGCCGCGAACATAAAGTCCCAGCTTAAATTGTCAAATGCTTTCTCTGCATCTGCAAAGAATAATGCTACTTCTTTTTCTGGATGTCTTTCATAATATTCTACAATATTTACAACAGTCCTAATATTGTCTCTTATTTGTCTTTTGGGAAGAAACCCTGCTTGATCTTCCTTTATAAAGTTTATCAAATGTTGTTTAAGTCATTCTGCCAAGATTCTTGTAAATATTTTATAGTCATTATTTAATAACGAAATTGGTCTGTAATTTTTTACATTCGTGGCCTCTCTATCTTCTTTAGGTAGCAACGAAATAACAGCTTCTTTCCATGTATTTGGTACTTTCCCTTTTATTCTTATTATATTCATCAACTTCTGCAATTTTGGTAATAATTCATCCTTAAAAGTTTTAAAATATTTAGCTGTATATCCATCTGGCCCAGGAGCTTTTCCCTTTTTCATTGCGTTGATAGCTGCTTCAATTTCTGTCTTTTCAATTGGATCATTCAAAACTTTTCTCATATTTTCGGTTAGGGGTTCTATTTTTAACTTTTGTAAATGTTCATCCATCTTCTCTTTATTTATTTTAACACCTTTAAACAGCTTGGCAGAGTACTTGAAAAATTCTCTTTTTATTCCCTCTTGAGTAACCACTTCTCTTCCATCTATCACAATTCTGTTAATAATTCTATTTTTTCTCTTTTTCTTCAATTGCCAAGCCAAATACTTTCCCGGTTTATTTGCTCCCTCAAAGGATTTCTGCTGAAGTCTTTTCAAACTCCATTCCACTTCTTTATTCAACAAATGTCTCAATTGAGTTTGTAGTATTGTAATTTCCCTTAAAATTTTCTTTTTCCCTGGTCTTTTTCTCAACTCCCCTTCCTTTTTTTATTTCATTTTGAATGTCCAACAACTGTTTTTCTTTTCTTCTCTTGTCTTTATTATTCAAAGTAATCAACAGTCCTCTCATTACTGCTTTATAAGCATCTCAGACCGTCTGAAAATCAATATCTTCTGTATCATTCACTTGGAAAAAGGCTTTAGTTTCTTTTTCTAGATATGTCGCTTTCAAGATAGAACCCGGCTAAATTGAAATTGACTTCTAGCCATCTTATATATGACTGTGAATTGTAGCACCTTAATTATTAACATATAACAGCTGTTTTATCTAATTTTAACCTAATTTATAACTGTAACTTAATTGTATTTTAATTTGTCTTATTGTATTGATTGTATTTTATTGAAATCATGGTTGTGCCATGTCTGTGAGCCGCCCTGAGCCTGCCTCTGGCGGGGGAGGGCGAGATACAAAAAATAAATTTACTTACTTACTTACTTAACTTTACTTACTTACTTACACTGTTTCTTCATTCTGTAGCAAATCTTCATTCAGTCTCCATCTTCTCAATTTCTTGGACAATTTTGTAATCCACATTATTGGGTTATGGTCAGCCCATATTTTAGGTAAAATCTCTATCTTCTTTGTTATAAGACTTAAGTCTTTAGTTCCCCATAGCATGTCAATTCTAGAAAAAGTTTTGTGTCTTGCTGAAAAAAAAGTATAGTCCCACACTTCAGGATTAAATTTCCTCCATATATCTTCTAAATTTTCTTGTTTAGCCAATTCAAGGAAAGACTTTGGCAATTTCCCTTCTTTCCCATCATTTTTTTCCCCCTCCAGATCTATCCAATGAGTTCTTAACTGTCCCATTGAAGTCTCCCATTAACAATACTTGATCATAGGTCAGTTCATCAAATTGTTGTGTAATGTCTTTGGAAAAAACATCCTTTGCACCATTAGGCGCATACCATCCCAATAACAATGTTTTTTTCCCATTTAATATTGTCTCCACTGCTACAAATCTTCCATTCTTATCTTTAAACACTAATATTGGCTCCAATTCTTGTTTGATATATAAAACCACTCCTCTTTTCTTCTGTTCAGCTAGTGAAAAAAATTCTACTCCCAATTGTTTATTCCATAAAAATTTATAATCTTTTTGTTTAATATGCACTTCTTGCAAACATATTATATTACAGCTTTGTTTTTTAATCCAATGAAATGTTGCCCTTCTTTTTTGTGGTGAATTTAGTCCATTAACATTCCAAGACAATAATTTGTAAACCATCATGGTGCAAATTCTTTATTTTCTTCAAAAAATCTATGCAACTCCTGAGTATTTGTAAGTGTGACTCTTTTCCCCTGGAGTTCAAAGCTCAAACCTTCAGGTATAATCCATCTGAACCTCGTGCCATTGTCCCTCAATTTTTTTGTCAGTTTTTTATATGTTCTTCTATCATTTATCACTTGCCTTGGCAACTCCTTCATGATTGTCACTTTACTGTCTCCCACTATCAGTGCCTTTTCAAAATTTTTATTCATGATCCTTCCCACCATTTCCTTTGTCATATATCTTATAACAACATCTCTTGGTAGATTATTTTTCTTGGCAAAAAGTGAATTCACTCTGTACATATAGTCATACATATTTTTAGTCTCTTCAGGATCTTCATCTAAAAATTCTGCAATTATTTTTATTATATATCCTTTCAAGTCACCATCCTACACTTCAGGTACCCCTCTCAGACATATCTGAGTTTCCATCAATTTGCAGTCATGGATTGTCACTTTTTCTTGAATTTTCAACGAAGTGGAATCATATACTTTCATTTTTCCTTCTATTTCCTGCACTTTCTTAGATGTTTCCCCAGTTTTTTTCTGAGATCTTCCATATCCTTTTTAATCTCTGCAATAATTTCTTCTTTTGATTCATCTATCATCTTCCTTACCCCTCTCATCATTCTGGCTTCCATCGCGTCCAATTGTTCCTGCATCTTCTCCAATGAAAGAGCCCTTGTTCGAAGCTGCTTGGCTTCAGACATTTAAAAACACCAAAAATTTTAACCTCACAGATTTCAGATTTAACTGTCAGGTTCAAAAGATTAGGGCTCGGTTTTTATAATAAACTTAGTTTCACCTTCCTCAGAGCTTCCTAGACCAAGATATAATTTTTTAAAACTTTTAAACCCTTCAAAAAACAATGAAATTTTAGATCTCACTGATTTTCATTTTGACTATCAGATTCAAAAGAGTAGGACTTGCCCTTTACGGCAAGCCCAATTTCGCCATCCTCTGAGCTCCCAAAGTCCAGATATTTATTTTTAAAGTTTTTAAATTTTCCAAAATGGCGGCCACAACTTTTTATTACTTCTTGCAATTTTTTTTCCCTTTTAAAAATTTCCGAGGACCACACAAATAATATGTCCAATAGTTCTTATCTTTTTACCCTGTTTTCAGTTGATTCCAACAATTTATACTGTCCCGAATTCTTTTTATAACAATGTTTATAATTTCTCCTCCCAGCAATGGCCGCTGAGGTTTCTCAATGGTATATATTCCTAGAGTAGGTTTTCTTTCCACTACTTCCTGTTTTTGTTACCACAAAGTCACAAGGAGATCTCACGATACTTGACGCATTTCTTGTCTTGCTCAGATGTGCTGCAAGTCTGTTCCAGTATGACGATGTTGCTTTTACTTCCAAAACCGCAAGTAGACAAAACAATAAATTCCTTCTCACTTTTTAGCAGTTTTTAACACTGTCCTTTATATTTATAAAATCCAAATTTCACCTCTTCCTTCCCTCTTCTTCCAAGCTCTCTATATTTTCTTTTCCCACCTTTTAACTTTGTCCCTTTAAGCTATAAATAGCTCCGGAATGAAAAAAATAATCTTCTGTACCTTTTCTTCCAATTATCCAAGCTTCCACTGGTCTTTCAAAGCTTTAGATGTTTAGCAATGTCCAAGAAGGTTAGGATCCTGACGAGCTTATGTCAAATAAATGACTCTGGGCACTTCTGCAGACGATGACTATTCAACTTCTCCTGAGACCCTTCAAAGCCTCAAAGAAGTCCCCTCCGGGGCTCCCTTTTAGCCAAGGTAAATCTCCTTAAGTTTTCTGAGCATGTCTTGGACTATTCTCTAACTGAGAAAAGTAGGCATTTGGCATTAATTTGCCTTCCACTACCCCAAACAGAAGTTCCAGCCTGCTCCTGTTATGAGAGACAGCTCAGCTCGGCATTTTCCTCCCCTGGAAGTCCTGAGTACTTTCCCCCCTCTGATTGGCCCTGGGTCTATTCAGCTTTGTATCCTGCCTTGAATTGCCTTTATATTGTCCATGCCACTTTTCACAAAAAAGAGCTGTGATTTCTTGCTAGTGTTTTAGGGTGGCTAGTAATGCTCTGTAGAAAACTCTATTTAATGTTCTCTCTATTGTAAAATTAAAAAACCTTGCTGAGACACTATACAGGTATCAGATGTTCTGGGCTTGTTACAAATATGACAACAGGGGTGGGAAACGTTTCTTCTGCCAAGGGCCACTTAGAAACTTATAACATCATTTGCGGGCCAGCAGCAACTCATTAGCATATTAGGTCACCCCCCCCCCCCGATACTAGCATATTAGGCCCCACCATCTGGGATAATCAAGTGGAAGTTGAATTGATGGAAGCTGGCTCCAACACCCCACCTCTGCCATCCCTCCTTCCCTCCCTTCATACAGAAACTGCAGCTGCTCCCTCCAGACTCAAGGCACCCAAATACCCCACCAACCGTCCTTCACAACAGCCACCATTCAGGCTCCAGAGAGAGAGAGACGGGGCGGGGATAAAGAAATGAGAGGGAAGAAAAGGAATTAAAGAAAATAAAGAAAGAAGAAGAAATGGAAATAAAGGGAAATAAAGAATTGGGGGGGGAGAAAATAAAAGGGGGAGAAGAAAGGGGAACAAAAAGGGGAACAAAAACATGAAAGGGGGAAGTTGGAGGAAGTTGACAGGATTCTCTTATCTGCACGCCCAACAATCTGTAATCTGGACCCTTGCCCCTCCTGGCTTATTAAATCTTGCCAGAGGGAGCTTAGATATCCTATACGGGATATCATAAATAGATCCCTGATGGAAGGGCATTTTCCAACGACGCTCAAAGAGGCAGTGGTCCGCCCCCTCTTAAAAAAAACAACTTTAGACCCGGCCCAATTGGCGCACTATCGGCCGGTCTCAAACTTGCCCTTTTTGGGCAAGCTAATTGAGAGGGCAGTGGCGATGCAGTTACAGACTTTCCTGGAGGATGCTTCCGTCCTCGACCCACTCCAGTCTGGCTTTTGCCCGGGTCACGGGATGGAGACGGTGTTGGTCGCCCTGGTGGATGACCTTCAATGGCATCTGGATCAGGGCGGCTCGGCGGTGCTGATGTTGTTGGACCTGTCGGCGGCGTTCGACACGGTCGACCATCGGTTACTGACCTGCTGCCTCGCCGACGCGGGGATTCAGGGGTTGGCTTTACAGTGGCTTTCCTCTTTCCTCGAAGGTCGGGGACAAAGGGTCGTGATTGGGGGTGAGCTATCCCAGAGGCGAACGCTTGATTGCGGAGTGCCTCAGGGGGCGGTTCTCTCCCCGATGTTATTCAACATCTATATGCGTCCCCTTGCCCAGATTGCTCAAAGGTATGGGCTGGGTTGTCACCAGTATGCTGATGACACCCAGCTCTATCTACTCATGGACGGCCGACCAGTCTCTGCCCCAGAAAATCTAGACCGGGCATTACAGGAAGTGGCTGGGTGGCTCAGACTGAGTGGGCTGAGGCTAAATCCAGCGAAGACAGAGGTCCTTTGTTTGGGTCGTCGGGGCCCAGGGAGGGAAATCCCCCTACCAGCTTTTGAGGGTGCGCCGCTGATAGCGGTGGACAAGGTCAAAAGCCTGGGGGTACTATTGGAGCCCTCCTTAACGATGGAGGCTCAGATAGCAGCCACTGCCAAGTCTGCGTTTTTTCACCTTAGGCGGGCAAGGCAGTTGGCCCCCTTCCTGGAACGTGACGATCTAGCAACAGTGATCCATGCCCACGGTCACCTCGAGGTTGGACTACTGCAATGCTCTCTACATGGGGCTGCCTTTGTGCTGAACCCGAAAGCTGCAGCTAGTGCAGAATGCCACGGCCCGGCTGTTGTTAGGGCTCCCAAGAAGGGAGCACATCCGGCCAGGGCTCCGGGACCTGCACTGGCTGCCGATAGCTTACCGTGTCCGGTACAAGGTGCTGGTTATCACCTTTAAAGCCCTATATGGCCTAGGACCTGCCTACCTGAAGGACCGTCTCTCCCCGCATGTTCCCCAGAGAGTACTGAGATCGGGAACTCAAAATCTCCTAGATATCCCCGGGCCAAAGGAAGCCCGCTTAAAATCGACAAGGGACCGGGCCTTCTCTATTATGGCCCCCTCCTGGTGGAACCAGCTGCCGGAAGAGGTGAGGGCTCTGCGGGACCTCGCCCAGTTCCGCAGGGCCTGTAAGACAACCCTCTTCCGGCTGGCCTATGACTAGCTGGTACAAGAAACTGAGCGTAGTTATACTGGATGTTTGCTGCCCCCAATGTTTTAAATGTTTTAATTGTTTAAATGGTTCTATGTTTTAAATGGTTTAATGTTTAAATTTAAATGCTCTATGTTTAACGTCTATTTATGTTCGATTTCTGTGATTGTAAGCCGCCCTGAGCCACTTGTTGGGAAGGGCGGGATAGAAGTCATAAAATAAATAAATAAATAAATAAATAAATAAATAAATAAATAAATAAATAAATATGACCACCACCACCCTGCCAGCCAACCGCCCTGGGGAGGCTGCTATGCAGCATGGGCTGCCCAGCCCAGCAACTCCTGCCAGCCAGCTGGGCCCAGGGAGGCTGCTGCACAGCTCGCACAGCCTAGTGATTCCCACTGGCCAGCTGGGTGCGGGGAGGCCAGCGTGCAGCCCGGCCTGGAGATCGCTGCCAGCTGGGCGGGGACGCTGGTGCACAGCCCAGCCTGAGGATCGCCGCCGGCTGCACGCTGTCCTTCCTGGGCCCAGCTGGCTGGCGGGAATCGCCGTGCGCCCAGCCCAGGGATCACCACCAGCCAGCTGGGAATGGGGAAGCTGGTGCACAGCCCCATGATCGCTGCCAGTCATGTGGGCCCAGGAGGCCGGTGCACAGCATGGCCCAGAGATCCCCGTGGGCCAGCTGGGCCCAGGGAGACCACTGTGGGCCAATTTGAGGGGTCTCACGGGCTGTAAATGGCCCACGGACCGGAGGTTCCCCACGCCTGCCCTACAGGCATCAAGCGTAGTCATAAATATGCTTTGCAGCATATTGTTCTGTTAGACACATGCTGGTCCTGAGAAGTCAGTTTTAAAGTTTTTTTCCCCAAGAAAAGATAGAAGCAGCTGCCTTTCAAATAGATATTTATTCCAGCTGTTGGGCATCTGTACTACCAATGTGTTAACAGCTGGTGTTTTATTCCATAATTATAAGGAATTGTTAAGAACATCAGTTGCAGCTTGATGATTATACATAAGTAAATTTCAAGAAAATCTTCTGATATCTGTTTTTTAAAGCACAGCAGTTCATACCTCCTTTTTATATGCCAGTTAAAAAATGGTAAGGATATAAACAACATGTTTTAATGTTTGTACATAAAACACTCATATTTTGCTACTGCTAGGGATTGAGAGCCTAGACCTGGATGGCTCAGGCTAGCCTAATCTCAGAAACTAAGCAGGATTAGCTCTGGTTAGTACTTGGATAGGGGGACACCAATGAAATCCAGGGCTGCTAAACAAGGTAAGCAATGGCACAATTCTGAATGTCTCTTGCCTTGAAAATCCCATGAGAAATTGTCATAAATTGGTTGTGACTTGTCAGCACTGCTCCAGCACTACCAAGTATTAAGAACATATGATCATTTTACCACAAGTAATACTATTTTTGAAAAGCTAAAGTATTTGCTGAAATTGTTTTTAAAGCCTTCCAAACAAAATTTCAAGAGGTATCGATGTAGGGAATGGGTACATGAGACTGCTTTCAGCTATCATTATGTCAGCTCACTTAAGTTTCCCCTTTTGGTGAACATACAACTTTTGTTTTGAAATAGCTGCAAGTTCTTCCTTTCTCCTCATATGTGCCCACATAAATTTGTTTATATTCTAATTACAACTTTGTGCATCTGTCCTCAGGCTAAGTAAAGTTGCTTACAGACTTGCTTGTAAGAGCTATTTACAAAGAATGGTTGTAGTTACTTCATTCTAAATGAGAAGCTACATGTGATCAAACCTTAAGGCCAAAGCTGCTGAAGTAGAAGGAAACAAAACAGTATGGAATGGAATGGGATTATGCTTGATTACATTCTTTATATATATACCACTGCTCTTTACTTATATGTTGGGACCTCATGGCAGGTCATGGAGCTCCTTCTGTTGAATCTCAAGCCTCTATAGAGTTGCCTTTTTTTTTTTTTTTGCTATCATTAAGAATGATCTGGTGCACAGAGGTCAAGGGTGCCATGCCTCTTACTTCTCATTGCAGGCATGTTTAAAGGGTAGCAGGATGGTGAGGTAAAATTGCTCAGTGGTGGACAGAATTTCTCCATGGTTCTATTGCTTCCTGTAGTACAGTCGTGGGCTATTATTTTCTAATCTTGGCGCCAGATCTACTCTTCTAGAAAATAATAACCCTCTAAAATTTAAGGGGTGCAGACACTGCCAGGTAGCTGTTGGCTGGACAAGCTTCCTCTTTTCTTCCTCCCTGCCCGGAACCATGAAACACAATTACTGTTACTCCAGGAATTTCAAAAGTGTCCTTAGTCACTTGGGGTGTAGCCCCAGAACACCAATTTTCAGGTTTATTTTAATTTGGGTATACCTGAATGCATACCCCTATCCTGAGTAGACTTGTTTAGGATTGATCTGATAGACTGGTAGCTAGTTTTGTATACTGTTTTGCTGTGGATTGTATCTAACTGGCCTAGAAGTAAGTAGGCAGAGTATTTCATTGCTGAAAATGTCTTCTTTAAACTGGAGAAATATTACTTCTACCATATCTAGAGCAAAATGTTTGGCAAGCTCCACTGATTCCAAAGGAATATTATTGAATCAGACACTGAGAACATAAACAGTACTGATTTTTCTGAAGAACAGAATGCACAGTGTTGAATTATTTGCATTTTCTGCACATACTGTTAAATGAAGAGAATGCTGATTAGTATTGTATAGTTCATATTTTTCACTTTGATTTCGTTTCCATATTTTAGAATGGGCATGATTATCATTTTTTGTAATCTGGATGACCCAGGCTAGCCTGATTTCTTCAGATCTTAAGAAGCTAAACAGGATCAGCCATGGCTAATATTTGGATGGGAGACCACTAAAGAAGTCCAGCATTGCTGTGCAGAGAAAGGGAAATCATCTCTGAATGTCTCCTGCCTTGAAAACCCTACAGTGGTAATTGTAAATCAAGCTGTGGCTTGACGGCACTCTCCACCACCATAATGATGGTTATCCTGTAATTCTGGGAATAATTATATCATTTTGGGAATCCTTTTAAGATAATTTTTCAGGTGTGAGAATACTGAGAATTGTTTAAGCCTGGCATCCAGGTCTAACCAAGCATCTGGATTCCAGGACTACCGAAGCAAAAATTATCTGGACCCCCCCTCCCCCCTGAAATTTCAGTTTCAGGAATCCTAAAATGTTGATATAATTTTACCTCAGACATATCTGAATGAACACCCCTAATGCTGATTATCATTTACCAATATTGATCCTAAGCAGCCTCTTGTACTCTTTTAAACTGACTCTAACCAGTTCCAGCTATGTGGGTTCACAGACAGTTCATAGAGCCCAATGTAACTCTACAGAACCTGAGGACAGATGTACAAAGTTGTAGTTAGAATATAAACAATGTAGCTTAGTTTTGCTAGTTACCAAACAAAATTTACCTGTATGTGAAAACTGATAACAGAAATGAGGAACTTCTTTACAAGTATTTTTATGTTATATACAAAAAAGATAACACATTCCATAATAATACCAAACACCACTACAATCATACATAAAACATAGCCAGTCATCTTACATAGACATAAACATAAGCATAAACAATAATTTCTTCTACAACTGCTTCATCTACCATATCTAAATCATACATAACTACAACACTGCATAAACTACCTGATACAATATTCTGATATATTACAATTGTCAGAACCTGTTTGCTTACATGAAACTTATTTATATATGTTCTTAATTTTACACTTCTGTTTAACTTTAGTCTATCTTTTCCTCATCACTTCATAAGAACATAAGAGAAGCCATGTTGCATCAGGCCAATGGCCCATCAAGTCCAACATTCTGTGTCACACAGTGGCCAAAAAAACCCAGGCGCCATCAGAAGGTCCATCATTGGGGCCAGGACACCAGAAGCCCTCCCACTTTACCCCCCCCCCCCAAAGCACCAAGAATACAGAGCATCACTGCCCCAAACAAAGAGTTCCAACAATACACTGTGGCTAATAGCCATCGATGGACCTCTGCTCCATATGTTTCTCCAATCCCCTCTTGAATCTGTCTATGCTTGCAGCCGCCACCACCTCCTATGGCAGTGAATTCACCCTTTGGGTGAAGAAGTACTTCCTTTTATCCATTCTAACCCGACTGCTCAGCAATTTCATTGAATGTCCACGAGTTCTCTTATTGTGAGAAAGGGAGAAAAATACTTCTTTCTCTACCTTCTCTTTCCCTTGCATAATCTTGTAAACCTCTATCATGTCACCCCTCAGTCAACATTTCTCCAAGCTAAAGAGCCCCAAATGGTAAAATATTTAATAACATACTTTTAGGGCCCATTGCAAACTTAAGATTTAATATCTTTTACATTTCTTCATATCTAAGAATTCAATTTTACAAGGATATGTTGCCTGACTCTACCTTTTAGTCATTCTCTGCTTTAATGATTTAATTTTAATTATCATATATATTTGAAAAATACATTCCATTTTTCTTGTAATTCTGAAATTGGTGTTTTATGTATATAAGATGTTAGTTTTGCCAGTCACATATCCGTTTAATTTGTTCTTCCATTCCATCAGTTCTGGACATTTCTCCACCTTCCATTTTGTTGCTAATGTTACCCTTGATACCATTACCATATATTTAAATAATTCACTATGAATTCTCATGATATTACTTGGTAAAATATTTAATAGCATACTTTTAGGTCCCATTGCAAACTTAAGATTTAATACTACTATCAAGTTCACAACATCTTCTCAAGATCCCCGGGCCAAAAGAAGCTCAGCTGTCCGACACTAGAGCCAGAGCCTTTTTGGTGGCAGCCGTTGCTTTGTGGAACACTTTTCCAGAAAACATCAGGGCCCTGTGGGACTTGCCACAATTCTGCAGGGCATGCAAGACTGAATTGTTTAAACTGGCATTTAACATCTAATGGGGAGGTGGCCAGTATTCCACCATTCCACAGCATTGATATCTGAACTCATCCCAGCATAAATGTAGAGTGCCAAATAACATCTAACACCATCATTATATGTAGGGCTAAATATAAACTGGAAATGATGCCATCCCATCTTGGATTTTAGGGATTGTAATTGTAGGAAGCTGTGTGTAATGATTTTAGTGATTTTATTATTAATACTATGGTTTTTTTTAACTGTTGTTGGCCTCCCTGAGCCCGTTAGGGGAGGGCAGGATACAAATATAAATAAATAAAATATATTTTGCATTTCTTCATGGATTTTTAGCCAGTATTCACAAGTATTTTGATAGACTTCAGGAAAACATAGATCGGGGTGTCAAGCTCATTTGTTATGAAGGTCGGATCGGACATAAATTAGACTTTGTCAGGCCGGGCCATGTGTGTCATGAAATGTAATACCAGCAGACAAAGACACACAGAATTAAAGTTTTTTTAAATCTTAAAATGAAACATGCTTAAAAGATTAACACTATTGCAATATTTTGTTTATTTACCAGTCTCTCATAAATGACACCTCTTGTTCTGAATTACTGCATTAAAAACTAAAGACAGTGCCTGTGCTGTAGCAATCTTGAGTATGCTGTTCAAGTGTGTATATGTAAGTTGCAAAGCTACTTTTGATTTGCTTATGGGCCTGATAGGACCCCTTTGGAGACCTTATCCAGCCCCCAGACTGCATGTTTGACACCCCTGGGTTACATGATCTTTGTACTCCTGTTGCAGTAATGGAATATTGTGCTTGGGAAAATGCCCTTATCATTTTGGAAACAATTGTGTGCTAAATATGTTCTCTGTCTTCTGCTGGGATGCTACTGCAGAGCTAGGGTTTGTCACGTCAGAAGCTGATTATTCAACTTCTTTATTATACCAGGACAATGTAAATATTCTTCTGCACATGGCGAAAGAATATTCTGATTGGTCCTTCACAATCAATTCTAATGTGTTCTGTAAATGCAGGTAGCTTTTGAGCTGAAAATATGATGCCCATAATTTTGGCTCAGAAGAGGAAGAATAAGTGCATCTAATGTCTTGCTTACAGAAACTGAACAAATGCTTTGTGCTTGTCTTTGTGGTCTGTGTAATTTGAATTTCAGCAGGTCACACCGGTGTTAAGTGCCAATCAGCTTCCCTAGTTCTATGAAGCTTGCTTCTCACACAGAAAAAATGCAATAGCTCTGCCTATGTACTGATTCTCTGTAAATAAAAACCTGTTTCCAAAACTGGTGATTTAAAGTTCAGAGTAAATTATAAGAATATGCTTTCAAGTGTATTAATCCTATGGCACTGCTGTGTTAATCAGCTGCTATGCCATGGCTAATGCTGGGATAGTGTAATTACCATATGGCCTGTTCTTGTTAGCAGAAGCCTGCAGTTACAGGAAGTGACCATCAGGACAAGCTTTGATTTGCTGCTAAGGATAGCCCCTGCCTTCTGAAGGTTATAAGACGACCAAACTTCATTCCTGCCCTTGCTAACAAATTCACACATTATAGTGAAATACAAAGTAAACTGCCCAAAATGCGTTTTGAGTCATGGAAGAAGAGAAAGTTTTTAACTCCACTTTTTTTCTACCTTAAGGAGTCTGAAAACAGTTTGTGATCATCTTCCCTTCCTCTCCCCACAACATGCACCTTGTAAGATAGATCAGGCTGAGAGAGTTCTGAGAGAACTGTAACTACCTCAAGGTCACCCAGCAGGCTTTATATGGAGGAGTGGGGAATCAATCCATTTCTCCAGATTAGAGTCTGCTGTTCTTAATCCTTGTGACAGTCTGGGTATTTCACAGTAAATTCATTCAGTAAATCATAATAGTGTCCTTAGTTTCATGGAATCTTTGAGAGTATGGGCAGAGATTGTCTTTAAGGTACCCTGTGCTGATGCCATTTAGAGCCTTAATGGTAACCAGCTCATTGAATTGTGGCTAGAAACAGATGGATAGCCTGTGCACATCTTTTCAGCACAGGGGTGACATCTTCTCTGCAACTAACTCCTAACAACAGCTGCATTGGGAACTAACTGAAATTTCTGAGCAGTTTTAAAAGGCAGCCATACCTCAAGCATATTACAGTAGCCTAACCTGTATGTGATCAGAGCATGGTTCACCTGTAGCCAGATCATACTTTTTTAGAAGTAGCCATAATTGGTACATTAGCTAAAACTGATAAAAGATATTATAAATTACAGAGGAGACCTGCACCTCCACCTGGAGGCCAGGATTCAGCAACATCCAATTTATGAACCGGCTTCTTACACAGGAGTATTTATTTGTTTCAGATCCCCCTGATGAAACGTATGCAAAACATGTAGTGAATTAAAATTAATTATCCCACAGAACCCATTATCTCTTGGTTTTTGCTCCATTGTAATAGTGACCATTTCCTCCTGGGGAATCACTGTTGTCAATCGCCAGGTGAGAGCTGGAGATCACTCAGAATTACAATGGCTCTCCAGATGGCAGAGATCAGCTCCCCATTAGGTGGGGAGGGGAGTGAATGCCTTCACTTGGGTGGGTGGGAAGATAGCAGGAGTGGGACCCTTGTCCAGAGCCTCTTTCTAGAGACCATTGTATTTTTCTTCACAACAGGTCTTATTCCTAGTTATATATAAAACACCTATGGTGATAGCCAAATGGAGCTCTCCCATTGGCTTTGGGGTGCATTCCGTGTACTCGATAAATCATTGGCCCATCATGGCTCATTCAGCATCTCTGGCCTCCCATTAGCTGACTCCCCTGCCCACTTACTGCAGGCCCAGAAATGTTGAACAAATCACCAAAACAATCTTACCTCAGAGGCAGCCACATCTCCAACTCTCCTCGTTATCAGAAGGAAAAAAGAATAGATAGATGTTGGAAATGTAAAAAACATGAAGGATCTTTCTACCATATGTGGTGGACTTCTGAAAAAGCAAAACAATTTTGGCAAATGATTCAGAAAGAAATGTCAAAAATTTTAGGTTATGACATCAAGAAGTCTCAACTTGCTGCCACTGCCACCATCTTTTTTCCAACTCTCCTCTGTGTCCTCTCTGTCAACTGGCCTCATGAAAAGCATCACTGGCAACAGACCTCTGCCACCCCATCAGTGGCCCATAGAGATGGCCTACGAGCACATGCAGCCTCCAAAGGCTGCAGAAATAGCCAGGGAGCTGCTGCCATCATAACGTAATTAGATGGCAAGACCTGACCCCTTTGGGAGCATTTCCTCACAGGCCATGGTTGTTGCCTCTTTCCTGTCACTCCTTCTCTCCATCCTCCCATCAGCCTTGTCCCTAGCCAGAGACTGTTGCTAGGCAACCAACTTCTGTTAATAAAAAGATGCCTCTGGTGAATAGAATGGCATACACTCCACCCTCCAAAGCAGTTATTTTCTCCAGGATGGGGAGAGAGATCTATTGTCTGGACTTCAGCTGTGATACCAGGAGATCTTCAGTCTCCACCTGGAGGTTGGCTACTCTAGATCTGGTAGCACCCTCTGGGTGATGACTTGATGCCACCTGGCTGGCATGACTTAATTAGGCCTGCCTGCTTGCTCCTGTTCAGCAGCAGTCCCCCTATGACAGACAGTGGAAGGAGGGGGAAGGCCAGAGAAAGAGAGAGAGAGTCTCATGGCACTTGGAGTGATCCCCCTTTCTAGTTCTAATAGAAAGGAGGGGAAGAAACCTATGAGCACAGCTTGCATTCTTTATTGGTGGAAAGGATAGGGTTGCCAGGTCTGTTTTGGAAAATACTTGGAGACTTTGAGGGTGGATCCAGGAGAGGGCAGGGTTTGAGGAGGAGAGGGGCCTCAGCTTCGTACAATGCCATGGAGTAAACCTTTCTAAGCAGACATTTTCTCCAGGGGAGCTGATTTCTGCCAGCTGGAGATCAGTTGTAAAAGCAGGAGGTCTCCAGGCCCCACCTGAAGGCTGGCAACCATAGGAAAAGAGCAAGAGTCCAGTAGCCCCTTAACAACTAACACAATTTGTGGCAGGGCATGTACTTTCATGAGTCTCTGCTCACTTCTTCAGAAACAGCTAGAATGTGAATCCATCTGTCCTTCTATCTTAGAGAGTGAAGTGATTTCAGATGCCAAATGGCAATAGCAGGCATTGGTAATGAGAGAAGAAGGAAAAGGAAAGGAAAAGTCCCCTGTGCAAGCACCAGTCGTTTCTGACTCTGTGTTGACGTTGCTTTCACAATGTTTTCACAGCAGACTTTTTATGGGGTGGTTTGCCATTGTCTTCCCCAGTTGTAATGTGCTCAGTGACGAGACGTGTTGAAGGCAACATATTTTATTAGTGGGTACATCACAAGAGGGAGAATGGCGGGCCGGGTCCCGATTATATACATGCCCTGGAACAACCCTCCGTGAGGCCAGGTTCAATCCTGGTCAGTTAAACTTCCCACCACAGATCTTGATTGGCGGTGCGTATTAGCGAGCTACATCCGGGGACCAGTGGGGTTCCACTGGTCGCCTCTGTAGCATGCGCTGTGCTGTACATAGGGATTAGAATGCAGGACATAACACTCATCCCCCCCTAGTTCAGGACACACAGTCTTTCAAGTACGCCAGTGCCCGGCGTTCCCTGGTCGACCTCAGGGTTGCTTGGGGAGTCGGTGCGGCCGCTGCGGCCGGCAAGGCGGCGGTTTCCCTTTGTTGAGGTGTTGCCGGACACTGACTGGCCGTCGCTTGTTGCTCGTCTCGAGTCTCTTCTCTGGTGGGGTCGCTTCTGCCACTGTGGTGCTCTTCCGCCTGTGCAGTTGGTGCGGCCAGCATGGGCAGGGTATTTTCCGGGGATGTTGCTGTCAGTTCTTCCCCGCTTCCCCCGCCCTCCGTGGCGATCGGTTCCTCTAGCAAAGTCCTGTGGGCCTCCTGAGAACCTGGCCCCCCTCTGTCGAGACCTCGTATGAGCGGGACCCAGTCATGCGCAGCACCCGGGCGGCTAACCACTCCGGGCCGCTTGCGAAGTTCTTAGCATACACAGGGTCCCCTGGGAAGAACCCCCTGGCAGCTTCCCTGGTTTCGGGGGAACTGCGGAGGTCAGTGGCCCGGTCGGGATGTAGCCTATCTAACCTCATGATCAATTTCCTCCCCATTAGTAATTCGGCAGGGCTTGACCCGGTGACGGGGTTGGAGGTGATTCGGTTGTCAAATAGGAAGGCTGCCAGGCGGTGGTCCCAGTCGCCCTGTACAATACGGCCCCGGGCCTCTTTGGTGGTGTCCACCATGCACTCAGCCTGGCCGTTGGTGGCCGGATGGAAGGGGGCAGACCTAATGTGTTGAATGAGATATCTATTCAAGAAAACCCGGAATTCCCGGGAGGTGAAAGCGGTCTCATTGTCCGTGACCAGGGCATCGGGGATTCCGTGTGTGCAAAAAACCCTTCGCAAGGCTCGGACCGCTGCTGCTGTGGAGGTGGAAGCTACGGGGATCACCTCTAACCACTTGGTGTATGCATCGACCAAGATGAAGAATATCTGGCCCTGGTATGGCCCCACAAAATCTAAGTGAAGCCGGGACCATGGCCTCCTGTTGGACTCCCAGTGGTGGATAGGGGCGCTAGGAGGATCGGGCCGGGACTCTTGGCAGGGTTGGCACCTTCTCACCCACCCCTCTATCTCATCATCCATACCCGGCCACCATACGTAACTGCGTACCAGGGCCTTCATCCGCACTATCCCCGGGTGTGTTTTGTGTAAATCCTCTAACACTTGCTTCCACAGTGAGGGGGGGGACCACCACCCTGCTACCCCAGAGTATGCACCCCTTGTGTGTGGACAGCTTGTCTCTGCGCGATGCGAACGCCCTGAATTGTGGGTCCAGCTTGCCCTCGGGCCATCCCCTTCCCACCCAGTCTAAAACACGTGCGAGTATACGGTCCTTCCCCGTGGCCCGAGCCACCTCAGCGGCATGGAGGGGCCGCTCGGGCAGAGTCTCCATAAGCATCACATGGTGGGCAGGGGTGGGATCTGGGTCCGTCGAGGGTAATGGCAGGAGCCTGAGGGCGTCAGCGTGTCCCATGGCCTTGCCCGGGCGGTGAACCAGGGTGTATGTATACGGGTTTAGGAACTGGTTCCACCTCAGGACTTGCTGTGATACAATTTGCGGGGTCTGGCGGTTTGGAGCGAGGAGGCCCAGGAGCGGCTTGTGATCCATGCCGATTGTGAAGCGCCTACCATACAGGTAGTCATTGAATTTATGCACACCCGCCACAATCGCCAAGCCTTTGGCGGGGGAGGGCGGGATATAAGAATAAATTTATCTTATCTTATCAAGGCCTCCTTGTCGATCTGAGCGTAGTTGCGCTCTGCGGGGGTCAGGGTCCTCGAATAATATGCCACAGGAACCTCCCTCCCATCTGGAAGTTGGTGCCCCAGGACTGCGCCCACTCCGTACGGTGAAGCATCGCACGCCAAAATCAATGGTAGGGCTTCATCAAAATGGTGGAGTACCGCATTGGAAACGAGGTCTTTGACTGCCTGAAAAGCGGCGGCCTGCTGCTTCCCCCAGACCCACGGGGCGTGTTTATCGAGCAGTCTGTGGAGGGGTTCCACAATGGCTGCTTTGTGGAGCAAAAACGAATGGTTAATCCCAAGAAACTTTGTAGCTCCGCCTTGCACGTGGGGGGTGGGGCATGGACTATCGCACTGGTCTTGTCCTCTGTCAGGTGGATTCCCTCGGCGTCTACCGCAAACCCCAAGAACTCCACCCTCGGCACCCCTAGTGAACACTTTTCCTTTTTTACTTTCAGGCCTGCTGTCTGGAAGCGGTGGAGCACCTCTCTCAGGCGGCTGCTGAACTCCTCCGCGTCCGGGGACACGATCAGAACATCGTCAAAGAATGGTTGCACTCCGGGGATCCCTTTAAGAAGAGAGTCCATTATGCTTTGAAAGATCCCCGGAGCTACACTTATCCCAAATTGCAACCGCTGCACCCGAAAAGCTCCCCTGTGGGTCACAATAGTTTGAGCCTCTGCTGTCTTGGCGTCTACCGGGAGTTGCTGGTATGCCTGGGCTAGGTCTAGTTTTCCAAAAACCTTGGAACCCACTAGGGCCGCCAGGACGTGGCTTACCACTGGGACGGGGTATGGGTTGTCCTGTAGCGCTTTATTGATAATGCACTTGTAGTCAGCGCATATTCGCACATCCCCGTTCGGCTTCACTGGGGTGACTATGGGTGTTTCCCAGGCAGCATAGGATACCGGTTCCAGCACTCCCTGGGCCATGAGTCGGTCCAGCTCCGCTTCTGTTTTAGGTTTTAGAGCGAACGGAGCTCTCCTGGCCTTCTGTCTTATCGGTCTAACAAGGGGATCGAGAGGTAAGGTGATGGGCGGCGCCTTGTAACTCCCCAGGGTCCCATCAAAAACTTCGGGGAATTCCCGGCACACGTTTCCAAAGTTATTTGTTTGCATCTGCTGCACCCCCACTAATTGAATACCTAGCAGTCGAAACCAGGCCAGCCCCAGTAATGTGGTGAGCTGGTGCTTCACCACTAGAATGTCCAGTGGCCCCCTGAAGTTCTTCCTCTCTACCTGTACTGTGGCCCAGCCCAAAATGTGCACGGGGTTTTTCTGAAAGTCCCACAGTATAAAATCAGCCGGTCTCAATTGGAGCCGGCGACGGTGGCACAGTTTTCTTAGGGTCTCCTCCGAAATTATAGATATGGAGGAGCCCGAGTCCACCTCCATTTTGCATGGAGCACCCTCAATTAGGACCGACAGTCTAACTTTGTCGGGGGCGGTGAGGGGCAAGTTCATTACCTGCAGGCTGGTTGATGCTGTTGTGTGAGCATTGGTCGAGTCATGGTGAGCGGCCTGGTGTCTGTGAGTTGCCTTGGCCCGGCAAGCCCATGCTATGTGGCCCACCTTCCCGCAGTTCCTGCAGTCCATGTTGCGATAGGGGCAGTCCTGTCTCTTGTGGGGGTTGCCACACCTGGCATACTTGCTGTTGGTTGGTCTATCTGTGGCTCGTTGCTGCGTGGGGGCTCTCGGGCCCATTCCTTGTTGGCGGCGGAACTGGAAGGCCTCTTTGTCCTCTGGGTCGCCGGGTGCCATTTCTTCCTGGTGGACTTCTCCTCGCAGGTTGTTGTATGCTTTGGTGGTTCTTTCAAACGCGGTTGCTTCGTTGAAAGCTTGTTGAAGGGTGAGCTCCTCCTTTGCGAAGAGCTTTTGCTGCAGCCTTTCATCTCGGAGGCCCCATATGAATCGGTCTCTCAAGGCTTCCTCCCGCTTGTTGAAACCGCAGTTCCCTGTGATCTGGCGGAGAGCGGCCAGGTAGACAGCAGCTGTTTCTCCGGGCCCTTGATCTCTCTTGTGGAAGAGGAATCGGCGGGCGATGATGAAAGGCTGGGGCAAGAAATGCCTGGTGAGGAGTCTGATGATCTCCCCATACATTCTCTCAGTGAGCTTCGCAGGGGCCGAGAGACCTCTGGCGATCTTGAAGTTGGCCTCCTCGCAAATGCTCAGGAGTACGTCCCTCATGTGGCTGTCGTCGGTAATCATGTTTGCACGTAGGTAGCATTCGACCCGCTCCGTGTAGGTCTCCCACCTCTCGGGGTTGGCGGGGTTGAACTCAGCAAGATGGCCCGTTGTTACACTTGGGTTCGCCATGGCAGCGACAGGCGCTTCTGTCTCTTGCAGCTCCGTGCCTTCCTCGTCTCCAGCCAGGTCAGCGACTTCCCGCTTGGGGAGTCCTCCTAGCTAGATCCCATTCTCGTTGCCAGTGTAATGTACTCAGTGACGAGACGTGTTGAAGGCAACATACTTTATTAGTGGGTACATCACAAGAGGGAGAATGGCGGGCCGGGTCCCGATTATATACATGCCCCGGAACAACCCTCCGTGAGGCCAGGTCCAATCCTGGTCAGTTAAACTTCCCGCCACAGATCTTGATTGGCGATGCGTATTAGTGAGCTACATCCGGGGACCAGTGGGTTCCACTGGTCGCCTCTGTAGCGTGCGCTGTGCTGTACATAGGGATTAGAATGCAGGACATAACACCAGTCATCTACACTTTCCCCCCAGCAAGCTGGGTACTCATTTTACTGACCTTGGAAGGATGGAAGGCTGAGTCAACCTCAAGCCGGCTATCTGAAAACCAATGTTCCCTCTAAGTTGCAGAGTCTTGTGAGCAAAAATTCTACTTTGTGAACTACTGGTATTAAAGTCGTGAGCTACTGGCATTAACGTTATGAGCTACTGCATAAATTATTGTGCTCTGGGGTCATCCTTCCTGAGATAAGACAAAAATGTTTGAGCTGGAGGCTAAAAATCTGTAAACTAGCTCACACTAACTCTGCTTAGAGGGAACACTGCTAAAAACCCAGCTTCCGCCGGAGGGGGGGGCGGGTTGAACTCAGGTCATGAGCAGAGTTTAGGAGTGCAGTACTGCAGCTTTAACACTTCGCGCCATGAGGCTCTTTAATGAGAGAAGAAACCTAAGCCTCAGTTCAGTCTGAGAGGTTGCATTGTCTTGAGCTTCATTATCAGTTGCAATTCAACAGTCTCTCAAGTCTCCCTTTGAAATTCCTTTGTAAAAGAACTGCTACTCTTAGGTCAGCAACTGAATGTCGTGAAAGGTTAAAATGTCCCCCACTGGTTTTTAGTGCTGTGGTTCCTATTAGCAGATGAAAGAGTAAAAGTCCAGTAGCACCTTAATAACTAACAAAATTTGTGGTAGGTTATGTGCTTTTGTGAGTTGCTACTCTTATTTCCATTTATTCTTTGCATCCTCCTTGACTGAATCCTCCTGTACCAAACTGAGACCTAGGTTTCCTGTCTCATTGCCGATACTGATATCACCACACCTATTACCCCTCTGTATATCACACATAATGACGCCTGCTATTGCCATTCATCATCTGAAATCGTCTTTATAAAGTTTATATCTCCAGTACCTCATGTTACATTTTATGGCATACAGGGCCCCAGCCTGACAAAGTGACATCTCTGCTTTAACTGTTTTTCAGGAAATGGAAGCACTTACAATTTTTGGATTTTATTCCAATTCCCTACAGATTTGAGTGGTCATTTTTAGTTGTGTTTCTTCATATTCTTTTTTAGTGGTCCTGCAATTTTATATTAGGTGAGAAAAGGCTATGTGAAGGGCACACCTTACTTTTGAGTTTGACATAAGAGTTACCAACTCTGGTTTGGGAAATTCTTGGAGATTTGGGAGTGGAGCCTAATGAGGATGGGGTTTGGGAGGGGAAGGACCTCAGTGAGGCATAATGCCATTCAGTCCACCCTCTAAACAGGGCTGGATCTAGAGGGGGGTGCTTGCTCCGGGTGCTGACAGAGGGGGGGGCACCAAATTGGGTATGGAACTCATTGTATTCTATGGGACCATAAAATAGACTGCCCCATAAGGGGGCACCATTTTTTTATTTTGTCCCCCCTCAAAAAACATGTAGATCCGGTCCTGCCTCTAAAGCAGCCATTTTCTCCAGAGGAACTGATCTCTGATGGCTGGAGAGAAGTACAATACCAGAAGATCCCCAGACTTCACCTAGACATTGGCAGCCTTAGTTTGACTTTCTGGGTGAGAACCCTTTTCAAGAGGGTCCTCCTCTTCTTTGCAAAAGCAAGACAACCATTTATATCTGTTCATTTCCTTTTTTCAGAAAAGAAGGTGCTTCCCAATCAGGAGCTGGTAGGCCTTGACAAGGTATACTGGGAAGGAAAAGTCTCTCACATAAATACTTTGGAAAATAGTTTCTAGCCTAAGGGAATGCTTAGCCTGATCTGTTCTTCTGCAGTAGATTTTCCCTTATTGCTGCACTTTCATTTCCTGCCTTATGGAGTGTTTAAATCAAATGAAAGGTAAGAGCAAAGTTCCAGCTGACTTTTTGTTTTTTAAGTCTAGTCCTCCATCATTTTAAAGTCTAAATTGCCCCTTAGGAAACCAGTAGTTTATTGTGTAGGCCAACTGCAGTCTAGTTTTCTATACAGGTAATAAATCTTCCCAGGGATTAGTGAAGTTTCCTTTTGAATTAAAATATCGCTTTGGGGGCAAAGCTGTCTCTTCAGTTTCCCTTCTTGCATAGTCAGTGTCTCTCTGTTTTGGATTTATGCCACAGCTCTGACTCTGCTCTTCTGTGTGCTCCTTGCAGGTGTGTGTGTTTATAATGGCTCCTAGTGAGCGTCCTTTTTTAAAAAATGTGAGCTTAACTGCACACTTCCTATTAATATCATATAGACTTCACAAGTGGCTCTTAAACAGACGAATACTGATTGTATTCTTTCTATATCAATTTAAAAATGTATAGCCTATCTCTGTCTAAGCAATTTATAATAAAAAACATAAAATGCAACAGTAGCAGGGCATTTTTTTTAAAATCAGGAATGCACAGGAACGCAGTTCCGGCTGGCTTTATGTCAGGGAGTGTGGCCTAACATGCAAATGAGTTTCCACTGGGCTTTTCCTGCAAAAAGCCCAGTGAAAAACAAGTGTGACATCAGGGGCTGTGGCTTAATATGCAAATGAGTTCCTGCTGGGCTTTTTCTACCAAAAAAAGCCCTGAACAGTAGTAAGTCCTGAATTGGGGATCCTAAAGTGGGTAGAAAATGGATTAAAAGGTTTTAAACAAACCCTAAGTTATAACCTACATAAGACTACAACCATTACCCAATAGGAATCTTTGGCCCTGTTCACACAGTGTGTTGAGTCCGTGTTATACTGACCCGATTCAGTTTTGAATATCTTTGTTCCGGATATTATCGATCAGACTGCCATACTGCAATTCAAATTATTCCATGGTGAAACTGTCTTCTGCTGTCCACACAATGGCACCATGCAGTTCTTTTTTTCTCCACTATTATGCACATGTGCACACTATGAGCATGTGCGTATATTGCGCATAGGTTAAAACATTATGTGGTTATGCAGTTGTGTGCATATCGCTAAGCAGTAAAAAAAAAAATGGCAACTGTAAATTGGATGTCTGAGGCTCCTTTTGCTCTGAGACAGTCTTCAGACATCTGGAAGTTGGTTAATATCGCAGCAGAACTATCCAGACGGAGAAAATTACGAGGTGAAACCGGAGGACTCAAAAAACACCTCAAAGGAGCAGGTAACAAAATAATCCGGTTCCGAGAAGGATTGTGGGAGGGGGGCTACCATGAGTTAATACCGGGAGGCAGATGTTGCTGTCTGATCAGCCACTTTAAATCCGGAAGGAAACAGCAGCGACATCTGATTATACTGTGCATCTGAACAGGGCTAGAGACCCATATGGTCAGTCAGCTCATCTGTGCTTTTGTAGGAATACAGCTAGTTGTATTGGAGCTCAGAAGCTCATCTAGTTCATTAAAATA
Organism: Heteronotia binoei; assembly: GCF_032191835.1. Classification (NCBI taxonomy): domain Eukaryota; kingdom Metazoa; phylum Chordata; class Lepidosauria; order Squamata; family Gekkonidae; genus Heteronotia; species Heteronotia binoei. Next base: position 119,482,503 of record NC_083227.1, on the reverse strand, counting down.
ATGTGGTCTTCCACAGCTTACAAAATCTTACAAAAGTGCTCTCACACCTTTTCTGGAGGACTTTTCTATAGGGCAGATGCAACCACTGCATTCCTAAGGACACTTTCCTAGGAGAAAGCCCCATTGAATGGACTATAGTAAAATTCAGAGTAGATCCGATTAGGATTGCTCTCTAAAAGTTGTGCAAAGCTTATCCTTACAGTTCAGGAAATCCTCAGACTTTTTTCTTGCCTTTGGCAATTTTAGGTATTTGCACCTGATAGTATAGTTTATTGGTTTTAGTGCAAAGAAGAAAAGTGTCACACAATGTATGTTGATTAATTTCCAGATAAGCAATTAGAAGTTGGGACTGAATAGCAAAATGATAGAAAGAGAAAAGGCACATTTCAGCTTATGGAAATCTATTTTGTGCTATTAGATTTGACTAGAATAGAAGGAAACAACACTTAATTAATAAGCATGAAGATTAGGAATGTATTCCAAGCTTATCATTTGGTTATTCCCTTGCACATTCTGTTAGTGATTAAAGCTTTATTCATTCAGAAACAATTTTATCTGAATTTCTTACAAAACATAATGGCAGTCCCACTATTTTTGTGCTATTTTAAATATGAACTTATGTGATGGCAGGCGCTGTCTCATACCTCCTGTCCCCATCCAGCACACCCCTTGTAGCAGTGAGCCATCTGTTTGGGTTATGGCATGATTGTGAGTGGTCAGTAAGGCTAAATTTGAAAATAACTGTGCCAGATAACATTTGTTTATTTTTATTTTACAAAATTTATATCCCACCCTTCTATTCTCACAAGGACCACCAAGGCAGCTTACAAACTAAAACATACAGGATAAAAATCACATGTTAAATCCATTAAAATCGCTCTCCCTCAAAACATGCATCATTTAAATAGTCAAAAACAAAGCTAAAATATGTACAAAAGACATGAAAACATTGCTCAGGAAAGAGGGATCACTGAATGTTAGACAAAGCCAAAAAAGTCTTCACCAACTGGTGGGAGAGGGCAACAGAAAGGGAGAGACAAATTTCCCTGGGAAGAAAGTTCCAGAGCTTTGCTTCTACAACCAAGAAACACCCTCTCAGGATTGCCAGCTGCATAACCTCAGAAGGTGAGAGCACCTAAAACAGGGCCTGAAGATGACCATAGTGATTGGGGAGTTTCATAAGGGATTAAGTAGTACTTCAAGTATGTTGGCCCCAAACCATGTAGGGCTTTGAAGATCAAAACCAGCACCATGAATTGTGCTTGGAAACAAACCAGGAACCTATGTAGATGGTCTAAAACTGGATTATATGGTCCCTGCAACTTGCTCCAGCCAGCATCCTGGTCACAGTGTTCTGTACCAATTAAAGTTTGAGCCCTATCCAAGGAACATTTATGTTATTGTTGATTTCCCCACTCCTCTTTGTCTCTCTTTCTGGAGAATCCATAGGCTCCCATTGGTTGGAAACTTTAAGGATCTGCATACACAGCGAGGAATCAAGGATTAGCTGTGAGGCATGGAAGGCAAAACTAAAACATGTCTGTCACAGGTTGGGCTCAACACTTAGTGGTAATAATTCTTTCTCTCTAGGCTTCAGAAATAAAAAGTTGGTGAGATGAGAGCTTCTTACTATAGTAAAAGATAAATAATACATCCTTGTGAGTTACTGAGAATTCCTCACTTAGAGAGAACAGAATAAAATAGTTTCTCAGCTCTCAACAAAACAATATTTAACAATGTTTGACATTAATACAAAACCTAAACTATCATCCTACTATGATTTTCTGTTACTGTTTTGTGGTGCTCTCTCTCTCTCATTGTTTACTATAGAAAATGTTCCATTATAAATTTAGTCTGTGTTGGCTTTTTTTTTGTTCACAAAGGTGATGAAAATAGAGTCAGGTCCCAGAAAGACTGGGGTTTCCAGAATGTAAAATTAAGTAATTATCAGGTAAAGCTCAGAGAGGGTCAGAATTGACCCAGCTGTCCTGATATTTTTGTTAGTAAAGTATTGAAATCTAAAGCAAAGTCAAACACCAGCAGGAGCTGAGTAGACATAGTTTCATATAGGCTCAGAGTTAGGTAATGAAGGAAGTATTGCGCAGAGCAACTTTGAAGGGCGATACTTCAACACGCACTTTATTTTGAAAAATTAATAAATGCAATACAAATAAAACAAACTGCAATTATCAAAATTATATCGTACCATTACAGTGTTTGAAATATTCAGGAGATACAATGCAGTTAATACCAAGTGGAAGAGGAGGTATATATAAATATAAGAGTGGTATATATCAATCAGAGGTGAGTTTTTCAAGTCATATATATAAATTTAAAAAGTAAATTTAAAAAGACTAGCACAACCACGTTTAACTTTAAAAGGGGTAAATTCTCTGAGATGAGGCATGTGAAGAGAAAACTGAAAGGAAACGTAAATACAGTCAAATCCCTTGGGGAAGCTTGGAGGTTATTTAAAACTACAATCCTAGAAGCTCAGATAAAATATATACCACAAGTTAGGAAAGGCACAAACAGGTATAAGAAAAGGCCTGCATGGTTAACAAACAAAGTAATGGAAGCTGTAAAAGGTAAGAAGGACTCCTTTAAGTCCAAGTAAGATTAATAAAAGGGAACACAGCTGTGGCAAATCAAATGCAAGGCGGTGATCAGGCAGGCAAAAAGGGACTATGAGGAGCATATTGCAAAAAACATAAAGACCAACAATAAAAATTTCTTCAATTATATTAGAAGCAGGAAACTAGCCAGGGAGGCAGTGAGGCCCTTGGATGACCAAGGGGTAAAAGGATTACTGAAGGAAGATAGGGAAATGACTGAGAAGCTGAATGCACTTTTTGCCTCCGTCTTCACTGTGGAACATGAGTAGTATTTGCCTGCTCCAGAACCACTAATTTTGGAAGGGTTGTTGAAAGACCTGAATCAGATTGAGGTGACAAGAGAGGAGGTCCTACAACTGATAGACGAATTAAAAACTAATAAGTCACCAGGTCCGGATGGCATACATCCAAGAGTTCTGAAAGAACTCAACATTGAATTTGTGGATCTCCTGACAAAAATCTGTAATCTTTCATTGAAATCTGCCTCCGTTCCTGAGGACTGGAAGGTAGCAAATATCACCCCCATCTTTAAAAAGGGTTCCAGAGGAGATCCGGGAAATTACAGGCCAGTCAGTCTGACTTCAATACTGGGAAAGTTGGTAGAAACCATTATCAAGGACAGAATGAGTAGGCACATTGATGAACACAAGTTATTGAGGAAGACTCAGCATGGGTTCTGTAAGATAAGATCTTGCCTCACTAACCTGTTACATTTCTTTGAGGGTGTGAACAAACACATGAACAAAGGGGACCCAATAGAACACCTCATAGAGAAGAGAATAGAGTTAGGTGTTTTATCTATTGTTAGTTTTTTTGTTTTTATATATCTGATTTTCATTCAAGATGTCTTACAGGGGGATGGGAGTCTAAATTTTATATCAGTAGCATAAAATTACATACAACTGAATTATCTTTTGAAATTATTATAGGAAAAAAGTATACTCCACGAATAGTGGACCAGATCTGGGATACTGATTTCATATGTAAATTGTCATTATTCATATGACTACTACAAAGATTATTGGCAATAATCAATGTTAAACTGTTGTGACCTGTTGTTTTCTGGGCTGTTATTCTGGGTTTTTTTTCCCCAAACCTGGTCTGTGACTATATTTTTTAACTTTGGCTAAACAACAGTCCTGATCTGTCTAATGCGGAATGGCAAAGCAGTATGAATTTGGCACTATCATCAAGTTCATGCTTCTGTTGGTAGTGTTGTTGGTAGAGTCATTTAAAAAAAGAATAATAGAATCACTGAGGGAAAGACATCAGAATATAATTAATTAAAGGACCAATTTCAATACAGCAAGTAGCCTGAAGACATATTGTACCTAATGAAGCTTAATTTGTAGAGCCAAACTATACTATACCATGTCCCTGAACTCTGAGTCCACCTTGGGGACATGGCACAGTTTTAATCTTTTTTTTTTTTTTAACTTTTAAAATTGCCACAGAGGCCAGATCCTGGCAGGGTCTGTGATGCAGGGAGACGAGGGGCTGATCTCCTTGTCCACTATAACTTCATCAGAAAGGCAGAAGAAAAACATAAAACCAGTTGGTTATTTTGAGGCTTCATGCTCTCCATTGCTTATATGCTGTCAGGCCACTTGTCCTCATTAGCATATTAATGACTTTACAGCCACCAAACCCTGCAGCTTAGAATTCAGAAACAATAGAAGGGGAGGGGGACAGCTGTCCATAAACTTCCTGTAAGGAAAGTTTGAGCACAATCCCTGCGCTGTTGTGGAGTATAAAGCAGGGGTCGTCAAATTTGCTTAACATAAGAGCTGCATATAATAAATGTCAGATGTTTGAGGGCCACAAGACATGAACAAATATTACACACACATCTTTATTAAAACTTTTACTACTTTCTTTGCACAGAAGGATAAAATACATTAGTATGCACTTTACAACACAATCATGCTAGAAGGAGACTTAAAAAAAAAGCTGGGAATAACAGTCCCCATAAAACCAGCATAGGGAAAGGTTAGGAAATTATTTTGGCACCAGTGGGAGAAGGAAACACATATAATATCATATAAATCTCTGACTACTGTTTGCATCATTATGCATCTCTCTTTGCCTTAACACCAAGGTTAGTAAATAAACTCCTATATGAGCTATGAAACTATGGGAGAACCATGCACTGTGCTCTTTAATTCTGTTCTTCCTTCCAGTGGCTCCCTCAGCTCTTGTGCTCTTTCCCCCCACTCTAGGTCTCTGGGCAGCCTCTGTGGTGGAGGAGAAGAGCTTGAAAGCCTGCCTATTTTCCCCTCCTTCCCCACTTCACAAATGGTGAAAATAGTTGCCTACCTGTGGGTCAGCACTTAAAGACTGGCTGAGGTCCCAATACTAAGTATGCTTACTTGAGAGTAAGCCTGCATTAAGTTCCTCCTCAACCTCAAGAAACCACACAATATGTGTAAAAGGGCCGCATGTGGCTCCCGAGCCACAGTTCAGCCACCCCTAGTATAAAGGAAATCATAAAATTCTTTGTTCACAAAGGAAAGCAGAAAATTCTTACATGGATACTTGTGTAAAGTGTCATTTATTCACAAGTGCATTGTGGGATTTGGATGGAGGTATATACTGCTAAGTTGCATGTTGCAGAACCACATGTATATTTCTGTTTCCAGCTGATTGCAGAAGAATGATGCCTCAGTAATGCAATAGGACCTTTGTGTGGAAAAGGCCTTGTTGAACTAAAAAACTATCATCATGCATCAGATCTTTTCACTAACTATAACAATGTTGTTCTTTTCTTTGCATTTTATATGTATATTGTACAATGTCAGTATCTATATGTGCATGTTCTATTCAAGCATAAAGAAAGAGAGGATTAAATGCACTTATTTTTATCTTATGTTTGCCCCCTGCTTTAGCTGTTTCCCGTATCTTCTGTTAACCGTAGCACAGAGCCACAAAATAATGGTTGGCATAAGAACTAAATGAAAAGAGTTGTTACCATAATGCTGCCAGTTTCTTCAGCAGCAGCAATCTTTGGGAATCTTTTGCACCGTTGTTTCTGAAATGAAAAATACAGCCTTCCTTGACTACCATCACTATCAAGTAGTTAATCTGCTCTATTCACAGCATTTCATTCAGGACACATTTTCAGTTCAGTGGGGAATGTTATTACTATGTGATGAACAAGTCTGCATTCAGACTACAGCAAGCAATTGACATTCAGAAAGTTAATCATGGGAACTTTTCATCCAGAAGAAACTGTTGCTGCTGCTTGCTGCTGCTGATAGAGCATCTGATAACTATCAGAGATGAGTACTGCAGACTGTTGATTTAGGACAAGTGGTTTTAAAAATGGTGGAAGAAGAAAGGGAAACCATTAATTCCCATGTTCCATATCCTGTCTTTCACTCACCAGGGTTTCTTGGCAGAACATTTTTTTAACGAAAGTAGTAGTGCTCTCTTTCTCTCTCTCTCTGGGTTTGTATTCAGAAATATGTAACACTCCATATCTGAGAATGATTTCTAGATTTATTTTACCATTCATTTGTTTATTGGATTCAGAGAATATTTTTCTGCAGCTGAATTCTCTTCTTACCTCCAATTGTGCTAGATAGTGAATTATTTCCTGACTTGTTTTAATGTGTTTTTAAAGTCTCTGGCATCATACTTTTTGTGGCCATTTTAATATATTAATATAATACACAGGTGGTTTGTGTCCTTTAGATGGGTTTGTCCTTTTACATATACAAAAGCCCATCTTTCTCCTTTGCTTTGTTTAACAGCCTTTCTATTCCCCTCCTTCCAAGTAATTCTTTCAATTGTATATGAGGAGCAAATAAATTAAAATTGTTGAAGTAAAAATTTAAAAATCCAGCCCAACTGTGCCTTTCTGTAGAATGATTCAAACTGTTTCCAAACATGTCTGCAAGAAAGCTTAAGCTGCTTTACTTGAGTAAAGCTGTAGAAAGAAGGATGCTAATTCTCAGAGTGCAGAGCTTCAGGAAGAGATTTGAGTTTTGCAGCAGATTAGTGAATATGCTTTTTAAAGTTATACAAATTTTATTGTGCAGTGTTTGAGTTTTAAGATATATTACTATGATACACAAGTAAACAGTAAATAAAAATATATGTCTCAGTAAAAAGACATATAGGAAAGTAAAAGAAAGAAACTGATGAACCTAGAAGAAGATGAAGAAGATACTGGATTTATATCCCGCCCTCCAGTCTCAGAGCGGCTCATAATCTCCTTTACCTTCCTCCCCACAACAGACACCCTGTGAGGTGGGTGGGGCTGGAAAGGGCTCTCACAGCAGCTGCCCTTTCAAGGACAATTTCTGCCAGAGCTATGGCTGACCCAAGGTTCTCCCAAATAAGAGTCCGCACACTTAACCACTACACCAAACTGGCTAGATAGTACAAGAGAAGATGCAGAAAATTGCAAACCTTGCCACAAACAGCTAGATTCTTCTATATTTCAGTAATACTTTGGGGTGAGCTAAGGGTCCTTGCCATGTGATCTCTAGTAAATTTGTTCACAGGATGCTCCTAAGGTATATGCCATCCAGTTACACAGACAGCAGACTGAACCCAAAACAAAGCAACAAAGTTGATATGGAAAAGTATCTGTCTCAAAGATGTGTCTCCATAGGATGGCACTATCTTATGTGAAGAAGAGGATAACAAGGATGGAAGAATAGAAGAAAATGAACAGGAAGAGGATGGATAAAAGAGGGAGAATAAACAGAAGGTCTAGTCAGGAGAATAGAGAAAGCTGCTGCAGGGACAAGAAGGCAAACACAGAACTGAGCAGGGAAAACAAAAAAACAGGAGGGAGAACAGGTCTTCTCGATCACTCTGAACATTCCCAAATAAGGCAAACACAAAGAATTTAGAGATAATATACTCATAAATAGCCCCTTAGCTTTGGACATTGCCAATCCTGATACAACACTTGCATAGCTAGTCTTATGCTATTTAAGCAGAGAAAAAAATGGCAAAAAGGACCCAACAAGGGACCTGTTGTTAAAGGGCATTGAGCCCCTCTTTTGGCCACAGCTGCTGCTCAGGAGGGCAGACTGTAACAATCTCTTGCCCCATGTCACTGCATGCATTGTCTGATATATAAGCAAAAACCTCATCTGGGTTGTCCATTTGTCAACCTGTGGAGAAACGCCATTTTAGGCAGTGGTGGTGCTTCATTTGGCAGGGGTCAGTAAATCCCTCAGCAGGCTTTGTAGCCTTCCCCTCACTCCCCCCCTCCCTTCCAGAGCCAAACCAACAACGCTAGGGGGAAAATCTCCTAGAGAGGCAGGAAGTGCTTTTGTTCTTTGCATGTGTGTTAGCAGGAAGAGAACGGCAGTTGGAAGCCAGCGCTCGAGCGAGCATGTGGTGAGCAATGGAGGCTCCTGCCTGGGAGGGCCCAGGCAGGCAGACTAAGTAAGTAATTCACAAGACAGGGCAAGTTTAGATCAGGGCCAGCAGGACGCGTTTATAACACATTTTGTTTGTCAGGCTGTTTGCTGTGCTGTGCTAATTTGGTAAATGCAACTGTTTTTGTTTTGTTTTTGTTTTTCTTTTCCTATCTTTTTCTCTTTTTAAATAAATATATTTTTACTGTTTAAATGCTGGCAGTCAAACTCTGTACCACATAGATCCCCAGACCGCTTTAGGCCACGCTGTGTTAAGAAGGGGGCCCCAGGTGAAGGGGGGAAGGCATGCAGTTGGATAAGGTGCCAATCCTCCAGGGGTGCCCCAAAGAAGCGCTGAGGTCTCTGTGAAACCCAAGTGCAGGGTGGCAGAGGACCTTGAGGCCTGGCCTCATAACGGGAGAGGGGGATTGGGAGTCCTGTTCCTCTCAATCTGAACCCCGGGACTGAGCAGGTGGTGGCAGCGAGCCCAAGGGGCAGGAGGAGAAATAGCTCCCTCCAGGAGTTGGCGACTCAATAGGGAGCTGACGGGACCGGGTCTGAAGGCAGAATCGGGCCGGTTCCGTCACACAACCTTTTCTGAACACATTCATAGAATGAAAAAATAATCTGAACATTTTTTAATCGATGCTCAATATGAAAGCTCTTCTGACTTGCTTCTGGTTTGCTTAGAGTTGTTACTAAAGCTAAGATGTTCATGTGCCAAGACTGATTCCAGTGAACTGCTTTAATATTTATGTGTTTTCAGTTATTTTTCTGTTATGGTGTCCCATATTTCCTCCCCCCACCCTGTTCTCTTGAAGGTAGTGTATCTTACCCTGACCATGGTGCTGGCTCCAATTTTTACCTCTTGCTTATAGTAATATGCTTTATAAATCAATACATCTATCTAGTAGGATTTTGTTTTAGCCACCATAGTTGGGGGATCAAATAATTGTGATTTTAGAGTACTGTTTTTACTTCACACATGCTCCCCACCCCCTTTACACAAGCATGCATAATGGTCTGGCCTGTATTTAATCGCCCATTCAGTCATGTGACAGAAAGTATTTCAGTATGGTTGCTGTCTTTGATGATAAGCCTGGGGATCTTTAGAAAAGAATTCAAATGACTCTTTGCATTTCATATAGTCTTTCTTGATATGGAAGCAAAGGGTCTCTACAGAAACAAATAATGTTCTGACATCCTATTTTTGTGAGTGCAGAACTAGTGTTCCCTGAGGATGAGAGAAGGATCCTTCTCTGAATTATTCCTTGTCTCTGTGGAATTGCTGCCTCTCTTTTATCCTTGACAACCTCACATGTTGAGAGATGGCTTCACTTGGCATATTGCCCAACTTACTACACAACACAGGCTCTGAAAAGAGCACTAAAATAATAGCTTATCATTTGTTGTTAGCTGAAAACATTTTTCTCATTTAAACAATATAGTTTATGTTTTTAAATGTAAATCAGTTATTTTGCATATGGAAATCAGGCTTCTTTTTGCCTTCAACTTTGGGCAATTCTTACTGTTATTTTCAGCTGGTAAAGGTTTTCAATGCCTTGTTGAAAGCAACAGATGTACTGGATTTCCAGACCAGAAGAAAATTGGAAGGCATTAAAGTTTTTGTTGTAATTCTTTAGAAATTATAGAATGTATATTTAAAGACTATTACATGTAGTTAGTATATTTGTTATGTATGTGTGTGCTATCAAGTCTCAAACAACTTATGGCCACCCCAACACGGGATTTTCAAGTCAAGTTAGAAGCAGACATGCTGTGTCATTGCCTTCTTCTTCAGAGTCTTCCATCCAAGAACTGACCCTGTTTAGTTTCTGAGATTTGATGAGATCAGCCTATACTATATTATTCCGCATTGTAGGAGTATGTTACTTGTTTCTAATGCTACTATTAAATTAAAAATTAATTAAAAGAGTTGTAGTTAATTATATTTTGACTAAGAATTGCACAGAAAGCTTTTTTTTAGTCTTCACATGGTTTTTAGGCTGCTTGAAAGATTGATTTATTTTCACAGTAGTTACCCGTCTTTGATGGGCACCATGTTTAAGATCTATAGAACACATATTGTTGATAATAAGTATCAAATACATTTGTTTATTGGATTTATTGTGTAATGAACTTGAAAACCTTTGGGGTTTGGATATAACTTCTAATGGTGAAAACTGAAAACTGCTTTGACTGTTCCCCTTAGATTAATTGCCATTTGCAAAAGCCAACAAACAGGATGTTGCTGTGTGCAGAATCACTTAGTACTAATACACATGTTACTCTATATACAGAGGCAATTTCTGCAGCATGACTTTCTCAATTACTTTCTACTTCTTTTCACCTTCCAATAATCAATATAGTCTGATTAAAACTCTTGATTAAAAAGTACAATACAACAAAACAACTGATAGTTGTAACATTTTTTCAAGGGATATATTTGTACATTTTTCCTTATTATCTTTCAAAAGTTAAAGCCACCAACAAGAACCCATAAACATCATCATCCATTGGCAGCATCAAGGTTACTGTGGCAATTAGAGGCTATGTTCTTTGTGGTTCAACCTTCCCTTTCATTTTATTCCCCCCCCCCCCTTCCGTTGTGTTGCAGTGGATGGATTTATCTTTGGATATTTTTGGTTCAGGCTGCTTTTTTAGTGGGGGGTTCAACTTAGGGAATGTACTAAAAGAAATGACAGGATTGCCCATTGGAAACAATGCAAGATGCTTGAAGGCTCATTGGAGCTAACGGGAGTCAGGAATGCCAATTGACTTGCATGGACTCAATTGAAATACATTGCTGCACAAAAAATTGCAAAGAAAATGGATGGATGGATTTTCCATTAAGGTCTCTGGGCCCAGATAGACTACTCTGGGACTGATAACAGCCCCCAGTGGACTTGTGATCTTGAGCAATAGAATCTGTGTCCTGGGACTGGAATGACAGGTTGCAGAGTGGAATGGCAGCCCTTGGGAATAGGCTCAGTACTCTGGGACTGGAATGACAGCCCCCAGAGTGAAATGACAGCCCTTGGGAACCGAATCTGTGATCTGCAACAACAGGTTGCAGAGTGGATTGACTGCCTCTGGGACTAGCAGAAGCATTCTGAGACTACAATGACAGCTTCCATAGTGGAATGAGAGACCCTAGCAACAGAATCTGTGATCTGGAACTGGAACAACAGGTTGTAGAGTGGAATGACAGCCTCTGGGACTAGAAGAAGCATTCTGGGACTGCAATGACAGCTTCCATAGTGGCATGAGAGTCCCTAGCAACAGAATCTGTGCTCTGGGACTGGAATTACAGAACACATAGTGGAATGACAGTCCCTGGGAATAGAATCTGTGCTCAAGGACTGGAATGAAAGGTTGCAGAGCGGAATGACGGTTCCTGGGAGAAGTAGAAGTGTTCTGGGACTGGAATGACAGTCTGGGACTGGGATCTGTAGTGAAATAATGGTCCCTAGCAATGGAATCTGTGCTCTGGAACTGGAGGAGGGTTGGTCTTGCCCAGTTATCATCCAGTGGAGGGAGAGTGGGTCCGGGAGGCACAGCTACTTGCAACCCTGCAGATGACTCCTAGCAGTCATTGTGTCAGTAGTGGGTGGGCCCAGGGAGAGCTGCTTGTGGATGACTCCCAGGCCCCGTGTGGGGTGGGAGCATTCTCTCTGCCCAGTGTTCACCTTGACAGTCTGCAGAGGGAAGGAGGGTGGGGCCGGGTAGAAGCAGGCACCTGCAAAGTGTCTCCTGGGCCTGGGCACAGTGGGCAGGCTTGTCCTGCCCAGTGATCACATTTTCAGTTGGACAGAGGGCAGTTTGGTCTATGCACTCCTGAACCCATGCCTACACACACACAAACTACTTTACTGGGCATACCTTATTTGGGGGTCTGTAAATTGGAAACCCCCCCCCCCCCAAAAAAAGTTCAACCCACATATAACTGGTGGGGTATGTGGAGGGAAACCCTGGGGAGGTACACTGCATGTGGGTTGCCCCTAACTCACCCAGGGTTCATTCTACACAATCCTGATCAGCATTTGAAATTTCCTGAAAGCACTTTCTTGGGGTTCTGTAACTTGGACTCCAGAAGCCCAATATTCACCATACCTGGTGGACAGGTAGAGGAGAGTCAGCTGGAGATGCCCTGTAATTTTTAATTTAATTTAATTTAATTTGTGATTTATACCCACCCTATTCTGCAAGGTGGGCTCAGGGCAGCTTACAACATTTTGGAGCCTCTAGGACCCCCGAGGGGCATATCCTGCATGAACTGGTTCATGAGCCAGGCTGATTCAGGTTTGTGAACCAGTTCAGGACACGACCTGGTTTGGTTTGCCCAAACTGGGGTTTCCTGCTTCATTCACATCCCTAGCAATCAGCCAGTCCTGGGTAAGTCATACTGGCTACATGGTAGCAAGTCACTCAGTGGTTGCTGCCAGGATTTGCTCTGATGAGCCCTCCTCAAGGCTAAAAGTTCCTTGCCCTCTTCCCCTTTTAATGACAGAAACCAAGGCCTGAAAGCTATTAATGCTCTGCAGCTGTCTAGAAGTGCTCACACTAGCCATTATGCTATTTCCAGCTATCAAATTTATCAAAAACTTGGGTGGCTGTGATGAATTTTGTACAGTTGTTCAGATATTGATAGTGATAAATTGATAAATAGTGATTGCATTGACTCTACTGGGATTCTAGATTTATATACACTTAAAATCAAGTGTAAGTTGATTCAAGCATCGAGGAGTTTCCTTTCAGATTTGTTTTTCCCTCGTAAATACTTAGAGAGTATTTTGAACTTCTCATAGATTCTTTTCCTGAGCAGGACTGTCCAGCATTTCTTTGCATTTCACTTTAGATCAAATTCAGTTGCAGCTTTCACTACATCCCAGAAATGTCATGGTTATTCTATCTGACAGACTTTGAAAGCCTAGAGGCTTTTTTCCAGGAATCCTCCATTTTACCTACAAGTTGTCATGATCCTGGGCCTAGTGAGGCCTACAGGCTCCAGAGAAGCCTGCCTAGGAGTTACGACAGAAAGCCTACATTTCCCAGGATCCCTTCTGTCTCTCTGATTGGGTGGCAAGGTTTTGGAGGGAACCTAGCCCAGAGAGGGGTGGGACCTGGGAGGAAGGCATAAAAGGGCCAAGCACAGACAGGGTGTGTTCTCTCTGGAAAAGGCTGCAGGGGCGATCCCTTACCCAAGAGGGTGAGTTGTGGTATTAGAGGAAGAAGATGATGATATTGGATTTATATTCTGCCCTCCACTCCGAAGAGTCTCAGAGCGGCTCACAATCTCCTTTACCTTCCTCCCCCACAACAGACACCCTGTGAGGTGGGTGGGGCTGGAGAGGGCTCTCACAGCAACTGCCCTTTCAAGGACAACCTCTGCCAGAGCTTTGGCTGACCCAAGGCCATGCCAGCAGGTGCAAGTGGAGGAGTGGGGAATCAAACCCGGTTCTCCCAGATAAGAGTCCGCACACTTAACCACTACACAAACTGACTCTGACTAACTAAGGAATGTCTAGTTAGTTGCATCAGGGCTTCTGTTTATTTGCACCCACCTTTACTGTATATATATTTCACTGTTTTCACCCACTTATTATTTGAGCACTGTAAATAAACTGTTGTTGTTATAGTGCTTGGTTCCTCACATTTCCTTAGGTATTTACTAATAAGGAAGATACAGGGGTGGTTGGGTGCTCTGGGCCCTCCCATGCAGACCCTTACCAGAGTGGTGGAAGCCAGTGGAATGCCCTCCTAGCTGTGTGACACAAGTGCAGGCAGGCAGTGGCTGACAAGACATGTGGAGGAACTGGGTACAAAAACAGCAGCTGCATATTCTCCTGTGGTCTCATAATTTTTTAATTAAGATTTTTCAAAAGTATATATAAAAATGAAAATATATAAACAATAACAAGAAAGAAAAATAGAAGAAAATAGAGCAGAGAAACCCATCTTTACAGTTTAACCAAATTTAAAAAAAATCTCAGCAGTAAAGCAAAATGCAATTATTACCACAATTCTATTTCTCTTAATCATATTTTACCTAACCTTTTCCCTCTGTACTGTATGAATTTAATTATATACTACTCTTCAAATCCATATATCATCAAGTATTTTTTTTTCTTTAGCAAACAGAAAGTCAATTAGGGGCTTCCAACTACCAATAAAAGTAAATAATGTATTTTCCTTGATTAAAAAAGTAAGTTTAACCACTCCAAAATCTTCAACCACCATTCTTCTACTGTAGGTATTTTAATAGATTTCCAGTTCTGTGCCTAGAGTAACCTTGCTGCTGTAATCATATATAAAAACAAAGTTCCATGACTATTTTCAAGTTGTCTATCAGTTCCAACAAAAAAGTTTTCAGTTGTATTTGTATATTCATTTGTAAAATCTTCTATATTTGTAAATGTATTTGTATCTAGATTTTTTTGGCTTCATTACAATTCCACCACATATGATAGATCAGGGGTGTCAAACTCATTTGCTATGAGGGCTGGATTTGACATAAATGAGACGTTGGGCTGGGCCATGTGGATCATAAAATGTAATGCTAGGTAGCAGACATATAAACTTTATAAAGGGCACAGAACACAAAGATTTTTTTGAAACTTAAAATAAAACATGCTTAAAATATTAGCATGCTTGCAATATTTTGTTTTACAGTCTCTGATAAATGTCGCCTCTTGCTATGAATTATTGCATCAAAAACTGCAGACAATGTCTGTGCTGTACCAGTCTTGAATATGTGCTATTCAGGTGTGCACATCTGTAAGTTGCAAACCTACTTTTGATTCATTGACATACATTACAGACATCTCATGGTCAATGCTTTGAGCCTAAGACTCAGAGGAACATGAAGCAGCTGGGCATTGTGAGCTTTTGTACAGAAGTTGCTTCACATACTAGTTAAGAACATGTGAGGGCACCATGGCACAGACTGAGGGCTATGTGCTTGTCAACAAAACTATAATTTTCCCCAGAAAAATGACTACAACTAAAAAAAAAATACAACTTCCCCCCAAAAAACAACTACAAGAACAGAGAGACAGCCATGTATAGTGGTCAGTGTCAGCCTACTATCTGGGAAGTCTAAATTCAAAACCCCCAATCAAAGGAAAATGTGAAAGAAAAATTAAGGAAAATTTGCTGGGTAAACCTGGGGTGGAACACACTCTCATTCTAATGTTGATATTTCTCTTCTAAATAGTTCACATGCTTTCCTATTGAGAAAGACTGGAGGGCATGAGTACAGTGAAAAAGAGGAGGGGAATCCAGTTACACCCATATAGGTTGCCAATCCCCAGGTGGGGGCAGGGGATCCCCCAGTTTGGAGACCCTCCCCCCGCTTCAGGGTTGTCAGAAAGCGGGGGGAGGGGAGGGAAATGTCTGCTGGGAACTCTATTATTCCCTACGGAGATTTATTCCCATAGAAAATCATGGAGAATTGATCTGTGGGTATCTGGGGCTCGGGGGGGGGGGCTGTTTTTTGGGATAGAGGCACCAAATTTTCAGTATAGCATCTAGTGCCTCTCCCCAAAGAACCTTCCAAGTTTCAAAAACATTGGACCAGGGGGTCCAATTCTTTGAGCCCCAAAAGAAGGTGCCCCTATCCTTCATTATTTCCTATGGAAAGAAAGCATTGAAAAGGTGTGCGGTCCCTTTAAATGTGATGGCCAGAACTCCCTTTGGAGTTCATTTATGCTTGTCACACCCTTGATCTTGGCTCCACCCCTAATGTCTCCTGGCTCCACCCCCAAAGTCCCCAGATATTTCTTGAATTGGACTTGGCAACCCTACACCCATAACAAGCCCAACAAAATTTTCTCTCTCTCTGTAGCAAAGCAAAAAGCTCATATCTTCATTAAAATGTTGCTAGTCTTAAAAGCACTCTTTGCAGTTCTCCTGATGGTGGGGACTATGCAAAGGAAGCTCTGGCTCTTTCTTTCCTCCCCCAGGGCACAAGGAGGGGGAGGAGCCTCAGCCATTAATTAGAAGGAAGAGAGGCTTGTCTCAGTAGCTCTGCAGGGTGATTAATTGAGCCTGGCAAACTTAATCACCCAGCAGAGCTATAGAGCCAAGCTCCCTCATTAGCTGAGGCTACTCCTCCCTTTGGGAAAAGGGAGGGGGGAGAGGGAAAGGATGCTTTGCTGCCTGGCTTATCAGGGGAGAAACACAAAATAGCAACCGAAAAAAGCAGGCAAGGGAAAATGAAGCAGATGACAGCCAGTTGCTGGAGGGCCTGATTGGAGCCCTCTGTGGGCCTGATTTGGCCCACAGGCCGTGTGTTTGACACCCCTGTGATAGATGTTCCTTCATGGTGTTCACATTTCCAACATTTATTCAGTTTTTTTGGTACATTCTAGCCAACTTGTCTGGTGCCATATACTGGCAAAACATCATTTATAAAAAATTTCTTTAAGATTAATATTTAAAGTAAACTTGAGTCACTTCAACCATAATCTTTCCCACTACTCTATTGGTATATTGTGTCCAAAATTCTTAGCCCATGTTATCATACAGTCTTTCACCTGTTCTGCTATTTCATATTTCAACAACAATTTGTACATTTTGGCAATAATGTGAACATCATCTGTACAGGGGTCTCTTTCAAATACAGTCTTATTTTCTTCAAAACCATACAAATATCTGTCCATTTTGAATCTTTCTAACAATTGTGCACAAACTGTTGACAATTACAACTTTCTTTTAATGAATCTTCCCTTGGTTTCATTTTATAATCAATTTTAGTAAACTCTAATGAGTTGTGTTAAGTTATCCATTTTTCCTTTGGTAACATTTCTCATCTATAAAATGCTTCTTGTGGAGAAATCCATAGAGGTGTATTTTTTTAACATAACCTAGGTTTATATTTATTCCAAATCCTCAATAATGCATGTCTAAATCCATATTTTCTTCCTTTCTACATTTACTTTAAATTTTTCATATCAAAGCTAACCATGTCAACCAAACCTTGTTGTGTTCCCAGACTCATAATTTTTAAAAGTCCAGAGTGAATCACTGGGCTGAAATGTGGCAATCCCACACAGGAATTGTACAGTACACCTTTTATGCAGAAGATGCCAGGATCAGTCCCTGGAATCTCCAGTTAAAGAATTTCAGGTAGAAAGTCGCTGTATGAATCACTGCTAGTTAACATAGGCAATACAGAGCTAGATGGACCTAAAGGCTAAAACAATATAAGGTGGCATCATATGTTCAAAACAATTTTTTCTGAACTATCTGAATATATGTATTCATATTATAAGATCATCAGGTTTTCTTAGTACTTGTTTGATGACGAAAATGAAGGAAGATGGAGAGAGAATAGGCTGCAGAAGAAGGAGTTCCCGCCACTTTTTTTTGGAAGCTCTTTCTAGATCAAAGGACAGAAAAACAATCTCTTATGTGAACACTTTCTACAAAAGGTGGGTAGTACTAATATGTCTACCCTGCTACCCAATGCTACGATTTGAGAGGAAGAAGAATGGACAGAGTAGGGCAATGCTAAAGATTTTACACCAAAAAAAGATTCACACTAATGCACCTGACATTTCAAATGAAATGTCAAGTGTTAAACCTCCTGAAATACCCAACTGTACAGTAAGTATAGTGCTGCATAAGAGAAGCCAAGGGAGAATTGAGTAAGCTTATGCCTTTGACCTTTTACTTATTGTGCTTTATGTTTTCTTCTTTCTGCCACTGAACAATGTTTTGTAATAAATAAAAAAATACAGTAAATCTCAAAGTTCTTTATGCAGTTCTAAGACCACGGCTGGAGATATGGCATGCGGTAGTTCTGATGGAGCTCTCAAGAGTAGCCTGGCATATTATAGCAGTGGCAAAGTCAAAACCTGTGTTTTTAATTACAAGATGCATATAATAATCTATTCAGATCTTCAGATCTGTATGCCATCTTGCTGCTGTTTGTCACTTGAACATATAAGTCCTTTATTTTATCACGTAACTGACCCATGTGAATCCCTTGCTAAATACTTTAGATGTTTTACATATACCACTACCTTACCTACAGTAAATTATTCTACTAGTTGCTTAACTAATCTTCAGTATGTACAATATCATCAGCATATACTATGCAGCATGTTTTTTAAAGAGTTGGGTTTGCTTGTTTTCCCTAAACCCACACAGCAGTGGCAAGGAATGTTGCTTTAAAGGGTAGTGTGGGGCAGGAATTCTTTTGGGAATTCCACATTTTTCTTCATTATCTACACCCTATTTTAATTCTATCCATCTGTGTCATCTCTTTCCTTAATTGTATCTCCCCTCACTTTGCTAAGAACCCCAAATGATTTAACTTTTCTTGTAGGGAATGTACTCCTACCTTTAACCATTTTGGCGCCCCTCTTCTGCACCCTTTCCAGCTCTATGATATATCTGATGTGGAGGGTGACCAGAGCTGTATAATTTTGCCATTGCTGTCAACAGACCCTTTGAATTAGCATGGGCTTTAAAGCTAAGGTACATGCTGTGTTTGTCACCAGAAACTCTATGAGGTAGGTGTGGCTGGATGACTGCACTTGTCACGGGCTGGGGCCAGGTCAGGCAAAGTCCGGGGGCAGTCCAAGGTTTGTAGCTGGTGACCAAAGAGGGTCCAAGGCGCCAAAACCAAATCACAGTCCAGGTATCGAGGTCAGAGGTTCAGAAGCCAAAGTCAGGGGGTCCAGAAGTGAAAGCCAAAGTCAGGGGGTCCAGAAGCCAAAGTCAAAAGCCAAAGTGGATGCTAGAACGTCAAGTGAGTGACTAGTTGCTTCCACAAAGCCGCCTCCCAAAGCCCACAGCTATATAGCCCTCTGCTGTCTGTTGCCCATTTGGGCTAATTGCTGGCTCAGAGAGGCAGCCAGGATCCTGCTGAGACTCAAGCATCCTCACTCCTAGAAGGGCCAGAATCCTTTCAAAACTCAGGGCTCAGGGAGCGTCTTGCTCGTGAGCGTGCTGCCCTCCTCCGATCCCTGAGGTCCTGACGAAGGCGGTCACACACACGAGCCACCCGAGAGGGCGAGGCAGGGGGGCTTGGATCTTCTCCAGCAGGAGGCAGGGGCACTGGTGCAGGTGGCAGGGGCACAGTTTCTTCTGCAGGCTCAGCTTCTTCTGCAGGGTCCCCAGCATCCATGACAGCACTTCTGGTGATGCCAGAGGATGAGGCCTAATATGCTAATGAGCTCCTGCTGGGCTTTTTCTAAAGAAAAGCCCTGGTTTTTATACCTCAGTCTCAGAGTGGTTTACAATCACCTTCCCTTCCTCTCCCCACAACAGATTCTCTGTGAGGTAGGTGGGGCTGAGAGAATTCTGAGAGAACTGTGGCTAGCCCAAGTTGGATGTGGATGAATGGGGACTCAAACTTGGTTCTCCAGATTAGAGTCCACTGCTCTTAACCACTTCACCATGCTGACTTTCAAAAAATCTCTATCAATGGCTAAGTTTCATGGCACGTGCTATTACTTCATAAGACTGCTTCTGATCCTTTTCAGAAAAGAGGGCTATGCAAAGAAGTAGGATCATGTGCTAAAATATTTTTAGTTCATAATCATGAAATTGCTTATTTAGGATTGCTCGTGTGTTGCTGTTAAGTTAGACTTTAATTCATAGACATAAGTGATGGTGAATTCAAGGGATTTACCAAAGGACTGGATTTAGGATTATGGTGAAAGGTTGTGTTCATATTGTGTTGTCCTTCAGGGGTGTCGAACTCATTTGTTAGGAGGGCTGGATCTGACATAAAAGGGACTTTGTGGGGCTGAACCATGCATGTCATAAAATGTAATGCCAGATAGCAGAGATATAAACTTTATCAGAGACACAAACACAATTAAAGATATTGTTTTTTAACTTAAAATACAAACATGCTTAAAACTCTTGCAATATTTTGTGTAAAATGGAAAGGTGGGGGAATGGTGGGGGATTTTGCAATGCAATTTTAAAAATAAAATGGAAAGGTGGGGGATTTTGCAATGCAATTTTAAAAATAAAACTAAATATATAAAATGCTCTCAGCCTGGGAAAACATCAAATGGCAGGCCATTGCAAGCTTCTCTCCCCCCCCAATCTACTCAGATTGGCAATGGCTTTCCAGTGCAAAATCCCCCTTTGGCTGTGGGTTCTCAAGTTAGAGTATTCACTAGGCACCAGTTCTCATGTCCATTGAGCAGAGACTAAACTAGCTCAAAGCATCAACCCTTTATGTGCAAGGAAACAACTCCAGGAAGCTTCAGCTGGCCATAGGAACGCTGGGAAGTTACGCTGAGCTCCACTCCATTGAAGCCCATTGCAGCACAAACAAAATTGCAAGGGAAACATGGAGGGGATTTTCCATTCAAGTCCATGTGCCCAGAGACCTGAATGAAAAATTGTTGGAATACAAGCTATGCACATTTCAGACATTATAGAGGTAACTGTTTGTTTACCTGAAAGAGGAAATGGTGTATTGTAAACTAAACCCAATTGTGAACTGAGTCTTCTTTACCTGCGAAAGATGTAAATATAACATTGGTCAGAAAGGATGTTAGGTGTGAAATGCTTTGATCTTGTATGCAAGCTAAATTGCTCTTCTTCCTGGTGAAATGCTCTTTGGGAAGAAGAACTGTTAGACAAAGGTTGTTATAATGTAGCCTTGTAGAGGACAGACATAGTTAGACTAGCTGGTATGCTGAATTGTTTTTCTTTTTTATCCCAAGTACCCTATCCTGATGTTTTCTAGTAAACTTTTATTTCTTTTGATAAGCTTAAGCCTCGACTCCAATTATTGCCACTCCAAGCCTCTGAATTCAACGTGTATTTCCCATCAAAAATCCACTCCACATTTTCTTTGCAGCTTTGCTTTCTGCTTTAGCCTCTGCAAAGACACAGAAGAAGGAACTGGGAACTTCAGCAACCTTGGAGCTCCAAAGGGTGAGGACAGAATGGGGGAGGGGAAGAAAAAAGCCACGTGGGCCTGAGAAAGTGCTGGGTGGGCCGGTTTGGCCCGTGAGCCGTACATTTGACACTCATGTTTGCTTCTCCTATACTCCATTATTACTAAAACATTGTAAGCCTATGGTCCAACCTCTAAAATATGGTTTCCTTAACAATACAGTGGGTAAAAGAGATGTGGAAAGAGGAAATGACATGGTGTCTGTGATGTTAGAGAAAAGCCTATTTGTGCCTAAATGTATAAAAATGTTGTTCAGAAGCTGTTCATCTGTGTGAAAACCTCCACCTGTAATGCAGGAGATCAGTTCTGTTAAAGGCCATGGGATGCCTCTTCTGCTTATTTATTTCAAGTTCCTAGAAGAAAAAAGAGTACAATTTTCTTGCTTTGAACAGTTTTAATCTTTCCATTTTCTTTGTCTAATAATTTCCCAGTTTTCTACTTACCTCCCAAGACAATCTACCTATCCTAATTATTTAAACTGGCAAATCCTTGTTAGACTAGGGACATTCAAATAAAACATTACTTACAGATTCAATTGCCCGCAAGCCACAGCCATAATATCTGTTTGAGACAGGTATGCCCAATATGTGGCCTTCAGAAACTGTGGAATATAGTACATTTAATCTTGCAAGCATAATTGCTTGTCTGTACTTTGGAACTGTTGAACTGAACAAATACATTGGACTTTTAAAGTTTGGGGGATCCCCATATAGAGGGAAGAGAAAACCTGCTTAGATCTACATACGGTGCTGTTTGCATTTATTTTCATAATTAATTTCTTGATGGTTTTATAAGCTGAAGACCATCATAGAACTGCAATTATATTTTCTGAGCATTGCATTACATTCAGTTTTTCTTCTATTGCTTAGTTCCATACACTTGAGAAGTTATCATGCTTCATATAAAACATGAAGCTGTTAATTTCTGAGAAAATTATTTTTTCTCATATTCAGAGAATTCAAACTCTGGCTTTGGTGAAATGGCCCAATTCTAATCTGAGGGTGATACCTGCCACATACTTTATTTTTTCACAAATCTGACGCTTCTGTCCTAGACCCGTGCCAGTCTGGTTTCCAGCCGGGCCACGGGATGGAGACGGTCCTGGTCGCCTTGGTAGATGACCTCCAGCAGCAACTGGATCGAGGCGGTGTGGCGGTGCTGATGTTATTAGATCTATCGGCTGCATTCGATACAGTCGACCATCAGCTGCTGATTCATCGCCTCGCCGACATAGGGGTTAGGGGGTTAGCCCTATAATGGCTTTCCTCCTTCCTCATGGGCCGGGGACAAAGGGTGGCAATTGGGGGTGAGCGATCCCAGAGGCGCACACTAGACTGTAGGGTGCCTCAGGGAGCAGTTCTCTCCCCGATGTTATTCAACATCTATATGCGCCCCCTTGCCCAGATTGCCCGGAGGTTTGGGCTGGGTTGCCATCAATATGCAGATGACACCCAGCTCTATCTGCTAATGGACGGCCGGCCCGCCTCCGCCCCGGGGAACCTGGACCAGGCTTTACAGGCTGTTGCAACGTGGCTTAGGCTGAGTGGGCTGAAGTTGAACCTGGCGAAGACAGAGGTTCTCTGTGTGGGTCGTGGCGCTCTGGGGAAGGAAATATCTCTCCCGGCCTTTGACGGTGCCCCGCTGAAGGCGGCGCAGCGGGTAAAGAGCTTGGGTGTTTTACTGGAGCCTTCATTATCAATGGAGGCCCAGATAACAGCCACTGCCAAGTCAGCATTTTTCCATCTGAGGCGGGCGAAGCAGTTGGCTCCTTTCCTAGAGCGTCGGGACCTAGCAATGGTGATCCATGCGATGGTCACCTCAAGACTTGACTACTGTAATGCCTTCTAGATGGGGCTGCCTCTGTGCCGGACCCGGAGGCTGCAGCTAGTGCAGAATGCGGCGGCCAGGCTGTTGTTAGGTCTCCCAGCACTGGCTGCCGATTGTACACCGGGTCCAGTACAAAGTGCTGGTCATTACCTTTAAAGTCCTATCTGGCCGAGGACCGGCCTACCTGAGGGACCGTCTTTCCCTGTACGAGCCCCAGAGAGCACTGCGGTCAGTAGGGAAAAACAGATTGACTATCCCTGGGCCAAAAGAAGTTAAACCTCAGAATACCCGAGCACGGGCCTTTTCTACCGTGGCCCCATACCTTTGGAATCAGCTCCCAGAGGAGGTACGGGCCCTGCGGAGCCTTGATCAGTTCCGCAGGGCCTGTAAGACCACCCTCTTCAAACGGGCGTTTGGGAACTGCTGAAGTATAAATGTGTAACAAAGGAAAACGCCAAAATGGTCCAGCTCAGGGATCTTGCTATTATTATCTCAACTGACAGGGATAGCGTCAAGCAATAATGTTACTGTCAGATTTAGTAATGTTTAACTAAGTATTGATTGTTTTTAAAATGCTAATCTTAATGTTTTATTTATTGTATTGTTTATTTATGGATACTGTTAGCCGCCCTGAGCCGGCTTCGGCGGGGGAGGGCGGGATACAAATAAAATTTTACTTTACTTACTTACTTTACTTTACTTTACATAAGAACTGTATTATGGTTTCATCTATTTTATGAATCCAGACTGCTGCTTCATATATAATATTTAAGGTAGCACCTTGGTGTTTAAAACTGTAATTGCAGCTGGGAAGCATTGTCTACCTTTTCTATAGAAGAAATGCTTTATTGCTGTGCTGGAGCAGGCTACTGATGCCATAACACCCTTACATTGGGATTTCCAAGATAGGTGATCATGAAATGTTTCTCCAAGATACTTGAAAGATCTGCTCTGCTCCAATTTTCTGTCATTAAGCTCCATTTATATTGGACGTCAGTCAGTCATATTTATTACAGTCATTAGACCATCCATGTACAGAAGAAGAAAAAATACAAACCAAAAGTTAAAAATTAAAAGTTGAAAAGTATGCATTCTTATATACAAGCAGAGAGGAGAGATATTAAATATACCAATTATTCAAGTACAGTATTCAAACCTAGTTAATGTACATCTTTCGCAGCCTCATGATCAACACACAAAACCTGGCAACTTGATAGGTGATTTTAGGGTTTATGTCAGATAGAAGTAGCCTAGCCTGGCTTTACTTGTGAGACCAGGGATCTTGTCCAACAAGGGAGTAATAATGTCTGACCGTGGCACGTTATAAAATGTGCAACTGAAAAACATGTGCTCCAGTTTTAATAATAATAATAATAAATTTATTTTTGTATCCCGCCCTAGCAGGCTCAGGGCGGCTAATAGGCATGGTACGTACCATGGTACAATAAAATAGAATAAAATACAATCGTTACTATAAACAGCTAAATAAATTAAGTTACATTCATAAATTAAATTAGAACTTAAATACAAGAGAAAACCATTCTGATTTATCACTTAAGGTGCTACATTCAGAGTGTGTATAGAATGGCTATCTGTCATATCTCGGGCTTCATCCAAAAGCGAGCTGAAAGAGGCTGAGCCCATCTCAGAGGAGCAGCTACGGCTCCGCCTCTGAGGTAAAATCAGAAAAGGGGAGGGTGGAGGCAGGCCAGGAGCATGGCAAGCCACGAGTCCGGGTCCTTCTGAGGCTCAGAAGGACCCGGACTCGCGGCTTGCCATGCTCCTTGGCGCCATTTCCCCCCCACTCCCCCCGCTTCCGTTTTTTGGGAGAGCGGGGGAAGAGGCTGTAAATCCTGGGGTCCCCCGCCAGGGCGGGAGGGTTGGGAAGCCTAATGTCATTAGGTGTCATTTGTTTGATCCCAGCAAGAGATCTACACAGTTTTACTTGTTGGAGGGGAAGTCCAGCAAGTTGCCAGGGCCTGGAAGAGTGGCATTGGTTGAGACATAGCATGCTGATGGTGCTGGCTGGGATGTTGCAGTGTGGCCACAGCAACAAGAAGTGAGGTGGGTGGCTTCTGGGGAAGTTTCAGTTGTGGCAAGGGGCAATCAAGACACATCACATATCGGAGGGCCAGCAAGGCCTTGAAGGATCAGGGGCCAGCCAGCTGCTGAGGGATCCCCAACCACCTCACAAGCACAGGCTGCAGTATCGTGGTTTGGCATGGAGAAATGGTCAGCACCTCAGGCTGGGTTGGGCAGCACCCTATCACCCTGCCCACTGAGGGTGGTTCAGTGGGGGCTGGGAACACTCCAGCCCTTGGGGGATGTCATATGAAGCAATTCCCATGAAAGCTTTGCCCCCCCCCCTTGCGGGGTCAGGCATTGTGCTTGGGGGAGCAGTTTTCAGCTGGATCCTGGGATAAGATCAGTAGACTGACTATGTAGATGTATTTGCACTGTTATGTAGTGCACTGTAGAGTAAGGACATGGAGGCCTTGGGAGTGAGAGACAAGAATAGTCAGATAGTCATAGGGTAATAGAACAGGGGCTATTGGGTATCTGGGTTCTTAACTGATGCTTGTGTGGCAATCTGGCCCAGCTGATTCATCTGCAATCGTGGATGCAGGTCATGACCCAGTAAGGCGCAATGACCCAAACTGTGCATTTTATGCATGGGTCCTCAGGTTTTTTTGACACCAGCACCTGAGCTGGGCAGGTTGAGCAGTGGGGCTTGCATTGCTATGAATTTAGCTCTCAAGGAGTGTGCAGGCCCTATAAATTTCAGCATGAGAGCTCCCTGTGTGGGATCCCTTATGCCTTCACCATGTACCCTAGGGCAAAATCCCGGTCAGGATTTAGGGACTAACAAGGGGATACCTATCCTGCAATGAGAGCTCCAACCCACCTGTGAAAGGGGGCTCAGCTATTGAGTGGAGAGAACTGGAGCAGTGGTTTCAGTAAGCCTAGCATGTTGACCATTGTTTTTGCAGGGAGGGTATTCATGGTCTCCATTTCCCCCTTAAGAGGATTTGGTGGTTCTAGTTAGCTGGTAGTCAATGTAGGAACCATGGGACCCAAGCCTGGTCTGGCTGCAGCAAGAGTGGGGGTGGTAGGGTCCAGTGCTATAAGCACATGGCTTTACGTATAGGCCTGTTAGGGCTCATGTTTCACTGTTAATCGGTTTCCATTTTGATCATCCTGGTTGTGAGAGGTGGATAGAAGACAGTAGGGTCACAGGATGGCTTGGACCTCACATGGCATTGTGGGGTAGCCTGGCTCCTGGTAATGGAGAAGACCCTGTCACAGAGGGGATGTTGGTCCTCTGCCTCATTTGACTGCAGTGGTGGATCCTGGGTCATAGCAGGTTGGCCCTGCAGTGGTGGGAAGTAGGTGTTCTTCACCTCACGTGCTGTGGAAGGGGAAACAGGGCTCTGACTGAGGTCAGAAGGGAGGATGTGTGATAGGGCCTGGAAGGTCATGGCCTCCTGATCATACCGTAAAGGCTTGCGGTCTGCTGTTAATTTTTTTTCCCCTTTAGGTCTAGTCAGTTGCGTGAGAAGGGTGAGAGTCATCACTAGCAGCACAGTTTGGTTTTTGGTCTGACCACTAGGCAAAGCTGGCACATGGTGGAGTGGATAGGGTGACTAGGCTGGGAGTGGCCTGGGCTCAGCTGCTATCATTTGAAAGGGTCCACCTGAATGAAATGACCTTGGCTTTGTAAGAAGGGTGATCATGGTCTGCAAAGGAAGATGGTCTCAACCACATCACATGTTGGTGTCCCGGCACTGGTAATTGGGAAGGCCCTGCTGTGGAGGAGGACCAGAGTCCTCTGCCTCCAGTAGCACAGCAAGGGGATCCTGGGTGTGATAGCAGGGAAGGGCGTGCCATAGAGGGGAGTCAGCATTCTCCACTTCATGTGGCACAGCAGGGGGATCCCTGAAATGGTAGCAGGGAAGGCCCTGCTGTGGAGGTGAGCCAGTGTGCTTTGCCTCACATGGCTCATTAGGGGATCATGGATATTAGTAATAGCTACAGCCAGCAGGCGGTTAGTTAAACTGATGCCAGGTGGATTGGTTCAAATTCCATATGGGCAATGGTAAGATGGGATGATTTTCATCAAGGGTTGGGGGTAGCTTTATGCTCCCAGTGGGGTGCAATGCCTAAGCATATTCTTGGCCTTGGCTGTGGCAGGTTAGTGCATTAGGGGAAAAAGGGAAAGTGCATTAGTGAGAACTATTTGGCATCCCCACAATTTGGGGGACAAGGGATCTGTCAAGTTTAGACCTGGGTTGTATGGCTTAGGGCAGGAGAATGTAGACTACCTGTGGTACCGCCTTGGATAGGTCCTCCTCTCAAATTGTGTGGTTTGAGTGGCTGGAACTCCAGGGAGGTAGGCTGCTGTGCTTCCTGGGTCAAAGCCGCATAAGGTAGGCTCATGCCAGGGGCAAGGTGGCTTGCCCAATATGGCAAGGGGGGGACAGGTTGGGGGTGACCCCGGCCTTGACCTATTCCTCACTGTTAGATTGGCCCTTGCTGTTTGCATGGACAAATAATTATAAAAATTAATAAATTAGCCCATATTCATCCCAACCTTGTGTCCATCTCTTTCTTCTGACTGGGAGGGGGCTATCAGCTGAGTTAGCTTCCTAGTTGATCCACGTTTTTAACCATGCATAGACTTTTGTTTTGCTTTTGGGAGATCTATATCTCTGATCTTAAAATGCTACATTATTTTGAAGCTGTTTCATCAGGATAAATGATAGTGTTTCTAAAATGAAAGCCACATATGAAAATGTTTGCTTCATTTGTCATATTGTTTATTCCATGTTTGATAGAGTGGTAACACAGCATTTTAAAGGAGGATGTCAACTGCTCTGCCTCATCAGGGTAGCTTGTTTTTTATATTCTTTAACTGAGAATTCAAGACTGGTGTGTGTAGTTTAGCTAATGGCTTTATTTTCTGCCCCCCCTCGCAATTTAGCTTTGCTGACTTCATCCATTCATCCTTTCATGTCTGCAGGCTCTGATAAATTGAGGAGCTTAAGCAGACAGCTCTTTTTATCCAAGGGCTCTCACTGGACTGGTAATGTTGTTGGGATCTAGTTAGACTCTAAAAGGCTCAGGAACAGGGACAAGTGTTCTGTTGCTGGGGGAAATGAGAGACATTTTGATGGTGACCTCAAGAAAGGAAGGGGGGAAATTGATTGGGACATTACTGTACGTCAAGGAAGATCATACACTGGTGCATGAATATGTGTTCCCTATGATAGTCAGAATGACAGAAAAGGCACCATTTCCAAATATAGAGGTTTTTAACATTATGTAGAGTTGTATCAGAGATGTAAAATTCCCAGAAATATTGAAGCAATGGTGGGGGAGCTGTGTTTTACTATTTGGTGGGGGATTTGGGAACATTTTAATATGTGAAATAATTACTTTTTTTATCAACCATAAACTTATTTTACTATTTTAACAACATAAAGTGCATAATACAGAAAGTAAGTAGCTTATATGCAGAGGTATTTGGCATACTTATGAAATTTAAAATGATAAATGACTTGATATTCTACTAGCAAAACTGTCAGTACACCCAATCAAAGAGAGAGAAAACATACTGCAAATTGTTGCACCCTGTGCTATCTTAGCACACGTTGGCTCTTCCCATGTAAGAGACAAGGAGAAAAGCTGAAAAGAGAAAGACACATTTTATGTTAAGTAAAAGGAAGTGTGTTGTTTAGATAGAAACAGCCTCATACAGTAACCACAGAACTAATATTTGGATACTGAGTTATATTTCATAACACTGAAATTCTGAACCCTGCAATAGTGTGTAGTCATTGTACACATTGTATCATATAAATCATGGTCAAAATTAGTCATATGTAAGCAATAAATATTTGTTTGAAAACATTGCCGCAGATTGTATTAAAAAAATCTTTGTATGACATATCTGGAGTGAATAAAGGCTTGGTTTTAAAAGCATATAACTTATTCCAAAACACAATATTTCAGTTTTTTTTAACGGTCCCCCAAACTCCCAAGTTTTCCCCCTGGATTTTTTAAACCCTTAGGGGAGAGGGGGGGAGGACCCCTCTATTTCATTCTGATTTTTGTGGAAAGGGGATTTGTAGGTTCTACCCAGTAGTATAATTTGAATTTATTCTTACCATTGCTAAGCATAGAAATTTAGGAGCTGAATGCCTCAGACATTGCATGAAGGGGGAAAATGAAACTGGTAATAACTCATGCATTCAAGCAATTTATAAACTATGGGAAAACCACAGGAGGAAAATAATTCCTAGACAGTCTCCCTTTTCAGGTTACTCACTGGAAAAATAAAATTAAGTAGAACTGAGAGAATTATTGTGAGGTAATGTGCCAATCATTTTTGTATGAGGATTTAATTAAAAATGGCTGCTAAGAAACCAGTACATTTTCAATATTTCCAGATGAGACATTGCTTAAAATATTGACTCCATCTTTTCAAGGACTAATATTTTTGATTAAAACATGAAAAGTTAATTAAAGTCTTATTGGATAATATGTAAGAAGTCTTAGTTATGATAAACAGTTTTCCAAAAGAATGGAATGGAGGACGGATCTCAAGATATGTCATTCCTGATGAAACATGCTTTTGGATATGTAGTTAGATTCTAAAAGTAATTATTTGTATCAACAGCAAACATAAAAAAGTAGTTGGCATTTCACTCCTTATATTAAGTTGTGCCAGACGTTGGAGATTTAGCCAGGCTTAGTAAGGTGATGTCTAAGCAATTGCTTTTAATTCACTTTTACTGGCTTTATGTGTATCTTTGTTGTATATCGCCAAGAGCCTGGCATTGGCTGGGATGAGGTGATTCATAAATTTAATAAATAATAATAATAATAATAATAATAATGTATTATAATTTGGAAGCAGATATTGGATGTTGTTAAAAATAAGCCACAAGCTTCAGGATGACAAGCTACCATAGGATTCTTGATGTGCACCACTTGACTATTTCGAACCTCATGCTGGATAACAAATAAAATTTGCTTATTTGTACCTTATGGGAAACATACTGAAGTCCCATAGATAAGAGACTGGAACTGTAAAGTTCTGTATGATAAAACTTGCAAGTTTCGTTAAAATTAGAAAGGATTGGCCACTGGATAATTGGTATGTAAAGAATCGGTTACATGCCTTCCACTTCCCTCAGTGGTGAAAAGTTCCACCTGTGTGTTTCTTATATATTTTGGAGTTTTTCAAAGATAATGTAAGACTGTGGATTTTGTTTCCTTGAATGATAGAGTACATAGACTTATGTTGTCTTTGTAAAATGTGTTTTTATTTATGAATATACTAAAAGGGCACAGGTGGATGCAAAGAGGTACCTTACAGTGCACGAGATCTCTTACAGTACCTTACAGTGCAGTTATCTCTCTTCTGTCTGGCTACTCCTAATTACAAAGGAAACAAACTAGCAACTGTGTGCATGCTAACGCAAACTCTTCTGTGGCTACTAATGCCTACAGACATATTAAATGGTTTGATGGAATAAAAGTCAACACAAGGCATCTTCTATAATTATTGGAGTTTTTAAAATCAGAGCCTTCAATTATCAGACAGTGATCAACTCTACTATGACCCTTGCAGAGACCTGCTTGTTCAGGATTAAAAAGTTTTGATGATTCTGCCCAATCTTCCAATTTGAATAAAATATGGTGATTATATAATTTAGAAGAAAAATTCTAAAGGCTAATAGGGTGATAAAGAGCAGGTAGGGATGGTAACAAACGAGTTCATGAATTGAAATATGGCCTGAACTTGTGCTGGTTCAGAGCTCATGAACTGATGTTTTGGGGAAGGTGCCTTCCCAGAACTTTTACCAGACTTGTGGCTGTTCAGATCCAGTCATTTAAACCTGACAGCTGAGCAGACTTACTGAGCTGCTATGTTTAAATGTTTGCAAGCCACTAAACCCCTTGGTTTTGCTCTCCCCCTTTGAAGGGGAGTGAAGCAAAACTGATGGCTACCAGCCATTTAACCCCCCACTTTTCCCTGGCCCCATGTATTACCCATGGTTCTAGAGATTAGGCTTCCCAACCCTCCCGCCCTGGCGGGGGACCCCCGGGGTTGCACCCTCTTCCCCCGCTGTCCCAGAAAATGGAAGCGGGGGGAGGGAAGGGGGGAACGGCGCAAAGGCCGCAAGTCCGGGTCCTTCAGAGGCTGCTGAGCCCGTCTTGGAGAAGCAGCAGCAGCAAGTTGAAGAAGAGGCGGCAGCAGCGCACAGCGGCGGCAGCGGCCTGCTCCGCTCCCCTCCCCTCTGAGGTCAATCAGAGAAGGGGAGGGGGCAGGCCAGGACTCAGGCAGAAAGAGCAGGCAGCAGCACGCAGCGGCGGCGGCAGCCTGCTCCGCTCTCCCGCTGAGCCCATCTCAGAGGAGCAGCTAAGATGAAGCGGACTCGGGGAAGAGGAGCCAGTCAGCTCTCCGACTGCAGAGCTGCTGCTTCTTTTTCCCAGCCAGCCGCTGGTCTCTCGTCTTTAGCGCCTCTATTTCTCTGCTCCCTCCCCTGCCCGTCCCTCACCTGCTCCCTGCAGCCTTCGAGCGGCCCCCTCCCTCCGGCCAAGCCGCACCTCCTGCCCAATTTGCTGCGAGCCACCAGTTGCAAAGGCTGGCCGGGAATGCAGGATTTGGGGGCCTCTCTAGAAGGAGCACAGCTCAGTGCCTTTAACCCCTTCCTGCTTCTCCTGGGAAAGTCATCAATAACCGACTGAAGGCTCTTGGGTTGCGCCCTAGCAATTCCTATCCTCTGGCTGCAGGGAAACCTTCAGAAGGAGGACGGCAGCGCTGGATGGAAAAGCTGAACCAGCAGGATTTTGCCAAAGGAGGAAGGGCAGGAAATTCACTCTCCTCACCTTTCCAAAGTGGAACACAGTAGGAGTGAAGTAGTACCTTTAAGACCAGCAAAGTAACGGGGGGAGGGGTGGGAGAAAAGTAAGATATGGGGTAGAAAGTTTTTTTTTCTTTTACTTTAAGCTTTTATAAGTTGTAGATATAGTTTTGCTACCATATGGTACTAATAAAAATTGTTTATCCAAAAAAAAAAAAAAAGACCAGCAAAGTTTTATTCAGAATGGCAGCTTTCCTATGCACACTTCTTCAGATGAGGGGATAGGGAGAGTACAATGGGCTGAAATACACGTGGCTGGTGGTTTAAGAGTGTAAACTGATACAGTTAGGATCAAAGCAGGAGTCAAGTTTCACCTTTTAAGACTAGGGTTGCCAATCCCCAGGTGGGGGCAGGGGATCCCCTGGTTTGGAGGCCCTCCCGCCACTTCAGGGTCATCAGAAAGCGGGGGGAGGGGAGGGAAATGTCTGCTGGGAACTCTGTTATCTCTATGGAGATTTATTCCCATAGAAAATAATGGAGAATTGATCCACAGATATTTGGGGCTCTAGGGGGGGGCTGTTTTTTGAGGTAGAGACACCAAATTTTCAGTACAGCATCTACTGCCTCTCCCCAAAATATCCACCAAGTTTCAAAACGATTGGACCAGGGGGTCCAATTCTATGAGCCCCCAAAGAAGGTTCCCCTATCCTTCATTATTTCCTATGGAAGGAAGGCATTGAAAAGGTGTGCCGTCCCTTTAAATGTGATGGCCAGAACTCCCTTTGGAATTCAATTATGCTTGTCACAGCCTTGATCTTGGCTCCACCCCAATGTCTCCTGGCTCCACCCCCAAAGTCTCCTGGCTCCAACCCCAAAGTCCCCAGATATTTCTTAAATTGGATTTGGCAACCCTACTAGAGATACCTACAAGCAATAAATTGTGGCCAAAGAAATGCAGCTTTATTCAGCTTTAACAAATGAAAATATTCCTCACCCACCCAGTGTGCTTTATAAGGAGAAAGAAAAGTCTACTTTACAAAGCTAGTCGTCTGTCCAGGAAACTAGGCTGGAGTGCAGGGTTTCTCTACAGCTTGCACACAACTTAGAAGTTTGTCTTGCCTTGCTAAGGCCTCTCAACTTCTGAGATGTCTTCTGTGCGTGAAGCTGTTCTCCCTCTGCTGTCTGAAGCCACTGTCTTCCAAAGCTGCCACTGAAGCCGCCACTGCCCCCCTCTCTCCAAAGTTGCCTGCTTCTTATCTACACAGCTCTCTCATCCCAAGTGTTCTTCATTTACAATGCTGTGTAGGATTTAACCCCCTGCTGTCCTGGAACTGCCTTTCACATGGAGGGTTGTATGGCTCACCACTTATCTCCTCATGTAATTTCAACTACACCCTGGCAAGCTGCAGCCAGGAGAAAGGTAGAAGAGAAGTTCCTTCCAGAACAGTCCCATCTTTTCCAACTGCAATTTGCAACAGGATATTTTTTTTCCTCTTGAAGAGCTTCTTACATTGGGAAGCGAACTGAGACCAGTGTTCCCTCTAAGCTGGGTTAGCGTGAACTAGCTCACAGATTTTTAGCCTCCAGTTCACACATTTTTGTCTTAGCTCAGGAAGGATGACTCCAGAGCACACTAATTTATGCAGTAGCTCACAACTTTAATGCCAGTAGCTCACAAAGTAGAATTTTTGCTCACAAGATTCTGCAGCTTAGAGGGAACATTGACTGCGACAAATATTGAACTGAAGTATCAGACCTGGCTATTAGGATTCTTTTTTTAAATATATGTAAAGTTTGCTTCATGAAACTACATTCCTGTTGGAACTACGCCTTTCCTGTATGGCCCATGCTAGTTTGTCTCTGGTTAAATAAGAATTCAGCAAGAAATAATGTCAAATAGCAAAAATGTCAACGATATCTGAGTTAGGGAAGTTCATGTGATTTCTCAGCTCCATTAATAGCTGAGAGTTGAGAAGAGCTTCTTTCTCATTTTTCTTCTGGGAACTGTTCATTGCTAAAAGAGAGTATGGTATAAGGAATTCAAAAAACATCTGTAGACAAGTGAACATATTCTCAAATTCATCTATCTGCCAAGAATTGCATCTGGATCATTAGTGGTTGAAGTCCCAGGAGGGAGTGAAGAGGAGTTACCATTAGCATTGTATGAGAAACTTTGACACTTAGCGGTATAGATTGACTTTATAAAGTTGGAAGTTTTAATACTATTTTATTACAATTTTTTCAACAGACAAAACCAAACCAAACAACAAAGAGACAACAATATTTCCAGAAGCATAAAAGCAAATGCAAGATAAATTGGAAATATAATGTGGTAGTTGTAAAGCAGATATGTACAGTCAATATTTCAAACCAGGTTACATTGTTTTTAACTATGAAAAGCAGGCATTCTCAGAAAGACATAACTACTCAGTGCTTATATACATTAGGCAAGATAAAGTTGGAAGTTGGCTTCTTTATAAGCCATTTACTTCTGTTTCCTATCACAAAGGGCTGGTTTACACTAGTTAAACCAATAAGTGGTTGATAAGTCATATTACAAAACACCTGGAGTAATTTGGTGCAACCGTAGAAAAGTTTTTATTTTTGGCAACATTAAGGAGAGAGTAGGTTATTAAAAATTCAAAGCACCCTCTTGACAGTGGCATTCCTGGCAATCAGTTAATGGAAGTTTAATCAACTAGTTGTGAATCTGTTCTTGGAAGTTTACACAAAGAGTTGATAGCATTTCTGCGCAATTGTGAGCATTCAGCATTGCAGCTAATACAAAGTGCAACCTGATTTAACTGCAGTGTCTGATTGTAACTTTTTAAAACATAATAATCGGTCTCAACAACTTAAAAAAACATTTTGCAAAAAAACCCACAAATGTGACAAACAATAATAGTTACAAAGAATATATCAAGTACAATAAACAATAACCTTTATATTTAAAAGTAACAAGTCCAGTATAAAACTTTCTAGTATAATACATCAAGCTCAGCTTGATTAAAATTATACTATTAAGAATATGTTAACAATGCTTCAAGGGTACAGTTGAAAGTGTTTGCAAATTACCTCAACTGATATCATCTACAAAATGTGATGCTTTGGTACTAGGGCCCAAGAGGTTAGTTCTGAGCCAAGTGGTTAGTTGCCTGTCTAGGTATTTTTCAGTAAAGGATTCAAAAGAAGCCTGCAGATGTTTGACTTTGCTAGACACAGAAGCAAGTTGTTGATATATGCTAATTACTGTTTTGGCTAGCAGCAAATTCTGTAACAAAATGTTGTAATAAAAGATCTCTGTGGTTCATTGCCATCTCACTTTAGCATTTCCCCCTCCCAATTAGTTCTGTAGAGACTCATGATTGGATAGGGAGGTTTCTCCCAATGAAATAGGGCTATCTGAAGACAGAGGAGATTCTTCTGTTTCAGAAGTGGCACAGCTGTTGCTTGAAGAAACCACAACAAAATCTCTCATATCTGTCCTCAAGGAATAAATTTCACCAATCTTTTGTTTGGCAGATTTTGTCAGAAGAGGTGACCCAGTGCTTGTGTGCTTGTGTGGTTCTGCTTATTGCTTATTGCATAACACAGTAAGTGATCTAGTAATAATAAGATAGTAGAGAGACTCTCACTGTCTAACCAACACCTCAGACCTGACTGATAAACACTGAAACACTGAACAGCAAGGTTCTTCAAACCTGTCCAATCATACCTGTATTTCCAGCTGCCTGGAAGAGAGAGGCCTCATCCCGCCAAAGCTCCATGCTTCTCTGAGTGTATAATGCATGTGCCTTAAGACCTCTTCATCAACTGCCCCCATCATCGCCCGCTTAACTCAGAAATGATCACACAAGGTTATAAATACAGGCAAACACACACGGATCAGGTACAAGGAACGGTGGGGAGGGACGGTGGCTCAGTGGTAGAGCATCTGCTTGGGAAGCAGAAGGTCCCAGGTTCAATCCCTGGCATCTCCAACTAAAAAGGGTCCAGGCAAATAGGTGTGAAAAATCTCAGCTTGAGACCCTGGAGAGCCGCTGCCAGTCTGAGAAGACAATACTGACTTTGATGGACCAAAGGTCTGATTCAGTATAAGGCAGCTTCATATGTTCATAAAACAAATGTCTTTATTGTTACAGAACTACCTCTTCCTCTTATTATTCATTTTATTCTTCTTTTTCTTGTCGTACTGGGTAACTTTGGTACAAAAACACGACACACATGATAGATTCACATTAACAGGGTTACCGATGTGAAGATTACTGAAAGTCTGGATAAAATTCTCATCAAGCTGTCAAAATACAATAAAAAGAACAGCTCAGTGAAAAAGACCATCACCCACCTTCATTATACACCCATTCACAAACACTGCTTTACCTGATTACCTGTGAGTTTGACACCGTGTTCTCTTGTTCCATGGATTCATTTAAAACCTCTTCATTTTCACCCCCCCTCTGGAGTTTCTTTATCATTTTCAAACTGCTCAGCAGGGTCCCGGTAAATACACCACAGTGGGTTAGGCATTCCCAAGTCCATCTCATCTTCAGGGCGGCTGGAAAGTGCCGTCCACACATCATGCTGGCTTCCCCATGCAGGTATCATTGTGTTTTCTGCTCTGCCATTTACCTCTGGAGTTGCAGAGTACTCTGGCATCTCCTCAGCCTCATTGGAGACCAGGTAAGTACAGCGCATAGGGACAACTCTGCCAAAGTACATAGTAGATGCAGAAGGGATGTCAAATACCAGCTGCCTGGCATGAGCGCCAATGTTGTTGATGCTAGGCCTCCCCAATGGCAATGGTGTGGTGAATACCTGGGACCTGGCAGGAGTTTCCATGTTCTCAGCAAGAGCCTGCACACATGTGTTCAAGCACAAATGGCTTCTTTCCTAAAATAACCTGGGCCCCAGCCCCCCAGCCCATTTGCTATTGGTCAAGGGTGACTAGGTGTGTTGTTAGAGGGTTTACTTGGACCTACTCAGGCCTTCTCAATGGCAGCTCCCATTTTCCGGGTTTGGGTGCCACAGGCGGAAGTTCAATGATGCTGCAGTGAGTGGCGCTGGAGAATGGGGCAGGGGAGGGGGCAACACATGTGATTTCTGGCCTGCTGAATTAATATGCAGGGTTGCTACATCACAGCCAGGTGGACGCAGATGCTGATTGGCCTGGCTATGCCACGTGGTATGAGTAAGGTCATTTCCTGGAGGAGCTGCTTAATTAATTAAATATGCGGGGTAGCTACATCACAGCGGGGTGGACGTAGACGCTGATTGGCCTGGCTATGCCACGTGGTGTGAGTAAGGTCATTTCCTGGAGGAGCTGCTTAATTAATTAAATATGCGGGGTAGCTACATCACAGCGGGGTGGACGTAGACGCTGATTGGCCTGGCTATGCCACGTGGTGTGAGTCAGTAAGGTCATTTCCTGGAGGAGGTGCTTAATTAAATATGCAGCTTTGCTATGTTATGGTGGGGCATAGATGGTGATTGGCAGGGCTAGGTCACGTGGGGGTGGGGCTAGACAGGACACCTCCTGGTGGGAGGTGCTTAATTAAATATGCAGGGTGCCTACATCATGGTGGCACTCCCAAAATAGGTCACTTCCATCCTCCATTTGACACAGTTTTCGGTCACGTGACTCTGGAGTCATGACCTGGGTGACGTCATTGGGGTTATGACCCTGATGACTCAGTTTCCGGTGACATCACCGAATGTGATGTCACTGGTTTCATTAATTATGCATGGAGTTGACACAATTTCCGGTGACGTCACCGGAAGTTATGCCACTGGCCACGCCCCCCTTCATTAATAATATGTGGGGGGTCTATTTACTACTTGCAGAATAGCTGACACAGTTGGGGACCCCTAAAATATGGCGTAAAAATGCTGCCTGAATTTACTCAAGTTGGAAATTGAGGGCGCAAACCCAAATGGGGATCCCATATAACAACTGAGAAACTGTTTTAGCATTAAAAATATGAATGGCAGCTGGGACAAATTGGTTGCCATTCTTGTAAAAAAAACTAACCACCGTAGACGAACTACACCTTGCTGAGATGACTGCTTGCTTGCATTGTACTGTCCAGTTATGATTATATTGGAAAAAGACCCCCAAGTATTTGAAAGATTTCACCTGTTCAATATTATTTCCCTTGAGGCACCAGCTTTGTGGTTTCCAGGACTTTGAAAATACTAAAATTTTGGTTTTTATGTAGTTTATAGACAGGAAACTTGTCTCGCAGTATGAAGTAAAAGCGAGTAACAGGCGCTTGATGCCCTTCTGCGAACGTGACAGTACAATTGCATCGTTGGGGTAGAGCAATAAAGGGATAACGGATGGCCCAAGTTTAGGGGAGTGACAATCAATAGCATTTAGAGAGGTGGCCAGATCATTCAGGAATAAATTAAACAAATAGGGGGCTAGAATACAGCCCTGTTTGATTCCCCGTTTGGAAATTATCTTTGAAATTAATGCATCTAGGTTGTTATATCGCACTTGACAGCTATTAAGGGAAAACATTTTATGAATAAGAAAAAGTAGGTGTTTATCCAGACCCATGATGTCCAATTTATTCCAGAGAAGATCCCTGGGAATAGAGTCAAATGCCCCTTTTAAATCAAGGAAGGCCGCAAACAGCCTTCTTCCCCCTCTGCCACTGTATTTCTCTATCAGATGGTTAAGAATTATACAGTGGTTCATTGTAGACTTGCCAGGACAAAATCCAATCTGTTCCCTACTTGGGAGATTTTGCTCTTTCATCCATGAAGTGAGTTTTTCCAGGAGGTGTCTCGCATATAATTTGCCTGCTATGTCAAGCAGGCTAATTGGGCGATAATTCTCTGGCGCTTGTGGGTCACCTTCTTATAAATTGGGACAACTATGGAATTTGTCCATGATTCAGGCATGGTCCCTGTTTTATCAATCACTGTGAAGAGAGTCACCAGAGGGGAAGTCCATCAGTCAGAATTGTTTGTAAATAATTCTGGTGGGAGTCCATCTGGGCCTGGGGCCTTCCCCGCCTTCAAATGATTGATTAGATTATTAATCTCATTAGGACTAACGGGGCCATTCAGGTAAATCAGGGGGGATTTGTTCTTGCTGATCAGATACAATGGTCAGAGGGTCAAAAAATAAATGGTGGAAATGGTCTATCCAGACTTCGGCAGGAACAGAATGTCTAGAACAGTGGCTCTTCACATCAGAAGCACCAGTAACTAATGACCAGAAAAGCTTACTGTTAGAGTCAGTAGAGGCACTAATAAGTAAATTCCAGTTCTTAATAGAAAATTGTCTTTTCTTATGAGCCACTGTATCTTTAAGCTTATTTCTCAGTTCGAAGTAGCTCAGGGGGATATTAGCAGTGAGGCTGTTACAATAAGTGCGATATACTGCACGCAGTGTGTTTCAGTTTTTGGCATTCCTTATCATACCATGGGCCTTGTCTTCTGAACAAGGGGACTGGATTTAGCGGTCGATTACTGTTTATAAAAGTTAATTATAGCAAAAGTTATATTGCTATAAATTTGAAGGGCCTCAGAAGGGTCTGCAGTTTCGGCCAGTTGCTGATTTAATTCCATTAATTTATTTGTTTGAAGCAACAGGTTAATGCTTTCTCGAACAATCTCTGTCCATCTGACTCTTGGAGGGGCAGGCATATCGACAGGACCCTTCTCATGATCTGCCTAATTCACAGAATCAGCATTGCTGTCAGATGGCCATCTAGTCTCTGTTTAAAAACCTCCAAAGGAGGAGAGCCCATCACCTCCTGAGGAAGCCTGTTGCACTGAGGTACTGTTCTAACTCAGGAAGTTCTTCCTAATGTTGTGTTTTAACAATTTATTAATAACACATGGTTACAATATTTAATTATCTTTTTTTTCTTATACTAAACCATATGATATTTCACCCCCCCTCCCTCCAATATTGACTTCCCTGAAGTTATAAATTTGCATTTAATTCTAAAGGTACCACTAATCTATCAAAATATAATACTTTTGATTAATACTAAGGAAGTTCTTCTTAATGTTTAACTGGAAACTCTATTGATTTAATTTAACCCATTGGTTCTGGTCCAACCTTATGGTACAAGAGAAAATAATTCTGCACTATCCTCTATATGACAGCCCTTCAAGTATTTGAAGATGGTGATCATATCACCTCTCAGTCATTTCCTCTCCAGGCTAAACATGCCCAGCTCCTTCAACCTTCTCTCACAAAACTTGATCTCCAGACCCTCCCCATCTTTGTTGTCCTCCTCTGGACACATTCTAGCTTGTCTATATTCTCCTTAAATTGTGTTGCTCAAAACTGAACACAATCCTCTAGTTGAGGTGTAACCAGAGCTGAGTAAAGTGATACCATCACTTCACACAATCTGGACACTTTACTTCTGTTGATACAGCCAAAAACTGAATTTGCCTTTTTAGCCACTGCATCACACTGCTGACTTATGTTTAGTGTATAGTCCACTAAGACCCCTAGATCCTTTTTGCACATACTATTGCCAAGACAAGTCTCCCCATCATATAATTATGCATGCTCCATGGTGGTGGTGGGGGGCAAACTGGCTCAGGAGCCACATGTGGCTCATGTTTCACTCATGTTATCAGACATCATGCAATATACAGAAAAACAAGAGCCTCTCAAGAACCGGTGGCTTGGAGAATACATTTAAAATTAAAGCTGCTTTCTTTCCACCTCTCCCTCCCCCATCTATTTTCCTTCCAGCTGGCAGCTTGGAGAATGCATTTAAAGTTAAAAGTTGCTTTCTTTCCACCTCCCCTCCTTGCTCCCCATCTATTTCCCTCCCCCCTCTCAAATATCTAATGTTCATGTCTTGCAGCTCTGAAACATTTGGCATTTATTCTATGCGGCCACCCCTGATTTATGATATACCATAACACAACCATGCCAGGTGAAAAAACACAGATCACACCACAAGCTCACACTGATGCTAAATGTTGCAAGGCTAAATATGACAGGAAAGGGTGGCAACAATGCACTACAAACAAAAGGAATGCTGAGCTTCAGTGTCTGTGTAACTGTCGTCATGCCTCCCCTCCCCCCTCCCC
This sequence comes from Heteronotia binoei, assembly GCF_032191835.1. Classification (NCBI taxonomy): domain Eukaryota; kingdom Metazoa; phylum Chordata; class Lepidosauria; order Squamata; family Gekkonidae; genus Heteronotia; species Heteronotia binoei. The sequence goes on along the minus strand of NC_083227.1, from coordinate 119,441,804 downwards.
AGACATGCCCTGTAATTATTCTTTCTTATCTCCATTTTGGGCCTGTTTCAGGGCTTTGAGCCATAACAGACATGAGGAGACACACACACACACACAGGTCAGGGGGAAAGCTGGCATTGGTTTCAACTGTGGGGTGGATGGGAAGAGAGCAAGGGTTGAGGTGAGTGAATTCCAAGGGTGGGGGGAGTAGTGGAGTGCCAGGTGTTTGGGAATAGTTGAGAGGAAGAGGTAGTTGGGGGGTGTGGGGTGGGAACTTGGGGGTGGGTGGGAAGACACCAAGAGTAGAGGGGGGAAGGGAATGCCTTCACTTGGATGGGTGGGAAGACAGCAAGGGTGTGGGGGCACTCACCCCAGAGCATTTTTCTAGAGTCCATTGTATTTTTTCTCTTCTTCCTGGTTGAACATAAGAGTTAGTCAGATGAGGAAGCAGGAAAGAATATAACATTTAAATTTGCTTGGTTCAGAGCAGTTAACATGCGTGAACATTTTGGGGACTAAAGACAATCATTCTGCTTTATCTTCTTCAGACTACAGAATGCATATCTGGCTGTTAAGATATGTTTTCCACTACTGTTTGCTGGAAATATTCTGTACATTTCTAAAAGGTCAGTCTGTTCTGCCAGCCATAGCTTGTTATCTAATTCAGAATATAATTCAGATGCAAATACAATTTCTTGTATAGGATGGAAATCATAAATAGGAAGGAATTATTTTTAAAGGGCAGAACACTTTACTAAATATCCACCTGCTTTCACACTTCTTTGCAAAAGTCAAGTGCTGTATGAACAGCAACAGGATTCCATTGGGCATTAAAACAGCAATGTCCCTGCTAGAAAAGTGTTTTTATTGTATGCTGCTTTTGTATGTGGACGTGTGGGAGGAGTATATAATCAAAGTCTGATGGACAGATGACAAAGGCATATAATCTCATTCCTTATTGATGTGCATTCAACTAGAGGCAATGTAGTCTTTCCTGGTTAGTGCTGCAACTTCAAAGAAAGACAGAAGTTTCTTGAGAGGCTCTTGTTTTTCTGTATATTGCATGATGTCTAGTAACATCTTAATTGGTTATCATTGTCCTCCCCTTCCTACATCCCCCAGTGGTTTTTCACTAATTAATGAACACTTCCTTCTTATTAGGTCTACATTCATTTTTACAATTTTGGTTATCTGTGTAACTTTTTTTTTTAAAGCTACTGATATCAATAACTGAAGGTCCAGGATTGGAATTTCCCTTTATGATCATAGAAGATTCTGGTGCAAATGCTTCATCACAAATTACTTATTGATTGATGCCCGTTCCAATTGTCGATTCTTTCCACCATGATATCTGAGATCCAGAGGCTCCACAGGACAGGTGTTATATTCTTAAGTGCTGTGACTGAGATACCAGTATCACTGTATGCTGGGGTAGCAAGCTGTTTCTTTACTGGGGACAGTGATGGCTAGAGCACCACCAAATGGAGTTTCATGAATGTGTATCACTCAAGCCTCTCTTTGTTCACTTCCATTTGACAGCAACTTCAGTACTTTTGTTTATTTCAAAGTAGGATGCTTTTTCCTAGTCAGTAATCTTAACCAATCAAAGATGAGTTAGTAAGCATGACAATGGCCCATAGCCAGTTAGACTGAACAACATGTCACAAATACGATTCACAGTGAGGAAAACATTTTCAGAGTCTACATGGCATTCACTGAGCACAGGTGAACTGTTTAACCCAGATTATTTTTTAGTAATTGCCAGGAGGCAGCTAATGAATGCCTTTATGAAAAATTTCCTTATTTCATTTCAGTTCCAATTCTGCATTCTCAGACCAAATAATCTGACCAAGAGTGAAGATGTTCCAGCAGCACTATCTTGACTTCAGTGTTTGCTTACATATGTGCCTGGGGTGAGCTGGAGTTTTGGGAGTAAAACACATTAGAAAAACTATACGCTTTGGCTTAAATCCATGATTTTACCCAGGTGTATTTAGATTGGAGTAGAATCGTTTTCCTGTTTTTTTTAAAAAAGGCATCTCCTGCCCTCCCCTGAAGATTTGACATATTTTATCTTTTATTTTTAAAGGGTTAATTATTATCTTTATCTGGGTTATAATTTTTGCATATATTTCCCATTGATGAGACTGTTTTTATTGAACATTCTGTTTCCTTTAACTAGTAACTTGACTTTTAAATTTTTTTAATTGATAAAGCAACATGATGTGATGAGAGACATGTTCAGGTGAGCTTCTGTTAATGTGTTGCAGTTTAACTTTTATAGCTTTCTGCGAAATTGAATTTGTGAAAATGTCTTCGCTGGAATTTAATTTAAAACATGCAGTTTAAGCTCAATTCTGATTTAACCTATTCCATTTTTTGTATTTCAGAGTGAAAGGCTTTTGCAACGTTTTGCTTTTTTATCTAATAGATATTTAATTTCTCAAAATGAAGGTCTGGTACTAAATTATTCTGGTGTACTTCATTATTTGCTGATAAAGTGAGACTGTCAGATTTTTCTCATTTTAGCTGCCTTATTGCGCATAAATAGGGAAAGTGAGCTAAGATACTATTCACTTACCAAAGCTGGATTTTCACCTTTTATTTATAAACATTATGCCCCACAATCTAAATTTATTCTTGTACTAGTTTATAAAATTGTTAAAAACAGCATAAAATACCAAATTATAATGCTAAAACATGAATAGCTGAAAGCTAAAAAATATTTAACAATGCAAATTAAAACCTGCAATCAATACCTGATAACTTGGTCCTAACTAACACAACAAATGATTTTCTTAACCAGTTTTTGAATGGTAAACATGAACTGACCACACTGTTTAGGTATAATTAATTTTCAAGGTGTTAAATGGAGGGGAAAAAACAGAGTCAGTTTCATTTGTTATTCTGTGCAGGCAATACATTCAATTACACATCTCTTCAGTGCTGGTTGAACCAACCCCCCCCCCCTCCATCCAACAAGTTGTACATCTGTTTTTCAATGGAGAATAGATGTTTGTTGCTAAGATGTATCCCCCCCACACACTATAAAATTACCTAACTATGATTAAGGGTTGTATTTTTTGTTTAATTATTACAAATGCATAATTACAAACAACATTTTTAATTTATATCAGTTTGTTATTTTGGTTCATTAATACCAGTCCTCCTACAAAGTAAATTTCAATCCTCTTTGTACTTTACACTATAAGAGCTATGTAAGAAAAAGGTGGGATCTGCTTCTTGGATCATCTGAACCTGGATTTGATGTAGATTTGGTTACAAAAATACTACAATTATAATTATATATTATTGAATTTCTTTTTACACGGTCCTCAGTTATATGTATTACTTAATTTAAATAAATTTCTTAAAATTATGAATGTGTCTTAAAAATTAAGTGTCCCTTGGAACTTATGCTACTAATTTAAGGAGGCCGCACAATACAGAATAGTTTTCTTCCTGAACACTTAATTGCTTACGGTGCAGTTGTGTTAGGCTAGAATAACTCTGCATAATATTGTAGTATTAATTCCATAACTATTTGATGCTCAAAGTACTGTTCCAGCAGTTCAATGTGCCTGTAAAACCTCATTTAGTAAGGTAACCATAAATGTTAAGACAAAAACAAGAAACTGAAATCTAGCTATGCATGTAGTGCTAATCTACAAAATATCACATATAATGTAATTATACATTCAAAAGTGCTAAAGTATGTATGTATACACACAACATTGTATGTGTGTGTGTGTGTGTGTATACATATATGTGTGTGTGTGTGTGTGTATATGTATATATATATATTGGCCACTGTGTGACACAGAGTGTTGGACTGGATGGGTCATTGGCCTGATCCAACATGGCTTCTCTTATGTTCTTGAGTATCATTTAAAAATCACAATCCCATGGTTCAGCATATGAGTTAGGCTTCCCAATCCCCAGGTCCCAGCGGGGGATCCCCCGGTTTTACAGGCTTCCCCCCTCCCCCAGCCATCTGGCCGGCGGGGGAAGCCCCACCCCCACAGCCATTATGCACCTCCATAAACAATTCCCATAGGGAATGATGGGGAATTGATCTGCGGGTATCGGGGGCTCTGGGGGGGGGCTGTTTATTGAGGTAGAGGCGCCAAATTTTCAGTATAGCATCTAGTGCCTCTCCCCAAAATGCCCCCCAAGTTTCAAAAGGATTGGACCAGGGGGTCCAATTCTACAAGCCCCAAAAGAAGGTGCCCCTATCTTTCATTATTTTCTATGGAAGGAAGGCATTTTAAAAGGTGTGCTGTCCCTTTAAATGTGATGGCCAGAACTCCCTTGGAGTTCAATTCTGCTTGTCACACCCTTGCTCCTGGCTCTGCCCCAATGTCTCCTGGTTCCACCCCCAAAGTCTCCTGGCTCCACCCCCAAAGTCCCCAGATATTTCTTGAATTGGACTTGGCAACCCTAATATGAGTACTTAATGGTAATATAAAGACAAATGTCCAACCATATAAATACAGGTTAAAAGGTACAAATTATATCCATATACAAAACCAATACTAAATGCTTTTGGGCGAAAAGCCTTCCTCAGTGGTAAATTCAAACTGAGCACTTCATAAATGTAACAAAAATATACATAAAACTCATCATAAACAAAATGGACCTAAAATGAAGGGAAGGAGAAAAATAATTGTATATCTGGTAAGCAACAATTTTTTTTTAAAAAAAATAAAGATTCTAAAATACATGGAATTGGGATAACTACAGATCTTGATTGGCGGGGCGTATTAGCGAGCTTCCACTGGTCGCCTCTGTAGCGTTCGCTGTGTTGTAACATCAAGACTGAAATGCAAGACATAACATCCTGGAACTCTCTAAGTTGCCTCTCTGAATTGGCCCTTCTTCCCCGTCTTCTTGGTCCTGCCAAATCCCCATTTCTACCCACTCACTGAGGGTTTTCTTCTTCTCTTGTATTTGCCCTCCCACTGCCTTTCCACCTTAAGCATGTGAAGTGTGCTGGAAAGTCAATATTTTCTCCCTTTCCTCTTTGGAATTCCTAAAAGCTTTTCTGCTGGGGGGGGGGGAGGGGCTCTGACTGGATCTGCTATCAGGTGTTCTCCTTGACCCTCAAGACTGGCTCAGTGAGCATGCCTCTGTGTTTATTTGACGGTAGCTGTCCCTAAATACCTCAGTGTGTGTGATTGAGTTAATGTCAGGTATGTCTTCCCCGACTTTCTGAAGTGAAAATGGCTAGCTTTGGCAGTGCTCCTACCCACCAGAGTCTTAGAAGTCCAGGTGCCTACCCTTTTCTTCTCCAGCATGTCTTGCTTCTTTCCCCATAGGCACTCTTGAACCTTGATGGGTAGTTGAGATTAACAAATTCCCCAACGGTCTCACTAATGTCCACTTTTCCTTCTTCTGTCTCCAGACAGTTAGGGTGCCCATAAAGGTATTATTTCTTTGTCCCTTGCTGAGGCGGGGGGAGGGGAGGGCAGTGAGTGATGCTATTCCCACTTGCCCTTCTTTGCTGGCCTCTGCTCTGTTTCTTACTCACTTGTTTTTTCTTCTGGCAGGATCTGATCTAAGCCTTTTGCACTAGATGGGGGAGCAGCCTTCCCCCCCTGGAAGGGGGTCTAGCATAACTCCCTGATCACTTTCCCTATTTCTTAGAGTCTGCCAACTCTCTCAGCTGTGGTTTGTTTGTTTGTTTTCTTCAACTCTACTCTCTTATCCTGCTTTCTTAACGACATTATATCACATTGTACCATTACTCTGTTTTGGCAACAATCTCTTAATTTTGGTTATCCCATTGAGAATCTCTTCCTCTGGGCCAAATCACTCCTGCCGGCAAGGAGCAAAACGGCACGTTGCAACAAGTGGAATAAGTTCTCCTCAATGGAATAAATTCTATGGCTCATGCTCCCATTGCTCAGATACCTCCCAGTTAGTCTCAACCATCACCACCTCCCTTTCTTTTCTGGTTTCTCATCTGTTATTTAATTACAGCTATCTTTCCTGACAGAAACTTGCAAACACTCAGATTTCTTACACCCATGGTACCAAATAGCAATGGCTCTTGTGCGCTCATTAACCATTTATCTTTTTATTGCTTGACTGGGAGAACCTAAATAATGCTTTTCCCCTCTGCCAGGCTGCAGCAGAGACAGGAATTTCACAGAATCTCTCAGTGAAGCAATTTTACCTGTCTTGAGCTCAAGTTACCTTTTAACCATTTAATTACTTTACTGACCCCCAGGAGAATTCACAGCTTTCCAACAGTGCCAAAAAGACAGACAAGGAAGGGTAGGGGTTTGCAACACCTGGCCATTCAAGGGTGCGTACTATCGGTTCTCTGCCAGGGGCAATTACGCTTCTGTGGAACTCTGGCTTCGCTGCACAGCCCAATCTCTCTCTCTGCTTTACAGTCCAAGGCGAGACTCCACAGATTAGGTTAGGAAAAATAGGTCCTGCTTACCAGGGTGCTAAATCCCTCCTAATGAGGAGACCTTGCAGCCCTGGGATCCAGTTCTAAACATTTGGCACACAGACAAACACATTCAACAATTCTCAACCTTCTCTTTCCCATTCTCCTGGGTCCCGTTCTCTGGGACTTCTCTTGTCCCTCCTCAGGGCTTTCTCTGGCACCCCTCCCGCCATCTTTTCTGAAGGAGCGCTGCCCTGGCGTCTTGCCAATTCAAAAGGGCTTACTAGGCACTCCCCTTTTCCCAGAAAAGTTACCTGTCGGCCGACTCTTCTTATTTAATCTCTGGATCCAATCCTCGGAACCTCTGGCCTGCTTCTTCTGATCCATGGAGCCACCGCATGCTGGAGATGAACCAAAGAACTCCAGGGAAGCTGAACTCAGCCTCTTAGTGCCTCTGGGTCCTCGAAGATTGATTTTCTCCCATCCTGGTAGAGCCTCCTTGGACAGCAGAAGTCTATCCATCCCACCTGGGTCGCCAATTGTTGCACACACCATCTGTGCAGAGAGTTGAGTTCCTCCAGCCCAAATTAAGAGACTCAACAGCCAGAGTTCCAAGTGAGTTGATCCAGAGATTCCTTTATTACCACTAGTGGCAGGAGGAAAACCCGTATCTCTCTATACCACCATTCCTCCTGTGTTTTTCCTCAAACCCATCTTTGCAAAACATAGCATATTTATACAGTTCCCGATAACAAAGCAGATCTTGTTGATTGGTTACAAATCCTCGCTCTTAGCCTTTTGCGGTGTCGCATTGGCTTAAAAAACCCCGTCTCTACCAGGGTGAGGTAATTCCTTAGGGAATTCTTTGTTCCCTACTCCCAATCTCCCATCTTCCTGGCATCCAGCATCCTCCTTGTTTCTGGTTTGTTCCAGAGAATGAGTCCGTAAGTACAATCTCTACTGCTTGGCCCCTTTCAGACTAGGAGGTACTTCCTTGAGACAGGGAGGAATGTATTATGAGGAATATTATGAGGAATGTATTATGAGGAATGTATTATGTATTATGAGGAATATATTATGCTTAGCAAGGACTCTTAATAGAGGCATATTGTCTATTGTTCCAGACCACTTCAGGCTTGGGATAGAGAGAGATAAAGGACTATGTACTTTTAAAGCAAGCCCTGTAAATATAATACTCTGAAAGTAACAGTTCAAATGCAACAGTAGTGCAAGGTAGGTTAGAGCAAATGAGTTCTGTGATCTGGATTAGTGCAATTCTATTTGGCACTCTGTCCATGCTCTAATGCAAATCTGAATCTGCATCCTACACCATCTCAAGGTCTCAACCCTTAAATCTCCAGGAATGTCCTAACCTGGAGTTGGTAACCCCCTCTGCCCCTCTGACTTCAGTTTTCCATTGCCTTTCCCCTCCCTGAAACCTCTACAAAGGAAAAACAGTCTTTCTCCACAGTGTGGGGTGGGAACCAAACCAGCTTACATCATTCTCCTCTCCCTCTGTTTGATTTGAACAACCCTATGAGGTACGTTAGGCTGAAAGTCTGACTGGTCCAAAATCAACCAGTCAACTTCCATAGCAAGAACCTGTGTCTGGGAGACCCCGCTCTGAAGCCCTAACTCCTATGTCCTCCTCAAACTCCACCACAGAAAAATATCAGTACTGCTGTATGCGGATGACATGGTTTTGTTTTCCCTATTGAGAATTGGTCTGAAGAGACTTCTAGTTAGCTTGGGAGGCTAGTAAGGAGGAGAGATTATCTACCAACTATTCCAAAACCAAGGTAGTGGTCTTTTGGAAAAGACCTAAAAATATATTTGGAACATCCATGGTGTTCCAATAGAACAGTGTAAGATATACAAATACCTGGTTTTCATTTAGTGAAATACTGAACTAGAATGTTCACGTAGCCTCCATTCAATCCACTGCAAATAAACTATCGGGAGTAATCCTGAGATTTTACCAAACCAAAGGGGATTTCCTAATAGATCCTGCTGTTAAGCTTTTTATTACCAAAGTAGTTCCTCATGTACTGAATGGGATAGAACTTTGGGGGTGGAAGGAACAAATATTGACCAGCTTGGAGACTGTGCAAAACTATTTTTTGAGGCAGCTGTTACTTTTGCCTAAAGGGTCCTCTGCAGTCTTAATGAGAGCAGAATTAGGTATACCATCACTTAGGGCTCAAGCTCACATAGCAATCTTGAAATCTAAGCTGAAATTCCAACAGCTTCCAAAAGAAACTCTTAGTAAAATAAGCTACTCTGTTTTATTAAGCAATGACAAAAATCGTGCTGAATTTTATAATAACACCATCTCATGATTCACTGTCCCGATGATTTGCTTAGATCCTCCCTGAACATCCGGGATTTACATCAACAAGGATGCATTACTATATAATGAGGATGCATTACTAGGCAACACACTGATAACCCAGTCAAAATCTACACCATGGTATCATAGGATAAAAAAGACCATTTAAGGTCCTCTTACTGGACAGATATTACAGTTTATAGCTTAAGAGCAGCATTTACTGCACTCCGTTTTCAGACCATGCCCACAGAACTGCTGCTTGGAAGATACACCAAGAAACCACAGGAACAATGTGTATGTATATGTGGAACTGCAGTGGAAGATCTCTACAACTACATAATAGTTTGCGCTTTATATTCAGACCTAAGAAGCAGATTTCTATCTGGAATTTTAAGCCAGATACATAACTTTCCTGACAATGAAAAGCTGGTTTTCCTACTGTCAGATATGAATCCTTTGGTCTCACATAGGATAGCACTCTTTGCACTTGCAGCTAGAAAAGTTAGATCCAAGGTGGCTCTTAGTAATGCATCACACTAAGCTCTATAGTTCAGCATAGTTAATATTATTTAACTATTTTAAAAGTTGTATGCTTGAAATTTTAGAAGTGTCATACAGTTTTAACCTGAAGACTTGGTTTTTAAGCTTGGTATTTTGAGTGTAAATTCTATATTGTGTGTTTTTGTAATGTGCTTTTATATTGTAACGGCCAATGGCCATGTACAATAAACTATTCACTTCACTTCACAACAAAATCTGCAGAAATTTTCCACCAACCTGGAACTGGCACCCATAATCAGGGCTGGCTCCAAATGAGTTCTGTCTCAGAGGCCTTTAATGATGCCTTTCAGACCAACAGTCTGTCTCTGATAACCTTGTTGGTCTTAAGCACCCGGCTTATCTGTCCACCCTGCAAAGCAGCCATTTTCTCCAGGGAAGTGAAATGGCAGATGTACAGTATAGAAAGAAGAACATGTTCCAGGAAATTATGAAAGAATGAGAATCTGATTTTAGTGGTAATTTTAACGTTAATTTTAATATTTGTAGTGTTTAACATGCTTCCAGCAAAAGGTGTAGCCTGATGATTAATCTTCAACAAGTAGTTGCTCACAAAATAAGTGCAATAAATATTAATGAAGTGATTCTGCAGACTTTGAACTTTTCCAGTATTTTCAGGAAAGGGAAAGTATGTCGAATAAACCCTTGTTAATGATGGAACTATCATATGCGTTCTTCAGATTTTTAAAACCAATCTCTAGGTCAGGTCAGAATTTGGGACTAAAGGGTGGTTGCTTAAAAGAGATTTTTAGTTAACATTGATAACATTGATATTTGAGGTTCTTATCCAGCCAGGCCACTCTTTTTAAAGTGTAATTTGTGAATGCATTTTAATTGGTACAATTTTCTCCTATGCTATATAAAGACAGTGCATGTGGACAGCGCCATGCCTTGGAGCAAGACAGATGACTGCTGTATTGAGACAAGAATATGCATAGGTGTGAGAGGAAGTTCCTTGGTCTAACCTTTGAAAAGGCTGGGGGAAAGGGGCAGTTTGGGATCAGCTGTCATTCAGTGGCTATTGGTTATGCAAACATGTGAATCTCTTTTGGTCACACATTGTTGCTCATGTCAAACAAATTACTTCAGTTACATTTCCAGTGGTACCTGAAATATTACTATTTTGCAAAAGGTCTGATCCTACTGGTGATCAAACTAAAAATGAGATTGTTCAATTGTTATTGTCCATTGCACCATCAGTGATAACTTCACTTTGGATCTCTGAGGTTAGTCCTTCCATTAGATCTTGGCAAAGCAAGTTATGGGACTATTTTGCTATGTATAAAATCTCATTGTATGTGGAACCTGCTGCATCTATCCCTCAAGAAGCTAAGCTGATTGCTATTTGGTATCCCATTATTACCTTACTGAAAATGAGGTTATACCAAATAACTATATTTATAAAAGAATGCTATATTTCTGATTACTATTATTTTAATTATTTTATTTATTTATTTGGTTGATTTAGAGCACAATCCTATGGGGGGGCAAAGTGCTTTGGAGCAAACCATCTCCCACATTGCCGGAAATCACATTTGCGCCTGCATAAGTCCAGTCCCACCGCGCCAGAGGGGACTTATGTGGGTGTAGGGCCACCGGAGCACCGGTCTGCCGGAAAGCAGCACCACTGTAGGGCTGTGCGTATGTCCGGTGGAGCAAGCCATGCCAGCGCAAGAGGGGGAGAAGTCGGATGCGACCAGGTTTAGGTGGCTCCCTAAGGAGTTTGACCATGACACGCCCCCCGAGAGGCATAAAGTTACGTCTGCGAAAACGGTGGTGTATCCCATAGGCACTCATGAAAACCGAAAACAAAGGTTGCCCCTGCCACCGTGGGAGTTCGCAAACCCCTTAGTAAGCGGTGTAATTGCCTCACTAATCCCCTCACACCCCAGGCCGACAAGCCCCCTCCCCAACAGCCAATTGCCGTTCTTCCCCTCCTAGAAATACTTCTGTTCTGGCCTTGCACAACTCAGTTAGGGACAGCCGCGCGCGGCAACGGGATATGCCAGGGAGCTCCCTGCCATGCAGACTTAGAGCGAGGAACAGGCACGTTGGTGACGGGCTCTTCACTGCTTGGTTGCTTTGACAGTATCTTTAACTTGCGAGGGGGAGAGCGAGGTCTCTCCCCTGGGGCTAACTGCTCTTGTTTCCAGGTCTCCACAGGTTCCCAGCTCCCAGAAGCTCAGTATGCGAAGACTGTTGCCCATGCGAAGACTGTCGCCCATGGCTGGGTAAGTGCAACTGTGCACCCCACTGTTCTCCCCCTCCCCTTGCTCAAGACCGAGTGGTGTGCAAGCATCTCTGGCACTTGAACCAGGCAGCATGCTTAGGCAGGGGGCATTTGCTGGCCCCACTCCCTTTTGCTGCAGCCTGCTCCCTTTCCTTGGTCTGTCTTCTGTTGCATTTCTGGCAGGTTATAGGGATGTATGTGTGTGTCTGGCAGCTGCCACAATGTGGGGAGGTGGGTCGGTCCCTTTAAGAGAGCACCTGACTGAAACACGGCCCGCTTCTCCAGCTGCTGCCTCTCCAGCTGCTGCCCCTGCAGGTGCTCTTGATCTCTGTCTCTGTTTTGCAGGTTGGAATCCAGGACAGAAGCTTCCGTGTCTGGTGCCCCACTCTCCCTCCACTCCCTCAGCTGTTCCTGCCCACTGCTCTGAATGGAGCCCTGCTCCCAGTGAGACTGCCCAACGTACACCGGGGAGACCGTTGCACTCTGTTCTGGAAAAATAAAGTGTGAGATGTGTCCTCTGTTGTCTCAACTGCTTGGCATTTTCTGCACGTTCCCTGGGTACCTCCTCCCTGCCACTCTGTCAGTGGCCTCTCCGAGGGGATGCCTGGGAGGGTGGGCACACTTGGTTCTTGGGGGTGGGTGGGGAGAGGGCTATGAGTTGCCACGCTGCCCCTGTGTTGCTGGATAGGGGAGGGGGGTTGCTGCCCCTCAGCCTGTCCGTGCTGATGGCCTACCTGACCCCACAGAGCTGTTGTATGCAGGGCACAAAGGTGGGGGGGACTGATGAAGTGGCTGCATGCCCAGCAGCTCATGCTCTGAGTTCTGTGGCCCCCAGGGGAGGTGTTCTGTACACATGGCAGGGGGCATCAGGGTGACACAGGGGGTCTCTGGGAAGTGTTTGTTGGACTTGGCGGTCTGCTTACTCCCAGACACACATTCCAGCCACTGTCTATGGCAGCGAACTCCTGCACTTTGTGCATCCTGTATGTTTGTGCATGCATCTGCCTGCCATTGGCAGAGTCTCTAACAGTGGGAGGGTGTGAGGGGATTGATGGCCTCTCAGATGCAGGCTTTCCACTCCCTCTCCCAGTCACATGCAACGGGCTGGCCAATCCTGGTACTTTGGGCCAGTCGCTCTTTTTCTCCTTTACTGGGTTGTTGAGAAAATAAGAAGGTGGAAGGGAGTATCACATAAACAACCTGAACTCACTGAGGGTGGGCCAAAATGATATAGAACACATCTTTTTCAGCTATATTCCTAAAAGACTTGCTTTCTCTCTTTTACACTACAGATAAATGTTGATGTAATGCCCATGTGTCACTTTAAAAAAGTCTCTGACTATCTTGGAAAACCCATAAAATGTAATCCATAAAATATTTTTCTTTTAATGTTACTTCTAAATGACACCCCCCCCCCTCCATGCAAACACATATTTATGTCAGAGGATGTACAGTGTATGAAGGGTAACCAGACTGTGCAACTGCTCGACTTCCTTACAGTGTTCCAAAGTCTACATTCAGCAAAATAGATATTTTACACTTCGTGTATTATTTTCTTCTTGATATTTATTTGCATAGAAAAGTAGTGTTCATTTTAACAAATCTTACTAAAATTGTGTGGTACCTGGAAAAGGTTTCTAGCTGCTGAAATGTTATCTGTATTGTGTAATAGAAGAACCAGCATGGTGTTGTGGTTAGAGTGTTGGAGAAGAATCTGGAAACCCCAGTTCAAATCTCCACTCAGCCATGGAAGCTCATACATATTTTGCTTAACCTACCTCACAGGGGTGTTGTGAAGATAAAACGGAGGAGATGAGAATGGAGTAAGCTGCATTGGGTTCCATTAGGGAGAAAGGCAGGTTGTAGATTAAGGAAGCAAGTAAATGAAAAACACCACGTTTATATTTAATGATATGATTTGATACTGTAATTTTGTGTTCGGCTTCCTAGAGTAAGTATAAATATATTCCCACCTATACATAGGGACTGTTAAAACAAGGACACTATTTATTGCTTACTATTAAGTAATCTGCATTTAGGATCAGTGGTTTAACACCTCAGATTCTTACACTGAAATTCTGAAAACACTTTGCTGGGATTAAGGCCAATTAAGTAGACTTGAGTATGATTCTGAATAGATGTGTTTAGCTTGTTCTTTCAATCAAATAACATGTCTGTTTTTTAGATGCTAGCAGTTATATCTGCCTATTCCTCTCTATTAAAATAACAGACCTAATTAACCTCATAGACCATACTTTTTAAAACTAACACTGACTGTACCAGTATTCCATACTACACTACATAAAAGATATATATTTAGACAATTGTATTAGAGCCTTGTAAATTTTTTGTGGACCATTACCATTTGAAATAAGTTCTTGATTATTCTGCAACAGTTTTCTTATTCCACTTGAGAATGCTGGAGAGAAAGCAATTAGAATTAATTTTAATTTACTATCAACATTTCTTGGAATGTTTGAGTCTTATGGAGCCTTTAATTCCAATTATGTGTGTTTACTTGTGTCTTTATCTGTCCAGTATATTTTGTATATTCTTGGAGGGGGGTGCTTGGAGGATAGGTTAGGAATCAACTTAATTAATCTATTAAAGTATTTGCTAGGTTCTCAAGGTTTATATATCAACTAATTTTCAAGCTTTTAACTAATCATGTTGTGCAACCAAGTATATCTTTTATTTTAGAAGGAGAAGAGATTGGATTTATACCTCACCCTTCACTCGGAATCTCAGAGCAGTTTACAGTCTCCTTTCCCTTCCTCCCCCACAACAGATGCCCTGTGAGGTAGCTGGGGTTGAGAGAGCTTCAAGAGAACAACTCTGAGAGAACTGTGACTGACCCAAGATCACTCAGCTGCTGCATGTGGAGGAGTGGGGAATCAAATCTGGTTCTCCAAATTACAGTCTGCCACTCTTAACCACTGTACCAAACTGGCTCATAGGCCATAGATAATAAGTAATGTTTCCACGAACACTGGAATGTAATTCAAAATTTTAATACACAGTTAATGTGTTGATTTGATGGAAGCATGCTGGAACTTTAATTACTTTGATCACAAAACTGTATTTTTTTTTTAGATTATTTCTAATAATACTGTGATTCCTTTATACCAGGGGTGTCAAACATGTGACCCAGGGGCCAAATTAGGCACCCAGAGGGCTTTTATCAGGCTTCCAAGCAGCTGGCTGTCATCTGCTTCCTTCTGAATCACAGCTTGCCAGGCCTGCTCAACCACACAGGAGCTACAGAGTAAAGCCTCTGTTTTCTCCATTGGCTGAGGCTCCTCCCTTGGGGAAGAAGGGGAAAAGGAATAGTTTGCTTTGCCAGGCTCTCTCAGTCACATAGCAGAGCTACTGAGCCAAGTCTCTCTTCCTTCTTTTGTCTGAGGCTCCTCCCCCTTCTGGTTCCCTGGGGAAGGAAGGAAAGAACCAGAGCTTCCTTTGACCAGTTCCCTGGATTGCATAGGATAGTTTAGTTTATTCAATTTGTATCCCTCCCTCCCTCCCTGCCGAAGCAGGCTCAGGGCAGCTCACAACATGCAGTGAAGTCACAATAAAACAGTTAAATCAAACATCAATTAAAACAGTTAAAACAATATAAACAATTTAAACAAAGAAAGTGCCTTTAAGATCAACGAGTGCTAATGTTTTAAGCATGTCTTATTTGAAGCTTTTAAAAAATCTTTGTGTTTGTCTATGTCCTTTATAAAGTTTATATCTCTGCTACCTGGCATTATATATTTTTGACACACATAGCCTGGCCTGACAAGGTCTCACATATGTCAGATCTGGCCCTCATAACAAATGAGTTTGACAACCCTGCTTTATACTATGTTTTCATTAAAAAGTGGTCTGGACATCATTTCCTGACTACTGCCATTGTAATTGGTTGCAGTTGCCAACGTATGCTTCTCCGGCAAATAGGTCTTTTTTCCCAGTTGGTCAGCTTGGATTTCTCCCTCAAGTGATAAGAGGATGACACAAGGTACAACCGGGTGGAAGGACAGAGATTAAGGGATGGAAAGGGAAATTGTAGGGGTCAGTAAAAGTCCACAGTCACTTGTGTGTTTATTAAATCCATAACATGTTATATTTATTAATTTTATTTGTTAGATTTATATCCTGCCCTCCTCGAAATTGGACTCAGATCAGGTAATAAGAAAAGAACTTACAGAGCTATTAAGACAAGTTATCACAATAAATTACTTTAAAACATTTAAAAGATGGCAAAATTATATGTTTATTTAGAAGGCTCCAAAAAGCTAGAGAGATGACAGAACAGAGAATTAAAGTGGAAACAGCAGCAACATCTCTTTGCATGGGCAGATGTAACAAGACAATTTTCAGCAAGAGAGGCCAGATGATTGGGTGTCCACCACCTCAACCAAAAAGGCCTGGCAGAACAGGTCTATTTTACAGGCCCTGTAAAACTGTAAAGTCTTGCAGGGCCCTGATCTTAAGCAGGAGCATGTTGCACCAGGTGAGGGCCAGGGCAGAAATGGTCCTGGCTGATGCTAAGTGGGCTGGAGACAGCAGGTGTTGATCAAGCAGAAAAGACACAGAATGAGAAGACCAACAAATGAAATTAAATACATGTAATAAATCTCATACCATACTATAAGAACATAAGAGAAGCCATGTTGGATCAGGCCAACGGCCCATCAAGTCCAACACTCTGTGTCACACAGTGGCAAAAATTTTTATATACACACATACACTGTGGCTAATAGCCACTGATGGACCTGTGCTCCATATTTTTATCTAAACCCTTCTTGAAGGTGGCTATACTTGTGGCCGCCACCACCTCCTGTGGCAGTGAATTCCACATGTCAATCACCCTTTTGGTAATATGTACAGGTCTTTACAAGTTATTTCTTACATTCATAATTGCTCGTGGTCAAGGATATAACATTCAAATGAAAACCCTTCATATAATTTTACTAGATACAATGTTATTATTCCAAATCTTGTTAGGGTACATCATAAGGAGAAGATAAAATAGTGCTAAATATTAATATCTTACAGTCAATATAGTCTCAGAAAATCTCTGTAGTGCCTGAGCCTCACCACAAGTTAATATGCTCTTCCTAAGACATGTAGAACAATGAAGAAATGCTTTCAAGATATGGAACAAGGAGCAACCAGGGCTTCCAAGAAATGGAGCAAAGAACAACAGAGCAATGCTTTTGAAAAAATGGGGGCAAGGAGCAGCAGGGCACATATTTCGGATTGGTGGTGGTTTCATGTAAACTTTTAAAACTTGCTTCCATTGACAAATAAGCTTTCAGGAACTCTTAGTCAGAACCTAATGAGAATGATTATAAATTCTACATGGATGCAGCCTGCTTGTTATTTAGAGATGTACTTCTCTCAAAGGTTCAAGAACTGGGAAGGAGCTTACAATGGTAGCCTCAAACCTCATGCCTCCTGGCTTGCAGCTGCCATCCTAAACTAGCTCCATGGAAGCAATTCTGGTTAGATTCACTGCTGCTCTTCTATTCATTCCAGACACTTCTAAATGTTGTGTAGCCACACTGTATTGCTCATGGAACATCAGCTATCCAAATGTTCATCCCATTGAAAGCAATGAAGTGTAGAAAGTCCACATCCACACTTCTAGTTTCCAGATCCAACAAGGGATTGACATAAAGCTGCCTTGGCACATAGATCTTCTTGATTGAAAATTGGTGAGAAATGTGTGGAGCAAGGGAAGAAAAAAAAATATCGTGCTCGTCTTTTCATAACATTTTAAAGAAGTCTATTCTTTTTCATTGTTAATAAATTAAACCCTTTTTATACAATTATGTATGCTATAAATTAATCAAGTCAGGACTGGGGGGATAGACTGTCCCTAGCCTGTATATATTTGGCATATTGTCAGAACTGGACCTAGACTGATACCACTTATATGTAGGCTTGTTGCATGAATAGGTATCATTGACTTTTGTTGTATGCATGATAGTGTATATAACACAGATGTGTGTATAGTTTGTACATATGTAGGGTTCTATTTTGACAAGTCTACTGAAAAGAGCCCAGTGTACAGCAGTCTGCCCATTCCATTTTTTGAAACTTCTAAGTTAGCTGGAATTTTAAAACCTCAAGTATCCAGAGGTGACTATAGATATAATTTAGGCTGCTTAATGGGAGCATTCAGTTTATGATTAATATATTTCAGGCTTTGGCTACCTAAGTGCTGCTAATCTGGGATCTGGTTCTGTTCACTCCTAAACTCACACCTGCTGTCAAGCTGCCCTGAAGTGTTTCTGGCGCTCACTAGTAGAAAAGGCATAAGTACAAACAGCTGATTCTAAATTATGAAAAGCTGGATATATACCAAGGAAAAATCATATCAGCAATCTGCCATCACAGAGAGGAATCAGCCTCTTTCCTAGGCTCTGCAAAAATGCCGGTACTTGTTTCTTGCAGAGGCATATGGTAAGACTGAATTCTCACCATGAATTAAGAGATTTGGATGTCCTTGGAAATGAAAATTCTTATTTCACCTTCTGTTTCTTAGCCAGTGCCTGCTTTTGGTACTGGCTGCTTAGCTGAACAGAGGATGAAACAAAGTGGAATTATATGTGGAATCCAAGTGATCCTTGCATAGAGTTACTGGAAGTGGGTGGGATTCCTTCATCTGCAGCTCTGGCAGCCCCAACATCAGGATGCTTACTTGGCTGATGTGAGTGTAACTCCAGTTTAAATTAACTGTACCTTGTTGCATTCTGAGTGGCACCAAAGGTTAAAAGAATCCCCTTTCCTGTTCATGTACACCTGGATCAGCATGGAAATTTGTCTAACAAGTATCCATCTGCAAAAAACTCTATGAAAGATGCACTCTCATTTATTCTGATGTAATTGTACTAGAGATCAAATTGCCAACATTTGATGGATTATGGAGAAAGCACAGGAGTATCAGAAAAACGTCTATTTCTGCTTCATTGACTATCTAAAGCCTTTGATTGTGTGGATCACAACAAACCATGGCAGGTCATTAAAGAGATAGGAGTACCAGACCACCTCACATGTCTCCTGAGAAACCTGTATAAGGGTCAAGAAGCAACTGTCAGAACGGGATATGGAACAACTGATTGGTTTAGAATAGGAAAAGGAGTTCAACAAGGATGTATATTGTCACCCTGCTTATTTAATTTATATGCAGAGTACATCATGTGGAATGCTGGCCTGGATGAAGCGCAAGCCGGAATTAAGATTGCCAGGAAAAACATCAACAACCTCAGATATGCAGATGACACTACTCTAATGGCAGAAAGTGAGGAAGACTTAAAGAACCTTTTGTTGAGGGTGAAAGAGGAGAGCACAAAAGTAGGCTTGAAACTCAACATCAAAAAAGCTAAGATCATGGCATCTGGCCCCATCACACCTTGGCAAATAGAAGGGGAAGACATGGAAGTAGTGACAGACTTCACATTTCTGGGATCCAAGATCACTGCAGATGGTGACTGTACCCATGAAATTAAAAGATGTTTGCTTCTTGGGAGGACAGCTATGGTGAACCTGGGCAGTATAATAAAAAGTAGAGACATCACCCTGCCAACAAAAGTCCGTATAATCAAAGCGATGGTATTCCCAATAGTAATGTATGGCTGTGAGAGCTGGACCATAAGGAAGGCTGAGCGCAGAAGAATAGATGCTTTTGAGCTGTGGTACTGGAGAAGAATCTTGAGAGTCCCTTGGACTGCAAAAAGATCAAATCAGTCAGTCCTAAGGGAAATCAACCCAGACTGTTCCCTGGAAGGTCAGATGTTGAAGCTGAAGCTCAAATACTATGGCCACCAAATGAGAAGGGAGTGCTCTCTGGAGAAGATCCTGATGCTTGGAAAGACAGAAGGCAAAAGAAGAAGGGGACGGCAAAAGATGAGATGGCTAAACTGATGTAACAAACATGAATTTGAGTAGACTTCGGAGAATTGATGGAAGTCAGTGGAAGGCCTGGTGTGACTTCGTCCATGGGGTCGCAAAGAGTCGGACTCAACTGTGCGACTGAACAACAACAAAAATTGTACCTTATAAAAAGGTCAGTAATAGGACAATTCCCTCTCATGGATTGCTGCCTTGACGTGGCGAGAGGGCTTGTGCGGTTCAGTGAGGCTGTGGGCTA
Source organism: Heteronotia binoei (assembly GCF_032191835.1). NCBI lineage: Eukaryota > Metazoa > Chordata > Lepidosauria > Squamata > Gekkonidae > Heteronotia > Heteronotia binoei. Next base: position 119,422,168 of record NC_083227.1, on the reverse strand, counting down.
TGCCATACAAAGCTACCCAAGATGGACAGGCCACAGGTGAGATCCCAGACAAAATGTGATCCACTGGAGAAGAAAATGGCAACCCACTCCAGTATTCTTGTCAAGAAAACCCTATGGACAGTAACAAAAGGCTAAAATATATGGTACTGGAAGATGAGCCCCTCAGGTCAGAAGGTGCCCAATATTCTACTGGGGAAGAGCGAGGGGCAAGTTCAAGTAACCACAGAAAGAGTGAAGCGACTGGGCCAAAGCTGACAGGACTCTCAGCTGTGGATGTGTCTGATGATGAAAGAGAAGTCCGATGCTGCAAAGAACAATACTCCATTGGAATGTGGAATGTAAGATGTATGAATCAAGGTAAGCTGGATGTGGTCAAAGAAGAGATGGCAAGATTGAACATCGACATATTGGAAATCAGTGAACTACAATGGACAGGAATGGGTGAATTTAACTCAGAGGATCACTGCATCTATTACTGTGGGTAAGAGTCCCGTGGAAGAAATGGTGTGGCCTTTATAGTTAACAAGAGAGTGAGGAAGGCACATCCGTTATGAATCTACGGTGGAGAAGAATAGGTTTAAGGAACTAGAGTTGATAGACAGAGTGCCTGAAGAACTATGGACAGAGGTTCGTGACATTGTACAAAAGGCAGCAATCAGCACCATCCCAAAGAAGAAGAAATGCAAGAAAGCAAAAGTGGCTGTCTGACAGGCAGTGGGGAGGAGGAAAGACCTTGACCATGGAGCTTTGTTTTTTCTCTCCCAAAGCTAGCCAGCCATTAGCAGGGGCAGTTTTGCAGAGGAGGCCTGGGCTGGGCATTAATTTGCCTTTATGTTGTGGCATCTAATGCAAAATTCATAGGCGGTGAAGCATCATGGGTGATCCTGCTGGCTGGGGAACTCACCAGGCAGCAGAAGGGGACTCCTGCCCACTGGTAGTCTTGGTGCCTGCTGGCTACCCTGCTTCGAGTCAGTTTCCACAGACTCAGCCCTGTCGCTGCCGGAGGAAATCACCCTGCTTGGCTGTTTCTCTGATGGGGGGGAGGTGGCCAAAAGCCCGCTTCTGGGCACCAAAAGTTTGGAGGAGGTGGTGGGCCTCTGCCAGCATGGGGCTGCCTTGTCTCCCTGGCCCACCTCCCAGAGGAGGGGAGCTTGCTGGGCCAGGCATGGTTTGGCCTCAGCAGCTCTCAGCCTCCTGAAGGGACCACGGCTAAACACCTGCAAAACAGTCCAGGCCTGCAGCAGGCTCCTGCCGCCCCCCCCCCACGCCTTGGCTGCTGGTGGCTCCCACACTGCTCCTTTACCTGGGGCTCCAACTTGCGGCCAGCCCAGCTGCCCACCGGGCCAGGTCAACTGGAGCTGGGCTCCCTCTCTCCCTCCCCCTCCCTCGGCAGCCAGAAGGGTGCCAGGCTGTTCTCTCTGCCATCCCTCAGGCCTGTCCCAGTGCCCTCGGCTGCCAGGGGTGCCCAGTTTGCATTTTAAAAGTTTTATCAGTTTCAGAAAAGTAGGGGTAGGGAATAAAAAGAATAGAAACAAAATACATATTAATCTTATTCTGCATAAAAATACTTTCAAAGAATACAAGCCTACATCTCCAATACTTTCTTAAAATACATAAGTTGTCACATATTATTATCTCTAAACTAAACATCATCAACATTTTAATATTTTATATTATGAATCCTTTTGTTAAGATATCTATTAGTTTTGACAATTCCAGTAAAGGCAATCTTGTAGTACAAAATACAGGGAAAAAGGAGATATAAGTTCACACCAGAGAATCTTAAGAGTCTTGAGTGAATTGCTGACTGTGTATTGGTACTGGACTCTTGGTGCAACTGATTGTTATTTCTGTTTGTACTGTTAACTGTTGCAAATTAATTTTTACGAAGTGGTAGCCAAAAAAAACTAAGGCTCCATCTGTTGACCAGTGGGAAATACATTGCCATTGTCTGAAAACCATCACTTTGGTCTTTGAATAATTTATTTTTAGAAGCTCTTCTTTACAAAAGTCACAGAGTGCTAAGGCTTATGGATCACGAATACCAAAAAGTGTTCCCCTCACATTACCCTGTTTGCTCTGCAGTCAATCTAGGTATAAAGTTATTATTATTATTATTATTATTATTATTATACTCCAAAGACATGGGAAGATACCCCATTATTTTTCTACTTTAGATTCCCCATTCCATCGTCAGACTTTTACTCTGGCACATTTAAATGCCTTCTCATCAACGGTTCTCTTTGGTAGGTTTAGACAGATACCTTTCCAAAATAGATTATGTCCGTGTGAATTAGGAGTTCTTGATTCTATATCTCATATTATTTTAGAATGTCCTCTTCTGGCCTCACAACGTAGACAATTTTTAGCTCAATACCTCCAACACAATGTATTTACTAAAAGGAAAACTCTAACCTACTTTTTAGAAGATGTGTTGCAAATTACTACATGTACTGCAAATTTCTTAGTAGAAGTATATAAAAGTAAATCTAGGCATACTGCTATATTTTAATTGCTGGTTGTCTACTCTTGATTTGTATCATTGGCTGCTATTTTAATTGATTGTTTTATGTATTGTTCTTACTATACTTCAGGCCTTTGTATCTACTTTTGATTGTGAATCAATATTGTTTTTATGCCAATAAAGGTCTGAACTGAACTGAAATCACAGAGTCTGGACAACAACCTTCTTTAACCAATGCAGGTTACAGGCAACAGAACCATACCATAAAGAGAAACTTGATTGTATCTCTGATAGCAAACAAAAATAATTGTAGTTGAGAGATTGAGGAAGGGATGGATGTATATACTGATGCAAAAGAGACGTGTTCCTTTGTACCATGTGTCTAAAACTTCTGTGAAGATCATGAACTCTGCTTTTGGAGATAAGTCTTCAGATTAAAGGTGTTTGTCAGAACACCCAGTTCTGCAGAACTTGTCACTTATCAAGCTAAATGTAGCCAAAGACTACCTAAATCTTAGCTTTTCTGCATTCTTATTTTCCTTGCTTGTAAATTCCTGTTTCATGGGGTGGGGGGTGTTATGCTCCACATGTTTTTTGCACCCTCTAATAGTTGATTCAATATTACATCAGTTTATGTCAGGCATAGCTCCCTGCAGATTTAAACTACAGTCTTTTATTCTGAACATAAAACTGATGTAATATTGAATTAAGTACCAGAGAGAGCAAAATATGTACCTGTCCCCACATGTGTCCCATCGAGCTTTGTGCGCATTAGATCAGCACTTACTGGTGATCCCTGGCCCCAAAGTGTCTGTCTGGCTTCAACCAGGGTCAGGGAATTTTCAGCCCTGGCTCCAACCTGGTGGAATAAGCTCCCACTAGAGTCCCATGGGACCTTTTACAGTTTCATGAATATGGAGCTATTCCACAAGACTTTTCGGTGAGGCAGTGAACGTGAAAAATACCATCTGGCCCTTCTTGTTACCACCTATTACCCTCTGTTATTATTTCTTATACAGTCTTATTACCACCAAGAGTAAAACACCATATTTTCTTTTAATTGAATACCATTGGTACACCATGGAAATTGTGTCATTTTCAACATTCCTATGTAGACAGCTTCAAGCTTCCTGAAGTTACGTCTTTGCAAATAAAGGGTTGATGCTTTGAGCCAGCTTGCCTCTGTTCAATGGACCTGACCTAGTGAGTACTCTAACCTGGGAACCCACAACCAAAAGGGGATATCACAGTGGAAAGCCATTGCCAATCTGAGTAGGCCAAGGTCTGCAGTGCCATTTCATTTTTTCATCAGGCTAAAGCATTTTATATTTTTAGTTTCTGCTGTAATCCTTGTGCTTTTTCTGAAGTTTTATTTTAAAAATTGCACTGCCAAATCCCACTATTCCCCCACCTTTCCTTTTTTAAACAAATATTGCAAGAGTTTTAAGCACATTTGTATTTTAAGTTTAAACATAATATTTTTAATTGTGTTTGTCTGTGTCCGCTACCTCACATTACATTTTTGACACGCATGGCCCAGCCCCACCAAGTCCTGTTTGTGTCAGATCCAGCCCTTCTAACAAAAGAGTTTATTTATTTCTCAAATTTATATCCCACCCTCCCCGCCAAAGCAGGTTCAGGGCGGCTAACAACAGTTTGACACCCCTGTGAAAGAAAGCAGATTTGGTACAATGGTTAAGTGTATGGACTTTTATCTGGTAGAACCAGGTTTGATTCCCTACTTCTCCACATGCATCTGCTGATGTGACCTTGAGTCAGCCACAAGTTTTCTCAGAACTGTTCTGCTCAGTTCTGAGAGAGCTCTCTCAACCCCACCTACCTCAAAGAGTGTCTGTTGTGGGGAGATGAAGAGAAACCACTCTGAGACTCCTTTGGGTAGTGAATGGCAGAGCATAAATCCAATCTCTTCTTCTTCTGTTGCCATAGTTCCCCCATCACCATCCTTGAGTGATATAATAAAAGTGCTTTTCTGCCACCTGTCAAGAAGACACTGGGGTTTGATACCCCACTGGGAAATCTCCTGCTTTATAGTGGCCTTGGTCTGGCAGCCGAGCAAAGGCTTTGCATTGAAAATATCCCACATTCATCCATTGCATCTCCAAATAGAAAGGCTGGGAAAGACCTCTCTCTGCCTTCAAGAGAATGGCTTCCAGTGAGAATATATACTGTGGTAATCTGAATCACTGTATACTATAATCTGAATCACCATACACTTGATCCAGTGACAGAGATTGTCCTTCAAAACACTGAATGGGTTATCTTACCCAAAATGGTTCAGTGTATCCCCTCCCCAGAAGCCCATGAACTTTGTTCTCTTTTGGAAATCATCGTACCCATTTCAAGTGACAGTAATACAAATGTGAGTGTAAACCTTATCTATCCACAAATGTGAGCGTAAACCTTATCTATCCACCTTCAGAAATTTCCACCCTGGAGGGAAAAAAACCTTTTGCATCAAGCTGGAACTTTGCAAATGTTAAAACTGAGCCAGTTTATATATACTTAAAAGACTTTTCCTTTGCTTCTCCATCTAGCAGTACTGTACTGCTAGCTAGGGAAGTCCATTTCTTGTTTGGAGAACTGCTACATTATTTATTTGATCCACTGCTGTTTACGTGTCCTGACTGATCTACTAGAAAATGTTCATTTTACTACAGCTTACAAATCAGGGTGAATATTCATGGAGTTGAAAGTTGTGGAGGAGCCTTGTATTGTGTACCTGTTATTTTCTAGGTATTTTCCCTGTAACACTAATATATTGCAGTAAATGTTGCAGCAGATATAGCTATACTTTGTCATAAATCAATAATCACAATTATTGTATTAAATTTCATTAGCTAATCTACCACTTGGTTTATCATTGTCTTAAAAGGTCTGAAATAAAAACATTTGTTTTCTGTTCGCAAAACGGTTAGGCAGGAACATCAGTCATGCACATTATGGTGTGGTAACTTATCAATTTAATGTTCACAATATTTCAAATGACAGATGTTATTTCTTCCAGTTGCAAAATGAAAATTTAAATACATAGGTTTGAAAAAGAGGTGCCGCAGAATAAGATTTTTTTTTTTAAAAAAATCTTAAATAGAAAACATTTATTTACAATACCGAGGTCTGATGACTCAAAATAGAGACTACATAATAGAGTGTCAATAACTCTATGACTTAATTGGACTCAGAAAGGTGTAACTCTGTTTAATATTTGTTGGGGGACAGCAAGGATGATGCCACAACACCCTCTGTTTGGCATCCCCTAGCACCCCTCTCTTTGGCATCCCTTAGGTCCCATGGGGCTGTAGATGCATCATTTATAGATCCAACATGCACCAAGGTGATTGGTGGTGGCTGTCCCCCCCCCCCCCCAGCTGTGTGTCTGATGATCAGCTGTGTGGTGGCTACAGCCTTGGGGTTCGAAAAGATACCAGCAAAGGAGAGATCCCTCAGACATTTATTTGTTCCTTCTGGGATTCTGGGTAGAGTGAGGCCACTGGAAAGTGCTTCATCCAAGATTTACCTTGGTGCATGACAACTGTGGTCTAGAACCCATCAGAATTGCACTGCTAATTAATGTATTGCCCAGTTGGTAACATAGGTGTGCATACATTAACATTTTGCGCCTTTGTAAGAAATTTTATAGCACCATTTTTAAGTTTTAAATTTATAAATCATTTATATGTGTTTTTCTTTTTAAAATCATAAGGTATTGTTATTGTGTCATGATTGTGAGCTGCCCAGAGTCCGTGTCTGGAGTTGGCGGCATACAAATTTAAGGTATGCCGCCCACTCCAATAAATGAAATTTTCAACATCAGTATTTTGTTTTCAAGTTTATAAAGGAAAAAAAGCTTAAGCTGTTATGATAGATTGGGGGTGGGGGGTGGGATTTGGATTCAGGATTTTCAAAACGAACATTTAAAATAAATATTGTCAGTCTTACTTCATTGCTGGAAAGCAAACTTTCCTCATTTTTGCAACCATTTTCCAACTATTGTTCTTAGATGACAAGATTGGTAGTGTGTAACACAGTAGGAGTAATAAATAATATGGTACATTAACATCCTTATGTAGTGATAATGTACTGTTTATCCAAAATTAGAACAATTTGTGCTGCAGAAAAAGATGATGGTGATTTGATTTGTTTCCCTTTAGTACAAAGCAGAGTTGCTGTGAAAATGAGAGAGTACTCTGCATGGTATCCCTACTCCCCCTCAAACTGCCTAATTTGTTACTGTTGTCTGTATTCTGTGCTGGTCCATGTGCCTTCTGCACAGAGGAATTGGTGAATGTTAATGACAGTCTATAAGCCTGTGACACTTAGAGCACTTTATCAATCAAATGTGGCACATTCTGCCAGCCTGGCCACCTGCCCCACTCCATCAGTGTCAGAAAGTGTTTCACAGAAGGCCGCAGGTGCCAGCTGTCATTCTGAAAGAAGCATCAGGATGGCCCTAGGATAAGTGTATTTAGGACATTGCTTCAGATTGAATTTTTGGTCCTGACAGACTCATTTGGAGTTTGTTTAGAGAAACACCACCAACAGGCAAAGTACTGACTTCATAAATGAAACAATGCTATTGAACTAAGGGTTTGAGTCTGGGAAGTCATTTGTGGACTAGACTGATCTTGAGATCTGTATGGCAATTCTGTGGTTGCGGTAAAATGACAACAAAAAGATGTTTGGCATATTAGTTTTCGTTTCACTTTATTTTCAGCTTGAGTCATAACCTTGTTCTAGGGTGAATTGGACTGCAACTTGCTATGGGGAATCTTATCTGTAATTTCACAAACTTTGTTGTATCTCTTGCTGTTTTGGATGGGAATAGATCAAAAATAGCGTGCAAGGTTTCAGCATCATCTCAGTGCTTGAAGTGGAAAGTGCATAACAACCATTGGCTAATGGCCTGGCTTGTACACCCCCAATGACCACCTAAGATGGCCGAGAGCAGGACTGGGAGGTTGTGTATCCTGTGGCAGGAAGGTTGGCCAGTAGTGCTGTTTAGATGTCACCAGCAGTGCTGGAGAGGATGGATTTTACTCCCCTCCTCTTAGTGCTAGTGGCTGGCTCACAATGTTTTTGGGGTTTGGGGGGTTGTTTTCAGGGGTTTGGGGGGAGATTTTTTAGGGTTGCCCTAGCAACTCCTAAAATGGTGAAGATCTCACAATGGTTTTAACTATCATTTTTGTTGCTTGGGTTAGTGTGTGTGCACAAACATAGACATTAGTTCTTTAGTAATGCAGTGCTTAGCAATTGACAGTAGGGTTGTGGTGGGAGTCCCAGGAAAAAAAATTAAAAGGAAAAAAAAAGGCCCAGCTACTTACTAGAAAATTCCTAGAGCTACCCAGAAGTGACAATGGTATCTCTAGCAATCACCAGATTACCATTGAGTTTCTGGTGATTCCTAGATCTACCCTTATCATTTCCAGGTAGCTTTAAGAATTCCCAGGAAATCTACCATCGGAACTTTCAGTAAGTATCTGAGATCTGAATTTGCTTTTAATTTTTCTCTCTAGGTCAGTCATGCCCCCCCCCCCCCTTTCCTGCTTGTAACTGAGCATTGCAGGCAAGGTCTACAATTGACTAGAACTCTCCCACCAGGATTTTTTTTTTTTTTAGGTCAAGGGCTTTTTAAAAATTCGAGGAGAACCTCAATTTTTAAAACAGTCCCCTGATCTAAAAAAGCGAGGCTGGCAGGCCAGGTCTATCTGCTTGCGCATTCCACAGAAGCACAGAGACCCTTTCCCTCTCATTCTCCCCTCCTGCCTTGCGAGCAAGAGGAGAGAGAAAGAGGCAGGGCTGGCAGGCCTGGTATTCCTGTTTCTCACAGCTGGCTGAAGATGTCTGCAGCCAGCTGCGAGAAGCAGCCAGACCCTTTCCCTCTCATTCTCCCTTCCTGCCTTGTGAGTAAGAGGAAAGAGAGAGACAGGGCAGCAGGCTGTATCTTCCTGCTTCTTGCAGCAGGCCAGAGAACTCTCTGGCCAGCTGTAAGAAGCAGGGAGACAATCCAACCCCTGGCCTTCCCTCCCTGCCTCCACTTACAGGCAGCCCCCTCCCTCCCTGGTGATTCAAATCATGTGGGAAGGACAGCAGCCAACCTCTCTGTGCAATTTAAATGGCCCACTGATCAGCTGGTCTCATGCCATATAAGCTCACTCATGTCATAAGCTTGCTTGGTGATTGTGGACTAGTCATACGCTCTCAGCCTAACCTACCTCACAAGGTTGTTGTGAAGATAAAATGGAAGAGAGGAGAATGATGTAAGCTGCTTTGACGGCAGGGTAGAAATGAATTAAACAAACAAACAAACAAACATGAACCTCTTGATGGCACTTGTTTTTTTGGCCACTTTGTGACACAGGGCGTTGGACTGGATGGGCCATTGGCCTGATCCAACATGGCTTCTTTTATGTTCTTATTAAAATGTAATGGTATTGGTTCAAAACTCATCTTTCCCTTCTCCTGTCCTACTGCTGATCAGACAATAAAAACCTTGCTTTTTGATGTGATAATTATTATTGTGCAGGTTAATATGCTGTTCTTCATCATTTTCTAGTAGAATATTCTTTTCAATTTAAAAGGTGGGTATGAAACTAACTATTTTTATCAAAAAGAGGTTTTATATGGGTTTTATAAGCACTCTGAGAATACTGCTGTCCTGGAGTCTCACATTTCTAATGGAGTGCGGCATGGAGTTACCGTAATTAATCAGTTGTGGGAAGAAAACACTGATGGTTTTAAACTGTGGAATGTCACATTAAAAAGTCAGTAATACTCTATTGAGATTAGGAATCTGTTTTTCTCAGGAGTCTGTGTGACACTCAACCCAGACTACACTGTTGTTTTTGAATGAGCCAAATCAAATGCTGTTGGACGAAACAAGATTTAATTTTAATTTCTTTTCTTTATATGTTGATCTTTACAGTTTGGCTTAATTATACACATTTTGTAATAGAGCTAAAAATGAAGGCTCTTGAAATTTTGAAAAGGAATTTTTTGCTAGGTAATTATCCAACAGACCAGGGACTACTGTGGGTACTTTCCAGACTAGTGCTTTCATTAAAGTCATCAAGCCAGTTTTTTTCAAGTCTTTAGTCTAGCTTTAGGACCAACATACAATAACGGTAGGCTGCTTTCATTTTGCCCATCATAACATACAGGGATTTCACAACAGTTAACTGAACCATGTATGAAGGAGAGCCACAACCCAGTCTGCAAATTGCTGGTTTAGCCTTGATAAAAATTCAACACAATTTTAGTAGGCGCTTCTATTTTCTTGCAACAATGTTGGGTGTGGACCAGAATGAATTTAAGACCAAACTCTCTGGTTGCTTTTAAGGCAACATAGGTTACATGTTTCCAGATTGATCATGTTTTATTACTAGGTCGGGCAATCACTAAATGAGAATTAACAGCAGTGTAAAATTGTCATGATTTTATCCTCAGTCAGCAGTAGATGCAATACCATATCATTTTCCACAGATCAATCCCAAGTGACACGTCTAACAGACACATGCATAACTTAACTGGAAAACCCAGGGATTTCTACCAACAACTGTGCAATTTACTTGCAGATGAATGCTAACCATACGTAGAAGAAACAAATTATCTTGAAATACCTGCTTTCCCCCTCTTTTTTATTTTGTAACATTTGTCTTGATGAAGAGTTCTGGGGAACTCAGAAGCTTTCACACAGTTAAGTGTCTATGAGTGGGTCCTAATAAAAGTATTACTTATGGGACCAACATGACTGTAAACAACTTGCCTTCAGGTAGGAAGCCTTCATAGAGGCCCCAGAGGCTTCCTAGAAGAAGAATATATGTACCTACATGTTTTTTCTTGTGGGGCAAACAGCCACTTGAGAATATAGCACAAGGGGAAGGGCTGAACACTCTCAAAACCTCCCCCCCCCACTCCCAGCCAGTGGCCAGGAGGGACCTAGTAATCTTACCTCTGTTCTCATGTATCTACTTATTAAAACACTGGCAATGTGATTATTGACTTTCTAACACCCTATTTCAGGGGTGGCCAACTGTAGCTCTCCAGATGTTTTTTGCCTACAACTCCCATCAGCCCCAGCCAGCATGGCCAATGGCTGGGGCTGATGGAAGTTGTAGGCAAAAAAATCTGGAGAGCTACTGTTGGCCACCCCTGCCTATTTGCTTTGACCCCTGGATGTCTAGTTTACAATTCCAGGAACATCTATTGCAAACAGCACCTGCTGAGTTCAATAAGAATTACAATAGGGTTTGGTTAGGATTGGGAAGGACAAATTAGACAGCCATTGAGCTCCTCACTTTACATATCAATAATAATTTTGGCTTTGACATTGAGGTCTCCAAGACTTGCTGTTCTTGGGAGCTTCTATATCCATTTTATGTTTTCTGTAATAATCGTGTATATGTGTATGCTTATGGCAACCCCAAAGAGTTTTCAAGGAAGAGATTAACAGGGGTGGTTTGTTAATGCCTGCCTCTGCATAGCGATTCTGAAATTCCTCGGTGGTTTCTCATCCAAGTACTATCCAGGGCCAACCCTGCTCAGCATCTGAGATTTGATCCAGGTCAGAGTGTGGGACTGTGCAAACACATTATAGCACATATGTGTCCCACAAGTATTAAAGGTTGCAAGTATCGGGAAAGCCAAGATAATTCCAGATATTAGACAAAATGTGAATGTAGGAGCGCTCATATAATCCCAAGCGCATAGGATATATTAAAAAAAACCCAAAACTTCAGAAAGAGCAATGGCCTTTCATGATGAGAGAAAATGTGACATAAAATTCTATGCAGTCCTTTGAAGTCAACATTTTACTCCCTGATTCCTTTTTGAAGTTTTCTGCTGGAAGTTCTAACCCAGTCTAGTGACTGTGTGAAGCAATATTGGTGCTTTGAATTTGCAGTTTGGAAGGAGTGTTATACTGCCTTTGTTCTCCTTCTCCCCTTCCTAATTTTGGAGAAAAGTGAATTCAGTCTAGCCTGTGACTCCTCTGAAGTGCAGCAGCAATTATTCTTCAAGGCCCACTCTATATTGGTAATAAGATGTGTTCCCTTTTTACAGTTGAGGAAGTCAATCAGCAGTTATTGACTGTAACTGGAACAGCAGTTACTGATTTTATGCCTTTTGGAGAATCTACATGGTTGTTTGAGCTATCATGGTATTCCATTAGACCACTCCAAATAACTCAGTTTCTTGTTTACTTTCTGGGGTCCTCCATGCATGCTTTTCACCATGTCAGTGAAAAGTGCAGCACTGCTGTAAAGAAACACAGCACAAATTTATCTGAGGCTTGGACAGAAATCCTGAGCAGGTTTAGTCAAAATCCTACTAGAGTTTGTTCAGCAGGGCTTAATCTCAGGAAAGTGTTCCCTAGAGTTGCACTGCTAAAGATTTTAGAGTTATTTACTTTTTAGCACTTCCTAGAGACATTTCTTAATTTATGGTAAGTAGATAAACAGTTTCCATGAGGACAGGCAAGGCACCCATCCCCAAACAAAAACAAAACAAAAAACAGATCTTAGAAACTAAGGGAAATGGAGGTTAGGTACAGATTGCTTATTGTTCATAGTCTTTGTCCACTTAAAGCTCACTTGTGTCTCAAGAGCCTGGTTTATTAAAGGAAAAATTGTTACACTCACACAAGTTTTCCTATATCATAACTGTACTATGGAAACATGTTGTGAAACCAGCTGCCATGAAATTGAATTACAGGTGTTGTATTCTTCACTGCTCAAATTGCCCCATTATATCATGGGCCTTTTCATTTTGTTTTGAACAAATAGCTGCAATTTGCTAGGATCCAAAGAAATTATGGAATAAGCAGTTGAGGTTGTTTAAAGCTCCCATTACAATAGGAAATTACTCTTGCCTGTCTGCAGTGTGACTTTTCCCCCCTATCTGTTGTGCATGAATTTGGACAGAGAACAATGTGGCTAGGTCTTTATTGTAAAACCTGTGTATCCAATTTCTAATTTTTCTTTCATAATAATGGGGCCACTAACATTTACTTAGGGATGTTTTGGTGCATTCAGTAGGGTAATCTGAGGAAGTTGCATGATCTTTGTTCTTTGAATGGGTGGACAATTAGTTTGTTTGTTTTGTTTTTGTTTAGGAAACCTGTGGTGAAACCTGTCCTTTGCAAATGCGGCTAATCTTGAAATGTTGCTCTCAAAGCATTCTGAAGTTGTTATAAAGAAAGGGGATAAATTCTGCTCTCTGCTAACTCCTGAAATCTCAAACATATCAATCTCAAATCCAAATTAATCGTACTAATAATCTTACTAATAATCCTCTCAAAGTTTGCCCTAGTTTACAGTCAGTACAGTGATCTAAACATAAATGTATATATACAAACACACACGCTGGTGGGAAGGCTTTTCTTGTAAGAACAAGATGAATGCCTGCTATAATAGGCCATTTCATTTTGTGAAATGTTTTTCGGGATGTTTATTGAGCATATTGGTGTATCAGACTACTGATGCATTCCACCCACTATGATCACATGTTCCTCTTTTGTAATAATCTATATTTTTGGTTTTTAGTATTCTCAATAAGGCAATACTTTCCATTAGTGAGCTATTTAATAATCTATTTTGTGATGCTTCTATGTGCAGATTTTGCTTACGGGATTGCTTTAGAATTAATATTTTGCCTCTTTTAGATGCTCTTGTAGAATCCTTTACTTTCTGGTTTTAAATGTGAACATGTGTGCCACAGATAGCAAGGAAAAATAAATAAATTATTAAATTACTAGGAATAAGAGCTGTTGTGATGAAAAAATACAACAGGCTCTAGAAAGAAGCTCTGGGTGAGTGCCCCCCACCCTTGCTGTCTTCCCACCCACCCAAGTGAAGGCATTCACTCCCGCCCCACCTCAAGGGGAGCTGATCTCTGTCACCTGGAGAGTAATTGTAATACTGAGTTATCTTCAGCCCTCACCTGGAGATTGGCAACAGTAGTTCCCCAGGAGGAGATGGCATTGTACTTGTCTGAGGTCTCACTCTTCCAAACACAACCCTTTCCATGCCCCACTCTTTAAATCTCCAGCAATTTTCTAACCTGGAGTTGGCAACCCTATCTTCTTCCCTTTATCTGCCTCTCTGACTAGGTTTCCATCACATTCCTCCTCCTTCAGCCTCTACATAGGAAAATGGCAGTCTTTCTTCACAATGGTGGTGGTGGGGGGACCAAAGCAGTTACATCATTCTTCTTTTCCCCCATGTGATCTGAACAACCTTGTGAGGCAGGTTAGGCTGGGAGTCTGTGACTGGTCCAAAATCACCCAGTCAGCTTCCATAGCAAGAAGCTGGGTATGGCAGATCCTACTCTGAAGCCTTAATACCCATGCCACAGTGGCTGTCATGGGGAGCTGCTGCTGGACATCAGCAAGCAGCCAGGCATAGGAAAGCCATCTCCAGGTGGAGCCATCCCTTTACCTTGAAGTGGGGTTGAAATGGTCATTTGCTTGGGGGAGGGGGAGTGTGTGGGGGGGAAGGGTTGAGGGCAGCTGGTACTCAAGCAGGGTGGGAGGAATCCTTATTCCCTTATCCCTGGGAGGAAGGGGCGGCGGGCTCTCGCCCCACCTGGCAACAACAGCCATGTGCTTTCTGGGGCAGGGAGGGAGGTGGAGGGCAGGCTTCACTTCATTCCTGGTTGAGGCTGGGGAAGTGGATGATTTCAGGCCTTTTGCCACCAGGCAGCGCAGCTTACTCGGGAGAGAGTGGGGATGTCTGCATTCATGCTTTCTTGGCATTTTAAATTTTTTTAAAAAACTTTTTAAACTGGCTTTGCCTCCCGTTCAGAGCTGGGAGTGGGGTAAAGGATGTTCTCATGCTGCTGCTGCTGCCCAGCTTACTCAGGGGAGAGTGGAGACGTCTGCATTCAATATCTCTGGGTGGTTTAAAAAAACTTTTTAAACTGGCTTTGCCTCCCGTTCAGAGCTGGGTGTGTGTGTAAAGGATGCTCTCAGGCTGCTGCTGCTGCCCAGCTTACTTGGGGGAGAGTGGAGCATCTTCCCCCATGCTCTCCGGGGGGAGGGGTTAAATGCCTGGGCTTCACCTCCCATTTGGAGCTGAGGGGTAAGGATGCTCTCAGGCCCCTATCTGCTGCTGTCTCCTTCACCTAAGCTGTCTTCCTGGAACAGGCTAGACCTGTGATTGCCACTCCAGCTCCTATGAAAAGAGAGAACTTTTTGCCCAATATGGTCATTGCCGCATCTGGACTGGCCAGAGCACCCCAAACGATAGCATTCCATGGCAGCATTCTGCTCAGCCTGAGCAACAGTCTCCCAGCTGCCAGCCTGGGCCAGCCACCATTGCACATATCTTCTGTTCCAGTGCAAGGCAGGATGATTTGGTGAAAAGCAGAAAAGAGAAATGAAATCTATCAGGGAGGGATTCAGAATTTAGGACTTTACTCCAGTTATTTTCATCTTTTCTTTTAAAGCACATTAAAATGTATAAGTATTGGTGATGCTGATGTTTGTCATTTTTTTTTCTAAGGGCACATCTACACAGTAGCATGTGCCATTCAGGTTTTTCAGTGTAATCCTACCTATAGTGTAATTCACCATAGTGCATAGCATTCAGCATTTTAGGTTTTGTTTAAAAAACAGATTTCTAGCTCTCGTGGCTGAGAAAGGCTGACAGTATATGTTGAAATCTCAGTATTCGTAGTGGTGAAAATGTTGACACCATGACCTGTAGGATAGCTCTTAAACCTGGGAAGAGGGGAGATTAGAGGGATTTCCAGTTATCAAGATCAAGTGCTAAACTAAATCCTTCCTTTCCCCATGATATACACAGTGCAATTCTAAAGAGAGTTGCACCCTTTTAAGTCCATTACAGTCAGTGAATTTAGAAGGGCATAATTGTGCCTGGAATTGCCCTGCATATTAAGCAAAATAGGTAGAGTCATAGAATCATAGAATTGGAAGGGACCTCCAAGGTCATCTAGTCCATCCCCTTGAACAATGCAGGAAAATCACAAGTACCTTCCCCTTGCCATCCTTCTCATGATCTGCCTAAGTTCACAGAATCAGCATTGCTGTCAGATGGCTATCTAGCCTTGGCCTGAAAACCTCCAAAGAAGGACAGCTCACCACCGCCAAAGGAAGCCTGTTCCATGGAGGAACCACTCTTGTCAGGAAGTTCTTCCTAACATTTAGCAGAAAACTCTTCTGAATTAATTTAAAGGGGTAGTTGAGAGCAGCAGTTATGGTTGGGTTGCCAGCTTTGATACACTTGGAGCTTTGCAGGGTGGACTCAGGCAGGCTGCTTTTAAATAAAGCATCCTGTATAAAAAACACTTGCAGATGTGTTACTTAGGTCTCTGAATCCTAGCTACAAATTTTCAAAAAGACAGTTGTGACCTCTTCTGCATGAAGGTGTATTTGTGATTTTTGGTGAAGTGTTAAGCCTCAGATTATTCTGCCTTTCTGATGTGTATTTTGCATAGTGTGAAGGCCAGCATTGTCTGGTGATCTTTGGTTTTACTCACTTGTTTGACATATGCTGGTTGTCTCTTTTTTTGTTGCAATGGTTAAATGTTTAAATTAAAGCACTTTATGTTTCTTAAAGCTTTTTGTTATTTTTGCACTGAAAGGAGGCCTAAACACCTAGAGGTAATGTAAAATGGGAGAAAGGTGGGGGTGGGAAGATATATATAACAGTGTGTTTGAATTTTGAAAAAAGGAAATTGCTTTACAGGAAGAGGCAGGTTTGGGAGAGTGCCCAGAAAGTGACATCACATGAGGAGGTGGGGTTTTGGTGCAGTGTACTGGAAGTTACATAATTGGAATGGGTGGAAGTGACATCACTTGACCTTTGACCTGGAAGTGATATCACAGGAAATGGCATCACAAAAGTCTCCTGGCTCCACCCCAAAGTCTCCTGGCTCTATCCCCAAAGTCCCCAGATATTTCTTGAGTTGGACTTGGCAACCCTAGCAAGGGACACTGTTATAAGCCCAACAGAACCAGTGTCAAATCACAGAACTCACAGAACCCAAGGCTAATTTGGCAGCAAGTTCACCAGAACCAACATTAAACAGAGAATCTAAGCCAACCCAACCCAACAAGCCAGTACCAAGTCAACCAGCCAGACCTGACAAGACACTGGGACAAACATACACATTCAGAAAAGGGGATTTGGGGCACCCAAGTTCTCCTCTTTCTGTGCCTTGTAGACTATATTTTCACTGGGCTCGGAAGAACCTGGAGACAGAGCCGTGTGTGCTTTTCTTTTTGAAAGTGGCAAGGATAATATTTTAGAACTGTATTTATTTTCTGCACAGAATTGTACCAAGAGGTGCAGGGTTTCAGCTGAGTTTTTTTTTTTTTTTTTAGTTTTTAAGAATACAATTCCAAATGTGACTTTTATATAGTATCAATCAAATTGAATTGGGGAGAAGATGGTATGGTGTTGTCTGATCTTGTCAGATCTCAAAAGCTAAGTGTGGTCAGTACTTGGAAGAGAGACCACCAAGGAAGATTTTGCAGAGGAAGGCAATAGCAAACAACCTTGCTTCTCACTTGCCTTGAAAGCCCCCTGCTTGGGTTGCCATAAGTTGGCTGCCATTTGACAGCACTTACACACACAGTCAGATTGGATAACTTCCCTGCTGTTTCTTTCTACTTCTGAATTCAAAGCATTCCCCCCCTCCAATTCCCCAACACTGACTGAGAGGATGCAGGAACAAGCACATGATCATATACCTACTCACAAAGTCAGGGGCTGGATAGTTTGGACTAATCTGTCAAAAGTAGTTTATCTTGTAATGTCCATTTTCTCACAATCCCACTGATTTTAATGTCATTATGGATTACATGTGGGTTTTTTTCCTGAAAGAAAAGGCAGAGGGGGGATAATAAGAATTTTCATGCCAATAACATGATATGCAATAATGCAGAATGAAAGACAACATCATTGATAGGTACCCCAGAATTTTCATTCTATCTTTAAATCATCTGCTACCATAAGTGCAACTCTTCTTGAAAGTCACTTGTTGAGTTTTATGCTGCATACACACCAGATTTTTTGCACTTCTAATGAACTGGTCTAGACTATTTGTGATTATGTACTTCAGAACTGCCATGAACTGAAGAATTATGTTTGAATTACTGCTCTATATTCATGCATATATACAATTCAAGGACCATTCAATGTATGACAAATAGATGTCTTTACAAGTACTGCCTATAGCATCCCCAGAAGTTAGATGATTATGTCTGGTGACCTTGGGGAAGAAACTAAACTTCCATATTAGTCCAAATATGTTTTGCCGTGAAATGTTATTTTATTCATTTCTTTGGTGTCACAATTGTGAAGATAGCATTGACTGTTTTTCAAGTTTTAAAGAAAAGGGTTGTGTGTGCATGCGTGTGCACACACACATGCACATGCACAAACACATACACTCTTGAGGATAGGGCAAACCAAGCCTTATAGGCAGTAACATGATGATAGACCATTCTAAGGCTGGTTTCCTGGGTAGAACTAAAAGTTTTGTGAAGCTGCTGTCAAAAGTGACCATTTGAACCAAGATTACGCCCCCCCCCCATAACTATGGGTACAAATGATAACATCCTATCTTCAATCAATTTATGTACCCAATGACACATACAAGTCAAAAGCAAGAACTACTCAATAAAACATTTAAGAATAGAATTGGTCTAAAAATGACAGAAATATCTCTAAAATGTAACATTTAAAATCCATATGTAAGAACTTAAGATCTGCACTCAGCCTTTTGGCTAAGATCAAGGATAGTAGTGTCCTGTCTTGACATCATTATACTGTGTGATTAACATTAGTTGGTGAGAAGTGAGGAGACACATAATAAAATATTGTGAGAATGTGGAACAAATTGTATGACATACTGGGCTTGTGGAGGGGACCTGGAATTGTCTTTTTGACAGCACTCCATATTTTTCATAATAACATTTAATTGTGCCCTTGACATATTTTTAGGGACTGGAAATGGTGTGATCAAGTTTTAAACAATCAAACTTCATTCATTTAAACTGAAATCCTACAAATCAAAGAATAAAATAGATGCACTGCAAGGTGCAAAAGTTCAGGAAAATTAAATAAAAATATTAATATACTGATAATGCTACAAACTAGAATAAATATAATACAGGCACTAGAATCTCTGATGTGTATTCATATGAGAATATGAAAATCAATTTAGATATAAATGGTAACAATAATTCTACAATTACAGAAAATTTTTGTTGTTCAGTTACACAGTTGAGTCTGACTCTTGGCGATCCCATTGACAAAATCATGCCAGGCACTCCTGTCTTCCACCATCCTCCGAAGTCTGCTCAAATTCTTGTTAGTTATATCAGTAACGCTGCCCAGCCATCTCATCTTTTGCTGTCCCTTTCTTCTTTTGCCTTCTGTCTTTCCCAGGATCAGGGTATTCTTCAGTGAGAGCTTCCTTTTCATTTGGTGGCCAAAGTATTTGAGCTTCAGCTTCAGTATCTGACCTTCCAGGGAACAGTCAGGGTTGATTTCCCTTAGGACTGACTGATCTGATCTTCTTGCAGTCCAAGGGACTCTCAAGAGTCTTCTCCAGCACCACAGCTCAAAAGCATCTATTCTTCTGTGCTCAGCTTTCCTTATGGTCCAACTCTCACAGCCATACATTACTACTGGAAATACCATCGCTTTGACTATACGGACTTTTATTATACTGCCTAGGTTTGCCATAGCTGTCCTCCCAAGGAGCAAACATCTTTTAATTTCATGGCTACAGTCACCATCTGCAGTGATCTTGGATCCCAGAAATGTGAAGTCTGTCACTACTTCCATGTCTTCCCCTTCTATTTGCCATGGTGTGATGCGGCCGGATGCCATGATCTTAGTTTTTTTGATCTTGAGTTTCAAGCCTACTTTTGCACTCTCTTCTTTCACCCTCAACAAAAGGTTCTTTAGGTCCTCCCCACTTTCTGCCATTAGAGTGGTGTCATCTGCATATCTGAGGTTGTTGATGTTTTTCCTGGCAATCTTAATTCCAGCCTGTGCTTCATCTAGGCCAGCATTCCACATGATGTACTCTGCATATAAATTAAATAAACAGGGTGACAATATACATCATTGTCAAATCCCCTTTCCTATTCTAAACCAATCAGTTGCTCCATATCCTGTTGTGAAAGTTGCTTCTTGACCCTTATATAGGTGTCTCAGGAGACATGTGAGGTGGTCTGGTCCTCCCATCTCTTTAAGAACTTGTCACAGTTTGTTGTGATCCACACAATCAAAGGCTTTAGCGTAGTCAATGAAGCAGAAATAGACCTTTTTCTGATACTCCCATGCTTTCTCCATAATCCAGCGTATGTTGGCAATTTGATATCTAGTTCCTCTACCTCTCTGAACTCAGCTTGAACTTCTGGTAGTTCCTGATCTACATACTGCTGAAGCTTAGTTTGTAGGATCTTTAACATGACCTTCCTGGCATGCGAAATGAGTGCACTGGTGCAATGGTTTGAACATTCCTTGGCATTACCCTTCTTTGGGATTGGAATATAAACGGATCTTTTCCAATCCTGTGGCCACTGTTGCATTTTCCAAATTTGCTGGCATAATGTGTGCATCATTTTAACAGCATCGTCTTTTAGGACTTTGAATAGCTCAACTGGGATACTATCATCTCCGCTTGCTTTGTTGTTAGTAATGCTTTCTAAGGCCCATTTGACTTCACACTCCAGAATGTCTGGCTCGAGGTCAGCAATTTCACTATCATGGTTATCAAGGACATTGAGATCCTTCTTCTGTGTATTCCTCTGTGTATTCTTGCCACCTCTTCCTAATCTCTTCTGCTTCTGTTTGGTCCCTACCATTTTTGTCCTTTATCATGGCCATCTTTGCACAAACCATTCCCTTGATTTCTCCAATTTTCTTGAAGAGATCTCTTTTCCTTCCCATTCCATTATTTTCCTCTATTTTGCATTGTTCCTTCAGGAAGGCCTCCTTATCTCTTTTTGCTGTTCTCTGAAAATCTGCATTCAGTTGGGTGAATCTTTCCTTTTCACCTTTACCTTTCACTTTCCTTCTTTCCTCAGCTATTTATAAAGCCTCATCAGACAGCCACTTTGCTTTCTTGCATTTCTTTTTCTTTGGAATGGTGCTGATTGCTACCTTCTGTACAATGTCATGAACCTCTGTCCATAGTTCTTCAGGCACTCTGTCTATCAACTCTGATTTCTTAAACCTATTCTTCACCTCCACTGTATATTCGTAAGGGGTGTGATCAAGGTCAAACCTGAATGGCCTAATGGTGTCCCCAGTTCTTCAGTTAAAGCCTGAATTTTGCAATGAGTAGCTCATGATCTGAGCCACAGTCAGCTCCAGGTCTTGTTTTTTGCTGACTGTAAGGAGCTTCTCCATCTTTGACTGCAGAGTATATAATCAATCTGGTTTCTGTGTTGCCCATCAGGTGATGTCCATTTGTAGAGTCACCTTTTAGGTTGTTCTCCAAGGCCAAACTTGTCCATTGTTCTGGTAACCTTTTGACTTCCTGCTTTGGCATTCCAGTCCCCTATGATGAGGAGGACATCTTTTTTTGGTGTTAATTCTAGAAGGTGTATAGATCTTCATAGAAATGGTTCACTTCAGCCTCTTCTGCGTCAGTGTTTGGGGGCATAGACTTGGATTACTGTGATATTGAATGGTTTTCCTTGGATACGGACTGAGATCATTCTGTCATTTTTGAGATTGTATCCCATTACTGCCTTCCTCACTCTCTTGTTAACTATAAAGGTCACACCATTTCTTCTACGGGACTCTTGCCTACAGATGTAGTGATCCTCTGAGTTAAATTCACTCATTGCTGTCCATTTTAGTTTACTGATTCCTAAGATGTTGATATTCAGTCTTGCCATCTCTTGTTTGACTACATCCAGCTTTCCTTGATTCATAAGATCTTGCATTCCACATTCCAATGCAGTATTGTTCTTTGCAGCATCGGGCTGTTCTTTCACCATCAGACACATCCACAGCTGAGCGTCCTTTCGGCTTTGGCCCAGCCGCTTCATTCTTTCTGTGGTTACTTGTACCTGCCCTCCGCTCTTCCCCAGTAGCATATTGGCCACCTTCTGACCTGAGGGGCTCATCTTCCAGTGCCATATCTTTTAGCCTTTTGTTACTGTCCATGGGGTTTTCTTGGCAAGGATATTGGAGTGGGTTGCCATTTCCTTCTCCAGTGGATTGTATTTTGTCTGGGTTCTCAGCTGTGGCCTGTCCATCTTGGGTGGCCCTGCATGGCATAGCCTACAGCCTCACTGAACCGCACAAGCCCTCTCGCCATGTCATGGTAGCAATCCATGGGAGAGTTACAGAAGGTAGAGATTAGCTATTAACAAACAACATATATGTATTGTAAATGAAAGGTAGGGGAAAACAGATTGTGTCAATATACCTAAATCTCATTATGACCCCTCTATGGATACTTAGAGCCATGAACAAACAAGACAGATCTTTCTATGAGCCCATGAAAAGCCCCAGGATTGCAGAAAAATCTGAAATCTTAAAATAAATAAATAAAATTTTGAGGGTTAACCCCCTTCCCCCTCCAATAAGGAACAAATACCATCTGAGAGCTCAGTGGCCATTGTGAGGGTTTTTAGTCAACTACCACAGTATTATCAGCCTTCAATCCTTGGTTGTTGTCAGTAAAAACCAGGAAGAGGAAGCAGGCACTTTCTAGAGCTATTTTGGCTTCACAGTCTGCCTTAGTTCCTTACCCCCCACCCCATTTCCTGGAAGGAGGATTTACCAGGGGATAGGCCTAGCAGCATTCACCAGGCAATTTGTTACCATGCAATTTGTGCAGTTCACTCAGGTGTGGCAGTGGCTATGACTTGATGCCACACAACTTGCTGAGCAGCATCCTCCACTACACTTTTGAAACTTGGCCAGGCCAGGTAGTGGCCACCCCGCAACTCATCTGGGTGACTCCCTACTGCAGAGGCTATGAGGGGGAAGGAAGAAAGGGTAGTTGAGAGCCACCATGATATAATGGTCAGAGTGCTCAGACTGAGACCTGGGACACCCAAATTCAAATGCCCACTCTGCCATGGAAGCCCACCGAGTGACCTTGGGTCAGTCACTCTCTATCCACTATATAGTTATCTCAAATCTTTTGTGTGTATCTTATAATGCTGATAACTGTACATTTTAAAAATGTTTTAGATACTATCATGATTTATATGTATTTATTGATATTAATATATCCATATTAATATAATTGTGCACTTGGGGCACAATTATTAATATAACTGTGCAACCTGTGTGGCCTGAGACTGATATATTTAAGGGGCTGTCTCTCCCTGTATGTCCCCTGGCACTCTGTGGATCATCATTTGCTGGTTGTTCCTGGCCCAAGGTACATCTGTTTAGCTTCAACCAGGGCCAGGGCCTTTTCTCCCCTGGCCTGGTGGAACTCACTCCCACTTGAGATGAGGGCCCTGCAGGAACTATATTCCACAGAGCCTGAAAAACAGAGCTGTTCTGCCAGGTCCTTGGTTGAAGTGATGGACCCCCTTTGTCCAAAATCTGGCCTCCCCTGAACCATCCATATATGAAGACAGGTTACTGCTGTTCATATTAACACTGTACATCCAGCATTTCTGGAACCAAGAACTGATATAATGTTATGCCATCTGGATGTTAATGTTTGGATTTAATGTTTTTAAATATTTATTTAAATTATTATTGGACTGTTTCAATTTATTGTCAATCTATTTGTATTAGTTAACTGTCTTAATGGAAGAGTGGGATATAAACCAAACCTAATAAACAAATAAATAACATTATATATTAATATATGTATTATATATTAAAATTAGGCCATGCGAACTATGAAATAGCATTTTTAATGTATGGCTTTTAGATGGGATAAATTGCAATATTTTTAAAAGATAGGCACTTTTCATTTATTTTGGATGAAACATAGAAACCCCTAAATCATAAATACTATTTCTGTGTGTACAAACTTCATGATTCAAAAAACTTAAGAGTTTTATACTTTAGCTTTTGAAACTATGTTCTGTTTTCTTAACCAGTTTTCATGGATAATATCAACTGGTTGCAGTGATGCAAAAAAACAAAGTAACAGTAAAAAAAATCATAATGATGGTTTGTATCAATACATTAACTATAAGGAAATGCATTTTGTAATTTCACAGTTTTCCTTGTTTGTTCTTTTTACAAATATTCCCTATAATAAAAAAAACCCTGTTTTTAGATTCATCTTACCCTTCTCTAACTTGTCTATGATCTATCCTATTACTTCTGGTTCAGACTTCATACCAAGTAGATCTATGGAGCTTTTATTTGGTGTACTATTGATAATACCAACTGACTTGGTATATAACTCACTGTTAAAACTGACAAGTTTTATGCAGCTTGGCTTGTTCAAGAAATAGACTTTGGCAGTCCCTAAGTCAGGTGTCAGTCTCCAGTGTTCTTATGCTCTATCTAACAAGGTATGTTTTCAAGGTTCAGCAGTCTGCTTATAGGCTGTGATAAAAAGGTGCACAGCTCAGAAGCCTGGATCAGGACTTAGATCCATTTCTTCCAACTTGTGAAATCCCCACAGAGCACACACAGATGACCCGTCATTGATGTTGAAATAGTTCTCTCCTTAGTAAACCTCTTGTGCTCACCCACAGCTATGTAGACAGTCCAGCAAACCTCTTTAGTGCTTGCTAATATCTTTCCTTCCTCACTGAAAATTGAAACATTTTAACCTTCTGCAGAGCTTAGAGCATTTATGGCAAGGGGAAGAGACATCCTAACATTTACACCACTCTGCATTCAAGAGCTTTAAATGAAGGTCTGTATATAAATGCAGCTAATGAAATTGGGGACTGGATGGCCTCAAACCATTTAAAGTAATGGCATGAGCAATCTCACTCCATTACTTCTGAGTGGTAGCAATTCACACTAAAGCACTAGTTCCCCGAGGAACAGAGTTGCTCAGACTGAATCTTACTTACAAAAAAGGGCTGAGGAGTTTGTTAAATTGCATACAATCCATCGATTTTAACAGAAGCCTTATGGGCCTTGTGGTTTTGAGACCAATATATAGAACTTTACTCATATTATCTTTTGTAGAACGTATTGTTTTTTTTTTTGTAGGGTACAATGGAGTTTCTTCAGGTTTTAGAAACATATAGCTTCTTTTGTGTGCATGTATGAAAGCCTTTTAATATATTCCTCATTAGAGGTGGGCAGACACTTCAGTGCTTGGCCTGAAAGCACTTTCATTTTTATAAGCATTCATGTTACTTGGAAATGTTTGGACAGTGATGAGCATTTGATGGGATGCTTGTAAATGTATGCATATGCAGGCACAGATGCTTTTTTGCCAGTTCTCCTCCTCCTTAAGTGACAAACCTTAACCTTCAAAGGGTAATGTTACATGTTGTAAAGAGTGGCAATTTTAACAGTGGATGGGCTTTCTTTCCTGTAAAATCTTCCAAGTCTTCCCTATTATCAGTTCCTGCTTGGGTTGGTGAGACCTTTAGTGTTGTGGCCTCCCATATTGATTCGGAGGATAAAAAAACTCCTAAAATCCACATCATCCCCAGTAATCCAGTAAATTCTAAACCTGCAGCAATAGTGCATAAAGATCAGATCACTCATGTAATCATCTGGGAGTAATTGTCCCAAGTAATGTTTTATCAAGTGCACAAGCAGATGAAATCCTAAACAGAGTTACACTCATCTAAATCAATAGAAGTCAATGGACTTAGTGTAACTTGGTAGGATTTCACTTTAAGAGAGTAATGATAAGCTGGTCTACTCAGAATTGTACTCATGTCTATTCAGTGTGACTTAGTCCCAGGAATGTGTTCTTAAGATGACACTGAAAGTGATTATGTATGAACGGATATCTTGAGGTACATCATTTCCTCTAAGACTTCGAACTCCCTAGGCAAAAGAAGAGTTGTCAGTGTCTCTACCTTCGCGGTATGTCAGATTTTCATAGTAATATATTGAAGGAGATCTATGTCAAAACCTGTACCATGTCAAGTAAGAAAAACCAAATAATATATGCCTTTACATTATAACTTCTTGAGTGAATTCAGACTTTTGTGATCAGCTGTGTATTATTTTGACAAGTGTGTTAACTATTCTTTTCCTCTCTCAGTTGTTAACATTTGAGTAGTGGTTGGCACACTGCTTCTGTAGTTCTGCTGAATCAGGTGTTTGGTAAACCAGGACCAGTGCCGGGGTATCATCATTACATTACAGTCTTCCATAATCCCACAACAAACTCAACAGACCAATGATTAGAAACTAGACAATGGGCTGGATCCAGCCAGCTTTCTTAACTAAATCTTTTCCAGTTCCCCTCTCTGATTCAGCACTAGGGATGGGGATGAACCAGCTCACAAATTAAAGTTTATCAACAACAAGCCTTTATTGGCATAAAACAGATTTAGCAGTACAAATAACAATGTAAGTAATATAAAATCCTGGAAAATAGAGTACGCAGGGGAGCTAATGTACATAAAATGAGTAAAATATATGTAATTTCAAATTTAACAAAATTAAATGAATAAAACAAATAAGATATGGTCATTCCAGAGCCAATCTCTGTTGGATTTCCATGGCCTGTTGAAGAAATTCGGCAACCGTTAAAGTTGTCAGAGCAAGTGTAATTTAAAAGTCTGTAGACTTTGCCTGAATCAGCACAGCTCAACATATCTGCTAAAATATCTTTCAAATATATACGACAAATATAATCATAAAGGGGACAATTCAATAATACATGGGAGATAGTTTCGATACATTTGGGATTACAAAGACAATGTCTGGCAGAGTAATCAATCCTGTTAACTCTGCCAAATAAAATAGCAGATGGTAATGCATTGCATCTCGTTAACGAGAAAGCACACCGTTGTTGTGGTGCTTGCAGAGAGGAGAAATATGACGCTAATCTCCCTACAGAAAGAGGAAGTTCAAAATTCAGTGGGGAGCAAGTTCTGTTGGCCAGGCTATATAATGTTTGCATTTCAATATCCAAATTCTAAGCTTAAATTTCAAGAATGCATCTTTTGGGGATAGCATAAAAAGTGAATCTATATCAATGGCTCTGACACAGTGGAGGGAGCAGAAAGCAGGGATTTAAATGTCTTGGAGCCATTCAAACTGCTGCTTTCAGCAGCCACAAATTGCCACAAACTGCATCAAAATTCATTGATATTAAAGTTTATCACAAATTTTGTCCAGATTGTGGTTCATGAAGTGATGTTCATGAACTGAAGAACTGCCACAAACTTCCATGAATTTTGATGCAGTTTGTGGCAATTTGTGGCTGCTGAAAGCAGCAGTTTGAATGGCTCCAAGACATTTAAATGCCTGCTTTCTGCTCCCTCCACTGAGTCAGAGCCATTTCACCCCACACTTTCTGCTCCCTGCCACATTTGGCCATTTAAACCTCTGCTTTCAGCTCTCTACAGAAAGTGGCAGGGAATAGAAAGTGGAAAGTCAAGCCGTTTATCCCCACACACACACACACACACACATGCTTTCTTCTGACTGTCAAAACCAGCGGTTAGCAGAAAGGAGGGGATTAAATGGTTCACTAACCAACACAAACTGGCTTGGTTTGCAAAATGGTGTATCAGTTTGTGGTTCAGGTAGGAACTGTGAACTGAACTGCAAAAATGTGATTTGTGCCCACCCCTATTCAGCTCCCATTCCACAAGGCTTTTGTATATGCAAGTCTCTCAGTAAAGCCTTTATGGTTGTCAAATTAGCTCCTATTTCCTTTTTGACCAGCAGACAAATATATCCAGCATCAAATATATCCACTCCTACTGCATTCATCATAACTTCCCGGCCACTCACCAATCATCCCATTGTATAGTTGTACTCTTTCAGCCAAAATGTAGCAATTGTAAGAATGCCTTCACCCTTCCAAAGATGCCACCATCTGCACATCCTTGCACAAATGTGCTGTCTTCAGAGAAGTAGTAGTAGTAGTAGTGGTGGTGGTGGTGGTGGTGGTTGGATTTATACCCTGCCCCTCACTTGGAGTCTCAGAGCAGCTTAAAATCTCCTTGTAAAATGTAATGTAATGTAAAATTTTATTTATATCCCGCCCTCCCCCGCCGAAGCAGGCTCAGGGCGGCTAACAACACTTCAAGTAAACAATACAGTAATAAAAACATTAAATTCACATTAAAATTCACATTAAAATCAGTCAATAATCGATAATTAATTAAAACATTCCTAAATCAACACTGGCGGTAAACGTTATTAATCTGGCGGTAAACATTAATTCAGTTATTGGTGAACGCCTGTTTGAAGAGGGCGGTCTTGCAGGCCCTGCGGAACTGGTCTAAGTTCCGCAGGGCCCGCACCTCCTCTGGGAGTTGGTTCCAGAGTTGTGGGGCTGCAACGGAAAAGGCCCGAGTGCGGGTGCTTTGAAGTTTAACTTCTTTTGGCCCAGGGATATTCAGTCTGCTTTTCCCCACTGACCTCAGTGCTCTCTGGGGCTCATATGGGGAGAGACGGTCCCTCAGGTAGGTCGGTCCTTGGCCATATAGGGCTTTAAAGGTTATGACCAGCACTTTGTACTGGATCCGGTATACGATTGGCAGCCAGTGCAGTCCGCGCAGCCCCGGCCGTATATGCTCCCATCTTGGGAGACCGAGTAACAGCCTGGCCGCCGCGTTCTGCACTAGCTGCAGCTCCCGGGTCCGGTACAGAGGCAGCCCCATGTAGAGAGCGTTACAGTAGTCCAGTCTTGAGGTGGACAGTAGTCCAGTAGTCCAGTCCTTCCTTCCTCACCCCACAACAGACACCCTGTGAGGTAGGTGGGCCTGAGAGACCTCTTTAAGAACTATTCTTGAGAGAACTGCTCTGAGAGAACTGTGACCCAGGGTCACCCAGCTTGCTGCATGTGGAGGAGTGAGGAATCAACCCTGTTTCTCCAGATTAGAGTCCACCGCTCTTAAGCACTACACCAAACTGAGTGAATAATTCTTATTATATTTCTAACCAACCTTGAGTCACAATGAGAAAGATGGACTGTAAATCAAGTTAATAATAATTATGCATATACTGCTTTCCTCTTGAGGAATCTAAGAAGTTGGGGTCTAATAGCAAACACAGATTGCCTTTCTGAACAGTATATACTGTATTTTTTTTAAAATATTTTTTTAACAGTATATACTGTATTTTTTTTTAAAATAAAGTTTTATATCTTACCCTTTTCCCCACTGAAGACTCAAATGTCTCACCCCTCAATGTAATTATACAAATAAACAGTCAACAACAAAAAGAACACTGAATATGTGATTCTAGGGTTGCCAATCCCCAGCTGGGAGCAGGGGATCTCCTGGTTTGGAGGCCCTCTCCCTGCTTCAAGGTTATCAGAAAGTGGGGGGAGGAATGTCCTCTGAGCACTATATTAAACCCTATGGGTATAATGGAGAATTGATCCATGGGTAACTGGGGCTCGGGGGGGGGGCATTTTTTGAGGCAGAGGCAGCATATTTTCAGCTTAGCACCTGATGCCTCTCCTCCAACCCCCCCCCCCGCCAAAGTTACAAAAAATTGGACCAAGGGGTCCAATTCTATAAGTCCCAAAAGAAGGTGTCCTCTTCTCCATTATTTCCAATGAAGGGAAGGCATTTAAAAGGAGTGTGGTGGCCAGAACTCCCTTTGGAGTTCAATTATGATTGTCATACCCATGCTCCTGACTCCACCACCAGTCTCCTGGCTCCACCCCCAAAGTCCCTGATATTCTATTAGATGCTAGAAAACAAAAAAGGGCTCTTTTCTTATGTTCAAAGTAAGAAAAAGAGCGAGGCCATGGTAGGCCCCTTGTGGGGACAGGAAAATGAAATTGTAACAGGTGATAAAGAGAGGGCAGCACTGCACAATTCCTACTTTTTCTCAGTCTTCTCTTAAGAGGCAAATGGTGCTCAACATGGCAAAAAACCAGAACACATGATGAGGGAAGAGAGTTGCTGCCTATGATCAGTAAAGGGGTACTACATAAACATTTACTTTTTTAAAATGAAACATAAGTCCTTGGGGCCTGATGAACAGCATCCCAAGAATACTAAAAGAACTTGTAGACATAATTTCTGAGCCTCTGGCCATTATTTTTGAGAATTTTTGGAGAACAGGTGAGGTGCCGGAAGATTGGAGGTGGGCAAATGTTGTCCCCATCTTCAAGAATGTGGAAAAGGATGATCTGAGTAACTACCAACTTAAGAACATAAGAACATAAGAGAAGCCATGTTAGATCAGGCCAATGGCCCATCCAGTCCAACATTCTGTGTCACACAGCGGCCAAATATATATATATATATATATATATATATATATATATATATATATATATATATATATATATATATATATACACACACACACACACACACACACACACACACACACACACTGTGGCTAATAGCCACTGATGGACCTCTGCTCCATATTTTTATCTAACCCCTTCTTGAAGGTGGCTATGCTTGTGGATGCCACCACCTCCTGTGGCAGTGAATTCCACATGTTAATCACCCTTTGGGTGAAGAAGTACTTCCTTTTATCCGTTTTAACCTGTCTGCTCAGCAATTTCATCGAATGCCCACGAGTTCTTGTATTGTGAGAAAGGGAGAAAAGTACTTCTTTCTCTACTTTCTCCATCCCATGCATTATCTTGTAAACTTCTATCATGTCACCCCTCAGTCGACGTTTCTCCAAGCTAAAGAGCCCTAAGCGTTTCAACCTTTCTTCATAGGGAAGGTGTTCCAGCCCTTTAATCATTCTAGTTGCCCTTCTCTGGACTTTCTCCAATGCTATAATATCCTTTTTGAGGTGCGGCGACCAGAACTGCACACAGTACTCCAAATGAGACCGCACCATCGATTTATACAGGGGCATTATGATACTGGCTGATTTGTTTTCAATTCCCTTCCTAATAATTCCCAGCATGGCGTTGGCCTTTTTTATTGCAAACGCACACTGTCTTGACATTTTCAGTGAATTATCTACCATGACCCCAAGATCTCTCTCTTGGTCTGTCTCTGCCAGTTCACACCCCATCAACTTGTATTTGTAGCTGGGATTCTTGGCCCCAATGTGCATTACTTTGCACTTGGCCACATTGAACCGCATCTGCCACGTTGACGCCCACTCACCCAGCCTCAACAGATCCCTTTGGAGTTCCTCACAATCCTCTCTGGTTCTCACAACCCTGAACAATTTAGTGTCATCCGCAAATTTGGCCACTTCACTGCTCACTCCCAACTCTAAATCATTTATGAACAAGTTAAAGAGGATGGGACCCAGTACCGAGCCCTGCGGCACCCCACTGCTTACCGTCCTCCACTGCGAAGACTGCCCATTTATACTCACTCTCATCAACTTATCAGCTTATCAACTTATCAGCCTGATGTCTATACCTGGAAAATTTTTAGAGCAAACCATCAAACAGTCAGTCCTTGAGCATTTAGAAAGGATGGCTATGATTACTAAGAGCCAGCATGGTTTTCTCAAGAACAAGTCATGTCAGACTAAACTAATCTCTTTTTTACAAAGAAGTTACTACCTTGCTGGATCAGGGGAATGCTGTAGACATAGCTTATCTTGATTTCAGTAAGCGTTTTGATAAGGTTCCACATAATATTCTTGTTGACAAGTTGGTAAAATGTGATTTGGATCCTATTAGTGTTAGGTGGATTTGTAACTGGTTGACAGATCATACCCAAAGAGTGCTTGTTAATGGTTCGTCGTCCTCTTGGAGAGGAGTGATGAGTGGAGTTCCTCAAGGATCTGTCCTGGGACTTTTGTTCAATGTTTTTTATCAATGATTTGGATGAAGGAATGCTTATTAAATAGGAAGGAATGCTTATTAAATTTGCAGGTACTAAATTGGGAGGGGTTGCAAATACAGTCAAAGTCAGAGTTAGGATACAGGATGACCTTGGCAGGCTGGAAAACTGGGCTAAAACAAAATGAATTCTAAAGGGGATAAATGTAAAGTTCTGCATTTAGGTAGGAAAAATCAAATGAATAATGATAGGATGTCTTGGCAGTAGTATGTGCAAAAAGGATCTAGGGGTCTTCGTGGTCCATACAGTGAACATGAGTCAGCAGTGTGATGCAGTAAAAGGGAAATGCGATTTTGGGCTGTATCAACAGATGTATAGTGTTCAGATCTCATGAAGTGATTGTATTGCTTTATTCTGCTCTGGTTAAACCTCACCTAGAGTATTGTGTTGAGTTTTGGGCACCACATTTTAAGAAGGATATAAACAAGTTGGAAGGTGTCCACAGGAGGCAATGAAGATGGTGAGGGGTCTGGAGATCAAGTCCTGCGAGGAAGGGTTGGAAGGAGCTAGGTAAGTTTATCCTGGAGAGGAGATGACAGAAAGGTGATATGATAACCATCAAATACTTGAAGGAGTGTCATATAGAGGGTTGTGTGGAGTTGTTTTCTATTGCCTCAGAAGATCACACCAGAACCAGTGGATTGAAATTAAATCAAAAGAGTTTCTGACTTTCCTGACAGAGTGGTTCCTCAGTGGAACAGGCTTTCTTGGGAGGTGATGGGCTCTGCTTCTTTGAAGGTTTTCAAACAGATGCTAGATGGCCATCTCTCAGCAATGTAGATTCTTTGAACTTAGGCAGCTCATGAGAGGGAGGGCAGGAAGAGTTGCATAGGCTCTTGGCAACCCTTGGCATTGGACTTGGCAACCCTAAAGTTGCATCAGTGCTTAGTTCTTCTGGATCCTTCTTACACACCCAAGGAAATGCTGATTTCCACTTTGGGGTGAGACAGCTATTTTCTGCAGGCCAATTTGGCCAGGAATCCATCTTTTGGGCATGGAACAGGGGTCACTGTGTGGGGGGAGGTATTTGCAAATTTCCAGCATTGTACGGGGGGTTGGACTAGATGACCCTGGAGATCCCTTCTACTTTTATGATTCTATTATTCTTCACAGTGCTTTTCTAAGCAAAGGAACACCCTTCTAAAAATATGATTTGTAAAAGGCCTCCAAAAGATCTAACTTTGCTCAGGATGGCACTATCAGTGTGTTGAGGAGCACATCAATGAAATACTGGACTGGAGCTAGTATTGTGTTAGTTGTATCATAAAATATTAATTTGTCCCAGAAATATTAATTTATACATAGACTAATCTGTGCTTTGGTATATTGAGGATACTTTGGTCTAAAACAGAGTTTCAATTCAAAATATACTAAAGAGCTTACCTAGAATGTTAGATACCAAAAGTCACACATTTACATATGCTTTTATATTGGCAAATCAAAAATGATGTGTACAATATGAATTACAGTGTAGGCATTCACCTAAGAATTGTAACAAAAGGAATTGTAATTTAAGATCTATCTATCTATCTATCTATCTATCTATCTATCTATCTATCTATCTATCTATCTATCTATCTATCTATCTATCTATCTATCTATCATCTATCTATCCTAAATTAAAAATATATATCTCCTAAATTAAAAATAACAAGTAGCACACTGTCTTTTTTTTTTTGCCTGTACTGAAACCTTCAAAGTCAACACACACTGTTTTCTTTTCTTTTCTAAACTGTATGTGCCTTTGAATTTCAACTTCTCTGCTTGCACTCCGAAATGGAGAATTGGCTGTTAGAAAACATTTCAGTAGTATTTTCAGACAGAACCTTGAGTTTTGCCTTCATTGAATTAAATGCACAAAGCTGGAACAAAATGAGATATAAATAGTTCTTCCAAAATAGTATTTTCTGTTTTCTTGTTTTTGCAAAAAAGAAAACTCCCAAACAAAGATAGGTGGATGGGAAAACAACCAGAAATCATCTGTCACCACCTCTGGAGAGCCAGTTTGGTGTTGTGGTTAAGTGTGAGGACTCTCATCTGGGAGAACCAGGTTTGATTCCGCACTCCTCCACTTGCACCTGCTAGCATGGCCTTGGGTCAGCCCTGGCAGAGGTTGTCGTTGAAAGGGCAGCTGCTGTGAGAGCCCTCTCCAGCCCCACCCACTTCACAGGGCGTCTGTTGTGGGGGAGGAAGGTAAAGGAGATTGTGAGCCGCTCTGAGACTCTTCGGAGTGGAGGGCAGGATATAAATCCAATATCTTCTTCTTCATCATCTCTAACGATATGAGTCTACAGTTTGCCCTGGAAAATGGTATATGTATTTTGCTAATTTTTATTTCAGATGATTATCCCATGCTTGAAACGTTGATTAACCTGCATTGTGCATATTTTTATTGCCTATGTCCTAAGGAATTTGAAGCTTGGATCTCTAGTTAGGGTTGCCAGGTCCCTCCTAGCAACCAGTGGAAGATGAGGGGACTTACAGGAGGAGGAAGGCCCAAACCATGTCCCAGCATCACACAAGAAGTGAGTAATTAAACTGTGATGTTTTGGTGATGCTCTGGTATTTGGGCAAAAATTCTATGGTAAAAAATGGCTTCTATCAGAGTTTTTGTCCAAATACCAGAGTGTTGCTGGGATGACATCACTTCTTGGGTGATACTGGCAATGAAGTTTGGGCCTTCTTCTTTCTACTGTGGCTTCAGCGAGATGAGAATTCCAGTCTCCTATCAGCTCATCCAGTGCGGTGCAGGAGGACTGCAGATCCCGCAGATCATCTAGCAATAAAGTTGCTTGCAGGGCTGATAAGATCCCTGGATGGGCCGATTCTACCTTCTAGGCCATATGTTTGACATCCCTGCTCTAAATAGACTGAAGATAAATCAAGATAATGGGTAATCTCTGATGCCTGCTTTCTTTCCTTCTGACCTCTTTTCTGTCCTGTTGCTGGTTGTATGCTAGTGGGGGCTTTGGGAGGCATTTCTGGAGGGGGTGGGGACATTTCTTTCTGGAGGGGAGAGAGAGTAGTGGCCACCAGTGGCCACTCTTGAGGGTGGGGCTTGGGGCTGGGCTTTCCCCACCAGCATACTGGCTGGCAGCAGGCAGGAGCCTGTGAAGTTCCCCACCTGGAGTCTGGCATCCCTATGGTAGACAGATGTCAAGTTCAGAGAAAAAATATTTGCACAGCAATTTTGTTTGCTTGATTCTGTTACATGATATGGCCAAGGAAACCCTTGTCTGTCACTTCACATCAGCATTGCTAAAGCATAAGGAGTCTCAGACAAGAGTAACTTTGTATGGACCCCCAGGAAAAGTGTTGAGATTGTGTAGTTGACATTTGCATGATTAAAACACTACTGATTTCCTGAAAAAGGACAATAGATTGAGTTGCTATCACATTAAAAGAGCTAGAATGGGTTTTGATGGCTTTATTTGTTCTGACTTAGTGTTTTTAACAGTCTTTATATATGCTGTAGCCTAACTACATGTGATGTTGGGGTCAGGGAACAATTTTTGCTTTTTCTATTTCTTTGGAATAGTATGATCTTTCTATTGTAATGAAAAATTAAAACCATGTTTAACATTAAAAAAATATTCTATTATGGTTATTCTTTTTCTATGACGCTAGCACATTTCTCATAGAAATTACTGTGAATTAAGATTTGGCTGTGGGGAGGCATGTGAGGGTACTCTTTTATCATGAAAGATCTAATCAAGTGGCTTTTCCACAAGGAAACACTTCTAGATTGGTTCTTTGGCAACTCATATTGAGCTAGAATCATACTCTACGGCTCAGTGCAATTAAAGTGCATATAGACAATTACAAAAATGGCTACTGTAGGTTTGGGGATTAACATTATATTGAAGCACTGGGATATTAGATTTCACTATTGCTGTGAATTGTCTTTGCTGAATCAAATTGTTGTTGTTAACTCTGACATTGGTTTAATTGCTGATTCTAAAACTTAGATTCTGAATTTAACTAAAAACCTGTTCAATACATTTGGAATTTAGCCCCCCTCCCGTCCCTTCATGATATGTGAAACTTGATTTTAAAATCCATGTTTCAGTAGGGCTGCCAGCTCTGAGTTAGGAAAAACCTGGAGATTTTTGGGATGGAGCCTGGGGAGGGCAGAGTTTGGGGGGGGGTGGAGATCTCAGCAGTGTATAAAGCCATAGAGTCCTCCCTCTAAAGAATTCTCCAGAGGTCATCTGGAAATCAGCTGTAATAACAAGAGATCTCTAGGTATCACATGGAGGTTGGCAACCCTGTGTTTCAAATATTCCATTGTAGTTTTGGAATGATGTAAAAATGTTGTGGTTTTGAATCTGTGAAAATGACTATGAAAATGTATGAAAATTTGTCATAAACTGTGAATATCAGACATACTTTGTGGTATCTCTGCATGGACAGTATATTCTATGTGAGACAGAATGCAGGCATTGGTTAACCTAGGTTGCTTTCCCCAATCATCCATTGTTGTACTTTAGTATCGTGTTTTAAACTGAGAATACCAGTGCCGTACTTTACAGACTCAAAGATATTCCTGTTCACAGGGCCTTTTTTGTAGAAAAAGCCCAGCAAGAACTTACTTGCATATTAGACCACACCCCCTGATATCACTATTGATTCACACAGGACTTTTTTGTAGAAATGCCCAGCAGGAACTTATATGCATATCAGGCCACACCTCCTGATGCCAAGCCAGCCGGGACTGCATTCCTGTGCATTCCTGCTAAAGAAAAAGCCCTTCCTGTTCATCAAGAGTAATAAAAAGCAAACCTTCATACCACAGGTTAAGGCTCTTGAGTCACTTCAGTTCAGGAGTCTCTCTTGAGTTTGAATGCTATCAGGTTAGGCTACATGTTTGTGGTATTTCACTATGCAAATATTTGTGTGTATTTTATTTCTGTGATTTAATGTGTTGTATACAGTAAGTCACAGAAGTGAGTATACCCCCTCACATTTTATAAATGAGTATATCTTTTCATGTGACAACGTTGAAGAAATGACACTTGGCTACAATGTAAAGTAATGAGTCTACAGCTTGTATAACAGTGTAAATGTGCTGTCCCCTCAAAATTACGCAACACACAGCCATTAATGTCTAAACTGCTGGCAACAAAAGTGAGTACACCCCTAAGTGATAAGGTCCAAATGGGGCCCAAGTAGCTGTTTTCCCTCCCTGGTGTCATGTAGGGTTGCCAAGTCCAATTCAAGAAATATCTGGGGACTTTGGGGGTGGAGCCAGGAGACTTTGGGGGTGGAGCCAGGAGACATTGGGGCGGAGCCAGGAACAAGAGTGTGACAAGCATAACTGAACTCCAAGAGAGTTCTGGCCATCACATTTAAAGGGACAGCACACCTTTTTAAATGTCTTCCTTCCATAGGAAATAATGAAGGATAAGGGCACCTTCTTTTGGGGCTCATAGAATTGGACCCCCTGGTCCAATCGTTTTGAAATTTGGGGGATACTTTGGGGAGAGGCACTAGATACTATATTGAAAATTTGGTGCCTCTACCTCAAAAAACAGCTCCCCCAGAGCCCCCGAAACCTCCAGATCAATTCCCCATTATACCCTATGAGAAGACGTTTCCCTCTCCACCCCCCTCCCCCTCCCTCCGCCCCCCCCCCCCCGTTTCTGGGAAATCTGATGCAGGGGACAGAACTCACTCACCTCCGGAGGTGCAAAGGCACATGGTCCTTTGGGGGCGTGGCTGGGCTCCCCTCCCTTCACCGGCCAGCTGACTGGGGGCGGGAAGCAGCCTGAGAAAACGGAAGAGCTCTGGCTGCTGCGATCGGGGCTGGGTGGGAAGGGCTGCCGTTCTCCCCCCTCCCCTCCCCCCGCTTTCCCTTTTATGGCCAGCGGGGGGAGGAGGCTCCAAATCGGGAGTCTCCAGGCCTAGCGGGGGATTTGGGAACCCTAGTGTCATGTGACTCGTTAGTGGTACAAGGTATTAGATGTGAAGGAGGAGCAAGTTATCACTCTCACTGCCTCATACTGGTCACTGGAAGTTCCACATGGCACCTCATGGCAATGAACATTCTGAGGATCTGAAAAAATGAATTGTTGCTCTATCTAAAGATTGCCTAGGCTATAAGAAGATTGTCAAGATCCTGAAACTGAGCTGCAGCACGGTGCCAAGACCATACAGCAGTTTAACAGGACAGGTTCCACTCAGAACAGGCCTCGCCATGGTTGACCAAAGAAGTTGAGTGCCCATGCTCAGCGTCATATCCAGAGGTTGGCTTTGGGAAATAGATGTATGAGTGCTGCCAGCATTGCTACAGACGTTAAAGGGGTGGGGGGTCAGCCTGTCAGTTCTCAGACCATACGCTGCACGCTGCATCAAATTGGTCTGCAGGGCTGTCGTCCCAGAAGGAAACCTCTTCTAAAGATGATGCACAAGAAAGCCCGCAAATGGTTTACTGCAGACAAGCAGACTAAGGACACAGATTTCTAGAACCATGTCTTGTGGTCCAATGAGACCAAGATAAATTTATTTGGTTCAGATGGTGTCAAGCGTGTGTGGCGGCAACCAGGTGAGGAGTACAAAGACAAGTGTGTCTTGCCTACAATCAAGCATGGTGGTGGGAATGTCATGGTCTGGGGCTGCATGAGTACTGCCGGCCGGCACTGGGGAGCTACAGTTCATTGAGGGAACCATGAATGCCATCATGTACTGTGACATACTGAAACAAAGCATGATCCCCTCCCTTCGGAGACTGGGCCACAGGGCAGTATTCCAACATGACAACGACCCCAAACACACCTCCAAAATGACCACTGTCTTGCTAAAGAAACTGAGGGTAAAGGTGATGGACTGGCCAAGCATGTCTCCAGACCTAAACCCTATTGAGCATCTGTGGGGCATCCTGAAATGGAAGGTGGAGGCGTGCAAAGTCTCTAACATCCACCAGCTATGTGACATCATCATGGAGGAGTGGAAGAGGACCAGTGGCAACCTGTGAAACTCTGGTGAACTCTATGCTCAAGAGGGTTAAGGCAGTGCTGGAAAATAATGGTG
Organism: Heteronotia binoei; assembly: GCF_032191835.1. Classification (NCBI taxonomy): domain Eukaryota; kingdom Metazoa; phylum Chordata; class Lepidosauria; order Squamata; family Gekkonidae; genus Heteronotia; species Heteronotia binoei. The sequence continues at coordinate 119,383,793 of NC_083227.1, read as the reverse complement.
GCCACACAAAATATTGACACTTTGGGCCCCATTTGGACATTATCACTTAGGGGTGTACTCACTTTTGTTGCCAGCAGTTTAGACATTAATGACTGTGTGTTGTGTAATTTTGAGGGGACAGCGCATTTACACTGTTATACAAGCTGTAGACTCACTACTTTACATTGTAGCCAAGTGTCATTTCTTCAGTGTTGTCACATGAAAAGATATACTTAAATATTTACAACATGTGAGGGAGTGTACTCACTTCTGTGACATACTGTATATATGTTCTGGGGTAATATAAAAAAGTGTATGAAAAGTTATTTTATATTCATTTGCATTTGTATATGGAGAATACATTTTTCCTCTTAGAAAAACTAAAATGAATTCCAAAGTTGTTTAAAACTTAAGTAGTTATACCTTCCTTTCAACCAGTGCAAATTTATTAACAGAACAGCTTTTTAAACAAGAAGCAATTGAAAAAATGGAATATTTTCATGTTCCAAAATTTTGTTTCTAAGAGGTTTTTCAGTGTGACTTTGTAATGCATTCATATTTTAATTTCAGTTGCACTGAGTATTGTACATTAGTGGGAACATTCAACATGCTTCTGTTTGACAGCATCATTTTAAATGCTTGCAAAGAATTCTCTGTTTTTATTTTGGCAGAGCATTTATATTCTTTCTTCTAATGGAACTGTGATTGATCTCTTCCAGTTTGCAGAACTGGAACACATGCATTACTAACACATGCATTACTAAGAAGTTTCTAACAAAGTTAAAAATTCCATAGAGTGATGCGATCAAATCTTGTTAAGAATAAATGCATATGCTTTCACAGTTGTACTTAAAATAACTAGATACTCTAGTTTTCAACATACTTCAGAATGAGAACTCTCAAGACATCCAAAGTAAAATAGACTTTTTGTGTATTATGGGTTAGCTGCTTTTCTGGAAGTGTAAGACACCATCAGGCATACTGCTGGGCACTTTAAAGCTGCATTTCTGTTCCTCCATTCCTCCAAGAATCTAATAGTAGTGTATATGGTTCTTTCCTCCCCCCCCCCCCCAAACCTGTAAGGGTGGGTTAGGGTGAATGTCTAAGTTCCATGGCAAGAGAGGATTTGAACGCTTTGTTCTAGTCTGTAACTATAACCACTGAATCATACTGCTCTGTTCCTCTGCTCTGAGTGCAAAGAGAACAAAGCAACCAAGGAAGCAGCAAGAAGCAGCTGCTGCCCTAGGAAAGGTGGGTAAGTAGGCAATGTTAATAGTTGTTTGGAACCATTGGCATGAGAAACATCCAAGACACTACTTGCTCCATTGCCCATTTGCCCAGGTCACTGGAACCTCTTGTCTGGGTTGAGGACAGGTCTATCTGACACTGTTTTTTTAGTGCTTTCTTTCCCTCCTCCAATATCTCTGGTTGTACTATTGCAGTGGTACCTTTTATAACACAATAAATTTGTTGCTCTTCATTTACCATATTGTTCTTCCCAGGAATGCATATTTGCTGGCAAAATCTAACAAATAAACAAAGATTTTAAGTTACAAAAGTATATTGAATTAATTTAATCAGATTTTAATTTTTATCCTTACATCATGTCTGTTGCATTTGAAGTCTGTTCAGGGAAGTTTATTAGCTCACAAACAGTTAAACAGAAAGGATGCATGCACTGTAACTTTCTACCGGTTACTGTTAGTCCTCTATGGACTTTGATGGATTTGTCCTCTATGACATTATGCTCCCAGTCAAATCTTCCTTAAAGATCCAATGTGACTTATTTCCTTCCACGTATATACAAATTGGATTTCAACTAAAATGATATTAGAAAAGACCCCATCTCTTAGGCTGCGGTCAGACTACAGGCTTGGCGTGGTCTGGCCACACCTCTAATTGCACTGGTTGAAGTAGTAGTGGGAAGATTTGATCAGGCAACACACCCTGAGGAGGCTTCACTGCATGCTCAATTGTCCAGATTAGTACTGTGTGTCAACCTCAGAGAGCACTGTCTGGTTGGTTTTCTTAAAATGTTATGGGTGCACATGCACTTTTGTGTATATTGCCAACAGCTCTTGGGAGGGGGGGTGGGGATAGTGGTGGAGATGTTCACAATTCCCAATCAGCTTCAGTTCCCATTAAGGAAGTTCAGACATCTGAGAATGTGGGGCAAAAGCACTGACATCCATAAAGACTAGACTTTCCCTGGTGCCTAATAACTCTGCTTTGAAGGAAGTCAGAATGGGGTGCCAACTGACTGGGGAATGAAGGGAAGATGTCACTGTGTGTGCACTTTAAATCCCCAAGGGAACAACAACAACATTGGATCAAACTGCTCATCTGACTGCAGTCTTAGCTTAAGTCTTCTGCCTGCATGGGAATAATTCTGACAACCCTTCTGGGTCCTTGTAAGGATTTCTCACATAATGTCTGTCATGTATAGGAAACCCTCAACAACTGTTATATAAGTGCTCAATTAATATTGGATGTTTCAAGAACATCATGGGATCCTTGGATCAGACTGAACTAGAATCAAAATAGCATAGTGGTGATGGGTCCTTAAGGATAAGTATCTGGAGCATGCAGCATCTTTAAACAGATGGTAGATAGCTTAGGTATATGGCTTTTGTTTCTCTATGGAACTGATTATCATCATACAACAACAGTGGGAATTGTGATCTTTATGATATCCATGAGAACCACTCATAAAGAAATAATCTGGTTTTTAAAAAATCTTAGTTGTACTCATGCTATGTTCTCTTTCCTTTTGCTCACTATGAAATGCTGCTCTTGAAGACACTATGCTACAATTACAGTAGAAGCACATAAACTGTAGAAAAGCTTGATAGTTAGAATAGCTTCCATAAATTTACTACTCTGCATGAGAGCAGTAAACGTGGAAAATCTTAGTGTTGTGATAATGATCATATACAGTTAATAAAAAGTGATTGTAAGTTAAATGTCAATTGAATATTAAAATCATTTTATTGAAGATAGATCAGCATGCACTCTTCAGGGAGCTGTCTAAATGTGTTCTAAATCAAAAGTTATATAAACACACAGTGCAGTGCTGGAATGTAAAGTGATAATTAAATTGATAATTTAAATTTTACTTAATTAAACTATCTCCTTTAGCAACCTCCCCTTTTCAGGATTAATGCAGACATTTTTAACCTGTTGAGGCAAATATTTGGTTTTTGTAGCACCAACTTTAATCATAACTTTGATTTTCTTTTAAAGCTTCTATCAGATACCATAGAATTTAGGACAATTAAGTTTGGGAAATGTAGTATTAGATGTCAAAGGAACTCAGAATATTTGGTTGCTTTTTACCATGTACTTCCGAATCATGGAACTCTATCCTGTATTACTCTGTTCAGAAATATTACCACGCAGTTGTTTCCAGTGCAGCGGTAAGCATGTACTATTCAGAACCTTGTTTTTCATATGAGATTTATTTTCAGAAGTTTTTTTCTACTGAATCCTAAACTGTTTTGTAAAACATAACACATGGTGAGTTTGCAGTTTGCCATAAGAGGATCCCTGTTTCCCATAAACTAACAAATTCTTTTTGATAGCCTTTATTCTTTATAAACCAAGCAAGTACAGTAATAAGTAATTATAGCTGCAACAACAATAATTACAAAGCCATATCCCAGAAAAGATACACAAAAAATTATCAAAGTTAACAATGTCATTTTTAGAGAGCAATTGCATCTACCAGCAAGGAGCCTATCTCTATGAATGTTTTTGCCATAGAGTCCAAACTGATATGATCAATAAACCACATAATGTACAGCAGAATCTCAGCCACACTGAAAGAAGTGGACAAAGGTGGAGTCATTGTCATCATGAATAGATCAGAGTACATCAAGGAAGCTCAAAGACAACTCTCAAATACTTCTTTCAAACAACTGGACTTAGACCCCACACAGGAATATGGAAAAGAACTAAAGGAATTACCACTGTACATTCAGGAACAAATCCTTTCAGACACACCACAGAAACCTTGAACAGGTACCTTTTATCTTTTACCCAAAATACACAAACCTGGCAACCCAGGACACCCCATTGTCTCAGGGATAGGCAGTACCACTGAGCTGGTATCTGGATATATGAACTCTAGTCTAAGATCCTAAGCCACCAGTGCTCCCAGTTATGTTCGCGATACCACAGATTTTCTGAGGAAAATACAATCTTAGAGCAAACTTCCAGAGAACACTATCTTAGCCACCATGGATGTGGAATCTCTGAATACCAACATCCAACACCAAGATGGATCACAAGCCATAATTTCTGACAAAAAAAGGCTGACTTTGCCACCAAACTGTGCCATTTTGTTCTCACCCATAACCACTTCAAATCTGGTGATGAACTGTTCTTCCAGATCAATGGTACACCCATGGGCACCCACATACCCTCACAATATGCTAACATCTTTATGGCTGCCTGGGAGCAATGCTTCCTAGATTCCCATTCACTCATACCTTTCTTATACCTGTGCTACATTGATGACATTTTTATTGTCTGGACACCTGGTAAAGAAGCCATGGATGCATTCCACCAGACATTCAATGACTTTCACCCTATCATCAACCTGACAATGAACCAATCTATGCAAGAAATACATTTTCTGGACACTACTATAAAAATACACAATGGACACATAGACACCACCTTATACCAGAAGCCTATTGATCAACAAACATATATACATGCCTCCAGCTACCATCTCAAACATACCAAATGATCCACTGTATACAGTCAGGCTCTATGCTACAGCCATGCATTTGCTCCAATCCTATTGGCAGAGATTCTCACCGGAAGGATCTACAACAAACCTTTTTGGAACTAATACCCACCAGATGAAGTCAGGAAACCGATTAACAAAGCCAGAATGATACCCATAGAAAACCTGTTAAAAGACAGGCCCAAACAAGACAATAACAGAACATCACACACAACTCTCAACTCAAAACAGTTCAACGCATTGTCAATGACTTACGATCTCTATTGGATAGTGACAGCTCTCTTTTAAAAGTACTGGGGGCAAACCCTTTTTTGTGCACAGACAGCCCCCAATCTCAAACAACTCCTCACCTACAACAATACAACATCTCATTTGAGCATGGAAACTGATACCAGAGCTTGCAATAAACCCAAATGCCAATTTTGCTGTTACATACACCCAGACAACACAATCACTGGACCTCACAGCATTAACTACACCATCTCAGGCTCATTCACTTGTTCATTTTCCAACATTATATATGCCATTAAATGCCAACAATGCCCTTCAGTTCTCTACATAGGGCAAACAGGACAAACCCTATACCAGAGGTGGCCAAACTTGCTTAACGTAAGAGCCACATAGAATAAATGTCAGATGTTTGAGAGCTGCAAGACATGAACATGGCTGGACTCGCTCTGGGCCCCCAGTTTCCAAGACACTGAGCATGCCCCTGTTCGATTCACTGTGCAATTATATATAATTACACATACAGAGAGAGAGAGCATCAAACAAGAACACAAGCAGCCTTGAGCTGCTGGCCCAACATCTTATTTATTTCAATGTTTAACTGATCTTTGATGAACTACTAGATAACCAGAACTCTTTCCTGATTTTTTTCTTGAAAATGATATGTTTTGGGAAGCATTCTCCATTTCCCTGAAATGGAAATGAATGAGAGAGGGAGGGGGAGAGGAAAAGAGAGATGGGAGGGAGGGTGGAAAAGAAAGCAACTTTAACTTTAAATGCATTCTCCAAGCCCCCCACACCAACTGGCTTGGCTTGGGGAAGGGATTTAAAGAGACAAATGTCTTTTCCAAGCCAGCCAATGGGGCGGTGGGGGCTTCATGAGCTGCACAATATGTGTAAAAGAGCCACATGTGGCTCCTGAGCTGCAGTTTGGCCACCCTGCCCTCCTGATCTGACATCAGGAATTACATAACTGAGAAACCTGTAGGAGAACATGTGAGGAAAAGCCCCCTACTTTTCATACATGTGAACATCATGATCACCAGCATGGTTGCCAGGGTGCCTGGAGATTTGACTCTCACACCTCTGCTCTAAGAAGTGGACTTTGCTTACAGTTTCTAAGGCAGCTTTGCAGTCTACATCTCTGAAGAGTGTTAGCCAGAACTACAGACATGCTCCAGCTGCTCCTTGTGTGCCCAGTCTTGGCCACTGCAGTGGAAGAAGCCAGGCTACCATGTTTCCAGCCTGGCTCCATGGACCTAAAGCTAACAACAGCAGAATCCATCTTGCTTTCCTGATCCAAGCATACCCTGCCAGGCTGAACTCATTCCTTCTTAGTGGGAAAGTCACACGTACACACCCTGAGCCTGCAAGCAACCCATCTGTTTTATGAATGGATTAATAGCTCCACTGTTGATCCTAATTGCTCAGCAATACCAGAACAATAAATCTTGCCCAGCAGAAGATGAGAAAGAGGAAGGACATCTCCTGTCTCCATCAAGTCTTTTGTCTACACCGGGTGGTACCTAGGCCAGCATTTGATTCCCTATTGTCACCTTCCCAGCTAATCCCATTTAATCTTAAGTATCCAGCCATTTCCATTCTCACCCTAGTCTAATACCTTGGAGCCGCCCCAGGCAGCATCGCAGCTTGGAAATTTCCAGCTTCACCAGACTAAGGTGAAGTTCATTGGTCAAAACTGGCATCCAATTAGGTGTCAGCAAGGGATGTCCAGCCTTCTTGGTCATCGCAGAACCTCCCATCTCTCCTCCCTTGGACCTCCCAGTCCCTAAGGGTCTGAGGAAGCCTATTTAACCTCTGACCCAACTCCACTCATGTGTGCTTCTATTCAGCAACCCACCTTCCGCTGTCTAGATCCATCCCCAATTCTGGCCACAGTTTTGGGTCCATTTCCCCTGTCCTCTCATGTCGCCATTGGAACCTTCCTGGAAGAACTACGATGGTAAATATCGCCCTGTATGTCTACCCTGATATGTGTCCCTATCAATCTATCTATTTTTCCTAGACCTGTATGAATGTGTGAGTGTTTTGTATTTTTACCTTGTATGAAAGAAATATTATTCTAAATAAATTACAATTGGTTTTCATTAAATTAGAGTCCTTTTATTGAGCATTGACCATCTGAACGGTTGAGCCTCGTATACACAGATAATAAAAGATTCCTATTGGGACAACTGTCTCTCAATCTAATTCCCCAATCTCATTTTGAGAGCAGTTTCCCTAACAGAAATTGGTGGAGAAAGCTTGGGCATTATCCTGTTTGTGTGAATGCACGCGAGTCGACACGCGTGTCTTCATACAGACAGACGTAAGGTTGCACCGTTCAGAAAGTCTTGCTAGCGAGGCTATTGCGTGAGTGATTGAGTGAATGAGTTCTGTGTGAAAGGCTCTAGCGAGCATCTCTGTACTTGTGGGTTGGGCTGCCCCCATTTCTATCATTCAACTGGACTTCTCAGCCGCACCTAGGAGGCCAGGCACCTCGAAAGAGGACTGAGCCCGATAGAACGCAAGGGGGAAGTCCCGTGAAGTCTGGCCGCCGTCCCGAGGCCTTCTAAACGCGTCTATCGTGGGAGGGAATGTCAGGACAGGCTAGGATTGTTTAAGACCTGGAAAGAGCGCCCTTCCCTTCTCCCTTTTCTTTAGAGCTTAGTGCACACACGCACACACACTACATACACACTCAGACACTTGCACACACACACCCAAGTCCTTACACGAGTCTAGGCCAAGGCTAGTCTAAGGCACCCGACAGTCAAGAAGGCAGGTGGGTCGTAGGACCGCTGCAATCTGACTGCCGGGCAACTTTTCTTTCTAAGGCCGAGACGCGATCGTTGGGTCGGCTCGTTGCCTAAAATTTCGCCCGAGACGCGATCGTTGGGTCGGCTCGTGGCTCCCTTTTCTGGCCGAGACGCAATCATAGGATTGGCTCGCTGCCCAAAACTGCGCCCGAGACGCGATCGTTGGGTCGGCTCGTGGCTCCCTTTTCTGGCCGAGACGCAATCATAGGATTGGCTCGCTGCCCCCTAAACCCAAGCCGAAGCGCAATCAGAGATTGGCAGTAGGCAAAACAAAAAAAAAAGGGAACATAAGTAAAGTTGCCAGCCCAGGTGTAAAATAGCACATAGGAGCCAGGAAGCATCTGGAAATATGCTGCTAGTTCTCTCACTTGGCTGTGCTTTTAAGAGAATTTAGTGGAAGGAGCAAGAAGCTCTCCCTTGGGGTTAAAAATTTGTCCCGGGTCTGAGGAGATAGGCAATCTTCCCAGCCGAAAAATTTCCCTTTTGCTTAGGGCCAACAGAGGAAAAGCTCAGGCTCTGAGACTTTTAAAACCTTTTGGTGAACTCAGAACTGCCCCACTAAGGAAAGGTGCAGGGCCAGTGACTTTTGATGGTTTGGAGGCAGAGGCTAGAGAAAAGCCCCTCCTGAGGAGCTCAACAATGTGTGCAAGGCCATAAGCCCATGCCACAAACATTTGTTAGTGTTGCAGAGAACTAAGGAAGGTCCTGCAACTCTCTCCTTTACTTGTGAGACACACAGAGGTGTCCTGCAAGTTCTTTGCTCCCCAATAAGCAGGAAAAGGGCCAGGGAAAGCCCCTGCATCAGTTAATTTTGGTGGCCTGTGGTTAGGCACCTAACAGTGCAGGAAAACCAGCCCTGCAAGTAAAATTAGAACTTAAGAGAGAAATCCCCACACGCCACAATGGATATTCTTGCCAAAAAGGAAGAGATCCCCAAATTGGACAAGCGGCTGATAAAAAAAGGAGATAATCCCTGGAAAAAGGGACTCTTTAACCAAGGCTCTGATCCCCTCCAATCCCTCAGGGACATTTTTGAAGAGGGGTGTAGCAACAAAACAATTAGCGCCGGCAAAAGAGATCTTTTTGCCGCATGGGGCTTGTTTGAAGCCCTACGAGATAGCACTACCCTGAATAAGCAACTCAGGGAACAGCTTGCCCAAAGAGAAAAGCAAATAGAACAGCAAGAAGTGCAGATAGAAAAGAAGGAACAAGAATTGGAGGCGAGCCTTAAGAGACATGCCGAGGTGTTGGAAGAGGAGTTCCGGAAGCACACAGCGGAAAGGGAACTCTTACTCCAAACCCATGCAACAGAGATAGATACAATTCGGCAAAACCATGAGGCAGAAAAAGCAGAATTTTGGCAAAACCATGAGGCAGAAAAAGCAGAATTGCATAGGAAACACGCCGCAGAGATAAATAGACTGACGGAGGAAAACAATAGCTTGGGCCTCGACTGGCAACATGCAAGTCGAACCATAGAGCAGATTAGGGCAGAGAAACACACCTTAAATCTAGCCTACCAAAGCACCATGTCCGCTCTAAATAAGGCTCAATCGCAGGTAAAGGCGTTGGGAAAGGAGCTGGAGCAAACAAAAGACCGAAATAATAAATTGCAACATGTTGCTGAGTACGCTGCGGAAAAGAACCGCAAAGCGAGAGAAGCTGCCAACCATGAGGCATGTAAAAAGAAGATTGCCGCCCTACAAAAGAAATTAGAATTAAAAAAAACCTTCATAGCGGCCGTCTCGACACCTGGCCTCTATGAGTTTTCATCCGATGAGGAGAGTGAGGATGAAGAGGTGGTAGACAGAAATAAAAACAGCTCAGCCCCAGTCCGTCCTGTGGTCACTAAAAAGACCACAGCCAGAAAACAGAATGAAGCTGAATCTGTAAAAGTAGTGAAGGAAACCAGATCTTGGGGAGCAGAGGACATTAAAATGACTGCCAGCTTCCTTGGCCCCTATAACATAGACACCTCAGTGTTGTGGATGGCCAGCGCTAGAATTCACTACAAAGAAGCCTCCTTAACTGAATTAAACCATGTGCTGAGATTATGCGCCTCAGGCCCTGAACTAGACAAAGTAAGAAATGTAATGTATTGCCTGAACCCTTCTAGTGCCACCATCTTAGAATGGATGGCTGAGGTACTATCTTACACGTGGGATGGAGAGGATATAAAAGATCTCTACCATCAGACCTTACAAGGTCATGATGAGCATCCAGTGAACTATCTAATAAGGAAGAAATTCCTAGCAGAAGCAGCTAAAGTAGTATTACCCAAAGACAATGGGGAACCAGACTATGAGAATCAAAATTTCATATCTGATGTGATCAGAGGTCTCAATATACCCACCGTGAAGTGCTATGGAATAACAATCATGGCAAAAACCACCTGGAAAGATCTAGAGGCTAATCTCTACAACGTTGGCAAATTTATGGTAAGAGAGAGTAGAATGAAAGCTGACTATGCAAAAAGGGAAATAGTTCATGAAGACTACACAGCTAGATTAAGTGATTATGAGAAACATGAGCTCCTGAAAGACAAACAAAATCTAACCCACGCTCTCCATGAGGTCAAATGCAGACTGGAGAATGCTTTAAAGCATGCCCAAGTCTCTGAACAAAAAGTTGCTGTTTTAGAAACACAGCTCACTCAGGCACAATTTAATAGCAGAAGCCAGCACCCTGCTTACTGGAATCAGGAACAAGATGGGCATGGAAAAGAAAGCCAGAACTGGAAGTTCCAAAACAGTGGCTTTGGTTCCAGCTCTTCCTGCCATCCCCAATTTGCCCCAAAGGTTCCCCTCAACAAGCAGGCTGGTGCTCTTAGGCAGACACAGTCAGCCTCTGGGCAACCCTGGCCTCAGCGGACCCCTCGAGACAAAGTCAGAATGGCAGCTTGGTCCCAGCTTAGAGCCACTGGAGCAGACATGAGGCAGTTTGATAAGCAGCCCACACATGTGCTACTTGCTGCCCTTTCAGATGCCATGAAGCCACCAGGGCACATGGTTCCCAAAGCCCCAGGGTTTGCAGAAAATGGAGACAGCCTCCCCAAAGCTACTGCTTTGGAAAATTTCCCTAATAAGGAAAGGGTAGGGAAGCTTACAAATCCTACTCATGAAAAGGATTTAGAAATCCAACAGCTTGCTGAGAAAAACCGGGAACTTCAACAAAAGTTAGAAGCTGGTAGGAAAGAAAAGGAAACTGCCAGCCTCCTTCAAAATGTTCTGGAGTCTTGCAGGGCCACAGAGAGGAGACTTGAAATTCTGGAAGTGCAGGATAAAAGGAAATGTGGTGGGGCAAACCCAGCTGTGCAGCCCCAGACTTCTTTCCCCCATGAAAATGAGAAAACAGTCCCTATTTCAGTTCTCTTACCCCAGAATCATGAAGGAAATGTGGTCTCTGAGCCTATGCAGAGTTCCACAATCATGGCACCAGGTATTCCTTTTTGCAAGGACTTGCTCCAGACACTCCTACATGAGCAAGTCTCAGCCCTTCTGGCTAGAAATTTACTGTCTTTATCTCATCCCATTTGGGGAATTTGAAAGCCAGAATTCTGTGGAGCTCCAGAGAATGGTAGTCCCACATGGGCAGGCAAGGTTCCTTTGTCTCTGAACCTCCCCCCACCCAAAGGAAAATCTAACATCTAGACTTGAATGTCTCTTAAAACAGAGAGATCTGGCTTTATTAGGTTTAAAGGTAACAAGGGCACCTTTTCCCTTGACTAAATAAGAAAACATACAAGCAATGACTTGGACTATAATTAGACCAGGCCATTTCTCCAGGTGAGGCCTGGAGATCTCCTGGAATCCCAGCAAGGGTTCCAGCCTGAAGAGTTAGTTTTCTCTGCAGGGTAATGGGAGCTTGATGTAATATATATTTAGTTTAACCCTTTAAAGATGCCAGCATCAAGTACCTGAGAAAGAGAGACTGCACTAGTTTTTGTTAATTCAAAACAATTAGAGCAAAATGTAAGAAACTGACTGTTTTAACTTTCAAATTGGCTGAATGAAAATCTGTGAAACTCACAAGTTCATCTTTCTCTCTCTTGCTTATAAAGTCAGAAAATATTTATTGCCTCAGTTCTATGAATTTTAAATGGTATAGCCTCTGAGCTTGTACAGAGTGCCTGCAGATTGGCCCAAATAGAACTGGCTAAAGTATTGCAAATGCTCAGCACTCCCGCCATCAGGAAGAAATGCTAATTGTTCTCCCTCTTGCTCAATGGAAATCTGTAGCAGTAAAGATCTGATAAGTAACTAAGGCAAAGGAATAGAATTTTAAATGCATTGCCCTGATAAATTAAATTTTTGTTTATCTCAGGTCTCCTTAAGGTATAAGCAACTCAGTGTCTTTGAGAGAGAGAGCCTCATTGTCTTATAAGAGGTGTTGCCTCTCCTTCTCAAAGGCCACAGCAACACAAGACAGCTAACCTCAAATGGGCAAGTCTGTCATTTAAATCTGAAAGTACAGAAAGTAGAACCTCCAGCTGCAGGAGCAGCAACAACTAATGTAGTACTGATTGGCAAATCTCATGCAGACCCTCTTGAAATAAACTCAGCCAAATTCAGCTTGAGTTAAAGAAACTGGAAAGAGTTACAATTTTGAGTCACACCCAGGCAGAAAGCTCATCATTTTCCTCTTCTTCACCTTTCTTTGTAAAAACTTATCAGGATTAGATAAGAGTACTGGCCAGATCCATTGTGTCTGTTTTAGCCTTTTGTTAAGCTAAACTTCATGCAAGAGGGAAGGCATTTTGGTTTGTCTGTTAAAACCTTCCCCTCCTTTCACATCTAGGGGGGGAGGGTGGAAATAGGGTGGAAATACAGTTGAGGTATTTTTGTGCTATTTTGAATTCCCATCTTCTGATTTTGGGTCTAAAAAGATATAATTTCAAAAGTTTTTCATTACCAAACTTTTTTTAAATATTGCAGTCTCTCGCAGAGACAGCCTCTTCCCAGCCAGAGAGATACCTGGGTGAAAGATGTGCATACTACTGTGTTTTTGTAAGGTTGCCAGTCTCCAGGTGGGACCTGGAGATCTCTCCCAAAATCATAGCCTTTTCCCTAGTACATTGAGGCTAAGCCTCTGGAGGAAATAAGTGTCCAAGGAAATGGACTGCATGCCTTGTGATTTTCAAATTTGATTCAAAATTTCAGAAATCTCCAGCCTGGAGCTGGCATCCCAAAGCTCTACTTACAGCCAATCCTTCTCTGCTAGAGAAAATCCCCTGCCTGTAAACTGCCCTAATACTAAGAGTTCTCCTAGATTAGAAGCTTTCTTTCTGTTATTTATTTTTGCTGCACCTTTTAAGTCTTAAAATATTTTTCTAGTGACTGGTACCAATCTCCCTTATACTCAGGTTTTGTAGCTTTGATTTTAAGGGAAACCCTTTTAGGAAATTGCTCCTCAAAGTCTATTGGGCATTCCCAGTGCTTTGTAGTAAAAGGAAAATGCTTTGCAATCTATAGGCCCTTTGCTAAACATTAGAGCTAAGAAAATTTTATCTCACAAATTTTGGTTCCTACAAGAAGTGTAGGACATCTGTACACTTCCTTGGGGTAAAATTACCCTCTCCCTGTGCTTTTTCTCTCTCAAGCCTCAAGAACTAACACTCTTGTGTTGGCAGAATTCCTGAAAGCTCTTGGTTTCCATTAGAAATCTGGATTCCTCAAATGTACTTCAACTATTGATATCTTCATTTTCTCTCTGAATGCCATTTGCATCATCAACCTTCCCTTTTTGCTATTTGGTGAAGCTTGAGTTTTAACTTTAGTTTAATCCAGTCTGCCTGTGGAAAGAGGTATCCACATGTTCTTAAGAGGCCCCAACTTGTGGGCTCAGTATCTTTGTTTGGTCTTAAGCAATAGAATGACCACTGAATGGTTCTGCCTCCACCTATATCTTGTTAGAACTAGACTTTTTCTGAGTGAAAACCCTTTTCTATTTTCCATGTTCTCAAGGAAATGAGCAATAACCTGTTAGATTCTTAACATAGATTCCTCAGGGTCCATTTCTGATCATGATTTTCTTCTTGCTACTAAATGTCCTTTTGTGTTATTTTTTGCATCTATAACCAGTTGGCTGAGCCTATCAAGGCTCTCCAAATTAAGTCTTGTTGTATCATGTTCAAATGATGGTCTATTTGGTATTTCTGACAGCATGTTGCCTTCCAGCAACACATTCTTTGCACTCTGTGTATGCACAGAGGAAAATCATTCTCTGGCACAAGCCTTAAGTCTGGAGCATTGTGCCATCATCCTAGTTCTACCTTTTACTCCATAAAAGGTTTCTTCTTCAAGGGATATGCTTTCGTGCTTCAAGTCTTTCTTGTGACTTGTCCTTGCAACAACCCAGCATTTTTCTCTTGATACTACAGATGCCTTGCCACATCTTTTCTCTTTTTATGAATTGTTTAATGTGTTTGTCAAGGTGAATTAACCATGATTTGATTTCTAGGATTTGTTTTGTTAAGTTTGCTCATCTTTCCTTTCAATATAGATGTGCAGGGAATCTGGACCTGCAAATCAAGCCTAATGCATGCTCAGTAGTTCTAATTGTTGATAGTCCTGTTAAGAATTGTTTTATGTATGTGTAACCATTATGTTGCTTTTCAGAATTCTTGTTTTGTTTAAGTTTTTGTTGAAATCTATGCTCACATGTGAGACCCCCATACCAAGATCGTTTCAGCTGAACTAGCCCAGAGAAAAACTGGATGTAGTGGGACCTGATCAGCTCACTTATGTCCAGGTTTTAATTTCTCTGCTCTAGCTCACCTGTCATTTTGGGTATGATCCCTCTCATATAAAGCTAGCTAGCATTGTTCTATTGAGGCCTCAGTTTTTGTTTTGAAGTTTTATATTGTTTTGACAATTTATTATATTCCAAAGCTATAGCAAAGGTTTTCTTTTGTCTCTTCTTTGTGGAACTATTTTCATTATATGGGGGACGCCCCAACTATGGTCAGTTTCCTGGAGCTCCAACCTTGCGCACAATGTTTTATTTTAAGTTTTATGTTGCAACAAAGTATATTTGGGGTTGTGTTTTCTGAATTGTGTATGTTACTTTCCTTCCTTGACAAGAACAAAAGCCTCCTAAAGTCTTGAATGCTTAGTGTAATAAGGCAAACCTGCCCAATGCAGGCCCCTAACATGACATATGTAAGCTTGTGACGTAAAAGCTCACTGGTCACCATACTCTGGACAGGAGGACACTTCACTAATAGCTTTTTAAAGACTCCTTCTTCATGGTTGAATGTATGCATTCTTGATCTGCTTTCACTGCTCCCTACAATGGTACAGAATCATCTCCATGTTGTCATGTGTGAATGTTTTTGGTTCCTTTTTGGTTCTTTCCTCAAACCCACTGTTGCTCTATGGACCATCGGTGATACAGGCAGAAAAGCACCATTGCCAAGTCCATGCTGGGTTACAGGAAGAATTCCCTTTTAGCAACAATAAAGACAGATTTCGCTGGGTGCTAGGGGGGGTGGGAAGACTCTTTAGTTCACCCTCCACTAGGACTTTCACATACCCAATAGGTACATGGAAGAAGATCCTTTTCAAACCCCAGTATAAGAAGCTTATCAAGGGGGGGGAGAAGAAGAAAAGAAGACTCAAGATTAAGATATGGATTCACTTGTAACCATGAACTCTAATGTACCTGTGCGTTTTCCTAATCAATTATTGTCATGATTGTGTGTGATTTATAGATCAATTCTTGTTATTTATCTGGTTTAAATAGCAGTAATGATTTTATGAACTCAACTTTTATTTCAATGATTGTAACCCTGTGTTTTAATACTGTATGCCCTACAATGTTGCCAATGCCTGTTATCCCTGCATCGTAGTATTCAAAGGAAGGAACCTTTGGCCTATTGGGATATGTTTCCAAATTGATTTTTGAGTAGTTTAGATAGTGGCTCCAACCTTTTTAGATAGACGGTACACCCCGATAGACACCTGAAGCTGCGTGGACTCGCCGCCTGTCAACTACAGATATGGACATTGTGTTATTGCAAGACCTCGCCACCAGATGGTGACGTAGGTCTTGAGGGGGGGAACTGTGAGGAAAAGCCCCCTACTTTTCATACATGTGAACATCATGATCACCAGCATGGTTGCCAGGGTGCCTGGAGATTTGACTCTCACACCTCTGCTCTAAGAAGTGGACTTTGCTTACAGTTTCTAAGGCAGCTTTGCAGTCTACATCTCTGAAGAGTGTTAGCCAGAACTACAGACATGCTCCAGCTGCTCCTTGTGTGCCCAGTCTTGGCCACTGCAGTGGAAGAAGCCAGGCCACCATGTTTCCAGCCTGGCTCCATGGACCTAAAGCTAACAACAGCAGAATCCATCTTGCTTTCCTGATCCAAGCATACCCTGCCAGGCTGAACTCATTCCTTCTTAGTGGGAAAGTCACACGTACACACCCTGAGCCTGCAAGCAACCCATCTGTTTTATGAATGGATTAATAGCTCCACTGTTGATCCTAATTGCTCAGCAATACCAGAACAATAAATCTTGCCCAGCAGAAGATGAGAAAGAGGAAGGACATCTCCTGTCTCCATCAAGTCTTTTGTCTACACCGGGTGGTACCTAGGCCAGCATTTGATTCCCTATTGTCACCTTCCCAGCTAATCCCATTTAATCTTAAGTATCCAGCCATTTCCATTCTCACCCTAGTCTAATACCTTGGAGCCGCCCCAGGCAGCATCGCAGCTTGGAAATTTCCAGCTTCACCAGACTAAGGTGAAGTTCATTGGTCAAAACTGGCATCCAATTAGGTGTCAGCAAGGGATGTCCAGCCTTCTTGGTCATCGCAGAACCTCCCATCTCTCCTCCCTTGGACCTCCCAGTCCCTAAGGGTCTGAGGAAGCCTATTTAACCTCTGACCCAACTCCACTCATGTGTGCTTCTATTCAGCAACCCACCTTCCGCTGTCTAGATCCATCCCCAATTCTGGCCACAGTTTTGGGTCCATTTCCCCTGTCCTCTCATGTCGCCATTGGAACCTTCCTGGAAGAACTACGATGGTAAATATCGCCCTGTATGTCTACCCTGATATGTGTCCCTATCAATCTATCTATTTTTCCTAGACCTGTATGAATGTGTGAGTGTTTTGTATTTTTACCTTGTATGAAAGAAATATTATTCTAAATAAATTACAATTGGTTTTCATTAAATTAGAGTCCTTTTATTGAGCATTGACCATCTGAACGGTTGAGCCTCGTATACACAGATAATAAAAGATTCCTATTGGGACAACTGTCTCTCAATCTAATTCCCCAATCTCATTTTGAGAGCAGTTTCCCTAACAAACACTTCAGCCTTCCAAGATGTTCAATGGGTGACCTCAAAGTAGCTATTTCACTGCGAAGAAGAAGAATCTCCACTACCTTCCCCCCCACAACAGACACCCTGTGAGGTAGATGGGGCTGAGAGAACTTTTACTGCAGCTGCCCTTTCAAGGACAACTCCTGTAAAAACTATGGCTGACCCAAGGCCATTCCAGCAGGTGCAAGTGGAGGAGTGAAGAATCAAACCCGGTTCTCCCAGATAAGAGACCACACACTTAACCACTACACCAAACTGGCTCTCAAGGAACTTCAAGAGCAGAATGGAAAGGGAAATTGCTGAATATGAAAATTGGAACAAACACCTCTCCCCATTTTCACCAAGTAGAGCTATACATCCACTTTATTCCAATGTATCAGTATAATGGATTTTTTGTATTGACAAACTGGAATAAGGGATATTGATTGTTTATCCCATTACATATGCTAAACCCATCTGCCACTGTATTCTAATGTATTCTTTCTTTTTGTATTGACAAACTGGAATTATATTTATAATATTTATAATATATTTATAATATTTATAAAAAGTACGGTAAATTAGGTGAACAGAAACACTTCTGAGAAAAAGATGTTCTCAGTTTAACCCATGCTTGAGGAGAAAATAGAGCAATCAACTCCACATTTACTGTCTTGTGATGGTGGATTCTCACCATCATTGTTTTCTCATGCAACTAATATTATCCAGACCAAACTTGTTATTCAATGACTGTTTTCGCACACAGCTCACCTCGCAGTCACAATCCTGTTCCCTCCACAGCGTCTGGTCGGATTTCCCACCATCTGCACCAAAGTTACAGGAAGTGCTGCAGCTTTTGCGTAGCAAACGTAAACTGCTAAAACCCAGTTTACGTTTGCTACGCAAAAGCCACGGCACTTCTTGTATCTCCAGCGCAGATGGTGGGAAATCCGACAGACGCTGCGGAGGGAACAGGATTGTGACTGCGAGGTAAGCTGTGTGTGAAAAAGGTTAATCAGTTTTTACTTTTACTATTTTGCCATTGGATTCTAAATTTGTACTATTTTGCATGCTTTACCACTACCCACAAACTATATGTACCACTGCTGACTGTATGCCATTTCATTCTCTGATGAAGTGTGCATGCACATGAAAGCTTACATTCTCAATAAAATTTTGTTGGTCTTAAAGGTGTTACTGGACTCCAACTTTGTTCTATTGCTTCAGACCAACACAGCTGCTCACCCGGATCTATGAATAAAACTTTGTTGGTCTTAAAGATGCCACTGTACTCTAACTTTATTCTGTTGCTTCAGACCAACACAACTACTCATCTGGATCTAGGCTAATTGATGGATCCTCTGGGACCTGACTTCTGATCTCCAGGTGTGGAGCTTTTGCTATATGGTTATATCCATATTTCTGGCAGCCCCTGTGTATTCATCTTTAGACATCCTGTACACAGAAGCGTTTTTAGGAGAAAATTAGAAGCCCATTCCCAGCTGATCTGTTAGAAGTCAGGTTCTTCCTATATCCAATCCTGGAAATTGCTTCCCAGACTTGCTGAAGTGCAGCAGTTTTTGTGTGTGTGTGCATGTGTGTAGGAGGAGGCTTTTCATATGCCTAGCTGATTTCCCTTCTTTCCACCCCAAACTGTCAACATGGGCTGTAGATAAAAGGAGAGGATTTGATTACTGTTTCTCTACTCCCCATCAAAGGTGCTTGCTTAGACTTGAGGAAAGTGAGATAAACATTGCTTCTGTCTCCAACCAGCTTGGCAGGGAGGGAAGAGAAAGATGTCTTCTTCCACTTTTTTTTTTTTTTTTTGTAATTTCAAGTGTAGCTATTTTGCTGAGGAATGGTGGATCAGAACCTAACTCACATCTCATTATCCAGTCAACATGTCAGCTTTTGACCCCATTTCATTTTGTTTGTTTGGCAGCTGTTTTAGTTACTTGATGCAATCTGAAGA
Organism: Heteronotia binoei; assembly: GCF_032191835.1. NCBI lineage: Eukaryota > Metazoa > Chordata > Lepidosauria > Squamata > Gekkonidae > Heteronotia > Heteronotia binoei. Next base: position 119,364,731 of record NC_083227.1, on the reverse strand, counting down.
TACCCCCAGTCACCTCACAGGGTAAGTTGAATTGCAGTGCAAGTCACTGAGAAATTCACAGCATCCCTACAAAAAACGGAACAGAATTCCTATGCAACGTCCTTCATCATTTCAGTGAACATTGAATGTTATGACTGCTTTGGAAATTTCCGAATATCTGGGGAAATAGCATGAAGAGAAGAGGGAGCTAAGGTGATGCATGGATGACAGCACATTTGTTTTCAAGTTGTATTCTTATGAGCAGTCAATCAAAAATTATATTTTGTTCTTGGTATTTCTACTCCATGTTTCTTTTTCCTTTATAAACCTGCATTTCTTCCGAACAGCTGGGAGTCAAGGTAGGAAAAAGTCTAAAAATCAAATAAACATCTAAAGTTTAAAACATCAAACTATTAAAACTGTCAGAGCTTTTTTCCCTGGGGGAACAAGGTGGAACGGAGTTCTGGAACCTCTTTGTGGAAACAAAATTCTCAGAAAATGTTTAAAAGTTAAAAGTGTGTTTCTCCTTCATTTCCCTCTTGAGAATTCCAACATTCCTTTTTCCAGAAAAAAACCTGAAAACTGCCCACGAAAACTTTACAGATCACATCTAGAAGAGATCCCAGTCCCGAAGAACCAAGCTTGCTACAGTAACCTTCAGAAGACTCCAAAGGCCCTCTTTAAAAATTCTTTCAACCTTTGTGAAACTCTATGAGAAACAAGGCCTTGCCATTTTCTTTTGGAAGACCCTTGTAGAGCCCAGGAAAACTACTAGATGTCGCTATTTTGAGCTGCTTTCTCACACAGGCTTTTATCAGGAGAGATGATCCTTCAGGTATATGACCCTCCAGGTTATGATGGGCTTTAAATGATGACAACCAGTAATGTGATGGGTACTAGACCATCCATCTTGAAGCTGGGGATGATAAGCATTGTTGCTCTTCTGTCAGTTATGCCACTTCCCCACACACAGGGGTTGTGCCAAATCTGAAAAAGGTTGGCTCCCCTGGTTTTCTGCTGCTTTTAAAATGTATTTGCTGCTGCTGCTGTTCAGTAAAACCTTTGTTTCAGAGGTGTTTCTGTTTTTATGAGTATTATACCAGATAGTGTTCTTCTTGACTGCTCAAAGCACTGGCTTCAGGTGTACACTGTATTAGGTATGATACATGGCATGTATCATTTCCTGGTCATTACCCAAAGAAGATTGAAAGTGGTGTTTGCTGTGCACTGAGCTTTTGATTTTCCATTACGGTATAGCTCTACCAGGTAGCATAGCTGGAACAGTTGCATGCATGGGGCTGAGGGCAGGGAGGACAGTGAAGTGTCATATGGTTTAGACCTTGGGTATAATGTGTTCATCAGGACCAGTTGTGTCATCTGCTTCTGTAATGGTTAGGTTGCTGTAGGGAATTTCCCCAGAAACCTGCTCAAATGGAATGGGAAATGGAATATTCCAGCTGGACCTCCTTAATGGCATGTTTACATGTGTAAGCTGTATTCCCATTGTCCAAGTTTCAGAGTAACCCAACCCATTGCCTTCTTACTGCAGAGTTCTTTCCCACTGAGTTACCATTTCACAATTACTTCCTGTAAATTTGCTGTTCTAGATTCCATTCTTTCTTGTGTGAATGTTTCCCTTTCCTCTCCTTTGCAAAAAAAAAAAAAAAAAAGTGCCTATCATACAGGCTTCAACACAGATATGCTGCATGCATTGTTTTTAGTATTGTGTTTGCAGAGATATAATCCATGATTCCATAGCAGGAATCAAAATTGTTCTTCTGGGTGGTCTGTTACCTATGAGGTCTACATCCAGGCTTCCTCCCAACCACTGTGCTATAGAGCAGACTCATGTAGCTTGAATGGCAATCCTATGTTTCTTGTGTGATCCTGACTTTTACCACAGCATAAGAGTTGTTTGGCTGTTTTCTGTGTTTGTACCATTTCCGAGGGAAGGTGCTTGTAGATGTAGATGGTTCCCTACTCATTGGCCATGCTATTGTTTGTGCTGGCAAATGCACTGTGGGTTCTTCATGAGGACCTACACCTGCATTGAAAATGTGGGGTAAATTAAGAAATTATGTTATGGCACATTGTCACATATCAACTGTTACTTTCTATGCATGAATAACATGAAGGTAGGGGTGTTGATTTGTCAATGAGAACTAAGTTGACAGGAAAACTTGCTGTCATCATTGTGAAAGTAGCTGTCATCATTACTACATTTTCTATTTTTATACTGTTAATACTGTAATTCTGACAGTGTTATTTGGAGACCACAGAATCCCAACTAGTTACATCATGGGAGTAAACTCTGGCAAAGATACAGCCTTTGTAGAATTGAACTGTAGGATTGTCCTGCCCTTTTTCTACATACTGAAACTCACACCACTAAGTTTTGTCAGGGTGTCCGGCTTCTATCCTTAGTAAACGCTACAGAAAATGTATAATCACCATCAAAATGAGCATTAGATTAATGTAAATCTTTGGTGTCTTTCATTGGATGAATACCAGTCTAGCAGGTTGCATATGAATACTATTGATTCTGCTGCCATGCCTAAATGTTTTTCTTAGGTATTAAGTTGGTGGTACATGAGAACAGCAATTTTAAAAAAAGAACTTGAAAGTTATGGCAGACACAAGAATATAGCTTTGTGTGAAAATTGCTTTCAACATTGTTGGATCTTCTGCCAAGCTCCCAAACATACCTTCTGTCAAGGTAATTACCTTTTTGGCACTAATATAACTTTCCAGAGCAGAGAGTAATATTTAACCGTGAAAAATTATGCAGGTTTCAGTTCAGTTTTCACCTGTGGAGAACTCATGTGCATTTCAACATTATTCTAATAACTCTTTAAATAGTGTTGCAAGAGTGTTTTAGTAGATGTTTAGTTCATGGCATGTCTCATGAGAGCTTTTGGTCTGTTTGTGTGTGTAACTACTTTGTGTGAAAAAATAATGTAGCATTAGCATGATGACATAACTGCAGTTTGTTTGTTAGAGGAAAGAAACATCACTCCTTTTTCTCTGTTTCCCTTTAGTCTTATTTTATAGCAATTCCTAGAAATTTTATTAGAAGGGTTTTTTTTTGCCACTTCATACTTATGGTTGGAAGCCATCATTATGTCTAAGAAATCACTGTGGAGTAAGTAAACCTTTAGAATGCTGTGAATATGACTATTGAATGGTAGTAAAAGAATTGCTTTTGGGTCTAGCATTGGTCATGCAATTTTAATAGCCCATGAGCATATTATTTCAAAAGATATGGAAAATGAAAATATTATTCCTCATGTGTGAAATAACAATAGGCACTGACTTTTTCCCAGCTGCCAAGTGTGACAACAGGAGCAGAATCAGCCCATGAAAATAGGTGTGGTAGAGGACTGGGGGCACCAAAGTGAGATGAAACATAAAACAGCAAAAATCATTTTTAGGTTAATAAAACTACAATAGCTGTAAATGCTTCAATTACTGTTATTCTCACTTCTTTAATCACAATGGATTTTAGAGTTCCATAAAAAGAAGTAATACTTTGGGGGCAGAGATTGGGGAGGAGATGCAGATCGGAGTAGTTTAGTTGGTATATAGTTCTGCTCTTTGATTTCTTTCATTTTTTTCTGGAGATTAGGGGTTGCCAATAGTCTTGGAGAGAGGAAAAAACTCTACACTAGATTGCTAAATGTGTGGAAATGGGCAGCTAAAGGTTAGGTTAGGTTAATTCAATTTATATCCCGCCCTCCTCGCCAAAGGAGGTTCAGGGCGACTCACAATTCATTTTTCATGGCATGGTGGTGACTAACATTGCCAGGAAAGTAACATCCCATTCAGCCGCTTATTTAGTTACTTTATTTACACCCCAATTTTCTCTACAATTGGGATCCAAAGTGGGGTCACCATGAGGTCAGTGAGGTTGAGAGCATGTGACTGGCCAACGATCAGTCAGGCAAGTGGGGATTTGAAGCTAGCTCTCACACATCCTAGCTCAGCATCTTACACCATGCTGGCTATCAAAGAACAGGGCATTTTTTTCCCCTCCGCAGTAGGTATTGCTGCCATGTAAAGCTCTTTATTCTTTGCCTCCTTACCTTTTACACATATAGGTAACAATTATAGAAGGGTCTGCATATTTGTAGCGAATCGGATAGATGGCATGTGATAGTAGTTCCTGCCCTAGTAACATTTGTCTCTTCCCCTCGCCCTAAAATTTGACTGTCAGTTATGTAGCTTAATGAAAATCAATTTCCATGCAATTCAGAGAAGAACAGAAATTGCTACTGAACCTGAGATAATTCCCAGAGTTTAAAATGTGCCAATATTCTGGGTACAAAATGTTACAATAAATATATGCGAGAACACACTATGACATTGATAGTCTGTGTACATAATTGTTTACATTCCAAATTGTTTTCATAAGCATTCATATGTAATATTAGCTTTGCAAGCTGTGAAGGTAACAACCGTGGCTTATACATAGGGTTTCCAAGTCCAGGCTTCTCCCCAGTGGGGGGATTTGGGGGGGGCATTCCAGGGTGTGTGTGACATCACACAGAGTGATGTCATCATATCCTGGACACAGTTTATGCACACCCTTGCATTTTTCCAACCATATAAAGGGAACCATCCCTTTAAATGGTTGGGGCGGGGGGGAAGCAAGGTCCACATGCACCTGCCCTGCAAGAGGTGAGCTTGGCTCTTGCAGGGCAGGAGCTGGCAGCCCCTACATGGAAAGTCCAGGCAACATGCCTGCCTGCCCTGCAATTCACTTCTTGCAGGGTGGGCAAGCACAGTACCCACTCCTTTCTTTTTCCTTGCAGGAGGGGAGGGAGAGGGCAGCCACCTGGTAGTTACTCTTGAGGGCAGGGCCCTCCCTGCCAGCCACTTGGCTGGCAGTGGTCTGTAGCCTGCAAAATCAGGGGAACCCTGCCCCCGCTTGGGGACAGGCACCTGTACCTATGCACTCCATCCATCTGGCCTTCAGGAATTTTATAGCAGGTTCTGGGGCCTTGCAAGTTATTTTTCTTATGATCGTTTTAAATCTGTTGCTCTGAAGAGAGAGAGAAATCTGCTACTGCACATACATTTCTTTCCTTGGTAAATGAGGTGGAGTTCAGTCTCAGTGAAGACCAGCTTTGTAGATTTAAACTTGGGTGGTGCAAATGAGAGACAAGTCTGCAAACACCAGGGGTCTCACTGTGGTCAGAGTTACTCCTGAGAAAATTCCCTTGGAATTGGAAAATAAAATTAGCTTGCTGTCCTTTCACAAAGATGTTGACAGCGGGGGGTGGAGGGTGCTGCTCATTGCAGCTGTTGTCCTAAGACTATGTGAATAACATAAGCTCCACTTAAAATGATTGCTGGCACCATGTTACCTGTTTTCTTTCAGCTGGCAGGAGGCTCATTATGCTATTGAACACCTGCTACTGCAGTCTAGAGTGAGTGTGTGTCTTGTGTTTCCCTTTGCAGCCTATCCGTAGAGGACATATTTTGTTATAGCTAACACTAAAGAGAGTGCTATGGTAATTTTATTTCATTTAATTGTAGAGCTGTGGGTGGGGAATCTAGGGAAATGCCCACTCAAGTGATTTTTGGTAATCCAAGTGTTTGCTATGAAAACATTGTTAAAGCACAGCAGTGTAGGGAGGATAATTCTATTAACAGCCGGAATGGTCCAGTGTGGGAGCTGCTCTTGTCAAAGAGAGGAGGTACTAGAAGCAAGGAAGCATGTAATCTATCTTCTGTTCTAGCACAGTGGGTGTAAAAATAAAGGTAGTCACACCTGATTTATGATGTTTCCCAATGAAAGGGAATAAAGAAACCAACACACAGCTTCTTTATTAAGAAGGTACAGTTTCTTTTATTTCACCATAAATGGGAGAAAGGATGGGGAAGTCAGTGCATTCAAGCTCTCCAAGTACTTGGGGGAAGAAGGACTTTTCTTGTCCATATGCTCTTGTATGGACAACTATTCCTGCAAGAAGGTATTTTGTCAAATTAACAATATGTTTATAAAATCAAATTTATTTAAATCATGCTTCTATCAATTCTTTTTCACATAGAAAATGCTTAAGCCCTATAAATGAAATGTTAATTATAAATAAACAGAACATTAACACCATTTAAGAGGGTGCACTTTGCATAATGTTTAGATAATTTATTTTTCCTGGTTTTTAAAGAATAGCTCATAATATGTAATTAGATGGATAATTTTGCTTCTTACCTGTGTCAAGCTGCATGTTGAACAGTTAAGAGTGTTAGAATTCAATTGCACACAAAATAGCTTATAATGTATTTTATTAAACTGAACAATAAATGTTGCATAAACCAGTGGTTTCCTTAGTTCCCAAGTAATCAAAATAGTAAAACTGTTGTTAAACCAGATTTCATCTTTTCCATTCCCACTGACATTTTTATTCATAGATCGAAACACACACTTTCCAGTTTTTCCCACTCCCAGTTGATTTCCGAGCTTGGAATGCATAGTACTAAACAATGAGAATATTCTGGTGTTTTCAGAGAAAACTACTGCTGTGAAAACCTGGCTTATCAGCTGAAGGAATTCCATCCTATACAAAGTAACTATCTAATGACTTGCACCAATTCTGAATATCATTTACAAATGTTTATTATTTAATCCATCTTCCTCCAGCCTTGGAATTTATTACGGCAGTCATAACTCTGTTGTGATTAGTACCTGTCCTTGTTATGGCTACAACAAAAGAGAGGAGTCACAGCCAGCAAAGCCACAAATATTGCAAACAGGTAACTGTGATATGGTGCTCAAACACAAAATGAAAGAACAAAGCAGGAATCAAGTATCACCTTTAAGACCAACAAACCTTTATTCAGAATGTAAGCTTTCATGTGTATGCACACTTCTTCAGACGAGGAACAAAATGGTACAAAATGGAAGAATGTACAATAAAGTAAAATCTGAACAATTTTGTCTATTTTTCAACCATTCAGTGTCTAAATTATAATAAAGTAATCTAAATCATTAGTTGTCAGTTCATATATACTAAGTCATATGTCAAAATAGTCACCTTCATAAATGATATAAGAACAACAACAACAACAAGCCTTTATTGGCATAAAACAGATTTAGCAGATTTATATCATAAATGATATAAATTAAGTCCATATAAAGCAATATTGTCCAGACTGTTCAGTCCAAAATGTCTAGTCCAGAACAAGGTATCTGGATTGTTTTTACTCGTTTGAAGTATAGAAAACTTTACTTCAGCCTGAATCCAATTGAGGACTACTTCGAAACTGGGGAACCCCCTTTATTATGGGCAATCACAGCTGTAATGTACAATATTCAGAACACCAATCCCCCCGAACACAAAAACAATCTGGAAACCTTTGGCTTGGAGAAGGCTGCCTCTTTTGATCCCTTCTCCAAACCAAGCCAGCTGGCATGGAGAAGACATTTTTCTCTTTAAATCTCTCCCTTCCCTTGTTTTTTCTCTCTCTCTTTTCTTTCTTTCTTTCCTTCCTCCCCCTCCCTCCCCTCATTTATTTGCTTTCTCTCTTTCCACCTCTTTCATTCTTTCTTTCCATGTCTCTCTCTCTGTGTCTTTTTCAATTGTTTCCAATTAAGGGAGCTATAGAATGCTTGCCAAAACATATCACTTTCAAGAAAAAATTCAGGAAACAAATAGTTCCAGTGATCTACTTGTTCAGTTTATTATCATCAAAGATCAGTTAAAATGAAATAAATAAGATGCTGTGCCAGCAGCTCAAGGCTGCTTTTATTCTTGCCTGATGCTCTTTCTCTCTGTGTGTATGTGTAATAATAGATAATTGCACAATGAATTTGATTGGGGTGTGGTTAGCATCTTGAGAGCTGGCAGGCCAGAGCGAGTCTGGCTGCATTCATGTCTTGTGACTCTCAAACATCTGATGTTTATGCTGTGTGATTCTTACTTTAAGCAAGTTTGGCCACCCCTGCTGCAGATGCTGATTGACTGTAAAGTTAATAAAGTGGACCTTGATTATCCCAGCCTTCCCTTATCTCAAGTGTCCTTTATTCTGTGTCTGCCTGCAACAGTTTCTTCGCTCTGTGTGTGCATCTTTGTCTACGTTCAGCCTACAAATTGCTTTTTGCCGTATTTTGACCTTTTCCCAAAGCTGGAGAGGTATTTCCTTTTGTAAACTTTGTTGGCTGAATGAACATTCCCAGCTACCAGAAGAACATTTCTAAACATGAGTGCCAACATCAATCAAATAGCTTTAGAAAGGATGACCCACATTTTTGGAACTACAATACACTTTCATGAGGCAGGAAGCCACAGATCTTTCAAGAAAAAAACAATGTCTGAATTCAATCTTATAATTTTGCATTTCTGGCTTAAGGGGGTGGGGAATAAATCTTATTTAAAAAAAATAGAAGTGCAATTTTTAAATTGAGCCTTTGGGATTATTTTTGATACTTTTTAAACTAGTTTTATCCTACTGTCAATAAAGACTAAATACATTGGCTAATTCTTTTTACTCCTCACATATAATCTTTTAGAAAACTTACACAGGGCACAAAATATAATACAGCTTCATAAAAATTAGATGAATCCTATAACTAATGCCTTCTTATCAAGAAGTGCCACCGGAGGCCATTTGTTTAGAATAGGAAAGACAAGTCAATGAACTGTCACTTTGGTAACATCAATAATTTTAATGTTATTACTAGATTCAGTTTCATTATGAGCATCTGTAATAGATCTCTCAGTCTTTCATTAGGTTTGTCCACACATTAGAAATGTATTTATTCAGGCCTTTTTAGTAGAAAAAGCCCAGCAGAAACTCATTTGCATATTAGGTCACACACCCTGATGTCACCACTGTTTTGTGCATGGCTTTTTTGTGGGAAAAACCCAGGACCTCATTCGCATATTAGGCCACACCCCTTGGCACCAAGCCAGCCGGAACTGGGTTCCTGTGCATTCCTGCTAAAAAAAAAAGCCCCGTATTTATTTATTATAAGCCATTTATTTATTATAAGCTGTGCCCATCTACAAGGAGAGACGGAACTAATATTAGTCCCATGTGTATGGAGGCTATGAATGAAAAGCAGCAGCTTGAATTTGGCTTAAGGAGCGTTAGGTGCAGGATGAAAACTGTTTTGGAATTCCTGCCTGCCTTATGCAGCAATAGCTTTACAATTGTATTTAAACTTGTTACTTTGTTAAACATTTAATCTTATATTTAGTTTTGTCTTGTCTCTTCCTATACTTCATATCACAGAGTAAACTTTGCAGCATTTGAATACTTTTGCTCCAGATCTATATTAGCAAGGTTTCTGTGTCATTGAAATTCCCTGCCATTTTGGATGACAGGTGGGAAAATGAATAATGGGCTTCTGTCAGCTTCCTAAGGCATAGTTCTGAGGTTGGAAGAACCACTGGCAAAGTCTTCACTGTCTTCTGTCCAACTTTGGGTTGAGGAATGACTTGCCAAATGACAGCTGACATTTGCTTACAAAAATGAGATTGTCTGGCTTCAGACATTACAATGCTGGGGAGACACCCCCCCCCCCCCGACAGAGCTGTTCTTGGAGGTGGCATAGCAACCCAAGAACCCCTGGCAGCCAACAGAGGTGAGGCCACTGAGGAGGAATGCACCACACCCTTGAGGCTGGCCAATGAGAAGGAGCTCCCTGTGCCCTCCCATGCCATCGACTAGGGTTGCCATCTCCAGGTGGGGAGCATGGGGTCCCCTGCTTTGGAGGCCCTCCCTCCACTTCAGGGTTATCAGAAAGCAGGGGAGGGAATCTCTGCTGGGCACTCCATTATGCCATATGCTATGGTGACCAGTTCCCATAGAGTATAATGGAGAATTGATCCATGGGTATCTGGAGCTCTATAGGGGCTGTGTTTTGAGGTAGAGGCCCCAAATAGTCAACATAGCATACAGTGCCTCTCCTCAAAACACCCTCCAAGTTTCAAAAAGATTGGACCAGGGGGTCCAATTCTGTAAGCCTCAGAAGAAGGTGCCCCTATCCTTCATTATTTCCAAATGGAAGGAAGGCAGTTAAAAGGAGTGTAGTCCCTTTAAATGTGATTGCTAGAACTCCCTTTGGAGTTCAATTATGCTTGTGACACCCTTGCTCCTGGCTCCACCCCCAAAGTCTGGCTCCACTCCCAAAGTCCCCAGATATTTCTTGAGTTGTACTTTGCAACCCTACCAGACAGAGGCCCAATGACAGGCAGGCGGACTGCTCCACCAAGGAATAGGACAGACATCCTGCCCCATGAGGAACCAAGGAGCCTGCTTACTTCAAGAGACATAGGGCACAACTCCTGGATCCCCAAGGCAGGAGTCAGCTTCCCAAACTCAGAGATGAGTGAGGATGAAGAAATGAGGCAGGGGGCAGGGAAGAGTAGACATTAGTGCTTATTTTGCACTTAGACTGGAGCCGAGCCAGGGAAGAGAAGATGCCAGGTGCTGCCGCACACACACACACCAAAGGAGACAAATAAACACAGGAGATATGGGGTGGAGCCAGAGAGAGGTGGCTTAAAAGGGGAATTTGGGAATCCAATAGGAGAATGGGAGAGGGAGGATAGACAGGGGGAATCCATCATTCATTAGGGACATGGGATGGGCACAGACAGGAGAAGAGCATGTAAAAGGGGACAAGCAGCTGAGGTCAAGGAGGATTGGTCAAGATTCCATGCTAGAAAGAGGGGAAGGATGGAGACTGAGAGTAAGCTACAAGGGTGAGGCAACCCAGCTCTCCCAAATCTAGAACTCAGCATCCCTGAGACTACAGCAGAAGGGGGAAATGGAAGGAAGGAGGAGAAGACTCGCCGAGATAGATGCATAGATTCGTTTTAGTACAAAGAACAGGTGAAAAGCGTTTTTTAAACAAAATCAAGCTTTCTGAGTAAAGGTAGTCCCCTGTGCAAACACCAGTCATTTTTGACTCTGGGGTGACATTGCTTTCACAACGTTTTCACGGCAGACTTTTTATGGGGTGGTTTGCCATTGCCTTCCCCAGTTATCTACACTTTCCCCCCAGCAAGCTGGGTACTCATTTTACTGACCTTGGAAGGATGGAAGGCTGAGTCAACCTGGAACCAGCTACCTGAACCAGCAGAGGGCTCCAACTGCAGTACTGCAGCTTTACCACTCTGCGCCACAGGGCTCTTTTAAAGGAAAGGTACTTAGTCCTAATGTGCATTGTTCATTCCATCTAAAGAATAATGTCTTTCAGCTCTAGAAGGTAAGAGACTGAATCTGACCTGTCATGAATGCAAAAAGCAGAGAGATGGATCTGCAATAGCTGAAAATAGCTGAAAACCATCTGTAATGTGAATAGCATGGGTGGTTCTCATGATAACAAAAAGTCTCTTTTTTGTTATCATGAGATATACATATTTGTGTCCAGTCTGTTATGTATATGTTTAGTGATTGCTAAATACATGTTATTCAGTCTGATACCTTTAATTGATTCTAACCTTTCATCAGTGTACATACCAATGAACTTCAGCATCAGTGTAATGTAATGTAATGTAAAATTTTATTTATATCCCGCCCTCCCCCGCTGAAGCAGGCTCAGGGCGGCTAACAGCATTTCAAGTAAACAATACAGTAATAAAAACATTAAATTCACATTAAAATTTACATTAAAATCAGTCAATAATCAATAGTTAATTAAAACATTCCTAAATCAACACTGGCGGTAAACGTTATTAATCTGGCGGTAAACATTAATTCAGTTATTGGTGAACGCCTGTTTGAAGAGGGCGGTCTTGCAGGCCCAGCATCAGTGTACACATTCCTATGTTTCCAAGATATTTTAAAAACAATCATAGAAATCTAGTGGGTATAAAGGCATGGTTCTTTGCATACAATAAAAATGCCATGCTTACCAGAGTTCACAATGCCATGCTTACCAGAGTTCACAATGCCAGTGTAAACTGAGGGCTTGGTAGATGTATGTGTGTTAAATCCCATCAAGTAACTTCCCGCTTTTGTCATCCCAATGTATTAATGACTTCCAAAACATCCTATCATTAATAGCCTTACTCAGGTCTTATAAACCAAGGGGTTCCTTGATTGAATCAACCCATCTCACACTGAGCTTTCCTCTGTTCCTGTTGCCTTTTCCAGTGACCTTGTTTTCTCATAATGTGACCAAACACGATAATCTCAGTTCGGTCATTTTAGCTTCCATGGAGAATTCAAGCTTGATTTGATCCAGAACCCATTTATTTGCCCTTTTGACAGTCCAGGGTATCTGTAAAACTCTCCTCCAGCACTACATTTTAACTAAATCAACTTCCTTCCTGTCAACTTTCTTCACTTTCCAGCTTCCACACCCATCGTAGATACAATAAAAGCTGAACATGTTGGCTCAAGCCTCAATTTTTGTTATTAAGACCATGGGCATTAATAGTACGTATCTTATAACAATCTGCCATGCTTATCACTTCAAGCAAAAAAGGAAAGTAACAAACTTAAACCACATTTAAAACAATAAAGTTAGGAATTGAACGCATTCCGTCAAGCACTTTCATAAAATCCTGAATTTATAACTCTCATTCTTTTAATGTTTAGTACTCCAACTACACCCTTCTGTTAAGAAAAAGTTTAAACCTATAAAAACCTGTAATACCAAAAATCTAATCTAATATCTGCTAGGAAACCTGATTAATGAATCCCCTATTAACCTAACTAACTAACCTCTATTCTTACACTATACTAATGTACTACCTATAAAACTATATCTATCTAGCCTTATCTATCTTATCCACCTACTTAAGTCTTATCTAATATCCTATCCTTTACTTATAGTTTAACTAAAAACACAGTAACCACATGCCGTGACTGAAAATGTCAGCCAGGTATAAAGATCCAATCCCTATTTCCTGGGAGTATTATTCCTAAAACCACAAATTAGAAATTCTCCCAAGATTTAAAATGAAATCAAAACTAAAGATTCAACTTTTGTAACCACCCCCACCCCCCTTGACCATAAAAAACATTTTGAAAACATTTTCATCGCTCCATGAGTGAAGCATACTCAGTTCGTAACAAAGTTCAGGTAAGATTTTCTCTCATCTCAGTCTTTTGTTGCAGGCACTGGAATCTTGTTTGAATTCTGTGAAGTCAGTGGTTCATTCCTTTTATTTATTTTATTTTTGTTTTATATTTTATTTGATTTATATCCTGCCCTCCCCGCTGAAGCAGGCTCAGGGCAGCTTTTCCTTTTGGTCAACAGTCTTCGTCTTCTATTGGTGTTTCAATCTCCAAGCTTTGTAGAAGGTCATGCTCACTGTCCTCGTCCCATGCATAGAATTGCTTGCCCATATGCAACACCATAAGTTTCCCTGTGGATAGCCATCTATATTTCTGCTGCACCTCCCAAAGCTTCAGAGTTATTGGCTTCAAAATGCGTCTTATTTGGAGTGCAGCCTTGGGTAAATCTGGGTAAACATGAATGTCAGTGCATTCAAAAAGAAAAGTTCCTGCTTGCCTCGCCTCTCTTAAGATGTGTTTTCAGACTCGGGCATCTAGGTGACAATGTCCCTTGGTAGTTGCTTTTTTACTGAGGATAAAAATCCAGCACGAAATGCCTGTGTTATGTTCAGGCGGATCTCAGCTTCTAGTTTTAAACTTTTTGCAATCCTGTCTGCCATAAATAGGGCTCATTCTAGGTTTTCTTCTGCCCCTTCTCTTATTCCTTTAAATTTCAAATTTACATTTTTTTCATCGTGTTCTCAAGTTGCTACCCGATCTTTTAATTCTGTGTTTTCCTTTTGTAAGGCATGTGTTTCGTCTTGAAGCATTTTGCTTAAGTCCCATGCCACATCAGCTTTTTTGTTTATGGTTTTTTAATATCTTCAATTTGAGCAGATAGGGATGAAATACTGTCCAAAATGCCCTTTCCCATTGTTTTTTAGATATTTTAATACTTGTGGTTCTGAGGAGATATCCATTTCGGCTTTCCTGGCCGCTATTTTGTTTTCTGCGGTGGATTGCTGCCTGCTGCTGTTTTCAGGCACAAAGTAATGTTTTACTAATTTCTGGTTTTTTGGAGACGTCTTCTCTTTATGCCCCTCGATTTTGCCCATAGCCTGCATCTGTGAAAGTTTTATTAGAGCAGCATACAGTCAGGGGAGGGAGACTTCTTGCTAGAGCAGAGAGCTCAGGCGTCCGCCATTAGCATTGCATCGCCACCCCCCCAAAGAGCCTCAATTTTTATTGGAAGTTGTGGCTACCATAGGAGTGGCCTTGCACTCTGTCTGTCACCACTCCCCCCTGTCATTGGGTAGCTGTGACCTGCCTACTCCCAGTTCTGTCAGGACAGAACCCCATCAGACCTTTGAGCAAGACAGTTCTCTGCTGAGAGGTTCTCCTGCAGCCTTACTGATTACTACTGCCTCTCCTCAGGGCCTGTTGTAAGAAGTCTGGGATAGTCTGTTCCCTCCCCCCCCCACACACACACAAACAATGCTGCAGCAAAGCAAACAGTGAAGCAAACAGTAAACTGTGAGAGACATGTTCCTCGGCCCATGCCTACTCAGACCTAGGAATATTAGCAGTTTTACCTCAGAGGCAGCCAACTCTTCTCTGTGTCATCTCTGTTAACCAGCTTTAGAAAGGGCTGCAGAGCTACTGTGGCCTCACAAAAGGCCTACCAGCACATGCAGCCTCCAAAGGCCACACAAATAGCCAGGGAGGCAAGGCCCCACTTATTTCCCCCTGGAAAGTGCTAGCCAGAGGCTTTTGCTAGGCAACCCAGGCTGTTTTTCTCAGTAAAAAGTGAGGCCTCAAGCGAATAGAATAGCATACAATCCAGTTATTTTCTCCAGGATGGGGAGAGAAATCTGTTGTCTGGAATTCATTTTTGATCCCAGGAGATCTTCAGGCTCCACCTTGGAAGTTGGCTACCCAAGGCCTGGCAGCACTTCTGGGTGACTTGATGCCACCTGACTGGCATGATTTAAGTAGGCCAGGCTGCTTGCTCCTGTTCAGCCATTGTGAATTAGCAGTTGCTAACTCCAGGTTGGGAAATTCCTAGAGATTTGGTGGGTAGGCCTGGAGAAGGTGAGTTTGAAAAAGGATGGGGCCTCAGACAAGTACCATGGCATAGAATCCACTCTCAAAATTAGCCATTTCTGCCTGGAGAACCATTGTTGGCAATCTCCAGGTGAGGACTGAGGTTGCTTGCTTCCTGCTTTTGTCCTCATTTTGGAGACTGTATGTTTACTAGGTAGGTGCTGTAGGGAGGGGGGAGAAGATGGAAAATTGAAATCAGATAAAATTCCCTACCGAAAATACCTGCCTTGAGGTGCATACTCTATAACACAACCAGGCCAGGCCAAAAAAAAAAAGCTGCAGTGAGGGGGAAGGCAATGGAAAGCTGAAAGAGGGACAGATAAAGAGAAGGTTTTCAACTCCAGGGTAGGAAATTACTGGAGATTTAAGGGGTGGGGTTTGAGGAGGGATGAGACCTCAGACAGATACAATGCCATTTCCTCTTGAGGAACCACTGTTGCCAATCTCCAGGTGAGGGCTGGAGATCTTTCAGAATTACAACAGCTCTCCAGATGACAGACATCAGCTGCCCTTCAAGTATGTGTGTGTGGGGGAAGTACATGCCTTCTCTTGGGTGGGTGGGAGACAGCAAGGGTGGGGGCACTCACCCAGAGCCTCTTTCTAGAGCCCGTTGTATTTTCTTCATAGCGGGCCTTATTACTAGCACATAATAATTGGGAAAACTATAACATGGATTGTCTTGATCTTAGTCACAAGCAAGGCATCCTTATGTTAAATAATCTTTCCTAGCTTCTTCATGGCTGCCCTTCTCAGTCTCAACCTTCTTCTGAGTTCTTGGTTGTAGTCTCATTTTTAGTCAAGAATAGAGCCAACCTTAAAGTTATGTAATTCCTCATTAGTCGTTACTTTTGTCCTCTTAATGTTCAGCTGTAATTCTTCTTTGAACAGATTCAAAAAAATTGAACAGATAAGGAGATAAAATGCATCCTTGTCTGACATCTTTGCCAATTGGAAACCATTCTCTTTCTCCATATTCAGTCTCAACAGTGGCCTCTTGTCCAGAGTTTAGGTTGCTCATCAAAACAATCAGATGTCATGGCCCACTGGTTTCTTTTAAAAAAAGCCATAGCTTTTCATGACCTGCACAGTCAAAAGCCTTGCTGTAATCTACCAAACACAAGCAGATTTTCTTCTTAAATTCTCCCATATGCTGCAGTAACCAGAATGTAAATTCACAGTATGATCTACTTTTTCTGAATGCAACTTGGACATCAGGCATTTCTCGCTCCATGTATGATAACAGTCTTTGTTGTAAGATTATGTGCATTTGTAATGTAATAATTTTGCTTTTTTCCCTCCCCTTTGACAATTCCAGAAAGCAACACCTGACTTTAAAAGAAAATATTTTTCGATATATTTACTCCTGGATGTGTGTTGTTTTTTAAAATAAATTTTATTCAAGTTTTTATGGGAATATGGAAAGAAAAATTGTATTTTTTGCTCGATTGAACTGTCTGCATTTTCCTGTTACATCCTATCTATCAGTGGGTAGTTAAGAACCAAAGGGATTTGAAAAAGAAGCAAAGGACTGTACCATGAAGTATCCTGACATAAACATTTTGAAGATAAAACCCCAACTAAAATATACTCTTTCATGTGTATATAAATACTCTGTGGCTGAGTACAGCTTCACCCTTTTAGAAATGTTAATAGGTCTAGCTAGAGACAATGGGATGGTCTGCTTCCCACCCTCACTAACTAGACAGGTGATCTCTAACAGGGAACCTAGATTTGGAGGACTTCAGGAAAAATTTCCCACATCTAACTCATTAAAAACCCATCATTTGGCCCTAGATGCATTATCTAGCACACAGCAGCAAAGACTGAGAAAGGAAAGTTCTGTTTGGCTCTGATGCATTTCCCATGCTTAGGTTGATCAGGGTTGTGGCCTCTATCTTTATTATTTGTTTACCATACAATTTGTTTAAATAAATGAAAATGAACAACATTTCCCTTGCTACTAGATACATTTCCCCTTTCCTGGTCTTCTATTAGTACTTCTGCCTTGAGTTGATTGCAGTAGCATTTCAAAGTCTAGGCTTCAGACAGCAATCAAAAACTGTTGGAAAAAGCTGAATATTGCAGTCCATATGCTGTTGGCACCTCTTTTATCAGCTCTGAGAGCAATTTCTCTCTGTTGATGGCACTTTCCTCCTGCTAACTGGTGCATGACTGCAAAAGCTTCTAGTTCCTTTCCTGCCCCTTTGGTAAAACAGAATCATTTATAAAAGACTTCCTTGTTCTTTTTTAATGTTGCAGCAGATTGATCCCACTCGTTGCTCTCTCTCTCCTTTGACACTAGATATATAGGGAAGTTTATTAATTTTTGCAGGAATTTGCTAATATGCATTTCCTTCACTGATGTTTCAAACTCATGATAATTTCTATTACTTTTCTGATTTTGGCATCCAACTCCTGTAGCTTGTGAAACAAAAACATTAAGTACATGGAGTACAATACACACCAACAGAATCCAAACCAACTGGCCAGTTTCATATTGAATCTAAACACTGGAATAACCAGACAATTATGCTGTAGTTATAATTAAAATATTTATATCTCTTCTTTCAGTTTAACAGTATTCTTACCCTCTTTCAGATAATAAAAGCCATAAATCAAGACAAGGTACAAAAAGGAAGGGAAGGTTTTGCATAGCCAGGTGAACCTCAGATATGCAGAAAAGGTGCTCTGTTGGAAGGTGCTCCAAGGTGCTCTGTTGGAAACCTGCCATGAGTCTGGTCTGCACATGCATAAGGGAACATGCTAGAGTTCTTGCCGTTATTTACCTCACTGATACTATTCATAAACGTATACTTTAAACAAGCTACTCATCAATTTCTACATAGTGATACCTAACATATATATAGAGTCAGAGATAGTGCCAGCAACTGTAATACAAAACAACAACAAAAGACAGCATTAGCAAATAAATTATCCTGTATCTGTATGATAAATGCCAGGACAAGATCTTATTGTGCTAAACCAGCCTGAACTCTTCAAAACTTCCTTGGAGTCAATTAGCTGGGTGACCTGAAGCAAGTCCAAATGACTCCTGAATGCAATATTTTTGCACTTCTGACCTTCTGGCAGATCATAGGCAATTATCTGACACCCACAAAATCTTATGTTGAGCAAGCCTTCTTTGTTAATTTATTTTGATCTTCCAGTATTAAAGTAATTATGGACATAGCGCTAAAATTATGATAAAAAGGCCTCAAGAATTATGAACTGTAGAAAAAGGTTAAGAAACTGGCCTTTAAATCCATTAGTGAAAGCAAGATTTAAGGGAGGTCAAAGCTAAAGTATATAAAATGCAAGCTGTGAGACAGTAGACTGATGACAAGAGAGTATTCAAAAAGGAAAAGATTAAGAGCATTAGGGCCAGTAAAGAACAGGGAAGGGTAGTTGTCTTCCTGAAAAATATATTTGACAGCAATTTAAACATTAATAAGTTACGGATGTTGTTTTGAAAGACAATTAATATACATGAGTCCATACTAATTAATTTGGTTTATTTTTACATTGGAAAATGTGATTTCATTAATATTTCTTCATGATAAAGACTTTTTCTGCAAGTGTATGGGTTCCTTCTAGAAAGATCTACTAAAAATAAGTACATGAGTTAATACCGACAATATATTTTTAAAATTATTTGTACTTATGTAAAAGATGTAAGAGATTTGCAAATTGTCACTACTAGTAGAGCTAAAATTTGGGGAAATTTCATTCTGCATAGAATGAGTTGTAACCCAACCATGTGCTTGTCTTAAGTAAATTAATCCTGTTCTTAGTCTCTTGTGAAACTGCATTAGAGGTTTAAAACAGTAGGACCACCTACACGCAGGATGATGGAATGGGTCTTTGTTCTTCTTAATTAGTGGTCAAGAATAAGAATTTATTTCTGAGGATGTAATAATTTGACACTTTTAGAAATTACATCTTTAATAAATGCGTTCTTTCTGTTCTTTGAATTTAAGAGTATAAATATAAGGATATGAATAAGAATTTAAGATTAAGAATAAGAATTTAAGAATATGAATACATGAAAAATTGACTGAATGTAGGTGTCATTTAAAGACACTGATCAATGTTGACACGTGTTCTTAAGCAGTTGCTTTCTGTATTAAAAAATGAATGAAAGCAAAGTTGGTGCCCGTGCCATTGATTTAAGATAGTGCCATATAGTTATTATATTTGACGTATGTATTTTATGTGAATGTCACAACCTTATTGAAAACAAATATTCAATATTCATTCAAATAAGCCTTGCAACAGTCACCAAACAGATTACATTCCTGCTGTCAACAGCCATCATTTTCTGTCTCTACTCTTGAAATATCCTGCATAAGTTGTTCTTTCCTCTTCTGCCAGGTGAGTGGGCTAATGTTGACAGGTATGATTGCCTGGCCACAACTATGTCCTGCTTACTTTTCTTGAATATCTCCCATCATATCCTGTGTCAAACACAAATATCGATACTTGCTTTAAATATCTCAATAACAAAGCAAAATATTATCATTTATTAAAACAATTCAATGTATTCCTCTTAATCATAACATTTCACCTACATCTTTCCTGTATATTATATAAACTTATTTACTCATCAGATCCACAGATCAACTTTCCCCCCCCCCTTTGCATGCAGAAAGTTGATAAGTGGCTTTCAGTTAACAATAAAAGTAAACAATGTCTTTTAAAAAAATTAATGAAGTGAGTTTAGCCATTTCTTCTAATTCCAACATCTTCATCCACTGATCCAGTACTGAAGATATTTTTATAGATTCCAATTCTGTGACTAAAGTACCAGTAACCTCAGTGCTGTAATCTCACTATTAATATAAAACCCTAGACATATTGGCCACAACTCACCTCCTCACTCATTGGCTGAGCTGCATGATGCATGTGCACCACCCATGAAACAGGCCATTCCCTCAGGCACTGGGAGCTTTGTGCAGCCAGCCAGTCCATCAGTCAGAGCCTGGTTTGACAAGCAGCCGTCACCTCCTTCAGCAGCATCCATGCCTCACATTCTGACCAACTGAAGGCGAGGGAGGGAAGCTGATCAATGGCAGCCCCTGCTCTTTCTCTTGCATTCACAATGCTCCTGATGGAAGAAGAGTGGGGGGGGGGGAGTGAAGAGAGCACAAGAAAGGCCCTGCCACCCTCCTCAGCCTGAGAATGAGGCTCCGAGGGCCAGGCCTCGTATCTATGAGAAGCGAATGAATGCAGGGTGCTCATTTGGTGATGGAGGAAGGGGCCTGCCTAACTTTCCACAGCCTATGGCCAGGTAAGTGCTGTCCACCGCTGCCTCCTCCCTTGGAGAGTGCCCTGGGCCTGTCCACTTCTCGTGGACACAAGGCCCTTACTGACAGTTGCCTGCTCGTGGAATCATCAGGGGAGATGGTGGTGGTGTTTGGCTCCCTGCTGCCCTGCTGGTGGTGTCTACTTGTGGGGGGGGGGAGAAGGCCCATTGGTTTTCCGGCCCCCTTGGCAGCAGTGGTGCTCACCCTCCCCACCTCTCACACTCACAATGCTCTATAGAAAAGAAGAGAGTCTTTCATGCTTTTAGAAGATGTAACTCTATTTAGGATTGTGCTGTAAGATTATTGACAGACAATGCTATTCCTTTCCTTTTTGAAAATCATTGCAGTCATAGTCTACCACTGAGAACTGTATGAGCCGTCTTGTTCAATGACCTGGTGGCAACTTGTTAGGCAATGATTGTAATCATAATGATTTATTTAGCATTTAAATTGAAGCATATCCTGAAGGTTGACATTAGTTTTGGCCCCATTGTACAAGGCAGTGTTCGAACATATAATAAATGACAGCCTTTGTCCCTCTTAGCCAACGTAGCAGTACTAATATGATTATTATTTATTTATACTTAGCTGTTATATAGCTTTTTCCAAAGATCAATAACACATACTGCCCAATTACCTTTTGTTTGCTGCCCATTATTGTGCATAATGTTTATCATGCAGTCCTGTCTTTGTGAATAGAAGCTCCCCTGCCAATTCTCTTGCTAGTGATTAAGGTCCCTTCCAAAAACCGCTTAGTTCAGTGCAAGAAAACGGTCTAAAGATAGACTGTTTATTTCTTATGGAATAGATTAAATCAAAAGAGTCTGTGTGGATATGTGTTAAGAAACAGTCAGGCTAGCAAATATTAATGCAAAATTGCCTTCTTATATTGGTTTTTTAAAATTTGGATGCCTCTCCCATAAATTCACGATTTCCAGTTCTTGAGTCCCGTCTGCCTCTTCAAGTTTCAGTATGTGGTCAATCCCAAAAGCAATAGGGAAATAGTGTAAATTACTGGCACTGTGAAACATGTGGGAAAACATTTTAGATTGAACTTGGATATGAGTGATTAAATAAATTTGCCAGCGGAGGATCAAAAGGATTGTTTAAAATAAAACTGAACTTCTATGGAACGTTTTCATTTTAGTAATTTGTTTTGATGGTTCACTTATTGTGTACTTCAAAGATGATAAGAACTCATGTGTAAACATAAAGATGGGGCTAAAATGAAGCAATGCTGCTATTCTGTTTCATTGTTATTTTTTGTGTAGCCTGTGGGTATATGGATGCACCATCATCGGGGGTGGAATTCTAGCAGGAGCGCCTTTGCTTATTAGGCCACACACCCCTGGCTCTTTTTCTGAAAGCTCTTGGAGGATTGGCTACATCAGGGGTGTGTGGCCTAATATGCAAAGGAGCTCCTGCTAGAATCCCACCCCTGACCATCATGCTCTGGACAAGAAAGAAAACAGTACTTTGCATCTACCACAACATTTTCATGGATGGAATGATTTCCTTCTACAGAACATGACTTTTCTACCTTCCCATCTTACTGCATCCCAAAATGCATCTCCCATGAAATGCTGCTCCATTCCCCAATATCAACATTTCAGGGATGCTCAGGCGGCTTCAACCATTGTAAGTAACAGTTCTTGTCATATCTGTGTTCACACATAACTGTGTTTGAGTAATAATATTTCTTCACATTCCAAAGTATTGAAGCATTTTGCATATATTATTGGTTATGCTAACAATACTCCTATGTAAGCCAATAATATTATCCCTATATTACTGATGAAGGTCTGTGCTTTTCCAGATAAAGGCTCACCAGGATATTTGGAAGGGTAACAATTCACTGTATCTCATGTGCTTTAGATGGTGTCTTTGAAGAATCAGTGTCTCACAAACAAGAGAACAATTACACTCGCATGTTGCTGTTTGTTGGAACTAGATAAGGGATGCACACAAACCTAAAAATTCTGGTTCAGTTCTGATGTGTCTTCAGACAAGATAAAAACATCCATGAAGGTAAAACAATGGTTTTATTACAGCTCCATAAAGACAAACATCATTACAGCAGCTGCACCTGCTGGCGAGATAAGATCAGGAAAACGAGTGATCTTCATGGAGTGCAATCAGCCTGATTAAGGGTAAACCCTCACAACACACAGTATGGCAAGTCTCAAGAGGGTTTAAGGTGGTTCCCATACTGATCCAAAAATGCCCCAAGTCAGCCAGTTCAGGTCCCCCTTTCTCCTAGTTGTAGAGACATGACAGAATTATCCAGGAAGTGTTAAATAGCTGGTAAACATTTAACCCATCCATTTTGCTCCCCACCTGCTTTGAAGCGGGGGAGAGGCAGAGTGAAACTAATAGGTTTAATGGCTCACAGCCATTTAAATCTAACAGCTGACCGATAGGCCCATCTACTGTTAGGCTTAAATGGTTCCCAGCTATTTAAACCTAATAGATAAACTGTGGACCCACACCACTTAATTAGGTTTAAATAGGCCTGAACAGCTGAACCAGACAAAAGTCGGGTAAATGTTCAAGGAAGGCACATTCCCCAAACATTGGTTTGGGGGCTCCAAAAAAAGGCCAACTTCATGCTGAATTTTGGCTGAATTTTGGCTCATGAACCAGTTTGCACTCTAGACTGGATTACTTCCTGTAGTTTCTACTCAATTTAACATAAGCAGTTTGATATTCTTATGGCATTTGTATTCTACAACTCAAAGTACTTTAAAGATCTGTCAAGAATGTATAGCCTTTAAAAACAACCAGTGTTGGCCATATTAAATCTCTCCATATTTTAAGGCAACAAAAATGGCCATATGCATAAAGTGTACTTTAGTTGGGGCTTCCGGTCGCGAGGGATGCTGTGAGCAGACGCGTGTAACTCGCGCTCCGAGCGACAGTTGCAACTTCTGGCTATATGAGCAGATAAGAGTGCTTTTTTATTTTATTTTATTTTATTTTTCATCAGTGAAACAGTGCAGCTGCCTTTGGGGAAGCCTGTGAGGTCCTGCTCTACCCTGCCTGACTTTGCTGGTCTCACGTAGAGTTAAAGAAGGTGGAAGGTTTCTATCTTGCTTCCCTCCCCCCCCCCCCCCCCCCTTAATTGCTTAGCTGAAGATTTATGTCTCCTAAACCTCAGCAGAAAAGAAAGATACGCAGGGGAGAAGGGGGGCGGAGGAGGAAGATTCCTTGAGTGGGGACGAGCCTTCGTCGGCAGAGGGGTCGTCAGGAAGACCCCCCATGGAGAAACTAGAGGGAAAGATAGATGCCCTCGCGGGCAATTTGCATCAGCTGTTGGCCTGTATGGACAAGCTGCAAGTTTTAGAGAGTCTCCCTACTCAACTCACCCAACAGCTACAGCAACTGACTTTGCAGTTAGAACAAATGCAAAAGGCCACAAATGAAGCTTTAAATAAAATTCAGCTTTGTGAAGGCAAAATTGTCTCAGTTGAACAGTCAGTGGCCCAGCAAACTGTTGCTCTTAAAGAGACAGTTGAAGAAGTGCAGGCATTGCGAGAGAAATTAGACACCCTAGAGGCTGAAACGCGTCATCGTAACTTACGGCTAGTGGGCTTGACAGACTTGCCGGCTCAGTCCCCCTCTGAGCTGATTTCCTTTGTGGCTGACCTTTTTCGGCAGACACTCCAACTCCCTGAGGATTTTGCTCTAGACATTGCTGATGTTCTTCGCATGGCCAGACCAGGACAGCAGGGGTTAACAAGAATCACTCTCTTGATTTCCTTTGTCCATGCTACTACTCAAGACTTTGTTTTGAAACTGTTTCGGGACACTTCAATGAGGAGCGGAATAACTTGGCAAGGGAGTGCAGCGCGTCTCGCCTTATATCCTGATTACCCTCTATCTTTAATTCAGAGGAGAAGGGCATATAAAACCGCAAAAGACCTAGCTAAGCAGCTGAATTTAGAAGCTTTTGTCTTGTTCCCTGCAACTTTGGTCGTGATTCAGCAAGGGAAACGTAAAGCATTCTACTCCCCTCAGAGTGCGGAAGAATTCCTGAGAACTTTACATCTACCAACTGCTGTGAACTCATCAAGGCCACAGGGAGAGAATGCAAGGTCCATGGAGACTTAATCATGTTTGGGCCGTAGATGTTTGCTGCTGCAAAAGAAAGGAAAGGGAGGAAGAAAGAGAATACACTGGATGGTCGCTTTAATCTACTACTATTCGCTCAGCCTTCCCCCCCCCCCCTTTTTTGGTTGCAAGGGGGGTTCTGATGATCTGGTTTTCTCCTCTTAGACTGTTCCACCCCAATGCAATCTACTTTTTCTATGAGGCTGGGCTTGTTTGCCCTCTAATTCATTACTTATAGATAAATGCTTTCTTTTTTGGGAGGCCTCCCCCGTGCCGCCTTGACTCAATACCCAGATTTTTTTTTTCCTTTGGAGAGAGTCTTTTTGTCCCTCTTTTATACCCTCTTGCCCAATAAACTTTGACTGCAT
Organism: Heteronotia binoei; assembly: GCF_032191835.1. Taxonomy (NCBI): domain Eukaryota; kingdom Metazoa; phylum Chordata; class Lepidosauria; order Squamata; family Gekkonidae; genus Heteronotia; species Heteronotia binoei. The sequence goes on along the minus strand of NC_083227.1, from coordinate 119,339,911 downwards.
TAAGATAACTGGCACATAATGGATCACTGCAGCTACTCTGGAGAAATTATTAGTGCATGTATTATTGTTTGGACTGACCTACACAGCACTCACTCACCAATGCACTGTATATTGGTTATATTGAGGCTGAGCTGTATTCAGTGTGGTGTCTGATTTTCATTATTTTAACAAGTGGGCTGGGGGGGTGGGGGTGTGCTTTTGTTGGGTGGGCTGGGAAACAGGGTCTCGAATGATTGATTGTTTGATTAGGCATGTGCATGCAAGGGTGCGACATATGCGACATAGTGGTTTTGGACATGGCCATAATTTATGCGTATAGCTATATAGACTCCAGTGTGTTTTCCTTAATTTTTTTTTCTCTCTGTGTTTGGATTTAGCACCCAATGTAGCAATTTAGCAAGTGCAGGCTTATGCCGCTTGAGCTCTGCTAAGTACTCCATGACCAATTGGAAGCCAGGAAGTTTGGGTGGGGGTTATATGCTCCTTGGGGTTTGGAGCGTATTTTGTGGTGGAACTCACTGAGGGTGTAACATGTCTGTTCTTATTTACTATTTGATGCCTGGCTGTCAACCCCCAGCCGGGTCCCCCCGGACCAACGCGCAGGATGCCATTTAAGGTTTTGACATTCAACGTCTGTGGCCTCCGTGACCCCCCCAAAAAGAGCCATGATCCTTGGTGCACGCGAGATACGAGTTGCTGATATTGTCATGCTGCAAGAGACCCACATCCTCGAAAACGAAGCCGGTCGGTTGGCAAAGTATCGTGGTGACCAGGTGTTTTTGGCAGGCTTTGAACGAAATGGTCGTGGCGTAGCCATAATTATCCAGGCCAAGTTGAGGTGGGCAAATATCTCGGAGTTCCCCGACCCCCAAGGTCGCTACATTGTTCCGTTAGGGGAAGCCCAGGGGGTGAGGACGGCCCTGATTAATATCTATGGCTCGAATAATGACAATCCTCATACTTTTAATAAAGTGGCTACTATACTTGAGAACCTGGACTATGACAATATTATTTTAGGCGGTGATTTCAATACTACTCTGGATGGCAAGATGGATCGTATGGGTGTGACTGAATGATCCTTGAGATCACGGTTGGCTGTATTGGCCCTGATGAAGGAATTTGGGATGGTGGATGTATGGAGGGAGCAACATAAAGACTTGAAAGCCTACACCTTCTGCTCTCACATCCACCAGACCCTTGCAAGATTAGATTACTTATTGGTGTCTAAATCCATACTCCGATGTGTGCGTTCATCGGCAATCTGTCCCTCCACTTTTTCTGACCATCACATGGTGCTCATGGAAGTGGACAACTTGCTACACATAAATAGATAAGTCCCCATCGTGGTATTTTAATAACTCTTTAGTAAACGACAAGGCTTTTTGTGTACAAATGGAAACAGAAATTCAACACTTTTTCGCCACTAATGAGGGTTCTGTTCAACATTATTTGACTGTATGGGAGGCTTTTAAAACAACGATAAGGGGAATAATCATCGCCTATTCTGCTGCAAAACAAAAGGAAAAACGCCACACTGAGGCGAATCTTGAGTCCAGACTCCAGGCCCTATGGGATGCACAGTTCCAAAGTCCTTCAGAGGTGCAATTTAGGCAGATTCAACAAATAAATTTTCAACTCAACATGCTCAGGTCAAACAAGGTTGAACTTGCTTATGCACGTGTCAAACAACAGCAATGGGAATCCAGAGAGAGACAAGGTAGGGTTTTGGCATCCAAGCTTAAAGCCCTGCAAGAGCAGAGATGGATCGCTCAAATTGTGGATCAATATGATAAGCCTCACGTCTCTTCTGCCAGGGTTGCTGAATGCTTCCGTCAATTCTACCAGGCCTTATATCAAGGACATACTCCGGTGGACCCGTCAGTTCAGGAATCTTTTTTGTGTTCCCTGGATCTTCTGCAGTTGTGAGAGGAAGCAAAAGAACTATTGGGGGCTCCGTTAAGACTTGAGGAAGTGAATGAGGCGATCCATGGACTTAAAACTATTTCTTTGCCAGGCCCCGACGGGTTCTCTCCGATGTGGTATGTCCAGTTTGCAGATAAACTTGCTCCGAAGTTGTTGGCTACATACCAAGCGATTTTTGATCAGGGTATGTCATCACGCTATTTTAATGAAGCCTGGATTGCTTTAATTCTTAAGCCTGGGAAAGACCCACATCTCTGCACCAGTTACCGCCCTATATCACTGTTAAATCTTAAATGATCTTGATGGCAATATTAGCTAAGCGTCTTCAAAGGGTCATCGCCTCGATGGTTGACCCTTCCCAAACCGGTTTTATCCAAGGACGTTCTGGTGCGGATAATATTTGGCTCATCATGGATTTGGCCGCGATCCACGCTCAGAAAGATGATGTCACCCTCCTTATTTCCTTAGACACAGAGAAGGCCTTGGATTGGGTTGACAGATCTTTCTTGCAGATGTTATTGAAACATATGGGTTTTCCAAAAGATTTCCTTCATTGGATGTGCCTGATCTACAAGTCTGCTACGTCAAGGGTGCGGGTGAATGGTCATCTTTCGGCATCAATTAATCTGCGGTGCGGCACCAGACAGGGGTGCCCGCTATCCCCTCTTCTCTTTGATCTTTGTTTGGAGCCATTTGCTAGGGCGGTTCGATTGAATGATAATATCCATGGCATGTGTTACTAATCACAGACATTTAAGATTTTGTTATATGCCGACGACGCCATGCTCCCCATTACGCAGCCGGAAATATCGATACTGGTGATTATTCAACTGGCAAATTATTTCGGCAGGTTGTCCGGTTATAAAATTAATTGGCAAAAATCAGAAATTTTACAGATCGGGGGCGAAGTGGCACTGACGAGAGACATTGGGCAGTTCTCAGTTCAGGAGGCATTTATTATGTATTTGGGCATTCTCATTCCTAAACAGCCTGAGATGCTAATATCGTTAAACTTAAATAAAGTAATAGCGAAAATACAGCCAGAGTTAGAGCGATGGTCCGCTATCCCCTTGTCGCTTTGGGGTAAAATAAATGCTCTGAAGATGATCATCTATCCCCGGTTTTTTTACGTGTTGCATGGTATCCATCAATACATACCGCAGAAGTGGTTTCGAAAAATCAACTCAATATTAGCGAATTTCCTGTGGGAGGGGAAACCCCCTTGGTTGTCATGGGCACATTTACAGTTACCACTTGACCGAGGTGGATTTGGCTTGCCAAACTTATGGCTATACCATCGGGCATACTTGCTGGCTCCACTTAATCATCTTGTTGAGTCTCCCTGGATGAACTTGGAAACTGCTGTTCTTACTCCTTTGTCGACATGGAACGCGCTTGGGTCAATATACCATCAGGGAGAGTCGGTTCTTCCATCGATTCGGGCGACAAGACAAACATGGCAATATTTGGGTGATATTTATGGATTTAACAACTACATCCATAGTCGGATGACCCTTTGGGGCAACCCTAAAGTGAAGATAGGGGGACGGCCGGTGATTTGGAAGCCGTGGGCATAGAGGGGTCTTTTAACTCTCAATCAGCTTAAAGATAGCAACGAGGACGCGTTTCTCTCTTTTGGGTTACCAGCTAACCAATGGCTGCAATTCCAGCAACTGAATCATTCATTGTCTACTTCTTTCGGCATAGATGCCTTGGCAGTGCCGGATGCTCCGCCTCTCCTGCAAACCCTAGAACATGCAATTGAACAAAATAAGCCAGTCCGTGTTTTATATTTATGTCTGAAAAAAGACACGCAACACTCTATGGAAGACTTGCGATGTCAATGGAGCGAGGAAATTAACTGCCCTATTTACCCTTTTCAATGGGCAGCTATCTGTAGTGGTCTCCGTCATTGTTCGAAAGATCTTCGTTTGATTTTAATTCAACAAAAGCTTTTGTTCAGGATTTATTGGACTCCTCTTCGCCTTTATAAGCACAATTTGGCTGAATCCTCAGCTTGTTGGCGGTGTCTACGTTCAGAGGCAGGTCTGGCTCACATGCTGTGGAAATGCCCGATGTTAAAAAATTTCTGGGATGGGATTGTTCGATGGATGCAACAGGTATTTAACTTTGACCAGTCTATTTCTGCCATGCAGATATTATTGAACTATTTCCCGACGACCTGGTCACTGATTCGTTGGCAGCGAAGATGGGCGGCACGTGCGATAATGATTGCGAAGCGGCTTATCCTGCTGCAGTGGCGTGTAGACTTCACCGGCACGATTATTACTTGGCTCGAGGGAATGTATGCTTTGGCTGTGCAAGAAAGGATAGCATATTGCCGGCAATGTCAACAACAACAATTTGAAGAGATTTGGCCGGCTTTTTTAGAAGCATCTAATGCTCAAAGCTCCGCATTTTGAAGTCTGGGATTTGTTTGCCTGGGGGTGCTTGGGCTGGGGAATTGGCATGCCGGCATCTAATTAACTCGATTAAGTTCAGGCATTTCAGATTAGGAGAATATATGGTGGCGGTGCACAAAGTATAAAGTATAAATAACAAAAAAAAAGTGTACTTTAGTTGCTGGCTGTCAGAGAGAGTGCTGAAATGATTTGCAAATAAACTGGAAAATGTGATGAACTTTTTTTTTTCCTCTTAACAACTTTTGAAAAATATTACATTACAGGATTTTAGTGATATTGGATTCTTGTAAGCACAGCTGCAAAGTCCATTTAGGCAGTGATAATGAACTTGGTGCATTATTTAGGGATGCCAGGCCCATGTGCATACTTGCTGCAAGTTATTTAGGGGTTAGGAATTGGGGGGGGGGTAGCATTGTTGACACTTTGATGTGACTTCCAAGTAAATACCTGATGGAGACATCACTTCCCCCCATTCCCCTTCTGCTGCTCTGGGAATCCTGAACCCCCTGTGATAACTACCATAGAAACTGGCTCAGTGGCATCTCCCCTATTTTCCTCCTGCTGCTGACTGGAGTGATGGGGGGAAACAGAGAGCAGAGTGAAAATTCCCTTACCTTAGTGGGCACCTGGTAACCCTAGTCATATCTACCGTAAATATGGGGGAAATTTTGCATTTTGGCAGAAAGCTCTTATATGATGCTGGGCACACACACAACTTCTGGTAGCTGAGAAAATCCTCTGACTGTGTGCTTTGATGGTGAAGCAATGCTGGCTTTGGCCAAGAGTTGCTCTTCAGTTCTCCTGGATGATAAGTTTATTCTTATGTAAAGAAGCATCTGAGTGTACTTTCCCATCACACTGAATTTTGCTTCTCAACATCATATCTTATTTGGTGCATCATCAGAGGAACTAGATGACACCTGAATGGCTCAACTGTCAAGGAAGTTGTATGGATGAATCAAAGTAGACTTTTTTTAAAAAAAAGTTCTCATATACAACTGTTTGATCCCTTGTCTGAATTCACTATTTGGCTGGGTTATGGCATTACATCGAAACCAGAAATAGTCCAACTAAAGTAATAAATCTCCTCATGAGACATGGTGGGAAATACATCAGGAGAGAATGTGGTGTTATGACTTATTACAAAAATAGATCCTTTTTTGTAGGCATCAGAAGGTTCTCAAGAGCTGATAAACTTGTTGAAATGAAATAGTGTATTATAAGCTTTACTCAATTTATTTTAGGTAATTTTTAACTTTAAAACCACTATCAGCTTTATCTGTTAATGGATAGCCATCCAGACTCTGCCCCAGATCATCTGGCTGAGACTTTGGGAGCCGTGGCTGGGTGGTTGCAACAGAGCCCGTTGAAGCTTAATCCAACCAAGATGGAGGTCCTGTACCTTGGCCAAGGTAGAGTAGAGTAGGGTATCCAGCTCCCAGCCCTGGATGGTGAATTACTTATGCTGACCCAGAAGGTGAAGAGCTTGGGGGCCATTTCTATGGAGGCCCGGGTCACTGTGGTTGCCAGATCTGCCTTCTACCATCTTTGGCAGATCAGGCAGCTAGCACCCTATCTCTTCCCTCAGGACTTGGATACAGTGACCCATGCAATGGTCACTTCCAGGTTGGATTACTGTAACTTGCTCTATGCAGGTTTGCCCTTGAGGCTAATCTGGAGACTCCAGCTGGTGCAAAAGGCGGTGGCACTTTTGCTAACTGCATTGCCTTTATGGGCAAGCATACAGCTAGCACTGCACCAATTGCACTGGCTACTAATTGAGTACTGGATTCATTTCAAGGTTTTGTTACTGACATTTAAAGCTGTGCGCTACCTGGGACCAACACATCTGAAAGACTGCCTTTCCCCATATTTGCCCTGAAGGACTTTACATTCAGCTAATCACCATCTGCTGGTTGTCCGGGCCCAAAGGACATCCGTCTTGGCTCGACTAGAGCCAGGGCTTTCTGGCCTCCCTGTCGCAGCATTCCATCATCTATCAGGCCTGTTGGGAGATCATCGGTTCCAACTCTGTTTGCACTATGACCTGATTAGTTGTCTTCCATCTGAAATGGAGTAATTTTTTTGTTTTAATTGTTTATTTACTTCTAATTTTATTGCGTATTGTTATTGTTTAAGTCTGCTGTGATCTGCTCTGAGCCCACTCGCGGGATAGGGTGGACTAGAAATTAACAAAAATAAATAAATAATAAAATAAATAAATAAATTCCTTCTGTTAATAAGAGCTTTTGTCTATTTGTTCCAATTAACGATGAATAATAGGAGGAAGTGAGAGAATACTACACTATCAATATTCCTATTATATATTATGTTCTTTTGTAATACAACTTTAAACGATATCAGAAATACCTGTAGCTTCAGTACATGCTTTGTGGTGTTCTAAGCCAAAAGGATTCATATACAGTGCAATGTTAGAATGGCTGGTTAGTGGAAATAAAACCAACTCCTCCTCCTCCTCCTTCCCTGCTAAGCTTTCCATTATATATATGAGAAGAAAGATAGAAATCACATGAGTAATTCTCAAGTGTTTTTCAGAATCTAAGCCGTGTAATGTGTACTTTTTCTTTTCTAAATTAACATATCTGCTGTTTTGTTGCACTATGATGTTGCAGGCATCTGTATGCATTTTAAAATAATAATGAAAATGTTAGTTTCATTCTTAGGGTTTGTAGAATCTTTCGGGCTCAAGTGCCATGTTCTACTGGAGAAAGTTTTTCTTCCAGACGTTTCGTTCTCAGCTGCGGAGAACATCCTCAGTGGCATTGCAGCCGGAGCAGGCGCTCTGACCTTCTTGGCTGCTGTGCATTGAGTGGGGCCAGGGCTGCTGGAGAGCTGCTATTTCTAGGCTGGAGGGGGTGTGGTGAAAGGGCAATTGGTTTGTGGATGTGCCCATTGTTTGGTGGGGCTTCCTGGAAGGGTAGTGATAAGGAAACTGGCTGTTGAATGTGACCATTGTTCTGTGTTAATTGCTGGGAGGGTTGGAAGGGGTGTGAAGATAAGGAAGATGGTTGTTGACTGTGCTGATTGTTCTGTGGAATGTGCTGGTTGTTCTGAGACTTTCTGCAATTTATAGTCTGTAGGGTGTTTTGCAGAGCTGGGTACCAAGATTGGTGGATGAAAATGCCTTCTTCCTTTCTGTTAAAATTGTGCTGGTGTATGTAAATCTCAATAGCTTCTCTGTTCAGGCGGGTATGATAATGTGAGACCGTAGAAAGGACTTCAGTTCTTTCAAAGTGGATGACATGGTCTCCTTCTTGAAGTGCATGTTCAGCTACAGCTGATTTTTCTGGCTGAAACAAGCGACAGTGTCTCTTGTGTTCGGTGAGTTTCATTCTGTTAGTTCGGTTAGTTTCATTCTGTTTTGTTACAATACAGAAATGCTGAATTTTTCAAATCGTCCAGTCAATGCATGACTACAGTTTGCCCACAGGATACAAATGGGAATGGACTGTTTGTTGTATTTAAAGATATGGGCATATAGTGTTCATACAATGTGCAAATTCGTTTTACATCACATCTTAATATTACATTCATTATTCTGTAGCTACTAATAACATGATTTTATTGTTTTCAGAATGCTTGCATCGAACATTTTAACTACCTTGCTCATGAAGAATGAAAGCAAAAATATGAATGGAAAACTGTCATTTATTGTAGATTATGAAGTTTTGAAATTGAAATTCATTGTTAATTAGAAGTCTAACTTGGGAACTCTTGTGGTCAGACATAGGCACTAAATCTTTCACAACCATTCTCTCACTTCAATGCATGTCACAGCTATCAGTTTTAGAGTTACAGTGTTGCTATAGATACCATAAATTCATGTCTCTGCCTGTAGATCTTTTAATATGAAGCATGACTGTTTTTGATTTGAGCAATATGCCATGGCTATCACTCTTTGAGATTTACATTTCATTGATTAGCCTTCAGTTTATGAGGAAATCTCCCATAAATAGCTGAAATGTTACTTAGTATCATACTTTTTTATTTTTTTTCATGCAAACCCTATATTTGGAGAAAAATCTACATTGTGTCAATATTGGCCCAATCTGTGAAAATAAGTATCTGCAGATGGGTCCACTCTTGACTATTCAAGTATAAGACAAATGGGGGCCTGCAAGACTTGTCTGCTGAACTCAGATGCAGCTCCCTGCTGTCACTGAACCAGTCCAAGCACAGCTGCTGGGTCCAGCATGGCTCCCAGGCAACTCTGCAGCTAAGCTTGCATGGCTCCTGGAGTGGGCTTGTAGCAGCTACTGGATTCTGTCAACTCCACGGTCAGCCTAGGAGCAGCAGAAAAGCAGGGGGGGGGGGAGACATGTGGGAGGTAAAAATATCTAGCCTGTCAATATGGGCCCAGTCTGCAGATATAAGTAGTCTCAGTTAGGTCCACACTTGACTATTAAAATATCAAACAAGTGGGGGTCCACAAGACTTGTGGGAGGAATCTCTTCCTCCCCCACTTGTCTGCTGAGCCCAGACACAGTTTCCTGTTGGCTCCCATCACCAAACTGGACCCTGTATGGCTCTGGTTACTGCTGCAGCCACCAGAGGTGGCACATTCCAGTAGACCAGGTAGGTGGTCATCTAGGGTGCTATTGTTGGTGCTCCACTGTGCAGTGAGTGCAGTGACTGAAGATGTAGAGATTAAGTCTAGCGCACAGTAGCTGTTAAACTAGCTATGTACATTTATTTACAGAATATATCTCAGATTGACAAAATGCTCCGCACACCTTCACCATCCAAACTCCCAACAACTATCAAGGTACTTCTGTACATTTATATAATTCACAAGTCTGTCTGACCAAACAGGCCAGTGCTGAGTCATGCTGACTCTACCTTGGCTGATGCAGCCTGGCACTCTGCCACATTGCCCCCTCCAGCCAGATGATCTACTGTCACATCAGCTGTCAGCTGTAATCTGGATACTGCCACATATATCAACACCCCTCCTCAGGATCAGATTACAAATTGCAACAGCTCTCTCAGTTTTATAAATCTTTCAATGGTTACATTTTTCGTGAATACATCTGCAACATTGTCTTCAGAGTTACAATGCTTTAACATTACCAGTTCTTTATTTATGGCTTCACTCAGTACCATTGTGTCAACACACATGTAGCAGCCAGCATTGCCTTTGCTTGGATACACACATCCGCTAGGCAGCTTAATTTAATTGGCTTCACATAGCCCATTTCATTCACATTTGCTGGCACCTTTACCAGTTTAATACATTGCATTGTATCTCTAGAGTTTCATTTCTTTGTTTAGTTTCCAGCCTGTTACAATCAATCTCCATAGTCTAAATCCAGCACACTTTGGTAACACTGAGGCTCTGCAGTAGGCAGATAGTTTATGTCAGTGTCATAGCCATACCTCTTCGGAGGCACCCCTTTATTTAGTCTGGATGACACTCGGATTCCTGCCTGAAGGTTATCAGACTCATCAGGCATTTCTTGCTTTACAGCCTCTGCACTGATAGAGCTTTCAGCTCTTTGCCCATCCTTCTCTGAGGGAGAAGTTTCTTGTTTAACATTCCCCTCCTCACCCGAGGAAATTTCTTGTTTATCATGCCCCTCCTCAGCCTGCTGTGCAGGTAATGCTACACCACTGGGCAATTCATTGGCATGCACTCTGCTCCAGCTATCGTCCTCGCAGAATGACGCAGACCTACTGAACTTTATTGCATTACAGTCATCAGCGAACCTGTAAGCTTTCATTCCATTTTGATATCCCAGGAATAACAGCTTTCTTGCCCTGGGACCTCCTTTTCTTCGCTTATTGAGTGGAATATTTACACAGGCTTTTGTGCCAAAGATTTTCAGAAAAGTTAAATTGGAATTCTTCCCATACAAAACTCTGTAAGGTGTATCATCTATTGCTTCAGTCCAAAGCCTATTAATCAAAAAACACGCTGTCTTTAGTGCTTCCCCCCAATAGGAGATTTTTAGCCCACTGTCTTTTAACATTGCATGAGTCATCATCTGAAGAATGCCCCCACGTCTCTCTACTACCCCATTTTCTGCGGGGGTAGAGACATTAGCCAACCTACAATGAATTCCCTGGTCTCTGAGCCAGGAGGTAAATTCCTTTCCTGTAAATTCTCCCCCCAGATCACTTTGCAGGGCACTGATGTTACAGTTTAGCTGCCTCTGCACTTGTTTAGACCAGTACTTAAAAGTTGGAAACACATCAGACTTTTTCTACATGGCATACACCAAAGTGAAGCGACTAAGGTCATCTACCAAGATTAAGACAAATTTGTTTTAAGCCATGCTTGGGGCAAACGGCCCAATTATATCAGCATGTATTAGTTGTAAAGGTCTTTCAGAGACCCTATTACTCATTCTTGCTACGAGGTAAGCTTTGGATTTTGCTTGTTTACAGACATTGCAGTCAAGATAAGCATTGCATGGTTCAACCTTCTCCTTTCCCAGAATAGCCAGGGTCTTATTTAGAGTATTGGAGCTGGCATGCCCCATCCTCCTGTGCAACCTGTGGATACAATTATGGTGAGGCTGCCGGTTACAAACCACCTGCACTCTTACTCCCTTTTGGTCAAGCACAAATATATTATCATTTAGCATACCTCTGGCCAGCACTTTATGTGCCTTAGATATAGTACAACCATACTCATTAAAGAATACATTAAAGCCTGCTTTAGTCAGCACAGAGATGCTTAATAGGCTTGTCTCCAAACTAGGCACACAAAGCACATTTACAAATCTGTGTCTCAGTTCAGAAAAGTAGACAATTCCTTGGCATAAGATTTCAGCCTTTCTGCCATCTGCCAAACTCACGACTTTAAGGCTTGCTGGTTTAGTGTCCTCCAACAGTCTCTCCTCATTGCAAAACATCTGGGTGGCTCCAGAGTCTATAATCCATGGAGTTTTCTGCAGACACACATTAGTCCTCACCAGTGTTGCCAGCTGGTTTTTTACGACCTCTGCTTGCCTCTCCATCACTCTGGGCAGCGCCTTCGCAGATGTGAATCACTCCCGCACAAAAAACATTTTTTCTTTACCTGCAGCACCCTCTCCACTGGTGGCTGCTGCCAGCTGGAAGCAACTCCTACACTTACAGGCTCTGGCTTCCTCTGGCACTGCTGGACGTGAGCTTTCTGCTCACGGCATTCCTGTTGTCTTTGGGCCTCTGCCAATAACTTCCCCATTGTGTAGCTCAAGGTTAGCCTCTCTGTGTCTTGGCCCTCGAACACCATTAACAGCATATCAAACCTCTCATGCAGGGAACTCAGGATTATGTATACTTTATCCTTTTCTGGGATTGTTTTGCCATGCTGCTCTAGCTCTTGAAAGCATACAGATAAAGAATTAAGATGCCCTCTCACCGTCTCCCCGTCCTGCATCCTCTTTTGATACAACCTCCTGGTTAACTCTATCAGCGAGCCCGCTGTGGTCTGTACATAGATGGCCTTGAGCGCGTCCCAAGCCTCCTTTGCCAGCTGTTTTCCTCCGATATGGATGAGATGATCATCAGATAGGCTCAAGGTTATGGTTGCAAGAGCCTTCTGGTTACAAATGGAATCTTCTGGCGTGGGTTCCTCTGGAGGAGCAGATATGGCATTCCACAGCCCCTCTCTCTTCAGGAAATGTTCAACATGAACTGCCCACATGTTATAGTTGGTAGAAGTCAGCTTTTCTATCAGCACTGTAGCCGCCGCTGTAGCCATTCTGCTCAGCCTTGCTTTGTCAGCTACTGCTGGTCCCCTCTGCTGAGGTAGCTTTCTTCTCCACTCTGGAGCACTTCAGCCGTCTTTCTCCAACTACACTCACAGTCCGTTGGCGCAGCGGAAGCGTGCTGGGCTCATAACCCTGTTGGTGCTGCACTGCACAGTGAGTGCAGTGACTGAAGACGTAGAGATTAAGTCTAGCACACAGTAGCTGTTAAACTAGCTATGTACATTTATTTACAGAATATATCTCAGATTGACAAAATGCTCCGCACACCTTCACCATCCAAACTCCCAACAACTATCAAGGTACTTCTGTACATTTATACAATTTACATGGATGTCTGACCAATCAGGCCAGTGCTGAGTCATGCTGACTCTACCTTGGCTGATGCAACCTGGCACTCTGCCATGTTGCCCCCTCCAGCCAGATGATCTACTGTCACATCAGCTGTCAGCTGTAATCTGGATACTGCCACATATATCAACAGCTGTTTGGCCTCAGGGGTGATCAGTGGGCACCCCCCTCCCCACAGTGCTTAGGGCACCAGAAACCCCGGCACCAGCCCTGGCAAACACCTTCAGGCACACTATATCTCCCAGACAGTACCACACCTAGGACCAGTGCCGCTTTTGGAGTTCACCGCTGCTGTAACCTGGTACAACTTCTGGAGTCCACTGCCACTGGTCCCAACACAACTCCTGAAGTCAACCTTGCTGGGTCTGGTGCATCTCTCAGACTCTCCCTTCAGCCACCACCAAACCTACCACAGTTGTCAGTGTGCACCTCTACCATTAGGCTCTACTGCAGGACAGAAAGTAGATGCATTGTCTGTATGTGAACAGACACATCCCAGTATATGTTGTATCTCTGTTTTACAAACCAATTTTTTGTTTTTAAAAAAGAAAATCATGTCTCATGTAAGATAGAACCCCTTCGGTACTTGGGGGTAACTGAAAATCAACTGACCTGTGGCTCCCTATAGCATTCTGAGGATATAAAGTCTGTGTTCAGGCATTATAACAGCTCCATCCAGACACCTATAGTTTGTTAGTGTAATCGCACATTCCCTTTGCTTTACCCCTCCTCCCTCCTCTAGAACTTGATCGACCACTTCCAAATCTAAGCAAGCTCCAGTTTGCTGTGATATCCAAATGCAGACTTCTCAGTGAACTGCAGTTTGTTTATTCTGCCGAAACTATAATTGTAAACCTCATTTTAATCCCAGTTTACAATTCTTATTTATGTGGAGTGAACCAGTTCACTGAGCTGTTTGCATTTGGATGTCAAAGCACATTGACAGTTGAACAAACTGGAAAGCTTGCAATTAAGCTGAGCAAAGAGAGGTGGGAGGAATGGTGGGGCACACATGCACATGAGCACAGCAACAAACTGTATTTATATCTGACTGGAGCATAATAGCAGATTATGATACTTGAATTCAGTCTAGGGTTGCCAGGTCCAGCTCAGGGAATATCTGGGGACTTTGGGGGCGGAACCAGGAGACTTTGGGGGTGGAGCCAGGAGCAAGGTTGTGACATGCACAATTGAACTCTGAAGGGAGTTCTGGCCATCACATTTAAAAAGACTACACTCCTTTTAAATGCCTTTGCTCCACTGGAAATAAAGGGGCACTTTCTTTGAGGAACATTTGTGCCTGCTACTGACATTGCTGTAAAGCACTGTAAGCCAAAATGCCCTCAAAACAAGGTTGGGAAATTGTCAGGTGGGCACCTGGCTTAATCAGGATCTTTTATCTGTGTATACAGGATTCTACATCCAGAAATAAATGCTTAAAAATATTAGGGACTCTAATTAAGGAAAACAATTAAAATTTATTCCAGAAAAATATAGGCTTCATTATATCATACATACAGTCCTAAGAAAAATAGAGAGGGAGACAGGGAAACACATGGGTAGATGAACAGGGTGATATTTACCGATCGAAGTCTTCAAGGAAGGTTCCAATGGCGACGAGTGAGGAAATGGGAGAGGGGACCTGAAACTGATCAGGGATGGATCTAAACAGTGGAATGGGGATACTGCTAGAAGCACACCTGTGGGTAGCTAGTCCACAGGTTATAAGGACTATCTTGAGTCCTTAGGAGATGGGAGGTACGAGGGAGGAGGAAGGTGTCAGCTGATGCATGACCTCCCAAAAAGGGGAGGCTTCGTAGTGACCATAAGGGCTGGACTACTGCGAGAGCCAATAGAAAGTTTATTGATGGCACCTAATTTGGTGCCCTTTCCTGACCAATGAATTGGCTTGGATCCTGGATACCTGAGTGAACTTTCAGGTTGAAATGGACCAGGGTGGGAATGCTCCAAGGGGATAGTAAAGAGAAGAATGGGGGAAATCACTGGGTGGAAGTGTGCTTGAGTTTATCACACTTATCTAAGAGGGTAACAATAGAGGGCCAAATTGTTATCTAAGGTAACACCCAGATTACACAAAGGAACTTGGCTCTGGCTGAAGATGGTCTTCCTCTTCTTTTGTCTTCTTCTTGGCACCAGTCTTTGTCTTGACTTCCTCTGGACAAAGACAGTGGCGGTTGGACGATTAGCCACTCCTGGGGTGGGTCGATAGTTTGCAATCACAGGTGACATCTGGCGAGTACGTGAGCCGTCCGCTTTGCTGGAATGGAGTCTGGCCTGGTAGGAAGATGGCTGCATGTGGTGTTAGCCCTCCACAGTGGATTCCATGGTCAATGCTTCAAAACCGTTTGCCTGGATAGCTCCTGGCAGCGCAGTCTCCTCCGCTCCACGGCCGGGATGGACGTCATACAGAATGGCGGAAAGCCCTCTGTTCTCCTGGCGGGCACTCTTGTACCGGTCCTGAGTACCTTCATAGCATTATGGCTGCTAGTACTGCATAAGTCCCTTTCACCCCTGTATAGGTTTACTCACACTCTCTGGCCAGATGTGTGTGAGCTACTTCTCCAGGTGCTCTGGCAACCAAGTTGGTGACTACAATGTTCTACAAGGGGTTTTTCCTCACAGCACGCCAAAGTTCTGAATTAATTATTGGATATTTTTATATAATTACAGTTCTTGTTTCAAGAAAGATCACTACAGCAGGGCTAGATTCAGTCAGATGATTTTGGGGTGACCCCTCCACCCAGATTAAAATAGTGCATTCACATGCTGATATCTGGACCCTGAAGTGCAAACACAACCACCTCACCTCTGGCCACCTTGTTGCTGCCTCAAAAAGCCACCAGGTACTAACTGATGGCAGATCCCTGTCACCTTTCCTGACTTTCTGATTGGCCAGGGTGCACCAGGGAAGCACCTCCCAAGCACATGGGCGGTATGATCACTGCTCTGAGACACGTAGCCCATCCCTCTTCTGGAAGCCAGATGTGTGCTGTCGGAGCGTCCCGGGTCACCTCAAACTGTGCTGCCTTTTTCCTAAACCGAGAGGCTGCTACTGCAAACTGCCAGTCTGAATGCAGCCCAGGACTGCCAAATACTAGCAAGACTTGTTTTAGAAATTCATCTTTAGTCCTCTGTAGAACTGGAACACTTACCAACCTGTTTGTTTCCAAGCATACTCACTAGATCATTTTAAAGCTAAGAATGAAACAGTTTTTATATATCCAGAGTTCTTAGTTTACATTCATGATTTATTAGGAAAGGCATATTGGCTAATTACTGAGACAACCTGTGGACCTGTACTACAAGCTTTGGAAATCAACTTGCTTATTCTCCACTGAATCTGTTCATTCCTTGAAATATTTTAAGATACACATTGTTCAAATCATATCAAGGAACACTAAGACAGACAAGAAGGTGGAGAGGAAGTAATCATGGAAATCCTAATTTTCATGCCCCACCTTTGGTTATCAATTGCAAATATACTGGTGCTAATCAACTGTGAAGAACTGGCTATGCATTTCAGAAAGAACTGTTTCTTCCTGCAGAAATTATAAATGCTAGAGATTAATGGATGGTTTCATTTCCTTGTATTTCTCTACAGCATGTATTATCCTCTGCTTTTATATTAGTCTCAGTTGTTCTCAATTTAAAACTTTTCAAAACCTTTCAAACAAAAACACACTACTGGAGCAGAAAGAGAAAGAAAAAATTGCAGTGAATACTTCTTGTTTCTGTAAAAATGACAGGCTAGTTTGCTCCATAGCAAGAGGGGGAGGTCTGTTAACATTGCCCAAAGCAGTATTGGGCAAGGTTGTTAGCAAAGTTGGGTGCATCCAGTATGTAGTAACTTTTGCAGAAGTTAAAAATCTTGGCATTCTCCAGGAAGTCTTTGCTTTCAACAGGCTTCTTCCCTGGAACCCAACCACTGATTGCTCAAAATATGTGGTCACCTCCTCACTGTAAGAAAGGAAAGAACCTTTACCTTAAGCTTTTAACCTATTGTAGTAATTTGACAGAGTGGTATTGCCCAGGCAAGGATGGGATCATGGCTTCTGAACAACAGTGATGCTTTTGAGATTCTCCTGCACTTTTCAGCTCTAGCATGGATCCTGCTAGACCTGTTGTAAGCTGCCCTGAGTCCTGCCTGTAGAGAAGGGCAACCTAATAAATCTACTGTGATGTTGCTGCTGCTGCTGCTGCTGCTGATGGTGGTGGTGGTGCCAGGAATCTTGGCATATCTCTCATTTGTAGTTACAAAGAAATCTGAAATGTATTATTTCTGAAGGAAACAATTCACAGTACAGGTAACTGAGACAGTGGTTCTATGGGCCTGCTGTGCCAGGTGGCTTTTGCATGCCTAATGCTGCTGGAATTTATTCATAATCAGCAAAAGAGCAACCATCACTGTAGAAACAAAAAACGTGATGAAGTGTGCATGCACACAAAAGCTTACATTCTGAATAAAAGGTGCTACTGGATTCCAACTTGTTCCATCACAATCACACTAACAAAAATGACTGTGATATGTTAGGTAATCCTACTGTCATCCACTAATCATGAGCTCGCTTGCTGATTAGGTTTCCCATTTGTCTGCCCATGGTGGGTAAACCACTGCACTTAGTTCCAGTATTTCACTCTTGAGATACTGAGGAGTTGAAGTTGATCTAATTAACATATTTTGCCACACATTTAAAAGTGCTTAAGTGCACACCAAAACAAGTGATTTGGAAGTTGCTCTGTATTACCACACTTTTAAAACCAGCACAGTTCATGTGATTATTAATCTGAAGTTTGAGGTCTTATGAAGTCATTTGATAGGTTACCTGTTTCTTCTGGTGACAAGTTTTTTTCTTTTATTTAGCAGAAATAACTTTTACAATTTTTCCTTCAGATATATTTCCAATTAAACACTAACTAAACATATTCCGTCTCTTAACAGGAAAATCCTGTTAAGAAAATCAAGAAATGAGCATTGATAACCTGTGTCTTTATTTCACAGTATCTAGACACCCTTGGGCTGCACTTGAAGAAGAAGAACAGAACTGCAACATCTTATTAGTTTCATAGCTGTAGATCCTTGCACTTTCCTGTCATTTTCTTGCAGGGCAAAGTCATAATTTAATTAATTTTACAGAATAACTCTAACCTGTCAAGCCACAAGACCCATCAAACTTTTCAATGATTTGTTGCCACCATGTGGAGACTTTAATTATCTGCTTATCTCTGGGATGGCAGACTCACCATTTCCTGCAACTCGGGTGTGAGGCAATGTATACCAAATTGCCCACAAAAGAGGTTGGGGAATTAATAGGTGGGCAACTATGGCTCAAAAGGGATCAAGAATCTATATATACAGGATACTGCTTCCAGAAATTCTTACTAAATTGATGGAGGACACTAATTAAGTAAAACAATTATGCTTTTATTATAGAAAACTATAGAACACACATACAAGGTAGTGATAACATACAACATACATACAGACCTAATAAAAATAGAGAGAAATATACAGAGGTAACACAAGGATGGACAAACAGGGTGATCATTACCAATCATAGTCTTTGAGGAAGGCTCCAATGGCGACGAATGAGGGAGATGGGGGAAGGGACCCTCAAATGATCAGCAGGACTGGGGTACTGTCAGATGCACATCTGTGGGATGTTGGGTCAGAGGTTATAAGGACTACCTTGAACCCTTAGGGGGTAGGAGGTCCAGGGGCTTATGATAAGTGGTCAGATGGTACATGATGCTGTACCACATGGTACGTTACCTCATAGAAATGGGAGGCTCCAAAGTGACAGTTTGGGCAAGGCATGAGTGAAAGGGATTAAAACAAGCTATACAAACTTATCTGAAAGTGACAATAGAGAGTCAAATTGCTACTCAAGGTGACACCCGATCTACACAAAAGCTCTAGCTCTGGCTGAATCTGTTCTTCCTCTTCTGCTGGCACCATTCTTTGTTTAGAGTTCCGTTTGACAAAAGCTTAGGCTGTCTGGCAGGATCCATGCCTAAGATAAGCTTGATTGCCTTATGTAGATGTTGCAATGGCTGTTGGGTACATGGTGCTCTTGCTTTGCTGAAATGGAGTCCAGAAAACAAGATGGATTCTGGTGGTGTTAGCCTTTGGTTCACAGAATCATATTGGAAGGCGCCCTCCTGTATTGTCCATGGCTGCGCAGCTTCTTCTGCTGCAATGCCCGAGGCCATGTACATATGAAGAGGCTGGAAGCTCGTCTGTAGTTCCGGCTAACACCCATCTAGAGACGTAGAATGCTGCTGCAAAGCTGAGGCTTATAGTGTAGAAACCGTGGGCAAAGTCCACTTCTTTGAGCCGATGTGTGCGAGTCAAAACTCCAGAATCCTGGCAACCAAACTAGTGATCACGATGTCCATGTATATGAAAAGTAGGGAGCTTTTTCTTACAGCAAAAGAGAACTGTGTTCCCACAAGAGCTGAGTGACACAGGCTCTAATTTGTTTTATTGGTCACCCAGGCTGTCCTAAGGTGAGGTAAGGATGAGTGGGCCGTGATCATGCACATTAAATCCAGAGGTGGGTGTGTGGCAATGGTGGGCCATAAAGCCCATCTGATCATGTCTGAAATGAGGGTTCTGAGTTTTTAAAATAAGTTCAGTTCTGCAAAACACTGAAGGCACTAGTTTATTGGGTGGTGTGAAGCGACAGTCAGTTGTATTTTGCTTTTGCCCTGTGGGAACTGGTTGTGCCATTAGATATATCTTGAATCCTCTTTCCCCATGTTCATTCAACAGCAGTACTCAGAGGTTTTGAAGTATGGGGATAAGTGGAGCCAGGATAAGCAGAGCCCAGTTAAGTGATATGAGCGCCCCCACCCCACCCTTTCCCTAGAGGCCTGTCTTCAACTTTATCTAGATGGGGAATGATGCAGTGCTGAGAAGCTTTAGCAAGAGATCAGCCTTTCCCTATATCATGGCTGTGTTTTATCATAACATATTTTCTGATCAGCCCCAGAGGCTACTGTATATATTATATTTATTGGTAATTCTAGCAGCAAAAATAAGCAGGTATATTGTGGCATTTTAAAGGCTAACAGAATGATATTTCAGCATACATTTTGCAGACTACAGCCTATTTATTCTGTTTGCATAGTATGTGAAATATTTCAGAGAGGCAAGCTTGGGTTCTTGTGTGGCTGGGATTCTGTTTTCTTGTGAGGGATATCAGAACATTGGAATCCAAACTTTATACTGAGGTCTACTGTCTTTTGTTGTTGTTGTTCAGTCGCTTCTGAACTTTTCTTGGTCAGTCCTCAATCAAACCTTCTTGGTCATGTCTGAATCTGTGATCCATTGGTACTGATATAAAGAAAACAGGCACTGTAATTAGGGTTGCCAAGTCCAATTCAAGAAATATCTGGGGACTTTGGGGGTGGAGCCAGGAGACTTTGGGGGTGGAGCCAGGAGACACTGGGGGCGGAGCCAGGAGCAAGGGTGTGACAAGCTTAATTGAATTTCAAGGGAGTTCTGGCCATCACATTTAAAGGGACAGCACACCTTTTAGAATGCCTTCCTTCCATAGAAAATAATGAAGGATAGGGGCACCTTCTTTTGGGGCTCATAGAATTGGACCCCCTGGTCCAATCATTTTGAAACTTGGGAGGTATTTTAGGGAGAGACACTAGATGCTATACTGAAAAATTGGCATTTCTACCTCAAAAAACAGCCCCCCCAGAGCCCCTGACACCCGCGGATCAATTCCCCATCATTCCCTATGGGAATCGTTCCTGGAGGTGCATAATGGCTATGGGGGTGGAGCTTCCCCCGCCGGCCAGCTGGCTGAGGGACGGGGGAAGCCTGTAAAACCAGGGGATCCCCCGCTGGGACCTGGGGATTGGGAAGCCTAACTGTAATGAACATCAAAGTGATGTGGAATATATGATGGAAAACATGCACTTATGTATGCCTTATTGACTAGTTACAGGATCAAAAATATTGTGGAGGGGGGAAGCATATTGGGGAACCTGTTCCTGGATCAAAATTAGAATGCCTACATGCCTCAAAGACACCTTGGTAGAACAAGTGGAGTTTTTAGTCCCATTAGTACTTAAGCCAAGATTTAGTTTTTAAAAGCGTACCTGCCTGATTCTAAGGGCATGGAATATAAACCTAAACTTATATAAACTTTGCCATGTTTTTGCCAGAAATACACTTCTATCATTGCCAGCCAAAGGATATGGCACACCATATTCTGTCTGTCTCTGTGTATCTTTCTTTTATAGTTCTGTATCTGGAACCCAAAATTTGTCTACTGTCAGTAAAGTCATTTCTGTTGCATTCTGCATTTGACTTCTATTCCCGCTATCTTTCTATACTATATGCATTGTTGGAAAAAAATACATGTTTCGTTGCAAACAACATTAGACTATCAGAAACACCTGCCAACTTTGGCTAACAGTGAAATTTGCTTGTGGTAAGGTATGACTGCTCTGTCCACTTCTTTCCCTTCCTATTTCCCTTTACTGGCTGAGCCTACTAAGTAATGCATTTTCTGCTTTGTTGAAGAACGTCTCACCCTGTCACAGTATAATATTTTGGCTATTTGCTCAGTCCAGGAACCTGAGGGAAGGATTAGGAACCCCCTTTAACTTTAACAGCACTGAAAATGTTTTTATATTTCAAATTAACAAAATATTTTATTAAACATAAAGGGGAAAGGTCAGGTGAAATCAGGCGTTGAAACTTCTGAGGTAAAACTGGTATTGGGATGCCAGTCCCCAGGTGGTGGTGGGGGTTCTCCTTGGTTTTTAGGGGTCCCGACAATGCCAGCCAGCTGGTAGTGGGGGAAGTCCTGCCCTACCAGTCCTCTGGAGTCCCACTTGAAAAGAGTGGGTGCCACCAGCTCCTGCCTTGCAAGAGGCTGTTTTGCCTCTTGCAAGGCTGGAGTGCACAACACTCCCCCCACCAACCATTTAAAGGGAAGTTTCCTTTTAAATGGTTGGGGGAAAGCGGGGTGTGTGGGAGCTGCATCTGGGGCATGATGATGTCACTCTGTGATGTCATCACATGGGGAGGGCCATGCCCCTTCCAGAATACCCCCTAATACCCCCATCAGGGACAAAATTGAACCCAGCAACCCTGAAACAGTACATGTACAGATTTTAGTTCTTACGTTTTGGGTTAATGAGAGTTTCTTAAGCTATTCAGAGTTACTTAAAATCTTTATGTTGAGAGGCTTTTGTTCCAATGTTTTCCGAAACACTCCAGTACACTTTCTTTGCGTTTTTGTTGACTCTTTTGGTTTCCAGAAGGGTGGTGCGTTCTTTCCAGTACCTAAATCCCTTCTCTTGAAACACCAGTACTTGAGTTGTTAACTGACTCGTAAGGATTCTACAGGCATTTTCTAATCCCACCAGACCAGTGATCTCTGTACTCTTCAGAGCTAACTCCCTGTTTGATTGGGAAGGGAAATTCTTCTCTCTCTAGAAGACTTATTCTCTTTTCTTGATCTGAATAGGAGTCTTCACCTAGCTACCCACTTTTCCTTGCCAGCTTTCATCTAGTTCTCAGATAGGTCTGAAATCAGACTCAATTCTGCTCAGCATCCAGTTCAGAAATATTTCTCTGCTGAGCTGATGCTAACCAAACATCTTTGGAATAGCCTGCAAGGCTCTCTGGCTCAGTGAAGTATTAACCCGTCACAGTCCTTTACTTGTCTATACAGTACTTCTAAACTTTTAAAAGTGTAGTTTGTCACACCAGGTTTTTCTATGGTAAGTGAAATGAACTGACAGCTCTCACAGCCAAAAGACACTTGAATGTGTTCAGAGAAATGTTTAGAGAAAAGATAATAATGTTACTGATTAGGTTTTCAGAAAGACCTGACCTTCAGCATCCTTTTTTATAGATTAAGCACATGTTCTGTCACTGCAATAACTAACTATTCATTTGTTGCACTTTTAAAAAGGTAGCCTTGAGAACTCTACTTGATGCTTAATGGGTTTTTAGCAAGTACACAGCCAGGGTCCTTCCTTTTCTTAAAACCTTTTCTTGCTTACCTTCTCCTTACTTTGATGGCTCCTGCATCTTATTTTTATCTCCAAGAAGTTTCACAAAAAAAGTGCATTGGCACACAGAATTAAAAAGGAGAGGAAAATAACATCTAGTAATAAGACAGCCAATGAGTGTGGGATTCCAACAACCAATACAAGATATAGTCTGGAAAGCAAAGAGGCAATGAAGTTTTGACAGTCAAAAATTTTAACCATTATAAATTGGGAGTTGGAAAGCAAAGTTTCATAAAATGTTAGCATGAAAGGAGAGCAGATTCAGCAGAAGGTAGATATTAGATTATTTAGTCCCCTTACCCTGTCCTAGAACTGAATGGTTTACAGAATTTCAGCACTGTGCCATTCAAGCACAGTTTGTTCAAGAATGTAACAGTATAAAATCCTGTCTGGAAAGAGATTCCCCTCTCCCGGATATTAATGTTTAATAAAATGAAATCCCAGATCTCCCTGGTTCCTGTTAATATTTCCCTAAGTTTTTGTTATTTATTCCCTTCTTCATTTTCTGTTTTTAAAAGGAGGGAGGGACCATTTTGTCTCTTATCTAGTTTAGTTCATCCCTAAGTTATCAGCCACAGACATTGATAGATTTTATACCCGCTTAAATTCTAAGCCTTAACTGGGATCCCTGGTATACTGGGACAAGGTAACAAAACCTGGAGTAGTGAAGTGAACTTCACTAAGTCAAATTATTTTTGTCACACATGTTTTATGAGTTTTTGACCCATGGCATAAAACCTGCTGCAGAAGTGCAAAGAGATGTGTTATTTTATTGCTTTGTTGGGGCTTTAATTTTAAATCCTGTACCTTGAGCAATAGACAGTATTTTGCTTTGAACGTTCTCTTTTAATTATTTTGATAGTAGTGTCTGCTTACAGTTAACCAGCTTGTATTATAATCAAACAAATTCTAACCTGTGTTCATGTCATAATTTAGTGTCATAGAGAAAGCACCACAAAGCACAAATAGTTCTGCTCCACAGTTCTTGAATTCAAAGATTGCCCTCAAAAGTTGCCACACATGATGGATTGTCAGAGGCTTTTTGTCCCTGCGTGACATTTTATTTTTATCAGATGTTGTCTTATGTTCTATTCTGAATCAGCCAAACAAGTGACCTTAGAATTTAATGCCACACCTCTTTCTTTTCTCTTTTTTTCCTTCTATGTCTCTGAATGAACTGAAGGACAGTACAGTGATCCTCAGGGACAGATGTATGTACACATAGAAGATTGAATCTGTGTGGGAATTAAAACTGACTTGTTTGTGGCAACCTGAAGAATTTACTTTTACTCCAATGTTGCTCTGAAAGAATCTGCAATTCAAAACTCCAGACTGTCAAGCTTGCAATGGTAGGTTTCTCTGCTTTAGTTTTTTCTACTTTTTTTTTTTGTATTTCTCCCTATTTTTGCTTAATCTAGACTGGCTCATAGCTAGGAGTTTCTCATTAAACACTCACTGCTGTTAAAACATTTTGTATGTTATTGCCTGAATGTCCAGTACTTGTATTGAATTATCTGCCAATTTGATCATCAGTGTGCAGTGGCTTATGTGATCTTGGTACAAACAGCCATCCATAGCACGAAAGATAGAATTTCTGGACATTTTTGAATAAGTGAGAAGATCATAAAGTAGCACAGTCACAACCTGTTATCTTGGTCTGCATTTTCTTTCTAACCGTGAATGAAATATTGTGCTGTTTCATTACATGCTGTGATTCTAAGTATGAAAGACTTGACTGGGTTTGTGTGGCATATCAGGCAAGATACAGAGCTATACCTTTTGACTTGGCTGGGAAGGAAGAGATAAGAAAAAAGCACATTGTGTTTAATCGTTTTTGGGGAACAGGGAATTGTGCAGCATAAGCAAGCAGCTTATACTAACAGATACAGAAGAACTTGCACTGTATGACAATTCTTCAGCTTTGGCTTAGTCCAGATTATTTCCAGAGAATAAATTAACCTTTACTTGTCAAAAACTGATGGAACTCTGTTAAAGAATAAATGGATTATTACACAGGCATGCCAACATCATCAGCTCACAGCAGACTTCTCAAAACTTTCTATAAACAGCAATGGCAGTTGGATCATCACAGAGGGCTTTGATGTGGCTGCAAGAATCCTCAAAGCTCCCAGCTCTTGTTCCTGCTGTGAAATAATCTAGTGGCAAGAGGGTAACAAAATAATAATGATGTCCAATGGACTGTAGAAGAACAGCTCTACAAGGTCACCCTGATTACTAGTTCTAAATCTCTGGAGGTTTGCCCTGGCACTGATTTACCAGCAGTGAGTCAAGACCAATGGGGCAGTGCTAAAAGGATTTTGCTCTGGAAAGGCATAAGGGAGAGGACAGTTCCAGTTTTTCTGATATTTATATAATTCTTACTTCTAGTGTTGCCTCCTGTTTGGAAATGGTTTATTGCTGGGCTACTTTTCCTTTCTATATTATATATTTATTTAGAAAATTTATATGTCACCTATCCAGAGAGCTTTCTGAAACATTAATTGAATTCATGGCATTGGTTTGTTATCTTGTGTGTGGCCCTTTGATTATGAGCATTGGCTCAGGCAATAGGTCTCTCTTATTTATTATTCAAATTTATATTCTGCCCTCCCTATGAGGGGGCTCAGGGTGGATCACAACATAAAATCTTCTTTGTTAATGTCATTGTGCTCGGTTGACACAGAGAAGAGATTATAGAGTCATAGTTGTAATGTAAGACACTTATGTGCTATTTTGTGCAACAAGCAGATACAGCATTTTTAGCAGACATTCAGTGAGAAGAAGAAGAAGAAGAAGAAGATATTGGATTTATATCCCGCCCTCCACTCCGAAGAGTCTCAGAGCGGCTCACAATCTCCTTTACCTTCCTCCCCCACAACAGACACCCTGTGAGGTGGGTGGGGCTGGAGAGAGCTCTCACAGCAGCTGCCCTTTCAAGGACAACATCTGCTAGAGCTATGGCTGACCCAAGGCCATTTCAGCAGGTGCAAGTGCAGGAGTGGGGAATCAAACCCGGTTCTCCCAGATAAGAGTCCGCACACTTAACCACTACACCAAACTGGCTCAGTGAGGTCACCTGTCCCTTGGTAATATTGTCCAGACTTTGAGTGAGGGTCACCTATTCCTTGGCAACTGCTTTCAGCTAATATCCACTATCACATAATTTAAGCTCCTTAAATGTAGACTTACTTGCTAGAACAACAGAGAACTCCCCTCCCCCCCCCACCACCGCCTTCTCTTCTCCAGGTTAACATACTAACTTTTTTGTAGGATGTGTTTTATACACCCCTTAGAATTGTGAAGGGCCCCATTTACAAACTAAAGAACCTTGCCCTTGTTGGTATAAATCTATGGTATAAATCTCACTGGTATAAATCTATGGTTCCTGTGACCAGATTTATTAATACCTCGTTGATAGAGATACCTGATACTTTGGATGATTCAATTTGTAAGCTGTTAGCGAATTACATTAAGCTCAGCTGAATATTTAACAGAGTGTTTCCTTGAAATTGAACCCCATGGTGCAGAGTGTTAAAGCTGCAGTACTGCAGTCCTAAGCTCTGCTCACAATCTGAGTTCGATCCCTGGTGGAAGCTGGGTTTTCAGGTAGCCATCCATCCTTCTGAAGTCAGTAAAATGAGTAACCAGCTTGCTGGGGACGGGGGGGGGGAGTGTAGATGACTGGGGAAGGCAATGGCAAACCACCACGTAAAAAGTCTGCCGTGAAAACTCTGGGCGTTTTCGCACTCACCTTCAAGTGGCGCGACCACCCTCTTCACGCCGGAGGATCTACAGGGATTTCGCATAAGAAGTGCCGGAGCAGCCAAAAGAGCCAGCGACTTCCGTTGCAAAAGCCGCTCAAACGTTTTCCTGCTTCTTGGCGGTTTCCGTTTGAGCGGGTTTCGCGACGGAACTTTCCGGCTCTTTTGGCTGCTCCGGCGTTTCTTATGCAAAATCCCTGCAGATCCTCCGGCGTGAAGAGGGTGGTCGCGCCACTTGAAGGTGAGTGCGAAAACGCCCATTGTGAAAGCAATGTCACCCCAGAGTCAGAAAATACTGGTCCTTGCACAGGGGACCTTTCCTTTCCTTTTCCTTCCTTGAAATAGAACAGTTCCATTGAACTTGAACAATGTTTTCAGTTGATCAACAGAAGATGATATACATGTGTTTCCTCATATGCATTTCTTTCATGCCCCATTCCTCTCCATACTGTTGTTCACTGTTTTCCTTAGATATTTAAGCCATTTACTTCATTTGCTATGTGACTTTCTGCCTGCCTTGATCTAATGCTCATTAATAGTAAAGGCAGATGAACTATCCCGCTCAGGAACAACTTAAGCATATATGGTCTAATAATGCTTTGTGATGGCTGTCTCCTCACCAAAATAATTTTCAGACCCCCAAATATTTCAAAATGGTTATATCCCATCATTCATCAGTGTAAGGTTCTGATGGCTGCAGGACTTTCTTATGTTTTTCTCTCCCCAATAGTCCTTTCCAGCTATGAGAGTTTCTTTTCATATTCCAAGACCCATATGAACTAATATGGGCACTTGGAACCTCTCAAAGGGTGGGGTGTTGGTAAGGTTGATCCATTCTTGCAGCCTGATGGATTCAGAGGGTTTCCTGACATCTGAGGGGATTTTCTCGTCAGCAAGGTTGGTGTTTCTTCACAGTTTTGGTTGACTTTTGGAATGTAGAGATGACCTCAACAGAAGACACAATTGCTCTCAGTCTTTTCTCTCCTGGGAGCCCAGTATGCCCTGTGGATTATAGAGCATCTTGAGTCAATTAAGCAGTTGTGCAGATAGAGTGCAAATAAAGGAAAACTCAAGGTGAATGTGATTGCACATGGGTAAGAGCACATAACTGTGCATGCTTCATGATGGTAATGGCAGTGAAATAAGCTCACGTCCACCACTATTATGTCCACACAGTGCTGGCCAGCAGAGCTTTCCCAAGGGTTCTTACCCCAAATTTCTGAGAAGGTTGAATGGGAACACTAGCACCTGATCATTTGATTTTGCTTCTGTTAAAATAAGAGGCTATTATTTTATAGTGTGAAGGATTTAGGATCCATTTGGTTCTAAATGTTAGTATTAATATAATGTGGCTATATTTGGAAGAGACTCCTTGATGGTATGGTATTTCCTGTTTGTCTTAATCAGGGCTTTTTTTTCCAGCAGGAACTCCTTTGCATATTAGGCCACATCCCCTGATGTAGCTAATCCTCTAAGAGCTTACAGGTCTCTTAGTACAGGGCCTACTGTAAGCTCTTGAAGGATTGGCTACATCAGGGGTGTGTGGCTTAATATGCAGAGGAGTTCCTGCTACAAAAAAAGCCCTGGTCTTAATTTTCAATTAGCCTTGCTTTTGGTATCATGCATATATTCTGGACTTCCTTGCTCTTGGGGAGTTCTGATTGACTCAGGCTAGAAAACTATTGCATGGCGTTCATGCAGTTTTTGCAAATCATTATTGCAAGGAATGAAAAAGAAGGTTTTACAATCTGCTGGGTATCCCATTCTTGGTTGCATGACTTACACTTTCAAGTGCTATGAAGAACAGTTATGTTAGTTTCATATACTATGAATATTTATGAATTTTGGCCATGCATAATTCCCAGCACTTTCATGGGTTGGTAATTACACTCATTGATTCATTAGTTGCAGCTAAATTGAGTACTTGCAGAACTTGATAAAACCGGCTATAAAATTGAAGGCTGTAGCCTGATCTTTTTGCTGTTGTTATTTCTAATGGCTTAGGGACATTCAAAGGGTTGAGGCGGGGTTATATTGCTTGCTTAGTCAATCATTAAGGATATATGCAAATAGAATTAGGTGCATGTTTTTTAAGGAACTTGGGATTGACAACACAAAGGTCTTGGAGGATGCTTCTGAGTTATTTTTTAATGGGACACAACTTTAATTGTACAAGTATGTACTATTCACATTCACCATGCTGTCATTTCATTGGTGGAATAAGAACTGACCCTCCACACTGCACCAGGATTCACCTATGATTGTCCTGTGGGCAAGAACACCTACAGCAAAGTCCAGAATTCTGCAATTTTTTCTGTAAGATAGCCTGCTGAATTGAAAATTATTAGGTGAAGCAGCTTGTCTTTGCAACACAATGTTGCTGATTGTTCGTGATGTCTTCTAATATGTCTCAAAAATTTTGCAATATTTATTTATTTATTTACTTCATTTATATCCTACCTCTCTTCCCAATGAGGATTCAAAGTGGCTTACATCCTGCTCCTCTCCTTCATGTCACTTTTATGCCCTCTCTTGTTTTTTTCTCAGAATGGTAAGTTTCTTATGTACAATATTATTTCTAAATTGATCTGCTGGTAAGTACATTTTCTTTCATCCCAATACTTATAATTTACAAGATTTTTTTTTTTAAAAAGATCTATTTGTGTAATACACAGGATTGATTTTTTTTTTAAAAAAATCATAATTATATATTTACATTGCAAGCTTCAGTGAGAATCTGTAGAGTTCATTTAAAATGCTTTACAAATTCCATTGTAGTTAATTGCTTTTGGATGATTAGTTCCTTGATATAGCTTGTAGGGGTTTGTTTAGTTTAAAGCCATTCAGCAACACTTTAACTTAGTTATATTTTGGAAAAACTGAGCAGTATTATCATAGTTCCTAAGCTGCATGTTATATGTTAGCATAACTCCATGCTTGCTTTGAAATTTATTATCACATCTTGGTTTTCATTTGCATTGAAATCATAGGTACAGATCTCTATTCAATCTGTATTTGTGTTAGATGCACGAACAGTCCTTAAAGTGCATTTGGAAGGTACAATGAGTTGCTAAGGGAGATATGAGCATCTCCCCAACTTCTCAGTGCATTACATTTTGTGTAGTATTTGTTCATTTACTTGCTCATTTGTTTGTTTCTCTGTTGTCCACCTTCCTCACTGAAACTCATGGATTGCATATTTATTTATTCATTTAACCTAGTCCCCAGTAGGATGGCGCTCAGGACAGTGTATACACAATCAGATAAAACATCATATCAAATAATTTAAAGTCAGGCTAAAACAACATACAGTAAAACCAATCAGACTAAAACAGTAAGACTAATTAGATATCAATGGTGCTAAAATCCTAATAGCACAGTTGTTTCATAGAGGAAGGGCCAGGAGGCAGGAAGATGGGAGTGCCAAGGTGGGACCATAATGTAATTCAGTACAATTAACAGGATAAGGATACAACTAAAAACAATGTAATAGGACTAGGACTGCAGAAATAGAAAACAAGGCATTAAGTGTTAAACATGCCATATTAATGCAATCAGTGGTAGTGTGTATGTGGAAGCATAATGTTGGAAGAGCAAGATAGAAACAGAAACAGAGAACATATATTTAGTAGTATACTCCACAGTCTTATTCTCTGTGTGATGTATAGCAGTTTACAAATACTTTTCAATAAAGTCCAACATACAGTGGAAAGCATGGATATCTTTTCTGAGAAGGGGATATAAGCAGAGGTAGTAAAATGTGGTTCTCTCAGCAGTTACTAGTTGAACGTTCATATGCAGTTCTAAATCTAGAAGTGTCACCTACAAACACATCGGATCACATAGGGGATTTGCAACTCCATCCAAAACTGATTGAATACTATGTTCTAATGAGCTGTATATCCACAACATCCCCATCTTATCAGAAATGAGCTACAGATTATTAGCCCTCATCAATAAAGAGGAGTTGAGTGTTATCAACATAGTAATGACATTCTGCTCCCAGTATACAGATAACTGTCCAATAGTTTCATGTAAATATTGAACAATGTTTCAGTGAAATGGAATTCTGTGCCACCCTGTATGCTAAAGGCTTTGGAGAAGTAGTCCTCCAGAACCATATTTGCAGATCTTGGCTTCTTCTGAAAAAGAATGAAGCCTCAGCAAAATGATGCCAGAGAGCATCTAAACAACTTGATAATGTCACTTCCAATTACACAGCCAGAAATGATGCTATGGTATTGCAGGATGCCATTCAGGTAAGTCTCTGCCCACCATTTTCCAAGGGCTTGTCTGAAATATGGCAATATCAAATGGTGTATGGATCCACATCTGATTTGTGAGTCTGAAGAAACTGTAAATTAATCTCCTAGGAGCAGTGGAGACCAAAAGGAAGGGGGCAGATATTTAGGCATGTTTGGGCATGTTTAGCTCCATTAGGCATGTTTGACTCCATTCCAACCTTCAGAGAGCCGGTTTGGTGTAGTGGTTAAGTGTGCGGACTCTTATCTGGGAGAACCAGGTTTGATTCCCCACTCCTCCACTTGTACCTGTTGGAATGGCCTTGGGTCAGCCATAGCTCTCGTAGGAGTTGTCCTTGAAAGGGTAGCTGCTGCAAGAGCTCTCTCAGCCTCACCCACCTCACAGGGTGTCTGTTGTGGGATGGGGGAAGGTAAAGGAGATTGTGACTGCTCTGAGACTCTGAGATTCAGAATATAGGGTAGGATATAAATCCAATATCATCATCTTCTTCTTCTTCCCATTCCAAGGCATGTTGGTGTGGGGGCTAGGTTTAGGTACCCTCCTTCAACGTTGATGTTGTGCAGTATCAGGTCAATTAATGATAAGATTGCTATACTGGATAATGGTTTTGTAATCATTTGTCTCCTTGATTTTTCCCTTCTGGGAATAAAATGTAGATGGTGAATTATTACAGTAATTCAATATCAAACCTTGTAAACATTATATACTTGGTCTTTAAAAAGGTTTCCTCACCAAAGACTCCTGAGTAAATTTAGCAGTCATGGGATAAGAAGATGGATACTCTTATGGATTAAATATTGGATAAATTGGAGCCATTTTGGTGTAGCGGTTAAGTGTGTGGACTCTTATCTGGGAGAACCGGGTTTGATTCCCCACTCCTCCACTTGCACCAGTTGGAATGGCCTTGGTTTAGCTATTGCTCTGGCGGAGGTTGTCCTTGAAAGGGCAGCTGCTGTGAGAGCCCTCTCAGCCTGACCCACCTCACAGGGTGTCTGTTGTGGGGGGAGAAGATATAGGAGATTGTAAGCTGCTCTGAGTCTCTGATTCAGAGAGAAGGGAGGGGTATAAATCTGCAATTCTTCTTCTTCTTCTAAATGACAGGAAGCAAAAAGTAGGAATCAATGGACAGTTCTCACAGTGGAGAGAAGTAAGCAGTGGGATTCCATGAGGATCAGTGTTGGGGGCGGTAGTATTTAATTTATTATTAATTTATCATAAATTTATTCATAAACTAGGGGTGAGTAGTGTAGTTGTCAAGTTTGCAGATTACACCAAGTTATTAAGGATGGTGAAAATCAAGGCTGACTGTGAAGAGCTTCATAAGAATCTCCACAAACTGGGTGAGTGGTCAACATGATGGCAAATTAAATTCACTGTTGATAAGTGTAAGGTGATGCACATTGGGACAAACCCCCCCCCCCAACTTTAAGTATAGGCTACTGTGGTCTGAAGTTGCTGAGACTGACAGTGGAAAAGACCCTGGGATCATAGTAGATAGGTCAATGAAAGCGTCAACCCAGAGTGCTGCACTGGTGAAAAGGGCAAATTCTATTTTAGGGATTATTAGGAAAGATTGAGAATAAAATGGCCAATATTGTAATGCCCCGGTACATTTGGAATACTGTATATGGTTCTGGTTACTGTATAAAAAAACAAACAAACACTGGAGAGCTGGAAAAAGTGCAGAGGAGGGAATTTTTTCCCATCTCCCCAATACTAGAACTTGAGGGCATCCAATGAAGCTGATGGACATTAGGTTTAGGATGGAGTAGGTTTTTTAAACAGAGAGTGAAAGAAATGTGGAATTCGCTGCCAAAGGATAGTGATGACCAAAGGAATAAACAACTTTAAAGGGAATTAGACAGATTCATGGAGGATAGGTCTATCAGTGGCTACTAGCCATGGTGACTGAGGGGAACCTCCACATTCAGAGGTACTAAACCTCTGAATCCTAGTGTCAGGAGGCAACACCAAGGGAAGATCTTGGCCTCTTGCCCTGTTGTTAACTCTCCAGAGGAACTGGTTGGCCAATGTGTGAGGCAGGATGGTGGACTAGATGGACCAATAGTCTGATCCAGCAGGGCCCTTCATATGTTCTTAATATATGGATTCTACCCAGTTTGAAAAATATTAACCAGATTAACATTCATGTTTTGAATTATGATTTTACCAACTGTACTAATTTAGAACATTAATGTTTTGTCTGATAATGATATAATTACCTGTGCATTTACTTCACTGCTGGAAGTATATGACATTTTTGTGTAATAATATACTAACCTTTGCAAACACTTGTCAACAATTTATGTGTGACCTGGATACAAAGTGTTACTTTTTATATATAGTTTGTTTGCCAAGTTGCAAAATCAGCAGATTCGCTGCTAACATATCAAGTCTTGTGGTGGCACCACTTCTGCAGCCCATTTTACCAACCTGTCCTGACGGAGCTTTCACTGAATCCATCACCTTGACATATACTAAAGCACAATCTCCGATAACAAATATCTCAGTGCAAAAAATATGATAGCATCAGCAGAACTGGGTTGATATTCTTGAAAATAAGAAACTTAAGTCTAAAACTAACACGGGGCATGAAATATATCCAACTAGAGGCAACTTAGTTCTTGATAATACTTTCCTATGCTAAGTACTTTGACCATCTACAAATAGCCTCCCAGACATCAGTGTCTTATTTGTAGATTCTTCACTCACAGCACAAACAGTCCATGGGGTAAAATAAAAATTGGCGAATTCTGTTTTCACATAGGTGTGATTTTTGTGGCATGCAGTTAAATGTTTGACCTGGTGATGTGATGGAAATTAATTTTGCTCTTGTGGTACATTTTTTTCCTCCATGCATCACTTGATTGTTTTCTGCCATATTTAAAAAACAAACAAACAAACAAACAAACAAAAAACCAGTTCCAGATTCTCCTGTGCTGAGACTGTTTTAATAATATGTGTAAATTTGTTCCTGTCTTTCTTTCTTTCTTTCTTTCTTTCTTTCTTTCTTTCTTTCTTTCTTTCTTTCTTTCTTTCTTTCTTTCTTTCTTTCTTTCTTTCTTTCTTTCTTTCTTTCTTTCTCCATGAGCCTGCCTTTGGCGGGGGAGGGCGGGATACAAGAATAAATTTATTATTCTTTCTTTCTTTCTTTCTTTCTTTCTTTCTTTCTTTCTTTCTTTCTTTCTTTCTTTCTTTCTTTCTTTCTTTCTTTCTTTCTTTCTTTCTTTCTTTCTTTCTTTCTTTCTTTCTTTCTTTCTTTCTTTCTTTCTTGGCTTTTTAGTTCAGTTCAGATCTTTACTGGCATAATCTAGGCTTTTTTAAGGAGCTAACATGTCACCCTAGGCTGAGTTATTAAGAGTTGTATTTGAAACAGAATGAGAAAACTTTTCAGGATAACTTATCGTTTGCTCCATAATGAGCCACAAAGCTGGCAACTGATGGTAAAACATAATTAAAATGCTTGACAGGCACTGTATAGGCTCTAAAATTTAATTACATAAGTAAATCGTTGTATCCCTGAATGAACCTGCTGTTTTAAGGATATCAAAAATAACTGCCAATCCTTTATGCATCTAAGACTCCTTGCAAGCTGCCTAATTACCTGTGCCATCACCATACTGTTATTAGAGCACTAAATATTAATGGGATGTTAATAGCATAATAGAGAAGTAACTATTATTTGCTTGTTGGAAGGCTAAAGGTATATTAGCCTGTAGGAGAAGTTACACTTTACATATGGGCTTGTTCATGTGAATTCTAGAAGCTTTTTGTACAATATCCAACTCTGTTCTCAAACAGTAGATTGTGTTGAACATGTGTAAGTTTATAGGTACAGAAAAGTATGTAAACATATAGCTAAACCTCCCCACTCTTTTAACCCCCCCCCCAAGGGAAAAAATCCCAACTACACTACTTTGGCATAGGAATCAAAGTGACTCCACATTGCAGCAAAAAAAGCAATGAAAACCTGATAGCTCCCTCAGTCAGGGCATTAGCTAATAAAAAAAAAATCAGGCCTCAAAAATAACTTCCTTCAAAAATGCAGGACAAAGGAAAGTAAAATTTGGAATTGGAGTCAAAATTACCCCTCATTAACTCCACAAACATGTAAATAGAGTCAAATTGACCCTATCATGCTTAAAGAAGACACAGTTGGGAATCTATAAAACTGTTTATTTTTAAGAAAACAATCATTTTTAACTGTTACAACATTGAAACTTAATATGATAATAGTGGAACAACAAATAAGGACAAAGTGAAGCAATTAGCTCAGAAAACAGGTGGCCAGGAACATAGGTGAATAGCTAAGTGCACTGGTGGCTATGGGTCATCTAGAGCAGGGGTCCCCAATCCCCAGTCCGTGAGTTGTATAATTATTTCATTATATAGTACAATGTAGTAAGAATAAGAAGAAGACATTGGATTTATATCCTGCCCTCCACTCCAAATTTCAGAGTCTCAGAGCAGCTCACAATCTCCTTTACCTTCCTCTCCCACAACAGACACCCTGTTAGGTGGATGGGGCTGAGAAAGCTCTTCCCAGAAGCTGCCCTTTCAAAGACAACTCTGCAAGAGCTAAGGTTTTCAAAGACTAGTTTCCCAAGCACCCAAGGCCATTCCAGCAGCTGCAAGTGGAGGAGTGGGAAATCAAACCCAGATAAGAGTTTGCACACCTAACCTAACTAATAGAAATAAAGTGCACAATTGTATCATCCCAAAACTGTCCCCCTGCTCCGGTCCCTGGAAAAATTGTCTTCCACAAACTGGTCTCTGATGCCTAAAAGGTTGGGGACCACTGATCTACAGTAACTTCCCCCTATAAAGTTGAAATGGTCAAATCAGAGGGAAATCTGAAGGTGAACAGTTTAGTTAGGGTTGCCAATCCCCAGATGGGGGCAGAGGATCTCCCGGTTTGGAGGCCCTCCCCCTGCTTCAAGGTCATCAGAAAGTGGGGGGAGGAGAGGGAAATGTCTGCTGGGAACTCTATTATTCCCTATGGAGATTTATTCCCATAGAAAATTATGGTGAATTGATCCACGGGTATCTGGGGCTCTGAGGGGGCTGTTTTTTGAGGGAAAGGCACCAAATTTTCAGTACAGAATCTAGTGCCTCTCCCCAAAATATCCCCCAAGTTTCAAAATGATTGGACTAGGGGGTTCAATTCTATGAGTCCCAAAAGAAGATGCCTCTATCCTTCATTATTTCCTATGGAAGGAAGGCACTGAAAAGGTGTGCCGTCCCTTTAAACGTGATGGCCAGAACTCCCTTTGGAGTGCAATTATGCTTGTCACAGCCTTGATCTTGGCTCCACCCCTAATGTCTCCTGGCTCCACCCCCAGAGTCCCCAGATATTTCTTAAATTGGACTTGGCAACCTTAAGTTTAGTGCAAAGGTCAGCTGAGTGGGTAGGTGGCTGGGGGTCATCTGAAGTATTTCCCCTGACCCAGATATGTAAAGTTGAGAAGATCACTGTGAAGCTTGTAAAATTTGAAGGACAAGGGAAAGCAGTTAGCTCAGAAAACAGGTGGCCAGGAGTCATCTAGAATTCCAGCCTTCATCGCGCCTTCAAATCTGGAAAATGTGAGGTTCAGAGGATGCCTTCAAACATGTCCAGGCTTATCCTGCTGGGGAATAGAATGACCCCATTTCCAAAACTTTAGTACAGTTCAGTTCGAGCTTTTCCATGGGGTTATGGGCATGAGGGAAACTTGACAGAGAACAAACACAGGGCTTTTACTTGCTGCTACTATATATTCAACAATTCAGGTTTTCAAAGTCTAGTTTCCTTGGAGTTTGTTGCAACCCCCAATTCCAAATTTGATTTGGGGAGGGACGGTGGCTCAGTGGTAGAGCATCTGCTTGGTAAGCAGAAGGTCCCAGGTTCAATCCCCGGCATCTCCAAAAAAGGGTCCAGGCAAATAGAAGTGAAAAACCTCAGCTTGAGACCCTGGAGAGCCACTGCCAGTCTGAGTAGACAATACTGACTTTGATGGACCGAGGGTCTGCTTCAGTATAAGGCAGCTTCATATATCCATATATATCCAAAAGCGGTATAAAACAAAGCCAAAAACGGTCTATACATATAAATTATAAGTATTTCTTTTTTCTACTGTTTGCTCCACCTTTCAATAAAATGGAAATAATAGGTGCTGGTCCATCTATTTAAACATGGGAACTCCCCCCACCCAGTATTTGTTGGGGTAAATAGAAACCCCAGTAATGATTGTACATAGTGATTTCATTTTCAAGCCAAGTCTATTGGATGCCAGATGGACCCTGTTTACCATTTTGATTAAATTAAAAAAGGTGAAGGGGAAAGAAACTTCAGGGCAGTTCATTGAAGAGAAGGCTCAACAGGCCTTTGGTGCCCCTAGAAAGCTTTAAATGGGTAAATCAATCCCCCCCCCCAAGACTTCCTGGGTCAACCCCCCCCCCCCTTAGGCTTCCCAATCCCCTGCCCCGCAGCCTCGTCCCTTGCTCGCCAAAAATCTGGAAGCGGGGGAGAAAATGGTAGCCATTTTGGCGATGCTCTAGGATTTGTCTCTATGGTACCATAGAGATGCTCTAAAATTTGTCTCTATGGTTCCCTGTATGTTCTCTGCTGGTGCTGCCCCCAGCTTTGACTGGCAGGTGGGCAGTTTCTGGCTCTGAGAAGAGCAGGCTTCATTGGGCTGGCCCCACCCTCCTCTCCTCAGCAGTTGATAAGGACATTTCCTATCCCAGCAGCCCTCATTTGGTGGGTGTCGGGCAATTTGCTTGGTGGTCACCATTGCTTGCTAGCCCCAACCTCTCTTGAGGTTTCAGAATGAGCTGAGGCAGCAGCCACGGCACAGACTGGAGCTGAGCCACAATCTGGAAACAACAGGTAAGGGGTTTTTTCCCCCTCCCAAGATTGACATTGGTGTTATTATTTTTTCCTTCATCCTGCAGGCCCATGTGGCAGCAGCAGCAGCATGTGTTGCGCTTTTTGAAGCTGTCATGCTCAGTAGGGGTGGGTGAGTGAGTGAGGGTGGGTAGGCCCTGACAGCCGCTGGCCAGTTTAGAAACTATGTTCTGGGGGATTGTAAAACATACTTGGGTGCGGGTTGAGGGCGTTGGCAGCCTCTTGTGGCTGCTGAGCACGTTAGATCTTGTCTGCTTTGGAGACTCAGGGTTTAAATGCCCATTTGCTTGGGGGAGGGGGATTGTGTGTGGGGGTTTGAGGGCAGGGAGTATAATACTCTGGGGGGAGAGGGTTGTGGGCTCTGGCCCCCTCCCAGCAGCTTAACAGCTACGTGCTTTCTGGGCTGGGGCGGGGGGGGGGGGAGGCCAGCCTTTGCTTCATTCCTGGTTGGGGCTGCCAGCGCAGCTTGCTCTCCGGGCTTTTTTTTTATTTTAACCGACTTTGCCTCCCATTCAGGGCTGGGGAGGGGGGGAATGCTCTCCAGCTGCTGCTGTTGTTGCCCAGCTTACTTGGGGGAGAGTGGAGCCGTCTGCATTCTTGCTCTCTCTCTCATTCTTTTAAAAAACTTTTTAACCGGCTTTGCCTCCCGTTCAGGGCTGGGTAGGGTGTGGAGGGGAGAGGATACTCTCAGACGACTGCTGTTGCCCAGCTTACTAGTGGAGCCCTCTGCATTCATGCTCTTTTAATATTATTTTTTAACTGGCTTTGCCTCCCACTCAGGGCAAGGGAGATGGGGGGAAGATACTCTCAGGTTCACATAAAAGGGCTGTTGAAAGCATACTGCTCTAGTGATTGATTTACTTGCAGGAGAAGTGATGGGAGTAGCAACAGTTGCAAACATGCAAAATTGCACATTCATAATGAGCTCAGAAACCATTGATGTTGGTGACATAGTCATATAGCAAATATGGCTACAGAGCATTAGGGCATTGTTGCATTCATTATAAAATCCCTGATTGGTTTAATTTTTTCCCCCCAAAAGTCCCCCAAATGTATGAAAAAGGTACAGCTAAGGTTTCTTGGGGGAGACAGACTGGGGACCCTGAAACCTCTCTTCTTTTTCATCACCAAAATATTCATGAGTATTGTGCCCAGGGCTCGGATTCAGTGGGAGCTCACAGGAGCACAGCTCCTGAACCTTTCTGAGAGTTCCAGCTCCTCCTGAGAGTTCCACCTCCTTGTCCATTGAACAGTATGTGCAGCCCTGGATGAGCTCCACCACCTATTTTTCTACAAAATGACCCCTGATTGTACCCAATCCTCACTTGCATAGTTCCATCACTTAAGTGCTTTGAACTCTGGACTTAGGAAATTGACTGCTTGTACACTGTTTGTAATTGATTTACAGTAACTCTGAACATGATGAGCCTATTATTTTTCATATTTATGTAGCTATAGTCTGTATTTATTCTCAGTCCTTGCTGTTGTTGTTCAGTCGCACAGTGGAGTCCGATTCTTTGCCACCCCGTGGACGAAGTCACTCCAGGCTCTCCTGTCTTCCACCATCCTCTGAAGCCTGCTCAAATTCGTGTTTGTACATCAGTAACGCTGTCCAGCCACCTCATCTTTTGCCATCCCTTTCTTCTTTTGTCTTCTGTCTTTCCCAGCATCAGGATCTTCTCCAGGGAGTGCTCCCTTTTCATTTGGTGGCCAAAGTATTTGAGCTTCAGCATCTGACCTTCCAGGGAACAGTCTGGGTTGATTTCCCTTAGGACTGACTGATTTGGTCCTTAAAACTCTCAGTCCTTAAAACTACACAAATGCCAACACGATTGGTTAGATTCAAATTACATTGATAATTTCCACTATTTTCCTCTTCTTCTTGCAACCCCCTGTCCTGTGCCCTTTACCTTCTGTCCCCAGAAGCAGCATTTTATGGAGATCAGTGGGTTGCAGTGAGATGAGAAAGGCATGATGATTCTATTCCACTGATAGACAATTTAGTCTATATCCAACTCAACAACTTTGGGATAGAATGCAGCTAATATTTTCCCTTTCTTTTCACAATCACCCTTTTGAGATGGAGACAGGCATACTGAAATGGGAGGCTAGTACTAAAACAACAATGTGCTGAAATGGTAACAAGATATTTGCTCATTGTTTTACTTACAAGTATAAGATTTCAGAATAACCTCCTTTTTTAAGGGAAGCACAAATGGCAAATAATAACAAGAAAAAACTGCTGGATCTTTTATGGAGGAAAGGAGGGATGAATGTTTTAAATACATTTTAGAATAAATGTAGGCTGCCTTCAGTGTTCCCTCTAAGCCAAGTTAGAATGAGCTAGCTCACAGATTTTTACCCTCCAGCTCACATATTTTTGTCTTAGCTCAGGAAGAATGGCCCCAGAACACACTAATTTATGCAGTAGCTCATAACTTTAATGCTAGTAGCTCACAAGACTCTGAAGCTCATTTGTTGTCTTTCATATTTGCTAGAGATAAGTGGCCAGAAAACCAGCAGTGTGCTGCCATTTCTTTGTGGTGTTGCTGAGAGTAATGCTTCCTTTAGAATTGCTGGGAAGAGTGCCAGCAGAAGCCTTTCTGGCTGCTGATCAACAACAGATGATTCAAGAACAGTTCTGGTAGTAGCTGTGCCCCGCCACAAACAACAAACTCTTAATCTAAATAAGCTGTAAAGCTTATATTGTTTGATTAGAGACATGTAAACATTACCAGTTTTATAAGTACAAGGTAGGGGTATTGCTAAGAAATTATTTCAAATATGCGTTTCTTGAGAGTTATTGAACTATTAAAGTTAAAATTATTTGGTTACTTCACAGAGTCATGATTTCATACACATATTTTCATTAAAATGTTCTCAACTAAATATTTTAGTCACTCAGTTATAATATGGTTTGCAATTTGTCTTCCCATCTCATTCTGATACTGCCCTTTTAGTTAAACCTTCTCCTGTCTATTGCCTGCATTAGGGTTGCCAGCCTCCAGGTGGGGCCTGGAGATCTCCCATTTTCACAACTGATCTCCAGCTGGCAGAAATCAACTGCCCTGGAGAAAAAAGGCTGCTTTGAAGGGTGGACTCTATGGTATTGTACCATGCTTGAGCCCCCTCTCCCCAAACCCCGCCTTCTCCTGGATCCACCCTCAAAATCTCCAGGTATTTTTCAACACAGACCTGGCCACCCTATCTGCCATTGTAAGACCCCAATCAGGATTGGTTTTGTGGTGCGGTGGCCCCAGGAGCTCTTGTTTTCTACTTTGTGCCTCTTCAGGTGCAGAAACAGTCTTTTCCAGCACTTGAAAAGGTATGTGGGGGTGGGGGGGAGTTCCTGGGACCATCACATCACATGCTTGATCTGACTTGGAACCTCATAGTAATTTTAAAAGAACTACAAATGCTTCTAACATGATACAAATGGCCACAGGATGGACCCATTGTTGTCATAACTTCTGGTTTGGCTCTGAAGACGTAGTAACTCTAGTTAATACAAATAAGGTTACTACTAATTTGTGCCACTGGTGATTTATAGTTCAGTCTGTAAACATGTTTTTTTTTTTCCATTAATACTAATACGGTTGAGTTAGCCAGTGTATGAGAAACCATTAAACACTTATAATTAGCCAAACTCTTAAAACATGAACTTTATAAGGAAAAGGAAACACATTAGAAAACGTAGTTAACTTGGCAGAGTTCAGCATATTGCAATTGCTGCAGTTGCTCAGTTTTTGATCTTAGGTTTCACTAACTTGCTAAATCTCATATGCCCTGCAAAATCAAAGAATGAGGCAAATACAAATGAAACTCAAGACACCTGATGGTACTGGTCATGAAACTGTAGTATCAACTGTTTTTAAAAGGTTGAGTATTCAGCTCAACCAAAAGCCCAGGATGATGAGGTTACATTGATAATGTATCAACATTATCGGAAGCAGTCCTTTATTTATAGATAGAACATAAAGCAAATTAAATTTTATAGCAGCAATTCTGCCAGTTGTGTATCATGTTCTGTATCACCCTGAAAACAATGTATTTTTGGACAGTATATAAATCACTCGAACTAAGCAATGAAAACACTTCTGTTGGCTCTGTCGGAGGGATACATTTGATTATTATTTGTACTCCCTTGTTGTTTCCTCTTCTTCTTCCCTTTATCATGTCTTCAGTGCCTAATTTATCTCCCATAAGGTTCTCCTGTAAATAAATTTTGAATATAAACTATTTTGATAAGGAACTGCCCTTTCATTTCCCCCATGTTCAGCGTTATTAATCTGCTACTCCCATTACAGAAAAAACACTTAAAGATCATAGGAAATTGCATATATGTGTGTGTGTGTGTGTTTTCTTTAGCTTCTTTAATAGTTTCCCTTATATTAGCAGTACGAATTTGAGTCAAAAGGAAATTTGCCACATTTTTATCATCTGAGTCCTTCTTAAAATAGTATCACCGAAGTTGCTCCCAAAGATAGCACTACTCATAAAACTAACCAGGTAAGTCATAGATTGTATTTTCAAGTTACAGAATTTTTTATAATAACTTTAAGTGCCTCTCTTACCTTTCCTTTTTCTATGCACCATTTTGATTATTTAAATTAAGCCATGTAACATTTATTAGAGAGAAAATGCTTCCCCTATATCTATTGGAATACTCACTGCTCCTCCACTGTGTGGGAAGCAGTTTAAGCAAGAAGGATCAGAGGAGAGATAATTGAGGTTTTCTCTGCTTCAGCCCCCTAAACGAACACCATATCCGTCAGGCTTAGTGGGCAGGATTTGGGGGATTGACGTAAATATTTGGCACCTCAGTTGAAAAATACAACTTTACTCTTGTGTTAGCTTCAGTATTATAATATTTGTTTTCCTGTATGACTTGGAAGCTAAGAAGTGTCTTCACCATGCTGTGCCACTGTTGCTACCATCTTATCTTCCACTGTTGTCACCACCACCATTTATTCAAACAGAAGATGACACCAGTATTTGAAGCATGTTCCCCTCTACTGAGCTATGGCCCTCCCCACATACACTGGCAGCAGGCATTTTGACATCATCATGCCGCAGTGGTTGGCATGAAATATGACTCCTGTTGAGCGCTTCTGAAACACACTGAAAATGGATGAACATCTGCTGAAAAATTGATCTTGTTTTCAGAAGCAGCTGAAAACGAACTGAAATGCCAGAGGCTGTTTGATACATCATTCTCAGGGCAAATTCACAGTCTAAAACAGAACCACAAAACTAATGCATCCTGACTCAAGCCAATTTGAGATTAATATCTTGCTCAGAACAGAAGCTGCTGAGCTACAGCAGTTGGTCCTTCAGGTCATGGCTGAAGCATATTGGCAGAATTTGGGTCATGGCATGTTCAGGGCTTGGAATCAACTATGTTGAATGGTAAGTGATAGAAGAAGGAAAAATGGTATTCCAAATGAAGACTAAGGAAGAACTTGAACAAAGCAGGATAAAGCAAACTGATAACATTGAAAATCAGAAGCCCAGAAGGGGAAAAAATAAATCTAGATAAAATCAGCATGTGGAAGGGTGATCTATGTTAGGCATGGTTGAATTATATTGTTTTCATTCTCATAATGTCTGTGAGTCATGAGCAGGACACAATTGTTTATTGAGCTATTTGCTGTTGTTGTTCAGTCACACAGTTGAGTTCGACTGTTTGCAACCTCATGGACAAAGTCACGGCAGGCCCACCTGACTTCTACCATCATCCAAAGTCTGCTCAAATTCGTGTTTGTTACATCGATAACACTGTCCAACCATCTCATCTTTTGCTGTCCCCTTCTTCTTTTGCCTTCTGTCTTTCCCAGCATCAGGGTCTTCTCCAGTGAGTGCTCCCTTCATATTTGGTGGCCAAAGTATTTGAACTTCAGCTTCAACATCTGACCTTCCAGGGAACAGTCAGGGTTGATTCCCTTAGGACTTACTGATTTGATCTTCTTGAAGTCCAAGGGACTCTCAAAATTCTTCTCCAGCACCACAGTTCGAAAGCATCTATTCTTCTGCACTCATGGTCCAGCTCTCACAGCCATACATTACTACTGGGAATGCCATTGCTTTGATTATACAAACTATTGTTGGCAGGATGATGTCTCTACTTTTTATTACACTGCCTAGGTTCGCCATAGCTGTCCTCCCAAGCAGCAAACGTCTTTTAATTTCATGGTTACAGTCACCATCTGCAGCTATTTATTTATTTATTGAGCTATTTAGATGCATTCAAATGTTTGTATTTGTGATTGACTTTGGGTTCTTGGACAATTAGACCAGCGGTGTCAAATTCATTTGTTACAAGGGCCGGATCTGCCATAAATGTAACTTTGTCAGGCCAGGCCATATGTGCCATAAAATGTAATGCCAGGTACCAAAGATACAAAAAGGACAGCAGCTAGTAAGCTCTGAGTTGGTGTGTCCTCAATGCAGGGCCCCATGGGCTGGGAGGGGGTGTGTGCGAAAGAAAACCTGCATGGGCATACTGGATAGCCAGTAGTAGAGTGCTGAGAAGATGTCCCTGCACTCCCTGGAGGGGAGAGCAAACCCTTTCCCCAGCCTGCTCCTGCTGCCAGTGCTGTGAGCCCAGGCCCCAGTGTAAAAAAGATGAAGGAGCTGGGTGTTGCAAGCTCCCTTCTGCTCCCGAGCCACCATGGAAAGAGACTGGAA
The DNA here is from genome assembly GCF_032191835.1 of Heteronotia binoei. NCBI lineage: Eukaryota > Metazoa > Chordata > Lepidosauria > Squamata > Gekkonidae > Heteronotia > Heteronotia binoei. Next base: position 119,295,834 of record NC_083227.1, on the reverse strand, counting down.
AGGCAAGTTAAACTAACCCGTCCACCTGTGAAAGTGAGGGCCAGTGGCTCAGGTGTAAGGCCATATGCATAGAAGAATCCTGGCAAAACAAAGCCCGATAAGTCACTCTGCCCACTCAATTCCCCCAAGCAGCTTCCTGTTCCCTCTTTCATACCAGTTGTTTTCTGGCTGGATAAGAACCCTGGATGGGCCGGTTTTAACCCCCGGGCCTTATGTTTGACATCTTTGAATTAGCCTTTTTTATTACCACTGTCTCCAGAAATTGAAAGCACATGTACTAAAATGGAGGGAATTGTTTGAGATTCTTGAGTTTTGACTCCTATTGCACAGTGTCTTTTTGTTCTCTGCTCATGAAACTAGTTAATCTTTCAATCACTTTCACCATTGTTTCTTGAACAGATGCCACTGACTACACAGGCATGGAAAGAAACAGTGAAGAATTTATGTGTTTTGTTTATTTACATAATTTATATTCCACCTTTCTCCTCCATGGGAACCCAAAGCTTTTCTCCTTGCCTCCATTTAATTGTCACAACTATAACTCTGTAAGGCAGTTTAGGTTGAGACTGTATGACTTGCCCAAAGGTTATGTGGCACAGTGGGGATCTAAACCTGCATCTTCCAGGTCCTAGTCCAACACTCATAACTCCTACACCATGCTGGTGGTCAGTTTAATTACATCAGGAATGCTGCATCTTCTCTGGCTACTGTGCAGGGTGCAGAGCTGTTCAGCATGGTACTGTGCTCATGACAAACTTCACCAGGAAACATTGATGCAATCTGATCAGGAGCTCATCTCACATATTTCAAATTCAAGCAACATTATGTTCTCTGGGTGAAAAAAATTCATTGTGAAATTCTCAGCATACCTAATCAGGATGATACTCATTGACCTTACCCACAGCCTCAGTACCTTTATTGAACTTTGTATACATAGCCATCTTGTTATCTGAGTCCCCATGTACAAGGTCACACATAGAAAAGTCTATGTGAAGCTGGTATAAGTATACATTGATTATATCTGAATTTAACTTGCCTTCTATAAGCAAGAATTACTAGGCAGAGATCCTTGTGATAGAGTTTTGCTATTAACTGTTTTGAAAATTGTCCTCAAATCATGCTAATTTTGCTATTAACTGTTTTGAAAATTGTCCTCAAATCACGCTTCTTTAAGTAACAGGATATTTTAAAGAGTGCTAATTATTACAGTTTTTGTCATTATCTTCAAATGAGAGTAGACTGAAGGAACTGTCAGGTAGACGTACACTCTGACTGCTAGCTGCCCAGGAAGAATTGCTAGCTGCTGTTAACTCAAGTGTTCCTTGTCATAAGTGCTGTGCACATGGATTAATAAATCTATAATAGGTTAAAGGTGGTGGTTGCTCAGTGCTGACAATTAGTCTGAGCCACAGGCTATGCTTTCAGTGGAATTTTTATAGCATTAACCTAGACCCTGTCTATTAAAAGTAAAATACATTTTTTTTGTAAAGAAGCTCTGATATCTATAATATGGTAAAAGTATTATTTTTGTTCACTCTAAAGCCATTGGCTGTGAGAAAGGTATTGTTCTTGTCAGTCAGTCAAAAATTTATTGTGTATACAGCCATTGGCGGTTACAAAACAGAACATGAACAACAAAGTTCCTAATTAACACCTTAAAAGTTCCCCAGAAAGGCCAACCTTAAGAAGTTAAAGCATTTGTTCTTGTCCATCTTATTACATTTTTTACAGATGGAATGGCTTCAAGTAACCCACTTCTATATGTACAAATGGTTTCTTAAGAATAATTTGTTTATGCAACTAACTTTCAAACCTGTATTTTTTTCCTTAGATGAATTAAATAAGTACATTAGTGTGTTGTTGTTAATTGAATTTATGAACAGTATGTACAGTATCAATAAAAACATATACAAGATAAAACAAAACATTGCCACACATTTTAAAGACTGATGGCGAGACAGCCAGTTTGGTGTTGTAGTTAAGTGTGCAGACTCTTATCTGGGAGAACTGGGTTTGATTCCCCACTCCTCCACTTGCAGCTGCTGGAATGGCCTTGAGTCAGCCACAGCTCTTGCAGAGCTGTCCTTGTAAGGGCAGCTTCTGTGAGGTCTCTCAGGCCTATCTACTTCATAGGGTGTCTGTTATGGGGGAGGAAGGTAAATGAGATTGTAAACTGCTCTGAGATTTGGAGTGAAGGATGGGGTATAAATCCAATTTCTTCTTCTTTCCTACTTTAGTTTGCCAGCTACTTCATGGACGGGGCGAAGAGGCAAAACAGATGTAGAAAGAGAGGAGGGTGCCAGTCAAGTTGGAAATCATCGCTGTCCTCAATCAAAGTCCTGGCAGAACATCTCTGCCTTACAGGCCCTGTGGAATTACGTAAGGTCCCATAGGGCCCTGGAGGACTGAGTTGGGGCTAGGACTGAAAAGGCCCTGGCTCTGGTCAAGGACAGCTGGATGTCTTTGGGGCCTGGGCCCACCAGCAGGTGCTGTCTGAAGAGCATAACACTCACCCAGGGACATTATTAAAAAGATGGACCTGTAGATATGCCAGTCCCTGACCACTCAAGGTGTTATAGGTCAGTACCAAAACCTCAAATTTGACTCAGTATTCCGTTGGGAGCACTGGATGTATATGTTGCCATCTGTGATGTTCCCATCAGGACTCATGCTGCTGTATTCTGGACCAGTTGGAGCTTCTGGGTCAGTCTCAAGGGCAGGCCAGCATAGAGCGAGTTCCAGTAGTCTAGCCTGGACATGACCATATTTAGATACAAAACTAGTCAATATTATGAATGTATAAAATATTTAGCATCTGTGATCATAAAAAGACTGCTTGCATTTTTAAAAGAAAAGAACACTAGCGTTCTTGTCAGTCTCTTGAAAGTCAGTACTCAACTCTGAGTATTTAAGTGCTTCAGCAATCGCAAATGAGGGGATGTATAAATCAAACTATTTGAATTCCTCATAAAAATACAAAAAACACCCCCATACCACTGTAACTGAATTCTTACATTTTAGTCAGAGGTGGGACTGATTTACTCTCAAAATATTGTAGTAATGTTGCACAACAAAAACAAACAAAACCTAAAGCATTTCTTGGGAGATAATTCTTATGTCATAATGTTTAAAAAAAAAACCCTATTTGTGTGCACAATGACAAATGCAACTGCTGTGCCAACATCTCCACGCAGTAAGATGCAAAAGGATAGTTAACCCTCTAGCCACTTCAGTTTTTTCTTCTTGAGACATAACCAATGGCTAAACTAAAGCTCACTGAAGCAAATTGAAAGATTCTCTTAAGCTTTAGTGAACATGGCTTTGGTGAACAAGTGTGTATATATAACTTAAATATGTAACGTGTGTATATATAACTTAAATATGTAATATCTATTCTTTGTTAGCTGGAATTGAATATTTCACATTTGAACAATGTGTGTCCATATCACCATATGAAGTTTTTGTACAAGATAGAACAAGGTTTCATTACATTCTTGGCAATATAATTTCAGCAATTTATATTATTGGTATAAACCTGACCAGAATGGCCCAATGTAGCCTGATCTCATCAGATCTCAGAAGCTAAGAAGGTTCAGCCCTGGTCAGTACTTACATGGGAGTAAGTTCACAGGTTATTATGCAGAGACATGCAATAGCCTTTGTTTGTTTCCTGCCTTGAAAACCCTTTGAGGTCCCATAATTTGGCTGTTACCTGATGGCACTTTTCACCACCATAAACCTGAAGCATTTTATATGCAAAATTAATCCACTTAAAATATACTTGTGCCAAGGCTGAATCAGAGCAATATAAATGTTTGCAAAATATGCTATAGGGATATATCGTTCACGTGATGATCCCAAATATTCACATTTATTTATTTGTTGGCTTGTTTATTTTATTTATTTAAAACTTGGTACTAACCAGGGCTGAACCTTCTTAGCTTCTGAGATCTGATGAGATCAGGCTATATTGGGCCATTCTGGTCAGGTTTTAAAACTTTCTCACTGAGATTCAAACCAGATTACACAGTACAAGTCAGTGCAATCACTAACATGATAAACATTGCGATAGGACTGTTATAGGCATCTGGCACCAGGTTTCACACAACAGCACAAAAAAGCTTGTAATAATCCACCTGGAGAGGAAGACACCACCAGTCACCACAACCCCAGGGGGAACAAGCATCCCATAGCCATCCAAGACTTAAAGCAAAACAGCAACAAACCCTGAAACCTCTCTTCTTTCTCCCCCTCCCATGAAACCTCTGTTCACATGGAGAGACCTTCAGCATTTCCCAGCAGTGTGTGTAAGCTAAGACCAGAATGAACTGCAGTAGCTTCCATTTATCCCAGATGTAGCAGGAAAGCCCCACTTGGGGAAGGGGGGATCACGCAGCACCTCCATAAGAGCTAGGCTGCTAGTTACAGAACTCACTTTCTCTGTATAAGGAAGCACATCCAAGCAGTAAACCTGTTGGTAATGGATCACACTTAATAGGCATATGCAAAAAAAAAAAATTAGGGTGGGTATATTGAACCTGGAAAATATTGGTATTTCTCAATATTCCTGAATATTGTGTATGATATTCAGATTTGGGAAATATCAGGAAACCCAATTTCTTTTTGGCTCCATTTATCCTTTATGGCGAATTAATCCAGGGGCATTTGGGGCTCAGGAGGGGCTGTTTTTGAGGAAGAGGCATCAAATATGCAGCATAGCTGCTTCTGCCTCCCCTCTTCCCCCCTCCCAATTTTTAAAAAGATTGGAACAAGAGGTCCAATTCTGTGGTCCCCCAAAGAAAGTGCCTCCAGCCTCCATTGTTTTTAATGGAAGGGGAAAAGGCATTTAAAGAGGCCTTCTGAGTTCACTCACTGAGGCTGAGGCACAGCTTCGAGAAGGCAGAGCTCAAAAGGCATTTAAAGAGATTGTGGTCTCTAACAGGCCATTGAAGTTCTGATAGGTTGTGCACATTTTTTTAAAAAAAGAAAACAGCTTTGGCAGCATGTGTCACCACAGCACAAGGAACTTCTGCAGACCTAATTCATCTGGGCTCTGAGAAGCAGCAGGATATAGAGCTGCTAGAGGGGTAAGGTTTTTTTCTTTGCATTTCCTTAACTGCTGAGGAGATTTAGCTCAGGTTATTGTGTGAGAGGACAGTGTTTGAGGGTGTGTGGGTCTGTATAACTTGTGGGATAGTAGTTTCTGTAAGTGTGGTTTTGTTTCTGTTGAGTAGTGTGGTTTCTGTTTGTCTCTGTTGCTTGGGTGTAATTTGATTGACTATAATTTGACTAGCTGCTGGCCCCACTCTCTGCTGGCTGAGGCTTCTATTGGGTAAGGCTCCTCCTTGCAATAGGTGCAAGCCTCTTTAAATCACTTCTGCATGCCAAGCCTGGTGGCAGCTTGGAGAATGCATTTAAAGTTAAAAGTGGCTTTCTTTCTGCCTCCCCTCCTTGCTCCCTATGTATTTGCCTCCTTCCTTCCTCTCTCTCTCTCTCTCTCTTCTGGCTCTCATACATATGAAGTTCATGTCTTGTGGCTCTCAAACATCTGATGTTTATTCTACATGGCTCTTACATTAAGCAAATTTGGCCATCTTGTAATATAGGAAGGGGACTATGACCTAATAGGCTTTTGTAATGCCAGTTACCCCCCACCACAGACTCGTCTCACATTTCAGCCCAACACAAGGCTGTCAGTGTAGCAGGTAAATAACGAAGCCTCACACATTGCTTGGTATGAAACGAGGTATTTTACTTTGATATCAAAGCAGAATTTAGTCAGCATAAGCCCCAAAATGACTAAATTAAAATCATCAGCCTTCAGACTGTTTTTATTCACAACCCAAAACAAGCAGACAAACCTCTCCCTTATCTATTCAAATGCCCCACCTTCCTGTATTTTTCCATTCCTTGTCCCTCTGCTTTCATGCGTTATCAGTTTAGCAGCATTTTCCTCAGAGGGGCCTCTCTTATCTACTTTACAACCTTGGATTCACACCCATTTGGGCTGTGGCCTCTAACAGTTACTTTTAAATGTTGCATCAGACATTCTCTTCTGAAGGCACAAAAACCATATTTTCATTTATTATTATTGGGGTGTTCATAATTATTCAGGGGTCCCTCTTCATCTGCAGAGGGTTTGACACAAATCCTGGTAGCATGGAACTTCAGAGCCAAGATTCCTGGTTGCAATGATTAAGCAGCAGCAAAACAACATGGTTTTAAATGTTTTAAGAAATTTTATTAAGATTGTGCATAGTTCTGTGGCACCATTAATTTATATTGGTTTTAAATTATTTATTTAACTTAAAGTCACGAATTTGTATTTTAACTGTATTTTATTGTATTAATTGTATTTTATTGTTATATCATGGTATATGTACCATGTCTTGTAAGCCGCCCTGAGCCTGCCTAGGCGGGGAGGGCGGGATATAAATAAAAATTTATTATTATTATTATTATAGTTCTAAAAGAGAAAAGCAGTGAATTGAAGAATAATAAAGACAGTAACATTTCTAGTACACTCTTATGTCTGAATTATCTAGAAAGCAGACTACCAGTGGGCTCAGTCAGATAACATTAGTTGTAGCTTTCTGGCTGACCATCCAGGAAAAGCAAACTTTGGAGAATCTTCCTCAGACTAACAGCATGATAGTCTGCATCCTGAAGAGACCTGACAACCAGGGGGAATCATACGTTTTTATAAGAAATATCCCCTAGGGCAGGAACCCAAGAACTAATCAAAAGACTCCTGCCAGCTTGGGTAATCACAAAAAAGAGCCAAGCAATTTCGCATGTGTTGGCACTTTGATTAAGCTGATCTACTTCTGAATAGGGGCAGGGGTCTGAGAAAAGGAGCACTCAAACTCCCACACTCCTCCTCTTCTCCAGGCCAAAAGAGCCAGCCAGCTATGTTGTAATTGCAGATAAATTGCCCACTGGAATAATCTAAAAAGTGAAACACCAAAGGACTTAAAACCATATTTTAATTACAGTTCCACTACAGCATTACTGAAACTTGGAGGGATGACACAATTGGAATATTAGGATTGAGGGATACAATTTATTTAAAAGGGACAGACAAATAAGGAAGAGCAGAGGAGTCACATTCAGTGTTCCGTCTAAGCTGAGTTACCGTGAGCTTCCAGCTCACACATCTTTGTCTTAGCTCAGGAAGGATGACCTCAGAGCACAATAATTTATGCAGTAGCTCACAACTTTAATGCCAGTGGCTCACAACTTTAATACCAGTAGCTCACAAAGCAGAATTTCTGCTCACAAGACTCTGCATTATATTAAAAGTGAGAAAATAAGTGAAGCTGAATGTGGAAGTTCAGTTGAGGGTTTCTGGGTAAAAATAAAAGGACTAAGAAACAATAGTGATATTATGGTTGGGGTCTGCTATAGACCACCAAGCTAGGTAGAGGACTTGGATGAGACACTCCTAGAATGAAAGTTCTTAAAGAGATGAGACATAGTGGTCATGGAAGATTTCAGTTACCCAGGAAGTCCAACTCTGCTAAAAACAAAAGGTCAATTCCTGACTTGTCTTGCAAACAACTTCATTTTCCAGAAAGTGGAGAGAGAAACAAGGGGATTTATTATCTTGAACTTGATTCTCACCAACAGGGAAGAACTGGTTCATGGGGTAAAAATAGTGGGCACCATGGGTAGTGGTGAACATGTACTTTTGGAATTTACAGTCTTAGGAAAGGGAAAAGCTGTATGTAATCAGACATACAGGTTGGACTTCAGGAACACAAATTTTGACAAACTTAAAAGTTATGCTGCATAGTATCCCATGGCCAGAAATAGGTAAGGACAGGCCCCTAGCTACAGTGGGGCATGGGAGGGGTCAGGCCCATTCTTTCAAACCTCCTTTCCATCTGTATGGCCCTCCATTGGAGGGCCTGCAGTCTGTCCCCTTTGCTCACTGCCACTCTGAACAAGTAGTAGCATTGCTGCTGGTCTCCTCTTTGTTGCATCACTCAAAACAAGCAGCAGACACCAATGCAGCTGCAGGGAGGTGGAAGAGGGAAGGGGCTGAGGCAGCCAATGAGAAAAGGGCCAGCATGCTGACCTAGCAGTTGTTGGGTGGAAGAGTCCCAGACTCCTCTCAGCCTGGGTGCATCGTTGGCAGTGGAGGCAAAAGGAGGGCAGCAGCGGGAAGCACACAAGGCAGCCACTGCTGGGCAAGATGGGCACTTCAACAAAATAACAAGGGAGGGTGTGGGGTGACGAGCAGCCAACCTCCCACTTGGGAGTCTTCTTGTAGCCAGCCTTCCAAGTGCCCGACTTCAGTTCAAGAGGTCTCTGACTCTCTGAGAGAGGGACACATAAGATAGGGGTGGGGGGAATGGAGCTGCTGTGACTGCCCAGGTAAAGGGTTTTTTTTAAAATATATATATATATATTTCTCATGTTCTTAGAAAGCTGATTAATAATGTTGAAAAAGACTCTTTTAGGAAATGGAAGGAGGGCCTTATTACCAAGAATATATATAAGCAAATAAAGAGTGCTTGTAGAGAGAAAGTTAGGAAAGATAAAACAAAATAGTAGACAAGTGGCACCTTTAAGACCAACTAAGCCGCCCTGAGCCTGCTTCAGTGGGGAGGGCGGGATATAAATTAAAAATTATTATTATTATTAAGTTTTATTCAGAATGTAAGCTTTCGTATGCTCTAAGCAGACTTCATCAGACAAAAAAGGAATGGCAAGCAGCAGTTCTTAATATAAGTGGGCAGTGAGTTGGTATGTAGAATCATGGGAATGTTTTTAGCAGATTATAAAGAATCACAAATTGGGGTCTGTGTTAGTTAGTTAATGTTGTTAACTGGGCTGAAAAAACACTGGAGGGTGATAAAAAGCAAATTGATGTCATAGGTGTGAAGTGCCATAAATCCGGGTACATACCTACGACATCAATCTGCTTTTTATTACCCTCCAATGTTTTTTTCAGCCCAGTTAACAACATTAAGTAACACAGACCCCAATTTGTGATTCTTTTAATCTGCTAAAAACACTCCCATGATTCTACATACCAACTCACTGCCCACTTATATTAAGAACTGCTGCTTGCCATTCCAACTTTGTCTGATGAAGTCTGCTTAGAGCATACGAAAGCTTACATTCTGAATAAAACTTAGTTGGTTTTAAAGGTGCAACTTGTCTACTGCTTTGTTCTATTGTTTCAGACCAACACGGCTGCCCACTTGGACCTATCTATTAGGAAAGAAAGTTCACTATGAGCTTAGACTAGAAAGAGATGTTAAAAACAACAGAAAAGGGTTATGTTCAAAGTAAGAAAAAGAGCAAGGACATGGTAGGCTCCTTGTGGGGACAGAAAAATGAAATTGTAAAAGGTGATGAAGAGAGGGCAGAACTGCTCAATTCCTGCTTTTCCTCAGTCTTCTCCTGTGAGGGAAATGATGGCAGAAACAGAGCATATGATGAGGGAATGGTTTCAGCCTAGGACCAGCACAGGGATAGTACACAAACACCTAGGTCGTTTTCGCACTCACCTTAATTAGCAGCGACGACCCTCTTCACCGCGCAGGATCTGCGCAGATTTCACACTAATTGCCGTGGAGCACCCAGAAGAGCCGGAAAGTCCCGGCGCTTTTGCGGCGCAAACGTAAACCGCCAAAAACCAGTTTCCGTTTGCGCCGCAAAAGCGCCTGGACTTTCCGGCTCTTCTGGGTGCTCCGCGGTAATTAGTGCGAAATCCGCGCAGATCCTGCGCGGTGAAGAGGGTCGTTGCTGCTGATTAAGGTGAGTGCGAAAACGACCTTAGTTTCTTTAAATGAAACTGGCCTTGAGGGCTGATGACCTGCATCCAAGAGTACTAAAAGAACTTGGGGATATCATTTCTGAGCCACTTCCCATTTTTTAAAAAATAGAATTATTGGAGAATAGGTGAGGTTCCAGAGGATTGGAGGTGGGCAAATGTCCCCATCTTAAAGAAGGGGGGAAAGGAGGATCTGGGTAACTATTGACCTGTCAGCTTGACATCTATACCTGGAAAACTTTCAGAACAAATAATCAAACAGTCACTCTTTGAGCATTTAGAAAGGATGGTTGTGATCACTATGAGCCAGCATGGGTTTCTCAAGAACAAGCCATGTCTGACTAACCTGATCTCTTTTTTGAGAAACTTACTACCTTGCTAGATCAGGGGAATCCTGTAGACATAGTTTATCTTGATTTCAGTAAGGGTTTTGATAAGGTTCCACATACTATTCTTGCTGGTAAAATGTGGTTTGGATCCTGTTACTGTTAGGTGGATTTGTAACTGTTTGACAGATCACACCCAAAGAGTGCTTGTGAATGGTTCCTCATCCTCTTGGAGAGGAGTGACAAGTGGAATGTCTCAAGAATCTGTCCTGGATCTGTTTTGTTCAATATCTTTAGACATGATTTGGATGAAGGAATAGAGGAAATGCTTATTAAATTTTCAGGTGCTACTAAATTGGGAGGGATTGCAAATGCAGTAGAGGACAGAGACAGGATACAAGATTAACTTGACAGACTGGAAAATTGAACTAAAACAAATAAAATCCATTTTAAGAGGGATAAATGTAAAGGTCTGCATTTAAGTAGGAAAAATCCAATGTATCATTATAGGATGGGGGAGACTTGTCTTGGCAGTAATTTGTACAAAAAGGATCTTGGGATCTTAGTGGACCATACACTGAACATGAGTCATCAGTGTAATGTGGTAGCTGAAAAGGTCAATGCAATTTTGGGCTGTATTAACATAAGTATACTGTCCATATAATGCAAAGTGATGGTATCACTTTGATCTGTCTAGACCTTACTCAGAGTATTGTGTTCAGTTTTGTGAATCACAATTTAAAAAGGAGATAGACAAGCTGAAGCTTGTCCAGAGGAGGGCAACAAAGACGGTGGGGGGTCTGGAGACCAGCTTGTATGAGGAAAGATTGAAGGGGCTGACTGTATTTAGCCTGGAGAGGAGATGACTGAGAGATGATATGATCACCATCTTCAAGTACTTGAAGGGCTGTCATATAGAGGATGGTGTGGAGTTGTTTTCTGTTGCCCCAGAAGGTGAGACCGGAACCAATGGGTTGAAATTAAATCAGAAGAGTTTTTGACTAAACATTAGGAAGAACTTCCTGACAGAGCAGTTCCTCAGTGGAACAGGCTTCCTCAAGAGATAGTGGGCTCAGCTTCTTTGGAGGTTTTTAAGCAGAGGCTAGATGGTCACCTGACATCAGTGCTGATTCTGTGAACATAGAATAACCCAATGAGGAACACAGATAGAGGTAAGAGAAATAAAGCAAGCCTCCATGCAACCTTAGCCTCAAAAATATAGAAATTGTACTGTACTAAAGTGAATTTATGAACCTCTCAAATATATTTCTTTATCTAAACAATTAGAATCTCATATCAATATCCATGCATACAGAACAAATCATAAACATAAAAACAGAGAGTCCCAAACACAGTCTTTTTCATACAGTTATATAGTTTCCAATTTATTCATAGTTGGGAATCCTCTGTTTGCCTAGTGGCATGGCCGGCCCTGAAAATATCTGTAGTTCTAGCAGCAATGGGTCAGTACTCCATAATCAGTTTCACTAATGCCTTTCCCAAGCTTTCTGTAGACAAGATAAATTACAAGCAAGAATGCTCAAAATCGCAAACTGCTTCTCCTCTAAATTTAATGTTCTACCATTAGAGTTTTTGACTAAACATTAGGAAGAACTTCCTGACAGAGCGGTTCCTGATTGGAACAGGATTCCTTGGGAGCTGGTGGGCTTGGCTTCTTTGGAGGTTTTTAAACAGAGGCAAGATTGCTGGCTATCTGACAGCAATGCTGATTCTGTGAACTTAGGCAGATCATGATAGGGAGGGCAGGAAGGGTCACATCACTGCTTAGTTCTTGAGGCCCCTTCTTATACACCCAGTGAAAAGCTGTTTACCATTTTGGGGTCAGTCAGCGATTCTTCTCCAGGCTAGTTGTGCCAGGGATCCTGGAGAGGGTTTTTTTCCTTCATTTTTTTTGCCATCTTGTGGCCTTAGAGGAGGGGTAAGTGGGTGGGTGGGTGTGTAGGGGGGGGGGATGTACTTGAGAATTTTCAGCATTGTGCAAGGGATTGGACTAGATGACCCTGGAAGTCCCTTCCAACTCTATGGCAGGATACAGATGGGCAGCTTGTGACATCAGCCTCCTGGCTCAGGAAAAAATTGGGATAGTTTGAGGCACCCTGGGGTGGTCAGACAGCATGTGCCCCACTGCCAAAAGAGAGATGGGCTGTGTGCACCCAGGAGGAGCAATCACACTGCTTGTGTGGTTGGGAGGTGCTTCCCTGGTGCTTCCGGGCTGTTCAGAAGGCTGGGAAAGGCAACAGGGAAGCACTTCAGAGATGCTTTTTGAAGTGTCATACAGACATAAGAGGACGAGGTAAAGGTGGGAGTAAGATGGACCTCAAATGTGCATGCTTGAATGCGCCGTTTTAATCTGGGGGGTGCCTGTGTCTGCCCAAATTGGCTGTCTGAATTCAGCCTAAGATTCTATGAACTTCTCTGTGTGACTGAAGGTAATATGTGGCAGCCATTTTGTTTCTGGTTCCACTTCTTGCAGCAGCCATTTTGTGGCTGTGCCCACTATACCATGTCAGAGGCTCAAAAAGGTTGGGGATCTCTGCTCTAGAGGTTGTACTGAAAATCTGCTTATTGTGTTGGAGATAAAAATGGGCATTAGTGCTCTGATTCTATTTCTTATTCTTTCAGTAATATACATTATTAATAACACTATTAGCAACATGATAGGTTTTTTTTAACTGAGACTACTGTTATGTATTTTTCATTGAATTTCTGAAGAAAAACAAGTAGTCTATGGTTGCTACCTGACCAGCACTTTGGACCGCCTCTGAAATTGGCCCAAAAAGTCCCTCTGGACGGCAATATCTGCTGCCCACGCCATCCTGTACTTACCCCATCTTCCCGGCCACTCCACCCAGCTTGAAAAACTACAACTTTGGAAGTGGTAGCAAATGTTTGGGCTGGCTGTTAGTCGCCTCCTTAGCGTCTGAGTGGGGAACGGCACAAGCGAGGCGACTTGGCGGTGTGAAACTGCCAAGCTGCCCCAAGCCATTTCCAGGTGTTTTTTTTTTACAGAAACCATCCAGAGCGCTTGAGCACTTGACCTGTAGGGGAAATGATAGAGGAATCTGGCTTCTGAGACACTTTCCCGTCTGGAGGCGCCCAGCTGCCTCAGGGACGGGATGGGGCCACCTTGCCAGGGACCTTCTGGAGGCTCTGGGGCAGCTCTTTTTGAGCTGTCTCGATTTGGGATGCCTCCCAGCCGCCCCAGAATGCCTGTCTGCTATCAGCCTATGGCTTGGTACAGCCAGCCAACTTGGGGCGGTAGCCTCCCATCCCGGAAGTAAGCAGGCAGGAAGAGAAGCATCCAGGAGTGGTAAGACAGTGTGTCACCCACTGGTGGAACAGGGACAGGCCGCACAGACTCCTGAGGAGCGGTCATACCACTCGTGCACTTGACCGCTGCTTTGCAGGCACTCCCTGGTCAATCAGATGCCTGGGAAAGGCACCCTGGAAGTGCCTCACCAATTTGCCACTGATTTGCTACCACTTCATGTGTGGTAGCTTTTTGAGGATGCAGGACAACAGGTAAGGACAAGGTGAGGGCAAGAGTGGTGCAGGATGCAGATGTGCACATTTGAACACACATTTATTTATTTATTTCCATTTATATCCCACCCTCTCCGCAAGCGGACTCAGGGCGGCTTACAACATCATAAAATACAATCAATCCAATAAAACATATAAAGCCATAATTTACATATATCAACTTTAAAACCATTCTATAGCGCTATTTCAGTCCAGTATAGGCGGTATTGACTTCTCGACTATGATCGCCAGCATTCTGTAGGATGTCCGGTGGCAGCCCTTTTTCAATCAAACCGCAAAAGCCTGTTTAAACAATTCGGTCTTACAGGCCCTGCGGAATGCAGACAAATCCCGCAGGGCCGTTATGGCTTCTGGGAGGGTGTTCCAAAGTTCTGGTGCTGCCACCGAAAAAGCCCTGGATCTCGTCATACACAGCCTGGCTTCTTTTGGGCCAGGGGCAGACAACAGATTTTTTGTCCCTGATCGCAGTGCTCTCTGGGGGATATATGGGGAAAGGCGGTCCCGTAGATAGGCAGGTCCCTGACCATAGAGGGCTTTAAAGGTTAATACCAACACCTTGAAGCGAACTCGGAACACAACAGGCAACCAGTGCAGCTCAATCAGCACTGGCTGAATGTGCTCCCGTCGCGGCAGCCCCATTAACAGATTAGATTAGAAATTATAAATCTCAGAATATTTACTACTACACGAATATTATTTAGAAGTAATAACTTAATGATAAACAATTATAAGATAAATAACCTAGAATAAATATTCATGCTTGATAGACTATTTACTGAATTATATGCATATAAGGAGAACCCCTCAACCCGCCCACCTACACACCCTATCACTAGCGTCAAGGACAGAATATGTTGTTCACCCCTCACAGCTTTTTCCGAGGCCTCTGGTTCTGCTACGTCAGGTTCATTTAACTACGATAGACTAGTCCTACTTTTTCCAAGACCTGGACTTTTTTGGTCCAGTCGTGGAGCATCCCTGAAGTGGCTTATATCGTCCATCTGGACCCAGCCTATTGGTTTGTGAAATAATGCTTATAATTGTGTTGCCTCAGTGTTGATATGATACTTCTTGGAAGATAAATCTCCTGCTGTATCTATGGCTTTGTATGCAGAGCATTGTTTATCTTGTCTTGTCTACAGTGCAGATAGAATGCTAACCTGTGCAATTACACATAGAGGCTTGGACTGTTCAGATGTGCAGGAAATGTATTGTTGTTGCTGTTGTTGTTGTTATTATTAACAACAACAACTTAATTGGTGTTCAGATTTATTTTAGGATTATTGAAGAGTTTCCTGAAAGCTACTTTGTTATGCTTTGTGCTAGAACAGCTACATGGCTACTTGTAGGATAATGCAAAAGTGAGGGTAAGACTTTATTAAGATGACTTGCTCTACACAAGGATACTTCCTTTGGTTGTAGAAAAAAGAGCCATAGAGTTGCTATTTTACATTTGTTTATGGTTCTGCTTGTGCATCACTGAATCCAGCCACTTTGTGTACTTATACTGGTCAGCATTCTCTGTGCACTGTAGACAGCACTAGGATAAACTATGCTGCAAACAAAAATCTGTAAATACAGCAGGTGATTTAGCTTCCAAGAAGTATTACAAAATTTAACAATCATATAAACTCAAGGGCAACTATAATTAAATGTGTGCATACAATCACTGAATGTTCTCTCTCTGTGTGTGATGTGCACACCATACAGTGTGGGGATGGGATCTGGCACCTTTAAAATGGCCATTTCAGCAAGTGGAACTTCTGTCACTCCTGCAGGACTAGCTCTACCTGTACAACTGTTATATCTAGAGGAGTCTAGGTCCTGTTAAAGATACAGAAGTCCAGATCCATTTTTGTATCTGAGCACCTAAAGAGAAAAAGTCCTAATATAGCAGGAGATAAACAGAAAGAAAAAACATAAATGGCAAAAAGTAGGTCTTCAGGAGAGGCTTGGGGGGGGGGGGGTAAAAGGTGAGGTTCAAGTCTGGAAAGGAAGAACACTTCTATAGGCAGTACTATGTTTGTTCAGAGTTTTTCCAAGTATAAGTATACAACAGTGTGGTCTTCATTTATGTATCAGTTAGCTATCATATGTTTCCCTGAGAGGGCTGCATATCTAACAGATATGAAACAGGTAAATCTTGACTGCTTGTTTTCATGTTTGATGCCAGGTTGTGTTTCTCCTCCCCTTGCCCCTTCCTGTCTTCTGTTAAAGATTTACTTTGCCTGATGGGATAATTTTAGTGCTGAATTGAATCTTAATAGTAATTCTCTGGCAAGAGACTGAACTTACCCCAGCAAATTGACATGTCTGTCTTAATGTACGACTTCTTAAAGAGAAGATCATTTTTTAAAAAATTGAACCCTGGAAATTAGGAGCTGACATTATGAAGAACTGCTTCACTTGCACAAGATGAAGACTCCTAGTATTGCACTTATTATGCAGGTGAAGTTAAAGGATGCTTTCCAGCATTAACTTATCTCTGATAAAAATGGAAAGTAGTCTGTGCATTTCTTGGTAATTCCTATTTTTAAAACTGAATTCCTTAGGGAATTGTTAAATGTTCTGAGTTTCTCCCACTGCCAATTTAGAAGGTGATGTGACAGCCCAAAGTGTGCCTACTACTCCAAGGCCAGCTTAGTACTGGTTATGTAGAAAGATTAGCAAGCATTGGCCTGAACCCATTGTCACTGACAGTGAGTTAATATGTCTGAACATTCATAGAATCCCATGCTCACAAAATGGGTCAGGGGTGTCAAACTCACTTATTATGAGGGGCCAGATTTGACATAAATGACACCTTGTTGGGCCAGGCCATGTGTGTCACAAAATGTAATGCCATGTAGCACAGATATAAACTGTATAAAGGGCACAGACAAACACAATTAAAGATTTTTCTACTTAGAAGAAGACTGTAGATTTAAATCCCACCCTTCTCTCTGTATGAGAGTTTCAGAGCAGCTTACAATCTCCTTTATCTTCTTCCCCCACAACAGTCACCCTGTGAGGTAGGTAGGGCTGGGAGAGCTCTCACAGAAGCCGCCCTTTCAAGGACAACCTCTGTGAGAGCAATGACTGACCCAAGGCCATTCCAGCAGCTGCAAGTGGAGGAGTGGGGAATTAAACCCGGTTCTCCCATATAAGAGTTCACACACTTAAGCACTACACCAAACTGGCTTTACACCAAACTTAAAATAAGACATGCTTAAAACATTAGCATGCTTCCAATATTTTGTTTAATAGTCTCTGACACCTCTTGCTCTGAATTATTGTATCAAAAGCTGGAGACAATGTCTGAGCTGTAGCAATCTTGAGTATGCTGTTCAAGTGTTGTTCAGGTGTGCATCTGTAAGCTGCAAACCTACTTTTGATTTATTGACATTCAATATTGACAGAGAGACAGCCATATATAGTGGTCAGTACCAGTCTACTATTTGGGAAGCCTAAGTTTAAAATTCCTGATCAATCAAAATAAATCAAAGGAAAATGTGAAAGAAAAATCAAAGGAAATGTGCTGGGTAAACTTGTTCTGGACACACACTCTCTGTCTAATCTTGGCTTGTTGTTATTCCTCTTCTAAACAGTTTGCAAGCTTTCCTATTGAGAAATATTGATCATGAGAACATGAATAAAAGGGGAGGCAAACTCAGTTGTACCCATAACAAGCCCAACAAAACACATGCTCTCTGTAGCAAGGCAAAAACTCATACCTTTAATAAAATGTTGCTGGTCTTAAAGCTGCTTTCTTTGTATCTCTCCAGTGAGATCAAGGGAACTGGACAAAGGAAGCTCTCTCATGGGTCTTCATAAATGACCTATAGGATGTTTTTGCAGCTTTGTCATGAAACCAGAGCCATGCTTCCTCTAGCCATCTGAGTTCTCACTTCATTCCCCTGAGCTCCATTGTATACCATGGATCCAGGTTGGCTGAACATTCCAGTCTTCACTTTGTAGACAAATGGCCTGACTCTGTATAAGGGAACTTAATGGGCTTGAAAGAGATGGAAGTGTCGTTTTTACCTTGATAATTGTTTCATTGTTTTCATATATAGCACTGAAGTGCTGTCACAATATGTGAAGGCATGGTACATCACCAAAGCTTCAGAGCTGTCTCTTTCTGCGGCTTTTGTAATAACATGGATAGGTAGTATTCTCTTTTTTGCCCATGAACTATCCACAATGGATATAGTCCAGTTATGACAATAGTAGGAAAACTATGTTGGGTGCTGTATTGGGCAAGAGTGTGATTTTATGTTCATGATAAAATCAAGGTTATTAGAAAACAGTCCATCCCCCTCAATTTCATGATCTTGATCTCATTGACCCCTTCTATGTTGCTACCTTTAATTTTAAAATCACAACAAAATGGAAAAATTATTTATTTATTGAGATTTGTATCTCACCCTACCCCACAAATGGGCTCAGGGTGACTTACAATTTATAGTCCAACAATAAGATCCTATAGTTATTAATAAAACAATTCATTAAAACATTTGCTAGCAGCACGATGAAGAATCTCTTCTGGATTCATGCCAGGGATGGTGGGGTGTGTTTTGCATACACATATCCCTGAGTCCAGGCACCCAAGATATAAATACAGCAATAGTTGCTTGAGCAGGGAAGGCCGATGTTATTTGCCATCTGTGCCTGAACCAATGGCCTGGCAGAACAGCTCAATTTTGCAGGTCCAGGAATGGAAACTTCGATACTGGGCAGTAGTTGGCTAGGACAATAAGGTCCAAAAGAAAGTTTTTTCAAGAATAGTAGCACTACTGCCTCCTGAACACGGGTACAGGTTGATAATTTCTCCCAGAGGAACCCAAATTCCATTTCCACAGGTTTTAACAAGCCAAGATGGACATGGATGCAGGATGCAAGTGGTGGGCTTCAGAGCTGAGAGGGTCTTGTCAACTTCTTCCTGGAAGTTTCTACTGGATGGGACAATGAATAAGGGGCTTCCAGTTCACTTACTGTTTCAACTGTGGTGGAGAAGTCCTGGTGGAATGACAAGACTTTGTCCATGAAATAGCTCACAAATGCCTCATAGTCAATAGCCAGTTCCTTATCATTTTGTTTTCCTCATGGTAGTGATGTCAGTTAGCTACTCACCTTAAATAAATGGGCCGGGTGAGAGCTAGCGGATGTAATGAAGGCTGCATATAATTCTCTCTTGGTGATCTTCACTACCATTTCATAGGTTTTCATAAGTGACCTAAAAGATGGTCTTGCAGCTTCATCATGAATATGCTATCATGAAGCTTCCATGCCTTTTAAAATTGTTTATTTGTGTTTGTGAAATTACTCATAGAATCTTTCCAGTTCTTGTTAGAATATGGTGTACCTGTCTTTTGATTCCAGCATTTATTTTCTCCCTTGCATGTCTTGTAACGTTTGATCTATCAGTTTGTCATGGAGACATTTCTGTGATGTCTTTGCAGTTGTCAGGTTGGAGATGATAATGCATTTGAATTTCTTTGATCTGTGACATCTTAAAAATATTAGCAAATATTACTCTCATCATGCTCTCATCATGCATTACTCTCATCATGTATGGACTAGTCACAATTTCCAAAGTGTGGGGAGTCCCACAAATGCAAAGTTCCAATCACATTTATTTATTTTATATCTTGCCCTCCCTCACAAACAGGTTCTGGGCAGGCCACAACAAGTCATTTCATAGTAAAAGCAATATTAAAATATACAATTTAAATCCAGTTTAAAACCAATTCAGAATAAGATGATTGATGGTAGTCCAGAGTGCCTCCTGCATGGGTACTGGCTAAATGGTCAATAAGGCATCCAGTTTGCCAGAATATGCTGTGCACATCTTTATAGCACTGTTGGGCCATTAAGTAGGGCACATGTGCAAGATCCTGCACACATAAACAGGGCTTTTGTTCACAAGACATGCTGAATGCATATAAGAGTATGGCCAGCAAGTGTGATCCTATTCCCTTCTGCATGCAATCCATATTATGCATTATCTTTTCCTAGATTCTAACTTGTGAATAGTACACTAGTGATCAAAGGAACATGAGAAGTAATGCCAACTGTGGTCAAATCACCAGTAAATGTTATCCCTACTCTTTTATTACTCATACATACATTACCATACAAAAAGAAGGATATGATTCTCATGCCTTAAGAATTTTTTGAGATTTATACCATGAATAAAAATCACTATGAAAAGCTTTGAAAACAGTTGAACACCTGTCACCCGGTATTTCAGGGCAGCATTTTTATTTCTGTTATTCCTGTCTAGTATAATGAACAGCCTTTCCCCCCTTTATGCAGATAAGATAATAGCTTGGATCCAGACCCACTTGTGAACCTCCTGATGGCACTTGGTTTTTCTTTTTTGTTTTTTGGCCACTGTGTGTTGGATTGGATGGGCCATTGCCTGATCCAGCATGGCTTCTCTTATGTTCTTACACAAGCAGAATAGATGGGCTTCACACAGTTCAACAAGACATGAAACACCTAGTGTTTTCCTCCTTATATATTATAGTGCCTAGAGATTAGCTGCACAAGATCTTATGCAAGCAGAAACATGATATTAACTTAATGCAAGAGGCGACATTTTCCCCCCTTGCATTTCTGTTTTTACAAGTACTTTAGTACAAGGAAAAAAGTGCAATGGATCCAACATATGGTGCCTCAGCAGTTCAATGATCTGTTCTTTTCACACACAATGCCTTTCATCCTTTCTTTTTAAAATATTTAATATTGGTTTTAATGTAATTTATTAACCCGACAAGGGCTTCCCACTCACACAGATGAACTGTGCTGGTCATTCTCACCAATTGGCTTACCCTGTACTTGATGTAAAGCCAAGCCAATTTGTGGGGGAAGTTGTGTCCATAGGAGTGTGCTGCCCCCCTGCATCTGTTTCCTCCCAACTGCCCTGCTGATGAGTTCTGTTCTTATATAGTACGCCTGTTACATGAGTGTGGGTTTGAGCTGATACTGTGGTTTGAGATGCCAAGGCCTACAGTTATGGAACCAACCAATATTGCTCTGTGCCATTCAACTTGGCATCTGACTTGGCCATGCATAGACCAGTATTTATATTTCCCACCAGGAGTTGGCATTGATTTAGGCCAGAGGTGTCAAACAAATGTCACTTTGTTGGACCAGGCCATGTGTGCCATAAAATGTAATGCCAGGTACTGGAGATATTTATTTTATAAAGGATACAGGCAAACCCAATTAATATTATTTTTTAGTCAAAATACCAACATGCTTTAAACATTAACAGTATTTCCTCAAAGTATCTCCCTGGTACGCACCCTCCCACTTCCACCACCTGTTACTCATTAACACAGGGACAATATTATGCAGGGACAAATGATCAAGAGAGAGATCTTGGGGTTGTGGTAGATAACTCACTGAAAATGTCAAGACAGTGCAATTGCAATAAAAAAGGCCAATGCCATGCCGGAAATTATTAGGAAGGGAACTGAGAACAAATCAGCCAGTATCATAATGCCCCTGTATAAATTGATGGTTCGGTCTCATTTGGAATACTGTGTGCAATTCTGGTCACCGCACCTCAAAAAAGGATATTATAGCATTGGAAAAAGTGCAGAAAAGGGCAACTAGAAAGATTAAAGGGTTGGAACGCCTTCCCTATGAAGAAAGGTTAAACGTTTGGGGCTCTTTAGCTTGGAGAAACGTCGACCGCGGAGTGACATGATAGAGATTTACAAGATTATGCATGGGATGGAGAAAGTAGAGAAAGAAGTACTTTTCTCCCTTTCTCACAATACAAGAACTCATGGGCATTCGATAAAATTGCTGAGCAGTCAGGTAAAAACAGATAAAAGGAAGTACTTCACCCAAAGGGTGATTAATATGTGGAATTCACTGCCACAGGAGGTGGCGGCGGCTACAAGCATAGACAGCTTCAAGAGGGGGTTAGAAAAAATATGGAGCATAGGTCCATCAGTGGCTATTAGCCACAGTGTGTATATATATATATGTGTGTGTGTGTGTGTGTGTGTGTGTGTATATATATATATATACACACACACACACACACACATATAATTTTTTTGACCACTGTGTGACACAGAGCGTTGGACTGGATGGGCCATTGGCCTGATCCAACATGGCTTCTCTTATGTTCTTATGTTCTAAAATGCACAGCCTTTGTAATCTGGCAATAAAAGTAATCAGTTGCTTGTGGGCCAGATAAGAGCCCTGGATGTGCCGGTTCTTGCTATGGGCTGTATGTTTGACACCCCTGGTCTAGGCATAGAGACAATGTTATGGTTGGGGGCTGATGAGGCTTGCTGTGGTGCTTATTAGCCTCCTCTGATGCTCTGGACACTGGAGCTGTGGTGGCAGGTTGGAGATTGTTTTCCATATAGGCTATGCAACAGGTTTTGCAGGTGTAATTCTGTGCCATTATCAGGGAGTGTTTCTGGACTTGGGTGGTTTAGGGAACTGATTAAGTCATCTCTATGTCCCAGACCCATCTCCTCTCATGCCAGTGCAGGGCAGAGCTGTGGCGAAAGAATGGCATCACCAAGGTGCTATACCAGTGTATCTCCAGATTGTGCCAATGTATCCCTCAGATGCAAGTGCAGCAGCTATTAAGTTCTCTGTATGCTTCTGCCCCTCCTTTAGAATTGCACTTTTTTTTAAAAAAGCTGTGATTTAAAGATGAACACTTGCAGAGAGGGGGAAAAAGAATATTGTTTATGGGCTAGATGAACTTCCACAAAAATTCTGGTTGTTGTTGTTCATTGACTTTATACATTTGTGATGGTCTTCATAAAAATTCTGCAATGTTTTTGAAGTCTCAGAGATGGCTGGCAAGGTCTAACATAATTTGTGTTCTTTGATGTTTTGTTAGTATTATTAGCAACAAAATCCTAATTATTTGTATCTTGATATAGGATATGTAATGATCAGTAAATGGTGTATGTTCTTTACTATTGTTCATCAGAGTGAATTCCCTGACCAGTTTCAAGGATTTTAATGTCTTATCAGTGTACTATGACAACACCTGCTACATCTGAAAAGAAATATGAAAAGAGAAATTAATAAAAAATCTATTTAAAAATGCATTTGTCCCAGGCACACCCCCCCCCCCCAGATGAGGACATGACACACCAGTTTGAGTTTTACTGGTTAATTTAATCAAGCTGATCTACTTCATACTCTTACATATATTTAGACATATTACATATGCTAATATATTTAACTGGGTGGACTGTGCCTTTATTTTTCTTTTATTGGGCAGATCCACCCTGATTCTAAGCTCAGCCAGGTTCTTCTGCAGGTCTTGTTTATCATCACCTGCACACCATGTGCCAAGAGCTGCCTGGCCCAAGCCCCTTCTCTTGATGTATTGTGCAGTCACTACCAAGTTAAAAAAAAATGGGCATTATTTAGATGTCGCTAAACATCAAGGACACTCCTTCTCATCCACACCCTGCCATACAGCCAGTGAAATGCTGTTCCGGACACACCAGCTCTATCTCTTGACGTCTCAGGTTGCTTGCTGATCATCCCTACTGATTGTGAGCAACCAGCCCTATCCCTGCCAAACTAGTTATGACTTAATCAGTCAAAGACCAGGCCTATTTAAAGCAAACTCTTCTAAGACATCATGAAGCAAGCAAAAAATGACTTTCCTTATAGCCAATCCAGGGACGCCCAAAAGATTCCTGCTTATTCCCAGTCAGGGCCGGCCTCAAGGCATGTGGTGCCTGAGGTGAGGCCCTGCTCCACTGCCCGCACCCTTCCTCCCTTGCCCCAGACAAGGGCAAGGGGGAGTGCCACAGCAGCACACGTGGTGCAGCGCTTGTGCCTCAAAGTGCTCATGCTGCCTGACCACCATCACTCAGCACAGCCTCTGTTGCTTCTGGAAGCAGTGGCGGCCGGGCTGAGCAATGGTGACTGGGTGGCATGTGCACTCTAAGATGCAGGTGCTGCACCACTGTACTTGCCCATTTCCGTTGCTGAGAAGGCAAGGGTGGGTGGGCGGGTCCAACCTGGTGCCCCCAGGGCCATGCCCTAGGCAGCCACCTAAGGCTGCCTAATGGAAGGATTGGCCCTATTCTCAGTGGTGAATAGCTAATCTTGTAATGTCTAAAAAGGGATGGTAGGTGGAACAACAACCAGCAGAAAAAAAGAGGGGAGGCATAGCCAGAATATATGTTTGTGAGCCATGCCTTCCCATTGGCTGGACTCACTGAATAATTGCCCAGTAAGCCTCGTGCTTCATTTGAAATCATGAGGCCAAAGCAAACTGATCCTCAGTTTAAATGCCAGGAATTTCACTATTAAAATGTCTTCTAATGTGAACAAATTAATTCACCATCCCCAAAGACTGCAAAAACAATACCGTATGCATTCTCATGTTGGTATAAAATATGGAGATACGGAAAACAATAAGACTGCCATATTCGAATCAGTACATATTAATATTTTCAATATTGGCTCCATATCTGAAAGAATTTGTGAGATTACATTCCTGGAATATGGGTTTTTTAATCACAATATGCATTTTTAAAACCAAATGTCACTCTTAACTAAAGGAGTGTTTTGAGGAACCTTCTATATTGTCTTTTTACGATAATTATGATTTTCAGTATGGTTCTATCTCTTGGATTTTCAAAAACAAAGATCATTGTTCATTCATGAAAGATAAAGAAATACCCTGCACATCTAAATAATGCCTAAAATAATGCCTTTTATTGCTGGTTTTGACTTTTATAAAACTTGCTATTTTAAGGCAGCCAATTATAATTCTGATGGGACAAAGTAATCCTCTTGTAATTAAGATTGGAGATGGGGATATTTCACATAAAAATAGCAATGATATTTCATTTCTATGGTTGTACAACACTCCTTAATAGGCCTTGAATTCAGCAGGAGCACAGCTCCTGGACTTTTCTGATGGTTCCCTCCTCCTCCCCACCTACCTACCTTGTCCATTGAATAGTAGGTGCAGCTGTATAACAATCCCTGGATTAGGAGAGCGGGCAGCCATCCGGCCACCAGGAATTTTGCCACACACCCAGCAGCCCTCATTAACCCCTGGAGAGGCCCACACCACCCTTCTCTCACTTCTTATGTGATTTTGGGCAGTGGGTGGCTTGCTGGTCTTTTGACTGTGGGGGGGAGCAGCTAAGGAGAGTCCCAGATGAGCAAGGCCTGCTTGGACTGGCTGGATCTCTAGCTAGTCCAAGCAAGCCTCACTCATCTGGGGCTTTCCTTTCTTGCGTAGAATTGCTTTTGGCTGGTGGGGGGATATGTTAATGAGGTATGCTAATAAACTCCACCATCTATTTTTCTACAAAATGACCCCTGCTTCTTAAAAATAAACTGTCAGTGTACCCGGAGTTTGGGAAGGCTGTGATTTTGCTGGCTTTGTTGCGGATGTTGTTTTTACTCAATCAGAAACAGATCCCAAAGTTTAATATTCTATATTCTATATTGCACTGACAGTATAGCCACCTAAGAAATAAAACTACTAAGATAATAAAATAGTATAATGAATAATGCAGTCGATGGTGCATAACTCATTTTAATGTTTTCAGTAGGGTAAATAATAGTCCTTTCTTTCACCAGCATCAGATTTGAATCCCCACTATGATCTTCTTCGTGTTCTCTGTGCTTCACACTCATGGGATAGAGCGCCTGCGCCAATCCCCGAATCAGTATCTGAAAAGCCGGGATTTTTCCGCGCTCGGCGCCAATGGGCATGCACAGGCGTCCCAGTACGCATGCTCACCGGCGCCAGTGCGGGGATCCCGCCAGTTCCTTTCTTACCGCTGCGCGGAGAGGATCTACCTTTCATGTCCCCGGTCAGTGAGATAGTTGGTTTTTGCCTTTATCATTGTATATAGCCCGTTTGTTGTTTTTAGATAGTTAGTTATTAGATAGTTATTATTAGATAGTTAGTTAGTTAAAAAAAAAAGTTTGTGATTGTTGGACATGCCCCTCGGGGCCTTTCCCTCTGTTTGTTTCCCCCCAAATTTTTCCCCTCAGAGGACTCTGAGTGGGTTTTTTTGTGATTGGCGTCTATCAAACGCTGCCACTCTTGTGGGAAGAAGATTGCCCCCCCCCCAGATGGCCATTCTCTGTGTCTTCTCTGCTTGGGTGAAGCGCACCGCGTGGAGTCCTGCCCGCACTGCCTCCGCTTCTCCAAGCAAACAAGGAAGAACCAGGCGGCGCGGCTTTCGACTGCTTTAACTGAGTCGGCACTCCGCCCTCAGAAATCGGCATCGGGCCCGTCGGCATCGACGATGGCAGACACTGCGGCCCCGACGGTCACATCGGCTGATGTGGCACCGGTCTCGACTGAAATGCCAATCAAGCGAGGCTCCTCCACAAAACGATCCCATGAAGGATCAGTGGATATGCCCACCAAGAAGCATCGGGATGACTCGGGGACCCGAGCATCCATACCGAAGAAGGCAAAGTCTAAAGAGAAGCAGAAGAGATCCCGCACTCCATCGCCTTCTCGCGATGTTTCAGCACCGATGACTTCTGCTCCGCCGAGGTAGATCCTGGCATCCCCGTGCCGCAGCCCATCGGCATCGAGAGGCAGCATTCATCAATCCCGTCTCTCGATGTCTGAACAGGAGATCGACCTCACTCAGCGATCCTCTTCTTCCGGGTCAAGGCGACGTAGTGGGAGTGGTTCGATCTCTGAAATAGAGGCATCAGCGCCGATAGACCCATTGACCCTGATGGAACCTAGAGGCAGACGAGATATGGAGCCTTCCATGGCACCACGCCATTTCCCATCGCTACCACCATGGGAGCAGCGTCAGTGGCCGCCCACCTATCCGTACCCTTACCCACCATATCAGTGGTTTCCACCGAAGGAGTTTGCGGAGTGGGATCAGCAATCGAAGGCATCCTACATGTTGAGGCTTTCGCACCATTCCAGAAGGCCCTCGGCATCGGCATCGATCCCTCCGGAGAGGTGTACCACCCCAGTGGCTGAGACTCATCGGCGGCCATCAGCATCGGCCCATTCACCCATCCAGGAATCGACACCGATCCTCTCCGAGCACTCCATGCAGAGGGAGTCTTCCTCATCGGACTCTGAGAGTGGTACCGACAACCAGGAAAGAGCCTTGGAACCTTCACCAGTGTCCCATATGGCTGAGGATCTTCCTATCTTGCCATTGGAAGATCTGAAGTCCTATGGCGAACTGGTGAAGAGGATGGCAACCTCTCTCTCCCTGCCTGTGACCCAACCACAACCCGTCGTGGATGATAATGTCTTTGACATTATGCAAAGGAACACATCCACAGTAATCGCTTTGCCAGTCACCAAAGTGATTCTGCAGGCAGTCAAGGAGCCCTGGAAGAAACCATCTTCTATGACGGTGTCACCTAGAAGGCTGGACCACATGTATAGGGTCCAGGAGGTGGGTGCCAAGTTCCTTTTCACCCACCCAAAACTGAACTCAGTGGTCGTCTCTTCCTCTTCCAAGGCGCATAAGGTCCACTCATCCCCCCCTGACAAGGAAGGGAAGAAACTGGACAATATGGGAAGAAAGGTCTACTCTGCAGGGGCCCTAGGAGTAAAGGTATCTAACTATGCTGCTTGCATGGCTAGATACCAATACTCTGTATGGGAACAACTCACCCCTCTCCTCTCTTCCCTGAGTGAAGACAAAAAGGCTGCTGCCAGGAAGCTGCAGAAAGAAGGCTTTGCTGTGGCCAAGCAACAATTGGCTGCAGCAAAGCACATGGTGGATGTGTCCGTGAAGACCATCACGTCCGCTGTGTGCCTTTGTCGACACTCATGGCTAAGGTCAACAGCCCTGCAGCAAGACACGAGGGCCTTTGTTGAGGACTTGCCCTTTGAGGGGGATGGCCTTTTCAGCACCACCACAGACAGTGCACTGCAGGAGATAGACAAGAGCCTGAAGACCTCCAGGAACTTGGGTGTGCAGTCAACCTCCAGAGCTTTCAAGGTGAAGCAGTGGCACAAACCCTGGGCCAAGAAGACCTATCAAAAGTTCTCGCCCAAACAACAATGGCAACCTCGTTCGACCCAGCCTGACAGCAGGCCACCATACACAGGCAACAACAGGAACCGTTATGGCTCCCAGGCCACTGGCAAATCCAAGGGCACTTGCCCTCAAAAGCAAGACCTTTGACTTTCTCATGGCACGCACCATCGTCCCCACTGGTTTTACACCTATCCACCTCTGCCCTTTCCTACCTGCCTGGGAGTTGATCTCTACAGACAGGTGGGCTCTGTCCTGTTGGTGTAATGAATCTATCTGCACCGTCTGACAGCTATGTTTTGACAGCTGGTGATCTAGCAGGCATGCTAGGTCACAATGACCTTTTCAGCAGGCCGGTTTGAGCCGGCAGAAGCCAAGAGAAGAAACCTGCTGAGTCAGCATGACAGTGCACAGCCTTGATTGGCTAGTAGGACTATAAGTAGACTGTGTGTGGACCACACAGGTCTCTCTTTGAGAGTTGGTGTGTAGGCGGAGCATTTTGTCTGTTGGAGTAAGATATTGGACTGCACTAGTGAGCACTTATTGTATATATCTGTAAATACACTATTTTGGCACTAGTTGCAGGTGTCTGGCTGATTTCTTTCCTGGAGCCCTGTGTTGGGCAGGTCACCACGCTCACTCTGCTAACTCCCGCACCGACAGGGTTATGGGCCCAGGTGGCACAGGTGTCAAATGAGCCTGTGCACAATAAGTGTATACATTTACTGCACCGGAGGCTGGGGCACTGCGGGTTTAGAGCGTTGAAAAAAACCCTGGAATTGGTGCCAAGTCTAAAAGTGAAACCTTGTAAATGTTACTTGGATTGTCAGGTCTGCAAGAAGACCAAAAGCAGGGCATGTGCTGTTTCTAATGAAAGCACAAGAGAAAGTAAGCGTGCCCTAGAGCTAGTTCATTTAGACGTGATTGGCCCATTGCCAAAAAGTCTGTCGGGGAGGAGGTACTGCTTAGTGGCCACAGACGACCATACGAGGTACTCTTGGGTCTTTGCCATGGTGCATAAATCTGAAGTGTACAAGGTGTTCACAAAATGGGTCAAAGCAGTTGAGAGACAATTAGGTGTAAACCTCCAGGCTATTCAGACCGACAGAGGTGGGGAATTCTTATCAAATGAATTGAAATGTTGGCTGGAGAACAAGGGCATTGCCCACCGTTTAACGAACCCGGCCACGCCCCAAGAAAACGGGCTAGCGGAGCGCACAGGAGCTGTGTTGCAGACGTTAATGTGCAGCATGCTTGAAGATGCAAGGTTGCCAATTTGCTATTGGGCAGAAGCCATGTCCTGTGCTGTGTTCATTCATAATCGTGTTTGGTGTAAGCCCGTAAATAATTTGCCCTATAGGTTGCTGTATAACAAGTGTCCAGATTTAAAATTTCTGAGAATCTTTGGGACACAAGCCTGGGTGAATATTCCACTGAAGAATAGAAGGAAAGGAGGTGACCGGGCAGTGAGCCTAACTTTTCTGGGCTACCAGCCAGAAACCAAGTCATATCGCTTTTGTGATAAACGGGCGAAGCTAACCTTTAGCAGGTCCGCTGGATTTAATGAGCAGTCCAGCTGGGAAAGGTTACATTCAACGGAAAGAGACCTGGGAATGCTGCCAGGTGCTGATAAGAGTACTGGAACTCAGCCCAGACCTCCAGCCCAGGAGCTGGCACGCAGTGGGATAGGTGAGCCGAATCCTGGCACAGGGCCACGGGTGTCGGCTAGAGCCACTAAGGGCATTCCTCCTGCTAGATACGGGTTCCCAAGTACGAATCAGGTTAGCACCCCTGAACCTGAGACATACGAGGAGGTGCTGGAACTAGATAGCACAGAGAGGCAGGCATGGTTTGCAGCAATGCAGAAGGAGTATAATTCCTTGCTGAAGAACAGAGTATTTTCAGAAGTGCCAAGGCCGGCCAACCGAAACATTATCTCTTGTAGGTGGACCTACAGGTTAAAGAGAGACGCAAATGGAGCAGTGCAACGAAAGGCCAGGTTAGTGGCCAGAGGGTTCAGCCAAAGGAAGGGATTGGATTATCAGCAAGTATTTGCCCCCACATTAAAAGCTGAAACCCTGAGGGCAGCATTATGCAAGGCTGGAAGCACAGGGCAACAAGCCCATCACTTCGATTTCGAAACAGCCTATTTGAACTCCCCCTTAGACCAGGACCTGTTCATGGAACAAATCCCCGGCTTTGATGGGGGTGGTGGTGTGTTAAAGCTAAACAAAGCCTTGTATGGCTTGAAACAGGCCGGGCACGCGTGGTACAAGTGTTTGAAGTCAGCAATGATGAAAATAGGTTTCAACCAGCATCTGGCAGACCCTTGCATGTTCAGCAGGGTGGTGGGAGAGTCCAGATTAGTCGTTCTCATATTTGTGGACGATCTGATTGTTTTAGTGGATTCCAACCAACAGTTAGAATGGTTCCAAGAAAAAGCTAGTAAGTTGTTTACTATCAAGCATCTCGGACCAGTGAGCTATTACGTGGGGGTAGAAATGTCGAGGGGGGCAGATGGTTGCTTTGAACTGTCCCAGAGTAACAAAGTGAGAACGCTGCTAGCTAAGTATGGTATGGAAGACGCTAGCAGTGTGCAGACACCCATGACCACAGGTTATAGCAAGGAACCCGAAGGTGAGGTATTTCAGAATGTGAAATTGTACCAGTCCCTAATCGGGTCGTTATTGCACCTAGCATGCTGGACCAGGCCCGACATTAGCTATGCGGTACATATATTGTGCCAGAAAAACGCTGAGCCCCACCACAAAGATTGGGTGGCGGCCAAAAGGGTACTGCGTTACCTCAGCGGAACGTCAGAACGTAAGCTATCCCTTAGAGTGGGAGAAAAACCTGAACTACGCACCTATGCCGATGCGAGCTGGGGGGACCGGCCCAAAGCAAAATCGACCACAGGAATCGGAATATTCCTGGGAGATGCCCTGTTGGTATGGAAAGCCACCAAGCAGACCCTAGTGGCATGCAGTACCTGTGAGGCAGAGTACGGTGCCATCAACGAGTGTGTGCTCAACATAGAGTGGGCAGTACAGCTGATGAAGGATCTCAGCATACCTATAAATCTGCCAGTTTCAGTGTATACTGACAACTCAGCAGCTAAAGAGTTGACGGAGAATCAAGCTGCTCGAGGGAAAAGCAAACATATACTCATCAGATATCAAAACGTGAGGGAAGCAGTGGCTAAAAACCTGATAAAAATAATGAAATGTACATCAGAAAAGAATGCAGCTGATATATTCACAAAATGTTTAACTGCATGTGAACATGAAAACTGTGTACAGTGGTTGGGTGTACTGGGTTCGATAGATTAGGAGGTGTGTTGGTGTAATGAATCTATCTGCACCCAGTCTGACAGCTATGTTTTGACAGCTGGTGATCTAGCAGGCATGCTAGGTCACAATGACCTTTTCAGCAGGCCGGTTTGAGCCGGCAGAAGCCAAGAGAAGAAACCTGCTGAGTCAGCATGACAGTGCACAGCCTTGATTGGCTAGTAGGACTATAAGTAGACTGTGTGTGGACCACACAGGTCTCTCTTTGAGAGTTGGTGTGTAGGCGGAGCATTTTGTCTGTTGGAGTAAGATATTGGACTGCACTAGTGAGCACTTATTGTATATATCTGTAAATACACTATTTTGGCACTAGTTGCAGGTGTCTGGCTGATTTCTTTCCTGGAGCCCTGTGTTGGGCAGGTCACCACGCTCACTCTGCTAACTCCCGCACCGACATGTCCATCATAGAAGAGGGCTACAAAAGAGAGTTTGTTCAGATTCTGAACCATTCTGTGGTAATCACCACTCCCCCTTCCCCACCTCTGCTGGCGGAGGTGAACAACCTCCTACAGAAACAAGCCATAGAGAGAGTTCCGATGGAGGCCAGGACGGGTTTTTTTTACTCTCGTTACTTTCTGGTTCCCAAGTGGGAACTTCTGTACCAGAAGTTCAGAATATCCACTCTGCAAACAATCCTGCCCCTCATCAATCAGGGGGACTGGATGGCGACCCTGGACCTCAAGGATGCCTACTTCCACATCAGCATCCATCTGGCGTTCAGGCGTTTCCTTCGGTTTGCAGTGGGTTCTCAACACTTCCAGTTCAAAGCCCTTCCATTTGGCCTGTCCACTGCACCTCGGGTGTTTATGAAGATGATGAGCTTTGTGGCTGCCCATCTCCGTCTCCAGGGAGTTGTCATTTTTCCATACATCGACGACTGGCTCCTTGTGGTGAAGTCGAGGGAAAGTTTGTCAACGCACATTGCCATCACTCTATGTCTTCTCAACACCTTGGGGTTGCAGGTCAATTTGGAGAAATCTCATCTTACTCCGTCAAGGACAGTGCAGTTCATAGGGGCTTTGCTGGATACAAACCGGCATCACGCATACCTGCCTTCGCAGAGAGTGAGGGACATTATCTGTCTGGTACGACTTCTACAGAGGCGAAAGTGGGGCGCAGCAGCTGCAGTGGATGCTGGGGCTGATGGCGGCAACGACAAGCGTGCTACTTTTTGCGAAACTGAGGATGAGAGGCCTGCAGTTGTGGTTTCTTCGCCAGTTTCGCCCACTCAGAGACTCACCTCGAAAGAGGTTCATCATCCCATCCTTGACTTTTCAGACGCTACAGTGGTGGGAGTCAGAGAACATCTGTCAGGGAGCTCCCTTTCATCTCCTGACTCCCACTGTGACTATCACAACAGATGCTTCCTTGTGGGGTTGGGGGGCCCACATGAAAGGTCTGTGTGTGGGCCGCCAAAACTGACTCAGTGCCACATAAATTACCTAGAACTGCTGGCGGTTCATTTTGCCCTACGCTCTTTCCACCCCTTGGTGGCAGGGAAGATTGTAGCATTACTTATGGATAATACCAGTGCCCTGTGCTACATCAACAGGCAGGGAGGGACAGTTTCTCACTGGCTCTGCACACTGGCGATGGATCTCTTTGTGAAGGCTGCACATCTTCCAGGGGTCCTCAAAATGCAGGCAGACTCCCTCAGCAGGGGTGGGACTTCCCCACACGAGTGGGAACTGCAGTGGTGTTTTCTGAAGCCTGTGTTCCAGCTTTGGGGGTACCCGTCTTCGCCACAGCCGAGAACAAGAAATGTCCCATGTTCTGTTCCAGAGGGGGAGCGGATCCAGAGTCTCTTGGAGGGTCGGTTCCTCTACATGTTTCCGCCTCTGCCGTTGTTGACGAAGGTGGTCAACAAGATAGCAAGAGAGAGACCACGCTGCATCCTGGTGACTCCCTGGTGGCCTCACCAGAACTGGTTTTTGGTCCTGCTCCAACTGTCGAGGGGGTCTTCTACCAGTTTCTGGC
Organism: Heteronotia binoei; assembly: GCF_032191835.1. Lineage (NCBI taxonomy): Eukaryota > Metazoa > Chordata > Lepidosauria > Squamata > Gekkonidae > Heteronotia > Heteronotia binoei. Next base: position 119,262,842 of record NC_083227.1, on the reverse strand, counting down.
AGAACCGGATCTTCTGTCAGCTCAGGATGGTCACGTACTCCATCACAACACGCCCCACCTGAAGCTGACAGCAGGGCTCATCGACCCGTAGGGTTCTCTGACAGAGTCCAGCAAGTCCTCATGAACAGCAGAAAGCCATCCACCCGCGCTTCCTATGACAGGAAGTGGCGGGAATTCACTCAGTTCTTAGTTGACCCTTCAGTCTCACCTAGCAGGGTGGGGTTGTCGGTAATTTTTGATTTTTTGTTATCCCTAGTGGATGCTGGCCTTGTTTTCTCCTCCATTAAGGTGTATTTGGCAGCAATATCTGCTTTTCATGATCCTGTGGAGGGATATTCTGTTTTTGTGCACTCTCATTCCAAGAAATTTTTGAGGGGTTTGTTTAGGCTGCATCCACCATCTACATCGCCCCCGCAGTTGTGGGACTTGACTTTAGTGCTGGACAAACTAACTCATCGCCCCTTTGAGCTGATGGCCACGTGCTCCTTGCAGCTCCTATCATGGAAAATTGCATTTTTGGTTGCCATCACATCAGCATGTTGTGTAGGAGAGCTCATGGCGATGCGTTGTGATTATCCCTATCTTGTTTTTCGGGAGGCTGGAGTTTCCTTGGCTCCAGACATTACTTTTCTTCCGAAGGTGGTCTCTCAATTCCACCTCAATTTAGAAGTTTGGTTGCCCACTTTTTACCCTACCCCTTCCTTGGACGAGGAACGTAGGTTGCATGCTTTGGACGTTAAGCGTGCTTTGCTGTTTTATTTGAACCATTCAAAGAGTTTTCGTAAGGACAAGCAGCTTTTTGTTTCGTATGCTGCCCCCATGTTAGGCTCCAGGATTTTGTCTCAGAGGCTCTCAAAATGGCTCACTGAGACGATTAAACTCTATTTGTTGGCAAAGAAGCTGTTACCTGGGCCTATTCGTGGACCCTCCACAAGAGCAATGGCTACGTCAGTGGCGTTCCTGAGAGGTGTGTCCCTGACTGATGTCTGCAAGGCTGCCACCTGGTCTTCTCCACATGCCTTCATGAAGCACTACGCACTGGATGTGCATGCTCAGCAGAGGACTCGGTTGGGAACTGCGGTGTTGCAAGCTGTTTCTTCCGGTTGACCGTCTTCCTGCCTCCAGGTATGTCTTGCTTGCTAATCTCCCATGAGTGTGAAGCACAGAGACCACGAAGAAGATAGGCAGGTTGCTTACCTGTAACTGTAGATCTTCGAGTGGTCATCTGTGCATTCACACTACCCGCCCTCCTTCCCCACTGCTGACGGTCTCCCTCCAGTAGGGGCTTCCAGCGGTCAGGAAGGAACTGGCGGGATCCCCGCACTGGCGCCGGTGAGCATGCGTACCGGGATGCCTGCGCATGCCCATTGGCGCCGAGCGTGGAAAAATCCCGGGCTTTTCAGATACCGATTCGGGGATCGGCGGAGGCGCTCTATCCCATGAGTGTGAATGCACAGATGATCACTCGAAGATCTACAGTTACAGGTAAGCAATCTGTCTTTGTGGGAGTTCACTGGATAACTTTGGGCCAGTGACACACACTCAGCCTAACCTGTTGTCGTAAGGATAAAATGCTGTGAGGATACATTTGAGGAGAGGAGAATGATGAAACTGCTGTGGGTCTCTGTTGTGGAGAAAATAATGCTATGAATTAAGCAAAAATAATAAAACTGAAATTGGATGGGCAGATAAAAGGTAGGTTGGTAAGTGGAGGGGAAGGAAAGAAGGAAGCAGAGGAAGCTGGTAACATGAGGGTTGCCAGGATGAGAGAAAGAGAAAATACTGCAAGGAAGGGAAACTGAGGTACCCACATATAAATGCTTGTAGGTTCCCTATCATACAGGGTCCTGCCTGGAAACTGGTTTTCCTGAGTAGAGGCTGCTGGGGCAGGTGGAGGAGGGAAAAATGAAGATGGGAGAGATAATAAAGGCTGGTTGGGTGGTGGGTGGGAATGGAAAGAAGAGTCAAGAAAAGAGGTGAGGCAGTGGAGATAGAGGAAATAGTGGGGAAAGGGAAACAAGTTATCTTCCTCAAGTCCTTTCATGGCCCCCTACTATTAATGTGTATTTGTGGTTTTATCCCTCCATCCCTCTGTTTACAAATCATTAAAAGATATGTGCACCCTTGTTCACAAATACTAGGCATAATATATAAAAAAGTTAACAACTTTGAAACTGCCAAGTTTCTTTCTTTCTTTCTTTCTTTCTTTCTTTCTTTCTTTCTTTCTTTCTTTCTTTCTTTCTTTCTTTCTTTCTTTCTTTCTTTCTTTCTTTCTTTCTTATTAGTTTGGGGAGATGGCTTTAGAAATGAGAAACTTCCATTGACAAAATTAAGCACTGGGTATTGCCCCCCCCCCCACTGCTAGTAACATGGGCCTACTGTATTCTGTATCCATCCACACAGCAGCAATAGGAGATTAATTCCTGTGTTAGTCAAAATGCTGTCACAGCACACTACACAGATTATTTGAAACTGAACCCTAATACTGTTTATCATGATATGCAGCTTGGGACTTCATCACTTTTGTGCCCATTTATTTAGGACTATATGTACACAATAGTGACCTTTGGGAATAGCAGACTGATGACTGGCACTTAGCACTAATAGCAAATATCCAGCAGCCTCCCCCCTAGCCCCCCTCCCCCACAAAAAACACCAGGTAGATGAATAACAATAGTCTTCTAATAGCCTTGCAAGTAACCTGCCTAAGGACTTGAAATACCACCATCAGAATCTTCAACCCAGGCAATTCAAGGACAGGAGGCTCAAGAGGGACAATTTGATTCTTTCTAAAAGCTGGTCTCCCTTATTTATCTGAAATACTCTAAACTGGAAGATTTTTGTTGTTCAGTCACACAGTCGAGTCCAACTCTTTGCGACCCCATGAACAAAGTCCTGCCAGGCCCTCCTGTCTTCCGCCATCCTCCAAAGTCTGCTCAAATTTGTGTTAGTTACATCAGCAGTGCTGTCCAGCCATCTCATCTTTTGCCATCCCCTTCTTCTATTGCCTTCTGTCTTTCCCAGCATCAGGATCTTCTCCAGGGAGTGCTCCTTTCTCATTTGGTGGCAAGTATTTGAGCTTCAGCTTCAGCATCTGACCTTCCAGGGAACAGTCAGGGTTGATTTCCCTTAGGACTTGATTTGATCTTCTTGCAGTCCAAAGGACTCTCAAGATTCTTCTCCAGCACCACAACTCGAAAGCATCTATTTTTCTGCGCTTGGCCTTCCTTATGGTCCAGCTCTCACAGCCATACATTACTACTGGGAATACCGTCGCTTTGACTTTTGTTGGCAGGGTGATGTTTCTACTTTTTATTATACTTCCTTGGTTCACCACAGCTGTCCCCCCAAGGAGCAACTGTGTTTTAATTTCATGTCTACAGTCACCATCTGCAGTGATCTTGGATCCCAGAAATGTGAAGTCTGTCACTACTTCCATGTCTTCCCCTTCTATTTGCCAAGGAGTGATGGGGCTGGATGCCATAATCTTAGTTTTTTTGTTGTTGAGTTTCAAGCCTACTTTTGTGCTCTCCTCTTTCACCCTCAAAAGAGGTTCTTTAGGTCCTCTTCACTTTCTGGAAGATACAGATGTACAGAAACACAAACTCCCCCCACACCTGCAGTTAGTTAAAACTGGGCAGTGTCCAAGCAGTCCTTCTTTACAGACTAAGCATGAACAGTGCAAGGAAGAATCTTCTCATACTTTGGTTAACTTTGTTTCTAATGGTATTGTTCTACTGCTGACTTTGCTTTTGGGAGTGCATAGGATCAGTGCTACATTATGTAAGCATTAACCTCAATTAGCAGGAACTTGGTATAATGGGACCATGGGACCAGCCTACTCGTTATAGTCTTTAATTTTCCTTTTATATTCAGAGTCATAGGGTTATATGCTATCATCTTTCTCCACTTAGCGCATATGTTACACTCTGATGGTGGGGGGAGAGGAAAGAAATCTAGTAAACATAACCTTTTATTCCTTAAGAACATGCCAAACATGAACTACAACACTCAAAATCACTTCAGTTCTGGACTCTGCTTCTTCCCTCCCTTTTTCCAGAGTGTCCCTTGGTCATGTCTTAAATAAACAGTAACATATAAACAATTAAACAAAACTTAAAGCAACTATTATTACTTTTCACATTCCCCTGCCCCTCCTCCCCATATCATATACCCTTTCTCCAGTGCAAGCAAACTGTTTCCAGGCAGGGGAGACCTGGGGAAGATCCTGCTAGCTAGCTGTGGGTGGATAATGTCTTGCTGAGTTTGCTTACCTCTGTGCACACAGATATTTAAGGCCTAGGCATGCCCAGAAGTGTGAACTGAAGAACTTTCTTGCTTTTACTCTTCACATGGGCAGAAAAGCAGTTAGCAGAAAGAGAAGTCCTATTTGGTGCTGTGAACTCTTCTCCAGCTTTTTCTGTTTTCTTCTTGTAATATATGCAGACTCAAGTGAGAACTGAAAGCGTGCTCCTGCCGGGCTCATTGGAGCCAGACGGCCAGAGCTTGGGGACTTGGGAACAATGGGCAGTAGGATCCAAAACCCTGCTGCCCTGCTCCAATCACAGGCCCCCTGCTGGTTTGAATGGTCCAATCAAACGCTCATGCAGGAACACAAGAGTGTATATAGTTGGCTCTGTGGGCCCAGTTAGCCAGTCTTATATGCATGCTTCAAGATGCTGTAATCAATAAAGAGCTGATGATTCACTACCACCTCGCCTCTGCCCTGCATTGAACCAACTATATTATAGTGGTGACGAAAATGGGATCCTGGTGAGCAGTCCAGCCAATATCTCATCGCGCATCGCTGTTCGGATCCAGCATCGCGCTCGGCCCGCCGCCGCTGATGAGATGGCCACTATGCCAGGACTGATTCAAGCCTTCGATGTGGGCTGCCCGGAGAGATGGGAGACCTGGTTAGAGCAACTGGAGAACCACATCGACTACAACAAGGTCACGGGGCGCAAAAAGAAGTCATTGCTGCTCAGCTCCTGTGGCATGGATGTCCTGGAGTTGGCCCAAGGGCTAATGGCGCCTGTGACCCTCAAGGTGGCCACCTTTGATGAGATCATCACGGCCCTCATGACACACTTTGCCCCACAACCAACCGTCCTGGCCCACCGCCTTAAGTTCTTGGAGCACCGCCAACAACCGAACAAGTCGGTGGCAGAGTTCAGTGCCACCCTCTGCCAGTTGTTGCTCCTCTGTGAATTCCCAGTCCTCGATGAAGCGTTAAGGGACCGGTTCATCTTCAGCCTGCGGCATGAGAAACTGAGACGGAAGTTGGTGGGAAAGGACGACACCGACCTAGCCAAGGCCATCAAGGAGGCTACAGCATACGAGAAATCGAGGAAAGAGCAAGCCATCACCTCTGCACATCGAGCTGCTGCCTCCTCATCCGAGTCAGAGGACTCTGGGGAAGATGGTGCACACAAGCTACGGCATGTGGCACAGAAGAAACCACCAAACTGTACATCCGAGACAGCGCCTGCTCGAGAATGCGCCAGCTGTGGGGACCCCCACGAGCTTTTGTGATGATTCCGAGATACAGTCTGCCACCAATGTGGGAAAACTGGCCATCTCGCAAAGGTCTGCCATTCACAGCCCAAGCACTCTACCCCAAGAAGTGCCAGCCAGCAGGACCTGGGCAGAAACCAGGACACCGCCATGGCAGAAGACCTCCACTACATTGCCACTTCGGAAGAGCAGGTATGCGAACTTCCCCTGCCCTCTCCCGGGAAATTTCAAGTGACTGTTAACATTGAGGGCAAACCATGTAAAATGGAAGTAGATTCGGGGGCTGGACAGACTATCATTTCTCTGAGGGCTTTCCGGAAGTTATGCCCCGGGGGGGGGGGGAACCAAACTGCAGCCATCCCCATTTATAGTTTGGGAGTATCAAAAACAGGAGATTGCAGTTAAGGGAGTGGGGCTCCTGAGGGTGAAGTACGGCAACTTCTCTGGACGGTTGCCCCTGATAGTCGTGGAAGGGGACTTCTGCAGCTTGCTGGGCCAAACACGGTTTGGGCCCTTAGGGATCCAAGTAATGGGATTACATCAGGTCCCCACATGGCCCAGTGACTTCCAAAGCATCTGTGGGGAGTTTCCAGCAGTTTTCAACGGGACCCTGGGGACTTACACGGGCCGCCCAGTGTCCCTACAACTGGAACCAAACATCCAGCCCATAAGGCTGAAGGCATGGTGAGTTCCTTTTGCCCTCAAACATAAGACAGAGGAGGAGTTAGACCTCCTGGTAGCGCAGGGAGTGCTAGAGCCAGTCGCTAACGCACGCTGGGTAATGCCCATCATCACCCCAGTGAAGCCTGATGGCTGCGTCCGCCTCTGCGTGGATTATAAGTATACCATAAATAAAGTGCTGCGAGGCCATGCCTACCAGGTACCAGTAGTGAGCCACGTGCTGGCCTTCCTAGCAGGGGCAAAAATTTTCGGGAAATTGGACTTGGCCCAGGCCTATCAACAGCTTTCAGTGGACGCCGCCACAGCCGAGACGCAAATGATAGTAACGCATACAGGCGCGTTCAAAGTCAAGCGCCTCCAGTTTGGGGTCAGCGTGGCCCCGGGGATCTTCCAGAACCTAATGGACTCTCTTTTGAAAGGTATTCCTGAGATCCAGCCATTTTTCGACAATGTGTTAATTGCCGCAGCCATGGAGGACGCGTTTGTTTCCCGCCTCTGCTCAGTACTCCAACGTTTCAACTCAGCGGGCCTAAAGGTGAAGAAGTGTATGCTGGGGGTGCCCAAGATCAACTTCCTGGGGTACTCGGTGGATGCGAATGGGATCCACCCCTCGAAAGAAAAGGTGGAGGCTATTTGCGACACCCCACTAATAAAGTGGAACTACAAGCCTTCTTGGGCCTCCTCAACTTTTACCACGCCTTCCTTCCCCACAAGGCGGCGGCAGTGGAACCCCTCCACTGCTTGCTGGACAAAAGGGCTCAATGGGTATGCGGCTGCCGGCAGGCAGCTGCATTCCAAGCGGTGAAGGACCTTCTGACGTCGAACAGCCTGCTGGCGCACTTCGACGAGCGGCTGCCAATGGTCTTAGCCTGTGATGCGTCTCCTTACAGGGTGGGGGCAGTCTTAGCACATGTGCTGCCGGATGGCCGACAGGTTCTGGTGGCTTACTATTCAAGGACATTGCAGAAACCGGAGCGCAACTAAACACAAATAGATAAAGAAGGGTTGGCTATTGTAGTTGGGGTTAAAAAATTCTATGATGATGTGTACAGTCGGCCCTTCACCATACTCACTGATCATAAGCCCCTCCTGGGATTGTTTGCCCCCGATTGCCAAACACCCCAGATGCTGTCACCCAGGGTCCTAAGGTGGTCCACTTTCCTAGCGGAGTACCAGTATGACTTGCAATACTGTCCCGGAAAGGCTATGGACCACACTGATGCCTTGAGTTGGTTGCCGCTACCATCCGGGGACCCGGATCTGGCACCAGCGCACCAGATAATGTTGCTAGAGTACCTCCCTGACCGCCCAGTTCATGCAAAGGACACTGCGTGTCTCTCGGCCAAGAACAAAATCCTCTCCGGACAAAATCCACCGGGATGAATTGTCAGTCCACAAGGGCTGCCTGTTATGGCGTGGTCGAGTAGTGGTGCACCTCACTCTGCAGCAAAGAGTCCTCACCTCACTACACGATTTGCACCCGGGAATAGTGCGGATGAAGGCCCTTGCCAGCAGCTATGTCTGGTGGCCCGGAATCGATGACACCATTGAGTCTTGGGTAGCTAGATGCCAACCATGCCAGGAGACCCACCCAGAGCACCAGCCCAGCAGTGGGAGTCCACATGTAACCCATGGTCCCGCTTGCACCTGGATTTCGCGGGGCCAGTCAAGGGCCAGCTATTTTTCCTAATCGTGGACTCCTACTCTAAGTGGTTAGAGGTAGTCCCGGTGGCCTCCACTTCTTCCCGGGCCGCCATTATAGCGCTCCGCAAGGTTTTCGCCACCCAGGGGCTCCCCGACACTTTCATCTCAGACAATGGGACTGCTTTCATAACAGGGGAATCCCAAGACTTCTAAGAGTCCCTCTGCTGCATCATCCAGGGGGACTGGGAGGCCCACCTCGTGGAATTCCTGCTAGCCCAGCATGCCATTCCCTGCACCGCCACCGCCTGCAGCCCAGCTGAGCTCATCATGGGCTGGCGGCTGTAGACGCTCCTAGACCGCATGCACCCCGATCAGGCTCCAGACATGCAAGAGATGCCCAACACGGTCAGAGTGCCCAGAGGTTTTGATACGGGGGACTTAGTGTACGCAAAGAACTTTGGGGGTGGCCCAGCATGGCTTCCAGCCAGAATCTCCCAGGTGTTGGGGTCACTCATGTACAAGATCACCACCAAAGGGGGGTTCACAATGCGGCAGCACATAGACCAACTGAGGTCACGAGAGGTGCCCGGAGAAGAGGGCGAAGAAGACAGCTGAACGCAGGCTCCAACAACCCCTGGCTCCAACAACCCCCAGACTGGCGGGGGCTGCGATTCCAACCCCTGACCTTCCACCAGAGCAGGACAAATCTGGGAGCCGGGAGCCGCTAACAGAAGCTTCCACATCCCCAGCTCCTCCGTCTGCCACGCCCAAAGCAGCCACCGCACCGCCACCCTCTCCGGCAACCAGGCGGTCAACAAGGGAACACCGCAAGTCAGCGTACCTCAAAGACTATGTATATCAGGGCTCATGAACTAGGAGGAGAGGGATGTAATGTATGTGGACTCAAGTGAGAACTGAAAGCATGCTCCTGCCGGGCTCATTGGAGCCAGACGGCCAGAACTTGGGGACTTGGGAGCAATGGGCAGCAGGATCCAAAACCCTGCTGCCCTGCTGCAATCATGGCCCCCCTGCTGATTTGAATGGTCCATTCAAATGCTCGCGTGGGAACACAAGAGTATATAGTTGGCCCTGGGGGCCCAGTTAGCCAGTCTTATATGTATGCCTCAAGATGCTGTAATCAATAAAGAGCTGATGATTCACTACCACCTCACCTCTGCCCTGCATTGAACCCACTATATTATACTTCTGTTATGTTTTTCCCTCTATATGGTTGGGTGGTCCTCATAGGGAAGAAATTCTGAATAGTAAATAAATAAATGCAGTGCTGATTCTGTGCACAAGTTACAAAAGTGATCACTTGGGGTTTGGGAGCAACAGGAGTTCTGCTGTAGACAGCCAGAGCTGCCTTTCCAATTGTTGCTCTTGTCTCTCCCACTAGGGTTACCAGGTCCCCAGGAGTGGCCCTAGGGTGTCTGATGCCCTAGACACCCTGCTCCCATTGCTACCACACACATGCCCCCGTGGACAAAATAGGCTCACTGTGCAGGGAGGGAGAGTGGGCATATGTGTGCTGACCCTGACCCCACCTTTTTAAGACTGCTGAGTCATCTGCATGGTACTAATGTGCAAAGGAAGTGCCTGCACATGCACTCCCTCCCTGTCATTAGAGAAACTACATCCTGAATGGTGCAGGGCCATACATTGAGATACTTCCTCTGCACCTTAGCACTATGCAGAGAAGTTGTGATTGTGTGGAGGCAGGGGCTAGGGCTGAATGTGTTTGTGGATGTACTCCCTCTCTGTAGGTCATCTGCACAAGCCTACTATGATGGACTAACCTAGGGTATATTGTATGTGTATGGATCTATCGCAAATGTTTCTGCTGCAAAGACATGTGAAATTAGTATTTACATTGTGTGTTTCATTGTGAAAATTGCTGAACCATGTCAAAGTGTCTCGTGCATTTTTAGATCTGGTCATCCAAGCTAAAAGCCAACTTAGAAAAACAATGATTTTATCCTGCAGAAGATCAATGTAACAAATATATAATTCTCATAAAGTTGTAAGTAAACATTTCAAATCAAATATGAATAATCTTTAACATCGCTGGGTGGGGAGACAGTGAGTTTACAAAGTCAAGCTCTACCATAATTTTAATACTTTGCAACAAGTGAATACATTAGTTGAATCTTGTGTTCCTTAGCTAGAAAATCCATTGTTAGATTATTTGGATGGCTCCTTTGTCCTTGAAATTGAGTGTGTAGTGTCATAATCAATCTATAGCTATGTTTATTGTTATTTACTTAGAAAATGTATATGCTGCCTCTCCAGAGACCTTCATAGGGTGGTTCATAAAGCATAACAATTTAACAAAATTATGTAAAAAGCATAAAACAACCCAGAGACATAAAAACAGCACAAAATAATTTTCAGCTGCTTAAAGTGACTTTCATAAAAAGAATCCTTACTAGGCTAGAGGCAGACCATGAAACCACTTTAAAAGATGGAACCCCTTCAGTTAAAAGTGTGGGTAAGAAGGACTGTTTAGGTGCCAGGAGACATTCAAGGGAAAGGACATTTCAAGTGCAAAATACCACCAATGAAAAAACCTGGTTTTGATTGCTCTGCATGTGGTGTGCAGGCTTAATAACAGGATCCTGTCAGTCCCTTGTCTAGGGTATCCATTACCCAGGTGGCGGTGGGGGATCACTCAATGCTTGGGGCTTCTGCCTGCTGCTGTCCAGCTGGCTATTGGGGAAAATCTCATCCCCAAACATGATGATGTCACATGGAAGTGATGTCGTCACATCAAGGCCATCACATGATTATGCTCTGGTTTGAGAGTGAAACTCTATGGTATGAAGGCAATTCTACCATAGAGTTTTGTCCTCAAACCAGAGCACTGCTGTGGAACATCCTTGACAAAATGATGTTACTTCTGTGTAATGTCATTGCATCAGGGACACTGCATGAGGAAGCTGCTGTTTGGGGCAGAATCCTGCCCCACTCCTGAAATGCTCCCTCCCACCCCCTACTGGTGAGACACAGGGACCTGGCAACCCTACCCTTGTCACTCTCCCAGTGAGGAACTTCAGGCAATGTAACAAAGGTTGTTTCTACAACAAATAAAGGCCTGCATATGGATTGAAATAGGCCTCAATAAGCTGTCTCCTTCAAGATCACTTGAAGTTACATATTGGGCAGCAGCTTTCCAAGGAATGTTGGCCACTAGGTGGTAATTATTTAGGTCATACTGGTTCAGGGGTGCCTTTTCAAGTTGGGGTTTTACACTTGATTCTTGGTCAGCCATGGAGGGCAAGTTTCAGACCTAAACAAGATGGGCCACATTCTTGCCTTCCAGGACATGTCAAACTCATGCTAAGCTTCAATTTAGTGATAAAGTAGAATAAATGAGTTTGTGCACTGAATGGGAAAAATCCTTATTATGGGCATTTCTACAAATTCAAAGCAAAGTGCCTGACTTATAGTAGATATGCAATGAACAAAGGCCACATCATATTCATTAGGTATAATGAATTCAGTACTTACAAAAAAAAATCATCCTGTCATCTGATTAAGGTCCAGAAACATCACTTACCAAATAAGAACACTAGGACAATAAAATAATAGGATGTTAAATGAGTTCTGTAAAATGGCATAATAAAAAGAAGGAAAAAATACAAACTGAAACAGGCCATAAGTAAACTGCAGTAAGAAAAAAACTGTATGAATATTTTCTGTCCTAATTTATTCTTTGTTGATGTTTATGAGCATAAAAACATTGTTGAAATGGAGAGGCTACTAATTTCTATTATTGTACAGCCCCTCTAAGCATGGCATTAGATAAATCTATTCTAAAGTGCTACAATATGAATATAATTGATTGAAGTTGGGTATCCCCGATGAGAAACTATTTGCTCAGGCCATGTTTTACAACAGCTGAGTTCCCATTTAACCAACTAGTACATTTTCAAAAGTGCTGAAGAGCCGGAAATTGCCATGTTATTATCGCATATGCTTATCATTACATTTGACAGTGTGATTCTAAGGAGAATTGCATAGTCTTAAACCCACTGATGTCAATAGGCTTAGAAGGGTGTAACTCTTCATAGAATTGAACTGTATAGCCATCATAGAGTCATGAGGTCTTCTAAGAGATACAAGCTACATACCTAACTGCATATGCTTGGAACTATGTTCAATGGGTTTACCATAGATTTTCAAGATCCCAAGGCTTGATTTTGGGTTTATTTAATGTTGATGACCAAAAGAATTAATAATAGTTGTGCCAGTTTGGTGTAGTGGTTGAGCCAGTTTGGTGTAGTGGTTGAGCCAGTTTGGTGTAGTGGTTAAGTGTGCGGACTCTTATCTGGGAGAACCGGGTTTGATTCCCCACTCCTCCACTTGCACCTGCTAGCATGGCCTTGGGTCAGCCATAGCCCTGGCAGAGGCTGTCCTTGAAAGGGCAGCTGCTGTGAGAACCCTCTCCAGCCCCACCCACCTCACAGGGTGTCTGTTGTGGGGGAGGAAGGTAAAGGAGATTGTGAGCCGCTCTGAGACTCTTCGGAGTGGAGGGCGGGATATAAATCCAATATCTTCTTCTTCTTCTTCTTCTTCTTCTTCTTCTTATTATTATTATTATTATTATTATTATTATTATTATTATTATTATTAAAAAACTTGAAATAACTATAGTAGTGTTAGAATTACAAACCATTAAACCATATTTTCCCAAAAGAATATTAAATTTCATTTTATTTAATAATTTTACATACTGAACTATTAATTTTTTAAAAAATGATTGGGCAGATATGTTTAGAAAGATTTGCTACTTACAACAGTACCCAGTTCATAGAATCAGTGAGCTTTTCAGAGATTATAACACAAATTCTAACATGATCACTGTGCCATTTTTGTCTTCCCTGTGATGCTTGAAATACCCCTAGCCTTGTTCTAATTGGCCAGCCAGCATGAGGCAGTGTGCTATCATAATGACCTTTTCCTCCACAGGCAACTCACAAAACCTTCCCTGTAACCCACTGCTGCACTTGCTTCTCTGATCTTTTATTAATCATTGATTCATAAAATAGTCCTGAGAAGGCAAAGGTCAACTTTTTTGGTGTATATCATCCATCTGTGTAGCCAATGAAATGGCATTGTTTCCTCATGGAACTGTCCAGATTTATTAATGAAGAATTCACTAAGAAAATGGTTAAGTACCCTATGGTTTATTAAAATATTTTACTGTTCAAGTATAGCCTTCTACAGAGATATATTGGAAAAAACTAGTTTAATCACTTTTACCTATAAATGACATCATATGGGGCACCATTGGACCAAATTTTAAGGTAACCAATGAGATGGGATGAAAGTTGGAACACGTGTACAGATGAAGAATTTCTATTTCTTGTCAGCATTGGGCACTTTAAGGGGAAAAGTGCTGATGCACTGTTATGTAACTCCTCCTATACCAGCTAATGAAAGGCATGTGAGAATCATGTGCAGCTAGTTAAGAATTGGGTAACATGATTGGCTAGCTGCACTATATCAACAGAGAGCCTAACTCTCATTCTCTGTGGGTTGATGAATACGGAGGACGTGCAGAGGTGTGGAGAGCTATTTGTGATCAGAGGCTGTTACTCTGTCGGACTGACTGATGATGATGATGACCTGGTATGTGTAAGACTACTCTCTTGGACTGTGACTGTGTACTGCTAACTTGGATGGACTGAACTTGCTGTGTATTGACTATCTGCCTGCCTATTACTACTCTCTTTGCCTTACCCCAAATACAACTGATTCAACTGGCTTGTTGGAGTTTTTGTCTTCATAGAACTTTTACTGGTGGCTGCACTTATCAGGGCACTCATACCTGCAGAACTTCCACGCACACTGACATCGGTTATGGGCCCAGCGTGGTCTACGGGGGAGTAAGCTCTGTCTGCTGCAGCATTTTCCAGAAGTTCTACTCGTGAGTAAGCCGAACAGTTTTTGGGCGTGGCACTTTGTATGTGTGTAAGGCAGAGTCATGGAGTCCAGCGTACATGTCTCTGGCTTCCTCATTACGAGGCTTAATGGAGACAACTACGTCACATGGTCAAAGAAAGTCACCATGCTGTTGAAGTACCAAGGGTTGTGGGAGTATGTGGCAACTCCGCCAGACTTAACAGTGTTACATGCTGCTGATGATGCGGATGTAATAGCCAAACATCGGAGTAACGATGATAAGGCATTCTCATTAATTGGCTTAACCTTGGAAGATTCACAGCTCATCCATGTTAAAGGGTCTACTACTGCCAAGTCGTGTTGGGATGCACTGAAGGCTCTATATGTGAGAGAGAGCGTCGGGTCCCACATTTTCCTAATGAAGAAGCTCTTGAGTGCACGTTTGGAGACAGGTGGAGACATGATGACTCACCTGGAATACATGAAGCGCACTTTACTCCAACTGCAGGAAAAGGAGGTAACTTTTTCTTCCCTGCAGCAGGTGTACATAATCCTCTGTTCCCTGGACCAGAGCTATGATCAATTTGTGGCTAACCTTGATGTTGTTCCACAAGCTGAGCTCACCGTGTCCAGCATTTCCCACCGACTGCTGAATGAGGCGATGAGGAGGAGAGACGCAGCTCAATTCCATGAGGCTCCAGCCCATTCAACAAATGTTCCTGCCCGGGAGGTTCTTAAAGGGGCAGAATGCAAAGCAGCTGCAGCTAAAGCATATGTTGTACGTAAGTGCTACTTGTGTGGAAGTTGCAAGCACCTACGACGCCAGTGCGGCTTGAACAAAAGGAAACATTCTCCTGCTGTTACTAAAGGAGGTGGGTGTAATGTTATCATTAATGATTCCTCCTGCAGTAGCCAGCAATTTATGATTGACAGTGGTGCGACGGAGCACATTGCCAAGGATAGAAGGCTTTTTGAGACATTCACTCCTACACAAGGTCAGTGTGTGAAGCTCGCAAACGGGCTGTCTGCCAATGTAGCAGGGAGTGGTCTTATCAACATCCCTAGCCTTGGGAGAAAGTTACACATGCTTAATGTTCCAAGCCTGAACTATAATTTGCTGTCAGTATCAGCCTTGACTGAACAGCACTTTAAAGTTTGTTTTACAGCTACAGACTGCAACATATGTGCAGATGGTATATCTGCTAAAGCCAAGAGGAAAGGCGACCTATATTTCCTTGAGAAGGAGCGTTCAGTGCAGCATGTGAGTACAAATAAACCACCACATGATAATTGCATACATCTCTGGCATCGCAGACTGGGGCATATCAATTTCCAGGCGGTGAAGAAGACTCTTCAAGCGGCCGGAATTACCCCCAAACCATGCGGATGTTTCATAGAATGTGAAGTATGCAAGGCTGTCAAGTCCAAAGCAGCAGCAACTATGTCTCCTAGCAAGTTTCAGACTAATGAGATACTTGATTTAGTGTTCCTCGACCTGATTGGCCCGTTCCCTACAAGGAGTTTGGGCGGGGCAAGGTTCTGTTTATGCATAGAGGACCATTTTTCCCGGTATGGTTTCTGCTTCCTTCTTAGGTCTAAGGCGGAAACATTCCAGGCATTCTACAACTGGCTTCGCTTTGTGCAACGGAAGACAGGCAAAGTTCCTAAGTCTATTCTCAGTGATAATGGGTCTGAATTCTGCAATGAGAGAATGACTTCTTTGTGCAGGAGATATGGCATTGAACGAAAATGTACCGCTCCTTATAGACCCCAGCACAATGCCTTCTGCGAAAGAAGGAACCAATCCCTGTACAATATGTGTATGGCTATGTTAAAAGACAGTGATTTACCCTTGAGCTACTGGGGGGAGAGCATGATGTGTGCTTCTCATGTACTAAATTTGTCTTGGTCATCTGCTATAGGAAGGATTCCTGCAGAAGCCTGGTATGGCAAGAAGCCCTCCATAGAGCATGTAAAAATCTTTGGGATCCCTGCATACGTCCACATCCCAAAGGAGCTCAGAAGGAAGGGAAAAGACAAAGCTGAAAAGTTGTTGTTTGTTGGTTATTCTAACAATCATCGAGCTTTCAGGTTCTGCCATGCTGGAGAGAAGAAGATAACGACCAGCGCGTCGGCAACTTTCCTTGAGAGATCTGTTGGCTGGCAGCGAACATCCTCGACTCTAATCCTGCCGACAGCAGAGAAACAAGAGACACCACCCATTCCTAGGAAGGGGAGGAGGAGCCCGTCGCTCAGCAACGAAGGAGTCAAGGAGGAGCCGTTAACCCCTGCATCTCCAGGAGCTGGTGTTTCCCGGCAGCAGATGGCAGCACAACAGACAGTGTCTGATGAATCTGCAGAACCGGTGCTTCGGAGGTCGTCACGTGAGACGAGGCCACCGGATCGCTACAGTCCAGGACAGGCATGTACTGTGATTGCAGAGCCCTCTAACTTTGAGAGTATTCAGCATTTATCACAGGAGGAACAGTCTGGATGGCACGCTGCAATGAGGTCTGAGCTTGAGTCCCTGCGTAACCTGCACGTCTATGAAGAAACCACTCTACCACCCGGTCAGAGACTCATAGGGTGTAAATGGGTGTATAAACTCAAGGCTGGCACAGATGGTACTACTCAGTACAAGGCCAGACTTGTAGCCCAGGGATTCTTGCAAGGGGGGCAAGATTACGATGAAACTTTTGCTCCAACCCTTAAAGCCACTTCACTTTACTGTGCTCTCACTATCGCAGCAAAACAGCACTGTATGATTAGGCATCTTGATGTTAAAACAGCCTACTTGCATGCCCCATTGAGACACTGTGTGTATATGAAGAAACCACCAGGTGCCTCTGGTGACAATGATAATGACAATGATAATGCTTGTTGGTTGCTTAAGAAATCCTTGTATGGGTTAAAGCAGGCTGGATTCGAATGGAATCAGCATTTGGTAGATAACCTTAAAATGTTAGGTTATAAGCAAGGAGTTGCAGATCCCTGTGTGTTCACTAAACAGAAGGGGGAGCAACAATGCACCATCCTAATCTTTGTGGATGATTTGGCCATAATATGTAAATCTGCCAAAGTAATGAATGATACTATTGATGCTCTAAGGTCCAAATTTACTGTGAGAGATCTGGGAGAGATCAAGCAATATGTTGGCCTAGAGATTGCAAAAGTAGATGGTGGATACAGAGTATCACAAAGGGCAAAAATATCCCATTTGCTAAAACAGTTTAAAATGGACCAGTGCAAAGGGGTGCAAAGTCCTATGTTCCCATGTAATGAGTCAGACAGCGAACAGAGTCCACTGTTCGATCAGGGGATATATCAATCCCTGATTGGCAGCTTGTCATATCTAGCGAATTGGTCCAGACCGGACATAGCCATGGCCACTAATGTATTGGCAAGAGCAATGAAAGAGCCAAGGCAGAAACATTGGCTAGCAGCTAAGCATATCTTAAGTCTATTCATAACTCCTACTGGAGAACTTACCATGCTTGCTTATGCAGATGCTAGTTTCGCCAACGATCCTGATACTAGGCAATCTACTACAGGAATGGCTATTTTTCTGGGTGGCGCCCTGGTTGGGTGGCGGTCACTGAAGCAAAGACACGTGGCTCTGTCTACGTGCGAGGCAGAATACGCGGCCTTGAGCGCTATATGTACTGAACTCATATGGTTCAAGCAATTGTTGTTAGACTTTGGAATACGTCATGTCAATCCCATAATTGTGAGGGAAGACAATCAGGCTGCTATACAGTTAGCAACAACTCTTGGTGTCAAGAGCAGGTCCAAACATACTGATGTACGTTTCCATAACGTTAAGCAATGCTTGGAGGATAGACTAATCGTGCTTGAATACTGTGAAACCAATGACAATGTTGCAGACTTGTTTACAAAGGTTCAAACACATGTGAAGCATAAAGAAAGCTGTCTATCATTAGGTCTTAAAAAATGTGAAAAGCAGTAATGTCATGCTGTAGAAATATTTTAACTATGAATGTTAAAGTTACATGCAATGTATAGCTCATGTCGTTACATAAGGGGGAGGATGTCAGCATTGGGCACTTTAAGGGGAAAAGTGCTGATGCACTGTTATGTAACTCCTACTATACCAGCTAATGAAAGGCATGTGAGAATCATGTGCAGCTAGTTAAGAATTGGGTAACATGATTGGCTAGCTGCACTATATCAACAGAGAGCCTAACTCTCATTCTCTGTGGGTTGATGAATACGGAGGACGTGCAGAGGTGTGGAGAGCTATTTGTGATCAGAAGCTGTTACTCTGTCGGACTGACTGATGATGATGATGACCTGGTATGTGTAAGACTACTCTCTTGGACTGTGACTGTGTACTGCTAACTTGGATGGACTGAACTTGCTGTGTATTGACTATCTGCCTGCCTATTACTACTCTCTTTGCCTTACCCCAAATACAACTGATTCAACTGGCTTGTTGGAGTTTTTGTCTTCATAGAACTTTTACTGGTGGCTGCACTTATCAGGGCACTCATACCTGCAGAACTTCCACGCACACTGACATTTCTTTGTGAGGCCTGAAGTCATACAAATGAATCAAAGAAGTATGTTGCATCTGATTTTTTTTTTTATTTTGGAAGGAGACAATCCCCCATCCAACTGAGGTTACTTGAGAACTGACAATGGGTGACTTTTAAAGAACATCAATATAAAACAAATCAAGGCAGCACAATGACATAACTACCAAATTATTAAATTCAGTTGCCTAAATTCAGTGAGAAAGGTGGACTATAAATAAAGCAAATAAATAGTCACCTCTGCATACTGTCTATTTATGCTTTCTTATTTGGCAGTAGAGGAATGAGCTCAGCCATCTGGATATGTTCTCCTGGGACATTGCTAGTAAAAAAAAATCTGTTAATAAGAACATAAGAGAAGCCATGTTGGATCAGGCCAATGGCCCATCCAGTCCAACACTCTGTGTCACACAGTGGCCAAAAAAATTATATATATATATATATATAAACAGACACACACACACACATATATATACACTGTGGCTAATAGCCACTGATGGACCTCTGCTCCATATTTTTTATCTAACCCCCTCTTGAAGCTGGTTATGCTTGTAGCTGCTACCACCTCCTGTCGCAGTGAATTCCACATATTAATCATGTCACCCCGCAGTCGATGTTTCTCCAAGCTTAAAGAGCCCCAAGTGTTTTAACCTTTCTTCATAGGGAAAGTGTTCCAACCCTTTAATCATTCTAGTTGCCCTTTTCTGCACTTTTTCCAATGCTATAATATCCTTTTTGAGGTGCGGTGACCAGAATTGCACACAGTATTCCTAATGAGACCGCACCATCAATTTTTACAGGGGCATTATGATACTGGCTGATTTGTTCTCAGTTCCCTTCCTAATAATTCCCAGCATGGCGTTGGCCTTTTTTCTTGCAATCGCACACTGTCTTGACATTTTCAGTGAGTTATCTACCACGACCCCAAGATCTCTCTCTTGGTCAATCTCTGCCAGTTCACACCCCATCAACTTGTATTTGCAGCTGGGATTTTTGGCCCCAATGTGCATTATTTTTACACTTGGCCACATTGAACTTCATCTGCCACGTTGATGCCCACTCACCCAGCCTCAACAGATCCTTTTGGAGTTCCTCACAATCCTCCCTGGTTCTCACCACCCTGAACAATTTAGTGTCATCCGCAAACTTGGCCACTTCACTGCTTACTCTCAACTCCAAATCATTTATGAACAAGTTAAAGAGCATAGGACCCAGTACTGAGCCCTGCGGCACCCTACTGCTTACCGTCCTCCACTGCGAAGACTGCCCATTTATACTCACTCTCTGCTTCCTGTTACTCAGCCAGTTTTTGATCCACAAGAGGACCTGTCCTTTTACTCCATGACTCTCGAGCTTACTAAGGAGCCTTTGATGAGGAACTTTATCAAAAGCTTTCTGGAAGTCAAGGTGAGCAATATCTATCAGGTCTCCTTTGTACACAAGTTTGTTCACCCCCTCAAAGAAATGTAACAGGTTAGTGAGGCAAGATCTTCCCTTACAGAACCCATGCTGAATCTTCCTTAATAACTCATGTTCATCAACGTGCCTACTCATTCTGTCCTTGATAACGGTTTCTACCAACTTTCCCGGTATTGAAGTCAGACTGACTGGCCTGTAGTTTCCCAGATCTCCTCTGGAACCCCTTTTAAAGATGGTGATAATTGCTACCTCCCAGTCCTCAGGAACGGAGGCAGATTTCAATGAAAGATTACATATTTTTGTCATAAGATCCACAAGTTCAACTTGGAGTTCTTTCAGAACTCTTGGATGTATGCCATCCGGACCTGGTGACTTATTAGTTTTTAATTCGTCTATCAGTTGTAGGACCTCCTCTCTTGTCACCTCAATCTGACTCAGGTCTTTCAACACCCCATCCAATATAAGTGGTTCTGGAGCAGGCAAACACTTCTCATCTTCCACAGTGAAGACGGAGGCAAAAAATGCATGCAGCTTCTCAGCCATTTCCCTATCCTCCTTCAGTAATCCTTTTACCCCTTGGTCATCCAAGGGCCCCACTGCCTCCCTGGCTGGTTTCCTGCTTCTAATATATTTGAAGAAATTTTTATTGTTGGTCTTTATGTTTTTTGCAATATGCTCCTCATAGTCCCTTTTTGCCTGCCTGATCACAGTCTTGCATTTGATTTGCCGCTGCCTGTGTTCCCTTTTATTAATCTCACTTGGACTATCTTTCCACTGCTTAAAGGAGTCCTTCTTACCTTTTACAGCTTCCATTACTTTGTTTGTTAACCATGCAGGCCTTCTCTTTTACCTGTTTGTGCCTTTCCTAACTTGTGGTATATATTTTATCTGAGCTTCTAGGATTGTAGTTTTAAATAGCCTCCAAGCTTCCCCAAGGGTTTTGACTGTATTTACCTTTCCTTTCTGTTTCCTCTTCACATGCCTCCTCATCTCAGATAACTTACCCCTTTTAAAGTTAAACGTGGTTGTGCTGGTCTTTTGGGGCAACTCTCTATTTATACAAATGGTGAAATCAATAACGTTATGGTCACTGTTCCCAAGCGGTGCGATCACTTTTACACCTCTCACCAAGTCTTGGGCATTACTTAGGACCAAATCCAGGATCGCCCCACCCCTGGTAGGTTCAGAGACCATCTGCTCCATAGCACAGTCATTGAGGGCATCTAGAAACTCAATCTCTTTCTCTTGACCAGTACACATATGTAGTGTTGTTTACTGAATATGAAGCACTCCCTGTAGTCCAAAGATATCTGTAGAATTGAAAAGAGCTAATACTAGGGGGGAACAGTTTGTATGCGTATTTGTGTGTGATTTGTTATTATAGATCTTTTTCATGAAGGCAAGACCTGAAAATATTGCCAATTTCATTTCATTGCCTAGTCATTATTGTTCCATGATTCATAGTTAATGCCCCAAACAGTAAAAGGCACTGTGAAAAAAATTGCTAGCTTTTTTTTCTGTCTGCACCATGGGGGTTTTATGAGCACATTGCCGAAGGAGAGTAATTACAAAGAATACCAAAAGGGAAGAGGATTGAAGCTGCCAGTCAGGCTGATTTCTCACTTTGAATTAGTGAATTGGTTTCATGGCCCTGCTGGAAGAGCTCTTGGCTGTTAATCAGCCATGTACAGACATGTACAAGGAACTATAGGTATATTTCATCAATTATAGTCAGCAATATCCAAACTGCCTGGATAAATGGGGAATAATTTACATAAGAGTAGATGCTTTTGAGCTGTGGTGCTGGAGAAGAATCTTGGACTGCAAGAAGATCAAATCAGTCAGTCCTAAGGGAAATCAAGCCAGACTGTTCCCTGGAAGGTCAGATGCTGAAGCTGAAGCTCAAATACTTTGGCCACCAAATGAGAAGGGAGCACTCACTGGAGAAGATCCTGATGCTGGGAAAGACAGGAAGCAAAAGAAGAAGGGGATGGCAAAAGATGAGATGGCTGGACAGCTTTACTGATGTAACAAACACGAATTTGAGCAGACTTCGGAAGATGGTGGAAGACAGGAGGGACTGGCATGACTTTGTCCATGGGGTCGCAAAGAGTCGGACTCGACTGTGTGACTGAACAACAGCAACTTTGTTACTGGTAGGGGAAGTCTGTTCCCTAAAGGCATGACTTAATCTATTGACCAAAAGTTAAGGGGAAATAGCTGAAGGAATGTCTTATCACTGTTCCTAAGAAAAAACAGTTTAGTGTTTAGGTCCAGCACCCCCAAATGGTCCTTAGTATTTGTATCAATTAAAACTTAAAGGACCATTCTATTCTATGGGACCCTTAGCCTGCAGAGGTGGTATAAATAACCATTTTTATTTATTTTATGTTATTTTATGTACTTCTTTTATACCATGCGTTTCTCTATAATGCAAACCCAAAGTGCCTTACATCAATATCCTCCTTCATTTTATCCTCCCGATAATCCCGTGAGATACATTTGGCTGAGAATGTGTGATGGGGTCAAGATCACCCAGGAAGCTTCCATAGTAAAGTAGGAATATGAACTGTGGTCTCCCAGATCCTAGTCCAACACTCTAACCACCACACCACATTGGCACCTAGAAAATAATGGGCTGTAAATCTGGCCTCTGAATCTGGCAGGGCTGAGTGTGTGCAACTTCTCCCTCCCCCCCTGCCACCTCCAAAGGGATTATAAATCCTTGTTTTAAAAAGGCATGGTTATTGTTTTTACTGTGGAGTATTTTTCCAGTGTTTATTAAAATGAATCCTGATACAGTAACAATAATCCTGATACGTTGTAAAGATGATTAACTGTGCTCTTCCTGGCTTTCCAGTAAAAACCAAAAATAATTTTTAAGTGTATACTCCTAATTCTAGCTACCTATGCCACTTCTTACATAAGTACAAATATTTGGTTTGTTAAATTTCACTCTGTTCCATCTTCTTCCAATCCTTTATTGCTACCAAATAATGACCACAATCACATGTCACACTCCAGTGAGCCTTGCCTTGCTGGTACTCCAGTGACTGGTGTGAGAAATAATTTTTTAAAAGTTGGTGATGATATGACATTATATCTCTCTAGGAATGACTGGAAACTTTGTGGTACAATTATAGAGTTTTCAGCAATTTTTGTGGAGTATTGATCTCATTTCTGGAGATTCCTGGAAGTTTGATCATAAAAGTCTGGATGCACTGTGAGAAGCACAAAAGCCAAGAACTGGGAAATGAAAGAAAATGGGGTGAAGTCTGTCTTGAACAGCCTCTATTGTCTAAATTCCAGGAGGCTTGCTCTCATTCCACAGTAGAGCATGCCAACACAACACCAATGACTGTACAACTAAGTCTAATGTTTTTATTTCTTTTGTTAGTTCTGTAACACCCTGTAGTATTTTGATATATTTTCCCAGTGCTTTTGTGCTCTATTGAATTGTTTGTTTGTGTTAGTAAGTAAATATCTTTTCCTTCTAAAGATCTCAGGCTGATTGCTTGTTCACATATAGACTAGAGACTCCTGTTCGGGCTACAAACAGCTGAACAGGGAGGGGTGTATATGGAGCAGTTCACACACACAAACGGCATCTCTATGCTCCTTAAACTGCTGGCATTTTCCAGTCAGCTTCAGTTGCATTTCCCTTTGCTACCATTTTATTTCCTTATTTCCACACAGCTTTATTAGCCATTCCTTGTTGTCCTGTTTTTTTCAGTGATTTTCCCTGCTCTCTCTGAAAACGATTGGAAAAAAACAGCACAGCAAGGGAATGCTAACAAAATTGTTTGAAAACAAGTGGGAGGAAGTAACCAGGGGTGGAATTTTAGCAGGAGCTCCTTTGCATATTAGGCCACACACCCCTGATGTAGTTAAACCTCCAAAAGCTTACAAAAAAAGAGCCTTGTAAGCTCTTGGAGGATTGGCTACATCAGGGGTGTGTGGCCTAATATGCAAAGAACCTCCTGCTAGAATTCCACCCCTGGAAGTAACTAAGGGAAATAAATAAACTGGAACATTAAGGCTGTATGTAAATGCCACTGATAACAAAAGAAAGGGCAAAGCTTGATTAGTGGTGGCTACCAGAAGAAGGCAAGAGAGGAAGGGGTAAGTATGGCAACCCCTCTCACATATATGCAAACAGGAAAACTATCAGGAGAGGAGAAGGAGGTGTGATATCTGAGTGAAAAACAGTAGTTCATTACTTTTGCTACTATGTTGAATAGAGGGAAGTAAGATATAAAGTAGAGTTTCAACCCGAGTTACTTAAGAACATAAGAACATAAGAGAAGCCATGTTGGATCAGGCCAACGGCCCATCAAGTCCAACACTCTGTGTCACACAGTGGCAAAAAAAAATTTATATACGCACATACACTGTGGCTAATAGCCACTGATGGACCTGTGCTCCATATTTTTATCTAAACCCCTCTTGAAGGTGGCTATACTTGTGGCCGCCACCACCTCCTGTGGCAGTGAATTCCAAATGTTAATCACCCTTTGGGTGAAGAAGTACTTCCTTTTATCCGTTTTAACCTTTCTGCTCAGCAATTTCATCGAATGCCCACGAGTTCTTGTATTGTGAGAAAGGGAGAAAAGTACTTCTTTCTCTACTTTCTCCATCCCATGCATTATCTTGTAAACCTCTATCATGTCACCCCGCAGTCGACGTTTCTCCAAGCTAAAGAGTCCCAAGCGTTTCAACCTTTCTTCATAGGGAAAGTGCTCCAGCCCTTTAATCATTCTAGTTGCCCTTCTATGGACTTTCTCCAATGCTATAATATCCTTTTTGAGGTGCGGCGACCAGAACTGCACACAGTACTCCAAATGAGACCGCACCATCGATTTATACAGGGGCATTATGATACTGGCTGATTTGTTTTCAATTCCCTTCCTAATAATTCCCAGCATGGCGTTGGCCTTTTTTATTGCAGACGCACACTGTCTTGACATTTTCAGTGAGTTATCTACCACAACCCCAAGATCTCTCTCTTGGTCAGTCTCTGCCAGTTCACACCCCATCAACTTGTATTTGTAGCTGGGATTCTTGGCCCCAATGTGCATTACTTTGCACTTGGCCACATTGAACCGCATCTGCCACGTTGACGCCCACTCACCCAGCCTCAACAGATCCCTTTGGAGTTCCTCACAATCCTCTCTGGTTCTCACCACCCTGAACAATTTAGTGTCATCCGCAAACTTGGCCACTTCACTGCTCACTCCCAACTCTAAATCATTTATGAACAAGTTAAAGAGCATGGGACCCAGTACCGAGCCCTGTGGCACCCCACTGCTTACCGTCCTCCACTGCGAAGACTGCCCATTTATACTGACTCTCTGCTTCCTATTACTCAGCCAGTTTTTGATCCACAAGAGGACCTGTCTTTTTACTCCATGACTCTCAAGTTTTCTAAGGAGCCTTTGATGAGGAACTTTATCAAAAGCTTTCTGGAAGTCAAGGTAAACAACATCTATTGGGTCTCCTTTGTCCACATGTTTGTTCACCCCCTCAAAGAAATGTAACAGGTTAGTGAGGCAAGATCTTCCCTTGCAGAACCCATGCTGAGTCTTCCTCAATAACCCGTGTTCATCAATGTGCCTACTCATTCTGTCCTTGATAATGGTTTCTACCAACTTTCCCGGTATTGAAGTCAGACTGACTGGCCTGTAATTTCCTGGATCTCCTCTGGAACCCTTTTTAAAGATGGGGGTGACATTGCTACCTTCCAGTCCTCAGGAACGGAGGCAGATTTCAATGAAAGATTACATATTTTTGTTAGAAGATCCACAAGTTCAACTTTGAGTTCTTTCAGAACTCTCGGATGTATGCCATCCGGACCCGGTAACTTATTAGTTTTTAATTTGTCTATCAGTTGTAGGACCTCCTCTTTTGTCACCTCAATCTGACTCAGGTCTTTCAACACCCCTTCCAAAATTAGTGGTTCTGGGGAGGGCAAAAAGTTCTCATCTTCCACAGTGAAGACGGAGGCAAAAAATTCATTTAGCTTCTCAGCCATTTCCCTATCTTCCTTCAGTAATCCTTTTACCCCATGGTCATCCAAGGGCCCCACTGCCTCCCTGGCAGGTTCACTCCAAATGAACTCTCCCAGGGGTTCCATGAAAATCTTAAATAGTATGGAGGACAAAATGAAACATCATGGTGCACTGTAAACCATGGTTGATGTTATCAAATGCTGCTGAAATGCTTCATAGAGCCAAATGGCTCTGCCTGCTTACTCGGTCTATACAGCTGTAGTCAGTGAGATTTAAAGGCACACATACACCAAGAAAAGGGGACAGGAGAGAAGAACCATGCCCAAGATAAAGGGGGGAGGGGAGGGAGAGGAAGGAAGGGAGAGAAAGAACAGGGAATGGTAGGGAAGCAGCGCCATGCCCAGGAGAAGGGGGGTGAAGCAAGGAGGGACAGAAAGAAGAGGGGATGGGAGGGAAGGTGGGAAGGGAAGCAGCTTATTCTCCATACAGCGCTGCTGCCGATGGGAAGATGGCTTCTCACACACACATGCATGTACTCTAGCTGCTGCCTGACAAGTGGTGTGCTGCTGCTGGGGTGGTGAGGAGCAGCGTGGCTGACTGCCCAATGCCCATACTGCTCCAACTCTGCTCAGCGCCTCCTGCCTTCTTGCACACAGCCTGGTCAGGGTGGAAGAAGGCTGCAAGGTGCTACTGCCTGCTGGGGCAACAAAGAACAGCAAGGCCCAGAGCCTCCAGGCTCTGTTCAGCTGACAGCAGCAGTGCTTCCTGCCTCCTGCACGAGCAGCCTGGCCGGGATGGAAGGAGGGAGCCATGGACCTCCTCCAGCCTGGCATGACCCAAGTTTCAGTTTTCAGTTTCAGTTTATTGCAATTTATATCCCGCCCTTCCCACCGAAGTGGCTCAGGGCGCCTTACAACACATAAAAACTAACATAGGTTTTGGATTTAATCAAGTCAGGTGGGAGGCACCCAATTCGGTGCCCTCCAAGGGCCAGTGCCCTAGGCAAATGCCTCTTTTGCCTAATGGCAGAGCCAGCCCTGATCCCACAGTAAGCTTTCATGACAGAGTGAGAATTCAAACCTGGGTTTCAGAAATCTTGGCAGATGTGGATGCAGATTTATACCTCCATGAGGTAAGAGGGGTGAGACAGCCTCCTTCTCCACATATGCCATTTTCGCACACAGCTAACCTCGCAGTCACAATCCTGTTCCCTCCACAGTGTCTGGTTGGATTTCCCACCATCTGCGCCAAAGTTACAGGAAGTGCCGCGGCTTTTGTGTAGCAAACGTAAACCACTAAAACCCAGTTTATGTTTGCTACGCAGAAGCTGCGGCACTTCCTGTAACTCCAGTGCAGATGGTGGGAAATCCGACCGGACGCTGCGGAGGGAACAGGACTGTGACTGCGAGGTAAGCTGTGTGCGAAAATGGTAATAGATTTTCCAGTTTTCTGGGTTTTAAAGTAGTGATGCTAAAAGGAGAAGCACTATCACATTAAGAATCAGAAAACCAGTCCTGCTTTACAGTGGGAGCAAGCACACAGTCCTTAGAAGAACTTTTCAAACTAATAGGAAAATTTCTTTGTTGAAGTACAGCTTTAGTTTGATATTGTGGGCCAAGAAAAAACAAAAACAAAACCCACTATCCAGTGCATATGTTGAGAAAGTTATCCAGACAGTGTTGTCCTATTTGGACCTGTATTTGAATGCTTTATTCATTCTAATTTTGAATGTTGCTATTCTGAAGTTGCTAGCCAGTTGGTTAATATTCTGTTTTGATCTTTTATCCTGTTCTTCTAACAAGCGCCTGGTTGTCTGTTTTGCAAACCCATTACCAGTTGCAATACAGAGAACTATTCATTAGTGCTAACGCATGGTTCCATATGGCACACATTAATCACTATTTCACTGTGTAAACAAGATCATGCATTCTGTTCTTGATAAGATTTCACTGATTACAAGAAAAAAGGGGTTTCACTTTAGTGAGTCACACCAGCACATGTGATAGTGGGAGAAATAAAAGTGGCAGCAACATCTAATTTATATCTGCTGATCATATGATAGTTATTTCTTATTATTTTAAATTAGAGCAGTCCTGTGATTTATTACTCATGCTATTCCTGGTGATCCCCTGTCTCCATGAAGCAGCATTTTGGGGAGCATCTTTGGCTACAGCAGGAAGGAGGAAGTGAGGAAAGGCTGTGTAACAAAACAAAGGCAAAGGAGTTTGCTGAATGAAAATGAATAGCATTATTTTTTGTATATATGTGTCTATTTACAGGGTTGGATCCCATGTAAGATTTTGACAAATGGAAAGGGAGTATATATATATAACTCTGACAGTATCCCTGTCCCTGAGCAGGCCTTGGACTCACATCTCATTATATTTTTGGTAATTCCCTGTTCCCCAGTAGAATCATTTGGGGGGACATCCTGGACTGTCAATCTGTAAAGCAAGAAGAGGGAAATAAGGGAAGTCCGCACTACTACGGTTGTCAACTTTGGGTTGGGATATTCCTGGAGATTAGGATATGAAGCCTGGAGAGGGTGAGGTTTGAGAAGTAGAGGAGACCTCAGTGGAGTATAATGCCATAGAGGCTGCCATTTTCTTCAGGAGAACTAATAGGGATATAACTTGTAGTTCCAGATCTCTGGGCCCTTCTTGGAAGCCGAAAATCCTATACACTATTGATGGAAATCCTTTCTATCAATACAAAATATCCCACAGAATCAAAGCCATAGGGTTGTTGCTGCTGTTACTCCAATTTAAATGAATTGCCCCATCTCAGCTAGTGTCAGGCTCTGAGCTATTTACAACAGCGAGTAATAAATACATTCATAAAACCAATAAAATAAATTAATTAAACAACTTTAAAACCCCAATGGCATCCTATTAACATTCTGTTAATCCAGCTTTCCAGATGCTGCATCGGGGGGACCCCATAGGAGCAGAGGGGGGGGGGAAATGCCAGCTTGGCAACCTCTGCTGTTCTTTTGTTGGTTGGATCCAGCAATGCATGAATGGAATGAAAAATGTACTAAGTGAAACTCTGCTTGCTGCAAACACCAATGTAACACTTGCACCAATATATAGGGCCTTAATTTTTAATGAATTAACAATGTGCATACGAAGCAATGAAGTGTACAACAGATGGTTTGCATAATTTGGTTGAATTGTGCTCTGTCTTGTGCATGTCGAAAAGATAGTAGGGATACTATTACTTTCACTTAGGGCAAGCAGATGGTGAGTAATTTTAGTGCTTTCACTTGCAAAAGGACTGTGGTGCTCATGGAAATGTCAGAAGGGCACATAAAGAAGAGTAAAAAGGGAGGGTTATTAAAGTGAAGTGGTGGGGTTATATAGGTTGCATGCAAGTTCTGCCTAAAGGAATTCTGGTCTCTCTTTTTTGTCCATGTATTATTGTTTTCTAGGATTTTTATATTAATTATACATGTGAAAATCTCTTGGTATCTTTGGTTTACTACTTATTTATGACTGGGACTATGCTTTAGAATTTCCTTACATTAATTCAATACAGGGTTCAGTTTGCACTTGAGGCAGCAGCAGTAGCAGCAGAAGAGATTGGATTTACAGCCCACCCTTCACTACCCAAAGGAGACAGTGGCTTAATCTCTTTCTCCTTCCCCTCTCCACAAAAGACACCATGTGAGATGGGTCGGGTTGAGAGCTGTGACAGAAACTGCACTTTCCAGAACAGCCTCTGACAGAGTCATGACTGACCCAAGGTCACTCCAGCAGTTGCATGTGAAGCAGTGGGGAATCAAACCCAGTTCTCCCAGATAAGAATCCGTGCACTTAACCACTACACCAAACCAATGCAATAGTTCGGCTTCAAATTATTGCTGGAAACCAGCAGTAAGAATGAGATTTAGAGTGTTACTGTAACTAAACTGTTGAACACAATAGTTGCCTAGAATGTTGCAGATGGAAAAGAATACCCTGTTCAAAGTAAACCCACTGTGTTCCCTTATTTAATGCAAGGGAACACAGGTCAGCCATTCTGAGCTTGAAAGCAAAGCAAAACAATTTGTTTCCAGTGTATGTTACTATGTTAATATTGCAGAATCAAAGGGCTAGATCCAGTTAACCGCTAAGCAACCAAAATAACAATAAACTTTTGCCACTTTACTACTGCAGCTTAATGCATTTCTATAAAAGCTGTTCCTGAGATTTAAGGACCATGAATAAAAGTCTTGATGCTAGGAAAAGAACAGGACAGGATATCTCTGTCTTAAAGAGCACTCTTCTCCACAGATGAGTAGGATTCAGTTATCTCTACATGTCCACTGTAATTATTGAGGTTTTAAAATCAAATTTTCTGATTTTTAGATTTGATAATGATAAATACTTCTCCACCCAAACATATCTATGTATCTTTGTAATAAAATACATACATATATATTTGAATTAAGATACATAAGAAAACTGTTAGTGGTACATTTGTTTTTAAATTAAATAACTAGAGCTGTCAACCCATTTTCCCCTTCCAAATTCAATAATCATCAATAAGCTTGGGACACCACAGCCACCCCCCCCCATCAGAATGGCTGTTAAGAAAATCATTCTCCTATGCTATCTGTTAAATTCTAGGATGAACTATTCTTCCCCCAGAGTAGGAAAAGAACCTAAATTAAAGAAACTCTTAGCCAATCTGTTATCACTGGAAACATCTCAGGCAAAAATTGGCAGAAAAGTCGAGTACTGTTTGTGTTAGGGAATTTTAGGAGAATAGGAATTTTTCATTGGACTCCCATTCTCACCAGGTTCAGTAAGGGGGGGGGGGGAATGCCTGGTAGTGACCCAGTAGTTTCAGAAAGAGAGAGAAAGCTGTTCCAAAGTTAAAACTATTTATTAAAATTAAAACCATAATGCAAAAACCTTCCAAATGTACAATAATCTAGTATGGAGCATACAACATTAATTAAAAATTCAATACTTAAACATTGTGCATGGTATTTTTTAAAGGATATCCTTGGATGCTCTCGTCAAGGCCCAGAGAAATGGGTTGTTGTTAAGAACAGCAATGAACAAGAATAAAAACACACATTAAATACTCTTTCTCCATCCATAGGAGCTAATATATCTGTCAGTCAGGTCTGTGAGGAGCCTCTGATGTATCTGACAAAACTCATCATACAGTTAGGGATTGAAGCAGGGCTTTTTTTGTATCAGGAATTCATGTGCATATTAGGCCACACACCCCTGATGTAGCCAATCCTCCAAGAGCTTACAGGGCTCTTAGTACAGGACCTACTGTAAGCTCTTGGAGGATTGCAGCCTGAAGTGCCAGTACAGTCTTTGAAGAACTTTAACAAGTATCTGGAGGTTTCTTCCATAAGTGCGCTGGGACCTACACAATTAACTAAAATTGTTGCTATCGCAGCCTGGCTGTGCAGCAGAGGACTGGGGCAGCCGTGGTGCTGGGCTGAAAATCACCCGACTCGCCTGACTTCCACCCAGGGAACACCAGTGCCGGCCTCTGCTGTGTGTTGCTGGGGTTACTGTTGGGCGCTGAAGGGGTGTGGGGCGAAGTGCTTGGGGGCATCATGGCAGCATGGGGTGGTCGTGCCCTGGAAATGAGATCTGCCAGAAGAGCCCGATTGAGCCCAGTGCTGGAGGCCACGGACACAAGATGCTGCTGGGTCAGCCTCACTGCGCTACGGAGGAACAACACAACCTCGTTGCCCCATAGAAAACATTCCCAACCATCTGCTGGAGAATGCCAATATTGGCTTCTACTGGGTTCTACCACTGCTGCTAGGAACTGACGAAGGCCCGGAGGTGAAGGTAGAGTGCATGGTGTCTGGGCATGCAGCGGCGGTACAGCGCGGTGTGTTGGGCAGCATGAGACGTCCGTACCCCAAAGGCAAGATCCACTGGATGAATCTCTACAAGCTCAGCACCAGCCACTGATGTCTTCTACATGACGCCATTCTGTATTATGACTGCACTTTAATCATCTAGCACCTGACACTTCGTTTGCACTTTACAGGAAGTTTATTATTTATTCGGTTTGACTTTTAGATTGGTTTAGTGCTAATTGATTATATATGATTGTAAGGTTTATTTATTCAGAATTGGGGGAGGATTATGATTTATTAGTGGTATTAGATTTATTTAAATTGAACCATTTAATTGCTACTGTACTTGATTTTGGTTTTTTTGCTAATTAATTGCGGTGATCAATTTGGGGAGGGTGGTGCTATTTGGGTTTTTAGGGGAGGGTAACTGATTAGATTCTGCAGTTAATTGGCTAAGATAATAAGTTGGTAGTTGGGATCAATTTAGTTATTGGAATTTAGTTTAGTTAAATTAGTAGACAGGAATCAACTTTTGAGGGCATGCAGAGTGAATAGCATAGAAATAGATTAGATTGAACCAACTTGCCCCACCTGGGTTCTCAGTCCTCCACCAATCCCGGATGACCGGGTGGGAAGGGGAGGGTTGCAATGCTCATTCCTGACTCTTTTCTTTCAGGGCACTTCCTGCCCCAAATATAACTGGCATTGAATGTGTTGGTCTGGTGTGGGAGGCTGAGGAGAGTTTGGCTATCTGGGTGATGTACCGGCCGCCTAACGCACCCCCAGAGAGTCTGCCTGCCCTGTTGGATGCTGTATCAGCCTGGGCATTGGACTTCCCCAGGGGGATTTCAACGTCCACGGTGATGATGTGGTGTTCATGAAGGCGCAGAACCTAGTGTCCTCCATGGAGATACTGGGACTCAGCCAGATTATTTCGACCCCCACTCACCAGGCTGGTCACACGCTGGACCTGGTTTTTGGGGCTGGGATAACACCTAATCTGATAGCTGCTGCTCCAGTTCCATGATCAGATCATTATGCCCTGAAAGTCTGAGTTGACTTGCAGCCCTCCTCCTGTTTAGATGGCGGGCAGATTTATGCTCACCCACAGAGCCAGTTGGACCCAGAGTGGCTTCAAGAAGCTCTGCGGGATCCAATGCCCTCTGGTGGGTCATTAGATGAGCTAGTAGAGGATTGGTATTCCCGGTTCTCTGCTGCCATTGACAACATCACCCCCCCCCCCCCGGCACCCTCTTCATCGCTGTACCAAATCATCTCCAACGTATACACAGGAGCTGAAAAGGATGAAAAGGCAACTTAGATGACTAGAGCGAGTGTGGCAGAGCTCTTATGATGAGGAGTCTAGAACTTCTTATGGAGCATTTATGAAGGCCTATGAGAAGGCAGTGAAGTTCACTAAGAAGGAATTCTATGTGGCCTCCATTGTGTCAGTGAAGTTGCGCCCAGCCCAGTTATTTAGGATGATTCGATCACTGACTACAGTGCCAACAGGCAATCTAAAAGCTAGAGAATTGGATATTGGCTGCGAGGCTTTTGTGACCTATTTCACAGATAAGGTCTTGACTCTCCGCCAAAACCTCCCTGCCACAGTTGACACAGTATGGGAGCTGGAAGCCCGTTGCCCATCTATGGGTCCCATATTGGATCATTTCAGCTGTCTTACTCAGGAAGATGTGGACCACCTATCCACTGGATCCATGCCCATCCTGGCTTATTAAGGCAGGTGGTGAGGGTATCCAGGACTCTTTAGCTGATATTATTGACCTTTCCTTGGAAACAAGTGACTTTTCCAGCTAAACTTAAAAAGGCAGTGGTCCGTCCGCTTTTGAAAAAGCTATCCTTGGACTCAATGGTCCTGGCCAATTACCTCCCAGTCTCAAATTTACTGTTTCTGGATAAGGTAATTGATAAAGCGGTGGCAGGGCAGTTCCAAGGTTTCCTGGAGGATACTTCTACCCTTGATCCCTTCCAGTCCAGCTTCTATCCTAGTAATTTGGGCTGGGCTGTCACCAATATGCAGATGACACCCAGCTCTATCTGTTGATTGATGGCCATTAAGATGCCACCCCAGACCATCTGACCAGGGTTTTAGAAGCTGTGGCGGGTTAGTTGCAGTTAAGCCGGCTGAAGCTTAATCCAACTAGGAAGTCCTGTGCCTGGGTTGGGGGGGGGGCAGGTTAGGATCAGACATCTGACTACCCACCCTAGATGGTGCCCCTTTGATGCCAGCTTAGAAGGTGAGGAGCTTGGGGGTGATACTGGATGCCTCCCTTTCCATGGAGGCCTAGGTCACAGCAGTTGCATCATCTGCCTTCCACCATCTGTGACAAGCCAAACAGCTGATGCCCTATCTGACAACCCAGGACCTAGCTACAGTGATCCATGCAACAGTCGTTTCCAGGTTGGACTACTGTAACTTGCTGTACTCAGGCTTGCCCTTGAGACTGATCCAGAAACTCCAACTGATGCAAAATGCGGCAGCATGGCTCTTAACTGGATTACCTGTACGGGCAAGCAGTTGACTGATGCTGTGCACATTGCACTGGTTACCAGTTGAGTATCGGATCCACGTCAGGGTTTTAGTATTGACATTCAAAGGCTTACGTGGCTTGGGACCGACATACCTGTGGGACTGCCTCTCCCCATATGAGCCCCGAAGGTTGCTACGATCGGCCAACCAACATCTGCTGGTCATCCCTGGCCCTAACGACGTGTGCTTTGCCTTGACCAGGGTCAGGGTCTTCTCGGTCCTGGCCCCAACCTGGTGGAATCAGCTCCCTGTGGAGATACGGACCCTACTGGATTTGATACCTTTCCGTAGGGCCTGTAAGACAGAGCTGTTCTGCCAGGCATTTAATTGAGGCAAGCGGGCGTCCTTTACTTTATTGCCTATACCATCGGCTATCCTTCCCCACAATGATCCATCATCTGAACTACCATATCTGGGCCTCTGAATGATTGTACTCTAATTTGCACTATGCACCCACCCGCCTTTGTTATATAGTACTTGGTTGTGCTGTTGTTTTAATTGTATTTATTGGTTTTATTGTATGTGACCAGTTTTACTTGAATGTAATCCACCCTGAGCCCATCTGGGAAAGGGCAGAATATAAATTTATCAAATAAATAAATAAATATTGACTACATCAAGAGTGTGTGGCTTAATATGCAAATAAGTTCCTGCTACAAAAAAAGCCCTGGCATGAATTATGACTTAGTTAATACTATGAAGGCAAGAAGCCTGTCTCTTCAAATAACAATCTGTATATTATCAGTGATACTCTCTGTGTCAGGGGGGAGCCATGGAGATGCATAGTAGATTATATGACTTCGAGGCTGATACTATAAGAAGTCAATAATTCTTCTAGAGCAGAATGTGCTGGCAGAACAGGAGGCTTGAGATAGAGATGCAAAGCCTTATGAGAAAAAGAACCAAACGGAAATGGCTACAAGATAGGAATTGGCCCAGTCTCTTTTGGAATTCTGCCACATTTTGAACTGCACACTGAGTTTTGAATTTCATGTGAAATTTAAAATTTCATGTGAAATTTAAAAATATTATTTCCATATATAGTCTTTCAAAATTCTTGCATGCCTCACACTAACTTGCTTTTAGATTTCTTTTATCTGGTATTGTTTGCTATCATCACCAGGGAATTTTCAGAGTGACAGAGAACTGTGCACTAATCTTCTCCTACTTTACTTTCTGTCCTCAGTAAAAGGTACTGCAATCTAAATGAAACAGATTTAAACAGCCTGGCTGGTCAGGACTGATACTTTACTCTGAAGTCATTTCACACAAGTTGTGCTGAAGTCTGTTTCAAATGCAAAGGTTGTTTTCTGCCTGTGGGACCCCACCCCCTGCATACACACACACACTGCTGTCCACTGCAGCTGTGGAACTCATGAGAATCCCTCAGGATTTAGGAACAAGTTTTTCAGGCTGCATCAGGAAGAGGGATATAAGAACGTGCCACTACAGAAGCAAATAATGTTTGCTGCTTTGTATGTTCTATGACACTGTTTAATAACCCTGTGATACTAATTTCAGATGCAATGATTGCAACCAAGGTAACAAATTGTAGCCTGTTGTGAATGTAGCCAAAGTACATAGGTATTCACGTGAGTTTAAAATGGGAACTGTGAAATGAACATATATAGACTCTTTGTATATTAATATATTTTTTTAAATAACCAAGAAGTCCCATGACTAACACAATTTATTCCAGAATTAGCTTTTGTCACGGCTTTCTTCACCACATTTTCTAGATGTGGATTGATTACAGGAATCAGTGGTAAAAGCTTTATACATAAGGTAAAATCTTATCTAGAACTGAATTTTGAGATTTCAGGAAGTATGGGAATATCCTGTTCTTGAAGAGTGATGACAATTTACTTCCATACAAGAATCTCAGGATTGCTTTGCAAATAAAATTATTTTATACATGTTAATAAATGAGCACAGTGATATTGATAGGATTCTTTTCTTCAGTGCTGACTACTCAAGTTTCTCTTAAGGTAAAACTCTGACATTCATCTTTTTGTTTAATGGCCTTAATGCAGTACATAAAATATTAAGTGGTATCCATAAAACTAGCTAAAGATGCTTTCCCACTAACGATATATAGCTAATGGCTTTCTGAATCATCATTTCTAAATGGTGCTGTTCAGTGACATAAATAATGTTAAAAACACTAGTTATTCATCCCCACCCAAAAAACCTAGTATAAATGAAAGCAAACAGCTACAGCAAAGCAGAAATACTAATTAGAAGAGGTGAGCAGCAAAAAATGGAAATCATATCCAGATATCTTGGAGCCAAAAAATATCAGTATTTCCAGTTTCCTGGGTTCCAAATACCACTATGAAATTTGTATCAATTTTTTCCCTCCCCAGGTTTCCAATCCTTTTCATCTTCATTGTTTCCTATATAGAATTTTCCAGGAGGATTGGAGAGAGTGTGTGTATTTCTTTAAAGGAATTGGCATCAAAATTGCAGGGGAGCTGCTTGTTTTCCTCAAGTAACCCCCAAATTTCAAGTCAGTTGACCCAAGAGGTCAATTGAACAAGGTGCCCCCAGATGTCCAGTACTGTTTCATAAAAAGGAATATATGTTATTCCTGTATAAAGGAATATATTTTATTCCTATACAAAGGAATAAAATATTGTGAAAAATGTAAAACTTGAGAATTTTCCCCATAGATCCACTATTGCAAGCTATTGCTAAGCCCAACCAATGTAAAACTTGAGAATCTCAAACTATGTAAAGCATAAGAATGCACAGAAAACCTGCAAACCCAGCACAAATCAGCCTCAGCAAAGAATGAACTTAAAATTAAAAAAACAAACAAACCTTGAACCTTATTTAAAGCAGCCTGGCAAGCTGATACCAAGTCCTGGAGACACAGATACACAATTTTTTTGGAGGGAGAGATTCCATGGAGCCTGCAAACATTGGCTCTCAATCGAGGTCATTTTGTAGAAAAGAGAGATGCTGGAGCTCATTAGCACAACTCATTTGCAAATGCCACACACCCCTGACATCACCAGAAGGTGTACAAAATTATATCAGCTGAGCTTCTACCTTAAAATGCTTCTTGAATCTATGATCATAATAAAACCTTATTCCCATCATGCTTTTTAAATACTTTCTCCTATGTGGACACAGTGGCATGATGTCTGCTTTATATGTTTTGGTTATTTTCCTGTTTTTTTGTTGAGGAAAATTAGTTTGTCAAATCTTAGAGTTCAGCAAAATTCTCACAGGGGGTTTAAACAATTGATTCCAGAAGCAAGTATTTGGGGGTGGGGGTAAGAAAGAGAGAGCACAAAATAATTCAGAGGTTTCGGAGCTCTGCTCCTGTAAGCTCCTGCCCAAAATGAGGCATGGGAGTCCCAATATTTCCAGTTAATCCAGTGGGATTTTTCAGGAGTCATTTTTAAGTATCTAGAAAAATCCAAGATACCAATTAGGTATTTTTTGTTGATATATTTTTGGACCAAGAACATCCAAATACACATCTCTTCTAATTAATACATATTTTATGTGCAGGCCATGTGGGTGGAGTAATGTTTACTCTCTAGCATTTTTGCTAAAGGAACTCAGGTAGCAGTACTGAGAAAACCATGGGACTTGTAGGGTGGCCAGACGGTCCCGGGCGCCCGGGAATGTCCCGGTTCTGGCCCCCTATTCCCGCCTCCCGGGCTGGCTATACCGGGACCATTTAGAGGTCCCGGTTTAGCCAGCCCCGGAGGCGGTGGGCCGCGGGCGCCGGCAGGGAAGGCGGCGAGTGAGGGAGGGAGCGTCCCTGCGCATGCGCAGGGACGCTCCCTCCCTCACTCGCCGCCTTCCCCGCCCGCGCGCGGGGCCCGGCGGCAGTGGCGGAGGCCTCTCCGCGGCCTCCGCTGGTCGCTGGAAGCCCTCCAGAGACTCTGGAGGGCCTCCAGCGACCAGCGGAGGCCACGGAGAGGCCGCGGAGCAGCCGGTGCTGGTCCCGGAAGGCCTTCCAGAGACTCTGGAGGGCCTTCCGGGACCAGCGCCAACCAGCGAAGGCCTCTCCACGGCCTCCGCTGGTCGCTGGAGGCCCTCCAGAGACTCTGGTCGCTGGAGGCCCTCCAGAGACTCCAGTGACCAGCGGAGGCCGCGGAGAGGCCGCGGAGCAGCCGGCGCTGGTCCCGGAAGGCCTTCCAGAGACTCTGGAGGGCCTTCCGGGACTAGCGCCGACCAGCGAAGGCCTCTCCGCGGCCTCCGCTGGTCGCTGGAGGCCGCGGAGAGGCCGCGGAGCAGCCGGCGCTGGTCCCGGAAGGCCTTCCAGAGACTCTGGAGGGCCTTCCGGGACCAGCGCTGACCAGCGAAGGCCTCTCCTGGTCACTGGAGGCCCTCCTCCAGCCGCCGGGAGGAGAGGCCGTCACCCGCCCTGGAAGAAGGTAAGCAGGGAGGGTGGGGGCCGAAAGCGGGGGCCTTCCCTCCCCCCTCCCTTCCTTTCTTCCTTCCTTCCCTCCCTCCCTTCCTTCCTTCCTTCCCTCCCTCCCTCCTCCCTTCCTTCCCTCCCTCCTCCCTCCTCCCTTCCTCCCTTCCTTCCTTTCTTCCTTCCTTCCTTCCTTCCCTCCCTTCCTTCCCTCCCTCCTCCCTTCCTTCCCTCCCTCCCTCCTCCCCCCCTCCCTTCCTTCCTTCACTCCCTTCCTTCCTTCCTTCCTTCCTTCCTTCCTTCCTTCCTTCTTCCCTTCCCTCCCTCCTTCCTTCCTTCCTTCCTTCCTTCCTTCCTTCCTTCCTTCCTTCCTTCCTTCCTTCCTTCCTTCCTTCCTTCCTTCCTTCCTTCCTTCCTTCCTTCCTTCCCTCCCTCCCTCCCTCCCTCCCTCCCTCCCTCCTTCCTTCCTTCCTTCCTTCCTTCCTTCCTTCCTTCCCTCCCTCCCTCCCTCCCTCCCTCCCTCCCTCCTTATGTTCTTATGTGACACAGAGTGTTGGACTGAATGGGCCACTGGCCTGATCCAACAGGGCTTCTCTTATGTTCTTATGTGACGCAGAGTGTTGAACTGGATGGGCCACTGGCCTGATCCAACAGGGCTTCTCTTATGTTCTTATGTGATGCAGAGTGTTGGACTGGATGGGCCACTGGCCTGATCCAACAGGGCTTCTGTTATGTTCTTATGTGACGCAGAGTGTTGGACTGGATGGGCCACTGGCCTGATCCAACAGGGCTTCTCTTATGTTCTTATGTGATGCAGAGTGTTGGACTGGATGGGCCACTGGCCTGATCCAACAGGGCTTCTCTTATGTTCTTATGTGATGCAGAGTGTTGGACTGGATGGGCCACTGGCCTGATCCAACAGGGCTTCTCTTATGTTCTTATGTGACGCAGAGTGTTGGACTGGATGGGCCACTGGCCTGATCCAACAGGGCATCTGTTATGTTCTTATGTGACGCAGAGTGTTGGACTGGATGGGCCATTGGCCTGATCCAACATGGCTTCTCTTATGTTCTTATGTGACAATACTGACTTTGGTGGACCCAAGCACTGATTCAGTGTAAGGGAGCTTTGTGTTTGTGACTGGAGTGGACAATACTGACTTTGGTGGACCCAAGCACTGATTCAGTGTAAGGGAGCTTTGTGTTTGTGTCTTCTGGTGCAATTTTGTTCTCAGATCCTGTATTTACTTCATCAGTATATGGGATAAGGCACTTTCTCAACTGTGCTGCATAATGCAGCCTATTTATTTTGTCCTGTTTGCTCTGTTGGCTCTATCTGCGCCACCTTCATCACTTTCGGGGTGTGGATCCCCAGTGGGGTGGTCTCCCGACTCCCTCCGCCGCCTGTTTCTGATAGCCCTGCGCCCCCTCTTTCATTTGATATGTGTCCCGTGCGGGTGCCACACTCCCACCGGGAGATGCCGCAAAATGAGCCCCCTTGAGGCTTATGGCGGCAGGGCTCGGGGGAAGCGAGCTAGACTGCTATTCTTTTGAGGGGTTATAGAGTGTTTCGAGCCCGTCCCTGTGGCATCGGTCCCATCGTTGTAGGGCCCAGGGGGCCGGCACAGCGGCCCGCTGAAGCAGCCTGTCGGTCACTTCCGGGTTCCTGTCCTGCATCTCGACCTGTGTTATTAGTGACAGGCTGCTTCGGCGTGCCGCTGCGCCGGCCCCCTGGGTCCCACAATGATGGGACCGATGCCACAGGGACGGGCTCGAAACACTCTATAAGCCTCAAGGGGGCTCATTTTGCGGCATCTCCCGGCGGGAGGGTGGCACCCCCACGGGACACATATCAAATGAAAGAGGGGGCGCAGGGCTATCAGAAACAGCCGGCGGAGGGAGTCGGGAGACCACCCCACTGGGGGATCCACACCCCGAAAGTGATGAAGGTGGCGCAGATAGAGCCAACAGAGCAAACAGGACAAAATAAATAGGCTGCATTATGCAGCACAGTTGAGAAAGTGCCTTATCCCATATACTGATGAAGTATATACAGGATTTGAGAACAAAATTGTTTCCGGCGGTGATATTTGGGGGATTTTTGGGGACGTCACAGGAAGTGCTGTGAAGTCACTTCCTGTTTCCGGCAGTGGCATTTGGGGGAAATGATGTCATTTGGGGGAAGTGATGTCACAGGAAGTGATGTCACTTCCCGTTTCCGGCAGGTGACGCGGGGAAATGATGTCACAGGAAGTGGTGTCACTTCCTGTTTCTGGCGGTGGCATGACATCACCGGAAGTGACGTCACTCCCTGCCTCCCCCCTTCCCCCCCAAGGTGTCCCTGGCTGGCCTTCAGACATTATGGTCACCCTAGTTTGGAGAGGTGCTGTCAGTGAAAATAGGAACTACAGAGACAGACAGTGGTCTGATTCCCTATAAGGCAGTCTTATAACTCATACCCACAGCACATCCCTTCCTGTTGTATCCAATACATACTTGTGCAGTGGTGTCAAACATGTGGCCTGAGGGCCAGATCAAACCCCCAGAGGGCTCCTATCAGGCCCACAAGCAACTCACTGTCATCTGCTTCCTTCTCTCTGTCTCTGTCTCTCTCTCTTCCTTCTGCATCACAGTTTGCTTTGCCAGGCTTGCTCAATCACATAGGAGCTACGGAGCAAAGCCTCTATTTTTTCCACTGGCTGAGCAGCATGTGAAGCAATTTATGTACAAAAGCTTACAATACCGAGCCATTTCCCCTGAGTCTCAGGCTGAAAACATTGACCATAAGATTTCTGTAATGAATGTCAATAAATCAAAAGTGGGTTTGCAGATACACACCTGAACAGCATATTCAAGATTGCTACAGCTCAAACATTGTCTCCAGATTTTGATACAATAACTCAGAGCAAGAGGTGTCAGTTATCAGAAACTGTTAAATATACAAGATATTGCTTTTAAGCATATTTTATTTTAAGGGTTTTTTTTAAAAAAAAAATATTTGTTTTGTGTCCTTGGCATCTACTTGGCATTACTTTTTATGACACACATGGCCTGGCCTGACAAGTTCTCATTTCTTTCAGATCCAGCCATAATAACAAATGAGTTTGACATCCCTGTACTAGTTCTTTTCTCTACTATGTTTCCTACATGAGTGGTTAGAGATGCTTTTCAAAAGTTGTGCTATAATTTCCATTGTAAGAGTTACCCCCATAGCCTTTGGATGAAAGCCTGAAAACTACCAAACATAAGAACATAAGAGAAGCCATGTTGGATCAGGCCAATGGCCCATCCAGTCCAACACTCTGTATCACACAGTGGCCAAAATATGTGTGAATACACACACACACACACACACACACACACACTGAGGCTAATAGCCACTGATGGACCTCTGCTCCAAACCCATGAGCTATACTGGCAGCAGAGCTGAAAGAACCTACCCGAGTAATTGTAAATAGATCTTATCCACCAAATAAAGCAATTAGTAAGCTCTAAGAACAAAGTACTGTGGAAATCAAATGACTGTCAATTGGTGACAAAGTGGAAAATTTTATGATTCCTGAGTTTTTATCTAATTAGAGCACCATTTCCCCCTCCTTCATGAACTGGGGATATTTGGAAGTTATTATGAAATGTGAAAGAATGCTGAGTTTTTGATCTTGTCAGGACTGAAAGCACTTTATAAATGTCAGAGCTAGATAGTGAAAATCTGGGACATTGCTTTGCTGCTTAGGTTGTGAAAGATCTGTTAATGAGGCCACAGGAGAACAGACTGCCAGGCAACATAGTGCAGTGGACCTGACTCAGATAAGTGCACATTTTCTAACTTCTTTTTATAGACTTATGAAAATTCACCATGAAACTGCAGTCAGCCATACATATACTAAACTGATTCTATTTTTAGCAGTTCTTGTATGGTTGATAAGATCCTTGCTTGGAAACACCATTTTAAATGAAGGTTTCAAAGTGGGCCTTGATGGATTGTTAAATTTGGCAATGTATGAAAAAAGAAATATGTCACTATTTAACCAGTGTGGTGTAGTGGTTAAGAGTGGTGGCCTCTGGAGAACCAGGTTTGATTCCCCACTCCTCCACATGCAGCTGATTGGGTGACTTTGGGTTGGTCACAGTTCTTTCAGAGCTGTTCTCACAGGAACAGCTCTCAAAAGAGCTCTCTCAATTCCACTGACTCTGAGTGAAGGACGTGGTATAAATCCAATCCTTATTATTATTACTGATTTGCATGTGTTGCAGAAGATAAACATGTTTAAGGAAGCTGTGTTTCTTTTGTGGTTCATTTTTGATGTTACACTATTTAATCAAGGTGCTTGTGATTTCTTGCACAAGGTGCTTGTGATTTCTTACAGAGGTTTCACAGGTTGGTACTTTAAGACTTATTTATACTTGCATTCAGCTTCTGGAATTCTATGGACTCAGTTTACCTGTGGTTACTGTCAAACCCTAGTAGAAGAGCTTCAGAGTGAATCCAGAGTTTTAGTCCTTGTATTTCAACTTTATGGGTATATTTTGATTTGTATAAAAATACCTTACAACAAGGCTCAGTTGTTTGTGGCTCATATAAACAAGGAATGTCATACTAAGGTTTCAAAGCCAGACCAGGAAAGCAAGCAAGCAAGAAACAATCAGAATAATGAGATGAGTTAGCTCTACAAGAGCAAGTTTCCTGTCATATTCTCCCTTCCAGAAATTCAGACCAATTCATGAGGGATTTCTCACTGTACACTACACATTTTTTTTCTTTTACGCAATTTTTCCGAATCAATTTAGCAAGACCAAAACTGCTATTATAGCTAATTTTATCAACTGTCAGTCACTTGTCCAAATGGTTGGTTTTAATATGTGTTTTGGTGTTGGAAGCCTTGTTCTGAAGGTGTTTTGCAAGGGTAATGTCTTTCATCTGCTTTGGTGGCTCCATGGATTACTGTCTGGGCTTTTAGTAAGACAGCTCAAATGTTAAAGTTATGCAAGTGCTTTAAAAATACACTTTTGAAATACTTAAAAAAAAATTAAAGCCAATAGAGGCAACAATTGAGCCTTTAGCAAGGTGCAGTTGAACCCAGTTCTGCTGTGAAGCCTGATACTGGTGGCATTCTCTCCAGGCTTATTAGCCTTAAGATCCAAAGGAAGAAACAGTGTACAGAAATCAAGTTAATGAAATGACATTGTATGTTTTATCTCATACATATACTCCCATTTTGTATTCCATAGATATGTTTCACTAGAGGAAGTCATGTTAGTCTGTTACAGCTGAATGGAGTGTTGTGGCAGCTTAAAGTGTGGCACATTCATTCAGACTAAATGTAGGATAGAAAATGGTGTTAAAAGATCAACCCCTTAATATAAATCTTGGATGAATAGAAATGTCTACAAGAGGGAAATGTAAGTGCCAGGCAAGCATCAGTGGGAATGATCTTCCATAAACAAGATGCTACTATTGAAAATGCCCTATCTCTGATTGCTACACACTTTCTTTCAGAAGATGGTGACACAGAGAGCTGGGTTCCTGAGGCAAATTCGAACTGATGGGCTGGTTTCATATTAGTTGCCTGAAAATCAATTTTAGTGTCAGGAAATCTCCAGGCCCCACATAATAGGCAGCCTTCCACCCATCCCCACCAGCTCTCCCATTCTCTGTGTTACAATTCACCACAGAAAAAAAATGTGTGGGAGGGATGATACTGATGATGAAGCAACTTCCAGTGCTGCATTGCACAATACTCTAGGAATTTTTTTTTTCAGTCTCTATGTTTTTCTCATAGAAATTGGGGAATTCCTAAAGCAGGGGTGTCGAACTCATTTGTTAGGGGCTCTGTGAGGCCGAGCCATGTGTGTCATAAAATGCAGAGATATAAACTTTATAAAGGACACAAACAATTAAAGATATTATTTTTAAACTTAAAATACAAACATGCTTAAAACTCTTGCAATATTTGTTTTAAACGGAAAGGTGGGGGAATAGTGGGATTTTGCAATGCAATTTTAAAACTAAAAATATAAAATGCTTTCAGCCTGGGAAAACATCAAATGGCAGGGCATTGAAAGTTTCTCCCCCCTCCCCGGTCTACTCAGTTTGGCAATGGCTCGCCAATGTAATACCCCCCTTTGGCTGTTTGTTCCCAAATTAGAGTACTCACTAGGCACCTGTTCTCAAATCCATTGAGCAAAGTTGGCTCAAAGCATCAACATTTTTATGCACAAGGTCATAACTCCAGTAAGC
Source organism: Heteronotia binoei (assembly GCF_032191835.1). Taxonomy (NCBI): domain Eukaryota; kingdom Metazoa; phylum Chordata; class Lepidosauria; order Squamata; family Gekkonidae; genus Heteronotia; species Heteronotia binoei. The sequence continues at coordinate 119,218,126 of NC_083227.1, read as the reverse complement.
TTCAGTTGGCCATAGGAATGCTGAGCATCACTCCATTGAAGCACATTGCAGCACAGACAAAGTTGCAAGGAAAACATGGAGTGGATTTTCCATTCAGATCTATATACCTAGAGACCTGAATGGAAAATCCACTCCACATTTTCTTTGTAGCTTTGTTTTCTGCTTTAGCCTCTGCAAAGACAAGAAAGAAGGAGCTAGGAACTTCAGCAGCCTCAGAGCTTGAAAAGGCGAGAACAGAAGGGGGGAGGAGAATAAAAGAGTCCTGTGAGCCTGATTAAAGCCCTTGGTGGGCTGGTTTGGCCTGCAGACCAGATATTTGACACCCCTGTCCTAGAGCATCATACAATACAACATCACTTAAGGGTCTTCACCAGACAGCACAATGCTCCCCCTCCTCATGCCCAGCCCCAGATGTTCCTAGGCCTGGCAACCATACAATATTTCTGGGTCCTGTGAGAAAGTCAGTAGATGGGGGCCAGAATAGGTACTGGGTATTGTTGCAGGATTCAATACTGGAGTATAGGGTTGCCAGGTCCCCTCAGGCCACTGGCAGGGGATGGGGGTAAGATTCCAGATCCATGTTGGAAGATGCCTGGAGATTTGGGGATGGAGCTTGGAGAGGACAGGGAGCTCAGTGGGAGACAATGCCATAGAGTCCACCCTGCAAAACATCCAGACGTTATTAAATTATGCTCTGGATTGGCTTTCTATAATACAGTCTGAATGAGTAACCCTTGTCACAAAAAAAAAAATCATCAATTCAAAAACAAACAAACAAACAAACCTTATTTCATAGGAAGTTCACCCTCCCTCCCACTGGTGCTTCAAAATTTCAAATCTGTCCACTGAAAAGGAATAATAGGAGGGAAGTCTTTTGTGTTGAATTTTCCCCAGTTATTTTTCTAGGCCTTCACATCTCTACTTGTGTAGCAAATAGATCCCTGGTTAAGGCTCCCAGAATGTTTTTGTGTTTCTGTAGGATGTTTCTCCAGATGACTGCTCAGAATACTTTCTGATGGTCTTAAGATAGCGTTTAAGACCATTAGAAACTGATTGTTGGAGAGTTGTTGCAACCTTCTGCTTGTAAACAAATTATCCAAAATCATCATAGAACCATTTTAGTAGGTTTACCAGTCTCCAGGTGGTGGCACCTGGACATCTTCCACTATTACAGTTGATTTCCAGATGACCAAGATTAGCTCCCCTGGAAAAAATGACTGCATTGAAAGATGAACTTTACAGCATTATATCCTGTGGAGGTCCTTCCCTTCTCCAAACCCCTCCCCAAGCTGCAGTCTCAAATCTCTGGCTATGCCCCAACCCATAGCTGGCATCCCGCTCCTTAGTGAGGCTCTTTGACTTTAATGTCAGAATTTTTTTTTCTGAAACTATGGATATTATGTTATGTCTGAAATTTTATTTATTTATTAGATTTTATTTCTGTCCCGCTTTTCTCACAAACAGGTTCTAGGCAGGTTACAACATTGGATTAAAACCATAGATCAGACATTAAAATTTGTAAAACTATAACCCATAACAAGATGGTGTTCAGAACAATGGTGTCCTGATAGGGTTCAGTTAGATGGTAAATGCCCTCATCTCTGCCAGGCTGAGGAAAGAACTGTCATGTAGGATTCTCAAAGTTGACCTTATAGATGATGACAGATGATACCATGAGGGGCCAGATGGTATATGACATCTCTAGCCTCACCTGAAAGCCTGGCAAAATAGCAAATTATACTGTTTCACCACAATTTGATGAGGAGGAGGAGAAAGAGAAGAAGAAGAGGAGGAGAAGGAAGAAGAAGAGTTGGATTTATACCTGGTCCTTCACTTGGAATCTCAGAGCATCTTACAATGTCCTTTCCTTCCTCTCCCCACAACATACATCCTGTGAGGTAGGTGGGGCTGATAGAGCTCTTTGAGAACTGCTCTTGAGAGAACAGCTTTGAGAGAACTGTGACTGATCTAAAGTCACACAGCAGCTGCATGTGAGAAGTGGGGAATCAAATCTGATTCTCCAGATTAGAGGCCACCACTCTTAACCACTACACCAAACTGGTTTCTAAATACATGAAACTGCCTTATACTGAATCAGACCCTTGGTCCATCAAAGTCAATATTGTTTATTCAGACTGGCAGTGACTCTCCAGGGTCTCAGGCAAATATCTTTCACATCATCTACTGCCTTATAACTGGAGATGCTGGAGATTGAACCTGTCACCTTCTGCCTGCAAAGCAGAGGATCTACCCTCTTCTCAAAGGCTTGCTCAGCCCTGTTCCATTTTGACCCTCAGAAATTGGTACAGAATCATTGCCCCCCCCCCCCCACATCAGAAGAAAGATATGAACACCAGGTCATTTACACTTTATGCAGCAAAGTTAAAACCCCAGTGTGGAAATAGATGAAGGTCAGGTGTTATCCCCCTGACCACCTCCTTGTCATATGTTGAGTCCTCCTTGTCATATGTTGAGTCTTTTGCTTCAGACCAACATGGCTGCCTACCTGGATCTATCTATATGTTGTGTGGGACACCTTGCCCTAGGTGCAAGCCATGTCTTTGACTCTAGCCTGGTTGGCTGGCCTAGCAAGCTTGGAGCCACCTGATAGTGCCCCACCTCTTGCAAGCTGCACAACTTGGGGCAATGAGCCTAGCCAGGTAGGTCCCAAGAGCAGTCCTGTTCCCACTGCCATGGGCTGCAAAACCTGTAGGCTGAGTGAACAGACCCCTTGACCTGAAACAGGGTATGTGCTCACTGGTGCTCACTGGATGTGCTTTCCATCTTCCTTCACTAACCTGCCAAGTGACCAAACTATTTAATGGCACCACCTCCTCCAATTTTTCTCAAGTCCACTGCCAGCAGTGCAAGGTAGGAAAAACACATAGAACCCAACCCAGCCAATCATAGGATGTCAAGAAATTGGCCTTCCATCATACTGTTTGTACATAAGTGTTTGTTCATACCCTGGACTTTAATTCTGTAAAGAATAACACCCTTGGTCTTAAGTGGTTTTTGGGTGCATAGCCAGGACATTGTAACAGCTCTATATAACATTCACCTGTTAACTGTGTTTACCTGGGAGCTGTCAAATTAATCATCTGACAGTTGGCAATCTAACTTTGATAGTTCGAGATGTAGATCACCTTAGATCAATTGTTTAATTAGCTGAGCACAGTAATAGGTTGTTTAATTAAAAAAAAATGACAACCAGCTTTGTATAAAGGAAGCCCAGTCAACACCATTCAAGGACCATCATCCATTCATGCAGAAGCAAGAAGAAGAGAGATCCAGACTCCAGCAGCTCAGGGAGAAGCTTGACACTTTGTCAGATGACAACACTGGAAGATTGTGAATCTGAATGCTTTGAAGTGAGGCTTTTCTTTAATTCCTCCAAAGCTTCTACTAAGCTGACTGAAGACAGTGCTTCTGAGTTACTGCTATCTTTATTGCAACCTTGAGCCAGGAGACAGCTGAAAACAAGTGTTGGTGAGAGAAGTTTAGAGAGGTTTGTTATTTTGTGTGTTCCTTTGTACACGCCTTTCCCCTTGCATGGTATTTTTACCTTTTATTCTATTTTGTAAGTAAACCTTATTTATATTTTAAATTGGAGTGAGTGCTGGTTCCATGGCCAGACATAGTTTTTATGAAAATGATTTTGCTACCCAAGGAATCCCATCTTTTAAAATTGGCTTTATGAGCAAATATTTGGGCAGGTACACCCCTGATGTTTTGACCCAGGAGGGGCAAAAAATTCCTACCCAGGTCCTTAAATAAGGCAACAAACTTAACCCTGCACTGCATACAAGGTGGGAATGTGGGCCAGGAATGCAGAGTCAAGAGGTGGGGATGGGGTGGAGCCACACTTAAATAGCATCTGGCTCTGCCCCATAGCATCACACTTGGATGCTTCCCACCCCTTGCTGCCTCTCCCCAGGCAACAAAGGCAGCCCCTGTCTGCAGCCATGATTTGGCTGCATGGGCAGAGAAGCCAGATTCTTTCTGGAGTGCAAAGTGATTGTTTGTAGTGTGATAGTATAGAAAAAGTATTCCTCAGGTCTAAGAAAGTAAAACAATCCTGCTAGTCAGTGCAGAATTGTGTAGTTAGTGACTGGATAGATTAATGTGTTTGCCTTTAAGGTACCACAAAGGGTTTTCCTCCCATCCCTTTGACATAGTGCAGTATGATATGTGTTATCTGGGAGGAAAAAGAAATAAGCCAAGAGGTAGGTTATTAGAAAACCTCTTGCACCCCTGATCAGTGATGATATGTTTATATAAGCCTTTTATGAAATTGTAAGATACAAAAAAAAAATGGAGCCAGTTTGTATTGACAATTAAACACTGCCTGTGGAATGGATGACTGTGCTCAGCCATAAAGCAATTCTTCTATCTCAGCCTAACCTATAATATTAAGTCGCTTAGAAAATAACGGTGGGGATAAGTATACCATTTTGAGTTGCTTGGAGAAAAATGAAATTAAAAAAAATCTAGCATCAAATTTAACTCAGGCTTTAAATGTAGTTAAAAGATTATAAAAAGTATGAGTTCAATTGTGCCAACATTTTGCTCAGTTTCACCCAGTTCTCCTTATTAGAACAGCCATCCCACAAGACTTTTTCCATCCCTTTTCCATATCTACAGCATAGCCTTCTTGCTAGTCAAAGGGGACTGTTATCCCTTTCCCCCACAGTTGAAAAGCTGGTTGGATCCAACTCTATAAGACTGTAAAAATGCAAAGAAATATTCTTCAGGATAGAATCTGGACAGAAAATGGATTTCATATACTAAATAATAGCTACCCTTTGTGACATATGAAAAAGGCTATGATTTTTTTTAAAAAAAATATCAGGCTGTTTCTTTTTTGGTGTGCCAGAAAGGAAAATGCTTCTTATTAATATCAGCAGTATTTACCAGCTAGCTTCTTTACTGCAATAAAAGCAAAAGGGGAGATGTGATGTTGCAAAGCTCTAGAAATTCCCCAGTGACACCACATCTAGGTACAACCAGAAGTGATGTTGCATGTTGTTGTTTTGTCCAGCCCCAACCTGTTTTTGACCCATTGGAGTGAAGAGTGGTTCTAGGGGCCAGGATCTAGGGTAGAAAGACTGCAACAGCAGACATTCTAGGAAACCTACTTGTGACTTATCCCTCTGAAGTCAGTCCTTTTTTGAAGGATGAATGCATGTTTACTCTGAAGTTAGTCACACTGAGTTTGGGAGCAGATACTGTTGAGTAATTATGCATAGGATTGCAGCCTTAATCTCTAGTCGCTTTTATTTCATTACCAAGAAGAAAAGTAATGTTCATTTCCCACTTGGTTGATTATTATTTAATGGTCCAGATGCTTATATTCCCTTTCTAATACTCCTAAATCATATACTCCTGGAGGAGTGATTTCCTATGTTGCTATGTGCACTTATTTCAGATACTCGACATATTATTAGAAGCTTGCAGTTTGGCTAGTAAACTTCAACATTTACACACCTATACCTTAGACTACTTTATCAATGATCTATGAGATAATTATCACCTCTGGACATAATTCTTGTTCCTTCTGTTTTTCTCCTCCCACTCTTTTCTTTCATACCCCTTAATATGCAAGCCATGGCAGGGTGGTTTAGGCTGAGTAGTCTGAAGCTGAATCCGATGAAGACAGAGGTCCTTTGCCTGAGTCGTGGTGGTCCGGGAAGGGAAATCCCTCTACCAGCTTTTGATGGGGTGCCACTGATATCGGCACCCAAAGTCAGAAGCTTGGGGGTGTTGCTGGAGCCCACATTGGCAATGGAGGCCCAGATAGCAGCCACTGTGAAATCCGCTTTCTTTCACCTTAGGCGGGTACGACAGTTGGTCCCCTTCCTTGAGCGCAGCAACCTGGCATCTGTGATCCATGCAACGGTCACCTTGAGACTAGACTACTGCAATGCCCTCTACATGGGGCTGCTCTTGTCTTGTATCCGGAAACTGCAATTGGTGCAGAATGTAGCAGCCAGGCTGTTATTGGGTCTCACATACAGCCAAGGCTGCGGGAACTGCACTGGCTGCCAGTAGTATTCCGGATTCGCTACAAGGTGCTGGTTATCACCTTTAAAGCCCTATATGGCCAGGGACCTGTCTACCTTAGCAACCATCTCTCCCCACATGTTCCCCAGAGGGTACTCAGATCTGGAATGCAGAACTTATTGTCAATCCCCGGGCCGACGGAGGCGAGACTGAAGGCTACCAGAGAAAGAGCCTTCTCAATTGCAGCCCCCCACTGGTGGAACCAACTTCCAGAAGAAGTAAGTGCCTTGCGGGATCTTGCTCAGTTCCGCAAGGCCTGTAAAACAGTCCTATTTCGACTTGCCGTTAGCTGAATTAATAGTATAAGTAGATGCCCAACATTGCTGAACTTAATAAAATCAACACTAGCACCAAAATTGTTTTAAACTGTTTTAAAGTTATCTAATTGGTATTAATTAATTGTTAAAACTTTAATTGTTTGTTTACTGTTTTATTGTTTTAGTTTGACTGTTGTGAGCCACCCTGAGCCTGCTTCGGCGGAGAGGGCGGGATATAAATCTGAGAAATAAATAAATAAATACTTTAAGAAATGGATTCTGATGCATGGTTTACACCATGCAAACACATGAACCTGCCTTATGCTGAATTAGAGTCTTGATCAATCTAGTCTAGTGTTATAGTAACTCTCCAGTCTCGGGCAGTAATATTTCTCAACCCATTATAAAACTTTGAACTGAGGAGATGTGGATCCAGCAGTGACCCCACCCCCCCATCAAAACTTCCTCTAAAGTCCATGTCCATGACATGCCCCCCTCAACACCTCTGCTACTTTACTTCTGTTAACTACAATCCTTTCTCCTTTTTAGGAAACTTTACACAACACTATGGGTACAATCACACTGGGACTTTGGCATGGCAGTATCCTGGCTGTGAAAAAGTCAGTGCTCTTTGATGTGTGCCCCTGCAATCACACAGCCCCTGCCCTGCTGCCAGGAGAAGCATGGACCTCACACATTCAGACTGGTCCTGCACATGTGGGGTGGATATATCATGCTCCCTGGCCATTCAGACAGCTGGAAAACATGCCCTGCATGCATTTTAGAAATTTGCTACCAGAAAGTTCCTGGTAGCTATTTAATCTGATCCCAGCCCATCCTACAATAAGTACAGGCAGGTCTTGGGGGCAAATGTGCAAATGTGATTGCACACATTAAATCCAGAGGGGAGGCGTGGCTAGGTCAGGCCAAACCTCTTGTGTGATTGCACCCTATGTCAAGCCATCAGTCTACCACTACCTTTCCCAAAGAAACTCTGATGTGTACCTCTTCTTGATTCCCTCATTGTTGTTCAAGTCATTAAAAGCCCACATGTCCTCGCCTTCACCCATCTTGCCCCTCCGTCTATGGGGAAAAGGGAAGAGAAGCGGCTGTTATGCCTCCACAGCTCTGGCTGACTGCTGCTGGAGGAAGTGACAAACATTTTCTTTGCAAAGCTAGCCATAGTTGCTGAAGGCCTGACAGATTTAAGACTGAAGAGTACACAGAAATGGTTTCTCCAGTACAGAAGCTTCATTTTGCTGTGTGCTTATGTGTGACTAAGCCTATTGCATTTGGTGGGACTTCTGAGCAAACACAAATGAGACTGGACTGTTACCAAGTCTCACACACAGGGATGCTACCCACCTCTGGCTCTTCCTTCCACAATGATATATTAACTCTTTTGTGACATGGCCTGTAGGACAGTATGGGTTGGAAAAATGAACAAATTTGGATGATGATATTAAAAAAAACAGAGCACAATGGGGAATGATTATTGCTGCAGGGAAAGCTCAGTGTTAGTGAATCCTAAACTCTTCAGTACGCCATTGCTGTACACACAGCAAATAGTCTAGGCAACATCTCTAATTCTCACACAGCTGTTTCACAGCCTCTCTGATTATTCTGGACAAGTCATTTAGTTTTCTCTGCCTCCATATAAGCACTTCATTACTTCAAAGGGATGTTGCAAGGATGCATTAAAGTATTTGTGGCAGCAGATACAATGTTAATGGATCTATATAACAATGTGAGAAAGAGCTTGGTGAATCAGTTAGCAAAACCCATGCTAAGAATAAGATATCGGCCTCCATCTATTGACTCTTCCTACTTCAAACCTCAATAAAAGCAAGCATCATTCTGAACTCCTGGGAACAAACCAACAAATTCTGTGTTTTATTACAGACATCTCCTTTTTATATCAATAAAAGGCCATAGAGTAAAATGAAATAATGAAAGTGAGTGTGTGCAGAGAACAATAACTGCCACCATAATCATGGGATTGTTCTGTCCATAAAAAAAATCATTCACAATTACATTTCTCTGAGGAAGCATATTCAGAGAATGTTTGGATTCCTTATATGGGGAACAAAAGGCACTGTGTGAACCAACCATACATAATGTTATTTTCCATTCACCAGCACTTTTGAACTTCTCAGTACCAATGCTCCCTCTAAGCTGTGGAGTCTTGTGAGCAAAAATTCTACACTGTGAGCTACTAGCATTAAAGTTGGGAGCGAGCAATTTGGCTACTGTGCTCTGGGGTTACCCTTCTTGATCTGAGACAAAAATGTGTGAGCTGGAGGCTAAAAAACTGTAAGCTAGCTCACACTAACTCACAGATGGAACTTCTCAGAACTACTGTGAAGCATTTGGGGATGAGCATCACTCATATAATGACTAACATGTAACAACTAGGGCTTAGTCAATTTTGCCTCTCCAACCCTGGAAAAGTCTCAGGATAAACAGTGTCTGCCATGGCCTCTGACTCCAACATCGAGCATCTGGCATCTATTTCCAACCCCCTGTTGAATTCATTTGACCTTGTATGCCCATGAAACATGAGAAGAAACATTGAGAGGTTTTATTCTTTAAGAGTACTTCCAAGACATCCTTGAAATTACATAGCCATGCATCATAACAGAGTCCTTTCCCATATTGCAGCATAGAATAATCTACTCTGGAATGTTATAGGGCTATAACTCCTATATGATGAAGAAATTATTTGAATTCAACTACAAAACTCCCACAGGTTAACTGATTTTCAGATTTGGTTCCCATAACTTTGGGTTTAAAGTGACCCCCGTTCAGATGAGGAATCACATTGTTCTGTTTCTGTTTTTTTGTTTTGTTATAGGTAAAATAAAACCAAAGTATTTGAAGGAGATACAGGCTAGTGCATTTTTGACTTGAAGGTAGGCAGGTTGTTCTTTTAGATGCTGTACACATATTGTAACTGTCAATGTGATTTAAGGTTTTTGGAAAGAGAGTTTCCAGTTTTGTTATTTACTTAGCAAAGCTTTGATTTTATGGATATGTATTTCAGGATTTTTTTATCTGCAGTTTTTCTTCAGGATTTTGATCTGTACTTCAGAGATACAGCATACACCTTGGGAGTTTGTCTGGTTTATACTTTTAATGTTAACCCATTCAGACTGGGATTTCAAAGACTTTTTTATGCTGTCTGTTCTTCAATGAAGGTGAAAGGTGCCTGAGCAATTGTCTTCTAGTATTACTATAATCTTTTTAAAATTCTGCTTAGGAAGTTACTAATATGCAGGGCCGGAGCTAGACTGTCTGGCACCCTGGGCCAGGCTAACTTCTGGTGCCCCCTCCCCCCGCACTGATAACCAATTTTTTTTTAAAAGATGAATTGTGGGGGGGAAATGAAAAGTCTTGTCTCCTTCCCACTACTTCCTAAAAGGCAGTAAACACAGAAGTTAGAAGATGATGTGACAGCAATCACATGAATGCTTTGCCCACATCTTGATGAGATTTTTGATGCTGACATGATTCTTCCTGGGTGATCCTTCCCTTTGAACTATACCACAGGCAGTGGGAGAGGACTGATGGGGAAGTGGTAGTCCCATCACCCTGTAATGTGAGAACAGGACTTGAGATGGACCACAGGTAAAACAAGAACATGACACCCAAAGTGCCTGCCATTCAAATCACACAAATAAGTAAGTGCAACTGCATAATATACTGGAACAAGTCGGGGGGTATGAGCAAACTTTATCAAGAGACACAAAACATACTAAGTAGAACTAACATTTGGTTCTTATCAGAAGGCTCAGGGCTGGGCATGAAGGCAAGCAGGCCACATTTAATTGGCATTAATTTTCTGACACTATTTTTCAATGATCAGCCTTAAAATTATAGTCATACTAATCAAGGACTACCTGTGAACATGTATCAAGCACCTTTTCTTTCATGTAGCCTCCACAACCAGCTGACATATTTCAGTCATTGGTGGGTATGTGAACAGGGTTTCCAAGATAGGAGGGGCTGAAACTTGAGCCCCACCACCCCTCTTCATAGAAATTTAAAGGAGCAATCCTGAGCAAAGATAAGCGCTCCTAAACCAGGACTGAGAAGGGTATAACTTTAGCTAAAATTGGTTTTTGAAGAAGTGCAGAAAGTCACACTTGGTTTAACCCTTGAACAAAATATCATGCAGTTTGGTGCAGTTTAGTGTAATGGTTAAGTGTGTGGTGCAGTGGTGTAGTGGTGCAGTTTGGTGTAGTGGTTAAGTGTGCGGACTCTTATCTGGGAGGACCGGGTTTGATTCCCCACTCCTCCATTTGCACCTGCTAGCATGGCCTTGGGTCAGCCATAGCTGTGGCAGAGGTTGTCCTTGAAAGGGCAGCTGCTGTGAGAGCCCTCTCCAGCCCCACCTCACAGGGTGTTTGTTGTGGGGGAGGAAGGTAAAGGAGATTGTGAGCCACTCTGAGACTCTTTGGAGTGGAGGGCAGGATATAAATCCAATATCATCTTCTTCTTCCAAGTTGCACCAGCAGAATTCCACAACCTCCTGGGCTGGAGTGGTGGCCTGAAGTCCGCCCCCCCCCCCGGCCTTCCTCTGGCCCCTGCCATGCAGTGGACTCACCTGACACTGCTGCAGCCCATGGCCGACCTCCCAGGAGCCAAACAGCAGCAGAGCAAGCTGGGGTCAGAGCCTGCCCAAGCCAGTGTGCAACAGGCATTGCAGAGCTGGCATGCTTTCTATTAGCCCCACCAGCTGCCACTGCTTCTCTGGAGCTGCTGCTGCTGATCCCTGGGCAGCTGGGCTGGGCAGCAGCAGTGGAAAGGTGTGCTCAGCCCTGGGTCCCCCCCCAGCACCCAGGGTCACTGTTGGTGCATGCGCTGCTGGCCCTGTCTCTGTTTGCGCAGGCACAGAAGTGCAACTTGGGGGGAAAGCAAAGCAGGCCAGTGGCAGCAAACCTCACCATCACACATGCCGCCTATGATCTGCACAGTCGTGTGACATCACCGAGTCACATGGGGATGCCCAATTCGGTACCCCCAGAAGGCCGGCACCCGGGGAAGTCACCTAGTTTGGCCAGTGACAGAGCTGGCCCTGCTAATACTATTGATTCTAATAATATTGTTAAGGTTCAGTCTGGATTATTTCATTCTTTGGCACTGTGGATACTCATATTGAGAGGATGTAGTGATGGCCACAGGGATAGACAGCTTTAGAAGGGGATTAGATAGATTCATGGAAGATAAGTTTATCAGTGGCTACTAGCCATGGTGGCTGAGGAAGACCACATTTAGAGGCAGTAAACCTCTGAATCCCTAGAGGCAACATCAGGGGAAGGCCTTTTTATCTCGTACTGTTTGACACCTATCCACTCTGGAGCTGAGAATGGTAGCAGCAACACAGGTGCAGGGCATCTCCCCCTCTCTCAATTCCATCAGGTTCAAGGCAGGCTGCAGAAAGTGCCTCTGGAGTCCTGTTTAGAAACCTAGGTAAATTATAAAATCACAGGTGTGGCTGAGGTAAATTCTCCTGTGTCACCCACACAAATTTGAGCCCCAGTTAGCTGAATGGGCTCCATGGGCATCATCAAGATCCCAACTCAGGCATGAAGCTGAGTATCTTCAGAGCATTCACTTATTTCTCATCATAAACATTGTAATATGGAGATGGGGGAAGGGAACTTGAGCATCTATGAGGTAGTGCATATAGAAGATTGATAAATATAAATAACCCTCTGTAGTATGGCAGCCAACCTCCAGGTGGTGGTTGAAGATTTTCTGGGATTACAACTAATCTCCAGGAGACAGAGATCAGTTCTCTTGGAGAAGATGGACACTTTGGAAGGTGGACTCCATGGAATTATACACCATTAACACCCGCCCCTTCCCCAAACCCCACCCTCCTTATTTCCCCATACCACTTCAGCTATCCTTCCAGTCTCACTTTCTCCTTCTCATGTTGGTTTCACATGCTTCTCCCGCCACCCTGATGAACAGTTCATATTTTTTCAAAGTGGTATAGTACCACTCCACAGTTTAATTAGCTCTGTTTCAAATAGTGCAATGACCTTATGCAAGTTTATGTGTAAAATGTATATGTAGGAACAAATGCTTTTACAGTTCTGTTCTCAGAAAGAAACTCATCAAGCAAATAGCAATACAGAGTTTACCTTATATCACTTGAAAAAGGATAAAGTTTGTTGTCTTGTAGACATATTACAGGAAACATATTAATATTGTCAGTGTGGATTGAACTGAAAGTACTAGGAGGAAGAAAGAAAACATTGTAACTAATTCAGCTTATTGTCATAACAGAGAAGCAAATATTTATAGTTTAATCACCCAGAGTGTGCTAAAAAGAGCATTTATAGTTATCTTGGAAGACTAACAGATGCCATATAGAGTGTAAGGGTTAATTATATGTTAAAACTGTATTATAATTGCTTTTTTAGTGCTGTGTAGAAATTTGATTCAATAAACTGTTGCTTTCTTTTGGAAACCCCACTGTGCACTATAAAACTATTCCTGAGCAATGTATTAAACAGCAAGCTTGAGCAAAGGAATATACACTCCTTTGTAGCACTGCAGTTGTCTTCAGATTGTGTCATGCTGAACAGCTTCAAGTGTGGTCATCTGAGACCCAGCTGCCTTTCTAGGTTTCTAGCAAACAGATGCTGTGTGTATGTGGGCTGGAGGAGGGTGAGACAACAAGGTTTTGAATCACTTCTTGTGTGTTTCTGTACCCAATACTCTGTCAGGATCAGGAGCCTGGGGAAGTTGTTTTTGAGTGACAATTCCCCTCCCCCCCAATCCCTCATGTTTCTTGGGGTTGGAAAGGTGTGAAAATAGTCCCTAGTTAAGCTCCCATTTTGGCAAGGAACCTGGGAAGGTAAGCAACCCTACATCTCATCCCACTTTCCTTCAAGCAAATTGTGTTAGCAAAAAAAGAGCTGCAGTTATAGAGCATCCATGATTGATCCAGTAAATGTACTGAAGTCAGTGGGGCTACTCTCATATAAATCTGCATGATGCTTACAGTACCACCACCCCTGTATTCTACAGAAGAGAGGCAATGCAAGGAAGGCTGAGATGGAGGGAGTACTTTGTGGAGGGATTGTGGAGTTGTTAAAAAGGAGCCAAAGCTTCAGATACATGCTTATACGTGTGAGTGAATGACAAACAAACCAAAAAGGATGCCACAACAATCTGTACAATCAACCATAGGTGAGTGTACAGTGAAGCCGGATCAAGTTGGGATGTCTGATCAAAACTTCCCATTACAAAATAAAATGGTGTAATAAGAAGGTTCACCAGTACTGTGAGCCAGGCTGATCTCAGCCCTCCAAGCTTCCTCCTGGAGAGACCAGAAATTCTACTGACTTATTTAGTGTATTTACTCTCTACTTTTCTCCCTGAAGGGATTCCAAGTAGCTTGGTGGTGGAAAGAGCTGTCAAGTCACAGCTGACTTCTGGCAACTCTGTACTGGCAATGCCTCACCTGAGCAGACTTGTCTCACCTTCCAGCCCACATAGGGCTGTCAGGAGGGGGTTGAGTATAAACAGACACAATTAATTGGTAGTGTGTAGCCTCAGTGCCAGAATTCCTGAGTGCCATGGTTTGAATAGCAGCTCACACAAGCACAGTTTTAAAATGCTTAAATGTTTTATTAAAGATGGTGCAAAGCTCTAAGAGAGAAATTAGTGCACAGAAAATAAGAAAACAGAAAAGTTTCTAAATATACTTTATGTCTTGCACATTTAGTAGGCAGTTAGCAAACAGGCACAAGCAAATCTTGATAGCAGAAGATTTACTGGCAGCAGTCCAGGAAGAATCAGACCTTCTGTCAGACTGGTGTAGAGTCTGTCTGACTAAAGAAGAGACCCAACAACCAGGGGGAAAGTAGGTTTTTATAAGAAATTGCCCCTAGCAAGGTAACCCCAGGAACCAATAGGAAAGCTCCTAATGTTTTAGGCAGTGCCAGCCCTAGGGCACATGGTGCACCAAGCAGGCTCCCTGCCTGGTGCTCTCCCTGCCCCCCTCTGCCATGCCAAGGTCCATCGCATGCATTCCACCCCCTGAAACTCATTGCAACAAGGCTTGGCCCTACTGGCTTCAAGGCAGCCATGCGTTTTTTGAAGCCAGTGTGGGAGGAGGCTTCTCTCCCTTCCTTTCCAGAACCGGAAGTGTGGGGGAGCAAAGCCTCCTCCAGCGCTGGCTTCAAAAAACATGTGGCTGCCTTGAAACTGGTAGGGCCCAGCCTCATCATGACAAGCTTGAGGAGGGGGTTCATGGCAGAAGGGAGGGGACTGCAGCAGGGGGAAGAGGCAAACTAGGTGGTTGTCTTGGGCACTGAGAAGGTGGGGCCCAATTCGGCACCCCCTCCGGGTGCCCTAGGCAACCACCTAGTTTGCCTAGCGGGCGAGCCAGCCCTGGTTTTAGGTAATCCACAACATTACCATGCTGTCTCCACATGCAATGCAGCCAGAGAAGCTTAGATTGAAATGATCTACTGAGAAAGTGAAGGGAGGGCTCCTGGGAATTAGAGCACTCATCGTCCCAGGCAGTGTTCCCTCTAAGCTGAGTTAGCATGAGCTAGCTCACAGATTTTTAGTCTCCAGCTTACACAAAGTAGCTTACAACATAATAAATACAATGAAAATACAATAGAAAATATAATTTAAATAAAATTTAATTTGAATAAAAGAAGCAGAAAGTAACCAATCATAACTTGGTCGAGTTTGAATCTTCATTCAAAGGGACAAGTCAAGAGCCACCATTACTGGTTGGGAGGGCAACCTTTGGTTGGGGCACTGTTTTGACAAAAAAGGTGCTGAAATAAATGGGGGGGGGGGGGGAGAAAACCAAAAGCTGAAATTGCACAACAGATAAAGGTTCATGGATAAACTAGGACATAAATGCCTGGCAACCATCTGAGTAAAAGATATTGAACGCCTCCTCAGACTTATTGTCATTCCAGCATGCCCACTGTATAATACTTCCTGTATAGCCATGAAATTAAAAGTCGTTTGCTCCTTGGGAGGACAGCTATGGCGAACCTCGGCACTATAATAAAAAGTAGAGACTTCACCCTGCCAACAAAAGTCCGTATAGTCAAAGCGATGGTATTCCCAGTAGTAATGTATGGCTGTGAGAGCTGGACCATAAGGAAGGCCGAACGCAGAAGAATAGATGCTTTTGAATGCTGAAGAAGAATCTTGAAAGTCCCTTGGACTGCAAGAAGATCAAATCAGTCAGTCCTAAGGGAAATCAACCCTGACTGTTCCCTGGAAGGTCAGATGCTGAAGCTGAAGCTCAAATATTTGGCCACCAAATGAGAAAGGAGCACTCCCTGGAGAAAATCCTGATGCTGGGAAAGACAGAAGGCAAAAAAAGAAGGGGGCGGCAAAAGATGAGATGGCTGAACAGCGTTACTGATGTAACAAACGCAAATTTGAGCAGACTTCGGAGGATGGTGGACGACAGGAGGGCCTGGTGTGACTTTGTTTATGAGATTGCAAAGGGGAGGAGTCAGTGGCAGCCGAGGCGCCCTTTCAGGATGCTGCTCAGGACAGACTGAGCACAGCCTGGCCCTGTGGCGTGGTTTTGCCCAGCAACCCAGTGATTGGGCGAGAGGAGTGGGGCTTTAGAGAGCCGGAACGCGGTGATAAAGCCGGTTCTGGCATTGAAATCCATGACGTGGGGAAGGGTCAGGAGGGAGGAGGAGGCATGGTGGGGAAGCACAGAGCTGCAAGGAGGGAGGCACGGGGGCACTTTCTTTTGGGGGGGGGGGCAGGCAGCAAATCTGCCTAGGGCACCATGGGGCATCGGGCTGCCCCTGGGTAGAGGAGGGAGGAGAAAGAAAAATTAGGTGAGACAAGAAAGAAATGAATGAGAAAAGAACAGACAAATTAGGCTGGAGAGAGAAAGGAATGAAAAAAGAGTGGAAAAGAGGGCACAAAATTAAATAAAAGAAAGGGAAAGTTTTTTTATCTTTCCACAAAACACTAACCACAGCTTTGTTTCAGTCTTTCAGAAATGTGATTTTAGCCCATAGTCAGAGTGCCTTTTAATATGCGCAGACATTCCTATGCCCCTAGCAGTTGCAGTCAGAACTGCATCAAAAGGAAAATCATTAGTAAGGCATTTGACTGGCTTCAGCATGATATTGGCTTCAGGGCTCTCCAGCTCACTTGGGCTCTCAAATTTTGTCCCCCCCCCCCCCACTCCCCTTTCAGTGGCTCACATTTATGCTAATTTGAGAAGAACTACAGAAATGAATTGCATTTTGGATAATGAATGACTACCTAACCTGAGACTAGCAGAGTCATGATTTGACAAGACACCCTCTTCCAAAATAACTTTGCAGTCAAGTAATTCACCGGAATTACAGTGCAGTCCTAAGAACACTTCATGGTTTTTCAGAGTAGACCTGCTTAGAATGATAGGATGCTAAGGTAATAAGCAGCATATTTTGAAAACAAAATTCTCAACACATTTTCAAGTGAAAAGAATCTCTATAAAAACATTTAAATGACTGCTCTCTTTTTGTATCACTGTTGCACTAGCAGATTGCAAAATAACCATAGGAAGACTCTAAGAATGAATACAGGCTAAGCCCAGAGGCTATAGGAGGCATATTTCTGGCCCTATCTGGATGTAGGCAGGCATTTGTACATCTCTGAAAGAACTTCTGGCTTCTGAATAAGTGGCAGTAAAAATGAAGTAATTAAAAGTCAAATTATCTTTAACATGCCGTAATCGAGCAGCATAAGGAGAACATATTGCATCTGACTCCCCTGCCCTCGAGAAATGTTTCATTTAGCTCAGCATTTCCTTTAGCTTTTAGTCTTGTGAATATTTCTGTAAGATGCTTGTGCCAAGACCTGGATTTCAGTTGCCTTGAAGTTTATCTTCAGAGTGATACTGAAAGTCATACAATATGGTCTTTGCAAGATGTCATTAAAAATAGGAAGAAATGTCTCCCTCATTCAGGGCTGGCCCTAGGGTGCATGGCACCCCAGGCAGACTTGCTGCCTGCCTTCCTCACCATTTCAATGACTGTGAAGAGGCAGTGGAGCGCTGCACTCCCTGGGCTCTTTAAAGGTCCCTCGCCGATCAGCTACTTGTTGGGTAAAATGGTGTCAGAGGCTTGTGGCTCCTATGCCGGCCCTCCAGTGCAATCACAATCAGTGTGGGGTTGAGGGGGCAGTGGGAAGTATGAGTGAGCTGCTGAAAGTGCTGCCTCCTCCCCACTTCCTTTCCTTATGATCTAGGAAGGAAGGAAGCAGGGGCAGTGACTGCTCTTTCAGTGGCTTGCTCATCCTTTTTGCTGCTGCTGCTCCCTCAACCCCACACTGATCGTGATCACACCATAGGGCCGGCATAGGAGCCACAAGCCTCCACCGCTGTTTTACCTGTCTATCAGCTGATCAGCAGGGGGCTGGCATTTAAAGAGCCCAGGAAGCATGGTACTCCACCTCCCCTTCCCAGTCACTGAAATTGTGAGGAAGGGAGGAAGAAAGAGGCTGGGGAGGCAAATGGGAGGGAGGGGCCAAATTCAGTGTCCTCGCCCTGCCAGCATCCTAAGCAAATGCTTAATTTGCCTAGTGGGTGGGCCGGCCCAGCCCTATTTATTTGTAATTTATTATTTGATAGATAAGTTATTCAGTGTTG
The DNA here is from genome assembly GCF_032191835.1 of Heteronotia binoei. Classification (NCBI taxonomy): domain Eukaryota; kingdom Metazoa; phylum Chordata; class Lepidosauria; order Squamata; family Gekkonidae; genus Heteronotia; species Heteronotia binoei. The sequence continues at coordinate 119,200,150 of NC_083227.1, read as the reverse complement.
GTCTTCTTGACAATCAGTGGTTCATGTCTAAAAGCAGAACATGAAATTCACAGCCTCCCATAAGCTATTAGCACTGGTCCTCAGAGAATTACACTGATATTCTATTTAGTTTCCGCTACCTTCCTCCCCCACAACAAACACCCTGTGAGGTAGGTGGGGCTGAGAGAGCTTTCACAGGGGCTGCCCTTTCAAGGACAAACTCTGCGAGGAGTATGGCTGACCCAAGGACATTCTAGAAGCTGCAAGTGGAGGAGTGAGGAATCAAACCCAGTTCTCCCAGATAAGAGTCTATGTACTTAGCCACTACACCAAACTGGACCTGAACAAGACTGGCTGTGGTGGCTACCATGCAACAGGCCCAGTGCAGTATCAGCAGTAGCTACTGCACAACTGGGGCCAGCATGGCACCAGTGGCTCCCACACAAGTGGGCCCCTCAGTACCTGAGACCACACAACTGGATCTGGCCTAGTTGCAGATGCTGCTGTCTGTGCCAACAGCACACAATTGATTAGTGTTGCCTTGTACCACTTTGCCATGAAGTATCAACAGGTGAATTTACTATAATTAAGTCACAAATCTGATAAACCAATTTTGGGATTAGTTCATTAGTGTAGAAAACTTGGTTTTACCTGTGAATGTAAACTTGCAGCAGTAGCAGCCGAAGACTGCTTTTGTTGTTGTTGTTCAGTCGCACAGTCAAGGCTGACCCTTTGTGACCTCATGGACCAAATCACACCAGGCCCTCCTGCCTTCCACCATCCTCTGAAGTCTGCTCAAATTTGTTTTAGTTACATCAGTAATACTGTCCAGCCATCTCATCTTTTGCCTTCTATCTTTCCCATCATCAGGATCTTCTTCAGAGAGTGCTCCCTTCTCATTTGGTGGCCAAAGTACTTGAGCTAGACTGCTGTTCTCTCCTAAAATTGGAATGAATTGCAATCCTCTTTCCATTTAATGAAATTGGACTTACTTCTTTGAAAACAAGTTTAGGACTGTACTCTCAGTCTCAAAATCTGGAATAACAGCTCCATACTGGAACAGCAGGTCCTGGGATTATAATGAGTGTTTTTCCAAGAGTGTTTTGTTCTCCCAGACCATCCCTAAACTCATCTACTTACATGCAAGTTCCCTTTTATTGCTTAGTCTCAGGAAGAAGGATTGGATCCTCATTCCATTTGCAGAGTTCACGTTTAGACTCACTCCCATTCTTTTTTCTTGGGAATTGTTTTCAAGAAAGCATACATAGAATTGTAGTCTGCAGCTTTTATTGTCAAAGTTTATTAGTGTTATGTGTAGAAATGTACAAAATTGAGAGAGAAGGTTAACTGTGTGGTATGACCTAGTATTTGGTTGGTTGGTGTCCTTGTTCCCTTTTTCCAACCAAAGAAGATGAGGTAGTGGCTGGCAGATGGGTGGGATGGTTCCAGAGTTTTGTGTGTGTGTGTTGCCTTCCAGTAAATATTTAAACAGGACTACTCAGATGAGACTGAGCAGACTTCGGAGGATGGTAGAAGACAGGAGGGCCTGGCGTGACTTTGTCCATGGGGTCGCAAAGAGTTGAATTCGACTGTTCAACTGAACAACAAAACTCAAATGAAGGACCCAGCCTCATTCTGTTTGAAGAGATCATTTAAACCCATCACCTTGCTCTCCAAAATGCAGACTTGTTTTTATGGGTAACTGCTATGCTGAGCTGCTTTGCAAAACAGCTAAATTGTAAGCAATACAACCATGTTGGCAGGCTGTACTCAGAATTCATTAATGAGAATAACAAAAGGTGGAATCTACTTTAAAACTAATTCATCCAAGAGAGATTGAAACATGTTTCCAAGGAGATTAATTATATCCATGCAGTAATGACATCAAATGAAAGAGACGATGACATATGCCTGAAAGCTGAGCATCTGGAGGCACTGTTGTACAGCCACCACCCTAAGAACTTCAGGGAAAATCTCTCTGATCAGTTGACCAAATCAGTTGGTAAATTGTGACATATTCTCATTTTGTGATTAAAAAGCTAGTGATGGGCACAAACTAGATTTTTTCAGTTCAGTTGGGTTTGTGGTTGAGTCATGAACTCCAAATGAGAATATGTCATGAACCAAATTGAATGGACAAGCTGGACCCAAATCAAAATGTTTGTATAGGTTTATGGGTCACTTAAAGTTTAAAGAAAGAGCCCCGTGGTACAGAGTGTTAAAGCAGCAGTATTGCAGTCCTAAGCCCTGCTCACGACCTGAGTACGATCCCCGGTGGAAGCTGGGTTTTCAGGTAGCCAGCTCGAGGTTGACTCAGTCTTCCATCCTTCTGAGGTTGGTAAAATGAGTACCCAGCTTGCTGCGGGGGGAAGTGTAGATAACTGGGGAGGACAATGGCAAACCACCTTGTAAAAAGTCTGCTGTGAAAACGTTGTGAAAGCAATGTCACCCCAGAGTCGGAAATGACTGGTACTGGCACAGGGGACCTTTCCTTTCCTTAAAGTTTAAAACCCTGATTTCTGCTCCCCATGAAAATGGGAGGATCAGAAAGCAGGGGTTTAAATTGTTTGGAGCCATTTAAACCCTCTGATTCTGCTCCCTGCTGCTTTGAAGTGGAGGAGAGTAAAAGCAGAAGGTTAAATGTGGGGCAAAGTGCCTCCCAAATGTTAGGCCCAAGTCCTCCTCCTCCATCTTTTAATGGACTATGTTTACTCTGGCCTAGTGTCAGAGATACAGGACTCTTATTGTTATGAACGTATATTGTGCAAACTGCTTCTATGGACATTAATAACAAATATCCACTTGTGTTGTTCAGTCACACAGTTGAGTCCAACTCTTTGCGACCCCATGGACAAAGTCATGCCAGGCCCTCCTGTCTTCCATCCTCCGAAGTTTGCTCAAATTCGTGTTTGTTACATTAGTAATGCTGTCCAGCCATCTCATCTTTTGCCATCCCCTTCTTCTTTTGCCTTCTGTCTTTCCTAGCATCAGGATCTTCTTCAGTAAGTGCTCCCTTCTCATTTGGTGGCCAAAGTATTTGAGCTTCAACATCAGACTTTCCAGGGAACGGTCTGGGTTGATTTCCCTTACGACTGACTGATTTGATCTTCTTGCAGTCCAAGGGACTCTCAAGATTCTTCTCCAGCACCACTGCTCAAAAGCATCTATTCTTCTGTACTTGGCTTTCCTTATAATTCAGCTCTCACAGCCATAACTACTGGGAATACCATTGCTTTGACCATTCAGACTTTTGTTGGCAGGCTGATGTCTCTACTTTTTCTTATACTGCCAAGGTTCGCCATAGCTGCCCTCCCAAGGAGCAAACGTCTTTTAATTTCATGGCTACAGTCACCATCTGCAGTGATCTTGGATCCCAGAAATGTGAAGTCTGTCATTACTTCCATATCTTCCCCTTCTATTTGCCAAGGTGTGATGGGGCCAGATGCCATGATCTTAGGTTTTTTGATGTTGAGTTTCAAGCCTACTTTTGTGCTCTTCTCTTTCATCCACAACAAGAGGTTCTTTAGGTCCTCCTCACTTTCTGCCATTAGAGTGGTGTCATCTGCATATCTGAGGTTGTTTATGTTTTTCCCATCAATCTTAATTCTGGCTTGTGCTTCATCCAGGCCAGCATTCCACATGATGTACTCTGCGTATAACTTAAATAAGCAGGGTGACAATATGCATCCTTGTCAAACTCCTTTTCCTATTCTAAACCAATCCGTTGTTCCATATCCCATTCTGACAATTGCTTCTTGACCCTTATACAGGTTTCTCAAGAGACATGTGAAGTGGTCTGGTCCTCCCATCTCTTTAAGGATTTGCCACAGTTTGTTGTGATCCACACAAACAAAGGCTTTAGCATAGTCAATGAAGCAGAAATAGACGTTTTTCTGATACTCCCGTGCTTTCTCCATAATCCATCGAATGTTGGCAATTTGATCTCTAGTTCCTCTACCTCTCCAAAACCCAGCTTGAACTTCTGGTAGTTCCCGATCAACATATTGCTGAAGCCTAGCTTGTAGGATCTTTAACATGACCTTGCTGGCATATGAAATGAGTGCAATGGTGCGATACTTTGAACATTCCTTGGCATTACCCTTCTTTGGGATTGGAATATAAACTGATCTTTTCCAATCCCATGGCCACTGTTGCATTTTCCAGATTTGTTGACACAATATGTGCATCACTTTAACAGCATCATCTTTTAGGACTTTGAATAGCTCAGCTGGGATACCATCATCTCTGCCCACTTTGTTGTTAGTAATGCTTCTAAGGCCCATTTGACTTCACACTCCTGAATGTCTGGCTCAAGGTCAGCAGTTTCACTGTCATGGTTGTCAAGGTCATTGAGATCCTTCTTGTATAATTCTTCTGTGTATTCTTGCCACCTCTTCCTGATCTCTTCTGCTTCTGTTAGGTCCCTACCATTTTTATCCTTTATCATGGCCATCTTTGCACAAAATGTTCCCGTGATTTTTCCAATTTTCTTGAAGAGATCTCTTGTCCTTCCCATTTTATTATTTTCCTCTATTGCCTCCTTATCTCTCCTTGCTATTCTCTGGAAATCTGCATTCAGTTGGGTGAATCTTTCCTTTTCACCTTTGCCTTTCTCTTTCCTTCTTTCCTCAGCTATTTATAAAGCCTCATCAGACAGCCACTTTGCTTTCTTGCATTTCTTTTTCTTTGGTATGGTGCTGGTTGCTGCCTTCTGTACAGTCATGAACCTCCATCTATAGTTCTTCAGGCACTCTATCAACTCTAGTACCTTAAATCTATTCTTCACCTTCAATGTATATTCTTTAGGGATGTGATCAAGGTCAAACTTGAATGGCAGAATGGCCTCCCCAGTTTTCTTCAGTTTAAACCTGAATTTTGCAGTGAGTAGCTCATGATCTGAGCTGCAGTCAGCTCCAGGTCTTGTTTTTGCTGACTGTAAGGAGCTTCTCCATCTTTGACCGCAGAGTATATTATTAATCTGATTTCTGTGTTGCCCATCAGTTGATGTCCATTTGAAGAGTCACCTTTTAGGTTGTTGGAAGAGGGTGTCCGCTATGACCAGCTTGTTCACATGACAAAACTCTACCAGCCTTTGCCCGGCTTCATTTTGTTCTCCAAGGCCAAATGTCTTGTTTGACTACATCCAGCTTACCTTGATTCATAGATCTTACATTCTATGTTCCAATGCAGTATTGTTCTTTGCAGCATCGGACTGGAGTGGGTTGCCATTTCCTTCTGTAGTGGATCGCATATTGTCTGGGTTCTCAGCTGTGGCCTGTCCATCTTGGGTGGCCCTACATGGCATAACCCACAGCCTCACTGAACTGCGCAAGCCCTCTCGCCACGTCAAGGCAGCAGTCCATGAGAGGGAATACCCACTTACCAACTCTCTATAGGCAGTGAATCCTGTGTGATCTTAAGCATTTGGCAACTGTGCCAGCTTCAATATGGATATTCTACTCTGTGGGGCCAAGCAACAAGCACCCCAGCTTGGCTAAGAGGCCTTCTTGCTTATTCCTGCCTGTGCTGTAACCACATTCAAGCTTCCCCAAGAAGCTGACCGGCCATGCAGAATGGCACCACACTCTTGTCCAAGGAAGACAGCCTTAATAGCACCCTTCACCAAAAACCATGAAGGGATCCTGACTCCATCTTGGTCCTGCACAAGCAGCCATGAGGACAACATGTCTGCATTGGCACACTCCAGGTGTGCCAATGCAGATGAAAATGTGAAGAGCCAGCAGTTGGACAATAGAGCTTGCTGTGATGCCCGCACATTTATTTATTTAATCAACTTCATATCCTGCCCTCCCCTGATGGGCTCAGGGTGGCTAACAACAAATAAAAGCAACATAAAATATTAAAACAAATATACAATAAAATCATTTTCATTATATAGTCATTAAAAAGTCCAAGATGCATGTTGATGTTCTAATTATTCTGATGTTTCTTGTTTCAGTTATATTTGTTGTGAGATTGTCAGTGCTGTGGGATAACAGCTACCTCTCCTTAATTGTTCAAAACAAGTTTGAACAGTTCGGTCTTACAGGCCCTGCGGAACTGTGTCAGGTCCTGCAGGGCCCTGATGTTTTCGGGAGGGGGATATTCCACAGAGTGGGGGCTATTATCGAGAACTATCTGGCTCCGGTGGCCGTCAATCAATCTTCTTTTGGTTCGGGGATCTTAAGAAGATTTTGGGATCCTGAACGTAGTGCTCTCTGGGGTACATATGGGGAGAGGCGGTCCCAAAGGTAGACAGGTCCCAGGCCATATAGAGCTATAGAGCTTTAAAGGTTATGACCAGCACCTTGAAGTGAATTCGGAATGCCACAGGCAACCAGTGTAACGTTTCCAGCACAGGTTGAATGTGCTCCCATTCAGGTAGCTCCATAAGCAACCTGGCTGTTGCATTTTGCACCAGTTGCAGCCTCTGAATTTGAGTCAAGGGCAGCCCCATGTAGACCTGCCACCAGCCTACATAACCAAAAGACTATTCCTGCCAGCCATTGAGAAGATCGCCGGCCACATAGAAAGGCCCAAGGAAGTAACTGTTACTAAGGACTTAAGTCATCATGCAGAACAACTTCATTGTGTTTGCTCTGGTGTTACAGTAGATTAACAATGTGGCTCTAAATTGACCAATTCCTTTTCTTTGTTTAAGGTAGTTTTTCAGTAGTTGAGTCCATCAAGGCCCACTAATCCTATCAAGCTCCGGGAGCCTCTCCCTGTCAGCCCTTTTTTGGTAACATAGGAGCCATGTGTTCTGATGGCACCACAGTGTCACAGGTCACCTGACCTACTGGTCACACACCACATGACCTCATTAACTGAGAGCACAAATCAGGTAATATAAGGCCAGCACATGGTAAGTTCAGTGTGTCTTGTTTTACCCTACCACAGACTTGCACCCTCAACTCTGTTGAGCCACTCTCCACCTTCATGTCTTCTGCTTCAAGGATCCATGGACCAGATAGTATCATCCCCCCCCCCCCCCGGCAATGTTCCTAAATTTCCCTATATGTTTCATTTCTATTTTTCATAGTTCTTGTTTGTATGAATGTTTGATTGTTGATGTGTGATTGTATTTGTATTTATATATATATTTTTCTAAGTAAACATTTTTATTTAAAAACTTTTACTGTTTTCTATCTGGAACTGCACCTCCGTAAATAGGTAAAAGATCTCTCCTAAACTCTGCCAGGGTCTTCTGCTAATTCCCCCATCTAAAGAGGAGATTCAAAGCAAGTATGCTAACACAAGGACACTTCACCCCTTTATTTCTGCTGGCACATCTTTCTCCAATGGGGCACTTCACTCCCTCCTGTCTGCTGACTGTGGCCAGCAGAAAGAAGAGGGTGAAATACCCCTGGGAAGGCATTTCATCCCTTCCCTTCAGCTGGTCCAGCTGTCCTGGGCCTACTCGCACAACCTATTAAAAGGAGCTACCCCAGGAACCCCAAGGCAGCTGAGCTGGCAGGGAGAGACTTCCTGTCATGGGCCAGTAGAGCTTGGTGGCAGCGAGCACTCCTCGGAAGAAGTAGGTCAGCCAGAGCTCAGGAACAACAGAGACTCATCAGAAGAAGAGGAGCTTTGTATGGCCAGCTCTGTGCTGGCAGAAGAAGAAGAGTTGCAAGCTCATTAAAGCTCACAATTAGCAGGTGAGCTTGAGTTAAGCATTTGCAGTCCACCAGGCTCACCTCTACCCTTTGAGCGCTGAAGGCACTGGCTAAGTAAGGAGCTACAGGAAAGATGACAGAATGCTTGGCTCCTGGCCCATTGCCAGCTGCTTGCTGATAAGGTCTTGGACTAGTTGTAGAGTTATACTTCAGTAGCTGGCTGCTAAAAAGGCTCTTTAGTGGGTGCCTATAAAACCAGCTTAAGATGTCTGGTTGTTGCGGAAGTGATAAGGCACTCTGCTAGACTCAATGACAACAGCTCCTGGACTTGTCTCACCTGTATGACCTTGTACTGACTTTGACTTTCAACTTTGGCTTTGTGAGCCTCCCATCTGAATATGATTCTTGAACCTCCTGACTGCTTTCTCTGGACAATTCCTCTGACAATGACTCTCTGGTTTGGCTCTTGGGACTGGACTCAGTTGCACAGTTCTGAGCATAACTAGTTTGTCAGCCTGACCTGCTGTATGACACTTCTCCATGCCGATTCACCTGCTTTAGGCTGCCTGTCACAATCACTTTAAATAGGCTGTGCAAACAAGCACAAGACAGCTGAGCGGGCATAGAGAAATCCCTCTCCAGCAGTTTGGCTGGTACAAAAAAGTATCTCCCCAACAGCTCAGCTGTCACTCTTGGGATCGTTCATGCAGCCTGTTGAAAAGGCTGTGCCAGGCAGCTTGGGGGGGGGGGGGGATGAAATGCCTCTGGAAGGCATTCCCTTCCACCTTTCTCAACATGGCCAGGAGAAAGCGGAGAAGGGAATCTCCCAGGAAGGGTCTCCCTTTATCCTGGCTGCGGTGAGCCTCATCCAGGAGAAAGTAGGGAGGTGTTAGCCAAATTGCCCTCAAAAGAGTTTTGGGAATTAGTTTGGTGAGCAACTAGGCTCTAGCGAGATCAGGATCTATGTATACAGAAGATGTCACCTTTGGAAGTCACCCAATGACGAGGCGATGTTGACTTAAACAAGTGATATTTATTATAAAAATAAGGCACACATACAAGGAGGTAAATTCATTCAATACACACATACAGATCTAGAAAATTAGAGATGAAACATATAGAGACATTTAGGAATATTGCAGAGGGGAGGGGAAAATACAACCTGTTCCCATGGATCCTTGAAGCAGAAGACATGATGGTGGTGAATGGCCCAAACAGAGTTTGGGGGTGCAAGTCTGTGGTAGGGTAAGACAAGATAAGACACACTGGACTGCCATGTGCTTGGCCTTATATTACCTGATTTGTGCCCTCAAGAAATAAGGTCATGGGGTCTGTGACCTACAGGCCATGTGACCTGTGACACTGTGGTGACATCAGAACATGTGACTGCTATGTCACCAAAAAGGGCCGGACATTGGGAGGGGAGGGGGAGGCTCCCAGGAGTTTAATAGGATTAGTGGGACTGGAGGGGTTTAAACAAAGAAAAACTACCTTAAACAAAGAAAAGAAGTTGGTCAATTTAGAGTCACATTGCTAATCTACTGTAACACCATAGCTATCACAATGGAGGTTGTTCTGCGTGTTGGCTTAAGTCCATGGCAACAGTTACTTCCTTGGGCTTCTCTTTTGTCTCCTGCGGTCCTCAACAGCTAATAGGAAAAGTCTTTTTTGTGATGTGTGGGCATGGCAGGAACTGGTTTTTGTCATGTGTGGGCATTGCAGCAAACCCTTTTGTCCAGCTGTGAGCTACTTATATTTGCATCTGCATTGCCCCACCCTGTGTATGTGCTGCTGTAGCTTCATGTCTATACAGAAACAAGATGGATTCCGGATTCCTTCCAGCATGGCTCCTGGTCAAGGGCTGCTTAGATGCTGCCTTCTTTTGGACAGGAGTGCAGTGCCATTCTGCATACCTTGGCAGTTTCTTGAGGGAAGCCTGATATAGTCCTTCTATGCAGGAGGAATGCACAGTTACAGCACTGGCAGGAACAAGCAGGGAGGCCTCTTAGCCAAGCTAAGGTGCTTGCTGCTTGGCCCCACAGAGTAAAATGTCCATATTGAAGCTAGCACAGTTGCCAAATGCTTAAGATCACACAGGATTCACTGCCTATGGACAGTAGGCGAGTGGGCAATTGTCATTAATGTCCATATTGCTGCTTATGTCTATAGAAGCAGTTTTCCTGTGTTCACACAATATAAGTCCATAACAATAAGAGTCTTGCATTTTTGACACTAGGCCAGAGTTAACTCAGTCCATTTAAAAGATGGAGGAGGGGGGCTTGGGCCTAACAGGGGGTCTCCTTGGAAGGGACTCCCTTACACCTTTCTCCTGGCCACAGTTAGCCTCAGCTAGGACAAACTGTGAAGAATCTCCTCAGAAGGTACTCCCACCTTTCTCCTGGCCACAGTGAGCCTTGGGCTTCCTCAGCCTACTGAAAGGGGCTCTTTCATCCAGCCCATTAAAAGGGCTTCCTCACACAGCCCATTTAAAGGAACTGTGCAAGGTAGCCCAAGACAACTGAGCTGGTAGAGAGAGACCTTCGTACAGCCCCAAAGAGCTGAACTGAACAGCCTGAAGTTTGGTAAATATTTGGGGAGCCTGTTATTTGCCGAACTTCACTTCCCAAGCCCTGAACCAGCCCAAGTTTGGCCCAAAGTTTTGGCCTCCTTATACAAAGCTGTCTGAACCCACAGGAGTGTGAATATCCCTAGCCTTGTCCACTGGTGCCTGGTGGAAAAAAGATCGCAGTTAGCTATGTCGTGATGCCACATGCAAGAAAATCTGAAAGTGACATAATGCCTCTCTAGGGATAAACAATTTCCCCCCCATGATTTTTCCCTTAAAATTTCCCACAGTTCCTACTGAGATGCAACAGCACGTCTTTGAAATGACATCATGCCACTGCCGATAGCTGCTCCTCTGTGCCCCACCCCACACAGTCACTCACTGGGCCCGACTTTTACTGGGAAGTGAATGTTAGAAGGATAGAAAGAGATAAAGTTGAAGACATAGGAGCAGATAAAGGTAGGTTGGCTGATGGATGAAAATAAGAGAAGGAAGGGGGGAAAGGTATGAGGGCTAACAGGAAAGGGAAAGAGAAAATAGGGGGGGGGGAAGAGTGCAGAACAAAATGAGATGCCTGCTGCAAGTCCTTGCGAGTTCCTCACTTTTTGTTTCTGATTTTCAAGCTTCCCTATGATCTTTTTTATTAGAGCCTCCTGTGCCATATATCATTTATTTTTCTATTGACAGCATTGATCATTACACTTCATGAAAGTGTTTTTATTCTCTTAAAAGCAGAGAACCTTCTGGTGTTGTCATTGGAGTAATGATGAGAATTGTCAGGACTTTTATAGTCTCTTTAAATATATCTTGCAGGTTTTTTAAGAAAACATTTCAGTAGTCTTACTGAACTTTGGCTCTTTCCGTTTCAGACTTTTTTTTATACAGAAGGCCCTGTAATTCCTTGTCCACTATAAAATAAGATGAAACCATACAACTGAACTGGAAAAGATCTGTGTTCAGCAAAATAATCACTTGGAAAATGCAAATATCACTGCAGTGTACAATGCAATTTTGTGCCCATCATATACCAAAGAAAAAGTGTGGCAGTTAAGGGTACTTATCTTGCTAACAATCTTGTTTCTTTGTACAGCAATAGCTGCTTTGTATTTTACCCAATATGCAGATGTTGAATTGTTAATTTTGTCCAGTCCTGTTATCATGATTTCCAGGCAGATGCTAACGGAGAAAGAATCAGGATCACTCCTGTCACCCATATTCCCAGTTACTATACTTTAAAGTTATGTTTGCACAGAGATTAGCTTCATGTACAGCTGACATAGCACAGCTGACTTATGCATGAAATACTCCCCCCCCAAACCCCCCCCCCCGACAGTACAGAATTTATGGAGATTAGGGCACGTTCCCAGTCCTCCTTCCATATATTCATATATACTATTTCCAAACAGCTGAGGATATACATTGTATGGTTCTATCATGCAATGAATATTTTATATATCTCCAGTAATAATATGTACTAAAACATCACCAGTAATAAAAATATATTGAATGACTGAAAAAGCAGTCATAATTATCTCACCACTAATTAATTTTTCAGACTACCTGAAGAACTGGAGCAACTTGAAAGGATGCAAAAGAGTCACTAATCATAATTTCCATGTAAAAACTATATTCAGTGCAAGTCATGCAGTAAAATCGCAGATGATATAGTCTTGAAATATAAATACTTGACTTCCGGTTTCGGCACCGTGTCTTTAGGAGCAGCTCAAACTGGCACGTCCAGAGCCGCTTCTAAATCGGACTGTTTGAGGGGTCCCCCACAAAGGGTACTCGACTCTGGGACCCAGGAAGGGTCCTAGAAGGCAGGGAGCTCGAGTGGTTGAATGGGGGTAACAGAGGAGGCAGCTGCCCCCTGATCCCGCTTGCTCCAAGCCTCGCTGTTCCAATCGCCATTTTTAAATGGTTTGAGGGTCGACTGCCAGCTTTTTCCTTCCCCTTTTTCTGATCTAAGCGACTCTGCAATAGCAAGACAAGCTGCATCTCTACTATTATGTCTGTAAGTGTTCTTTCTTTTTATTGCTGACTTTTAAGGCATTGCTTTTTACAAGCAGGGAAATGGAGAACTGGGGCTGAAGCAGAATTCATGTGGAGGCAAAAGACTGAGAAGGTGGGGGGAACTCTCTCTCCTTCTCCTTCAAGGCTTCTAAAAGTTTCTGCCTATCTTGGTGAAACCTATAATACCTGAGTGAGGAGAATCACACCAATCTTTAAACATAGAAGAGACTTGATGGCTGAATTTAATTGATTTGTTTTAAACTCCCTTCTGGGGAAAAAGTTTTGACTTTGGGAAAGTTGTTTGTAAGCATATATGCATGTGAAGGACAGCTGACTTAAAGAGCAATTTGAAGCTTAAACTGAAATGCTCTGAATGAATTTATATGAGCTCCAACTTGACTTTTAAATTCTAGTGGGCATTATTTATTGACCCATAAAACTTAACAGGATTCTTGGTAGAAAGAAGAATATTTGTGCCAATTTTTAAATTGGATGATAATTTCTTGACGTTGGATGTTATGGATATAACCTTTTAATTTTGCTCTTACGTTTTATTTTCCTTTCTACTCATGGTTTGAATTTTTTTATATATATCGTTTGAATATTTTTTACTTGGGATTTATTTTTTTACTCTTCCTTTCTTTGCTTATCAAATTTGGACTTTTCCTTATTTTTATATTTTTTTGCTTTTTTCTTTGGGAGTGGCTGGTTTTATTTTCCTCCTGCATTATTTGTTTAATTTTTATTTTATTTTTTTATCATTCTTGGATTATAAATAGGGCATTCAGCCCTGGATTTTAAATTTGTACTTTGAAGCAGCTGGAAGATCCTGTAGTGACTTGGATTTCAATTGAACTATCATTGGTAGAGGACTTGTTATAGTGAATTGTTTTTGTTGTAGTGAATTGAATTGTTTTGGCTATGTAGTATTAAGCATGTTTTGCTAAAAAAGTCTTTGCTTATTATTAGTCTTACTTTTGTTTTGGGTATGACAAATTGTTGATAGCAGCTAGAAGGCTGTTTTCCTTTTAAAACCATTCCCACGAGAATGGATTTGGTGGGAAAAATTCTGGAAACAGCAGAGCTGGACTTCTTGTCCCAGTTGTTGGCTGGGAAATCTAAGGAAGAAGCAAGAAAATTTATACCTGGCTAGACACTCAAGACTCTTCTCTGGTGTGAACTTATATCTCCTTTTTTCTGTATTTTGTATCACAAGATTGCCTTTATTGGAATTGTCAAAACCAATAGATATCTTAACAAAAATATTCATAACATAAAATATCAAAATGTTGATGATGCATAGTTCAGAGACAATAATGTGTGACAATTCATGTATTTTAAGAAAGTATTGCAGATGTAGACTTATAATCTTTGAAAGTATTTTTATGCAGAATAAGATTAATATGTACTTTTGTTTTCTACCCTCCCTACTCCCTACCCCTACTTTCTTGAAACCAATAAAACTTTTAAAAAACCCAAAATATAAATGCTTGATGGAGTGTATTTATTTATCTATGTTGCCATTCACTTCTGAATTCTCCATTCAGAACACTTGGCTGATATAAGCACATGTTTCTCCTTGCTTTAGATTCACCTGAAATGGAAGTACAATTTCCCGCCCCCAACACTTGGGGGGACCTATTTCAGGTAACAAAATAAACTTATTCACTTCATCATAAAATCTGTTCTCAGGAACAAAAAGTATTCAGGATTCCTTTTCTTAATGCAGTTATTATTTTCTTGTTGTGTTGTAGCCCACTAAGAATCAAGTAATGAACAACTGGAGAATAACAAGTGAATTGATTAATTTCATTTTATAGGGACAGATATTGTATGTCTGATGCTGAATATAGGGGATATAAAAGAGAGGCATTCACAGATGCCGTCTCTGATTGCCATCTGAAGGCACAGGTAGGTCTTCTGAGGCAGATCTTGTTGGCAGGATGAACAATATGTGAGGATATGTTCCTCTGTGGGAATGGGAATGCATAACTGAACAGAGGAACATATCCTCACATATTGTTCATCCTGCCAACAAGATCTGCCTCAGAAGACCTACCTGTGACTTCAGATGGCAATCAGAGACGGCACATACCAAAAGGTAGGGTTAGGAGCTGTCTGCCCCAGTCACAATTTAAGGAAAGCCTTTGAAGGGGCCCCTCAAAGTCAGCAAACAAATGCCTCCAAACAAATGTTTTCCCTTTCATTTTTAAATGCAGTCCTGGCATCAGCCACTGGGGGCAGGGAAGTCTGAACATAGCAAAAAGTTCTAGGATTGGCTAAGCTTCCCTTTTCCGCAAGACTAAAGCAAACTTCCTTAGCAGATCATTCAGACAGATGCTATAGTAACCACCAGCTTGCAGGTCATTTTCTCCAATAGTCTCTAGGTTTTCTCTCTCCTTGTCTTTGCACCCAGCTCAGCTAGATATTACAAAGCAGTAGTCTAGGGTGTTGCAGCAAGATAAAACAACCTTTCCCTCTCGTATTTTTCTCTCCCTCTTTCTCATACATTTCTCATTAATTTCGGTCTCCCTTCACCTGATTTTTTTATGCCCCCCTTAATTCTCACTTCTTGGTCTCAAGACCTTCGTATCCGTATCCTACCTGATGACAGCATGTATTTAAGAGCAAACCTTTGTTATTGTGCTGTGTACATTGCACTGGTTCTTCTGGGGTGCAAAATTCCCCTTCAATTTGTACTGCAGAGGTTCTCTGGTTTGACTTTAGTCCTTTGAAAACAACGGAGGATGGAGGCACCTTTTTTGGAGGTACTGTGTTTCTTAACATCCAGTCTAGTGAATCTTGCACTCACTATTTTGTGATGCTTGGCAAGTATTAGTAAAAGTTAGTACAAAGACAGACTCTCAAAAACGCCTTGTAAATGTTTGGGATGGTTATTTCTTGGACTTCATAATGGAGAACAGAAGCCCTCCCAAGTGCCTGTTCAGAATTTGAGTGGTGTGATGGATTTTTTTGTTTTTTGTCATTGAGTCACAGCAGACTTATAGTGATCCTGTAGGGTTTTCAAGGCAAGAGACATTCAGAGGTGGTTTGCCTCCATGCTGGCCTGTTTGCTTCTGAGATAGGATGAGATCAGGCTATCCTGAGACTATCGAGGTGAAGGTTAGGCTGAGAGTTATGTGACTGGCTGAAGGTCACCCAGCAAGCTTCCATAGCAGGAGTGGAGATTTGAAACTGGATCTTAGTCCAACACTTTAAGCGCTATATCGTATTGGCTGTCATGATGGAATAGCATGTTGGAATTTGACTTTAATTAAAAAAAACTGGCATGATTATCTGAAGTTAAATAGGGGCCCTGGCCTGGATAACTTCAGCCTAGCCTGATCTTGTCACATTTCAGAAGCTAAGCAGGGTCGACATAAATGCAGGCAATGGCAAACCTCCTCTGAATATCTCTTGTGTTGAAAACCCTACAGCAGGGTGTCGAACTCATTTGTTATGAGGGGCAGATTTGACATAAATGAGACCTTGTTGGGCTGAGCCAATGGAAAACATAGAGGTGCTCTGTAACTCCTGTGTGATTGAGCACGCCTTGCAAAGCAAGCTGTTATGCATAACAAAGCAAGAAATAAGGAGAAGGGACAGTCAGTTGCTCGGGGACCTGATAGGAGCCCTCTGGGAGCTTGATTTGGTCCCCGAGCCACATGTTTGACAGTCCTGCCCTACAGAGTCACTATAAGCCAGCTTCTGAGTATAGCAGGTTGGCACCCCAGGAGAGGGCCTTCTTAATCATGGCATCAATGCTGTGTAACTCTCTCCCCAGAGATATTCATCTGCCCCCCCCCCTTTTGCCATCACCTACCAGTAGATAAAGACTCTTTTGTTTTGTTTGTCATTCCCTCAGTGATCCTTCCTTCCTGACCAATGATTTAATTGCTGTTTTTTTAATGTCTTCTGTACATATTTTAAGTCTGTTTTTCATTTGTTTTAATGTGCATTTGCAGGATTGATTTTAATGTTTTTTTAAAATGGGATTTCATCATGTAGCTGCCTTGGTGGCTCTTGTGAGGACAGAAAGGGACGGTGGCTCAGGGGAGGGATGGTGGCTCAGTGGTAGAGCATCTGCTTGGGAAGCAGAAGGACCCAGGTTCAATCCCTGGCATCTCCAAAAAAGGGTTCAGGCAAATAGGTGTGAAAAACCTCAGCATGAGACCCTGGAGAGCCGCTGCCAGTCTGAGTAGACAATACTGACTTTGATGGACCGAGGGTCTGATTCAGTATAAGGCAGCTTCATATGTTTATATGTTCATTGGCAGAATATAAATTTTGTAAATAAAACAAGTTTCACACTTGGATGAAACCCTGACTACATTAAAAGCAATATTGCTTTTATTGTTTTTGCTTATGCTATTGTTGCTATTGTATTGGTATTTCAATAATAATGCTGCTCTTCAGTTTGTTTAAATTAGCTTATTTTTTTCTATGACTACTTTAATTGTATCAGTAGATACTCTGGACCTTGAAAACATAGGATAAAAGGCTTAAACAAATACATGAAATAAATAGCAAAATTCTGACTGAGTACGACTTATCCATCTTCATGTATATTTAGTGTGTAGATTTCAGCAAACTGGTTTTCACTGTCTTGTGTACCACTGACCAAGAAAAATATTTCACCTCTCATGACGGTGCTATAGTATTCTCTGATTGCATTAGCAATAAAATTGTAACCCTTGGAAGTATCAACTGTAGAAAACAATGTGGTTCAAGCAGAGTAAAACTTTTTTATAGAGTTCTGGCAATTTTCTCATTCTGGAAGCTGCATAAAACCTATCCAAGAGAGAGATACACAGTCCATGAAGCTGCCTCACAGATCTTAATAGCAATCGGTCTCAATGTGAAACATATAATTAATCTTCCAGCACAAACTATTTCCACTAAGGGATATTGCTAAGTAGCATTTCAACAGTGTTCTTAATTAGAAAATACAAGACACTCACAATTCAGTTCTACCATTCAGTTGCTGTATGACAGGCTTTTCCCCGCCATTTATAGTACTTCATAAATAATTTTAGAGAGCAGCTGTGATGAAGATGATGATAATAATTACTGTTATGCCACAACTTGTATTACATTCAGAGTTTGCTTCCGGAATAAAAATTAGTGGAAGAGCTCACATAACTGCTAAGCATAATCTACCAATGTTTTTAACAATACTTCAGAGGTAGAGAGTAAAACACTTACCCTATAATTAATCAGTTAAATAACCAAGCCTCACACCATTTTTGTAAGCTAATGCACTATGCGTATTTTGCTATTCACTGTTCTGATCCATCACTGACTTGCTGTCTGACATGTTGTTTTAAAAATATAGCATTACATACATAGTATTACAGAGCAGAACTCGATAAAGATGATGCTAAAAATAATTTCTGTAATTAGAGTCTGCTTCCAGAATAAAAAAAAATTACCCCAGGAGCTAGAGAGCAGTAACAGCTCTTATGAATAACCTATTAATGTTGTTAGTAATACGTCAAAGATAGATAGAGGGAGGAAAACGCTTATATGCTAATCAATTGTCAGTGCAATCCTGAACAGAGCTGGCAGTGCCATCAAGTTACAGCCGACTTATATCAACCCCATAAGGTTTTCAAGGCAAGAAACTTACAGAGATGGTTTACCATTGCTTGCCTCTGCATAAGAACCTTGGGACTTCCTTGGCAGACTCCCTCCCAAGTGTTAACCAGGGCCACCTCTGTTTAGTTTCTGAGTCCTGACATAATTGGGCTGGCCTGGGCCATCCAGGTCAGGGCAAACAGAGTTACACCCTTCTAAAATCATTGAAGTCAATGAGTTTTGAATGGTGTAATTCTGCTTCAGACTGTATGTTAGCATCTGTAGCTAACATATTGAAAGTGATTTTCTAAGGACTCTGAACACCACAAATTTAAGGGATCTCAGCTGGCACAGGCTGAAAGAGAACATTACCAGAATTCAAGATTACAGCCAGGTTTCATTTAGACACATGGTCATGAGGCAAGTATCATGCTGGGCAGATATGCTCAGAAGTGTTATGTCAAAGAGACTCATGTGGCTCTCAAACTGCTGAATATCAACAATTTAGACAGTAAGCATGATCTGAGATGATCTATTGACATAACTATGAGGCAGAACAAAGTTTGAGTATGGTGGCATCTTTAAGACCCAACAAAATTTTATTCTGGGTATAAGCTTTTGTGTGCCACTGGACTTAAAATCTGTTCTGCTGCTTCAGACCCACATGGCTACCCACCTGAATCTATCTTAGGGTTGCCAAATATCTCCACAGCTACAGCGAGGGACTCCTCTCTCATGTGTGACATGCCCTGCGTGATGACATCACCTGAAAGTGATGTTATCATGCAGGGCACATTATGCCAGGGATGCTCTAGGATTTGCAATAAAAACTCTATAGTACCATAGTTTTACCGTGAATCATAGAGTATCCCCAGCGTGACATGCCCAACATTTTGATGGCACTTCCAGGAGATGTCATTGTGCAAGGCACTTGGCACAATAACGGGGCTCTTTGAGGCAGGGATCCCCTAGTAGGCCTACTCCATGTCAGCAGGTTGGGGGCCCCCAAACTGGAAGATCCCCCACCCCAAGTGGGAGCTTGGCAGCCCTAATCTATCTGTCTAAATCACTTTTGTTTTGTAATAAACATGGGGCGATACTATGCCAGTGCTTTTGGACTCTACTGTGATAATACAGGTTTGAGAAACTTCAGGCTGGTTTACTTGTTTCTTTTTTTATGAGTGACATAATGTAAGCCTCTTAACTGTTTAAAATCCTAAGGTCTGCATTCCACAGGCTGGCCCTGTAGTCAGAGAAAGCTGGAAGAACTTGAAGCATTACCTAATCCTCACTTTTCCCTATGCATCTGGCATATCTCCCATAGTGGGAGCAGCTCCTGAGCCCTTTTATGCCTTTCTTATTACTGCTGAAATAAACCTTTGTAAGGAAAATTTCAAGACAACACTTGTGATAGCACAGTTTTCTTTGGTTCTTGAACTTGCTGCCAAATACAACTGTTAGGCATATTAGGGATGCTTCTAGGGTTGTCAGCTCTGGGTTGGGAAATTCCTGGAGATTTGAGGGTGGAGCCTGAGGAGAGACTGCAGCAGGGTATGATGCCATGAATGCCATCACTCAAAGCAACCATTTTCTCCAAGGAAATTGATCTACTGTCTGGAGATCAGTTGTAATTCCGGGAGATCTCCTGGAGGTTGGCAGTCCTGTATGCGCCATTCATATGGATTTAGATCTGTTTGCCACTGTGCTTGTCACTTTTTATAAACTATGTGTTGATGGATGGCAGACCATTTTCTGCCCCTGAACATCTGTCCAAGGCATTAGAGGCCACAGCGGGATGGTTGCAGCAGAGCCGACTGAAGTTAAATCCAACTAAGACGGAGGTCCTGTGCCTGAATCGAAGGAGGGGTGTGTGTGTCCCCCCAGCTCCCAACCTTGGATGGCGCTGTGTTAGTGCTGACCCAACAGGTGAAGAGTCTGGCCTCACTTTCTATAGAGGCCCAGGTCACGGCGGCTGCCGGGTCTGTTTTCTTCCATCTATGGCAGATCAGGCAGCTAGCACCATATCTTTCCCTCCAAGACCTGGCTATGTTGACCCATGCAATGGTCATTTCCAGACTAGATTACTGTAACTTGCTCTACACTGGCTTGCCCTTGAAGCTGATCCGGAAACTACAGTGAGTGCAGAATGCGGCTGCTCACCTGCTGACTGCATCACCTGTATGGGTGAGCATGCGGCTGGTGCTCCGCGGCCTGCACTGGCTGCCTATAGAGTACCAGATTCTCTTCAAGGTCTTGATTTTTAAAGCCTTACACGGCCTGGGACCAACATACCTGCGGGACTGTCTCTTCCCATGTATGCCCTAGAGGTCACTTCGTTCGGCTTCCCAAGATCTTCTGACTGCCCTCAGCCCAAGAGATGCCCATCTTGCCTCTACCAGGGCCAGGTCTTTCTCAGTCCTGGTCCCAAGCTGGCGGAATCAACTCCCTATGGAGATCCAGGCCCTACCTGGCTTGCTAGCCTATCGTAGGGCATGTAAAATTGAGCTGTTCCACCAGGTTTTGGGGTGAGGCGGCGGGCATCTATTCACTAGATCGGTTGGCCTCCTCTACTGTACTATCCTACTGCACTGTTTTCCTGCATTGTATTGTTATGCCATCTGGTCCTACTGAACTATTCTGTTGGACTGAATATTGAAATTGGATTTTACTGTTATGCTGTTTTATTGTTATTTTATTATTCTTGTTGTGCTCCGCTCTGAGCCCCTATGGGGAATAGGCGGAAAATTAATAAACAGATGACGACAACAACAACCCCCCACCAACCACCACCCTCACCCCCACTCCCCCCACCAACCAACAACCACCAACAACCAACAACCAACAACAACAAACTTAATGTAGCCAAAAAGGAAAATTAGGCAGGGTTTTTTTCCTCTGCCCCTCTTAACGGTCCTGCTCTACTTTCTCCTCCATCCCCCCCCCCTTTTTTTACACTTTGCTTTCCCCTTGTCTGCCCAGCAACAGACTATGATCTTCCTAATGGGAAATACTGCTAAACTTCAGCAAAGAAATAACTTATGAAACAGTTATTAAAACATAACAACACTTTACTTATATAACCAGTTCTCTAATTTGCATATCTGAATAGTGCACAGTTGAGCATTCATGTGTATACTTATTATATTTTATGATTACATCTTTAAAACAGAGTGAAAAATTTACCAAGTCATGGATCTTAAAAATAGAAGCTCAGGCATCATTGTAGCAAAGTATTTGCAAAACAGTAAAACCATTGAATTGTTGATAGATCCAAGAGGGCAGCCATGTTGGTCTGAAGCAATTGAACATATGAACATATATGAACATATGAAGCTGCCTTATACTGAATCAGACCCTCAGTCCATCAAAGTCAGTATTGTCTACTCAGACTGGCAGCGGCTCGCCACGGTCTCAAGCTGAAGTTTCTCATGCCTATTTGCCTGGACCCTTTTAGTTGGAGATGCCGGGGATTGAACCTGGGACCTTCTGCTTACCAAGCAGATGCTCTACCGCTGAGCCACTTTCCCTCCCCAAAGAACAAAGCAGGAGTCAAGTTCACCTTTAAGACTAATAAAGTTTTATTCAGAATGTTAGCTTTTGTGTGCTTTCTAAGCACACTTCATCAGATGAGGGGATCAGGTATTGTGGGCTGAAATACATGCAGTTTGTTGTTTAAGAGTGCAAACTGGCTGTGGTCACATGATAAAACAGAGTGGCTTGGCCATTTGGTCTGGATAGCTATAAAAGGTTATAAAGTTCCCTGCCAATTGGTGTTTTTGCAAATCACAGAAGGACATGTATTTCCTAGTTGTAAGCTACCTAATTAACTTACCGACATAAATCTATACATTATAACCATAATTGAATTGTTATTTTATTTCCACTAAGAAATTTAAAAATTATTTTCAGAGGATGTTCTTGGTATAGAAAAAAAGTGTGAACAAGCATCTAACACATTTATCAATGTAAAGAAAACTTTCATAAAATATGTAAAATGTATTTATTAAATTTTTAATACTTGGAAGGGGAGCATAAGATCAAAGTAGGTATGTAGTTTATTTATCTCATTATTTTGCAATAACCTGTCTTTTGGCTAGCCACAATTACATGGAAAACAGTATCATACCTAGCAACAATGTATTAGTTGAACCATCTGTTTTCTGAAAGTCTACATTCTTTTGCCAGGTTTTAAAATTATTTTCAGAGCAGTGCAGAGAAAACATGTTGGTTCATGATAACCAAGAGGCCTGTGAATTAGAACTGCCTTCTGGAAGCACATATATTATTTAAGAATGGGCAAAATAATAATTCCTTTTGACTAAAGCTGATCCGTAGTATTCAGGCCTCAGATATTTTCATATATCAGATAATTCCACAACTCCTTAGAAGCAGTCAAAATATTATCATATGAACATATGAAGCTGCCATATACTGAATCAGACCCTTGGCCCATTGAAGTCAGTATTGTATACTCAGACTAGGTCTCAAGCTGAGGTTTTTCACACCTATTTGCCTGGACCCTTTTTAGTTGGAGATGCCGGGGATTAAACCAGGGACCTTCTACTTACCAAGCAGATGCTCTACCACTGAGCCACCATCCCGCCGCCAGAGAACCTGCTAATATCATAGGGTTACCAGTAGGGGTGTGTATTCGGTTCAGCTGAACCAAAGAGACCTCTGAATACCCCCTGATTCAGAAGTATACAGCGTCGTATACTTCCAAATCCAATTTACGGCTCCCATATACTGCCGAATCAATATTCGGAAATATTCAGAAGTCCATAGAAAAGGTGGGAAAGGAGCTTCTGCATCCTCAGGGGAGCTGCTTTCCTTCTTTCCCACCTTTGGAAGCCTTTTTCCGCCTCTCCTATAGCCTCCCTGGGATCAGGGAGGGAGGGGAAGAGGAGCCCCAGCAGCCAATCCAAAGCATGCATTGCAAAGGCATGCTTTGCAGGGATGTTGTGTAGCTGATGGTTGGGCTAATTCCCCAGCCATCAGCAACATTGTTGTTCTTTTGTTTACTTGGGTATCCACGTAAACACTGTTATCTGGACAATCACAGAGCAGTGATATTTTTTGAAACAGCTCTGTATAGGGCCAGAGAACCTTTTTAAGGAGTCTGCCTGGCTGGACTCCATTCCATTGCTGCTGTGTTGGTGTTGGTGTGTGAGAGGGATTGTGCTGCACTGGCCCTTGGCCTCAGCTGCTGCTGCTACTCTCTCTCAGCCTTGCCTGACCTGCCTGGAGAAGAGAAGACATCTAAGGTAAGACAGTCTTGGGGTTCTTGTTTTTATTTTAGTTAGGATAAAAGTCAAATGACTTGTTAAGACTTAGAGTCCCTTTACTTATCCAGATTTGGGTGTGTAGCTTATTTAAGGTTAGGTTTAGGGGGTTCTGCTGGGGGTGGGGGCCTGGGGTGGGGGGGTTGCCAATTTGCCCATATCTTACTTTAGTGAGAGGACTTTTAAAAGTGCAATGTTCTTTTTCTTTTCCTGATTTGGGTGGCTTGGATTTCTTGGGGTTAGCGTGAAGGTTTTTTTTGGGGGGAGGGGTTGGTAAAGTTCCTGTATTGTTAAAATTTTTTTACTGTTTTAAAAGGATTCTGTGTTTGATTTGTTGCTGCTGTATTGTGCTGTTGTTGTTCCTTTTCTCTTCTGGTTCTGGTTCTTGGGGGTGGGGGCTGTTTGGACTAATTTTCATTGTTTAAAAGGTCACCTTTTTAACAGTTGAGTTTGTTGGCCTTTTCTCAGTGATTTGTTTGGATCTGTTGTTGTTCGTTTTGCATTCTGTCCTGTTGTCCCTTTTCCTGGTTCTGGTTTTGGAGGGGGGGGGTGTTGACCTGAGGTTTTTTATTGTTAAAATGGTCAGTTAAGTTTGTTGGCCTTTTCTCAGTTAGATTTGTTTGGACCTGTTGCTGTTGGTTTTGCATCCTTCCTGTCCTGTTGTCCCTTTTCCTGGTTCTGGTTTGTTTCTTTGTTTGTTTTTTTGGGGGGGAGCTTAAAAGTTAAGTTTCTGTCACGTTTTGGTTTTTTTTTAATTACCTTTGGTTGGTGTGAGGGGGTTGGTGTGTGGGCTTTGAGGGGTGGGTCACTTTCAAGGTTTTATAGAGTTATTTTTGGAGTCTGAGGGTGCTTTCGGTTTGGCTAGGGCCACTAAATAGACTGCTGCACTAATAAGGGTGTTTTTAGGAATTGTGTTATTTGAAATTTTTTTAAAAAATAATGCAGTTTAGGGCTTTATCTTCTTTCAAAATGCAACCAGGCCAGATAGGGGCAATTTAAAAAGATTTTAGGTTTCTCATAAAAGGCAGCGTGACTACTAGGCCACATCAGGCTCTGTTTTAAAGAGACTAGGGTTGCAGTGCACCTTGCTTTCAGCCACTGAACGCCGGTGCATTCTTAGATTTCCATAGGGTAAACCACAGCTTCTCTCTAGTTATAAGAGACCCCTGATTTCTAGTTTGCAAGGAAATCCGGTTTGTCCCAGGATCCAGAGTTTAACTAGGAGGATATAACAAGGATTGCCTTCATCTCAAGGTAGCCTTTTAATAACTGTAGCCAGGTAGAGGCAGGATCACCTAGTCTCCTAAACTTTACCAGACTACTACCCCAACCCAAAGAAGGACAGGTTAGGGACCAAAAAAAAAAATAAACAAACAAGTTTTGGTGGGAGGGTTTTTAAAAAGAAGTCAGGGCACCTGTTGGTTGAGGGTACAGTGTAGTGAGTTAGGTTTCTAAAAAAAACCCACTCTCAGTTCAGGTTGTGTGAGACTGGCCAAGGGTGACATGAGTGACAGGCAGCAGAAGAGAGGCCCTGGGGGCAAGGCCAAGAAGAAGACTAGAGGGGTGGAGGGGAAGAGGAGGACCCAGGTTTTTCCCCCACCTGTGCCTAGGGGGCATTCCACAGCTGCCTACCAGCACTCTGACCTCTGGCCAGAGTGTGATGAAGAAGGCCCACGTTGGTCCTTCATCGAGGCTGCTGCTGGGGCACCCCTAGCAGAGGTGCCATTAGGTGCTGGCAATGAGCAGGGGTCTGCTGCTTGGGCAGTCTCTCCTCCAGCTGATGTTGCTCAGCCTCAGCAGCCAGAGGAAGGGCAGCAAGAGCAGCCCTCCTTGGAGCTTTGGGGACAGTTTTCTATCCAAAACGATCACCCCAAGGAGGGTGCAGAGTGTTGTGCAGGAGCTGGAGGAGAAGCTGGTTGAGGAGGACCAGCCCCCTTCTTCGGTTCCTTCAGGCTTCAGCAGTCCTTCAGAGGATGGCCAGGAGGGGAGGCCGCATGGGGTGGAGGGGGAAGAAATGGAGACACATGAGGTGCCTCCATCTCCATCCACTGCCCCTGGCGGCCAGCCCTCCTGCCACCCCGAGACACGATGTATCTGCCCCGAGCACCTCACAGGAGGTGGCTCCGGACACCCAAGCTGCCAGTCAGCTTGGGCATCTGTACACCTCTGAAGTCTGGAAGCATTTCCAACTTATGGTGGATCCACACTATCCGCAGTGTCTGCTGTGCAGGGCCCGGATCAGTCGTGGGCAATACCCTGCCCACCTGACTCGGGGGGGGGGGGATGTGGAAGCACCTGTGGAAGCACCACCAGGCAGTGCTTCTTAAGAGGGAGAAGCAGGCTGGTGCTGGGGTGCCTAAGCGACCGACACCACCCAGCCAGGAGGTCCGTCCCACCACAACTACCTCCAGAGCTCTCCAGGAGAGTTCTGCGACAGAGCAGGCATGCCAGGCATCCCTGCCTGAGATGTTTGGTGGGGATGGCACCTGTGTGCCAAGAGGGGGAATCAGGTATGGCAGAAGGGTGATTGCCTGGAACCTTGCCAGGACAGTTGCCCATGGGCTTCCATTTTCAGTGGTCGAGAATCCTGGGGTCCCAGGGTTGCTCAAGAACCTGGCACCCTGGTACAAAGTTCCTGTTAGAACCACCATTAGCAGGACCATTGTGCCATCTTTTTTCAGGGCGACCAGATCTGTGGTGAAGGAGCATTTTTTCCGTGCTGCCGGGAGGACTGTTTATTTCACTTCAGATATCTGGAGCTCCCAAGATTCGTTCGAGGGATATCTCTCCCTGACTGCGCATTGATGACAACCCAGTGAGCTGCAGGGTGGGGGTGGCTGTAGCAGCAGGCAGGGTCAGAGCCGCCAGGCCAGCTATCACTGGTCCTTGCTGTACACCGAATCAGTCAACGCACCGCACACGGTGGACACTCTCAGAGCTATCCTCTCATGGCAGTTAGAGGGCTGGGTAGGCAGCAGGGACATCACCACAGGCTTCGTGGTGATTGACGGTGGCTCCAACATCAAGGTGGCTGTCCAGCGTCAGGGCCTAAAATGCCTTCCTTGTGTTGCCCACCTTCTCCACCTCGTGGTTAAGGATGCATTGGGCCAGACAAAAAGCCAGGATTGTCGGTATCTAGCCACGACCCATGAGTACCGACTTCTGCTCCAGAAGTGTCAGCACATCATGGGTCACTTTTCACACAGCAATACAGACTCGTATCTGCTGCATGAGAAACAGATACTGAAAAATTCCACATCTTGATTTTTGGCTAAGATGCACCTTCTCTCTCCTTAATGCAATCTAAAAGATATATCTTTATTCTTAACAAGCTAAAAATAAAACATAATAGTTTATCTATCTCAATATAGACAATTTCTCCAGACAAACATACTAAGAGCAGATCTACAAAATCATTACAAAATAATTGTGCTATCTGCCTTCTTAACAATTGATCCAAATTAACTATTTATTTATATAACATTTTCTGTAAAACTTTCCCATCCTTAAGATCTCACTTACCCTTTTAAAATCACATATCAGTTCTTATTAAAAATTCCATATCTAATTACCTACAGAGGGAACAACAGTTCAAAAATCCTGCTTCCTAAGAGATTTCCACGTCTTAATTTTTTGCTGCTTAACTCAACCATATTAAAGATACAGACTAGCTTATTAGTTTAACAATATCGTCATTAAAATGAGCATAAGAAACAAATATCTTTACCTATTAAGAACAAATCTGCCAAATTACAAAATAATTATGTTGTCTATCTTCTTAAAAGTTAATCTAAGTTAACTATTTTTTATATAAAATTCTTTTCAAAACTTTTCAATCCTTTAGCTTTTATATCCATATTACTTTAGGAGAAACAACTTAATATAACCCAAAAATCTCACTTAGCCTTTTAAAATTGCATGCCAGTTCTTATTGAGAGTTCCATATCAGACTATCCACGGAGAGAGAGGCAAATCAAAAACCCTTCTTTCTGAAAAATTTCCACATCTTGATTTTTTGGTTGAGATGCACCTTCTCTCTCCTTAATGCAGTCATCCCTTTCGGTAAAAGTAGGAAGAATTCCACGCCATTTGTTCCTCTCGACAAAACTTCAATCAGTCTCAATTTCCGGTCTTTCTTTTTAACTGAGCCATAAGGTACCATTTTGGTTTTCTTTTGTTCATTTCCCAGCAGATCACTCTCCCTTTCCAATTCCACAGATGTCACCAGGATCTCTTTAACACTCTGCTCATGCAGATTTGAGATTTCGCTAGCTTTCAGCATAAAAGCTCCCATTTGTTTCTTAATCAACTCTGTTAATGAACCAAGATCCTGCTTCAGAGAATTTATGCTACTTAATATGTCTTTTTTATAAAACATTTCGCTTGGCAATGCCATTTTTCTCTATCAACAAACAGTCTATTAATCCAAGTTGAAAAGTAGCTAGGAGACTCAGTCAGTCCGCCTTTCCAAATCTCCTCCAGCTGTGATTTTGAATGTTACCATTTCAATTGCAATCAGACGACAAAGAGAAATCTCTTTAGAATATATCTCATTTTTGTTCAGACCATATTGCAGCCAGATAATAGCCTCTTTAACACATATCCAGTTATAGTCCGGGTTGATTTAGGTATCTGTATTCAGTCTAATTCAGATTATTTCCAATTCTTAAAGATGTTCTTTAACTTTTCAAAGCCTCATTCACAGGGAAAGTAGAGATGGAATTGACCTCTTTCCCTTCCTTTGAACTGACCCACTTGTTATGTAAAACGACCCATTAGCCAGTGGTATTGAAAGCACACTTACTTTCTAAGTAGAATTGCCATGCTTGAGGTAGGGAAGCGATACATCAGAAGCTTATTGAAAGAAAAGAAAGCAAATGGTTGGGCGTTCACCTCTTCCTGCTGTGTTAGCTATCATGGTGGAGGAGCTTTGGGCATACAAGAAGAACAGGAACAGCCACCGCTGTGCCCCTGGCCAAAAGAAAACCCCTTCAGGGTTTCCTCCCCCCATCTGATTCAGAGGGGCCGCAGGAGAGACAATCTGCAGACCCCCGCTGAGCTCAAGGCTGGTTGCTCATGGGCTTCCATTTTCAGTGGTCGAGAATTCTGGGGTGCTAGGGTGGCTCGAGTACATGGCATCGGAAGATGGGTTTTTGGATTGTCTCTCTCTCTGTGGGTAGTTGGATATGAAACACTTAATAAGAAGTGACATGTGACATTTAAAGGCTAAGTGAGATTTTTGGGTTATATTAAGTTTTTTCTCTTAGAGCAATATGGATATAAGAGCTAAAGGATTGAAAAGTTTTGAGAAGAATTTTATGTAAATAAATAACTAACTTTGATTAATTTTTAAGAAGGCAGACAATATAATTATCTTGTAATTTGGTAGATTTGCTCTTAACAGATAAAGATATTTGTTTCTTAGGCTCATTTTAATGACGATATTGTTAAACTAATGAGCTAGTCTTTGGAAAAGTTTTACAAAAAATGTTATATAAATAAATAGTTAATTTGGATCAATTGTTAAGAAAGCAGATAGCACAATTATTTTGTAATCTGGCTGATCTGCTCTTAGTATGTTTGGAGAAACTGTCTATACTGAGATAGATAAACTACTATGTTTTATTTTTATCTTGTTAAGGATAAAGATATTGGTTTCATATGCTTATTTTAATGACGACATTGTTAAACTAACAAGTTAGTCTGTGCTTTCAATATGGTTAAACTTAGCCAGCCAGTTCTGTGCTGAGACTGCTCTGACTCTTTTATACTTATGTGTGTTGAAGAAGAATTGTTTAGATTTGCATTTCAAGTAATAGTTTAATAAAAAAATCTATAATGAAAGATAAAGATGGTAAAATATATGGGGAGAACCTCATACTTGCAGTAGAAAGAATTGGGTATTTTATTTGGAGGTAGAATGGTAACTGATATATTTGCGTTCTTCTTTGTTTCTGTTTTTCCCACTCTGTGTACACCCCTTCCCCTCTTTAATGTATCTATGCTTGTGCCTTTTCTTTTTGTAGATAAAATCAATAAAAATTATAAAACTGAGAAACAGACACTGACAGGCGTGCCAGGGCGTCGCCTGATTGGTGACATCAGCACACACTCGAACTCCACCTGTGCCATGCTGGAGCGCATGATGGAGCAGAGAGCAGCCCTTTGTCTCTGAGACGAGGGTCTTTCGGGATGAGAACCGTCTCACACAAGAGGATTGAGTGGTCATTTCTCAGACTGTGGAGGTTCTTGGGCCCTTCAAGACCCACACAGAAATGCTCTCATCTGACACGGCTAGCATCACACTTGTCATCCCCATGGTCCACATGACCCGTGAGGACCTGGCCTCGTTTCTAGTGCCAGCTCAAGGCCGTGCAGATGTTCTTCCAGCATTTTTCCTGGTCTGATCACGTTGAACTGTCTTGGCTTTGACTTCCCACCTAATCTCCAGCGGACACCTGAAACCTATCCAACATTTGGAATTGATCTTGAAGAGATTTGGATAAAGTACTAGTAAGCTAAAGTGAGAGGAAACAGTTCCTGTATGTTATTAGTTTGGTTTAGAATCAATACAGTGTCAACCAGAAAAAAAATTATTATTATTATTAAAATACTTGTACTTTCAAACTATGTAATTCTTAAGTTGCTGTTACTTTTAATTTTTCTCTTCCTTTTAACTCCTTTCCCAGTTACTCTTTTGCCTTGTATCTAAATACTGTAAATATTTGATAGTGGATGTTCTTTGTTTTAATCCAGGTACCTTACACCCACTATAGCCTGAGGTAATTTATAAATAAGGTATGCATGGATGAGCTAGTGACAGTAGCTACAGGCTAGAAGCAGAGTATGTCCAGAGTTGTCTTCACACCTAGTAGTAATAAAGACCACCAATAATGATAAGTAACTAGTAAACAGGCTATGTATAAACCAAGCTGGGTATAAATGCAAGAAACCTGACACTTGGCACTCCCTCAGTCAACAGAACAAGCTGTTTCTGTCTTCACTGCTGTTTGGAATTCTGTAGGAATTCAATTTCACCCAGATGTCTGCTTCCCTGCCCCACTCCTGTTCCACCCAGCCTCTGTATTGTCATTTTAGCACAGGCCAATAGCCAGATGGGGCCTCACAGGGCCATGCCCCAACTCATATCGAAAACTCCCAACATACCAGCCATCCCTAGCTCCCAGCTTCTCAAAATTTTTGCTGCTATTGTGCCTTGTGCTGCCATGCCTCACACTGCTGCTCGCCATCTTACTCTATCACCTGTGCCAGGCCCTCTCAGAAGGGGAGGTGGCAGTGGCCCTGGAGGACTGGCAAGTCCAGCCAAGTGCAGCCACCAGCCATCTCCAATGGGTGCCTGCCTTAGGGTGCTCTGGACCCACTTTGGGGTCCTCTGGAACACATCCTGCTTGCCATGGCTGAGCTAGGGAAGCACTTGGCAGCTGGAGCCAGGCAAACTGAGCAGGGCACTGCAGCAGCAAAAGCTGCAGGTGGTGAAGAAGGAGGCAGAGGAGCAGGAGACAGCAACAGCAGTGGTGTGGTGGAGGAAGCCATGTGGAATGAGCTGTGGGGGACAGGAGTTTGTATATTCCTTTCCCAAATTGGGGCATTCAGAACATTGATATTTTCCTAGCACACATTACAAAAATTCAATGGGATCTAGTTTGATAAATTCTGTCTGCCCAGTTTATTCTACAAAATAATCTAGAGGTTTTGCTCATCTCTAATTTCCATAATTTGTGATGATTATTGCAAGATTTGCCAGTGTTCCTTGGATTTATGTATTTTCTCTGGTGAAGCTATAAAAAAGTTGAATTCTTGAATCGTTTACGGCTAGTGGGATATTTTATTCCTCCCCCTCCCCATAATCACAATTACTAGGATAGAACGGTTCTTCTCTGCTTTCAAAAATAGTTCTGAACCAATTTGTGTTTGTGCTAGAGAGCTGCAGAGTTGGGTGTTTTTCGGGAATGATTTGTGTCACAGAAAAACTACATCAAGAAAATGGTGGTTAACTCCTTGAGGGAGCTGAGTTGAGATAAGTGATAGCTTGAAGAATATAGAACATCCCAGAGGATTTGAAGCCTCTCGGGAGTTATCCACTAATATGTTTTTCCAAAAGAAAGAGAGAGCAAGACTGAGATAAAGTACCATTACAATCTTTACACCAGGCATATTTATGAGAGACAGGTGTATTCTTAGATAGTATATTAATTCTGTCTGCTGTATGTAGTAGGTTGGAGGGTTGCAGTTTGCAACAGAAAGCTGTGATTTGAATAAACTAGCATACGGAGCATTTCAGACTTGGAAAAGAAAAGTGGGCATCATAATAAGAAAATATATTATATATTCCTGCCTGCCTCAAGTTTGCCATAGATGATATTATTTGTTTTTCAGCTTTTCAGATTTGTAGTGAAACACATTCAAAAGCCAGTTAATGTGAATATGATTTCCAGAATAGCCATATTCTACAATGCATTTGCCTTTATAAGCAACTCTAAATACTTAGTGCTCGGCTACTAGATAATAAATATATTAGTAAAAAGTTGTTTGCATGTAATACATCAATAAAGCATTCATAACCATAACTTGTAACTCTTTGTTAAATCTTCCACCAGCATGTTTATGTTTTTAATGCATGTTGTTTTTCCAGGTATAGATCTCATATGGACTTTGGAACCCCAAATAAATCCACTTGAAACCTTTACACTTTATCAAGAGATGAATACTCAGTCACTGTTGTCTTCATTTCTTCACTTTTAAATTAAAATAAATATGCCTTTAGTACAGGATAGGGAGAACACACAGCCTCCAAAAATTAAAAAAAAGGACAGGCAAAATAGCTGGAGAAGAAACAAGCCAGTTAGTGATGCCTTCAGTATGCTCTGCTGACCATCTATTACATAGGATAAAAAGCTGGGCTTTGATACTTTCTTCTCTGCAGCTTAGTAGAAAAGAAGAGTAGTCCTCAACACTATTAGTCCCAATTTCTCTTCCCAGTAGAAGATAAGAAACGCATGCTGAGCAGATGTTGAGGATATGTCAGAATCTAAGCTACATTCATCCCTTATCATCTTGAAGGAGCCCCACAACCAGTCACCTTTCATAGAGGTTATACTAGCAGTGCATCTGATTAGGACTGTTGTAACTTGGCTGGCTAAATTCTCTTGTATTAATGGCCACATGAACAGAAAGCATTAAGCTGCCAACCAAACCGTCAGTGGTTCAGTTCCCACACTGGCGATTAAATCTCTGGATAGCCTAAGGCAAGCGACTGCCCCATTGACTTCGATTTACATCTGTAATATAATGGAATTTATTTTTCATATAAATATTAAGCATTATTAATTGTCAGTTTGGCAGTTGGAAACATGGAATACAAAAGGGGTTTAGACTTACGTTGACACAAATGTTAAGTTACTGAATATTTTTAAAAAATAGTTCCCAGGTCATGGAGATATTGAAGGACTGCATTTATTGAGAATATGTAATAATAGGAAGGGAATGTGTGTGCTTTAAGACTTGAATTCAAAACCTTGCTTATCTGTGGATTTCTGTAGGCAGCCTTGACCACTATCTTTCTGCTTGATTTTTCTCAGGTTGTTGAGAGAATGAAATTAAATGAACCCATTCAAAAGGCCCTTAAATGCTATGTAGAAAGGCAGAATCCTGAGAAGGAAATGAGGCTTTCTCTCCTAGAATATTTAGCAAAGAAACAAGTGTTAGAATACAGTCATAACAAAAATCTACAAATACTTTGGAATCATTTTTGCTTTAAAAATTTTCTAGGTTGTTGAAAACTTGATTATTTCTATTTTGTCCCATTCCCCCCTATGTTTTAAGGATTATAGATAGCTATGATGTTACGAGATTTATTCCAGAGAAGCTCTAACTATCTTTCAAGGAACCTTCTTCCAGCCTCAGGAGCCTTCCTGCAGCTTAAGTGATTTTTCCTCCCATGGAAAAAGACTCCTTAGACTGAAAGAGGACTTCAAGCTTTAGCCAAAGGAAAGGTGGAGTAAATAATTTAACAATCAAATTTGCTTAGTGGAATGGTAAGACAGGTAAAATCCACCCAACTGAGGGCCACTGAGATGGCACACTGATATACTGTTGCTATTTACTTTTGTAAAAAACTGTTGTACCTTTACTGAGGAAGATGCTCATTTGACTCACATTTGAAATTCTCACCTCCACTAGCACATAAGCTAGTGGAGTAATGATGATAAGGCAGCCTGATGTATTCTACTTTTATAGCATGTCCTGCGTCCATAATTTGTGGCAAATTATTTGCAGGGAATTTTTTAGCAGGAACTCCTTTGCATATTAGGCCACACACCCCTAAGGTAGCCAATCCTCCAAGAGCTTACAGGGCTCTTATCACAGGGTCTACTGTAAGCTTTTGGAGGACTGGCTACATCAGGGGTATGTGGCCTAATATGCTACAAAAAAAGCCCTGATTCAAAATATGACTTTCTTCTGCATACAGGGTCACTGCCAGTCTACTTTGTTAGAGGCACTGCAAAATATCTGAGTAGAATGTACATGTGTATGTGTTTTGAAGCCCAAATATTTTTTCCCTTTAAATACTTGAGTTTGGAAACAGGGTGGTAATTGATGTAATATCAGTTCAGACATTCCAGAAACTAATACTACATAGATACTAAAATATTTTTAAAGATGCTGAAATATATGAGCTGATGTGATCACAGGTATAGTAGGTAAGGGATTTATATCATTCAAAATGATAAAGGTGATGGTGATTTTGAGAAATCCAGACTGGATTGAGAATTTTGGGTGAGCAAAGCATGGTGAGCCGAGTGGAGGATGCTCCAAACTCTCTTTCTTAGAGAGATGAACCTCCTACCACTGATAGATTTTAGCCAGAAAATGTATTGTTCTCAAAATAACTACTTTTGTTCTAGTGGAAGCAGATATGTCATAGTAACACACAACAGCCCTCCCCCCAGTTTTTCAATAGGCAAATTAGTACTCTGACTTGGACACTACACCCAATGGTCTCACAGTCCTGACTGCATTTTTTAAAATTTGCCTTGCTATTATGCATCTTTGGCAGCTAACTTTATATTAAAGGTGAAAAGTTTCCATTGACTCCTTGTACATTGTGAATGAATAAGCACTACTTCTGGGCTAAGCAGAATTCT
Source organism: Heteronotia binoei (assembly GCF_032191835.1). Lineage (NCBI taxonomy): Eukaryota > Metazoa > Chordata > Lepidosauria > Squamata > Gekkonidae > Heteronotia > Heteronotia binoei. The sequence goes on along the minus strand of NC_083227.1, from coordinate 119,165,952 downwards.
CAGAAAGTTTCAAAAGTTGAATGAGAATGGATATGGTTGCCAAAGTGGGTAATGCCTGAGGGTGCTTTCAACATTTTTCCTGTGGTTTTTTGTTTGTTTTTTTTTTTGCAGATTTTGGAGTTCCAAAGTACAAGTGGTGCATTGCAGTGTGCTGTGCAATTCCTTCAGTTCACTCCTTGTCTTTTTGCTGCTTCTGTATCACTGAAGTACAAACATTGATTCATAAATCATGCAAAAATAGTGCTGATGTGACAGTAACATAATCACATCCAGATTTTTTCTGCAGTGTTATTGACATGCATATAGGCTTTATCGATAAAGTAACAGAAAAAGTACTGATTAAATATATGCAATTGTATCAGGATTATTTTTTGTGGTATGTTTTATAAAATTATATTAATTGATAAATACTGATAAACATCACACAAAACAATCTTAATGCGTAAGCATGTTGTATTTATTTTATTTTCTTCCAGGGCTTTTTTTTTTAAGCCGGAACGCACTGGAATGCTGTTCCGGCTGGCCCAGACAGCGTTCTGGCTTGGCCTCATCAACTTTCCCCACTGCCTGGTGGGGATCATGTGAGAAAAAGTTCCCTAATTTCAGAACATCACAGTCACCCGTTTGTTTGCTAGGGTACCTGGAGATTCAACTCACATACATCTGCCAGGAGAACGTGGGTTTTGTCTACCAGAATGTAAGGGACTTATGTGAGTACTAACAGCCACAACATTGCAGCAGCACTTGGTATCTCTGGAAGAGTGCTAACCCAGAGGACAGATGGGTTTCCAGCCGCTCCGTGCATGAACCATCTCGGCCATTGCAGCAGAAGACGTTGCACCACCAGGAACCGTTCGGGCAAGCGGATTCCAGCCTTGACCATAGAATACATATTGGTAGGCTAACATCACCAGCAACTATCTTCCTTCAGGGAAAAAATTCCATTACAGCGAAGCGGGAGGCTCACAAACTCAACAGCTGTCACCTATGCATAAGGCAATCAAGCTTATCTTAGGTGTGCATCCTGCCAGACTGCCTAAGCTTTTGTCCAATGGAACTCAAGACAAAAGATGGTGCCAGTATGGAGACAAAGAAGAGGAAGAACATCTTCACCTAGAGCCAACTTTCTTTATATAGATCGGGTGTCATCTTAGGTAGCGATTTGGCCATCTATTGTCACTTTTAGATAAGTTTTGATAGCTTTTTAATCACGCCAATAATTTCAACCATTCTTTCCCTTAATGGTCATCCTGGAGCCTCCCCCTTTTGGCCCATTGTTACCTGGAAGTCCAATCTGGTAACTAGGGCCTGATCTGCTCATTGGCCAGGTATGGGCATTCAATCAGGTGCCCCTAATAAACTGGCTATTGGCTACCGCACAAGTCCAGCCCTTAGGGTCATTGCGGAGCCTCCGCTTTTTCTGAGGTCATGTACCAGCTGACCACCTGTCATCCGCCCCTGTACCTCCCATCCCCTAAAGGCTCAAGGTAGTCCTTATAACCACAGTCCCAACTCCCCACAGGTGTGCATCTAGCAGTACCCCATTCCTGGTGTTTAAATACATCCCTGATTCTTGGCCAGTTGAGGGTCCCCTTCCCCATAGTCCTCGTTTGTTGCCATTGGAGCCTTCCTTCAAGACTATGATCGGTAATTATCACCCTGTTTGTCCATCCTTATGTTGCCTCTATTTTTATTAGATATGTATGTATGTTATATGAGTCTATTATCTTGTATGTGTGTGTTCTATATTTTTCTGTAATAAAATCACAATTGTTTTACTTAATTAGTGTCCTTGGTAAATTTAGCAATAATTTCTGGAAGTGGAATCCTGTATACATAGATTATAGGTCCTTTTGAGCCACAGTTGCCCATCTGTCAATTTTCCAACCTCTTTTGAGGGCATTTTGGCTTACACTCAGGGAGGCCAGCCGTGCTCGCATGAGGGCCTCCCAATGTCACGCTATCCAGCGAGGCTCAGGGAGGCCTGCCGCGCTTGGGCGGGGCCTCCCGACATCCAGCTGGTTGGTGGGGCTCGAGGGGCCAAGCTGCAGAGCTGGGGTTTTGTGCGAGTCAGCACTTTTACAGGTGAGTTGTTTGCATCCCCTTTCTTTCAGTCTCTTTATTTTTTCCTTTCTTTCGTGCTTTTTTCTCTCCTTTCTTTCACTCCTTCCCTCCCTTTTCCTTTCTTCCTATTTAATTTCTCTTTCTTTCTTTTTTTCTCTGTTTGTTTCCAACTGTCTCCCCCTTCCTCCCTTTCATTCACTCATTATTTCTTTCTTTTTGTCAATCTTTCTTTCTTTCCAGCTCTCTCGCCCCTCTTTCATTCATTTTCTTTCTTTCTTTCTTTCTTTCTTTCTTTCTTTCTTTCTTTCTTTCTTTCTTTCTTTCTTTCTCTTTCTTTCTTTCTTTCTTTCTTTCTTTCTTTCTTTCTTTCTTTCTTTCTTTCTTTCTTTCTTTCTTTCTTTCCAACTCTCTCCCCCCTTTCATTCATTCATTTTCTTTCTGTCAGTCCCTTTAATTCATTCATTATTTCTTTCATTTTGGCAGTGTTCTTTCTTTCTTTCCAACTCTCTTCCCCCTTTCATTCATTTAGTCAGTCTTTTTCCTTTCTGTTTGCTTTATTTCTCTTTCTTTCTTTAAGCACTACACCTGTAGTGGCTCTGTAGTAGTGTGTTGGAATTTGATTTTTCCCCTGGCTATATATTTCTGGACTTTTTCCAATGCTAGAATATCTTTTTTGAGGTGTGATGATCAGAATTGTTACCACATCCCAAAAAAGACATTATACACTTTTGGTGATGTAGAGGTGTGGCCTAGTATGCAAATGATGGTGATGTAGAGGTGTGGCCCAGTATGCAAATGATGGTGATGTCAGAGGTGTGGCCTAGTATGTAAATGACAGTGATGTCAGAGATGTGGCCTCGCATACTAATGAGTTCCTGTGGGGCTTTTTCTATTTAAAAAAGTCCTGTTTACTTCATATATAGCCTACCTTTCTCACTGAAACTCAGGCAGTTTACAACATTTGGAAAACAGTTCAATCAGCAGGGGTCGTTTTGTAGAAAAAATGGTGGTGGAGCTCATCCAGGGATTGTTATGCAGCTGCACCTACTGTTCAGTGGACAAAGTGGGAAGGAGCAGGTGGAACTATCAAAAAGGTTCAGGAGCTGCACTTCTGTAAGCTCCTGCTGAATTTGAGGCCTGTCAATCAGAATCAAGGTTTTGCATATGTATGGGAGGGGGCTGTTTACCAGTGTATATCAACATCATGGAAGAGCAAATGTAGTGAATGAAATGAGCCACAACAAATTGCACATGCTCCACTTCCAGAATTAATTCTAGAAATTCTCCTATTTAAATATACCACAGTAGAAAATTTTGGAACAATACGGGAACAGAAATCTGCTTGTCCCTAGGAATGCCAGGATTTTCTTGGAATAGATGGTATATTTTGATTCCAAGTGTCAAACAACCATTGATTAAAAATACTTTTTCTAAGTTGCATATAATTTATGGTATAGGACAATCATCCAGTTAATTTAATTAAGGACACTACCAAAATATTCTGACAGTGTTTCACAAAACGTGTTGTCTTCCCTGATCTTCTTTTGAAATAGATTAGCGCTTATAGCTTCTGACCTTTGGAATTTTCATTTCCATTATCTTTTGCAAATACACTAAGAAAGTAAATACATTAAAATTATGTTAATGTGACATTCTGCCAGCATGCTAAATTTGTTTCTGTAGAATCATCTTTCCTAAAGCCATGGTTCCAATGATTTTTTTCCACAGTTCACTGTCATGTAAATCATGCTTTCATTCACAATCCAGATAATGGCATAGAAGACCTTGTGTATTTTGCTGTGTAAGCCAGTGTGAGGCCACTGTGATGTAGTGACTAGAGTGGCAGACTAGGATCTGAGGCATCCAAATTCAAATCCCCACTCTGCCATGGAAGTTGCTATGTGTCATTGGTCAGACATACTTTCAGCCTAACCTACCTCACAGGGTGGTTGTGAAGATAAAATAGTGGTAAGGAGAATGATGAAAGCCATTTAAAGTATCCATTTGATATAAATAGGGCTGCCAAGCCCCTGGTCTGGGCAGGGAATTTCCCACTCGGGAGGTTCCCAACCTGCTGGCCCACATTGGGCCGGCGGGGAAAACCTCCTTCTGCGTCGCTGGCACGATGATGTCACTCAGAAGTGACATCATCAAAATGGCAGCACCCCATGTGGGGATGTGCTAGGCATTTCTGGGTGAACTCTATGGTTTTCCCAGATGCTTTAGCCATTTGGGAGGTAAAACATGCCAGGCCCACCTGTCTTCCACCATCGTGCTCAAATTCGTGTTTGTTACATCAGTAACCCTGTCCAGCCATCTCATCTTTTGCCGTCCCCTTCTTCTTTTGCCTTCTGTCTTTCCCAGCATCAGGATCTTCTCCAGTGAGTGCTCCCTTCTCATTTGGTAGCCAGAGTATTTGAGCTTCAGCTTCAGCATCTGACCTTCCAGGGAACAGTCAGGGTTGATTTCCCTTTGGACTGACTGATTTGATCTTCTTGCAGTCCAAGGGACTCTCAAGATTCTTCTCCGGCACCACATCTCAAAAGCATCTATTCTGCTGTGCTCGGCCTTCCTTATGGTCCAACTCTCACAGCCATACATTACTACTGGGAATACCACTGCTTTGACTATACAGACTTTTGTTGGCAGGGTAATGTCTTTACTTTTTATTACACTGCCCAGGTTCACCATAGCTGTCCTCCCAAGGAACAAACGTCTTTTAATTTCATGGCTACAGTCATCATCTGCAGTGATCTTGGATCCCAGAAATGTGAACTCTGTCACTACTTCCATATCTTCCCCTTCTATTTGCCAAGGTGTGATGGGGCCAGATGCTATGATCTTAGTTTTTTGATGTTGAGTTTCAAGCCTACTTTTGTGCTCTCCTCTTTCACCCTCAACAAGAGGTTCTTTAGGTCTTTCTCACTTTCTGCCATTAGAGTGGTATCATCTGCAAATCTGGATTGTTGTGGAAGAAGGCAAATATGGATCTAGTCAAATAAGACAATGGTAGACTTTATTCTAGATTTGCCTTTGTTTGAATAGCTCTACTGAGCAAGAAAGCACAGATCATGGATAATTTCAAGTTAACAAAAGAGATGTTCTAAAACTGAAGTTACCTGGTTTGCAATTCCTAATTTTTGTGATTTGCCATTTGCTTGCAATTCTCTTTTTTTTTTGGCAACCACCTTGTAACAAGGAAAGCATGCTCATAAATTTTCAACCAAGTTGGCAAGATAGAAAATGGTGATGGAGGAAAATTGTGGCAAAGCACTGCAGGAATGTCGACTTGCAAAATATTTGCATTTCAGACCCAAACATGCTCCTGTATAAATATCAAGCTAGCCAGGCAAAATGGAGAAGGTTAGAATGCATCCATATCACCAGGGTTGAAACACCTTTTGTTATGTTACTGAATGTTTTAAATATGTAATTAAGTTGACAAATCAGAAATTGGGGAATTGGTGAGCAAAAATGCATGGGCAAAGCATTTGCAATCCAAATCCTTATTTTAAGAAACATTTTCTCCAGATTCAAAAGTGTTGATTGCAATTTGTGATCAAATTAACATAAGTATTGCAACTTATTCTAGCATAAGCACTTTCAGTTCTTCATTAAGAAAAACCCTTCAATTATACCAAAAGCTTTCTTTGCATCAATATTAATCATTTTTCTACTATTTCCTTTTAATGTTCTTCCCTTTAGGAAAAACATCAGATTTTAATATACATAACTTGTTAAAATTCTATTTTCTTTTAGAACAGAGAATTTTATAATCCGAATTTAATAATGCAATGCCATTTTTTGTGAGCTAAAATGACTAGTAATATTTGTGTTACTCCTTTCACTATTCCTTTCAAATTGCTAATCAGTTGTGGTTATCAAATATTAATGTAAACCTTGTATGTTTTACTAAAGAATAATTCCAGTGATCCTTCATTGGATTTCAGTTCAACCTCTAGGAGTAAGGACAGGAAGGATACTTCTCCCTTTTCCCACAAAGAGATGGAAGGTCAATAAATATTCCTTCAGAATTAGTGCTTAGTTTGCAAAAAGCTTTAAAAATTAATAGGGTTTTTTAACACCTAGGTTAGTTTTTAAGGATTAATCTTATTTGGAGCAGAACAGCACAAATTCTCTCCTCTGCAACACAGAAGAACAACAACAAACTAGGAAACCTTTCAAAACTAAGAACATAAGAAGAGACCTGCTAAATCTAACCAGTAGCCCATCTAGTCCAGAATCCTCTCAGGATATGTTCTTTCTGGAACCCTCTAGAAGATTATGCCATCACTTCTGCTTCCCTTCTCCTATCCTGTGGGCCACAGGTTCCCATGAAGAGCTAACTATCACAGTCTTCACAGTCTTGAGTCCAGCCTGGAAGATGATAATAGCCATGTAGCTGGGAAGGCCTAATTACTGACACCTGCAAGCTGGAATAGGTCCATTAGTAACCTTTGAAGAAGAAGAAGAAGATGAAGATATTGGATTTATATCCCGCCCTCCACTCCGAAGATCCTCAAAGCGGCTCACAATCTCCTTTACCTTCCTCCCCCACAACAGACACCCTGTGAGGTGGGTGGGGCTGGAGAGGGCTCTCACAGCAGCTGCCCTTTCAAGGACAACCCCTGCCAGAGCTATGACTGACACAAGGCCATGCCAGCAGGTGCAAGTGGAGGAGTGGGGAATCAAACCCGGTTCTCCCAGATAAGAGTTCGCTCACTCAACCACTACACCAAACTGGCTCTCTCAAGTGTGGTCAGCCCCTACTTGCAAAAGAGCCCTCCATCTGATCAGCAGAAGCATGTGGCGCAATGATCAGCTGGAGGGACCTTTAAATGTTGCAGGAGGGGAGGGAGAAGAGCAGCTACTGGCCACATTTCTGAACTCCAAGTGGTAGATTTGCCCCTACTTGCAAAAAAAAAAAATAAATAAGGAAAGGAAAGGTTCCCTTTATTTATTTTTTTAAAGTGGAGGTTATCTGTACTGTTATTTTTATGTCAGTAAAGGCTGGGGGGGAAAGTGGAGGTTGCCCACACCTGAATTCCAAGCAATGAATTCACTGCTTGAAGTTTAGGCTTGTACATCGGCTGTTTGCAAAAAGCATTTAAAGTTAAATAGTTTCTGCAAGCGAGCACTGCTGGTGCCTTCCAAGGGCCTGCATCCCCAACATGATGAAATCATTACATCAGGGATGTCCCCACTCTTTCCTAGAATGCCCCCCAAAGTCCCCTGCCAGTGACAAGATAGGATCTGGCAACACTATGTCCTCCCTTAGTCATCTTTTTTCTAAACTGAAAAGTTCCAGGCTCTTCAGCTTTTCCTCAGAGGGAAGGTGCTTCAACCCCCTAATCATCTTGGTTGCCCTCCCAACTCTGTGACCCTATGATGACTCTCCTGTCCAGCAGCAGGAATGGAGGAGGCAGATGGCTTGCACAGATGCAGTTGAGAAAAGACACAATGCCAGGTTAGCAGCCTGTGCTCCAGCCAGTGAGCCAGGCCATTCCCTTAGCTGACTTAATTCCCTGCAGGGTTCTGGTCCCAATAGGACCTAGAGAGTGAAGTTCAGAAGCTTCCTTTAAAACACCTAAGGCTGCTTTTCCCCAGCCTATTTAAGCTGGGGGTGAGGAACTGAGCTTTACTGGGTCAGCAGGTTTGCAAGGCTATTGACTTTGTATCCCATACCTTATCAAACCACAGTTAGCAGGGTAAGTCCCTTCTTTTGAGGAGTCCTGAAGACTTGGAAGCCTGAGGCCACAACACCAGCATTATATGCATTAATAAAACCAATTATGAAAACTTGAAACTAGTGAACAGAGTACCTAATGGAGCTTGAAGTATTGGGCTGGTTGGCTGTCTACTTATTGTGATAGGCCCTGCATAACCACTGGTCTTTTTTTAAGGCTTCAAGTGAGAGTTATACCTCTTTGCAAGGTCCAGATCTCTTCTATATATTTCTATATTTCTCTGTTTCTGTGTGCCATCTGGTTCTCCTCTGTATTTCTTTTATTTACACTATCCAGATTCAACTATGTTACCATGTCAGGTAATTCTTTCTTTAGCTCGCTGCCTGCTTGTCTACTCTCTTTCCCCATGTACTTGGGCTGTGATCACACATACTAAATAATGTACTTTCAATCCCCCTTCAATGCACTTTCCAACTGGATTTTGCCAATTCATAGTGTACAATGCAGTTGGAAAGTGGGTTGAAAGTGCATTATTTAGTGTATGTGATTGCATTTGGCCAGGCACTCACTCTTTTCAGTCTCTTACCATACCCCAAGGGCTCCAGTTGCATTGAAGTCTGCTAATAGATTGGTTGCAGAAACTTTCCAGCCAAGTGGAATGCACTTAGCTGGACTAAATTATTAGCTTGTGAGCCCAAAGGGAAAGACAGGAGCAAAAGGACCAGTGGGTGTAGGCAGATCACTCTTGGTTCTTACTTGGCACATCATGAACTGGCTGGTGATAAAATTCTGAAATAAGATCTGCTTTTGATAAAGATCAGTATTAGTGTTCTTTTGAATTGCTAAACTCGTAAGATCTTTATTTATAATGCTGTTTCTTATGCTGCAAAAGGATTATGTTCATCCTATGCTTGAAAGAAAATAAATAATTACTGAAGAATCTTGTCTCTAGAGTCTCAGTGTAAATTAAATATCAATATAGCATCATACTGAAGGTGTGATAAGAGGGTGAACACAGCTTTAAATCCTGTGATCAAAGCAAAGATTAAGTAGTAGAGAGGATTGTGAATCATGCTGGAGAATGTAACTACAGCACAGTGCCTTGTACCCTATAACTCGGTTGACTGATGCCCCTTTCCAGGGTTAGTATTCCCCATCTGAGCTAAAGATTTTACTCTCTCAAACATGGTGGAAACAAAGAAGAATGTTATTGCTGAAGATACGTTGCACAAAAAGGTGTAGGAACAGAGCTTAAGAGGAACATTTGGAGAGACTAAAATTAAGGGGAGTCAGGATTTAACCCATCTTCCCTGCCCTGTTACCATTAAGGGAAATAAATTCCCAGTTACCATCTTCACCCTTCTAGTTGTTAGTGATGCTGAACAGAGTAAAATATTACCAGGTGATAGGCTAACCTACAGTAAAAACTGTTGTGCCAATACATAGCAGTTGGGAAATGTACAGCACTTAGGCAGAGCATCCAAATTCAGGAGCTTGTGTGATTTGCCTTATATTTTCTTTTGAAAAGGTAGTGAAAGCAATATAATCAATTAGTGGAGAGATGTGGGCAGGGCTTCAGAATTGTCCAAGGGTTATACTCTGATCTGGCCAAAAGAATGTTTGCATTTACCTTCTGTGTTTCCTGTGGTATGTGATCAGTTATAGGGTTGCCAAGTCCAATTCAAGAAATATCTGGGGACTTTGGGGGTGGAGCCAGGATACTTTGGGGGTGGAGCCAGGAGACATTAGGGGTGGAGCCAAGATCAAGGCTGTGACAAGCATAACTGAACTCCAAAGGGAGTTCTGGCCATCACATTTAAAGGGACGGCACACCTTTTCAATTCCTTCCTTCCATAGGAAATAATGAGGGATAGGGGCACCTTCTTTTGGGGCTCATAGAACTGGACCCCCTGGTCCAATCGTTTTGAAACTTGGGGGGTATTTTGGGAAGAGGCACTAGATGCTATACTGAAAATTTGGTGCCTCTATCCCCAAAAAACAGCCCCCCTAGAGCCCCAGATACCCGTGGATCAATTCTCCATGATTTTCTATGGGAATAAATCTCCATAGGGAATAACAGAGTTCCCAGCAGACATTTCCCTCCCCTCCCCCGGCTTTCTGACAACCCTGAAGCGGGGGGAGGGCCTCCAAACCGGGGTATCCCCTGCCCCCACCTGGGGATTGGCAACCCTAGATCAATAGGTAGAAATTTGACATGAGCTGATTGTGCTATCACAGAAGCACAACTCTCAAAGGCCTAAAAACCTTGTCCCACATTGATTTCAGCAAGCCTTACTATGGGGTAGGCTTGCTCTGATGTTCACCTTTGCTGGCTCCCCACATCTACTTTCACACATTTTTAGTTCCTGCCAGGAAAATATTGGCAGCTGCAGCAAAGGTTTTTGGATGTGTACATGTGGACCTGAATGTTTGGGGCCCATGAAAGCTTGTCTGAGGCAATGAGGCAGGGTAAAACTTCTTTCTGTGGAGTGGAACGTTTGCTTTCCTTCAGACCCTTATCCTAGCACCAGGATTCACCATTTCTGTGAAATTGTAACTTACAGAGACTTAGTCACAGCTGGTTAGTGAAGTGCAGGTCTTATGCTTTAAGAATCCCTCCCAGAGCTAAAAGCAATATCTGTTAGACCCAGCAGACAGTGAATAGTATGAAAGTGTGTGGCAAGAGGCAGGCAGAAATAAAATAGGGAGACCAATCATATTCAAGATCCACTATCCTGTAAACAGCATGAAAACAATGGGGAAAAACTCTAGATTCTGAAGCAGGCTTAACTCCAGCATTTTTCTTTTATTTTTCACAATCAAACTACTAGCTGGCTGGGAAACATGCATAAGAACAAACTCTTTGCATTATGTATTTGCAGAGGATTTACCTGTGGTGCTTGATAGGTTTAGAATCCCATTGACAAGTTGGAGACAATGCCAAGATGAAAAAAACAGCAAAAGATTGAGACATCCTGGAAACTACTCTCACAGCACGTTGCCAAGCTTCAAGCCCAGTGTGATTTCTCTCCCTTCAAATCCAAGCCCTGAATTAATTTCTTAATCAGTAACTATTCAGAGCAGCTTTGTGATTTCAATCTTTGAACTGAACAAGCAGATTTTAATACGCTTCAAAATTTTGTAATGGAAATAGGTACATTTATGTGTCTCCCATCATTCCTGTCATGAGTGGCACCAATAATAAAGTACACATCCCAAAGTATTTTTACATATGTGACATACAAGTGTCTCTAGATAGATATAGGCCCTAATACTTCAGTAAATGTTGTTCTTGTTGTTTTATATGTGGATATCATAAAATTCTCTTGTTCTTGGCTTCTGTACTGTTGGAAAGGTCAGTGTGAAGAAAAGTTTGCCAAAAAAACAAGATCCATACTGATGATCATATTCAGTAAATTGCTTTCTCCCAAGAAACACTAAGATCCCACAAGACGTAAATTCCTACAAGAGATACTGAGATTTTAAACCCCATTTTAACTTGGGGTGAGGTACAGATTAGGCCTTTGCCATGTGAGATATGGTCAGTATGTTAAACTAAGATAAGATAATACAGAAACTCTTATAAGCCTATGTAAAACTATTTTACATGTTGTATTCCATGGGTGGCTAAACATAGTATCAGAAGCACTTAATATTACTTAACAAATAGCTCCTATTGGATTCTGGTACCACTGCTTCCTTTCTGTGCCACTAAATCCTTTTAAAGCACTTGACTCTTCTCGGAAGCTACCACTCCCATAGAAAAAAATGGGCTGCATCCACTTTCATTACACACAATGCTGTCTTATCAGGCTCTTGTTCCAGGAAGTACAGGACTAGTTCTGTTATGCTGCAAGTCTTCAGCCACCAAGTCCTATCTCTCTGAAACTTCAAATTAAAGCACCTCCTTTCTACCTGTAATGTCCTCCCTCACATATGGCTTTTGTGTAGAATTAGTGTAAATGGACTAATTGTACTGACTAAAGTTTTTCTGTGGCATGTTCCTTGTGAATAACTGCTCCCTGCCTAGAAACCCTGAGGGGAGAGGGGAACAAGAGGAAAATACTGTCCAGAGAGAGCCTATTTAGAATTTATGTGATACATTTGATACCCACCAGGGGGAGATAAAACAATGCATTAATTGCTTTGGTGTGCAATTTGATTAACATGTTAACAGAGTCCTTCTCTGGTACGTTTGCATATATTTGTGTGTATGTGTAACATTAAGAAATGTTGTCATCTGTTATGGTGCATCCAGATCTAAATTAGCATTCCTGTGCAACTTGCTTTCCAGCATACAGCTAAGTCAGAAGCCAACATGCATTCACTTTACAAATAAAACCAAGGACCAGTATCTGGATAAAAGTAGGATCTGAGTCACACATTCAGCAGTAACAAGAGAATGACTCAACATACATATAAAGCAAAATCAAGGGTACACTGTGCACAGCTTGTATGTGCAGTCACTGTAGCTTGTGAACAAGGCTACTTTCTGGTATTTTCCTTCTAGCTGTTTATTTTCTATCTAAGTAAATCTTGGTGTTGGAATAGTAGTGAACAAATTTCTGTTTCCATTCTCTTCACCTCACCTCATTGCAGAGTTAACCAGGTTATGAATAAGCATTGGGGTCAATTCATAAGGAATGCCAAGTCATACCTTAGTAATATAGGAACAGATGCTGAGGTCATGAACCCATCCCTTCTCCAGTGGTCCCAGGAGTGGGTCAGTCCTTACTCCTGGGATCTCGCTCCTCTTCTCCATAGGCAGGGCCAGCAGACTTTCAGCCTAGGAGGGGAGGGGCTTGTTCCCTTCTCTTCAGTTTTGCTTGGCCCTGCCTCCAGAGTAAGATATGCCAGCCAAGCTCTTGGGCTCATCTGCAAAAAAACCCAAAACCCAAAAGGAAACAAGCAGCGCCAGGGAAAGGGGAGGGAGGCTTGTCTCTTCCCACCTTCCCATTGAGGACACGTTACCACAGCCTGCAATAGCAGAGGGCTTCGGGAGGGAGCCCCGTTGATTGCGCAACCTCCTCCACTCCCAGCGACGTCTGCTCTGGCTTCGGAAGCTGTGCAGGCTGAAACATCGCTGGTCGAGTCAGCACCGATGGGAAAGACGACAGAGACTGCTGCACTTCCCCAGAAATGGCGTTCTCATCTCCCCCAACCAGGCAGCATGCTTAAGGCAGGGAGAGTGTGCCGACCCACTTCTGATAATCAACCATGTAGGGCCCCTGTTGGAATACTTGCCAGGTGGGGTTTGGGGTCGGTGCTGTGGTGGGGCAGTCCCAGGGTGGCTCTGGGTCACCTGCACTGGACCTTTTAGATAAGCCATTTTGTTATGCCTTCGGGCTTCCCAAGGGCAGAGAGAGGCAGCCCTCGAGGTCTTACGCGAGAGGCCAGTCCTGGTTAGCATTGGATGGGAAACCTCCAATTGAACTCCATGGACTTCATTGTTAGGGGGAGGCTTTGGTAGAGGATGGCTACCCAGTGTGTGGAGATTGTCATTGCAGCTCAACTCCTCCAGGGGCCATATCAATAGCACTGATTTTTGGTGAAAAAATGGCCATTTTGTCCTCTTTCTTTCACTTTCAGTATCCCCTACAAGGACTAAGATGGCCTCCCCTTCAGAGTTCCCAAAGGATAGGACCATGAGTTCTGCCTCATGTGACCTGGATCTCCCTGATTCCCCACTGCAGGAAGACAGAAACAAGTCACCAATAGTTGACCTTTCAGGGGATGATGCCAAGACCAACCTGTTTGCTTGGATTCAACAACTTGTGAGAAATGAGATCCAATCAGCCTCTTCTACCCCTTCACAAGAATCTCAGCCCAATTCCAGGAAACGTTCTCATAAATACAGCTGATTGCAGTGTTATGCCTACATGAGATCTCATTATTTTCTTACCTTGATGACATCCTGGTGAAGGCATCATCCCTAGATCAGGCTCAACTAGTCCTGGAACAAACAATGAGCATGCTGTCCTCCCAGGGTTTCATGATAAACAGGGAGAAAAGCTCCCTCACCCCGGCTCAGTCCATAGTGCATCTGGGAGTGAAAATCGATACCATAGCAGACAAGGTATTCATCACCCAAGAGAGATGCCAGAAAATTCTTCAACTACCTCTCTCTCTCGGCTTGACTTCGCGAACGAAGATTTAAGAAGGGTGCAGTAGTCCACGTCTGCTGCAGGCTCGCTGGTGGCTGACAAGACCAATGCGGGACAGGCAGATCCGGCCACAGTGGCTGCAGGGAAAAGTCTGATTTGGGGTTGGTGCTGTAGCAGTGCGATTCTTCCTCAATCTCCTTTTGTCCTCAAGACCAGCTATGCGTGCGTTCTCAAAGGAAGAGACAGCCTGGTGGATGGTGTGCCTCTATGCTTTGCGATCTGAGGCTAGGTCAGAGCACTGGTGATGGTTGATGCGACAGGTGCCAAGGGATTTCTTCAAGGAGTCCTTGTACCTCTTCTTTGGTGCCCCTCTATTTCGATGGCCGGTGGAAAGTTCGCCATACAGAGCAATCTTGGGAAGGCGGTGGTTTTCCATCCTAGAAATATGCCCTGCCCAGCGCAGCTGCGTCTTCAACAGCAGTGCTTCGATGCTTGTAACCTCCGCCCTCTTGAGGACTTCAGTGTTGGTCACAAAGTCACTCCAGTGGATGTTGAGGATGGTGCGAAGGCAGCGCTGATGAAAGCGCTCAACTACCATCCCCAACCTTACAGACAAGATTGGAAAAACCTATGATGCTAACACAGCTTCTAGGGATGCTGGTCTCCTGTCAGGACATTGTTCAGTGGGTGCACTTCCACATTTGCACATTCAAAAGGCCATAGTGCAGAGAAAACCCATGAAACTCTGTATCCCAAGGTCTTTGAAGACAGCTCTACTCTGGTGGACGGTCCCCAACAGGCTCACCTCTGGCCAGTTCCTGAGGGAACCCCAAAGGACAGTGATAACAACAGACGCCAGATCTTGGGATATGAATTCAAGAAAGTTGCAGAGACTTTTCTGTTGGGATTACAAATGGAAAAATTTCCAAAAGAAGATAGAATTATAATTTGGTTCTTGCTTTCAGCTGCTAGGACATTATGTGCGCAGTTGTAGAAGCAAAAAAAAATACCAGAGAAATGGGATTGGATTATAAAAGTTATGACATGGAGTGAAATGGACAAATTAACAAGAATATTAAGAGACTATGATTTAGAAGTTTTTAAGATGGAGTGGAAAAAGTTTAGAAGATATGTAGAAAAAGAGTGGAAAATAAAAGGACACTGGACAATTTTTGATAATAATTAAGTTTTTTTAAAAAAGAAGAATATAAATTTTTGTTTTAATAGTTAAGGGTACCTTTAAATATTTGCATTTTAAGTAAATAACACTGGTGGGGGTCAAGTAACAGGGGGAGGGGTGGGTAGAAAATAATATATGGGGTAGATAAAAGAAGTTTTTAAAGATGTAAGAAATAGATTTATTACCATATGTTACCAATAAAATTGTTTTAAAACAGACACCAGTCTTTTCGGATGGGGGAATGGTAGTGCAAGGCTGGTGGTCCAGTCAAGAATTCTCCAGGAGCATAAACTTTCTGAAGCTGCATGTGATCTGCATGTGAATAAGGTGAGCCCTTATTCAGCTGTGAGCCCTTATTCATCTGTCCTCGAATCTAGAGCACTGCCACATCCTAATTCAGATGGACAGCATGACAGCGAAAGCATATGTCAACAGGCAAGGTGGGACGAGGTCTAGAATCCTTCAATCCAAGGCCAACCTCCTTTTTCAGTGGGCAGAGAAACATATCCTATCCCTGAAAGCCACACACGTGGCAAGAAAGGAGAACGTCTTGGTGGACTGGCTGAGTCATCAGACATTGGACCAGGTGGAGTGGTCCCTCAACAGGACAGTCTTCCTCCAGATATGTCAGAAGTTCGGAACTCCAACAGTGGACCTCTTCACCTTGGAATACAACAATAAAGTTCCACAGTTCATATCAGGAACAAAGGATTCAAGAGCCATAGGGACAGATGTCCTACACGCAACCTGGCCAGAAGCTCCTCTGTACAAATGCTACCAAGAGTTCAGGAACTCAGGGCAGAAATAATCCTGATAGCACCATTCTGGCCCAGGAGAGCCTGGCTCCAGGTGATAAAGCGGCTAGCAGTGGCAGAAACTTGGAGACTTCCACATAGATGAGACCTTCTTCAACTGGTGAATGCTTGGCATCCCCAACTAGATACTCTAAAACTCACTGCATGGAGGTAGAGCGGCAAGGTCTAGCCAGCCTCGGTTATGCACAAGGGGTAGTAGAATCCTTACTGGCCTCTAGATCTTCTGTTCCTGGTGTCAGGGAAAGGGGTAGATCTCATGAAGGCCCCCATTGCAGATATTCTAGCCTTCCTGCAGTTGGGTTTAGAAAAAGGGCTTAGCACCAACATGCTTAGGAGACAGGTGGCCGCTATTTCAGCTGTGAAGGGTAGTAAAAAAGTGAAGTCCCTCTTGGGTCAACCCCACGTCAAGTGTTTTCTGAAAGGGGTGGCACTCTTCAACTCATCTCAGAGTCACCGGTTTCCTTCATGGAACCTGAATACTGTGCTAGAAGCCTTCTGCCTACCACCTTTCAAACCTATGGCTTCCTGTAGCTTAAAACATTTTACATTCAAAGCAGTGTTCTTGGTGGGAATCACATCAGCACGTAGGGTTTCTGAAATCAGAGCCTTGTCCACCAATTGAGATCTGTGCATGTTTCATCAAAACAAAGTAGTTCTCCGTCCTGATCCAGCCTTCATTCCGAAAGTTAACTCGACCTTTCATAGGTTGGAGGATATCATTCTCAATTCATTTTGCCCTAAACCAAAACATGATAAAGAAAAACTCTGGCACCGTCTTGATATCAAAAGGACCCTGAGTTTTTATTTGGATAGAACCAAAACCTTCCGAACTACCGATTTCCTGTTTGTGTCTTTCCGTAAAGCCTGCATGAGTAAGCCTGTTTCGACTTCCACCATTAGCAGGTGGATGAGGGGCTGTAACATAGAGGCTTACAAGGCCAAAGGTTTAGTTCCTCCCCAAGAAGTTATTGCCCATTCGCTCAGAGGAGCAGCAACATCGGCAGTCTACAGATCCTTCCGATCTATGGAGGTGATCTTGAAGGCAGCCACTTGATATTCTATCCATTCCTTTACCAGGCACTATAAAATAGACAAGGTTGCCTTGGCTGAGAAAGCCTTTGGTAGGAGAGTGCTTCAACATGTTGTCTGATCCAAAATATTGTATGTACCCACCTTGGGGCCACTGCTATTATATGTCCCAAGAGTAAGGACTGACACATTCCTGGGACCACTGGAGAATGGAAGATTCTTTTCATTTACCATGAAGTCTTCCTTCTTGGTGGTCCCAGAGTGGGTCAGTCCTACCCACCCTACGTTGGAGACGTACTGGTATCTGGATCTAATTGATGACTGGTTTCTTTGGACAATATTTGTTTCTTGTTTGCAGAATGTGAACTTGGCTGAAGGCTGTGTTTTTTTTTTCCTCCTGAGTTGCATTTGAGCAGTTGTATTTCCTTCAATACCATTAAAGCAAGTTGTTTGTTCACCGCAGGCACAATGTTGGTCGTTCTTTTTACTGTCTGGGAGGGGAACATTTTATCTTGTGCAGTCTCTTTCCCATTGTTGGAGTTACCATTATGTACTACATGGAAGTTAGGGCTTGTGAAAGAACTGAAGAGAAGGGAACATGCCCCTCCCCTCCTGGACTGAAAGTTTGTTAACCCTGCCTACAGAGAGGAGTAAGGACTGACCTTCTCTGGGACCACCAAGAAGGAAGACTTCACAGTAAGTGAAAAGAATAATTTATTATCTATTGTGCTTTGATTAAATCATTTACTCTGGCTTGTATCCATGGCTTTTGTCCATGTGCACTTCTTCCCAAGTTCCTCTCTGGCATGGAGTCCATTTCCTTTAGTCCTAAGAACCTCCACTTTTGCAAGACCATTGCCTTTTAATAAGCTGTAGAGAGCCTGGCAGGATGGTACATGTAAGCAATGGAGGGCTGCCTTCATAGCACTCAGGAGACGTGTGTGCTGAAGAAAAACATTGGATCCAAAGCTTCCTATTTAGTGTGAACCTTAGTTTTGCTTGCCCTCCAAATCAGGATTGCAAATGATAAAGTACTGCTTATTGTGGATTCTAATCCTAGATTTGGTGAGCAAGCGCAAACTGATTTGGATGTGTGACGAGGTGGACCAGCACTAGCAGTGCAAAGGAAGGCTGTCCAATGATCTGTGGCTGGTGAGTCATGGACTGAAGATCTTGCATGTCTACCATCTTACAGCTGAGGCCACCAGAGAGCATACCTAGTTCACCCTCTCACTCTGTAGAGGACCCAGCTTGGAATGGGAGAGGGCTGCAACTTCATTCTGGCCCACCCCCTCCTATCAGGACCATCACTTTACTTTTCTGTCTTTCTCCATATGCTAACTATGTGGAGAGAGAGCCAGCCCTGACTGTGTGTGCTTTGGCTCTGCTCTGCAGGAGCTTAAATAGCTCTTCACAGTCCCTCCCCCTTCTCCTGCTTCTTGGGGAACCAGACAATCCTGGGTGATGCTTCTCTGGGAATCAGCCAATTCTGAGTACAGCCTCCCATCTCTGGAAGTGGCTTGGGAACATTCTATATCTCCTTGCAGTGAGCTCTGCTCTGGCCTCCTCCCTATCAGACCACAAGGGCATGGCTTCAGATTCTGGCTTTCCCAGGGTTGAAGCCAAAGTGTTGTCAGTTCCCCATCACTTCTGTGATCCTGAGGAGGCCTGACCCTGCAGCTACACCAGCAGCAGAAGCAGTCTTGTCTCTAGAGCCCTAGGTAATTCCTGTGTCCTCATCTCCATGGAGCAGTTGCAGTCCTACCCTCCTGACCAGCCTTTTTGGTGGTCACATGACTGGTGTTGGAGCTCTCATTTGGTTCCAGACAGGATTAAACTAACAGATGGTGCTTGAGGAAGGAATAGATTGAACTGAATGAATGATTGGAGGAAGGGAGAATACATGAGCACAAAGCTTATTACCATGGCCTCAAACCATGGTTTGGCATTACATTTGACAAAACCATAGCATATTTTAAATAGATCAAGGTGGTCAGCCATGTTGGTCTGAAGCAACAGAACAAAGTTAGAGACCAGTGGTACCTTTAAGACCAGCAATGTTTTATTCTAGGTGTGAGCTTTCATGTACAAGCACACTTCATTAGACGATGACATTAAAGTTCACACCTAGAATAAAACTTGTTTTGTCTTAAAGATATCACTGGATTCTAACTATGTTTTAAGTAGTTTTCAGGGCCGACCCTAGGGTACACAGTGCCCCAGGCAGCCTCGCCTCCTCCCCCCCCTCTGTTCTTCACAATTTTAAGGCCAGGGAAGGGGTGGTGAAGAACCATGCTCCCAGGCTCTTTAAAGGCCAACCCCCCCCCCACACACACACAGAGACAGATCAGCTGATCGATGTGAGAAACTATGCCAAAGGCTGGGCTCCTATGCCCCTATGGCATGCTCACAATGAGCGCTGGGGACAGCAGCAGCGAATGACCTACTGAAAAAAGCGGTGCTGCCCTTGCCTACTCCCCACATCCAGTGGCACCATTTTTTCAGTGGGTCACTCGCCACTCCTGCCCCCAGCACTGATCATGAGCATGCCAAAGGGGTATAGGAGCCCAGCCTTTGGTGTGGTTTTAGTGGGCGGGCTGGCCCTGGTAGTTTTCATGCAGTTGTGTTATTATTATTGGCAATAATTTAAGTCCACTCCAAATGCCAGTATTGCACATAATTTTCACATAAACGAGAAAAAGAAAAGCTTATCAGAAACAGTTCTAGTCTGTTCTCAATGCAGGTATTCTTGCTCAGCTATTTTTCTGAGTATTTGTGGCCTTAAAAATATGTCATAGTACTACACTAACTTAAACAATGCTGATCCACACAGACACATTCTGGCTATAAAATTACTGCTATATCTAAGGAAAAAAATAATATATTTTTCTCGCAGAAATAACACAGATATAGGTGTCCTTTAAAAGGAAGGAGAATTAGGTGGGGAATTTGAATTTTCTAGCAAACTCCTACAGATGCATTATCTGACAAATATGTCCTCTGCAGATCTCCTTGCCCTGTAGTTTCTTTCACTTGCCTATTTTTATTATTCTATTGTCAAATTGCCTCAGCAAATCTTTCTAAGGTTAACAAGCCTATCCAGAAAGCACAGGAACCAAATCTTGTGCCATCCTGTGAATTTTAATGATCAACATTACGAGTGTGCTATTTTTATACCCGTCCAGTCTGTAATCTCCAGTATCTCAGCATATATATAAAGTATGACAGAAGCCCCAGAAAGAAACAATAAGAGACCTGCCCCATAGTTTACCTACCATCAGCAACAGCAGGCCACATCAAAACTGAAAAGAAAACAGAAAATAGCAATAAAATAAGGAACAAGTTCGATAGGATTCCAGAGAAGCTCAAGTGAGTAATCTAAACAAAGGGAAATTGTGATTTCAATGTACCTGTAGATGACCATTTACAGAACGGTATTTTGCATCTGTGCTTGTAATTGACCAGCTATAATGTCCTGAGAACTTGGGAACAAAATTTTATTATGCAAAGAAATGGTAAAAGCATCCGCATCACCTGGAACAACAGCATAAATAATTGGCTTCCCATATGGTTACATACATACTATGATAGGGTGTCTATCTCTATTAGTCATATGTATCATCTAGTATCAGTATACAAAAATGTTCTGAAAATTAGTTCCCAGTTCAAAGTGTTCCATTATAGATGGTTTTTAAGAGAACATACCCATGAAATAGTAGCCCTGCGGCGCAGAGTGGTAAAACTCCAGTACTGCAGTCTGAGCTCTCTGCTCACGACCTGAGTTTGATCCCAGCGGAAGCTGGATTCATGTAGCCAGCTCAAGGTTGACTCAGTCTTCCATCCTTCCGAGGTTGGTAAAATGAGTACCCAGCTTGCTGGTGGGGAGGAGTGTAGATGACTGGGGAAGGCAATGGCAAACCACCCCGTAAAAAGTTTGCCATGAAAACGTGATGCTTGCACAATGGGCTACCTATACCTTTTTTTAACCATGAAATTATTACTTTCAGCATGATATATGAACACAGGGTGTGTGTGGGGGGGGGGGGAGTCCATGCCCTCCACAGCCTCTCATGACTATGTCAGCATGTTAGGGTTACCAGGTCCTTCTTCCTTGCCAGCAAGGGACTTTGGGGGGGGCATTCCCAGGGGGAATACAGAAGTGACATCACGTTGGGGACCAGTGCCCTGCATACCTGAATTCCACTTGAAATTCAAGTGTGTGGGGGGAGGCCCCCCCCCCCCCCCCGCATCGCCCTCCTGCCATCTTGTAGGGAGAAAGCATTGGAGAAAGCTTTTTTTCTCCCATGCACACCACCACAGCAGAGCATGTGGGAAAGGGGATAAAGCGTTGGATTGGGAAGGGGGCCTGCCTCCTCAATCTGGCTTCCAGAAGGGGAGAATGCATTGCAGGGGAGGGGGTGCACCTGAACTCCAAGTGAAATTCAGGTGGGTGATGAGCAGCTGCCCCTCTCCCTCCCTCCTGCAAAGTCCCTCCAGCTGATTGGCAGGCCACGTGCTCCCCACTGATCAGATGAAGGACCCTTTAAATCTTGCAGGAGGGAGAGGGGTGGCTGCTGGTGGTCACACTTGGGGACAGGGCTTTTCCCCACTGGCCAGCTAGCCAGTGGTGGATTGTAGCCCCCAAAAGTGGGGGAACTCCCACTGAGACTGGGGGCTGGTAACCCTACTGCAAGTAAAATATCAGTTTTCAAAACCAGCTTTTCTTTGAGTGCTGTCTGGACACAACATCAGCAGCAGCTCTTGCAGACTCTCAAGACCATTTGTATTGAGACTGCTAAAGTTCCCAGTCCAGTTAACTCACACAAAGAGAGGGATCATACCTCTACAGCAACTGCCTGAACACTAAGAAAACTGGTTTATTTCTTGCCTTGAGCAGAATCAGGCTGATACATATTTCCTTCCTATTCTTCCTTTTTCCTGTTTACTTTTCAGTAGAGAGTGCAATGAACATCACAGATCACAAAACACTCCTGTATTCCTTTGTAATGAAAATGAAATAAATTATTGTATTATGTTCTATATTGAACTGCATAGTTCTTCTATGTAATTACATGGCTTCTGTATATGCTCACTACTAGACCTGCCATGGTTACAGAACATTGCCTTCCTCGATCCTAAACTCTCCAGCAATGTTCAGGGATAATGCAGCTTTTCCTTACTTTAATTCAAAATTTGAAATATTAGAACATAAGAATACATTGATGACATGGGGACTCATACCAGAACACTGACATGGAAATATACATTTTGGCTCAGTTCTGCTGCCATGGATTCCTTGCCACCACCACCTATCAAGAACGGTTTGTGCAGACTTCTGGGATCTGTCATCTTGGCTTCAGAGTTGCTTGCAGATCGTCTCTCTGCAGCAACTCTGAGTCTGGCCATTGGAGGGGCATCACAGAAGTGATGCCCCCAAAGAATAAGCCCATAGCGGCTTTTTCTTCGGCATGGGACTTTTACCGGTAGGGGGGAGGGGGCCAGTGACAGCTGCCCTCTGTGCTCTATGTTTGTCCTGAAGCTCCACGGCCAAAGCTGGCATACCAGCAGAATAAGAACGCCCAATCGCTTTTTGCTTTCACTTTCTCCAGTACGACTTTGAAGCAGCATTTTTCTACTTCTATAGCAATGACTCTACTTAACAAGTGGGTGTTTTTTTCCTAATTCTACTCCCTGATGGGTCACTATAATTACTAAAATTGACCTGGACTATAATTGGACATATATACATCAAAGAGTTTACTAAGAAGTTGCAATATGATATGAGCACAAAGGAGTTATACTGCAGAGAGTTCTGTCTCTATCGCCTGACTGTATCTGAAAGAATGGTTTTTAAAACTTCAGTTGGAGCTGTTGTGGAAAGGGATTAATAGGAGCTTGAAGCGAATTTACAATTTGATTTAAGAGACTGAGTTTGATATTAGAAATGGCACAGTTTAATGAATTGTCACATGGAAAAGATATTTGTTCAAATCTCAACGCTCTGAAGGAAGATCTTATCTCATTTATGCAGCTTCTTAATGATCAAATGGAATGTTTTATGCTGAAAGCTAATGAAATTGCAAACCTACAGGGGTCCGGTTCTAAAGAGAGTATATTGATGGCAGTGAAAGTGGAAGGGGAAAGTGATACTCTCCAAAATAAACAATGGAAAAGTAAGATACTCTCTTGTGATGCATTTTCAAAACTTGACTGGAAATTAAGATGCAGTGAAATCAAGCTGAGAGGGAAAGATGGCGATGAATTCTTCTCCATGCAGTTGAGGGGGCAGGCTATGTTGAGAAGAGAAAAGTTGCATTCCAATCAGCAAATCAGGATTTGGAAAGCATTTCGGAAAAAGGATTTGGGATTTTTTTTTTTTTCTGCTTTGGTGAATAACTGGACAAGGAACTGACTAAGAGGTGAAATGTGATATCAAAAGACAGACTGTGATTAAATGGGCTGCCTCAGATACAATATGGGTGCAGAAATCAAAGGAACTTAAAAGTTTTAAATCTTTGGGAAGGACTCTGGAATCTGGGTTCTTTTATTTTGTTTTTTTTTTCTTTCTCTTGTTAATAAATAAACATGTAACCATTAATAATAAACAGATGTTAGATTTTAAAAGAATAAGGGAGATTTTGAAGAAGAAATGTTAATGAGTGCAGTTAACATATTTCTCTATATAGAAGATTTTTTCACAGTTTGTCTATTTAGTGAGATTGTCTATAATGATATAAATATAAGATCAAAGGTTGAAAAGGCAGATAGCATAATTGCTGTGGAATTGGGTAGACTTGGTAATTTGGCAGACCTGTTTTTAATATGTTATCAGGAGAAATGGCTTAGACAGAGATAGACAAAACATATAGTTGTATTTTATGTAATTTCCTAAGGATAAATGATTTTATGTGCTTTTTTTAAAAATGATTTCGCTAAATCAACAATTTATTTTGTGCTTATAATAGGTTTAAGTTAAGTGAGATAAAATTGGTGTTGGGACAGTTTTGAAAGAAAAAATCTTTTTTCTTAACTGGTTATATTTAATTTGTGTTTAAGAAGTGTCTAGATTTACATTGCTTTACTAGTTTATTAAAAGAAAGTATTCCTTTTTTTTAGTCTGCTAAAGGAAGAAAGGAAGGTAATATTTAAGGAGGTTTTTATACTTGTAGGTAGAATGATTTGAGCATTTTATTGAGAAGTGGAATTATAATTGATATATATGTACTGGTTTCTGTTTCTGTTTTCCCCATTCTGTCAAGGCCCCTTTTCCCCCTTTCCCCCTCTTTTTTATGTATCTGCAATGCTCCTTTCCTTTGTAATTTAAATCAATAAAACTTTTTTAAAAATCAAGAACTGTTTGTGCATACCGATAAGATATGACTGTGAGCCGCTGCCTAAGCATGGGTTCCAGAGTGTAAAAATAGCAGCCAGAGGAAGTGTAAAGGAAACATGAACTTGAACCTAGGACTCGGCTGCTACTACACCTGTTGAGTTACTCTTCAAAGAGGAACAGCCAGGCTATCTGCATCTCTCAATAGAAAGACAAGAAGATAGCAGAGATTCATACCTGGCAACATTTAACGTTTGATTTTCTACTAAGGACTGTTTACTTGCTTTGAAGGACACTTAAGAATTATAGTGATAAAGTGGTTGAGTAAAAGAGTGTTTTGCACTTATATTGCAACATTTGGTGCACGGTGTTTTTCTTGCTTTGCCTAACCACCACCTAACAGGCAGGATGGCAAGGGAAGTGGTAGGGAATTATGTAAGATCTTCTCTTCCTCTTTGATATGCCTGGAGTTAAAAAGGTGGCAGGCATAGTATTCCAAACTCCGACAAAAATCAAGATCTGTGTTCTGTATAGATTAAAGTTTTGCATACTGTAATGTACTGAGTGACGAGACGTGTTGAAGGCAACATGCTTTATTAGTGAGTACATCACAAGTCAAGACAACGCGGGCTGGGTCCCGATTATATACATACCCCGGAACAACCCTCAGCCTGGCCAGGTCCAATCTTGGCCAGTTAAACTTCCCGCCACAGATCTTGATTGGCGGAGTGTATTTACGGAGCTACATCCGGGGACCAGTGGACTTCTACTGGTCACCTCCATAGTGTCCGCTGTGTTGTAATTTCAAGACTGAAAGGCAAGACACAACACTCCTCCCCCCTTAGTTCAAGACATGAAGTCTTTCAAGTTGGCTGGCGCCCTGCATTCCCAGGTCGACCTCCTCGGGGTTATTTGGGGAGTTGGAGTGGCCGCTATGGCTGGCGGGGCGGCTGGTTCCTTGTGGTGGGGTGACGCTGGAAAAGGGCTGTCCGTCGCCTGTTGCTGTTCTGGAATCTCCTCTCTGGGGGGGTGCTCCCTCCACTGTGGTGCTCTTCCGCCCGCATAGTTGGTACAGCCGGCATAGGCTGGGCAGCTTCCGGGGGTGTTGCTGTTAGTACTCCTCCACTTCCCACTCCCCCGATCTCTGTCGGTTCTTCCGGCAATGCACAATGGCGCATCTGGTCAATATGCCTCCTTAGGATCTGGCCCACCTCCGATGAGACCTCGTAGGAGCAGGACCCAGTGACCCGCAGCACCCGGGTGGCTAACCACTCTGGCCCGCTTGCAAAGTTCTTTGCATATAGCGGATCCCCTGGAAAGAATCCCCTAGCGGCTTCCCTGGTTTCGGGGGAACTGCAGAGGTCCGTAGCCCGGTCAGGATGCAACCTGTCTAGCCTCGTGATCAACTTCCTCCCCATTAGTAACTCAGCAGGGCTTAACCCAGTGACAGGGTTGGGGGTGATTCTGTTATCAAATAGGAAGGCTGCCAGGCAGTAATCCAAATCTCCCTGTACAATGCAACCCAGGGCCTCTTTAGTGGTGTGCACCATGCGCTCTGCTTGGCCGTTGGTGGCTGGATGGAAAGGGGCGGACTGAATGTGCTGGATGAGGTACCGATTCAAGAACTCCTGGAATTCCCGGGAGGTGAAAGCGGTCCCATTGTCTGTGATGAGGGTCTCAGGAATCCCATGAGTGTAAAAGACCCTTCGCAAGGCTCTGACCGCCGCCGCGGTGGAGATTGAAGCTACGGGAATCACTTCCAACCATTTGGTGTATGCATCGACTAAGATAAAGGATATTTGGCCCTGGTTTGGCTTCACAAAGTCTAGGTGTAACCGGGACCATGGCCTTCTGTTGGATTCCCAGTGGTGAACAGGGGTCACTGGGCGGATCAGGTCGGGACTCTTGGCAGGGTTGGCACCTTTGAACCCACCCTTCTATCTCCTCATCCATTCCTGGCCACCATACAAAGCTACGTGTCACGGGCTTCATGCGTGCTATCCCTGGGTGTGTTTCGTGTAGGGCTTCCAGCACTTGCTTCCGCAATGGGGGGTGGGGAACCACCACCCTGCTACCCCAGAGAAGGCACCCCTTGTGCAAGGACAGTTATTCTCTGTGTGATGCGAATGCCTTGAATTCTGCATCCAGTTTGCCCGCAGGCCACCCCCTTCCCACCCAGTCTAAAACGCGTGCGAGGATGCGGTCTCTACCCATGGCCCTAGCTACCTCAGCGGCGTGGAGGGGTCTCTCTGGTAGAGTCTCTATAAGCATCACATGGTGGGCAGGATCCGAGTCCATAGAGGGCAGCAGCAGGCGGCTGAGGGCGTCCACGTGTCCCATAGCTTTGCCGGGGTGGTGGACCAGGGCATATGTGTATGAGTTGAAGAACTGGTTCCACTGCAGGACGTGCCGTGATAGAATTTGCGGTGTCTGGAGGTCTGGGGCGAGGAGGCCCAGTAGCGGCTTATGGTCCATGGCGATCGTGAAACGTCTACCGTAAAGGTAGTCATTGAATTTATGCACACCCGCCACTATTGCCAAGGCCTCCTTGTCTATCTGGGCATAGTTGCGCTCTGCAGGGGTCGGGGTCCTCAAATAATAGGCCACGGGAACCTCCCTCCCATCTGGGTGTTGGTGCCCCAGAATGGCGCCCACCCCGTACAGGGAAGCATCGCAAACCAGAATCACTGGTAAGGATTTGTCAAAATGGTGGAGCACATCATTAGAAATTAGGAGGTCCTTGACTGCCTGAAAAGCGGCGGCCTGCTTTTTTTCCCAGACCCACGTGCCGTTTTTATCAAGGAGCCTATGAAGGGGTTCTGCGATGGCCGCTTTGTGGGGCAAAAATTTAATAATCCCAAGAAACTTTGTAACTCCGTCTTGCACGTGGGGGCCGGGGTGTCGACAATAGCCCTGGTCTTGTCAGCCATTGGGTGGATTCCCACGGCATCTACTGCAAACCCCAAGAACTCTACCCGCAACACCCCGAGGGAACACTTCTCCTGCTTTACTTTAAGTCCCACCACCTGGAAACAGCAAAGTACCTCATGCAGACGGCTGCTGAACTCCTCAGTGTCCGGGGCGGCGATCAAAACGTCATAAAAAATGGTTGCACTCCGGGGATCCCTTTGAGAAGAGAATCCATTATGCTCTGAAAAATCCCTAGAGTCACACTTACCCCAAATTGCAACCGCTGCACCCGAAAAGCTCCCCTGTGAGTAACAATGGTCTGGGCTTCTGCTGTCTCAGCGTCCACCGGGAGTTGCTGGTACGCCTGGGCCAAGTCCAGTTTCCCAAAAACCTTAGAGCCTGCTAGGGCTGCCAGTACGTGGCTGACCACTGGAATGGGGTATGGGTTGTCCTGAAGTGCCTTATTTATTGTGCACTTGTAATCAGCGCATATGCACACATCTCCATTTGGCTTCACTGGAGTGACTATGGGTGTTTCCCATGCAGCATAGGATACCGGTTTTAGCACTCCCTAGGCTGTGAGGCAGTCCAGCTCCACTTCTATTTTTGGTTTAAGAGCGAATGGAACTCGCCTGGCCTTCAGCCTTATCGGTCTCACGTGGGGATTGAGGGGTAAGGTGATGGAAGGCCCCTTGTAGCACCCCAGGGACCCATCAAACCCTTCCAGGAATTCCCGGCACACGTGCTCAAAATTTTGCGTTCGCATCTGCTGCACCCCCACTATTTGAATACCCAGCGGTCGAAACCAGGCCAGCCCCAGTAATGTGGTGAGCTGGCGTTTGACCACGAGAATGTCCAGCTTGCCCTTAAAGTTCTTAAACTCCACCCTTACAGTGGCCCAACCCAAAATCTGTACAGGTTTTTTTTGGAAGTCCCGCAGTATGAAGTCCGCTGGTCGCAACTGTGGCCAGCCACGGGGACAAAGTTTTCTTAGAGACTCCTCCAAAATTATGGAGATGGAGGAGCCCGAGTCCAGCTCCATTAGGCATGGAGCGCCCTCGATTAGGACCGACACCCTGACCTTATCTGGGGTGGTGAGGGGCAAGTTCATTACCTGCAGGCTAGTTGATGCAGTCGAGTAGGCATCGGTCGAGTCGTGGTTGGTGGACTGGCACCTGTGGGTGGCCTTGGCCCGGCAAGCCCACACTATGTGGCCCACTCTTCCACAGTTCCTGCAGTCCACGTTGCGATAGGGGCAGTCCCGGCGCTCGTGTGGATCCCCACAGCTGGCGCACTTGGTGTTGGCTGGTCTCTCTGTCGCTCATGGCTGAGTGGGAGCTCTTGGCCCCATTTCTGGTTGGCGACGTAGCTGCTTTGCCTCCTCCTCCTCTGGGTTGCCCAGTGCCATCTCCTCCTGGTGGACGGCTTTCGCTCATGGGTTGTTGTAAGCTTTGGTTGCTCTCTCAAATGCGGTGGCTTCGTTGAAGGCAAGTTGGAGGGTGAACTCTTCCTTTACAAAGAGCTTTTGCTGCAGTCTTTCATCTCAGAGGCCCCAGATGAAGCGATCCCTCAGGGATCATCCAGCTTGTCAAAGCTGCAGTTCCCTGCGATTTGGCAGAGGGCAGTCAGGTAGATGGCGGCTGTCTCTCCCGCTTCTTGATCCCTCTTGTAGAAGAGGAATCGGCGGGCGATGATGGAAGGCTGGGGCAAGAAGTGCCCGGTCAGGAGTCTGACTATCTCCTCTTACATTTTCTCTGTGATCTTCGTGGGGGCCGAGAGACCCTTTGTGATCTCGAATGTGGCCTCCCCGCAGACACTCAGGAGCACGTTTCTCTTATGGCTGTCGTCTGTAATCATGTTTGCTAGTAGGAAGCAGTCGACCCGCTCCATGTAGGTCTCCCACCTATCGGGATTGGTGGGGTTGAACTCTGCAAGGTGGCCTGTCGTCCCATTTGGGTTAGCCATGGTGGCAGCGGGCGCTTCCGTCTCCCTTGAATGCGTGCCTTCGTCATCTCTGGCCAGGTCAGTGAAGTCCCGCTTGGGGAGTTACCTGGCTAGTATCCCATCTTTGTCGCCACTGTAATGTACTGAGTGACGAGACGTGTTGAAGGCAACATGCTTTATTAGCGAGTACATCACAAGGCAAGGCAACGCGGGCCGGGTCCCGATTATATACATACCCCAGAACAACCCTCAGCCTGGCCAGGTCTAGTTCTGGCCAGTTAAACTTCTCACCTCAAATCTTGATTGGCGGAGCGTATTTGCAGAGCTACCTCCGGGGACTAGTGGACTTCCACTGGTTACCTCCATAGCATCTGCTGTGTTGTAATTTTGGGACTGAAATGCAAGACACAACACATACTGTATTCTGTAATCAATATATTTAATTCTTAATTCAGCCAGATCTGAAGATACTTGAACAGGGAGATTGGAGTTATGAATGGACAAAACAGATCTTCTTACAAACCAGAAAAACACCCCCGGTTTGCATAAAAAATCTGAAATCTAACTCACGTACACACATTGAGGGTTGTACACACACGCACGAGACTTGAGGTAACTCACATATCTTTTGCAGATCTCACTCCCCACAAGGTAAAACAGGTACAGGAAGCTGTACTTTCTAGCCACGAAAGTGAAGAAGTATGTAGCAGTTAAAAAATACAGCAACTTTCAAATATACTTTTTCTTTGTTATATTGCACTAAGAAAAAAAGTGTGCTCAAAAGCAAATTATTATTGAACTATCTTTAAATTACTGAAAGATAGATTCAGAACACTGCCCTGTAATTTGAACACTTGCAAATGCTTTTGCTGAAGTGTCCTATAAACATTTCACTACATCATCAAACTATATAATAGTGAAATGTAATTCAGAAGACCACCAGCTTTATGTGAAGTATATTTTAAACATTTTAATAGAGAATGAATGAAACTAAATATTTGTTAAAGGGGTTGTAAATCTTATTGTATAAATCAATAAAGAAATATTTTGGTAACACAATCTGATGTGGAAGGGATATAAACTAGCCTGAAAAATGAATCTGTCATTTATCTCTAACAGTATATTAAGGAATGAAAGTTCATCTCATCTTTGAGATCTATAATAAAGAATTGTTGCAGTGAAGTAGAGAGAAAATTGAAGGCAAGTGACCTACCCAGTTCTTTACCATCCCACCAGAATAATCACTGTCTTTTTATCAAGATGAAACATAAGTGAAAGTTTCAATAATATACTGAGCCTCAAGTCTTTGCATATAACTTCACAGCAGGTACATAAAGTTATTTGTTTAGTCCTTTTCATGTAGCGCAGTTCTCTTCATGTAGTGCACTGAGGCTTCATTAAAGATTTTTAAATTGTAATTTGGGGAACCTTCTCAATTATTTGGCATTTGCATTAGGAATGAGAAGCTTCCTTTTACTAAAATTGGGATTGGCAAACTGACCTCTTTAAATTCAACATTTCAAAATAGCTATTTGTCCCCTATTCAAGTCCTGTTCTAATATTTGGAAACCCTGAGATATTCCTGCTAACATCCTTGGGGGAAAATGAAGTTTCCAAATTCCTCCATACAAGCCTCTTATGTGAACTTAAAAAAAATATCACCCTTGAGTCTTACCTTAGGAACCAAGGTACTTGAAGGACCACCTCCTTAAGATCCTTTTCTTAGGGCCAGCTTTCTGTGTTGCCAGCTTTCAGAGGAGCGGTGGTGGTGACCAGAGAATGGAGCTTTTCAGTGGTAGCACCTTTCTTTTGGAATACCCTCCCCTTTTGGTTCACTTGGCACCTACCTTATGTTCTTATAGGTACCAGACTAAAATATTCCCTTTTACCCATTGTTTCCAACTGTGTGAACTGTTTTGATCATCACTAGGGGTGCTTTTGAAGAAGGGGATGGCAAAAGATGAGATGGCTGGACTGATGTAACTAACATGAATTTGAACGGACTTCGAAGAATAGTGGAAGACAGGAGGGCCTGGCATGACTTGGTTCATGGGGTCACAAAGAGTCGGACTCAACTGCGCAACTGAACAACAACAACAGCAAAAGGGGTGTGCAATTATTTCCTCAGTATTTTTTTGGTTCAAGTCTATAGGATTTGGGGGGAAATGAACTTCCCGAAAAAACCCAGATCTCAATACTGGTGAAATCTGGGATTTTTCAGAAATCCTGAAAGTTTTGGGGTCTGAATTAAAAAACACCAAGAAAAATAAAGCAGTGGCAAAGCCACTAAGAACAGCTGAGAGGGAGTTCAGCTGGGGTTCTTCTGGTGAGGGAGTCCCTTTAACCCAAACTGCACCAAGAAGTTGATTCCCTGCAGACTTGTCTGGGGCTCTGCTTGGCAGTGCGATTTAAACTGGACTATCCAACAGAGCCTACAAAGGAGCTGATCTTGCGTGGAGAGTTCTCCCCTCAGGTTCAGCTGTGCAGCCGGTTTTAGACCAGATTTCCCAACTGAGCCCACCCAGGAGCCAATCCTGCAAGGTTCTTCACACAAGTTGAATTATATTGCTATTGTGTGCCTTTTGGACTAAAATTGGCACACGATAGCAATATCATTTCAAGTCATGTGCATTTTCATTTGACACAAGGATAGATCTTAGGAGGCTTAACAAGACATATTTTTCTTCTGTGTTTTATTTCTTTTTTTAACACTCCTGTTTTGATCCTATATCTACTTGTGTGTTGTCTTTTTGTTGTAATAGGACCCTGCTTGCACCTTCCATAGTTTGACTGCTGAAGAATTCCCAACTGGGTCGAAACACATTTAGGTCACTACATATGTTACTTTTTACTATATTATGATGCTTGTGCTGGGCTCTGATATGCTTTTAAATGTCTTTGTAATAAATACATGTATATTTATGTACCATTAGTTCATATTTCATTTTAGCTTTTGGCTCTGCTTTTGCTTTCTAACTTACCATTCAGGTACTTTATTTCCTGGCTTGTTCTTATGTTTCATTATTATTGATATTTTATGATGCTGTATTAATTAAATAATTAATTACAACTAATTAAATAAGTATTGTAATAGCGATGTGTTGTTCTGCTAGTACTACAATATAACCACAGAAAGCTGGGCTTGTTGTTAATCGACTAAAGTTTATGTCAACATAGCTTGATTACACTGCTCACTACATTATGTTTTATGTCCTCACAGTAAATGACCATCATCTTACAGGTAAAGACATTTTCTGTAAATTTGTTTCTGTTACCTGATAAGTTCAGTTTGGTTTATTTGATTTATATCCCACCCTCCCCGCCAAAGCAGGCATAACATATGCATAATATGTGCATGTATAATACAGAATGCAGCATTAATTGTAGCAAATTTATTAATGTTGCCAGTTAATTAAAAATCAGTTTTCTTGGCAATCAGTAAACTCCTGATTAAACAAGATACCTGGGGTATATGATAGAAAAATCATTTTGCTACTACCCCTTTGTGAGGAAATGTCCCCTCTTTCCCCAATATCATAGTCACCAGCATGGTTGCCAGGGCGCCTGGAGAAGTGAGCTCACACACCTTTGGCCAGAGGGTGTGAGCAAAACCATCCAGGGACTAAAAGGGACTCATGTGTGTAAACAACCTAAGTGTGCAGGCATTCTAAACCGGTATAGAGTGCTTGCCAACGCGCACGGATGTTTCCCCGTCACTGCGTGGGTCCGCCATGGTAGGGAAGAAGCTGCGCTGCCACGGAGCTCTCCAGGCGACCGGTGTTGAAGCGTTGAGCATGGAATCCACTGTGTCTCGCTAACACCACTTGTAGCCATCTTCCTGCCAGGCTGGACTTCATTCCTTCATAGTGGAAAGTTCACGTACACACCCTGAGTCACCCTTAGCCCGCAAGCAACCCATTCGCCCCATGAATGGATTAACAGCTCAACTGTCAGTCCTGATTGCCGGGCCATACCCTAAACAATAACTCCTGCCCAGAAGATGATGAGAAAAGAGGAAGAACATCTCCTGTCATAACCAGGTCTTTTGTCTACACCGGGGATACCTAGGTCAATATTTGATTCCCTATTGTCACCTTCCCAGATAAGCCCACTTAATCCCAAGTACCTAGCCATCTCCATACTGACACCCTTGGAGCCGCCTCAGGCCCTGTCGCAACCTGGAAGTTTCCAGGTTGCCCAGGACGAAGGTGAAGTTCATTGGTCAAAGCAAACACCCAATCAGGTGTCACCAAAGGACTCGCCATTGGCTCTGCTAATGTCCAGCCTTCATGGTCATCACAGAGCCTCCCATTCCTCCTCCCCGTTGCCTCCCATCCCCTAAGGGCTCAGGTGAGGCCTTATAACCTGTGGACTAGCTACCCACAGGTGTGCTTCTATCAGCAACCCATATTCCGCTGCATAGATCCATCCCCGATTCCTGATCAGTTTCGGGTCCTCCCCCATTCCCTCAACTGT
The DNA here is from genome assembly GCF_032191835.1 of Heteronotia binoei. Lineage (NCBI taxonomy): Eukaryota > Metazoa > Chordata > Lepidosauria > Squamata > Gekkonidae > Heteronotia > Heteronotia binoei. The sequence goes on along the minus strand of NC_083227.1, from coordinate 119,132,413 downwards.
TGCCACCGGAGCCTTCCTTGAAGTCTGCGAGAGGTAATATCGCCCTGTCTGTCTACTCTTATATGTTCCCCTATCAATCTGTCTGTGTTTCTTAGACCTGTGTGAATGTGTGATTGCTTTGTATTTTTATCTTGTGTGAAAGAACTATTATTCTAAATAAATTACAATTGGTTTTTATTAAGTTAGAGTCCTTTTATTGAGCATTACCCTCTGGATGGTTGAGCCTGGTATATATTGGTAAAAAGATTCCTAGTGAGCCAGGTGCCCACCTAACTAATTCCCCAACCTCGTTTTGAGGGCATTTCAGCTTACACCTTGCAACTCAATTACTAGGGAGAAGGATGTCTAGTTAACCGCCAAAGCTCTAAAAGTAAAACCTCATTAAAATAATGAGTATGGGGAAGTAGGTGGAACTACCTTTTTAATCTTTTCCACTGCCTGTGTTGATTAGCACTCAGCTGAAAATTACAAAGACAGAGCAGCAGAGATGATTGCAGTGGCACAATGTCCATACATACGGAACATCTACTTTAGTGGAAAGTAGAAATTTCTCAGTCCTTCCTTACAATACATTTACAAACTTTTTCATTCTAATGGTTGAGGATTGTACACAGGATTGTATACATTACAGTTAATAGTATTTTGTCAAAAGAACAGAATAAATCTGTGATACATAAATATTCCTGAAAAGCTAGAGTAATGCCTGAGATATATCAGAATAGTACTTACGATGTACCTAGCCTACTTGGCACCCGGGGTTGATAATTTTTAATACCCCCTTCTTATTTGCTATCAAATCACAGATGACTTATTGGAATTCCATAGGGTATTCAAGGCAAGAGATGTTTGGAGGTGGTTTGCCATTGCCTGCCTCCACACAAGCCCTGCTTAACTTCTGAGATCCAATGACATCAACCTAGGCTGGGGCTATCCAGGTCAGGGCCCTTGCTCTTTATGACAAAATTATTTTTATTAATAATCATGAATTAAAATGAATAATAATAATGGCCAGAAAATACAACAAAGTGAGAGTTCAATGGCACCTTTAAGACAAAAAAAGTTTTATTCAGGGTGTAAGCTTTGGTGTGCGCACACATTTCATCGGTCAGGCCAGGGTGCAAAGTTGTGCCTGCCGTTGCACCCTAGTTCACGCCACATTCCTGAAACTGAAGGTCATGTTAACAAATGGCAGCCATTTCACAGTGCTGCCACTCTGGTTGCCCTCAAGTCCAAACTCATGCACACTCCATATCTAGCCTCAAAGAATGTAGTGATACAGAGCTCCTCAGTAAATTGTACTGAATGCCTCCCCCCAGGGAGGTGAAATGAGGCATCTGTGACATTCATGCCCACTGTGTGACAAGAAGGAAAAAACATGGAAGTGGATATGCTTTATTTACTCACACCTTCCATCCTGCCATAACCCTGTTCTTTGCCAGAAAATATTCCAAATGCTGACAAAAATGCTTATATGCATTGAGCCAAGTAAGGACATCTGTGTACGTTGCACTCTTTCTCACAGTTGTTTTTAACACAAGGCTACTCTTCTTTGTACAAACTTTGGGTTTTCAAAAATAGAGTATAAACAGTTCTCAGCATAGAAACTAACTGAAATAGAGACCTGATGTAGGTGGGAATTCAGGTTCAATGCTTAGAAGAAGAAAGGAGATGGAGGGTCAACTTATACTACATGCACATACATGAACAAACCATGGACATTATTACTATTACTATTATTATTTAAATAGAAATATATATATTATTATTACTATGGTTCTAGGAGCCAGGCATTGCTCCCTTTGGTGCTCCATGTGCTGAAGGACCCAGGCTTCCGGCCCTGGTCATGAATCCAATGGAACACCCTGGGAATTGTGGCAAGGTAAAAGGATGGCCACCATTGGTGGGCTATGTAACCTTACCTCCTGAAGGTGAAATGCAGTATCTTTGATGCTGCTATCAATACTAGGCTGATGTCCAGCTGCCAATACCTGAACATCTTGGTCCAGCCACCATCCCCCGTGGAACTGCTGCCACACTCCCCACTACACGCAACTATTATCTTCATGCTTTCCACCCAGTCAGCATGCCATAATAGTGACATGTCCCAATCTCAGTGCTTCTCAATCCAAGTGATGGCTTGGCCAGTGCTTCTATAAGATAGACGTGATAAGGAAGGTGGACACTCAGCCATACTTAATTTGTAAGTGTTGTAAGTGATGCAGCATGGCGAGGCATACCCCATATGCTCTCTGCTGGGCCAGTGAAGGAAAATGAGAGCACTATGTGATGTGTTTGATTGCATGCACCTAATGCCACAGACAATGGCCCTGGTTGAAATTCCCATGAAACCAGTGTGGCTGCTAGTGGTGACAGGACCACTGGCCTGATGTGAAGGAATCCCACATCCCCTTAATGCCTGGGCCAACCCCACCGACAATGATTCACCATGCACCAAAGTCCCCTGACTTCACCTTGCGTGAAGTGCATTTTTTATATACCTTTGTGTATTGCTGAGGTGATCAGATGCCTTCCCTCCTCTTGCTCCTCTCCCACTCCCCAAGCAGTTGACCTACAGCCATTCATTTTGAGATCTCGAGAGGCTCACAATCTCCTTTATCTCCCTTCCCCACAACAGACACTCTGTGAGGTAGGTGAGCCTAAAAGAGCACTCACAGAAGCTGCCCTTTCAAGGGCCAGTCTCTGGGAAAGCTATGGCTGACCCAAGGCCATTCCAGCAGCTGCAAGTGGAGGAGTAGGGAATCCAGCTCAGTTCTCCCAGATAACAGTCCATGCCCTTAACCACTACCACCCTACTGGCTTTAGTGACTTTAGTGAGTGTGAGCTCCACCTCCACCCCCCATCTAGCCACATCAGCATGCTCAGTGCTTGAACTATGCACCACACGACTAGCAGGTGCTCTGTGGTTGAGCTGCCATTCTTTGTCAGGAGGCATTTGTCTGACCAGGATAATTCACACTGAAAATAGGCTTTATGGTGCCTAGCCAGCCCTCCTCTCCACATCTTATTAATGCTATTATTAATGTTATAATCATACATCCTTTCAAAATGCTTTGGATTTTGATTGACTCTTAAAGCAAAGGTATCAAATATTGGATTCAGGTTGCTGCCATTCCATCTTTCTATTGCATGTAGAGAAAACCAGACATCTATGCAAGACTTGGCCTCAGTTTTGGCAGAATTTGGATAATCCAAATTAAGTGTACCATGCTGCATTCTCTCTTATCATTCAATTGCCTTTAGAGGCACAAGATAATTAAATGACACATCCTAGATCTTACACAATTTAGATGTGAAATCAATTCTGTATGTTAACATTGGCTCAACTGAAAGGCTGACGAGGTGAATGGGGGTGGCTTGCCATTGCATGGCACTGCGTTGCCACCTTGAACTTCCCATCAAAATCCTACCCTGACCTAAATGTGCTATGCCCGCAAGGTCTGCAGAGATTGGTCAGGACGTCTTGACGAGGATCTATATTCTGCCCCTCCATCTGCCTACCCTGTTTAAATACCTATTTATCCCAGTCTATCTACCTAACTACCCCCCTTCCATCTAGCTGACTAACCTCCACTATCTAGCTATTCCTAACTCTGAATCCCAAAACTGTCTCCATTAGCCGCCTGTACCCACCAATAATGCTGGAGCCTGTCACCCAGCGGTTAAAAGTAAGGGTAGTCCCCTTTGCAAGCACCAGTCATTTCTGACTTTGGGGTGATGTTGCTTTCACAACATTTTCACAGCAGACTTTTTAACGGGGTGGTTTGCCATTGCCTTCCCCAGTCATCTACACTTTCCCCCCAGCAAGCTGGGTATCATTTTACCGACCTTGGAAGGATGAAAGGCTGAGTCAACCTGGAGATGGCTACCTGAACCCGGCTTCCACTGGGATTGAACTCAGGTTGTGAGCAGAGGGCTCTAACTGCAGTACTGAAGCTTTACCACTCTGCGCCATGGGGCTCTTCACCCAGTGGTTAGGGGCTTATAAATGTGCATAAAACTAATTCTGGGAAATCTCCAGTCAGCTCCTGGAGACTGGTTTATACAAAGTTTATGCCTCTCTCAGGTTTATACAAAGTTCTGGGTAATCCCCAGCCACCAACTGGAGATTGTCAAATGTGTATCTGTGCAATACCAATTCTGGAAGATTCTGAAGTGGGAGTGGGGGGGTGGGAAAGTGTCTGTAAGAAATTCTTGTGCATGGGAGATGCCCTGGAGGGAGTTGGCAGTCCCAGCCCTGTGCCCAGCTCCACATTCTCCCCTCCCCTTCTTGGATACAGATGTGGCCAGGGGGGCAGAACCAGTCACAGGTGCCATCTTCCTCGAAGCTCAAGCAGGTGCAGATGTGGTGGAGGTGGCTCTTGGCTGGCATGTAGACCATCTTAGTGGCATGTCGCTCTGAACTCAGAAAGGACAATATTTAAGTGGTCCCTCCTCTGCCTGATATAGAGGACCAAGTGCAAAGCTGAATTAAAGCTGAATTAGAGTTATAGAAATGCCACTTGGGGAGGGACAGTGGCTCAGTGGTAGATCATCTGCTTGGGAAGCAGAAGGTCCCAGGTTCAATCCCCGGCATCTCCAAAAAAGGGTCCAGGCAAATAGGTGTGAAAAACCTCAGCTTGAGACCCTGGAGAGCTGCTGCCAGTCTGAGAAGACAATACTGACTTTGATGGACCAAGGGTCTGATTCAGTATAAGGCAGCTTCATATGTTCACTAAGATGCCAAAGCTGAATGAGTTATTGAGATGCCACCTTACCAAATTGCTGTCCTCTGCCTGAACCAGGAAACCTGTAGCACCCATTGTTTCCCCCAGACTGGAGAGCAAGGCCACAGCATGAAGCTGCCTTATACTGAATTGGACCAAACTGCTTTGCCCAGAAAATGAACTGCCACATCCTGAATCAGATCCCTGCAGCCTAGCTGCATAATCAGCTGCTTTATACAGAACAGATCTGCAAAGGTGCTGTGTACTGATTTGAAACCCCACTGCCTTGTGACAAGCATAATTGAACTCCAAAGGGAGTTCTGGCCATCACATTCAAAGGAAAAGCATGCTTTTTAAATGCCTTCCCTCTTTTTGGAAACAATTAAGGATAGGGGCATCTTTTTGGGGCTCATAGAATTGGACCCCCTGATCCAATCGTTTTGAAACTTGGAGGGTCATCCAGAGGTACTGGATGCTATGCTGAAAATCTGGTGCCTCTACCTCAAAAAACAGCCCCCCCCCCCAAGCCCCAAATACCCACAGATCAATTCTCCCATTATATCTTATGGGAATCGGGTTTCTCTGGGGAAAAATGGAGTGCCCGCCTGACGTTTCCCCCCCCCCCCTTTTGGTGACCCTGAAGTGGCGGGAGGGCTTCCAAACAGGGGGAACCCCTGCTTCCACCTGGGGATTTGCAACCCTAGTCATATGAGCCCCAAGCCACTCAGCAGCAGCATTGTAAAAAAAAAAAAAAAAAGACTCATCGAGGCAGATTTAACTCCTGGCATGATCTCCTCTTCCACCCTTTTCCTTGCTCAACTGGGGTTACAGATATGACCACGGAATAAACAGAGCTACTAAGGGGCCCAGGAGGCTGTGAGAGGGGGGGAGTTGTTTGTTACCCTCCTGGAGTATCCTTGCAGACCGTTTCTGTAAGTTTTTTCCAGTAAGCTTGCTGTACTCATCTGCTCTGTCCCTTCCCTCATTGTGTCCTTCTCCTGACCTCTCATCTGTGCCAGATGTGCTCCTGAGCAAGAAAGCCATGTGCTTGGCTTGGGACTGGAGCAGCATGCACGCGTGTGTATCCAAGCAATCCGATTGTCAAAGAGGGCAGGAAGAGGCGGTGCTGCATCCTAAGTAACTGTTGGCTGCCCCCTGCCCTCTGACCCAAAGACATCCTATAGGGCCCACATTGTTAGGGTAGGCCCCTGCTTCCTGTGCTTGGTCTGGCTCCGCCCCTCTCCACCAGCAACAGCTGCCTTGCCTCTTACCCCTCCCCCGTGGCCCCACAAATGGAGATCAGGGTAAATCCAGATCTCTGCTTGTCACTGTACATGAATGAATGCAGGTGTGTCTAAATTGAACGGATTTCTGGGAATACTGCCATTCTGCAATGTGAACTACATCTTGAAAACACAGGGGAGCAAGGATACATTTGCAAGGAAGAAGGAATATGAGTTGCTCAGAAGCAAAAATTTGTATGAACAAACTCAGAGTCAGTACCAGACTCCAGACAGTTTATAAACTGCTTTGAGATCTATAAGGGAAAAAAAGGTGGCTGATAAATGTTTAAATAAATACGTATTTCAATCATGCTAGGGGGGGGAAGAACTCAAGGATTACATAGTCCAACAAAGAGCACTTGAAAGTGTTCATTTACTGTGGATTAACTGCCATGTTAATCAAATGCTCCAAATACCTTGTAATTGTAAAAAGTGTAATGCACCTAATAATGGGTGCATATTTTACTATAAGCTAAGGACATGCTGTTAAATGTATATACCTAATGGGTTTATGTTATTAACAGGGTCTTTTTGGTATTTGCATAATGGATTATCTGTAAATATTTATATGAAAACTGTCAGACATGTCATCAGTTCATTGATATTTAAAGATATATTAATATAAACTGCATTGTTAACTGCTTTGTTGTTGTAATGTACTGAGAACCGAGACGGTTGGAAGGCAACATAGTTTATTCAGTAGCACATTACAAGAGAGGGCACACGCGGGCTGGGCCCCGCTTATATACATTACCCAGAACAACCCCCTCATCCGACCAGGCCAATCCTGGTCAGTCAAACTTCCCGCCACAGATCTTGATGGGCGGGGCGACTGGTGAGCTCCATCTGGGGACCCGGGGGTCGCCTTCAGTAGCAATCGCCATGCGGCCTGATCCCCTATGTTCAATACATAACAGTTGTTAAGCAACATGCTATGTAAAACAAAATATCCTTTGAGCTAAGCCATTTTTGCCTTGGCTGTTTTCTTCCTTTCTTACTCATCTATGATTGTCAGCAACATTTTCATGCATCAGACCACTGCAGTTTAACAGCACTATTATGTTTCAGTGTAGGCAGGCATTATTTATTCAAGTTGCATTGATATCTAACTGTATGAACTAAGAGCAATAATCTGAAGTTTATATTATAATTATCTTCACAAATAACCATATTTTATCTAGCTGCAGGGAGAATTATGAAAACTCAAAAAATCTATAGGGATTTTTATTCTCCCCACAATACAGTAATATGTACACATTAGTATTTTGTAGCCTTGAAGCCCAAGAACAAAATTTCAGTACAATTTATGTGTTTATATGTATCTGGTCCTTGCTGTATGGTAATTCTCAAGAGTTACACTTGTGATTTTATGTGTTGCTAAAGTATTTTATAGTAGTAAGAATGAGAAAATAGATTAGACCTGCTAAAAAATGATGCCCTGATTTTAAGATCCACTATAGCATATTTAAAAAGAGCCCCATGGCACAGAGTGGTAAAGCTGCAGTACTGCAATCGGAGCCCTCTGCTCACGACCTGAGTTTGATTCCAGCAGAAGCTGGTTCAGGTAACCAACTCCAGGTTGACTCAGGCTTCCACCCTTCCGAGGTTGTCAAAATGAGTACCCAGCTTGCTGCGGGGGAGGAAGTGTAGATGACTGGGGAAGGCAATGGCAAACCACCCCATAAAAAGTCTGCGGTGAAAACGTTGTGAAAGCAATGTCACCCCAGAGTCGAAAACGACTGGTGCTTGCACAGGAGGACTACCTTTATCTTTATAGCATATTGAACATATGAATCTGCCTTGTACTGAATCAGACCCTGGGTCCATCAAAGTCAGAATTGTCTTCTCAGACTGGCAGCGGCTCTCCAGGGTCTCAAGCTGAGGTTTTTCACACCTATTTGCCTGGACCCTTTTTAGTTGGAGATGCCGGGGATTGAATGTGGGACCTTCTGCTTACCAAGCAGATGCTCTATCACTGAGCCACAGTCCCTCCCCAATATTAATCAAGAAGTCCTCAGATCAAACTCTATGTCTAACGTGAACCCATTAATTGACATCGGACAAATTGTTATTTCTCAACCTCGGCTTTCCCAACATGAAATGCTTGGACCCAATTTGACATGGTTAATTTTATGATAACTGGAAGAGAGAACATGATTTGGTGAGCATGGCTCAGTGAAAGATTTTCTGCTTTGCATGCAAAGATGCTGGGTTCAATCTCTGACATCTAGTTAAAAATAGTTGATAGTAGATGATGTGAAAGACCTCTACCCGAAGCCATGGAGAGCCATTGCTGATCAGAATAGACAGTACTGACTTTGATGACTACCCTCAAGGCTTTTTCTGAGCAGGAACGCAGTTCTGGCTGGCTTGGTGTCAGGGTGTGTGACCTGATATGCAAATAAGTTCATGATTCTACAAAAAAGCCCCATATGAAACATTGGTGAAGTCAGAGGGCATGGCCTAATATGCAAATGAGTTCCTGCTGGGGTTTTTCTACCAAAAAACCCTGGCTACCCTGTTGTCACTGGCATGCTCAAAAACAGCTGAGCATGGTTGCTGTGGAAGGGACAGCATGAAAGAAAGTTTTGACAGAACTCTTAATATCATGAAAACAGTCATGTGGATTTTTACAAAGAACAGCAACTGGTAAGCTCCAAGTTGGTGTGTCCTCACTGCAAGGCCCCAGGGATTGGTAGGGGGGTGCAAAGGAAAACCCACATAGGCAGACTGAAGAGCCATCTGGGCAGATGCTCCTGTGCACCAGCAGAAGATGGTCTGTACTCTCCATGTGCAAACATTGTCCCCTGTGGCCATCCAGTACAGCATCCCCAGAGCTGCACATCAAATGAAGAGGTATGAAGTTGGCTGCACTGGCTCCCAACTTACCAGTCCCTGAAGTGAAGGGGTTCTGCTTGACTGCTGCAGATGATGAGGTTGTCCCACCATGCTAAAGTCACAGTTGAAGTGGCTCCACCTACCCACACCTGAGCATCCTCCTGTTCCCTCCCTTGCATCAGTGGCTCATGGGCTGGTTCTAGATGGGCTGGTTCCAGTTCCTAGGTCTTATGCTTGACACCCCTGCACTAGACAAATGGGCAATGCACTGGAATATCTATCTGGAAAGGGTTTCTAGCTGTGACGAGTACTGTGTGTCTACTTTGTTCTCTTTAGTGGATGAATGAATGAAGAATTTTGTCTTAATGTCAGCAGGGTTTTTGTAGAAAAAGTCCATCTGGAACTCATTTGCATATTAGGCCACACCCCTGGCATCATCATTGGAACTTATTTGCAAATTAGGCCACACCCCTGGCACCAAGGCAGCTGGAACTGTGTTCCTGTGCATTCCTGCTCAAAAAAAGTCCTGAATATCAGAATGCCTTTATGTACTGAAAACAGCTAGAAAATCAAAATGAGACTGAATTTCTAACTGAAGACTGAGATGAAGATATGCTTACTCATGGTGCAGTTAATATCAGAAGTACAAGACTCGCGCAGCAGAAGCTGAGTGATATAGCAAGTTGATGTCATGTGTACCTTCAACAAATTAAAGAGACAACTGGGCCCAAGAGGTAGTTAATGATTCCTTGAAAGAAGGGAGTGGTTGCCCTAGTCTTCAAACTGACTAGTGCATCCACTATAAAGAAGCTGACCCTGGACCAAGAGATTTGAGTAACTAACCAACTGTCTCAAATGTTCCATTCTTGAGCAAGTTGGTTGAAGCAGACTGTTGGACCCTTTCCAGTCTAAAGCTTGTTTATGGAATTGAAACAACCTTGGTTGCCCTGGTGAATTACCCGCAACAGGAGATGGACATAGGGAGTGCAACCCAGAGAAACTCCCTTGTCCCATTCTGTTGCCATCTTTCACCAGTTGGTAAAGACTTTGGTTTTGTTTCGTCTGGCATTCCCTCAGTGATCCTTCCTCCCTCTCCTGTTTTTAATTATTGTTTTTGTGTATGTGTATCTTATTATATTGTATGTATATTTAAACTTGGTTTATTGAGGACTGTAACCTGTTCAATAGCTGCCTTATGCCTTTTACACTCCTAGAAGTGCCACAAATGCAGGTTGGAAACTCCTCCTATAGGTGTCTACCTTTTAAACAGGCAGACACACAAGGAACAAATATTTGAATGTTCAGCCATATCAACCAGATGTACCACAAAGAAACAGAAGTAGTATCCACATCACTCTGCTGCACATTCTTCATGTGAATTGGCCAACCAAAAACATAGTAAAAATACTCATTGTGGGGTGTTTCAAATCCTCCATGATTGTTGTTGTTGATCAGCAGTTCTGAAGACAAGCCAAATGAATATGGTTGCCATCTGTCTGGATCCTGAGTACAATCTGAGAGAGGTCACTATAATGGATAACACAACAAAAAATGCAAGCTAGTGACCAATTTACTAAGAAGTATATAGAAATCAGTCCAAATGTCCAAAACATGTATAGTCAAGTCCCAAAGTAGCGTGGTGACAAGCCAAGGATTCTGGCCTTCTGGGGGCGCCAAAATGGGTATCCCCCATGTGATTCAGTGACGTTATCAGTGTGGGATGTCTGTGTGCCAACAGTTAGTCTTGCCTAGGGTGCCATACAGTCTAGGGCCAGCCCTGGATATATCAAGTGGAAACTGATGGGAGTATCTTCTTAAAGAACATACAATAGCCAGTGTATGATGCTGTTGGTAATTGGAGGAAGTAGAAAGGTGGATTGAAAAGAGATTAGAAGCTAGAAATAAGAAAAAAATAGTTAAATAAAAGAGAGTGGAACTGATCTCAACTGGAGTAATGATCTTCTTTTCTCACCCACTCTTTCTGTTAGGAGCTGTTATTCTCATGACGTCAAACAGAATTGATGAATTTGGAATATTACTATATTTCTCTGAGAAGTTCTGACACCTGTGCAGATTTGTACAGTTGGAAAAGCCATCCACAGGGAGGGTAAAGTAAAGGAGAAAATGTGGTTTCTTTACCTCTGTGATTCTTTGTGGGATTCCACTTATGAATACTAAACCCAAGTAGTTTGCTATACAGAGAATAAGTGGGGAAGAGAGACAGAGCAGTTTTGAAAAGCACAAGAGTTCATGGAGAGAGTAGGGGGTGGTTCAATGATATTTAATGTATTTTAATAGTCTTTGAATAGCTTGCAAAGGAATGTTTAAGAAACAGCAAATTGGCCTACATTTTAAGTATTTAAGGCAAAAAATACTTCTTTCTCCTAAATTATCTCTTTTCTATATTGCTACCTTGACAACTCTGCTGCTGTTCCCTCCTCCAGGACTGCTTGACTATAGAGGAGATAGGGGAAGGCAAGACAGATTTATGTATATTTCTGTATATGATTCTTCTGCAGAAAACACATGCCACCTTAAGCAGCAGGAGTTATTCAGCATCTTGATCTATGGTACCATCTGGAAATGAAAAATATCAAGAGTTAGGACCCTTTCCTGATGAACGTTACAACACCTTGCCTGCCTAAGCTCTTTGCCCACCCACTTTTCAGCCAAAACAGCCACTTTCATGCGTAATGAGAAAATGTTCTCAGGATTTCTGTGTGGGGCTGTCAGTGTATTGAAGAGTGAGAGAGCTTAGATATAATTGTAGTATTTTTAGAAGCAGCAGTTTACAGCCGTGCATGTCAGGATTAGGATATAGCAGTAATGTGCTGAGAGATTCTAAAAATAAGCCTTCCTTTTTTGCAACTGAAATTAAAACAAGACAGAACCATAGGTAAAGTAAGGGTGGCCCTGAAAAGAAATCAGAATTCCCCTCCTTTCCCAATTTGGCAAAACTGTGAAAGTTGACAGTAGAGAAGTGAAGGTTAGCTCAGGATCTTTGATGCAAGGCAAAAGTGGGGCAGAGGAACCTCCCACTCTTAAAAAGAAAATATTAATAACATCCCCATTTGTTATTGAAATGATTCTCTTTATAGTTTCCAACACTAAATGCACAGAGTCCTTGTGTTTTGCGCAGGGGCGTGTTTGTATGTGGGGAAAAGGGCTCTGTAATGCAAAACACATGTGTTGCCAATTGATATCTGGAGCCAGACCAGTAGCTGTAACTTGGCCTGACAAAGCCTTATTGAAGTAAAAGACAGAGTGTGGTTTCAAAGCAGTTAGAAAAAGAACGGGAATGCTGTTCAGGAAATTCTTCAGGCATGGGCAGGGACTTGGCTGCAGTTCCACTGGTGGAAAATCTGACTGGGGCAGCTTCTGAAGGCAGGATAGGCAGCCCTACATCTTCTTCTCCCCACCCCTGCTCATGCATACTCTAGACCTTGTCCTTTCATCAGGCTTCTGAGAAAAGAAAGGTAAGAGACTATTGTTCTTTCTCCATGCTGCTCTCTTGGCATTGTTGTCCCTTTGTTCTATGGCTGAAGGGATTGTTTCGTGCTCAGTGAATTGTTTCAGCAGGAGGAAGCTAGAAATCTGTTGCTCTGCTTGCTTGAGAAATGATTATTCTGACTTTTCACTGGACTTCTGAAGAGGTGCTACTTTTGTCAGTCTCCCTACATAAACACACTCCTTTTCCCAACTTGTCCTTCTGCTATGAAAACTGTGAGTAAGGAAGTTTAGCTCTGAAGTTTAGCTGAGACTATGTGAAGAAAAATCTTCCCCAGATTCATTTAATTGAGAGGATACCGTGAATGTTTGCTGTTGGTTATAATTGTAGGAAGTGTGATGTATGGTTATTTGACTGAAAAGAAAATAAGGCTGTTATTTAGTAGCCTGCAGTCTATTTTTTGTCTTAGCGTGTTTATTTCTTTCTGTGTTGCCTAAAGTGTGCTGTGTAATATCTTTCAGGAAACTCTGAGAAAATCTGCTAGCTATTTTTAATGTACTTCAGTTTATAACATACTTCAATGCCACATCTCCTCTGGTGAGGTTTCTTTGCAAAATGAAAGATTTTATAAATCTTTATTTTAAAGAAGAGAAAGAGCTCCCCCCCACCACCAGAAAGTACTGAATGTATGTTTTATTTCCTTTGCTCCATTATTGGGCATTAAATTTAGTCCTAATGGTCCAGCATATCTGCGCAGTGTCTGAAAATGACTACACAGGAAGTTTATCAACATGTGAAAAAATCAGAATGGACATATAGGCTGATTCCGCACTCACCTTTCTCCGGGGTAGGCTTCCGTTTCTTGGTGGAGCAAACTGGTGATTTTGCACCAGTTGCTCCGCACTGGCATCTTGTGCGGGGCAAACCCGCAATTTGCCCTGCCGCAGTGTAAACCTGAAAAAACAGGTTTACACTGCAGCGGGGCAAATCGCGGGTTTGCCCCACGTAAAATGCCAACGCGGAGCAACTGGTGCAAAATCGCCAGTTTGGTCTGCCCAGAAATGGAAGCTTCCCCCGGAGAAAGGTGAGTGCGGAATCAGCCATAATCTTGCATCTTTAGACTGCTTCCTCATCCCTTTTCTATTTTTTTAGCCTCAGACTAGCACAAAGGATTTTAGGTTACATTTTAGATGTCTTTGATGCATTCCTTTTATAGACTAAGAATAATAAATAAAAAAATAAGTTGGTAGGACTATGGATTGGGATAGATAGGAAGTTCCAGATATGTAGCATTAACTGGTAGTGGTTGGGACAGTGGTTAAGACTGTTCCTTCTCTTTTGCTTGCAAATCTGGTACAGTTCAATCATAATTAACACAAAATTGTTATCCACTGTGGAGATAGGGCAGAGGTTTAACAGAAGATCAAGTACAAAGCCACTGGATAGAATTGCAAGGTTTTGACTACTTAATAAATGGAATAAAACATGCTAGCATTCTTTTTCATCTCTGGGTTTAAGTTTAAGATCCCTCCAGGAAAAAGCAGGGAGGAAAGGCAAGAAAGTTCTCTTTTCTCTTACGCACATGACTGAAAATAGTATAACTTTTGCATTGACTAAAAAAGTTGCCCATAGTACATGGGGACTAAGTACTTAGAACAACTTGGCCAACAGACAGTAATTCAACCACCAAGAAACTGTGGGTGGCACCAAAGCTTACTGGGATCTGACATTGGCATCAGTTTTTTTTTTTTAAGTGACAGGGTTGGGAGCAGAGGCCAAGGCAGAAAAAAAGCCATATCAATCTGGATTGAATAAGGAAGAAGGATGTTTTTTACACAATATTCTGTGAACTCCAAGATGTGTGGCAGAAATAGCCTTGAGAGCTGAGATTAGGTGAGGTCTTTTGAAGCAAAGGCTTCAATCTGAAACCTGTTTAATCTGAAAATTAGGATGTTGAGATCAGTTGGTAGATTGGGTGATATTGTGGTCCCTCATCAACCTGGAGGGAAGTGATGAGTGCAGTGCTTCATGGTTCTACTTTGGACCCATTGTTAACATCTTCATAAATGACTTAGATCAGGGGTGTCAAATTTATGGCCCATGAGCCAGAACCAGCCTGCCCAGGGCTTTAATCTGGCCTGTGGCTCTCTTCTCCCACCCTGCCCACTCTTCTGCCTATCCTTACCCTTTCGAGCTCAAGTTCAAGCTGCTGCTGAGCACAGGAAGCAGAGGGCAGGACTGCCAAACTTCTCAGATCCTCTTCACTAGCAGAAGCCTCTGTGTTCCTTTGAAATACATTGCAACACACACACACACAAGTTGCAAGGAAAATGTGGAATGGATTTTCCATTCCCAGACTAGTTTAGAGATGTTAATGGAAAATCCATTCCTCATTTTCTTTGAGGCTTTTTTTTTATTCTGCAGTGTTTTTCAGTGGAGCCCATGTAAGTAAGTTTTCATTCTTGACTTCCATTATTTCCAAATGGCCTTCAAGCTTCTCCCATCTCAAACTACTCTCTTAAAAAACCTGAGATCCTGCTTGGAGAGCTGCTGCTACTGTGAGTGAATGGGTGAGGGGGAGAAGTTTGCAATGCCAGCCATTTCATGTTTTCCTAGGCACAGAGCATTTTATATTTGTAGTTTATATTTTACTTTCTACTTATTCCTTTTCTTGATATTTTATTTTTTTTTAATTGCATTGCCAAATTTTTTTTGGGGGGAGGGGTTGGGAGGTGTCAGTTATCAGACTGTTAAATAAACAAAATATTGCAAGAGTGTTACTGTTTTTAGTTTGTTTGTTTTTTAAGTTAAAATTAATATATTTAATTATGTTTTTCTGTGTCTTTTATAAAGTTTGTATCTCCACAACCTGGCATTATATTTTATGAAACATATGGCCTCACCCAACAAAGTCCCATTTATGTTAGGTCTGGCTCTTATAAGAAATGAGTTTAACACCCCTGATTAGACGATGGAGTTCAGAATGTGCTCATCAGGTTTGCAGAAGACACTAAATTTGGGTGGGGTAAATACCTTAGAGGACAGAAATAGGATGCAGCTGGACTTGGATAGGATGGTGGGTTGAGCCCAGGCAAATAAAATGAAGTTTAATAGGGACAAGTGTAAAGTGTTGCAGTTGGGTGGCAAAAATCAGTTATATAAATATCAGGTAAAATCTGTCTGGCTATTAACAACAGTAAGAAGGACTTGGAGCTTCTACTGGATCATAAGCTTAATATGAGCCAGCAGTGTGAAGCAGTGGTTTAAAAAAGCTAATTTAATTTTAGGCTGCTATTAGTAGAAGTGTAGTGTCAAGGACAGATGAGGTATTAGTACTGCCATGCACTGCTTTGATTAGACCTCACCTGGAGCACTGTGTTCAGGATTGGACACCACCATTTAGGAAAGGTGTCAGTTTGCTGGAAGGAGTCCAGTGTAGGGCAACAAAGCTGGTGAGGATCTTGGAGATCATGTCCCATGAGCAGAGGCTGAAGGAGCTGGGCATCTCTATATTGGAGAAGAGACACTTGTGAAGTGATATCATTGCCACCTTCCAATACCTAAAGGGATGCCATGCAGAGGACAGGGCAGATATATTTTCAGTTGTGTTGGATGACAAGCCTCAGACTAGTGGATATAAACTGCAGCAATGGAGTTTTCATCTAAATTTGAGGAAGAACTTTTTGATGGTGAGACGTGGTGGATTCTTCATAATTGGAGGTTGTTAAGAATCACTTGTAGTCCTGTTTTGGAGGACATTGGACTAGATGACCTTGGTTGTTTCTTCCAACACTGAGATTAAATAAACAATTAAAATTAAATAATATCAGGCAGGAACATACACAGTCCTAGTTGGCGTGCAAGGTGCCTTGGGGATTCCTGTGTGTGTTTAGTGCATTGGAGCAAGCTGACCATCATAGGAACTGCAAGATTAGCATTAATAATGCAGCTTACACCCAGCAATGCACAAGCAGAATGCTTAAATGGACTTGGTACAGTTCTGCTTGCTCAAGATCTTGTGCAACACCTCGTGTTTTCTGTCCTTTATATCATAGTGCCCAGAAATTGGTTGCCAAGATCTTATGCAAGTGGGGATACAATAAATTGGACTTTGTGGAGGCAGGTGCCACAGTCTTTTTCTTGTGTTTCCACTTGTGCAAAAACTCTAGCAGAAGCAGAAATTTTGCACTGGAGCCAATCCAAGGAACATATCTTCCTGAATCCTGTCCCTCTTCTAGCATATATGAAACCTCTTCTGGAAAATAACAGAAAATCGTGAAGAAGATAAAGGAGAACATGGGGGTGTCTATCCACTTGTAACTTCAACTGTAGATAATCTGATATTCTAATCTTATTTTTTTTATCAGGTACTGGCCTTAATTTATTTCTTGGTTACAGAGGAAGGTAACATTCAAAGATAAAAGAGGAAAGGCTGGCATGCAACGCAGGGACCGACTTCCCACTATCCTTATGCTGTTCTCGCGTTCCTCTTCTCAGTGGGGCTTCCATGGGATTTTACACGCTCTGCCCCAAGGCTGCACTAGCTTTGCCTTTTTTGCACGGCAAACAGAAACTAGTTTTTAGAGGATCTTGTTTGCTGCACAAAAGAGGTTGAGCAAGTTGCAGTCCCAGGGCAGATAGTGTGAAATCCGAAGGCAGCCTTGTGGAGAAGAGAGCGGCATAAAGCTAGTGGGAAATCAGTCTGGGAGTGTCTCTTTACCTTAAGCAAACACTAAGGGTTGCCAGCTGTGGGTTGGGAAATACTTGGAGATTTGGGGGGTGGAGTCTGAAGACAGCAGGCTTTGGGAAGGGGAGGGACTTCAACTGGAGTCTAATGCCATAGAGTCCACTTTCCAAGGTAGCCATGTTCTCCAGGTGAGCTGATCTCTGTTGTCTGGAGATCAGTTATAATCCCAGAAGATCTCCAGCTACTACCTGGAGGTTCGGAACCCTACAATGCCTGTTGATTATTGTTATCAGCTGTCCTGCTTCCTGGCTGTTTTCCTCTGAATTTGTGCAGAATATGCTGTCACTTTAAGCACAAATTTAGACTGAGGCAACGGCATTAATTGTACCTGAGTCAAATAGTTTCATAAATCATATAAACAATAACATTTAAGAAAATAGAAAGTGGGAGGGGGAAATCAGATAAAATAATAAAGCTCTCATCCTGTATAAGACATTGGTTGTTTGGTTAAGAAGCTTCCCAAAGCTTTGTCACACTATCTCAGGGATTGCATTGCTTCTTTCCCCCCCCCCCTGGGACTTTGGATCATAGCTGGATGTAAAAATTGCCATGAGTTGTTTGTATAATTTTTTTGGAGCTGCAGTTGGTGTCCACAACTTGGACTAAAAATAGACTTAAACCAGTCTGCATCTCAGCAGAGTCTTGTTTCACACTGCAAGCTAATGTCAAACTGTTTAGTGGAATGATGTCCATCTTATATATTGGAGTCTAATTATGGTTGTATCTCTGTACTTTTGGTTATTACACTATTATTCTGCTAAAGCAATCATTCACAACTGGATTAGTTTCCACATTGGCAACAGGATGATGTTACTTCTGGGTGATGTCATCACACTGTGCGTACTTTGCACACATGCCAGTTCCTGGAATGAATCCTGGAACCCCTCAACTGACACTCTAGTTTTTGGACAAAACTCAATGGTTTGAGCCCAATTTTACCATAGAGTTTGGCAAAAAACTAGAGTGCCACCCCCCAGCATCAGTGATATGATATCATCATTTCCAGGCAGGGCTTTTTTGTAGAAAAAGCCCAGCAGGAACTCATTTGCATATTAGACCACACTTCCTGACACCAAGCCAGCTGGAACTGTGTTCCTGTGTGTTCCTGTTCAAAAAAAGTCCTGCTTCCAGGTGACATCATTACATCAAGTTTGGGGGCATTTGCAGGCAGGGTTTTCCCCCACTGGCTAGCTGGCTTGAGGAGGAAAGGGACCCACAAAAATAGGGGGATCCCTGCTTGTACTGGGGGCCCAGCAACTCTATGTGGACCCAGAAATAATAATAGCACCAAAAATCTTTTCAGTTTCATGAAACAGGAAATCAAGAAGATGTTGCTCTGTGAAAGTAAAAACAAATAAAAATAAGAGAGCTGATAGGCAAAATATATTTGAAATAACTTATGGGAAATGGTCTGGTGTGTCTGTATTCATTTCTGTTACCTTCCAAACATGTTTAACTTGTGTCAGTTACGAGAGTTTCATATAAAATACAGAGGTGAGGATAACACTTGGCAATTGAGTACTTGTGCACATTTGAAAATCCCAGCAAAACCAAAAAAATCCCAGTGATCATTGGCAAGGTCTTGATGTGTACAAAAATAAAGGGTATGTCATACATCATCTCCAATTAGACTTAAAGCTGCTTTAAATGTTGTTCATTCATCAGTATTATGGTGAGAACACTTAGAGAAATCTGAGCACAGTTGAAGTTCTAGTTTAGATGGGCCTTGGTCTGATTCAGCAGAGCTCTTTTTATGCTAAGTTTAGTGCACTGAAAGCACTTTCATGGATGTGGTATATGTAAACAACATGCGATTGTTCAGCTTGTGTCATTTCATTGTGTACATACATTCTGGGAAGTCATAGTCTATTTTAGCTAATACAGCAATAACGTGATTGCACAGGTGAGAAATGCATCATAGTAAAAACATTCCTAACTTTCATGTTGAAAAACATCTAATAATGCAGTCCTCCTCCTGGGAGTAAGCCCCATTGAGTACACCTGTTTAGGATTACTTTCTCAATTTTATCAATTAAAGAGGATTTAGTAGCAGTTGTTTCCAACAGAGCTTATATTGTATTGTGCAGTCAATTTATCAGCCGTAGTTCTGTTGCAGTAAATATGTTTATACTTTACAGGGCAGGTGATGATAGATAGATAGATAGATAGATAGATAGATAGATAGATAGATAGATAGATAGATAGATAGATAGATAGATAGATAGATAGATAGATAGATAGATAGATAGATAGTCCAGTGCCACTGTAAAGGGTTGCCAGGTCTGTGTTGGAAAACACCTGGAGACTTTGGGGGTGGATCCAGGAGAAGGCAGGGTTTGGAGAAGGGAGGGGCCTCAGCATGGTACAATGCCATAGAGACCACCCTTCAAAGCAGCCATTTTCTCCAGGGGAGCTGATCTCTGCCAGCTGGAGATCAGTTGTAAAAGTGGGAGGCCTCCAGGCCCCACATAGAGGCTGGCAACCCTACCACAGCTTACTTCCTAAGATTTGAGCTGTGAGCTATGATTTATGAAAACTCATACTGAAATAATTGTTTTCACCTTAAAGTGCTACTGGACTTTTGTTGTATTTTGCTACAGCAGACTAAAATGTGATACAGGGGGTATGGCCCAGAATCCCTTAGGTGTTGTCTGCCTAGTGACACTATAGGATATTCTGAGACATGCCTCTTAGACTGTTTGTTGCTTCACTGGCGTCTCTAAAAATATTACCAGCCCTAAACAACAGCATGGATGGCATGTGCAGTTGGGAAGGCTCTGAATCTCTTCAGTGCTCTGGAAATCAGTAAATGATGTTAGGGTTGAAATCTGCATGTTTAACTTCTGAGAAGAGAGGATACTTCCTCTGAACATTTGTTCTTGTCATATCTTTTAACACTTTTTGTTTCTTTCACCTACCAACATCTCATCAAATTATCAATTAGTATTATTTATTGCTAATAATAAATGCTGGATTTTTGAGAGTCATTATTATATTTATATTTCATTATTGATTATAATTATATTTCAAGGAAAAGGGAGAGGGAAACCCTCTCAGGAGGAAAAAGTTTACACATACTTGCAAGATAATACAGGCTTTGCATTTTGGTGAGAATAAAATAGCAAGGATATAATGCCTAGCACCCGTTTCTTCCATTTTAAAATAGCAGCCTTGTGATATATTCTTTCTTTGTCTAACAATGCTCTGAAGGCTTTTTGTATGTATAGCACCTCTCATTGAAATAACCAACATTATTTCTTCTCCCTTGGAGAACTGGAGGTTTAGATGCATGAGGTAAATTGTGCATAGGATAAATCTCAGACTATGTTCTTACAGACTTGAATCATGCCACTTAAATCAGTTTTCTTTCCTACTCTTTAGAGCAGAGCAGTTTTGTTTTCATTGTCTGCATTTATCTGATATGAATCTTTTTTGTTTGTATTGTAGATTATTTGCCTAAATTGGGCATGGCGTTTTCTTCTATGCTCGGTATTGAAAAAGGAAAGGGGGAGGGAGGCCAGGGAAATATTATCTGAGGAGCTCATAGGCTGCTTGGAACTAAGGCTAGATGAACAGACTCATTACTTGTCATTCAGTGTTTGCATGGAAAAGCAATGGTGTAGTTTTTTTTTTAAACTTATTGTGTACTTTCCCCATGAACCAGTAGTTGACATTAGGGCAAAATTCCAAGGCTCACAGGCTGTCGATTCATATGGGAAGTATGCATTACCATCTAAAGGAAAATCCATAATATCCTTAATCTCACAGGCTATAATGATCAAACTGCACCCTTATCCAGAATTACCATTGTGCTCTGATATCAGAGGAAATGTTACAGAAGATCTCTCCAATTAAATCAGTTAGACATTTTTCAAAAAATTAAGTAGGTAATTCAGATGAGGTCATGGATCACTGCAGTATATCATTAGAACGTTTTTACATGTTACTATATAAACACTTTTAGGGGGTTAATTTTAAGCCTGAAAAAGTCCTCAAGTACATGTGGGGACTTGAACAGGCAAATAATTACAATATGGGTGGGATCTTCAAAATGTTTCAGCTTCCTATCCATATAACATACAAAGGAGCTTTGACTGTGACCTTTTTAAAAATCATATCATACAGGTTTGGGGAAATATATCATCAAATGGGGAAAACCTGGGAAGAGGACAGTTAAGGACACCATGGTATGGATGTTTGTTTTTTAAAAAAACAGCTCCAGTTTGGATTCAAACTGGAGTAAAAGCTCTTGTGTGGAAGCAACCCAAGTGAAATGTATATAAACATTAAACTAAAGAAAGGAAGTGAGGGAAACTTCCTGGTGATACATAGGTACTCATGGATAAATTGGATTAAGAAGTATGTGGTCTAGGTATAATCCAAAGTGTCTGTAAACTGGTAATGCTTCAGATAGACCATGGACTCCTGGGGGGTGGGTATATATATTTAAGATTTTAAACAATTTGTATTTTTAAAACTGAATGTGCAAATTTTGCAATAAATTTTACTACTACTACCAAAGAGTCAAAATTTGTCCTGGGAAAGGGGACTTAAGATATTTTCTTAGGTTGCTTGACCCTGTTTATATATTGGGCTGCTTCTAGATTAAATTTTCCAATGGCAGAATGGGACTTTCCTACTTTCCCCCTGCCACTGCAGCCCACTGATCTCCACAAAATGCTGCTTTTTGAGCATAGGGTATCCTGGATATCCTGAGGAATTTCATGGGAGGTGTCTGTAGCAGGAAGGGGGGGAATCCGTAAAAACTGCCAATGTTGTAAGAGACAAAGTGGGCCTTCCTGGCATCCAGGGAGGAAAAACAACACCATCAGTCTGGAATAGCCTTAATTACTTTATTGATCAATAAAGGAGCTGTTGTAAGACAACTCCCTGTGCATAACAAAAGAATGCATTTTATCACCTACCCCAGCTGCTTAGCCCTCCCCCTTTCTCTATTGGCGAAGATACTCAGGGTTAACAGTCTTTCCAAATACCTACTACATGTTAGCCCACCACCATGCCTCCCCCTCTAATTCATACATTGCATGTGCATTCAAATGAGTTAGTTGGCTATGCGGGGTTTGTTAGATAATATGTACGAGCTGATTAAGCTTGCACATTCCTTCTACTCTCTCCTTATCTCTTAGCCTTGAAACTGTCTTGTGAGAAACTCCCAGTGCTTTTCAATTTAGCATCTCTGCCTCAGCTCACTGTCATGATGTCATCTCTCTCAATGTGGACTGGAATCAACCCATTCAATACTTTCATAATCTCACATGTAGTCTCAGTACAGTGATTCCACGTAGAATCAGCAGAATATGAACTGTTGAAATTATGACAGTATAACCACTTGCTCAGTCTCAACATACGTTTATCTAATTTTTTCTCAGAAATGTATGTATGTATTTGGAACATTTATTTACTGCCTGTTCCATGACCCATTCAAGGCAACTCACAAAATACAAGATAAAAAATAAAGCAAAAACTCAGTCCACTAAAAACGCATAGCACAAAACTGCATAAGAACTCAGTGTATAAAAACTCAAAAATGTCTGATAGCCATTGGAGATAGGGAAGGGTTATGTAAGATTACTTTAAAGCAAGCACAAGAACAAGAGCCTGTAGTAGTTTGATCAATGGGGCACTAAAATTCTGCTTACTCTGTTTATGAATGTAGTCTGAGGAAAAGTCCAAAAATCACAGATTTGTGTAATGTGAATTAGGTACTCCTTCCATTTCTTGTGTAGGCTGCCAATGCCCTGTAGTTTAAAAAGGTCATCCCTTTTTTCCAAAAATCACAGTTCCATAAAAATTAATGGATGCTCTTATTGCTCCATTTCATACTTCCACAGAGCAGAATGGATGTCAATTGTTTTAGATGTCACAGCTCTAATGTACCCTTTATTTTGAGATTTTGCTCTAATAACTCTGTTCCCCTCTCACTGCTGCAATGGAAGAAATGCAGCCTTTCCGGACATTCAGCACATGCTATAAGCTCAAGTAACCATATCAGTTTGCACATAATAGGTAGCACTGTAGTGAAATGTTTGAGGTGATTTTTTGCTGTTTTGAGTCCCTGACATCACATCCACCTGCTGGAGCTGGGGCAAGATTGCTGGTATTCTCAAAATACTGGTTCCCTCACTCCCATTTATAGTGTCACAAATCTTAACAGCTTTTGTGGTAAAAGGAGTTGACAGAGCACTTCCTTGCCAATCCTGTAAAAAATCCAAACCTTGATTATTTTTTTTCTTGAATTGGGGCATGGCATCACGGGAGACAAAGATGGACCCGTAAATAAACTGCTCTCTCCCCCCCACACCCAATAAAGCCTCTAAAAAGTGCAAAAACCACCCTCTTCTGGGTAAAACCCAAATGCTGCAACGAAACAGACAAGAAAAGACAGCAAGAACTCCCACCCGGTAAGCGAGTATTTTTTTAAATTAAAAAAACAGCAAAAAAAGTAGGGTGGGCTTCAGGCGGCAGCAAACATGGCTGATGACAAAACGGATGATATGGAGATGCAGAACCAGGCAGCACAATTAACGAAGGTGGATTTATCTTCCCTAGAACAAAGCCTTCTTAAACAAATTTCAGGGCGTTTTCGCACTGACCTTAATCGGCAGCGACGCCCCTCTTCAGCACGCAGGATCTGCCCAGATTTCGCACCAATTGCCGCGGAGCACCCGGAAGAGCCGGAAAGTCCCGCGGCTTTTGCGGCGCAAATGGAAACCGCCAAAAACCAGTTTCCATTTGCGCCGCAAAAGCCGCGGGACTTTCCGGCTCTTCCGGGTGCTCCGCGGCAATTGGTGCAAAATCCGGGCAGATCCTGTGCGCTGAAGAGGGGCGTCGCTGCCGATTAAAGTCAGTGCGAAAACGCCCTCAGTGATACTCTCACCCATGCAAACCCAAATGGCTGAGATCACTAAAACATTAACTGCCGCTTGAAAAATGGCTGAAATGGCCTTGACTTTAGCAGAAACACTACAAGAAGAAAACCAGATGCTCCAGAAAGATACTGAGTTAATGGCTACAAAAATTATTTCACTGGAGTTGGAAATCAGGCAAAATAATATTAAACTACGCAGATTTCCTGAGAATTTACCAGAACAAGAAGACCTAAGAACATTCATCTCAACTTGGCTACCGGCAGAGCTCAACCTGGATGCAGAAGCATATCTCCTCATAACAAAAGCTTTTAGATTGGGTTTACTATATAATACGAAATGTAAGGGTCCTAGAGACATCATAGTAACTTTTTTGGACCCCAGAACAAAACAAGATATCCTCAAGGAAGCATGACAAAAGAACTCTCTTAATTACAACGTAATAAAAATAGAAATCTTTCCTGATCTTTCACCTGATGCTATAAATAAACGGCGTGAACTAAAGCCCAATAACACAGCAACTTCAAAATGCTCATCAAAGATATAAATGGTCTGGTCCAGCAACACTTCAAGTAATTTTTAAAAATCAGCGTCTTCAGGCAAAAGACATGGACACAGGCATAAAGCTTCTACAAAGACTTGGTTTGAAAACTCCAACAGAAACACAAAGATCCTCAACTAAAAGAAAACTGCATTATACAGCTGCGTTGCCAAAGGGAAAATCCAGCAAAATTCCGATTCTTTCTTCGTCTACAAACAGTACCTAAAGTTGAAAAATGCTATAAGATTTTGTCAGAATAATAATAAGAATGTAATTGTAAAGGGGGGGGGGCTGTGAATGGTATTGAATTTATTTTGATTATCTGAGTTATTGCCCTCATTTAGAGTGTTCCTAAGGTTGGTAGTATTTACCAGTATACTCTCTTGCTTTTAGTGGCAGGGACCATAAGGAACTGTTCATTCTAATGTTAAAAATGTAATTCTTTATTATTAGACAGTAGTTTTAAAATATTTTTGATAGAAAGAATTGTAGTTTGAAATAAATTTTGAGGAGTTCAGTTAGTGTAGGTTAGAAGTAGATAGTAAGAAAAACAGATAGATGATACAGAGTTGATAGGGTAAGTTATTAGTAGTAGTTAATCAATTAATTTAGTAGAGTAAAAGTATAAAAGTTTGTTATTCTGTGATCAGTACCATTGGCATTTGTTACAGCTACACTTATAGAAATGGGGAAAAATAAAAAATATAGCTAAAGGTAAGAAAAATACAAAAGTTAGAATATTGCATACTAAGTGATAATTTAGCAGACTTGGGGACTTAAGAACAAATGAATGGCTAACCATTTTAAAGTTCTCACGCTTAATGTGAGATGCATTAACAACAAAATTAAAAAAGCAAGAATATACTCTAACCTTTTCAAACTAAAACCTGATTTGACTTTTATCCAGGAAATTCACATTAAGAACCCTAATATCCCCATCTTCAAAACAAGCTGGTTCCAACAATGACAGCGCCAGGTAACTCCAAATCAAGAGTAGTCGCAATCCTGATCTCCAGAAATGTAAGGTTCACACTCCAAGACACTCAGAATGATCTAGAAGCTAGATACATATTCATAAAAGGTCTTTTGGAAAATACACTCACCACACTAGCTGTAATTTATGGACCTAACTCTAACCGAATTACATTTCTGCAGAACACGTTAGCTAAGCTAAATGACTTTAGAGAAGGCCCATTGTTAGTGGGTGGTGACTTTAACTTTTTGGCAGACTTAAATCAAGATAAAAAATGCAATGGGAAAAAACAAAACTCAAAAAGGAATCCCACTAAATTTGCCCAACTTCTAATTGATTATAATCTATTTGATATCTGGAGACAATTTCATCCCCATGACAGAGATTATACATACTTCTCAGCAAAACATTTAGTGCATACCAGAATAGATTATATACTTGCCAGCAGAGAAATATTAGAACCCTGCAGAAATAGGAATTAAACAATGGACAGATCATGCTTGGGTAAGCTGTAACAAACTAAAAGAACAAATGACAGCACAATTTCAATGGTCTCAAAATAGATGACATAATAAAACAAGAAATAGAACAATATATTAAAAATTATTTTCAAGATAATTCCACACCTGAAGTTGATCCAGAGATCCTTTGGGATGCATTAAAACCATCACTGAGAGGTATCTTGATAGCAAAAACCACCTTTCTGAAAAACAAAACAAAAAGAAAAACAAAGAAATGAGATCACCCAAAATATACAAAACTTAGAAAATCAACACAAAGTCTCATGTAGTAAGAAAACTTATAAAAATTAATTGAAGAACGCAGAAAACTAGAATTCCTAGACATAACAAATTTACAAAAGAATGCACTTTACCTAAAACATGCTAATTGGAATGACTCAATGAAATCTTTAAAAATTTTGTCTCATAGAGCAAAATTTGGCTCATATGTCTGCCCTTGTCTCAAATCCAGAGACTGCAGCTGGTGCAGAATGCAGCGGCTAGGCTGTTATTGGGGCTCCCCATGCGGGAGCACATACAGCCTGGGCTGCAGGAACTGCACTGGCTGCCGATAGTGTACCGGATTCGCCTACAAGGTGCTGGTTATTAAAGCCCTATATGGCTGAGGACCTGTCTGCCTTAGGGACCATCTCTTCCCATATGTTCCCCAGAGGGCGCTCAGATCAGGGACACAGAAACTGTTATCGATCCCTGGGCCAAGGGAAGCAAGATTGAAGACCAGTCAGGAGAGAGCCTTCTCTATAGTGCCCCCCTATTGGTGAAACCAACTTCCAGAAGAAGCAAGAGCCTTGTGGAACCTTGTCCAGTTCCACAAGGCTTGCAAGACAGCTTTATTTCAACTTGCTTTTAACTGATTGCTACATATGAGGATACTCAAGAAGACTGAAGTTATTGGAATGTACTATTAGCACCAAATTGTTTTAATAATGTTTTAATTGCTATACTGTTTAAGGTTTTAATTAGTTAATGTTTAATATTTGTAAATGTTTTATTATTGTAAGCTGCCCTGAGCCTGCTTTGGTGGGGAGGGTGGGTTATAAATCCAATTAAATAAATAAATAAAAACTAAAAAACTGACAAGGACAGTCACATATCAGAGACAAAACAGGCAAATTACACTCAAGCTCTAAAAGTAGCTTAGATATATTTTTGAAATATTATTCTCAATTATACGCTTCGAATAAAATTCCTAACACTAAAATTACTCAATTTTTCCAGTTATTTCTACCAAAATAAATTAAATACATAGAGACTTAATGACAAACCATTCAACAAAACTGAATTTCTTAATACCATAAAATCCTTAAAATGCAATAAGGCACCTGGTCCAGATGGATATGTGCCTGAATTTTATAAAGTGTTTAAACTAAATTTAGCAGATCCCCTTTTAGCGGCATGTGATCAGATTTTAATTACTGGTCACCTACCACCCTCATGGAATCAGGCCTCTATATTAGTATTACCAAAAGAACAAAGAGACCCCACTTTGCCACAATTGTACAGGCCTATCTCCCTACTGAATGTTGATTTCAAAAAATTTTCAGCAATGATTGCTAAATGCCTCAATACATTCATCACCGAATATATTAAGCAAGATCAAGTACATTTCATGCCTAGAAGAGACCTTATAGGCAATACCTACAAAGTTTTCAACCTTTTACACTTTGCCAATTCCAAAAAATTATCAATTGCAGCATTATCAATAGATTTTGAAAAGGCATTTCATTCCTTAGAAACAAAATTTATGAAACAACTATTAGTACATATGGGTTTTGGAAAAGTATTTTTACAAGCCATCACAGCAATATATGACACTCCACAAGCTTACTTGAAAATAAATGGTCAGATGTCAAACAGGTTTCTCCTGGAAAGAGGTATATGATAAGGGTGTCCTCTTTCCCACTTACTCTTTGCACTCTCTATAGAGCCTTTAGCTAACATGATAAGAACTGCATCAAATATACAGGGGATTACAATGAACAAAAAAAGAGTATAAACTTACCTTCCATGGAGCTGACATCCTGCTACTGCTCACAAACCCTGAGAAATCCCTACCAGAGGTGGAAAAAGTGCTTCATTATTTTTGTGAAGTCTCAGGCTTGCAAATCAAATCCACACGAAATCCAAACTCAATCACACCAAATATTATATTATTAGTCAACTCAGAGGAGAATATAATACATCAAAATGATTTTCAAATGATTAAAGAATACTTACCTTATCTAGGTATTAACATACCTAAAAATCTAGCAAATTTTATTGCACACAATCATATTAAAATGGCAAAAGAAATTAAACCAAATTCAGTGATTGGGAAAAGAAACACTTCTCTTGGACAGAAAGATTTCATTTGATTAAATCCTTTATTTTGCCTAAATTAATTTTCTTATTTAGAGCTATTCCAATAAACATTCCAATGACTCTTCTGGAAACATGGCAACAAATACTGTTGCAATTCTTTTAGTGCAACAAAAGACACAGAATCAAAGAAAGTACTCTTTACAGACAGACAAGGAAGGGAGGTATGAACTTCCCAAATATTATACAATACATCTGTCAATCCATCTGTCAAAGGTCACAGTTATGCTAAGGGAACAGAATGAACCTGACTGGGTAAATGCCCTTAATGAATATTCTCTAACTTATTCTAGAAAAGAAATAATCTGGCAAACCCAACAAGAAATACCTTACTTGCAACCTATATTGAAAGAACAGGACAGTGTACATAAGCATTATTACCATTTCAAGACTTTCATATTTTACTGGACAAAAGTGGTACTCTCCAGCGAAGAATGCATTAGAATATAAATTTTGGCATGTCACTGGCATAACAAGACTAATGGATCTAATGGTAAAAAACAAATATATAATATTAGAAAAGAAAGACTTAGAAACAAAAATAAATTGGAAAATACCATGGTTTCAATATCTCCAATTGTCACATCTATGCTCCTCAATTAAACTAGCAGAAATCATGAAACAGCCTCTATCTGAACTGGAGATGATATTGAAGCTTAGTGAGAGGTATTGTTTCTAGAGGTATTGTTTCAAAAATATACAAACTAATAAATTGAAAAAACAAAACAAAAAACAAAATGCCAATATAGCATACCAAAAACGATGGCAAAAAGAATGCTCCATTATAGTTACCCAAGAACACTGGGACAATAATTGGAAATAATTCAAGAACACAACAAATATAACAATAATTAAGGCCCTTACGTTTAAACTATATACCTTCTGGTATTGCACACCTAAACAACTGTCTTACAGCACTAGAGCTCTCCCACCACTATGTTGAAAACAATGCTCACAACAGGGGACATATGCACACTGCTGGTTATGGTGCCTGAAACTTTATTTATATTGTTTGAATGTAATTGATAAGATAAAATTCATTGCCGGCATAAATGTACCCATGTCGCCAGAAACTATTCTATTAAACTAGAGATCATCTACATCTGATTCCAGTAATGTCCAAAAGAATTGCCTTATTAATATTTGTGGCTAAAATACCCATAGCAACACAATGGAGACAAGTATTTGCTCCAAACCTGACTCGCTGGCATGCAAAACTCTGGCACCTCTATATTATGGACAAACTAACAGACCTGACAAAAAGCAGATATAGAAGTGGAGAACTCGGATTTTTATACTATTTGGTACCCGATTCTGGAATACCTTATTCTTCAAAAAGAGATCCCTGAAATGGTAATGTCACTACAGTTTTGGTAGCAATAAGATGACTAACAATGTTAAGTGTTTTATGAGAGATTACATAAGTACTAGAACATGCATGTAAAAGTTCAAGTATTTTTGTACACCTGAAATAATATCATTGAGATTGTTTTTCCCTTTGTTTTTGAATTTATCTTATATGTGAATCTGCGCTAACTGCTTTTGATCACAACACTGCATATGGAATTAATGCTGAAATACTCTAGAATTCTGCATTATAGTTACTTGAAAAAATAAAATTATGTTTACAAAAAAAAGAGAAATGTTTGAGGTGTGAACTGGTTCAGACATCAACAGTGGGCTCACTTGTGGATCCCTTGCTGACAAAATTGAACAAATGATAACATATATCCCCACTCCCAGCTTCTCTACTGTATATTGCCAAAAATCTCTGCACTTATGATGCAACATCTTTACTTTTTATATAAACATCCCCCCACAGTAATGTAATATGCTTTACTGAGTATGTGTCATTTGGGCAACACTTTTATTTACGCTCCTTCCAAATAAGATGACTGGTAGAAGGTATTTTTCAGCACTTTGGGGCCTCTTATCTGTCATTACAGAATTTGAATACCAGATTGATGGCTGATATAAAACATTTATTATTATTATTATTGTTGTTGTTGTTGTTATTATTATTATTATTATTATTATTATTATTATTATTTTGGTAACCAGGATAATTGTCCAGGAAGATGGCTATAAGTGACAGATGTATCTATTTTCCAGAGGAAATGTTTTACATTTTAAATGAAATTTGGTCATGAAGAAAACAATAAAGGGTTTACAGAGAAGTGATATTTACATCTTAAAGATGTTAGGGATTTCTGTTTGAAATTCTATTTCTTTATCTCAAACAGTGCGATGGATCACAGGATCAAATAATCATTGAGAGGCATTTACTGGATCCTCACAGTAGAAGATCATGTGCTTAATGGAAGACCACTTCCTGGCGCAAAAGTCTCTGAATAATCAGTTCCAAATTCTTGTGCATAGCCTTTGGCTACTAGCCTTGCTTTGTACAAGTCTATAGTTCCGTCATCTTTGTACTTTATTTTGTAGACTCATTTGCATCCAACAGGCTTTCTTCCTGCAGGTAGCTTTGTAAGAATCCATATATCTTTTTCATAAATGGATAGTATCTCTTGTTCCATTGCTTGAATCCATTTCTCTTTTTCTTCATTAGGTAAATCACACACTTGTTTCCAGCTCTTGGGTTCCTCTTTAGGTTTCACAGTCTCTATAGATTTCACAGTATCACAGTATCCATATTTCTGTGATGGTTGCCCTTTTGTGCTCTTTTCTGATCATCTTAAAATGAGTGGCTGTTCCTGAAGATGTGGAAACAGAAGGTCCACTGGCTCCTCTCTCTGGGTTCAACATTTTTCACAGCAATCAGGCAGGGTAGGGTTAAAGATTCTTCCTTTCTCACTACAGAGAAAAGGCGGCTGGATGTGTGCGCATGCTTGCAGCAAGGCTCTTCCAAGTTCTCTGACGTAATCCACAGAAAAAGGGTTAAAAAGCTCCAAAAATTCTCTTTCTGGCACATCTGAGGCTTTTAGACAAAAGTAGCAGCGTTTCCGGATTGAGACAATCCAAATTCAAAGCTCATTTAAGTCAGAATGCTCTCAGTAATGGCAACAGAAAAAAAGGACGTCGTTTTAAAATTGAGGCTTGACTGCACAGCATTGCAGCTTGTTTTCTATTGCTTTCTAAATGCTCTCAAAGGCAATCCAGATTAAAAAATCATTTAGAGTTCAAAAAAACAATCCATGCTATAAGCCTGGGGTGGCCAGCGGTAGCTCTCCAGATGTTTTTTGCCTACAACTCCCATCAGCCCCAGCCATTGGCCATGCTGGCTGGGGCTGATGGGAGTTGTAGGCAAAAAGCATCTGGAGAGCTACCGTTGGCCACCCCTGCTATAAGCTACCAGCTTGATGGCAAAAACCAAGAACCATCCTCTGCTGTTGTTAGGGATTTTGTTAGGGATTTCTGTTTGAAATTCTATTTCTTTATCTCAAACAGTGCGATGGATCACTGGATCAAATAATCATTGAGAGGCATTTAACATGAAAAAGCAAAAACATATTTATTACTACAGGGAAAGGGTACTGGGAGGTGAAAATAACAAACATTATAGAACTACATCCTCACAGTAGAAGATCATGTGCTTAATGGAAGACCACTTCCCCCTTCTTCTTGACCTCTCTGCCTGAACAAAGGAAGTCACCTGACTAACTGATCAAACAGACAAAACAGGTTTTCCCGCTTCTAGACCTTGATTGACAGCCATCAGTATCTTCTTCCCAGGTCATGCAGATAATAGGGAACCAGGCACAGTGTTAACCCTATAATGACTGGAACTTTAGAACATTGCAAAGGACATACAAAACAGATACATATTTCCAACAAAAGAGACAAAGCTCATCTACATACGGGGACATGTTGGAATGATTGAGAATGTGACACCAGGGAGCAGGTAGAGAGATCGCACATAGGCAGTACAGATGTTGTTTCCCCACAATTTCCATATTCCCTGACAATTGGGTCAGAGTGCCAGCTGTTTGTGATGTATTGAGATGTTCACTCATATTCAGTCATTCCTATTTCTTGGTGTTATACTGCACTGCCTATATTATGCCATGATAATCTGAACTGTGTACTCATTTTCTACATGCGGACATAAGAGAAGCCATGTTGGATCAGGTCAATGGCCCATCCATTCCAACAACCTGTGTCACACAGTGGCCAAAAACCCCAAGTGCCATCAAGAGGTCCACCAGTGAGGCCAGAAGCCCTGCCACTGAGCCCCCCCCCCACCCAAAGCACAAGAATACAGAGCATCACTGCCCCAGACAGAGAGTTCCAACAATACATGGTGGCTAATAGCCACTGATGGACCTCTGCTCCATATGTTTATCCATTCCCCTCTTGAAGCTGTCTATGGTTGTAGCCGCTACCACCTCCTGTGGCAGTGAATTCCACATGTTCATCACCCTTTGGGTGAAGAAGTACTTCCTTTTATCAGTTCTAACCCGACTGCTCAGCAATTTCATTGAATGCCCACAGGTTCTTGTATTGTGAGAAAGGGAGAAAAGTACTTCTTCATTTACCTTCTCTATCCCGTGCATAATCTTGTAAACCTCTATCATGTCACCCCGCAGTTGACATTTCTCCAAGCTAAAGAGCCCCAAGCATTTTAACCTTTCTTCATAGGGAAAGTGTTCCAAACCTTTTATTATTCTAGTTGCCCTTTTCTGCACATTTTCCAGTGCTATAATATCCTTTTTTGAGGTGCAGTGACCAGAATTGTACACAGTACTCCAAATGAGGCCACACCATTGATTTATACAGGGGCATTATGATACTGGCTGATTTGTTTTCAATTCCCTTCCTAATAATTCCCAGCATGGTGTTGGCCTTTTTTATTGCAGTCACACACAGTCTCAACATTTTCAGTGAGTTATCTACCATGACCCCAAGATCTCTCTCTTGGTCAATCTCTGCCAGTTTACACCCCATCAACTTGTATTTATAGCTAGGATTTTGGCCCCAATGTGCATTACTTTGCACTTGGCCACATTGAACCTCATCTGCCATGTTGACGCCCACTTGACCAGCCTCAACAGATCCCTTTGGAGTGCTTCACAATCCTCTCTGGTTTTCACCACCCTTCACAATTTAGTGGCATCTGCAAACTTAGCCACTTCACTGCTTACTCCCAACTCCAATGTTGAAGACCCAGTACTGAGCCCTGCAGCACCCCACTGCTTACCATCTTCCACTGTGAAAATTGCCCATTTATACTCACTCTCTGCTTCCTATTAATTACTCAGTTTTTGATCCACAAGAGGACTTGTCCTTTTACTCCATGATTCTTGAGCATACTAAGGAGACTTTGATGAGGAATTTTTGTGTTTCTTATTTCCAGTTGCATTCCTTTTTGTCTATTGTGGAGCAAATTAGCAGCATTCACTTCCAAACATTTTTTTAAATTCCTGTATTTTTTCTTTCTTTCAAGGGATAATTTTTCACTGTGCCAAAATTTCAGGAAATCTGATATTATCTTTGTAATTTCTTTTCAGGCATAGTATTCAGGGATTTTGGCACTCCAAAATCATGTCTTTAAAAAAAGACCTGATATTAAAAAGAAAAATGTGGGAATCATTTCCCATTTTGTTCAAGACAGAAGAAGAGGAAGGGAGAGGAAGAAGAAGAGCACTCTGGTAAACAGTAGCTTGGTGGCACACTGATCCTTTATATTATATAGGACCTGGCCATCAAACTCCGGAGGCCCTGTAAAGAGTATATCAGCCACCAATCAGCTGGAAGGTGCTGTAAGTAATGGGCAATAAACCCAGTCTCTGGAGGCTGGGTTTACCGCCCATTATTTTCAGATGGTCATAGACTTGTCATCCAAGTTCTAGGAATGAAATCTACTTCCCATTGAAAATAATACCTCTTTAATTTTTAAAGAGGCATTATTTTAATCACTGCTATACACATTCAAGATAATATTCCTTTACAGTTTAAAGGGGCATTATTTTCAAAGGGAGGCAGGTGTGGAATTCTAGCAGGAGCTCCTTTGCATATTAGGCGACACACCCCTGATGTAGCCAATCCTCCAAGGCTCTTTTTTGTAAGCTCTTGGAGGATTGGCTACATCAGGGGTGTGCAGCCTAATATGCAAAGGAGTTCCTGCTAGAATTCCACCCCTGATGGGAGGCAGATTTCATCCCTAGGCCTTGGATGGCAAGTCTACAACCCTACTAAAAATACAGACCAGAAATTTTAAAGGGGATATCTTCAGTGGAAGATAAACCTGACTCCTGGACTCTGAAGGCTACTGGCCATTATTTAGAATGCCCCTCAGCTGTCTGGCTGAGCACTGATCATTTAAATTTGAAAGGCCTGATCTTCTAATGGGAGGATACAACATCTTCCCATAGAAAGTAATGACTCTTTGGCTTATCACCAAAGAGCTTTTTGGCAGAAGCACTTTCAATTCCTCCCTCTCCTCTTGTGCAGCTTCTGAAACACTCCCAAAATTTTTGGAGTTACATTATTATTACTACTGGAATTTTGGGAGTGCTTGGGGTTATTTCAGATATCTCCAAGCTGATCTGAAACAGTTAATTTTGGGTTTAATTTCAGCTTGGCTATGTCTGAATACACTCCCGTATAGCATGTCATATGTTGGAGAACATTAGCTTCAGGCATCTTTTAGGTCCCTGAAAAATAATGGTTTTATTTGAGCAAGGTCAATTCCTAATGCTGCAAGTACATACTCCACAAAGGAGAAATGTGTGCACAATGGAGAAAGAGGAGCACCGGAGAAAGAAGGTTTAGTTTTCAAGCCTATGGGTGAAGCTGTCCTTACTTTGATATATAAAGTATATAGCACATTAATGTCAAGACTATCCCAACAGAGGAGGTTCCACTGCACTGACAAACTGGCACCTTAGGGTCCAAGCAGTGTTTGGACTACTGGACACTAAGCTATGTTATATTCCATGGAGCAAAGATCATAATTACTCTAAGATAAAAATAGGTTTGCTTTGCTAAATAAAGATGTTCTCTAAGAACACCAGTGAGGTATGTGTATCTTTTGGCATTATTTGATTGCATCTAAGTAAACCATTGTATATTAAGCTTGCTTCAGGGAAAGAATCCCAAACACTTCCCTTCTGTGCCCTTTCTTTGCATCCAAGAATAATTTTATTTAAGATGATTTTTTTTTCTTTGTGTGAATTAAAGCCTCAGAGAAATAATATTGCATCTTCAAAACAAAGTGCTGAACTCACCTTCTTTTTCAAAATGCGTGCAGATTTTCCCCTCTGGATTTTGAGGGCCCTAGAGTGCCTGCCTTGCAAAAACCTGGAGCTGCTAAGAGAGCCATTTGAGACCAGTCTTCATGGGAAATTCTTCCGTGTGTGTGTGTGTATTTCAAAATGTATATAATAGACTTATATTATGATTCATTGCTATATAAAATAGCCAAACAGAAGAGCAATGCAATAGCAAACCACAGGATCTAGTTTTGTACAGCAGGTATTTTTAAAATGCTCTACAATGCAAGCATGGTCTTCTGATACGTCTGAGTTACCTTGTAGCTTAATGTACACCTTTATGTTTCAGATGTCTCAGGAACAGTACACACACAGGAGCACCATGCAGAGCTCAGAAGGACCACATGTGTACAAAGTGGGGATTTATGGCTGGCGGAAGAGGTGCCTCTATTTCTTTGTGCTACTTCTAATGATTTTAATTCTGGTGAACCTTGCCATGACCATCTGGATTCTCAAAGTTATGAACTTCACAATTGTAAGTATAGGATACCAAGGCTACCTGCATTTTGGATGGGATAGGGCAGGGGTGGCCAACGGTAGCTCTCCAGATGTTTTTCTGCCTACAACTCCCATCAGCCCCAGCCAGCATGGCCAATGGCTGGGGCTGATGGGAGTTGTAGGCAAAAACATCTGGAGAGCTACCATTGCCCACCCCTGGGATAGGGGATATCAGCAGGCATTTGTTTAGTCTTTATTGCAAATATTTGCAGCTCTCAAGTATGCAACATAGTGTATCATTCAAAATAACTTCATGGAACATAGGGGAAAGTGTTTTCTTTTAGTATATAGACGTTGACATTGCTTCTTTCACCACTCAAAATCCCAGTTACTGGCACAATGGAAGAGTGGCAATGCAGTCCTAAGCAGAGTAGTATCTTTCTGATTCCATTTATATTGGTTGAGTTATAAGCATGTAACTCTGCTTAGGATGGCACTGTAACAGTCATTGTGTCATAGCTGAAATTTACATTTTCTTGGTCCATATGGGAAAAATCATCTCCATTGTAACGGAATCTAAAGTCTGTCTAACACATAGAATAAGGTTAGCGTGAATCAACAACAGTGTGCTGCAAGTATTTTTGCAAGTCAGAATCTAATTTGAAAGACAGAAGAAACAAGGTTATTTGTTTAGATGAGGAAGTATACTTTCTGTATCTAATAGAAGAGGATGTATTGCACAGTATTATTCCCATTTTACCTTGTCAGAGTTTTTAAAATCTATTCTACATGTCTTTCCACTATGCATAAAACAGTTATCATATCATATTGTGAAACATGTTTAGGACCAAAAGCTGCTACAAGGAATGCTACAAGGAATGTGTAAAAGCAGCTTCCATTGGATGACTTATGGAAAGAATTTTCTTTTTTTACATCTTGTAATAGAATCTTATGAATTTTATTGCACTGCACCCTTTCCCTTTCTTTTCTCTGTCTTATGTTGAAAGCCAAATCCAACTGGCTTTCTTGTTGTGCAAGCTCTGTTAGGAGGTTGTTTGAATAATAAATAGTACTTTATTCTTGTCTATATTCTTGTAAAACCAATGTAAACTACTGTGACACAGAATCAACATTGTACAATGAAATAGACATACAGTGTTGTAACCAACTTGTTCTAAATTATATTTTGGATCAAATAGATAAATGTATTCTTATGAGTAAACGATATTGTTAAGCCAAATTCTTCAGACTTTTCCAGATGACTTTATTTCTCTGCAATAATTATATGATTGTCTTAAGAAGTTGCATTTTTCTTAGTACTCTGTCTTCAGTCTTTAGCAGATGAGGAAAAATAAGTTTTCTCTTTCTCTCAACCTAGTAAATATATAAAGTGTATATCTGGATCATAATCCATAGTTTTGTGCCAGTACCATATGAAATTCCCCACTCCCTGAGCCTATGGCTATCCCATACACATGATGGTCTAGATGTTTAAAAACTTGTGCAGCAGCACATTTGGCTTCACCTTGGCTGTGATTTTGGGATCAGCAAGAGAGAGACTGTGATTTTGGGATCAATAAGAGAGTTCTTGGTTTCAGCCTACTGTGACTGTTTAGATGGGTTGAAAGGCTCACCTGCTCTTGCATGGCAGTCCACAGGGCCGGCCAACAGGGCGCCAACAGGGGTGTGCCACATTCAGCCCTTCCCTGCCCGCCCCCTAGGCAAATTCCTATTTCCTCTCCCTTCCTCCCTTACAATTTCAATGCCCAGGAAGGGGTAATGGAGTGCCGCTCCCCGGGCTCTTTAAAGCCACCCCACACCAATCAGCAGAGGAGGCTCACGGCTTCTATGCCGGCCCTCTGGCACAATCAGGAAGGAAGGGGGAGAGGCAGTGGCAGCCACTCTTTCAGCAGCTCACTCGACCTTCCCACTGCTGATGCCCCTCAACCCCACACTGATCTGGAGGGCCAGCATAGGAGCCACAAACCTCCAATGTGTTTTACCTGCCAATCAGCTGATCGGCGGGGGGCAGCCTTTAAAGAGCCTGGGGAGCATGGTGCTCCTTCGCCCCTTCCTGAGCATTTAAATTGTAAGGGAGGAGGTGCCTCGGAAGGGGGCACCATGGAGGGGGCAGTGAACAGAAAGGCTGCTGGGGCGCTATGCACCCTAGAGCCGGTCCTGGTAGTCCATGTCTCCTGTGGGACTAAGGGGTGCTCCAAAGCTCACCATCTTACATTGTGCAAGAAGACATGAGCTCAAAGTTAAGAACAAAAATAAATATTTTAGGACTACAGTATTTATTATTGTTGGATTTTAAATAGATTTGCATTCTGCCATGTGAAATTTTGGAAGAGGTTTGATTTAGAAATACAGTAACTTGAAGATGTCCTGTTTTTCCTGAGAAGCATCATCTTCTTTAGGCAGTGTTTTTGGGTTTGTTTGTTTTTTGGAGCAGGAACGCACAGGAACACAGTTCCGCCTGGCTCGGCATCAGGGAGTATGGCCTAATATGCAAATGAGTTTCTGCTGAGTTTAGTCTATTCTAAACAATGGTGATGTTAGGGGGTGTGGCCTAATATGAAAATGAGTTCCTGCTGGGCTTTTTCTACAAAAAAGGCCCTGTCTTTAGGTTAGATAACTTTTCCAGGATTAAGATAATACTATGGGGGTGAGGAATGCTGAAATGGTTGAACTTTAAAACATGCAGGACTTTCAATATAATTAACTTTTCCTTAAATAATTGTGTGTGTCTTTTAGCTTGGCAAGAAGTTTAAAATTGTGAAACTGAGTGTAGAATTGTTGCATTTTTCTGACCTGAGGAATTTAGTGCTGGGAAACAGACATGGA
This sequence comes from Heteronotia binoei, assembly GCF_032191835.1. Classification (NCBI taxonomy): domain Eukaryota; kingdom Metazoa; phylum Chordata; class Lepidosauria; order Squamata; family Gekkonidae; genus Heteronotia; species Heteronotia binoei. The sequence continues at coordinate 119,093,576 of NC_083227.1, read as the reverse complement.
GTAGAGAGAAGTTTGTGACTCTGTATCTGAAGCATATTATTAAATGAGAATCATTCAGTACTTCTCTTCATGCATCATTCCACTTCTGAGTTTTTCAGATAGAACAGCTTCTTATTTTCAAGATTTTTTTCTATGACTGGTGGTACCTATGGGATTGTTTTTGTTGTTGTTTTTTATTGGGAACTTGCAGTTCATGCTGTTGCAAGCCTTGTTTCATGAGACTTTACCAACTTGCATATAGTTAACACTTCCAAGCAATTGGGGTTTTTTGACCCAGGAAGTCATGGGAAAAAATTGGTTTACCCATTTAAAGCTTTCTACAGGCACTAAATTCCTCTTGAGCCTTCTCCTCAATGAACTGCAGTGTGCTGAATACCCTCTCTCCCCTCCCCACTGCCTTTTTTAAATTTTGAGTTGCATCAAAATGGTAAATGAGGTTCATCTGGCCCCCAATAGACTTGGCTTGAAAATGAAAGCACTATGTGTAATCATTATTGGGGTTTATATTTACCTCCAACAAATACTGGGAAAAAATGTTCTCATGTTTAAATAGATAAGACCAACACCTATTATCTCCATTTAATTGAAAGGTGAAGCAAGTAGTGAAAAAAATATTCTCATCATTTATATCTATAGATATTATTTGGCTTTGAGGTTTTACACCATTTTTGGAATTGGGGGTTGCAATGACCCCTAGGGAAACCAGTCTTTGCAACCTGAATTGTTGAGTATATAGTAGGAGCAGGTAAAAGCCCTGCGTTTGTGCTGTGTCCAAGCTTCCCTCATGCCTGTACTGCAAATTGAACTGTACTACAGTTTTGGAAATGGGGTCATTCTATCCCCCAGCAGGATAAGCCTGGACATGTTTGAAAGCATCCTCTGAACCTCACATTTTCCAGACTTGAAGGCACTACAAAGCCTGGAATTCTAAATGACCTCTGGACACCCATTTTCTGAGCTAATTGCTTCCCCGTGTCCTTCAAATTTTACAAGCCTCAGAGTGATCTTCTCAACTTTATCTCATATCTCAACTTTACATATCTAAGGTGGGGGAAGTACTTCAGATGACCCCCAGCCACCTACCCACTGAGCTAACCTTTGCACCGAACTATTCATCTTCAAATTTCCCAAATCTCTGATTTGGCCATCTCAACTTTACAGGGGGTAGTTACTCTAGATGACCCATAGCCACCTGTGCACTTAACTGTTCACCTGTGACCCCTGACCACTTGCTTTCTGAGCTAGTTGCTTCGCCTTGTCCTTTAAATTTTGCAAGCCTCCGAGTGATCTCAACTTTACATATCTGGGGCGGGGGAAGTACTTCAGATGACCCCACCCACCTGTCCACTGAGCTGACCTTTGCACTGAACTATTCACTTTCAAATTTTCCAAACCTCTGATATGACCATCTCAAATTTACAGGGGGAAGTTACTCTAGATGACTCGTGGCCACCTGTGCATTGAACTGTTCACCTGTGACCCCTGGCCACCTGCTTTCTGAGCTAATTGCTTCCCTTTGTCCTCATTTGTTGTTCCACTGTTGTCATATTAAGTTTCATTGTCGTAACAGTTAAAAGTGATTGTTTTCTTTAAAATAATCAGGTTTATAGATTCCCAACTGTGTCTTCTGCTTTAAAAATGAGAGGGACAATTTGACCCCATTTACATTTCTGTGGAGTTTTGACATCTTCAATGAGGCGTATTTTTGACTCCAATTCCAAATTTTATTCTCCTTTGTCCCGCATTTCTGAAGGAAGTTATTCTTGAGGCCTGATCCTTTTCTTAGTAGCTAATGCCATGACTGAGAGCTATCAGGTTTCCACTGCTTTTTACTGCAACGTGGGGTCACTTTGACCCCTATGCCAAAGTTGTATAATTGAGGGGTTTTTTTTCCTTGAGAGGGTTAAGTGGCTCAGTATCATATCAGGATAGGTGGTGTCCTTAGGAACATAGGCATACACATGCCATACATGTGAGTTAACAAGCACTGTTCAGGCATGGGTGATTTCTGTTGCTCAAAATTTTAATAAATGTGATAGTGCGGTGAAGGGATACATTACATTGATCCAACACACCATTAGACACCAAAGTCCTAGTTTTCTTCTTACCAATGCAGTCTTTTAACAGTGATAGAGTTTCTTAGCTCCAGAAAAATAACCTTAATTACACTGTGTGTACATTGCATGGCTCACTAAAGCATACAGTGAACAAATAGGTTTTTTTTAAATAGAAAGAGTCCTATTTATTTAAGTAGTATTTTAAATAGAAAGGGTCCAGATAAGTCCTCTTTCCCTCAGCTGTTAAATAGAAAGAGTCCAGGTAAGTCCTTTTTCCTTCAGTAGTATTTTAAATGGAAAGAGTCCTATTTATTTAAGTAAAGCATGGGGAGGAAAAAGACCACACACATGTTCTTTACTTTTCAGTAACACTTCCTTGGGGGTAAAATAAATAGGATCTTATAATAAGGACTGAAATTTACTGTGAGACCCCCAAATAATGCACTTACAGTCCTGTCCTAACACTATCCTGGGAGTAAGCCCCCTTGAATAGATTTAAGTAGGACTCTGCGTGGATCTGTGTGTGGTAGCTGCAGGAGGAAACTGAGTAGTATGAAGCTCTGAGGCAACTGTATTCCAAGCTCTTGTCTTAATTTTGGTCCAAATTTCAGAAAGGGTATGCTTTTCATTATCCCAATGTTTCCAAATCTTTGTTACTTTTTCAGGATATTTTTGGGGGTCCCCAAAAATCTGGGGTTGTTTTTGGAATTCCCTCCTATTTTGGAATTCCCTCCTGTTTTCCCTATGAGAATGCAGGAATAGGAAGAGCCGGGTCTACTGATATTGGAAATTTCCTTTCTATTGGACTAGAGGCCAAGTCATACAATAAAAAATAATGGAGCCTGAAAGCTGGTCTTCTAGCAACTCTAGTGTCACATGTTAGCTGGCTGAGGGAAAGGAGACTTACCTGACTGGCCTCAGAAAATGGTAGATGGTTGGCTGGGCTGGTGGGTTAGCCTTCAAGGCTTTGCTGTTTGGCAGGACCATTTCTTTCCTCTTTTTTCCCGCACCTGGGCATCCCTAAAGCCAAAAACTTCCAAAATTCTAGGAAATAAATTGTTGCTATTTCCAGAATCTCAGGAACGTTTGGGGCCATTTCATATATCCTTGAGAAGACTTGAAACAGCATATATGGGATTTAATTTTGGTTTTATATATCTCCATGCACACCCCTAAGTATTGGACTTAAGCAAATTAATGCTGAAATTAATAATCTAAATCTTGTGTTCTGTTTGAAAATAATTAAGTTATAGTTGTTGTCCTGTTCATGGGTGCAAGTCACACTGAACTCACTGAGAATTGCCAGTAACTAAAATGCATATGGGATTACACTGTAACTTTTTGCATTATTGTACAAAATGCATATTTAAATAATTTTAAAAGAAAATGCTGATTTGCACTATTGAAATGCCTACTGGCATTGTCATCTTGCTTTGTTTTACAGGTAAAATTGGTTGATTATGGAGAATTATTTTTAATACAATAACTCGCTCTTATGAGTGAACTACCTGTCACAATTTAAATATGCAAAAAAAATCAGGTGAGTAACACAGGAGCAAAAATGAATCAAAGATTAAAAATCTCAACCAGGTCATATTCTGTAATTATTTAAAGTAATGAGGTTTACTTTAATCATACTTTTCATTTTTAAAACCTTCTGGATAAAATATGTCCGTGCAGGCAGTCCCCCCCCCCCCCGCAAATGATTTTTCTTGGACCACTTTAAGTATAAGAAATTATTTCATTGTGCCGACACCATTAATCAGGGGAAAAATGACTCTTGTCTTTTGGCTTAGAGGGTTTTTTCCCTCCCTTTTCATAACAGCTGGAAACAATTGGCTAAAATTAGCTCATGATATCAACTATTTCATCAGCATAATTGCAGAAAGAATCAAATGTCTTTGGCTCACTTTATGTCCCCTTACCCTATTAAATAGATGCAGAGAAAAACAACTTTTGCGGTAGATATTGTGATCTAAAACTCAGATACTAACAGTGCCATCCGTAGTAGAGTTGCAGACTTCTAATAACCCCATTTACTTTAGGGTACTTAGAAGGGGTAACTTTACTTATGGTGACACTGTAAATGCTAGCCTCTTTTTTTCTGTTTTGTATCTTGCTATGAAGACTGTTCTTCCAGCATACAGACATTAATCCAGATTGGACATCAACTTCCTTGCTTTGTTTTTCTGCGGACTGTTTTGGGAATATATTTGACTGTTTTCAGAAGAATATATACCTGTGTATCCATTGGTTTGCGTAGCACACTGTACCATCATCTTTTTAAAAGCATGTTCCTTACATGAGAACATCTACATTACAATCAGTAGTTCTGTATTATTATATAACCCAAGTTATTTTTTTTATTCAACCTTTCCTCCATGGAACTCAGGACAGCATACATGGTTATTGCTTTCTTGTTTTATTCCTATAGCAATCCTGTGGGGTGCATTAGGCAGACAGTGTATCACTGAGCCGAAGTCCCCCAGGGAACTTCATGGTGGGTAGAATTTGAACACCAGCCTCCCAGTCTAACACACCACACCCGATGTTGGTTTTCAGTTTTGCTCAGATATCTCACCCATTGAGCCTGCTTTCTCTACTTTAGATTTCTCCTCTCATGTGATAATTTGCATGTCTGAATGGTGCTAGGTTTTCTCTGAGTAATGCATTGTGTGTCTTAGCTAGTCTTGCTGCTACTTTTCAGAAAGCTGAGGAAGGGTTCTTCCTGGGACATTCTTGCACAGATATTATTAGGCAACTGGGAATCGCTTAGTAGATGTGATGATATAGTGGCATTACAATAGATACCTGACTTGGATACCTGATGATATCATGGAGGGCTAATTGAATTTTAACAATTGATTACATCACTTAGGGCAAACAAGGATAATTGAGAATAAGACAAAATCCTTCCCAAATCACAGTGCTATCCTGTGGGTCTATATTGTTGCTTCTTCTGAACCTCACTATCATATTGTGAAAAGGCAGATGATTTTTGCCACTGCTGAAAGTCTCCCCTCCCTTGTCTTTCTCATCTCCACTTTTCTGTCCCTCTTATTGTGGAATAAACAAAATGTACAAAAGTTAAGAGTTTCACTTAGACTTCAGAATAATTATTATTCAATTGGGTAGATCTAAAGCACTACCAGTAGAGCTTCTCTTATGGAAAGTAAAAGGTAAGAAGGATTCCTTTAATAAAAGGTAAATAAAAGGAAGCACGGGCTTTGGCAAATAAAATGCAAGTTGTGATCAAACAGGCAAAAAGGGACTGTGAGGAACATATTGCAAAAAACATAAAGACCAATAATAAAAATTTCTTCAAACACAGAATAGCAAGAAACCAGCCAAGAAGGCAATGGGACCCCTGGATGACCAAAGGTTAAAAGGATTACTAAAGGATGATAGGGAAATAACAGAGAAACTGAATGCATTTCTTTTTTGTTTTGCCTCTGTCTTCACTGTTAAAGATGGGAGGTGTTTGCCCACTCCAGAACCACTGATTTCAGGAGGGGTGTTGAAATACCCAAGTCAGATTGAGGGGATGAGAGAGGAGGTCCTACAACTGATGGGCAAATTAAAAACTGACAAATCGCCAGGCCCAGATGACATATATCCAAGAGTTCTGAAAGAACTCAAATGTGAATTTGTGGATCTCCTGACAAAAATGTACAGTCCATCACTAAAATCTCCCTCCATTCCCAAGGACTGGAAGATAGCTAATGGAACTCCTATCTTTAAAAAATTTTTCCAGAGGAGATCCAGGAAATTACAGGCTAGTCAGTCTAATGTCAATACCAGGTAAATTGGTGGAATCCATTATTAAAGACAGAATTAGTAGGCAAATTGATGAACACAAGCTATTGAGGAAGAATCAGCATGGATTTTGTAAGAGAAGATAATGTCTTAGTAACCTTTTCGAGTTCTTTGAGGGGTTGAAAAGCATGTGGACAAGAGTGACCCAATAGATGCTGTTTACCTAGATTCCCAGAAAGCTTTGATAAAGTTCCTCATCAAAGGTTCCTAAGTAAACACAGCAGTCATGGGATAAGAGGCTAAGTGCTCTTGTGAATTAAAAACTAGCTAAACAACGGAAAAGGAGAGTGAGTGTAAATTAGCAGTTTTCAAAGTAGAAGGTGGTAAGCAGTGGTGTATCGCAGGACTCAGTACTAGGTCCATTGCTTTTTCACTTCATTAATGATTTGAAGTTGGGAGTAAGTAGTGAAGTGGCTAAGTTGGCAGACGACATTAAGTTTTGGTATACAGGCTCTTCTAATAGAAATAGTGCTGAATAGTAAGGATAAATTACTAGTGGCAATATGTGTTGCTTAATCTGCTTTGGAGAACCAGTTTGGTGTAGTGGTTAAGTGTGCAGACTCTTGTTTGAGAGGCCCATCTCTTCTTCTTCTTTGTGGGAGAGTGTAAAATAGTCTCCTGTTCCCACCTTCTTTAAGATGCAGACTTGCTGCAACTGCTGTTGCTGAATTTGGGCAGTCTTAGTAAGAAATCAGCATTGGTCATAACTATCTATGAAAAGCCTGAGGCTCAGGTAATGTCTGAGCCAGTGTCAGTGCCTTGAATCCACCAGGGACACCAACCATGACCACCACTGTAGAATGATTTTTGTTCTCTCTGTAGCTCTCATGACCACGATGCATGCACTACTTCAAATAGGTTGTCTTCTAAGTAGTCTTCAGAGGTGTTCTCAAAGCAAAGGAAGGACTGGGGCAGGACCACCTCATCAATGAAGCATCTTCAAAATTGATGAAGAAGCAGAATTATCACACTTAATCAACCCTCAGACCTATGATTACTGATTCTTTAACACAGGTCTAAATCATATATATATATATTTAAAGTGCAAGAACAATGAAAATTGATTGTAAATAATTTTTTTTCCTGTATGACCTCAGTCAACTCAAAAACTTGTGCAATTTCACATGAATGCATAAAGCTAATAGATCAATTCAAACTAGTATTGTCTACTCTGACTAGCAGTAGCCCTCCTGCATCCCTGGTCAAGGACTTTCACATCACCGACTGCCAGAATCAGGGCTCCCTGATGTGGCACCTCTGGGCAGTAACTAACACTTTTTCTAGCACCCACCAAGTGTTCTTAGAAAGTGGGTGGGCCACATGGGGCTCCTGCCATGCAGAATTCTGATTTATGACTGGAGATCTGATTGGTTGTAAAGATTAAAATAATGTTTCCACAGTAGCTGCCACTACAGTGCAGTCTTTATTTTCTCTCATTCCTCTTCTCTTTCCCGTTATTTTAAATAACCTCTCTTTTGCACTTGGGTTTCCTCTTCGTGTGACTCCACCTCCTCCAGCAGCCTGTTTGTTGCATCCATTGACCTGTGACAAAATTCCAAAGGTGCCCAATAGGCTCAAAACATTTGGGGACTCCTGACCTGAACCCTTTAACTGGATATGTCAGAGCTTGAATCCATGACCTTCTACAAGCAAAGCAGGTGATCTACCACTAGAGTTGTCAGGCCTATTCCTGGAAATCCTGAGAAATTTGGGGGTGGGGCATGGAAAGTGGGGAAGTAGTAGTATTTAATAGTAGTTAGAAATGGAGAGGGGGGGATGTTGAGTAAAGTGGTGATTTATACTCACTCTGTTTCCTGTTATTTAACCAGTTTTTAAACCACATCACTTCTGGGTGATGGGCCATTCCTTTTAAAATTGCTGCACTTCGCTACAGTTAGATCTCTTGTAGGATGTGCAAAAGAAAAAAAAATCAGGAAAATTCAGATTCCAGGGTATTCAGGGCTTAAAAGGGGGTCATCTGAATATATCCTAATAGCAGATTTGGGAGCTGCATCTGATTCAGGAGATATCCATCTATTCACAAATATATGTCTCATTATACCCTATAGGCCATTAAAGTCAATGGCCAAATAGGTACACTCTTTTCTTCTGGTCTGGATTATTTATTATTATTTATTATTACTTCTTCTGGTCATACAGTTCAAAGACTGTATGTGTAATAAATAAAAATGCTGAATTGTAAATAATAACAGTCTACACCAGGGGTGTCAAACGCATTTGTTACGAGGACTAAATCTGACATAAATGGGACTTTGTGAGACTGGGCCATGCATATCATAAAATGTAATGCCAGGTAATGGAGATATAAACTTTATAAAGGATACAGACAATCCTTAAATATACACTTAAATATATGGTTTTAACTTAAAATACAAACATGCTTAAAACTCTTGCTATATTTAGTTTTAAATGAAAAGGTGGAGGAAAAGTGGGATTTGGCAGTGCAATTTTAAAAATAAAACATCAAGAAAAAACACAAGAGTCACAGCAGAAACTAAAAATATAAAATGTTCTGAGCCTGGGAAACCATGTCATGGCTGGGTACTGCAAGCTTCTTTCCCACCCCCAGTCTACTCAGATTGGCAATGGCTTTCCAGTGTAATATCCCCCTTTGTCTGTGGTTTCCCAGGTTAGAACACTCACTAGGCATCAGTTCTCAGGTTCATTCAGCAGAGACAAGCTGATTCAAAGCATCAAACCTTTATTTGCAAGGACACAACTAAAGGAAACAACAACTTCAGCTGATTATAGGAATGCTGGGGAGTGAAACTGACTCCGTTGAAACACATTGCAGCACAAAGTTGCAAGGAAAATGTGGAATGGTTTTTCCATTATGGTCTCTGGACCCTGATAGACTATCAATCTGGGTGCAGAGATCTTAATGGAAAATCCATTTTGCATTTTCTTTATAGCTTTGCAAGCCCATAAGAACTTCCTGCTGGGAACGTTGTCAGCAGCCTTGGAACTTCAAAGGTTGAGGACCAGAGGGGAGGAGAAAAGGGCTGCAGTTCTGATTAAAGCCCTGAGTGGGATGGTTTTAGCCTGCGGGCTGGATATTTGATACCTCTGGTCTACATGTATTAAAATGGGTTGTGAGATGGAGTTGGGATAAATAAGCCTCTGTTGTCCAATCTGAAGATCCTCATCTCAAATTACACAAACTGGGTAGTGTAGTGGTTAAAATCCATGCCAGTCATTGGAATCATTAGGGTTGCCAATCATTGGGAGATTAATACAATTACATGAAAAAGAGAAGATGACAGGAAGAGAAAGATATGCACCTATACTCCAGTTTTGTTTATATTGGTCTAGGTGGATATTAAGAGACCCGTGGCGCAGAGTGGTAAGCTGCAGTACTGCAGTCTGAACTCTGCTCATGACCTGAGCTCAATCCCGGCGGAAGCTGGTTTCTGGTAGCCGACTCAGGTTGATTCAGCCTTCCATCCAGTTTGGAGAGCCAGTTTGGTGAAGTGGTTAGGTGTATGGACTCTTATCTGGGAGAACCGGGTTCAATTCCCCACTCCTCCACTTGCACCTGCTGGCATGGCCTTGGGTCAGCCATAGCTCTGGCAGAGGTTGTCCTTGAAAGGGCAGCTGCTGGGAGAGCCCTCTCCAGCCCCACCCACCTCACAGGGTGTCTGTTGTGGGGGAGGAAGGTAAAGGAGATTGTGAGCTGCTCTGAGACTCTTCGGAGTGGAGGGCGGGATATAAATCCAATATCTTCTTCATCTTCATCCTTCCGAGATCAGTAAAATGAGTACCCAGCTTGCTGGAGGGAAAGTGTAGATGACTGGGGAAGGCAATGGCAAACCACCCCGTAAAAAGTCTGCCATGAAAACAGTGTCACCCCAGAGGCAGAAATGACTGATGTTTGCACAGGGGACTACCTTTTTAAGGTGGATATTAACTGCACTGAATTCAATGAAAACACAATGGTGTAAAAAAACAAAGGGTAAGTGAAAGACATTTTCCAGACTTCATTCTTCACTATTTTGAGCAAGAGTTACTCACATGAAAATGCATTTAATGTGATCTGGAAGCATAATAGACAATGTTATGTTTAAAATCTAAGATAAAAATTCCTGGCTGTTTCAAATTTATTTTCTATTTGGAATTAATAAGAGGAGTGGAGGACAAGGAAGGAGTAATTTTAATATCAACTCAAAATAGTGCAGTGAAAGGTCATATCTGTTTAATTGTGTGCCTGGCTAGAAAATCAGATGCCAAAGTATTAATTAAAAATAGCCTTCATTGTTGCCATTTTATTTCTTTTTTTCTTTAATAAGTGTTAGTTCCTATTTGTATAAGAGGTTTAAGCTGTCAAGAGTTGTGAAACCATGGTTTGCACAGTAATAATATAAAAAGCCATGAAGCTCAATAAGCTGCATGGATGGAGGTTCAAGCTATTGGTGGGCTATGAGCTGTATTGTTGTGATACTATTAAGGGCCTTAATTTGACCTGACATTATTGTTGCCGGCTCTGGGTTGGAAAATACCTGGAGATACACTGAAAAGTACTATATCTGAGTGCTGTTAATAAGACCAGCGCTGGTGGTATTGTTGTTTATTCTTTAGAGAAAGAACAGTGAAGCTAGTAGGAGCTGTTGCCAACTCTCAGTTGGGAAACTCCTAAATATTTGGGGTGGAGTTTAGGGTAGGTGGTTTGGGGGGAGAAGGGACCCTTGCAAGGCATAATGCTATAGACCAGGGGTGTCAAATATGCAGCCTGGGGGCTGACCCAGGCCCCTGAGCAACTGGTTATCATCTGCTTTCTTTTCCCTCTCTCTTGCTTTCTTCTTCATTGCAGCTTGCTTTGCCAGGCTTGCTCAATCACACAGGAGCTACAGAGCAGTGCCTCTATTTTTTTCTATTGGCTGAGGCTCCTCCCTTGGGGAGGAAGGGGAAGGGAAAGCTTGCTTTGCCAGGCTCTCTCAATCTCACAGCAGAGTTACTGAACCAAGGCTCTCCTTCTTCTACTGGCTGAGGCTCCGCCCCCCTCCTGGTACCCTGGGGAAGGAAGGAAAGAGCCAGAGCTTCCTTTGCCCAGTTCCCTGGATCCCATGGGAGAAATACAAAGAAAGCACCTTTAAGACCAGCAAGTGCTAAAAAAAAACCCCACACTTTAATTGTGTTTGTCTGTGTCCTTTATAACATTTTATATCTCAGCTACCTAATCTTAAATAGTTACACACATAGCCTGACCTGACATGTCCTGGGCCGGCCCAACAAGGTCTCATTTATGTCTCATCCAGCCCTCATAACAAATGAGTTGGACACCCCGGCTATAGAATCTGCCCACTAAGGCAGCCATTTTCTCCTGGGGAACTGATCTCTGTCACCTGGAGATCAATTGCAAAAGCAGGGCATCTCCATATGCCATGTGGAGGCTGACAGCCTTACTTGACATGACCTCCCATCTAGGGATCCCAACCCCATGCTCTGAGCAGGGGATCCCCCAATTTGGGGAGGGCTGTCAGGTGTCACGTTCCCAGGGTGCAGGCAGGCAGGAGTCCAAAGTCAGTCCAAGGTCAAAGTCAAGGAAGTGAAGCAGGAGCCAAGTCACCAATGCAGAATCACAAACCGGAATCAGAAGTCAATGTCCAAAAGCCAAAAGGTCAAGGTGCCAAGGAAATCATGCAGATCAGGATCAGGAAGGAGCATGGATGCAAGCCAGAGAATAGACTTGTTGCTTCTACAAGGTGTTACCGGAAATGCTTTGAGTCTCTTATTTTTAATGGGGAAATTAGCTAAGAGACTTGGTAGAGCGAATTAGGAGCGAAGGATCTTGTCTTCAATAATATGGAAGTTGGGTTTTCAAGCAAGAATACTCCAGGCAAATATATATTTTATAATGTTTACTTAAAATATGTAAAAAGGTACATTCACACACACAAATACACAATACAAGCAATCAAGAAGCTAGGAAGGATAGAGGTTATCAATAGAGGAATTGAGAGGTTGTTGAAGAGGGTGATATTCACCTGTTCCAGATGTGGTGAGGTTCAGCTACAACTTGAAGATGCAGACATGCATTACCATATGCCATGTCTGAGAGCCCCCATTACTTAGAGTAGTGTCGGGGGGGGGGAACAATCTAGTTACCTGTTGCTCAGGCAGAGAGAGAGAGAGAGAGAGATCATGGCTTGCTCTCATGTATATAATCTTAGGAGGGGGTGAGGCCCTCCCAGAAAAGGGTGTGGCTTGCAGTGGGCAGTGATGCCTCTTTCCTGGGAACCTGATTGGTTGCTCACCTTAAGCCAATGAGCAGATCTGGTCGCCTAGATGGATCTTCAGTTAACAATAGTGGGTCTGATTTAGTAATGTCCACCCAATAGGTTACAGAAGGTCAGGATATGTGTTAATGGTTTGGGTGGTTCAGCAAAGATGCCCCTGGGGAGAGGCAAGCATGGAAAACAAAGAATTTGTCTAGGTATCAGACATTAACATAGCATTAGACAAAAGAAGCTGAATTGCTGCAAAAAGCCAAGGAGATGGCTGATTAATCAGTAGCTGAGGATTAGGGCATGAGTGATACTTACCAGCAGTCCTCATTGTTATTATGCATCCTGTTTGGGCGGAGGGGAGAGGGCCATTTCCAGAGGGAGTCTTTGGGTTGGACTAAAACAAGCACTCTGCTCTACTCCATTTTGTATGAAGTATTTCTTGGCCTGTTTCTGGTCAGACTCCATTTTGTTTCCAGAAGTAGGAGCCCCACTCTCTCTCTAGGTATTGGGGTGCTCCGTATTAACAGGCAGCGCCTCTCAGTTACAAAGGTTACCAAGTCCTGGGTGGGAGCTATATGAGAGTCTCAATCAGCCTGCTCCCTGGGTGGCAGTGACTCTGCTAGAACTCAGGGCTGAGAGATCTGAAGCATCGGCATGCCTCATGTCTTCGCTCTGAAAGTTCTTTCCAGAGCCTTCTTCGAGCTCTTGAGATGGGAGGAAGAGAGCTTGGAGGAGATTGATCGTCAACAACTGACACTGGTGCCTGGAGAGTGATTGATGGGCCAGCTGCTGTTTGTTTAGCTGAGGAACTACTCTTCCAGATCTGTTAACCCTTCCAGCTCCTCCTCTTCAGGACTCATGACATCAGGCTTGTACATATTTCATTTCTGGGAGGTCAAATCACTTCACATCTGTTAAAAACCAAAGTCCTCCCCCGAAAAAAAAAATCAGCATAAATACAGCAGATTTGAAGCTGTAAGGCAGGCGAGGGGGGATATCTTGTGTTTGATCCATTACACAGCACTGTATTTATAGAAATCCCACCCCAAAATGAGTTTTTCCAGAAGTGGCTCGAAAACCTGGAAGTGCTGCCCCAGAGCAGCCCTTTGAGTTGGGAAGCAAAAAGGACTACTCAAATGGCTGCAAGGCTTGCTGCTAGTTTAGGCTAATTAGGCAACCCTATTGCAGCCTTTGGTTTTCACAGCAGTGAATTACAATTCCCAAAAGCCCAAGGAAGTCAATTGGGACATATGGTGGTTAGCAGCCCTCTTTCCCCCTCCCCTTTCCTAGGAAGAAAGTTTGAGACACTTCTCCACTAGCACTTTTTCCCAGGTCAGAGGAAGAATTTGGCTTTTGTATGATTGCAGTGATTGCCCTACCTATACCACTTAACAAATAATGAATATAGGATAACGTTTACTCTTATGAGGTGGGACGTTCTCCCTTCAGCGATGGTGGAGGGGAGATACAAAAAAGTGCCATTCCAAGCATGATTATGTCCCTGCTGCAATTATTGTATTGAATCTTTAGTCCAGGTCATATTTGACTGTGAGGCTTATAATGATCATCGCGAAGGACTTCCATTTTCCACTGCCATACCTTTTACCAGTAGTCAAAAACTGCAACTCCTTAAGAATCTTCTTGATGATAAGAACCCTGAGGTTACATACAAATTAGCAAAATTTGACTGGCTTGCCACAAGAATAAGGAAAACTCTAATAGCTCAATCAGGAAATGGCTAAACACCTTTGCCAATCTGTTTGCTGCAACTGCCATGTTCTGTTATATTTGTAGTTTTTCAACAGTATTTTATGCTTTTTAATGTACAATTTTATGGTCATTCAGTTTTAATTTTGTATGATTTTATTGTTTTAATTGCTGGCTTAGGCTGTGAATAAACTAAACCTGATTGCAGTGAAGGTGTGTTTATAATTTCTTAAAGAAATGAGGGGCAAGAATGTGGAGGGGAGGTTGAGAATTGTGCATGAACAGAAAAAGCTGCTTGGAGTAGGAATGAGAGGGAGAAAGGGGCTTTCACGTATGATGCTGGCACCAATACTACCTCTAAGTTGTGGAGTCTTGTGAGCAAAAATTCTACTTCATGAGCTACTGTCATTCAAGTCCTGAGCAAGCGATTTGGCTACTACATTAGTTTGCTCTGGGACCATCCTTCCTGAGCTAAGATAAAAATGTGTGAGCCAGAGGCTAAACAACTGTGAGCTAGCTCACACTAACTCCAATTAGAGGGAACATTGCCTGGCACTCAGATGAGTGATCTCCAAAATAGGGGGCTTCAGTTGTTCCACACCAACTGGTTTCTTGATTTATTTTTCACTCTTCCAGTTGCTAGATTGCCTTGCACAGCCCCTAGTCTGGAGGTGCAGTTCAGCCCCCACCTTAGGAGTTTCCTGTCCTCTCCTCCCCCTTTGGCCAGAGAAACCCTCCCAGTGCTAAATATCCCCCACCCTTTTTTATTACTTTTTTCCTTCCTGGTGATTGCAGGCAGCCTCTCTTGCCTCCTCCATCTCCTTCCCTCCCCCACCACCTCTGTTTCTCAGCTGTCTGGGTCACATGTTAAGATGGCCAATTTCCAAGTGGGGCCTGGAGATCTCCTGCTGCTACAGTTGTACCCCACTGAAATCCTTGTCCTGGCCTGCAATTCAGCCCCTGGGTTGGGAGTTTCCCATCCCAATCCCACCCCTGGCTCTTTGGCCAGAGGGAATCTTTCATTCCCCCATTTTGGTTATTTTCCTTCCTAATAATTGCAAGCAGCCTTTCCTGCTTCTTTCTTTCCTCTTCTGCTCTCTCCCATGTATGCTTCTCAGCCGGCAGGGTCCTCAACCTCCAGGTGGGGCCTGGATATCTTCCACAGTTACAACTGCACCCCACTGAGATTTCTTCCCAAGCTCCACCTCAAAATCTTCAGGAATTTCCCAACCTGGGATTGGCAACCCTATTCCCAGTATTCAGCTTGCCTGGGATGAAAAACATGGATCAGGGATGGGGCACTGCAGACTACAGGCAGGGCCTCCTGTGATGGGATGTCCCTCCAAACAGGTTCCTGTGCATAGAAAACTAGCCCTTCAGGAAGGATGGGTTGGAACACTTTTCCTTGATCTGTTACTTTTCCTAAGCTAAGAAAATGTTTTGTCTGGAGTCATATGCCATCATATAAGGCCCTCCCAACCCTCAGTCTGCCAGCATTCCAAGACTAAGGGTTTCCTCTTAGTTTCCTGGCAGAACTTGAACTATTTGTCTCTGGCAATCCAGTCCTATCAGCACTTTATAAAACATAGGTCTATGTCATCTCGTATCATTTCCATTTTGCTTTCATATACCCCAAAATGTTTCTGTGTTCAAAGACAGTTTTCCAGCCATTTGCAAAGACAGGAACCTTTTATCTCCTTGTTCTCAAACGAAGTTAACTTGCTTAGATTTAGGAGACTGAAGCACTTTCCAAAAATTTATCAATAATCTGTCTTTTGATATTTACATTCTTAGCATTTTCAGCAGTGCCCACTTTGGCTGGGGCATGGCCCAAAGTGCCAAACTCAATTAAAAGGTTCCATAAAAGAGCACTGATACCTTTGAAAATGTTAAAATCAGTCATACAATAGATTTCAACAAGAACAATATCCTCCAAAGTTATAGTATGTGTTTTTTCATCCTGTGACTTCTTTTCTGTGGCTCTTTCAGGCCTTTAGCTTTTTCCGGATGAAATTCTCCCACTGTAAAGAGTTAGTGGTTTGAACAATGCTAGTGACAGTGAGTTCCCTTGGGGAAAGTATGGATTTGAATGAGGGCCTCACTTGACACATTGTCTGACACAATGCTATGCTATACTAGCTGTCAAGCTTGTACATCCTCCATTTCTAGGAGGCCAAATCACTTCACATGTGTTAAAAAAAACCAAAGCCCCCCCCCCAAAAAAAATTTTTTTTAGCATAAACAGCAGATTTGAAACTGTAATTGGGGGAGGGGAGATCCTGTGTTTGATCCATTACACAGGCACTTTTGTTTGTATTTACAGAAGAACTGTTCAGTGATATTTGTGGCAGGGCACGAGCTTTCAGATGTCACTGCTCACTTTTTCAGATACAGCTAGAATGTGAGTCGTGTCCTATATATTGAAAAGTGGATCAGATGCCACATTAGTAGGCAAATGACAATAACAGGTGTGATTTTTCAATGCAGGTGGATGCATTTTCTTGAGCTTTATCACTTGCAGTTCAGCAGTTCGAGTTGCCTAAGGCTTCCAAGTAACTTCATTTCTGAGGAATAATTTTAAGGAGGTAGTTGCCTGCAGGTGGGTCCTCAGAATCTCCTGGAATTACAGTTCATCATGTTTAAATTATTTTATCTTAAAGCTTTTTGCTTTTTTTGCACAGGAAGGAGGCCTAAAAGCCTACAAGTAATGCAAAGTGGGGGAAAGGTGGGGGTGGGAAGTGATATAAGGCAGTGTATTTAAATTTTAATTTTAAAAGGAGAAAGTAACTTCAGTGAAAGAGGTGGGTTTGGGAGAGTACCCTGATAGTGACATCATAGAAAGGGGGTGGGTTTTGGTGCACTGGCCTAGAAATGACATCATCAAAAGGGGGTGGATCTCAGGAAGTGACATCACTTGTCCTTAAACCTTAAAGTTACATCACAAAAGTTATGTCACATCCTTGCTTCTGGCTCCACCCCCAAACTCCCCAGATATTTCCCAAGTCAGACCTGGCAACCCTACTCCCATCTTATTCAGACAGCAAATGGCTCCATTCCATGGTATTCTAGTATATAGCACATATAATAGGAAAACTCACTTGCAAAGGAAGAATCACATGGAATGTTGCTGTAGAAGCACCACACCTTCCTAAGGACTGATCATGCTGGTATGGTGGCACACTGTCTTATCTGAACATCTAACGTAATTTCACTGTTCCATAATTCAGACTCTGATACTCTATTTTAGGCACCCCTTGACTATTTTAATTGTGTCATGGAACATCTCTTTCATGGGTTAATCCTATGACTTTTTAAAGGCCACTCAACCTGTGCATAGGTTCAGTGGGTCCTGAGTAAGAAACTATTATCAACATCAATATCAACTGCTGTATGTTTTAAAGGATACATGAGACTTAACCCAAGATGGACTTTAATTTGTTAATCATGTCAAGAATATTTATGAAAGGACCTTGGGTCATCTGCATGGTTATTTAAAAGCTGAATCCAGAAAGACTTTAGGAGCCAGCTTGTATGTGGGGTTTCAATAATATAGTAAAGATAATAGCATTCTGTAATGTTCTGAATTAAAGGCTTTTTCTGTGGAAATGGAGTACTGCATACCGCAAAACAAGCTTACAACTCTCTTATAATTACATGTAATCGAGGTCTTTGGATATGGCACTACAAAACTTAAAACAAGAATAACTTACTCTCATAGGTTGAACTGGTCATGTTGTGTTGTGCTGATTGTTCCCCAGTAAGTTGTAGAGGCCTGTAGCTAAATAATAAAGATGTTCTATAAACTGATCAATAAAACAAAATTATTTCATTAAAACAAACATGTTTAGTCAAAGAAATGTGGAAAGTGAAAAGACAAAATTAAAGCCTGGAAAACCAGGATCAGACTACTTTATATTAAAAAATCACAGATGAGATTAAGCCAGAAATCAAGCAACATAACAGTTTTTTTAAAATTCTTTTGGAGATGTCTGCCATTTATTTATTCAGCTTATATCCTATCCCTGAGCAAGGTTGGAACAAGTACAATTGAACTCCAAAGGAAGTTCTGGCCATCATATTGAAAGGGACTGCACACCTTTTCAATGCTTTCCCTCCATTAGAAATAATGAAGGATAGGGGCACCTTCTTTGGGGGCTCATAATATTGCCCCCCCCCCCGATCCAATCCTTTTGAAACTTGGAGGGGGTTTTGAGGAAAGGCAACAGATGCTATGCCGCAAATTTGATGCATCTACCTCAAAGAACACCCCCCCCCCCCAGAGCCCCAGATACCTGTGGATCAATTTCCCATGATTCCCTATGGGAATCATTCTCCATATGGAATAACAGAGTGCCCAGTAGACATCCCCCCCCCCCGCTTTCTAAAACTGGGGGAGAGCCTCCAAACTGGGGAATCCCCTGCTCCCTCCCTCCCTCTCTCTCTCCCTCTCTTACTGGGTCTGGTTCCTCCACAACTTTACTCTGAAAATGAAAGCAAAACAAACGGAGGGTCTGTGCTGTGACGAAACTGCTGCTGACCCTTTCCCATGAAGCGCTTCCTGTTTCCTGCTTCCTGCTCAACTTTACAGGCACACATTTTCAAAATGGACCTGTTTGCAGGTTTCTAACCCTGCCAGAGCTCTAGAGGTACATGATGACTGGGGGCGAGGCTTTCCCCCATTGGCCAGCTGGCTGGAAGTGGGGGGAAGCCTGTAAAACCGGGGGATCCCCTGCTGGGACCTGGGGATTGGGAAGCCTAGTAGCAGGCGTGGAGATATTAGCATTGGTAATGAGACAGGAAACCTAGGTCTCAGTTTGGTCGAGGATGCAAAGAATAAATGGACATAAGTCTGAAGAAGTGCGCAGTGTCTCATGAAAGCACATACTCTGCCACAAATTTTGTTAGTCTTCATGGTGCTATTGGATTCTTACTTTTTCTACAGCTATAAGAAGCCACAACATTTAAAAACCAGTGGGGGACATTTTAAGCTTCCAGGACATACAGTTGCTGACCTAAGAGTAGCAGTTCTCTTACAAAGGAATTTCAGAGGAAGGTTAGAAAGAGACACCAGAAAGGGTATGGATCAAGGGGGCAAGTGGTAGGTTTAACAGCTGACAGGACCCTTTCCACATCAACCTGAATAAGCCATCTGAATTGATCTAATACTGACTCCAATGACTGCCAAGGGGCCTCTGGTTCACTCACTGTATCAAGGTTGGCAGGGAAGTCATGGCAAAGCGACAAGACTTTCTCTGTAAAAAAGCTCACAAAAGCCTCACAGCTTATGATCAGATCACTAAAATTTGGAAAGTTCCTTGATACAGGTGTAACAGATCTAATTACTCTAAACAATTGAGCTGGGCAAGAGCTTGCTTTCACCACCATTTCATAGGATTTCATAAATGTCCTATAAGATGTTCTTGCAGCCTCACTGTGAATATGATGCCAAGCTCACTCTAGTTGTCTAAGCTGCCACCTCTTTTCTTTTAGCTCCAAGGTATACCAAGGACCTAGTTGGAGCAAGGTCAAAGAGGACATTAGGGGGCAATCTTATCATAGTCTCTGAATGCAGTTATACCAATTTTCTGTCAGTGCATCTAACAAGTTGTCAGGAGGCACTGGATCCTACAGAGCATTCTGGAAACCAAATGGAACCAGAAAGTCTCTGCAGGTGAACATAAATTCATTTGCCACCTATTGGGGGGGGGGGGAACTGACATATCAAAGCAGGCCTTCAGGGCAAAATGGTCCAACCATGGCACTCTATCCATAGAGATTCAGACAGCATTCACACTCATCACGAAGCTCAAATCTAGCTTGTGGCCTGCTTGATGTGTGGGACCTGATACAACCTGGGAGAGTCCTATTGCTGCCATGGATGCTACTAGGTCCAAAGACTCAGAAATGGATGTTGAAATCCCTGAGAACTATCAGTTTGGGATACCTCAAGACCCACTGTGCCATCACAGTCAAGCATGACAGGGTATCCACTGGTATGCTAGGTGACTGGTAAACCAGCAGGATAGCCAGACTTTTTTCAGCATCCCATGCCAAATGTATTTATTTTATTTATTGATTTGATTTATATCCCGCTCTTCCTGCTGAAGCAGGCTCAGGGCGGTTCACAGAATAAAATCCCAACAAACAATTAAAATTAATAAATAGTAAAATTACACATTCAACAATAAAACAAGATATTTTACAAGAGAAGGTTGCCCTCTATCTCCATTGATATTCATAATAACGCTAGAGATTTTGCTTATGCAAATACAAGAAGATAAAGAAATACAGGGGCTGAAACTGAAAGACTTCTTTTTACAAATACAGAGCATTTGCTGATGATGTAATGTTTATCAATGAAAATCCCTTATTTGTGACACCATTGCTGCTTTGTAAAATTCAAGAGTATGGAGAATTGGCAGGCTTTTATATAAATAAAGAAAAATCGAAAATTTTGTATAAAAATATGACAGAGAGTCAACAGGAGAATTGCAAAGGGTAACAGAGTGTGAAGTTGCTTCAAAAGTAAGATATTTAGGTGTGGAAATGACTATGAAAAACATAGATTTGTATAAAAATAATTATGAAAAACTTTGGCGGAAAATTGACGAAGTTTTGATAAAATGGAATAAATTGAACTTGTCTATGCTGGGCAGAATTGCTGCAATTAAAATGAATGTTCTACCAAGAATTATGTTTCTATTTCAAACAATTCCAATTGTGAAGGACAATAAACAATTCAGTAAATGGCAAAGAAAAATCTAAAAATTTGTATGGGCGAGCAAGAAACCAAGAATTAAAATGAAAATTTTAGCCAATGCAAAAGAAAAAGGAGGTTTCCAATTGCCGGATTTAAAAGGGCCTTTTCTATGGCCCGTTGCAATATCTTTCCTTTAGCAGTCGTTGAGGGCCGCTTTAGAAAGGTGCCTATGGCTGAGCGGGTTTGTCCTTGTGGTGCAGATAAAGTTGAAAAGATTGACCATGTTTTGTTTGGGTGTGGCCTATACCCTGGCATACGAGCCAGGTACATTTATTCTTTGTTGGAGGGATGTCTCGGGTTTTCTGATTTCAAAATCAGAAATACGCTGTTATCAGATTTTAACCCCCAAGTCACAATTAATTGTGCCAAATTTATGGCGGCAGCAAGGAGAATTCGTGAGGATTATGTAAAGAAGGGGTCTTGGACTGTTTTTTTAAATATTTCCAAGCTTGTATTTTATCTTTTCTTACATGCCTGAGTACTCTGTATACCATCACAAATGCTACTGAAACTGATATAAATACAGAGACAATGCATAAAGTTGCCAAATTTTGTTCCCATGCAATCAAATTGCATTTTATGGTTCTTACAAGTTAATGTCGAGGTAACAGATTGTAATTTTAACCTGTGTATTCTAGTTAATATTTTTTCTGGAGGTGTATAATTTTTAAATTTTGTATTATATGTACTATATTTATTAAGCTAGAAGATGTTTGACCACTACTGTATTATTTGCATATCTCATTATTCATACTAATGTCCTATATTTTATTTTCACATTTATTTTTTAAATATCTTACGTTTCATCTATTTAGGTCCATCTTGATTTTTTACAATTTTTATGTGGTTGTTGTTGGCCTGCATTGTGCTGTGTATTTGGTCATGGACCGTAATAAAGCAAACTGAAACTGAATTGTATCATGATGCAGTATGTTTGGTATGGATTAAAGATTGGATGACTTTATTAAATAAGAAATCGCTGGTTTTAGAAGGTCATGAAAATATTTTTGGTTGGCATGCATATATGTTTTATGGGAAAAACAAGATGGCTTTTTCTCGCATCATTATATAAGAAGAAATTTGCTAAGTACTTGGGTAAAATATAAAAAAGTATGGCAATGAGAGAAAGCCGTTATGGATTGTGCCAACGGAAATAATAAAATTATCTTAAGAAACTGATGCAGGGATGTGATTAACGTACAATCAACTATTAAAGATACAGGGAGGAAAGGTGAAACTCAAATCAATTGAAGAATTACAGTATAAATATAACTGCAACAAATTAAGAGTTTGAGGAACAGGATATTAAAAGCGAAGGTATTAGACAAGAGCAAACAGAATTGGGAAAAAAGCTGTTGGGAGAAAATGAAAAATTGATTTCAAGAATTTATAAATTATTATTGATGTGGTCTACAGAAGATGAAGTAGTTAAATCTCAAATGATTAAATGGGCAATTAATTTTAACAAAGAAATACAAATGGAATCATGGGAGTACTTGTGGAAGAACTCTATGAAAATATCGACATGTTATAATATTAAAATTGTTTCAAAATGCTATATAGATGGTATATGACACCTAAAAAACTGGCAAAAATGAACAATCAGGTGTCAGATAGGTGTTGGAAATGTAAAAAATATGAAGGATCTTTCTACCATATGTGGTGGACTTGTGAAAAGGCAAAAGCAATTTTGGCAAATGATCCAGCAAGAAATGTCAAAAATCTTAGACTATGACATTAAGAGGTCTCCAGACTCTTTTTTGTTGGGATTACAAATGGAAAGTTTTCCAAAACAAGTTAGAACGTTCGTGTGGTATCTGCTTTCAGCAGCAAGGACATTATATGCGCAGTTATGGAAGCAAGATAAAATACCAGAAAAATGGGATTGGATTTTAAAAACTGTTTCTTGGAGTGAAATGGATAAACTTACAAGAATTTTAAAAGACTATGATATGGAGAAATTTAGAAAGGAATGGGAGAAATTTCAAAAATATGTTGAAAAACATTGGAAGGTAAAGGGATATTTAGTGATTTTTTGATAATTATTTATTTATTTGATGGACTTATATCCCGCCCTTCTCACCGAAGTGTCTCAGGGCGGCTCACAACACATTGATTCATACAATTCCATTTAAAACATTTACAGATACAATAAAAGCATAGTTAATAAAACAAGATAAAATAAAGGCAGCGGTCTATAAGAGCATTTTGTTCCATCCAAAGATGTTCCATCCAAAATATCAGTTAGGTGTTATAGGCCTGCCGGAAGAGGGCTGTCTTGCAGGCCCTGCGGAACTGCCCTAGGTCCCGCAGGGCCCGCACCTCCTCCGGCAGCTGGTTCCACCAGTAAGGTGCCGCTGTTGAGAAGGCCCGATCCCTGGTGGATTTTAGGCGGGCCTCCTTTGGTCCAGGGACTACCAGCAGATTTTGTGAGCCGGAACGTAGTACTCTCTGGGGAACGTGTGGGGAGAGACGGTCCCTAAGGTAGGCAGGTCCTAGGCCATACAGGGCTTTAAAGGTAATGACCAACACCTTGTACTGGACTCGGAATGTTACTGGCAGCCAGTGCAGATCCCGGAGCCCCGGCCGAATGTGCTCCCATCTTGGGAGCCCTAATAGCAGCCGGGCAGCAGCGTTCTGCACCAACTGCAGTTTCCGGGTCCGGCACAAGGGTAGCCCCATGTAGAGGGCATTACAGTAGTCCAGCCTCGAGGTGACCGTAGCATGAATCACTGTTGCTAGGTCGTCGCGTTCCAGGAAGGGGGCCAACTGTCTCGCCCGCCTAAGGTGAAAAAAAAGCGGACTTGGCAGTGGCTGCTATCTGAGCCTCCATCGTCAGAGAAGGCTCCAACAGCACCCCCAGGCTCTTGACCCTAATAGTTAAACTGGGTTGGAATAATGGACTAATTTTTTTAAAAAAGGAACTTTCCAGAATTAAAGGTCTAAGGAGAAAAAGTAAAGATGGATTTACAGACTTTATTTTAAAATGAAGAGTCTTGTTTTGATAGAATTACCTTGTATTTTTTTAAAATAATTTTAAGAAACACCGGCGGGGGTCAAGAAAAGGGGGGGAGAGAAGGAGGGGTGAAAAGTGCCATGTATTGTTTTTGTAACATAATGTCTTTATTTTTCTTTTAGAATATAGTAACAATATCTTGCGGATTAAAAAAAAACAATAAAACAAGATATTCAATAGTTAAAATAGTTAAGAACAGAATATTAGTTTGGTCCTGTTTCAGTGGCGACAGCCTTATTCCACTTCCCTTAAATACAGACATCGCGTCAGTTAAACGCCAGCTGGAAGAGGACAGCCTTGCAGGACCTGGGAACTGCACGAGGTTCTGCAAGGCCCTCACTTCATCTGGCAGTTGATTCCACCAGCAGGGGTGTGCAATCAAGAAGGCCCTGTTTCTGGTTGATTTGAATTTGGCCTCCTTTGGCCTGGGAATTACTAATAGATTTTGTGATCCTGATCTGAGTACCCTCTGGGGAACAAGTGGGGAGAGACGGTCCCTAAGGTAGACAGGTCCTAGGCCATATAGGACTTTAAAGGTGATAACCAGCACCTTGTAACGAATTCGGTATACTACTGGCAGTGAGTGCAGTTGCTGCATTCCTGGCTGAATGTGCTCCCACATGGGGAACCCCAGTAACAGCCTGGCAGCTGACATTATAACAGTAATCCTTTATTTGGGACTTATCTGTACTGGCAACCTGGCCCGATGGCGGCAAAGGCTCCAGACAACGGAGAGCCCAGCATCCCACCCGAAGAAGAACCTCTCGACCCGAAGGTGACGGGAGCGAGACGAAAACTTAAAGTCCCCGCACCCTTCTCCGTTGACGAATTCCCTCCGCGAACCTGGAGCCCGAGGAAGTCCACGGCAGCTATGGACGCCGCGGAACAGCGATACCGGGTCCTCGCCACAGGCGGAGGGGAAGGAGAGGAGGAAGAGACCAGAGACGAGGGCCTCGGCACCTACGGCGGAGGGGACCCGATCCGAACGCTACGCAACGAGCTGTTCGATTGGGTGAAAGAGATCCACGACAAGGTCCACGCGTCCCGGGCGTTGATGGCCGAGGAGATGCAACAGAACCTAGGAGCGCTTCGCGACCAGATACGCACGCTCCAGGGCGCCACACCCATGGGCCCGATTCCGGGGGGGGGGGTCCCGTGGGGCACCGCTGGCTGCCCCTCCGGCCCCACCGCCGGGCGGGCCCGCCCCACCCGCGCCGCCCATGGTTCCAGCGGCGCCGCCCATACCGGCGGCCCAGCGCCCCCCGCACCCGCCGCCCCAGCAGTTCCGGCAGTGCCGGCGGCCCCGGCTCCCGTCGCCCCGGTGGTACCGGCCCCAGCGGCCCCTGCCGCCTTGGCCGGGGGAGATGGCGGGGGGGGGGGCCAGGGAACTAAAGATTACGTTCGACGGAGACGGGGACGAAGTCAAATACTTCACAATCCAGTGCAACACGTTTTTTACACACTGGGGAGCGGGTTACCCCACGGAAGCGAGCCGGGTCGACCACATCGCCTCCAAGCTACGGGGGCCGGCTCGGAAATGGTACGTGGGGCTCTACACGGGAAGGAAGCCCGAGCTGGCCACGGTGGCCGACTTCCTGCAGGCGATGCTCCGACAGTACGGAGACCCCCTGAGGGAGGAGAAAGCCATCGAGGCACTACAAAGGATCGAGCAAGGGAACCGCACCACGCGCGAGTACGCCACTGAATTCATGGGCCACTGCGCGGCAGCCAGGGGTTGGAACGAAGTGATGAAGTACACCGCGTTCAAGAATGGTCTGAACGCGAACATACTTGACCGGTGCTACCACCAAGGGAGACCCGACACCTTGGTGGGATGGATTCAGCTGGCGGGGGAGGTAGAGACCGACCTCCAACATGTTGGGATGCAACGCCAGCAACAAGGCAAGAAGGGGGGGAAGCAGAGCCCCGCATCCAGCAAACCCGAAGGGAAGCGGGCCCCTGCAACCTCGACCCCCACGACTGCAGCTCGGAAGTGCTTCAGATGTGGGGACCCGAATCACCTGGCCGCCAACTGCCCGGTGAGGCCGATGCCGACCCCTACTCAACCCAAGCCGGCGCCCACCGCGCAGAAGAAGAAAGGCAGCCGCTCCAAGGAGCCCAGTCGGGGCGCCGTCGCCACCTCCTTGGCGATTGACGAGGATGTTACCACCATAGAAGAGTCCAGCGAGGAGTCCTGGGACCAGGAGTCGGCGGGAAACGACAGCGACCTGCTTTAATCGGTGCCGCAAAGCAGGTCCAGGAAACGCCGGCACTACTGACGGTGAGAGTTACCGGGGGGCTATTGTTCATGGCAGTCACCCTCCTGAACCCCAACCTTAAGAGATTTATGCACGCCCGCGCCCTGATTGATTCCGGGTGCACCCGAGACATTATCACCCCGCGCCTAGTGGAGGCATTAGGACTGGCCACATCCCCCCTTCCCCACCCCATCCAATTCGAACAGATGGACGGGTCAACCATGAGAGGGGAACCATGCACCCTAGAGACCCAAGCTACCCCCGTGGGGATGGAGGAGCACTGGGGGATAGAAACTTTCGTCATAGCCCCGTCCTCCTCCTTTGACGTGGTAGTGGGAGCAGGGTGGCTCGCCAGGCACCAACCGGACATTCGATGGGCTGAGCAGATTGTACGATTTCCAGACTGGCGGTGTGAGCACCACCACTGGAGGACTGAGTGGGGCCCGAAAGCACCTCCCCAGAACGAGAGACTCTGCCTCACCCTTGAGGAGATAGGGACGATCCCCAAGGAATACAGGGATTTGAGGAAAGCCTTTAATGAGCGGGAGGCGGACGAGCTTCCTCCACACTGCCCTACAGACTGTGCCATCGAGCTGATCCCAGGGCAGGCGCTACCCAAAGCAAAACTGTATTCAATGGGGTGGGCGGAGAAAGCCGAACTGAGAAAATTCATTGACAAAAATTTGAAATGGGGTTTCATCCGGCCGGCCACGGCCCCCCACGCGGCCCCGGTCCTATTCCGCAAGAAAAAGGATGGGGGTCTGAGGCTTTGCACAGATTTTCGTGGGATAAACGGGATTTCCATGTCCAATGCATATCCGATCCCACTGATAAGAGACCTATTGAACACTGTGGCCGAGGGTAAAATTTTCACCAAACTCGATCTCCGCGACGCGTACTTCCGCGTGCGGATTAAAGAAGGGGACGAGTGGAAAACGGCATTCAATACACCCATGGGACAATTTGAATACTTGGTGATGCCTTTTGGGCTTCAGGGGGTGCCGGGGGTGTTCATGAATTTCATCAATGAAGTGTTGAGAGAATTTTTGTACAAGGGGGTGGTGGTGTACCTTGATGACATCATTATTTATTCTAAAGACCTTGAATCACATGTGCCTTTGGTGAGAAAAGTGTTAACAACTTTGCGCAAAAACAAATTGTATGCTAAACTGTCCAAATGTGAGTTCCACAAAACGGAACTAGACTACCTGGGGTTTCGAGTGTCCGGGGAGGGACTAGCGATGGATCCCGCGAAAATTCAGGCGGTTCTAGATTGGGAACCCCCTCGAACCCGACGCCAGTTACAATCATTTCTCGGGTTCGCAAATTTTTACCGCGGATTCATTAAGGGGTTCGCCCGTGTAATGCTCCCCCTCACTGAACTCCTCAAGACGAAGGGAAAAGGAGACGCGAAAAAACCCGGCGCGCGCCTAACGTGGACGCCGGAGTGCCACCGAGCTTTTAAGGAGCTCAAACAACTTTTCACCTCCGAACCAATATTGGCTCACCCCAATGAACTAAAGCCCTTCGTGGTGCAATGCGACGCCTTCGACGTCGCCGTAGGAGCCATATTGATGCAGAAAAACGAGGAGGGGGAACTCCGTCCCTGCGCATACATCTCACACAAATTCTCCAATGAACAGAGGAATTGGTGGGTGTGGGACAAAGAGGCTTTTGCAGTAATGTTTGCTCTCAAAACATGGAGATCCTGGCTAGAAGGAGCCCAAGTCCCTTTCGAAATTTGGACCGATCACAAAAACCTGGAGGCCCTCACCGGCCGCCGCAAACTGACTGCAAACAAATCCGGTGGGCGGGCTTCTTTGCCAAATTTGACTTCGTGCTGAAACACATCCCCGGCACTAAAAACTTTTTGGCTGACGCGCTATCGCGCATGCCCCAACACGAGAGCCAGAGGGAGGAAGTGATCGATTCTCTCATCCCCCCCTCCGCTGTCGCAGGGGGGGTCACTATCCGCTCAGGGAAGCAAACCGGGGGCCCCGACCCACAACAGAAGGAACGCTTCGCGACAGAAGCAGAATTAGAGGGGACGGGGCGACCCGATGGGCTCAAAAGAGGTGAAGGGGGGCTCTGGTTTCACAAAGGGAAAATTTACGTGCCCAAGTTCTTAAGAAAAGAGGTCCTCGAACAGAGCCACTCTAGCCGCCTGGCCGGCCACTTCGGGTACGTAAAGACCCTCAATTTAATTACCCGACAGTTCTGGTGGCCCAAATTAAAGAGGGATGTCTCTGAGTTCATGCTCGCCTGCCCCACCTGCATCATGTCTAAACGGAGGGGGGGGGAAGCCACCTGGCCATTTGGTTCCTCTCCCCACAGCGAGCCGCCCCTGGGCCGTGGTTTCAATGGATTTCATCGTAGAACTGCCCCCTTCCCAAGGGAAGACGGTGATATTAGTGGTGGTAGACACGTTTTCCAAACAAGCCCATTTCATCCCCTGCAAAAAACTCCCCACAGCCAAGAAACTGGCCCACCTATTCTTTAATCACGTGGTCCGCCTACACTCGTTCCCTGATAAGGTCATTAGCGACCGCGGCCCACAGTTCGTTGCCAACTTCTGGCGGGAGTTTTGTAAACTAGCAGGAATTGAGCAGGGACTTAGCTCCGCGTACCATCCGCAGACGGACGGACAGACGGAGAGGGTGAACGGGCTTCTCGAGCAGTACTTGCGGTGCTATATCAATTACCAGCAAACAAATTGGGTGGAACTCCTCCCCTTCGCAGAATATGGGTACAACAACAGCCTCCATAGCTCCACCAAAACCTCCACCTTCCAAATAGTCAATGGCTACGAGGGGAAACCCTTCCCTAACCTTCCCCTACCATCCGGGTCTCCGGAGCCCACTTCATGTCAACAATGGTGGGAAGGGGTGCGGGAGGGGTGGAGAGTGATTCAAGAAAACCTGGAGGAGGCGAAAAGGGAGTACAAACGGCACTTTGACGAAAAACACGCCCCCCCAATGGGAACTGAAAGAGGGAGAGACAGTTTTTCTGTCCACAAAGAACTTGCCCCTCCCGCAGAGGTGCCGCAAACTCGCTCTAAAATATCTGGGACCTTTCAAAATAAAAAAGGTTATCAACAAGGTAACTGTAGAGTTGGAGCTACCCAAATCCTTGAGTAAGATCCACCCTGTTTTTCATTGCAGCCTTCTTCGCAAAGATCCTGGAGCTATGTCCTTCCATCCTCGCCCTCCGGAGCCGCCTCCGACCCTAGTGAAGGGTCGGAGTCACCATGAGGTGCAGGAAATTCTGGACTCAAAAGTCCAACGGGGTGAGTTGTACTACCTTATCAGGTGGAAATACTTCCCCCCGAGCTGTGATGAATGGGTAAAAGCTAGCGATGTATCCGCTCCGCAACTGCTCAAAAGGTTTCACCTACTGTACCCACAAGAGCCCAAGGCGAAGAGCTAAGGGGGGGGCAGCATGTCAGAACTTGTAACTTTTGCTCTATTTGCCTTGACCAAACCGACTCCATGCTGTAACTTAGTATTAACATAGAGTGCCTGGCCGCAGCAATTAACCCTGGCCCCTTAGCTATGCCAAATATTTAGGGCAGCAGAGCAGGCGGCAGATAGTCTCTGCTTAACATCCACAGGTGCCCTTTGAAGACAGGCCGTTTGGCCTTCACCACAGGGGAGCATCCTCCCTTCTGATAACGAAGGCTGGGAAAAGAGACACTTGTCTGTGACCGTGTGAATGATAGCTTTATTGTACTTTACTGATGGCATAAAATGTAACCAACTGCCAAGAATTGGCATTA
Source organism: Heteronotia binoei (assembly GCF_032191835.1). NCBI lineage: Eukaryota > Metazoa > Chordata > Lepidosauria > Squamata > Gekkonidae > Heteronotia > Heteronotia binoei. The sequence goes on along the minus strand of NC_083227.1, from coordinate 119,063,942 downwards.
CTGTTATTTCGTTGCTCTAGCACTGTAGTTCTTCAATAAAGATCCTAACTTTGTAACAAGGCTTGGAATCATCTGAAGTTCGTCCCAGTTCTGACAGAGGTGACCGTTGCATGGATCACTGTTGCCAGGTCACCACGCTCCAGGAAAGGGACCAACTGCCTTGCTCGCCTAAGATAGAAAAAAGCGGATTTAGCAGTGGCTGCTATCTGTGCCTCCATTATCAAGGCAGGCTCCAGTAGTACCCCCAAGCTCTTGACCTTGTGCACCATTATCAGTGGCGCACAGTCAAACACCGGTAGGGGAATTTCCCTTCCCAGACCACCGCAACTCATGCAAGGGACCTCTGTCTTCACTGGATTGAGCTTCAATCTACTCAGCCTAAGCCATCCGGCCATGGCTTGTAGTGCCAGGTCCAAATTTTCTGGGATGCAATCAGTCCATCAGTAGATAGAGCTGGGTGTCATCAGTGTATTGGTGACAACCCAACCCATACCTCCGGGCAATCTGGGCAAGGGGGCGCATGTAGATGTTGAACATCAGAGAGAGCACCGCCCACTGAGGCACCCCGCAGTCAAGTGCATGCCTCTGGGACACTTCACCCCCAATTACCACCCCTGGTGGAGGAATTTGGCCATTGCTGAAATTTCCTACAGCTCTTAAATGTAGTAGTTACTCCTCTGCACAGTGCAGAAAAGATGTAATCATATTCCCAAACTGTATAAAAATGTATAAAACTTCAAGCTTAATTGCTGTAAAAGCAAATCTGGACAAGATTTCAATGTGAACAATGTATGGGAGTGAGAGGTGTGATGTGTGGCTGTAATGGTGTTTGCCTTCCCCTTTGTAAGCTATGCAGAGACACCTGAGGCTTGAGTACAGAATGGTCAGAGCATAATAGAATCTTGATCTACATGGCCATGTATTGAACTTGAAGAAGAAGACGACTGCAGATTTATACCGGCCTTCTCTCTGAATCAGAGACTCAGAGCGGCTTACAATCTCCTATATCTTCTCCCCTCACAACAGACACCCTGTGAGGTGGGTGGAGTTGAGAGGGCTCTCATAGCAGCTGCCCTTTCAAGGACAACTCCTGTGATAGCTATGGCTAACCCAAGGCCATTCCAGCAGCTGCAAGTGGAGGAGTGGGGAATCAAACCCGGTTCTCCCTGATAAGAGTTCACACACTTAACCACTACACCAAACTGGCTATATTTCAATAGACTGCATCTTTTAAAATAATAAAATTTAGGAATCTTTGACTTATTTTGGTTAGTATCAGCTCTGTATTGAACTTAAGGCAAACCACAATAATTATTCATTTATTTATTTTGATTCATATCCTGCCCTTCTCACAAGCGGGCTCAGGGTGGGTTACATAGCAATATTTACTTGATGTGCTTTTACTATTATCTTGATTTTTCTGACCAATAATTTGGTATTTAAAATTTGTTCTATATAAATTAATACCAGCTAACTTTTTACAGGTGGCTATAGTGGAGGAGTAAAAAGCAGGGAAGCCTGTACTGATTCCCCCCCACCCCTTTCCTATCAGAAATCATAATAAAAATTATATCTGTTGCTATCTAGCTTACCTTTATTTTTAGAAGATTTTAGCTTTGAGGGCTTTGGTCCTTGTAGTCAAGGATAAAGTATCTGTCATTTGTAACCTCAGGCAATTTTGCTTGGCTGAAAATTTGAATGGATTTTTAATGCATAAAAGAAGGAGAGCAGAAGCATCTGCTTGCTTTTCAGGTGAATTCCACTCAGAAAGATAAATTATGCCTAAATTGAACCAAAAATGTTCATAATGGCTCTAGTCAAAAAGCCTATTACAAGATGTCTAACTTGGTTAAATTTCTTTCAGATTTAAATTGTTAATCATTAAGTATTTTATAGCTAAAGAGATATACATTTAAAGGACATTTTCCTTAAAGGTTAGTCAAACTCTTGAGTATCTGAACTGAGGAAAATGGGCTCCTGTGAGTGACTTTTATGCTGTTGAGGTGCTAAAGGGAACATCGTTTTTAAAGACAATACTTATAGATTGTTGTGTTCATCCAGCAGGAAAATATTTTAAAAAATAGCAGTAATATATGGCCTTTTTTAAGAAGCAACTAAAATATCAAAAAGTGCTCATTTTCCTGAGAACTATTCTTTAGTCTGGATTTTTCACTATAAAATGCAGGGGAAGGGTGATAAAGAGATCATGCCCTTGAATATATTTCACTCTCACTCTACCCCCTCTGCTTCTAGCACTGAACTTGAAAAATTTTCAACCAGTCATAATTAAAGGCATGGTCCTTAACAAGATTTACATATTATGGTAATAGATTTGGTGTACTTATTAGGATCTGAGGTGCAGTCAACTTCATAGCCTATCACTGCCAACAGTTTCTTTGGCTATCCCAATGATTGCGTATCAACATATCTATTTCTTAATGCAGCCAAATCTGTGGATACTTAAATCTACAAACTGAACTGCCATGTTCTTGCTGGGGGTGGGGGATCTCCTGCCCCCAGTGGACCCTTCCCAACTGCTACTCAGCTGGCCAATGGGAGAAAAATGGTGGGGGAGCAATCACCAGAATCCCGACACTAGTGATAATCTAATATTCAGTGAAAGTTCTATAAATGCTAAAGCCTCACCAGTGCTGCAATTACATCACCAGTCACATTGGAAGTTATGTCACTGCATCCCCTCTGTATTGCATTCAGGGCTAAGTCTGGTGCTGGTTCCAGGATACACAAATGCAAATACAAATACAAAAACAATAAGTAAAGCAAGATACAGGAGCAAGGTCTACAAACCAGCCCCAAGCCAGAGGTCCAAATGTCCAGTCCAGAAAGAAGGCTTGGGAACAGGCACGGGATACAGTCAGGGCCAGGGTGTGGGAGTAGGCCAAGTAGGTGGCCATCTCAGGCATCACTTGGCCTAGGGGCTCCATGAGGCACCCCTCTCCCAGTGCCTGCTGCCTCCTCACCCCTGTCCAGCTCTCTAAGCTCGCTGCCACCACCTCCCTGCACCCGCCTTCTCTCACCTGCTGCCACTCACCTCCTCCCCCCGCTGCCACCCACCACCTTCCCTCGCCCGTCACCACCTCCCCACACCTGCCTGCCTCCCCGCACCCGACTTCCCTCACCTGCTGCCACTTGGCTCCTCCCCCACCACCTCCCCTCGCCCATTGCCACCTCCCGGTATCTGCTGCCGGCACCACACGCCTAGGCCCCAAGAGGAGCTTGGCGTGCAAACGAGGCCAGATCCGGCCCCGTTTCACCTCCTCACGCTGTGGGGAGGCAAAGCAGGGTCAGACGTTTGCTCGCCAGGTTCCTCGAGAGGAGCCCGGCATGCAAAGGGGGCCAGATCCAGCCCCGTTTCACCTCCTCACGCTATGGGGAGGCGGAGCAGGGTCAGCTGTTTGCTCATCGGGTTCCCCGAGAGGAACCCGACATGCAAAGGGCGCCAGATTCGGCCCCATTTCGCCTCCTTGCACTGCAGGGAGATGGAGCAGGGTTGGGCATTTGCTCGCCGGGTTCCCCAAGAGGAGCCCGGCATGCAAACGGATCTCATCAGTGCCTTTAAAAAAACTACACTCTTTGGAGGCTTCCAAGGAAGCCTCCAAAGAGTGTAGTGGTGGAGGAAAGCGGCCTCACAATGATGTCACATAGTGACATCATTGTGGCGCACACGCACTATGTGTGTGCACAAAAAAAAAAAAAAAGAGGGAACTCAGAGGGTCGGGGGCACAGGGTCTGCCTCTAGTGGCAGAATTAGCACCGGTCCTAGATACAGGGTCTGGCTCCTATGCCTTAGGAACAAGCACAGGTTACCAGCAACAAGGTCCAAGGCAACAAGTTCAGAGCAGAGCTCTGTTTCTTAAGCAGGTCAGCGCACAGAAGGGTGGTAAGCAAAGTTGCTTCCAAGTTTTGCTCAGCGTGTTCCTTTTATCTGTCTCTTTTGCTGACTTGTCCCCCAAGCCCCAAGTGCCACTCCTTACAGTTGTGTCGACCTTTCTACAGGTGCAGGTCTTTTACTGTTTTCCCATTAGCCTGTGAATCCTGGTCTTGCAAAGACTGCCGTAGGAATTAATGCTGATCATTGCTGACCTGCCAGGCAGGTGCTTTGTCATCTCTCCTGAGCTATCAAGTGTTCTCTCCTCCTACGCTCTGCAAGCTCAGGGAAGGCTGGTGGGGCCTCTATTGCTTCTAGTGTAAAAAAGAGCAACCAAGCCATGATAGAGAAGCATTCTCACTTCCTGATGCTTCCCTTATTAGATCTGCTGTTTGATCTGGCTTCTCAGGTGGAGATTCCATTGGTACACAGCCTGATTTTTCTGATTTCTCCTACTCTGAAGAGGAAGTTAAACAAAACTTCTCCAGAAATAATAATGCAACTCTAGAAACAATGAAACAATGTTACACATTAAATAATTACCAGAAATACTAGAAAATTACAAAAAAAAATTACAAGAAACAGAGAAATTACAATATTGTAAACATAACACTCCAAACATATATAATAGAATCCAGCTGACAAGCAAAAACAGACTGGTCAATGAGCCACAAAGGATATATATGTAAACTAGTAAATCCCTTTCACAGGCAAGGTATGTCTCCTCTCAACAGGACCCAATTGTTATTATCACCTGTTTCGTTAGCTCTACCTTTTTCAAGAGTAGAGTTAATCACAATATTATTACAGCAAATTCAAGACCACAATGGGCATCAAGCCAGGGGAGTTCCAAACACCTCACAAACAATGCACAACATAATAGTAGAAACTAGTGTAAAGCAATTAGTTGTGGATCTCTAGAAAAATCAGGGAGATAGTTCAACAATAATGACTCTGGTTTATAAGGAATTCATTTTCCCAACCCACATGATTTAATTTCTATCACTTGTTTCCAAAAAAAGGAGGCCCACGCACATAGCCACCACATATGAAAAAAAAAATCTACCTTACCTTCTTTGCAGAACCAGCATTTATCAGTATTGGATTTACAAATCTTTGCCAGGTTCAAAGGAGCTAGATGCCATCTGTGAATATATTTTTAATAAATTTTCTCTAAAGGATTTTAATAAATTTTCTCTAAATTCAGACCATGAGTAAAAACAAATTTCCAAGCGTCATCATCCATAATATCACCTACATTTTTCTGCCATATACAATGACAATTTAAATCAGGTTTACGTAATGTTTTCAATAAATAGTATAATCTTGATACAGACCTTTGCCATTAGACAAAATTAAATCCTCAAATTTGGTTGTTTGTCTAAGAACATTATTTTGTATGACTTTATGGAGGTAGGTTCTAATTTGGAAGTACTCAGATTCTTGAATGCTAGGTTCTGTGGCCATTTTTAATTCATTGTATGGAATGACTTGGTGGACACACACTTTGAAGAGTGCAACAGCCAAGGGAAGAATGGCTATACAAAGTTACCATCTCTAATGGGTGTGGACTCCTCAATATACGCAGGCTTGATTGACATCAAAACTTCATAACTATTATTTGGAGCTACACTATTCTAGTGATTCATATGCAACCTGCTTGGCCTGGAACTGACATTTTATATTTACAATTTTTGAGTGTGTGTTGTTATTATTTAGATCGGGGTGGGGAACCTCCATCCCGAGGGCCATATACGGCCCTCGAGATCACTTGATGTGGCCCTCGGGGATTGCTGGACCAAACCTAGCCATGTGACAGTTACTGCCACAGTTCAGTTTGCACTTGATTTTCCTAGATGGTGTGGCCTAATATGCTAATGAGTGTGTGATCTAATATGCTAATATTAGGGGATGTGGTCTAATATGCTACTGAGTTCCTGCTCAGCTTTTTCTACAAAAAAGCCCTGGACCTAGGCATTTGCCTAGGGTGGCGGGTCGTGTGTGTGTATGCCAGATTAGGCTCTCCCCACATGACTTCAAATAGAAAAAGAATTATTTGCATTAATTTTGCTGGCCTGAAACATTCTCCCTCAGCGGAGCACTGTTTTTTAAGTTGATAATTTTTATGGCCCATGAATGATGTTAATTTTAATGCTTAATTTTATATTTTATGTTAGTTTTACATGTTGTAAGCCGCCCTGAGCCACCTAGTGGGAAGGGCGGGATATAAATCTCAGATAAATAAATAAAATAAAAATAAATAAATATCCATATGGCCCTTGGTAGAAAAAAGATTCCCCACCCCAATTTAGATACTGAATAAAGCTATCTGGGCCGAAACACATTTGGTTCTGTGTTTACTATATGTGCTATGTGCAAGCTACTTACTACATTTGTTGCTATATACTATGTCTTGGTGGATATAATGTGATACCCACTACCTTTGTGTTTTCGTCTTCATTCTATGTATGTTGTTTTTAATCTGTCGTTTTTGTGCACTTCATAGTAAATAGATGTATTTTGTTCTGTGTTTTAGCAGCTCATTCTTCTGGGTTCCTAACTTGATTGTCAGGTTGAGTTTCTCCCCTCTTTTCCCCATTTTGCTGTTTCTTGCTGTCATGATCCTGGGCCTAGTGAGGCCTCCAGACCCCAGGGAAGCCTGCTTAGGAGTTACTGGGAAAAGCCTACATCTCCCAGGATCCTCTCTGTTCCTCTGATTGGGTAGCAAGGGGTTTGGAGGGAAACAGGCTCAGAGAGGGGTGGGGCCTGGGAAGAGATTATATAAAGGCCAAGCCCAGGAAGTGGGTGTTCTTTCCCTGGAAGGCTTAGCTGGAAGCAGGCTTAGCCTGGAGAGCTGGAAGCAGGGGAGAGACCCTTACCCAAGGGGGTAAGTTCTGGTAAGAGTAGGGACTGTAAGATAGATGCCTTAGGGCATTTGTTTATTTTCCCTTCACCTTTTTACTGGTGAAGGGAAATAAACCTTTTTGTTGTTGTTTACTGCAATAAACCTTTTTGTTGTTGTTTACTCTGCCGGGTTCTCACGTCCATTATTTGGCCTAGCTAAGGGAGGCCTGAAGGGCTTTGGAGGATACTCTGGGCCTTCTCAAGGGGGACCCTTAACCCAGAGTGGTGGCAGCAATTTGGTAAGACGCCTCTGAGTTGTGACACTTGCACTGCATCCCCATGTCATTGCATCACTGGCAAGCCCCTCCCCAACAGTGGATCTCCCATTGGATGCTGCTTATGGGAACTTTATTTAAGCTTTCCTCCCCTTATTTAAGCCTCCATCCTCAAAGGGGATTGCAGTATTCTCCTCTCCTCCTGTGTTTGTGGCCCAAGGCCATTCAGCAAATGTCTAAGAATGGGGAGTTGATCCTGGGACTCAGAGATCATAGCCTGACATTATTACCACTGCGCCACACTGGATACTTATCATTCCATTCTATGATAGATTTTGATGAGTAATGTTTAACAGGGCCATCCTAAGCATAGTTGAAATCAAAGGACATAGAAAGGTGTAACTCTGATTACGATTTCTCTGTAAGTGGTTTAAGTCTTTATGGATTGCATGCAGATGGAAGTTATCGACAATGCCAAATCACCTAGATGAGATGTGAGGTTCCCACGAGTTTAGCATTATCCATAACACTTTAAAATATTAATGTTACAAGCATAAACATTAAAAGTTGAAAACCATTATGAATTGAGATCTGTGATGGATTGCACTTTTGAGAAGCTTAGAATTGCTGTACAAACAACTAAAAGACTATGAAAGGTTAATTCTTCACAGAAATAGAACTTTGAGTGAGGCTACTCCAGGCAATCTGATCAGTTAGCATCAGCTGAGCAGAGGTAGACTTGAGAAGTGCATGCTGAGGAGAGAGTTGGTCATTTTTCTGCCTTGATTGAGTTAAGTCTGATTCCAGCCTTTGCTGAGAGCAGTTTAACATGGAGAACTTTTCCCTGCAGCCACTGTGGCCGGACCTGCCTGTCCCGCATTGGTCTTGTCAGCCACCAGCGAGCCTGCAGCAGACGTGGACTATTGCACCCTTCTTAAATCTTCGTTCGCGAAGCCAAGCCGAGAGAGAGAGAAAAAAGATACAGTGCAAGGCATTATAGCGAGATGTAACATAAAATCAAAATTATTAATAATATTTCTTATATCTAACGCTCATAAAGTCCTAAATTCAGATCTTAATTTTGTCATAACAGTCTAGTAGGGGTCCCAATATAGGCTTCAGACTTATTCTTTATTAAACCAATTTATTTCAGTGAAACCTGCTTTGAAACTGCTCATGTTTCAAAGACTGAGAGCCAGAGCCTTTCTGAACTGTTTCTTTTGCCATCTGTTCTCTAATGTCACCTTGCCCCTGTAAAAGTTCTGCTTCCTAAGAGTGTGTAATTCTATACAGAAACAAATAAATAAGAATGACAATATAAAATATAAGGGAAAGAGTTGTATTATGTGGGGTAGGGCGGGATATAAATCAAATGCAATAAAAAATAAAATAAAATATGTTATTGCTGAATTTAAATTGCACAGAGGTCAAATGGAATATGTAGCAGTATATAATTACCATCCTTTTCAAACATATGCATCTAGCTGATGGATCATGCCTTTAACAGGCACTCATAAAACCATTCCTCCCCCTCCCCCCAACATTCTGGCCTCAGCTATGCTGAATGGACATTCAGATTTAATATCAAGCCAGACTGAATAGAAAATAGGTGGGTGAAAGCAACCTTAAACTACTTTAAAATGTATGCCAAGGTTGATGCCAGAATGGGATTTCACTTATAAAACAGATTCCTCTAGTTTACCTTTCAACTGAACCCAGGCCAGTTCTGTTTACTCCTCCCATCTACACAAAGAACCTTACTCCTTTAAAAAACAAACAAAAACATTAGTTTCCAGTGTCATTCCCTCACATTTAAAGGAGGAGGAAGAGCATTTAAAAATGTTGAGCCCCCAGAAGCTGATAATTGTAACAATTGGATCAAGAAAGCTATGGACAAAATAATGGAACTATCCCCCGCCCTCCTTTTCTTCTTTCATTGATAGATTGATTGATTCCTTAGCTTCATTTATACCCAGCCTTTCTTAGTGGATTGCATCTACTAAGCTAATCAGAGTTTTCCAGTTTACTGTCACATTCCTGGTTCCTAAAAGGCTATCATTTTAAAAATCTCCTTTGAACCATTACATTTTGCTCAAATAATTCCAATTTGTATGCAAAATACATTGACAAGCTTAACTGCAATTTCAGGGGAGTAGTTATGTTGGTTCTGCGGTAGAAGTTCATGTCCAGAAGCTCCTTAAAGACTAACAAGATTTGAAGCGTATAAGCTCTGGAAAGTCAAAGCCCCTTTCATCAGACTCCAGGAGCTGTGGGAGAATTGAAAGGAACAAAATAAAATGTTCATGAGCCCAAAATTTCTTCATGTTCTTAACTGAGCTAGAGGGCATCACTACATGATATCCCTGACGTGTGCTAGGTCGCAGGTACATGACCGGCATCCATAGAGAGGACCAAGAGCAACTAATGCGCCTTCCTCCTAGTTTTTCAGAAGGCAGTATGTACTATTTTTTCCCCAGAATGGTATTATGTAATGGTTTTTCAAAGGTGAATTTTAGGTTTTTAACCTTAACTATAGGTACTCATTTCCATTATATTTCAGTCCCATAGACAGGTGATTCACCAAACTGTAAAGAAAAGGTAGGAGTAGGATTTCATGGTTTCCATCTGTGCCTGCACCAGGGCTGGTTCACCCACTAGGCAAACAAGGCAGTTGCCTAGGGTACCAGGAGGGGCGACAAATTGGGCTCCCCCCTCCCTGTACCCAAGACAACCGCCTGAATTTGCCTCGCTTGCCTCCACCCCTGCCACTGCTGCTAGCCCTCCTTCCCTTCCGTCGTGCTCTGCCTGCCCCCCCCCCCCCCGAGAAGCTTGCCACTTCGAGGCAACCAGCATCTGTGCGTTTTTCAAAGAGAGCACTGGAGGAGGCTTCGTTCCACCCTCACTTCCAGTTTCGGTGCTTCGAAGCTGGTAGGGCCCAGCCTCATTGCACTTCTTTGCGGGAGGAAGGAGGTGCTGCAGAGGGAGGGAGGGAGGCAGGTGGCAGTGGTGGTGGGGGCGGTGGGCAAGGAGCCTGCCTGGGGTGCCATGCACCCAAAGGCCGGCACTGTCAGTCACGTAGGTCTTCAGTCTTGCAGAGTGGAACATATTGACAAGGGTGAAGGAACATCTTTGCAAAATGTCCTTGCAGAAGCCTCAGTACACTTTGGATCTATTCCAGCACTCAGAAAGCCCTATGGCGTTTCTTCTTCCATCTTTGTTTATTTCATTTTTAGCTGTCCTTTCTTGCTAAGACTCAAAGCGGATTATATGCTCAATTGGAGAGCAAACACATCCATTAAACCAGAAGTGCTGAACTCATTTGTTACAAGGGCTAGATCGAACATAAATGTCATTTTGTTGGGCTGGGCCATGGTGTGCCATGAAATGTAACATGAGGTACTGGGGATATAAACGTTATAAAGGTGATTTCAGATGCTGAATGGCAATAGCAGGTGAATGACAATAGTAGGCTTGATTGGTTTAGATGTGATATGCAGAGGAGTAGTAGGTATGGAGATACCAGCACTGGTAATGAGTCAAGAAACCTAGTTCTCAGTTCCATCCAGAAAGATTCAGTCCAGGAGGATGCAGAGAATAAATGCGCATAAATCTGACATTAAGAACCACAACATTCAGTTGCTGACCTAAGAGTAGCAGTGGTCTTACAAAGGAATTTCAAAGGGAGATTAGAAAGAGAGATTGCTGAATTGCAGTTGATAATGAAGCTCAAGACAATGCATCCTCCTGGACTGAATTGAGAGACGGTTTTCCTGTCTCGTTACCACTGTGTTCTATTATCACTTGGCATCTGAAATCACTCCACTCTCCAAGATATAAGGACCAATCCATGTGTTCTAATTCCTAATCAGGGTATTTTTGAAAGAAAACAAAGCCAGATAGGAACAGAGAATTTTTTAAAAAAATCCTTTTCAGAATAAGCCAAAATATTTTTTTCAATGTACATTGTACTTATCAGAAGAATCCATCCTTCCACCCACCCACCCTCCCTCCAAGGAAGAAGTGTATTTGCATACCAAAGCTTATACCTGGAATAAAGCATTGTTGGTCTTAAATCTGCTGTGGGAGTGCAACATTGTTTTCTCTCTCTCTTTCCTTCCCCTTCATACCCAAAACAAGACTAGCAGCCCTGGGGAAGCAATCAGAAGGGGGTGTGTGTGTGAAAGAGAGACTGGGTGGGGGGCAGGCTTGTCTTTGTATTGCTTCTGCACAATGCAGCCATGGAGCTCTCTGTGTGCCTGTGTGTGAGAGAGAGAAAAAGAAAGAGAGCAAGGGAGGGGGGACACCCTGTGAGGTAGGTGGGATTGAGAGAGCTCTTTCGAGAACTGCTCTTTCGCAAACCGCTCTTTCGAGAACTGCTCTTTCGAGAACAGTTTTGAGAGAACTTTAACTGGCTCAAGGTCTGTGACTGGCCCAACAGCTGCATGTGGAGAACTAGGGAATCAAACCACTCTTAACCACTACACCAAACTGGCTACACCAAAGTGATGCACCACAATATAGCAGGCTTTGTTGTTTGTGAATTTTGAGGAGGGAAAGAATAGCCAAACCTGCAACAAGCCATAGCTCAGACTCACCCTATCACTGCCTTTGTGGGCTCCAAGGCTGGGTAAAGAATGGCAAGCAGCCATGCAATCTCTGGCCATCTGGACACATGGCTCAGTGTGGGGGCAGAGCCCCACGGTGGCAGGAAGACAAGCCCATCACTAGGGTTCTCATCAGTCAGGGCACGGACTGGCAAATGGTCCCAAGGGCTTGGGCTGTATGTATGCCCCTCTGCTACAAAGCTGTGCTGTTTCAGGAACCTTGTCCCTGTATTTTCCCTTCCCATCCTCCCTACACTGTGATTGCTACAGGTCTTGTGTACTCTTTGTTGCTTATGGTTTTATTGTCACAGCTTTAGGTGTGGGCATTAGGATGGATTCTTTTAGTTGGCTAGGCAGTGTCTGCATACCCACATCCAGCATTATGGGGACCTCCTTAAGGAGTCTTGGGGTACACCCAATTCAGCAGCATGCCCAGTTCAGAGGCTATCACAGTGCTCTCACTCCAGGTAGCAAGGAATCCACACAGAGGCTGGTGGATTTACCACTCCTTGGGTTCATGATGGGCTGGCATGTGGGGTTTATCAAGCAGCATCCATCCTCATGCTGCGCCAATATTCCTTGCATTGTAATCAATAAAAACTGTGACATTTTCCATTCAAAATGTAACTTGGGTCTGTTGTGTTAATTCCATGCCTGCACTTCCCTGTATTCCCCTGAGCCCACAAAACAAGATGAGCCCTACTTTGCACATGTCTATCCTCACTTAACTCTAAATATGATGGCTGACTCCAAGATTTGCAGAATTTGGCAAGAACTCAACTGAGCTGCTCAGCTCATTAACAACCAGGAAGGAGTATGCAAATACAATGGTTAAGGGAGTCCTTGATTTAGGTAAAACAAATGGCTTGCAGTAGTGGTAACCCTCTAATATACCGCAGTTGTATTATAGCTTACCCTTGAAGTAGCATTTCCCATTTAGGAAAGATTTCAAAGCTATTCTGACTCTTGATTCATGGCTTTTTAATTACAATGCAAATGGACATTTGAAAACATCTGGTCCTTGTCATAGGAGACTTAGAGCATCAATATGAATGCCAATGTAATATGCCATAATGCTTACTACTGTGGAAATCAAAGCCATCTAAAGAAAACTAAATTATCCTTTAAAAAGCAATGCTAGTTTTGTGAAGTTTCACAGAGTAGAAAGGATGATTTAACAGAAGTGTTACTCCACAGATTATCTAAGATATGCATAGTTTACATCTACACTAAAATTTTGCAATTTGTTTATGTGCATGTTTAGTTCTATTCAGTATTATTGCTGGGCTTTGTTTAGCAACAGTAAAGACTGCTAAGTATGTTCAGCAATACTTGTCATAACAAATGTAATATTTGCTATGTTCATATTATCAAGAAATTAAAACAGTTCTGCAACACAGAAGTTGAAGTTTATTAATGGGTTTTACTGGCCATAATTTTCAAACAATTCCAGATAAGGGTGATGTTCAGGGAGCAAAATTATGTTACCAAATTGCAAGTAAACTACAGTCTGTATTGATGTGCTCAGGCCTGCTGAAGAACAGTATCCTTCTAAGATACTCTGAGGCTGTACCAGGGCCAAAACTGTTGTTTTAACCCTTAGTTGTGCTGTAAGTGGAATCATCTGTGATAGTTCAGCTCACAGGAACACTAGTGCCATGGTTTCATCAGCAGCGGTACTCATCTTCATTAGAGGTTTCATAGGTCTGCTGGTTGCTCACTGAACCACTTCCAGTGCATCAGCAGTTTTGAGCAATATATATTGTGACACAGGAAGTCATACTCATTGGTGGAGAAAATAAAATGTCATCCTTCCAACCAGAGTGCAGTTTTTGGATTTTTTTTAAAATAGCCATGCGTGTTCAAAGCAACATAAACCTGTTTGCCAGTGGCAAAACCATAAAAAGAAGAATCAGTTCATATTTTTATTGTACTACCATGACCACAAACTGCATTACAGTTTATGTGACTCATGTCCAATAATACAGCTGTTGTATATTAAAGAAAAATTACTTCAGTCTTCTGTGAAAATGATCTCTTTAATGTTAAGTTAATTGTTTTTTTTCTAATGAAACTGATTAATGTAACAGTTAAACCAAGAGAAAGACAATCTTTAGAATTGTGCTTACCAATTGTGTAATTGTTTTTCCCCAGTAAAGGCTATTCCACTAGTGCTTGTGTAGCAGGAAAATAACGGAGCTGCACACATTACTGGTATGAAGCGAGGCTTTTTACTTCTGGTATCAAAAGCAGGGGCCAGCTGAGCAGCATGGCTCCAAAATACTGAACCTCCCCCCCGCCCCCCCCCCCTGATCCTCAGACCGTTTTTTTAAGCACAAAGCAAGCTTAGCAGGCAGGCTCACAAGTTTATCTGATTCAACATTCCCCACCCCCTTGCAATTCCTTCTAGTACTTTTCCATTCCTCCTGTCTCATTCCTTTATCATCTCCAGCAAGAAGCTTCTCAATGAGACTCCTTTGTCTTATCCTAATACACATCTGTGAACACACTACCACTGAAGGCTATCTGTGCTTCTAACAAACACTGCATCAGACACCCTCGTTTTGAAGGCAGAAGCATGCTTTCATTCATTATTATAGGGGTATTCATTAATTATTCAGGGGTCCCCCTTCACTTGTCATACCAAATGCAATAAGAAAATTTGCATGAGCAATTTTGTGGCTTTATTTAGGATGTGAAAATTGGTTAATGAATTGTATGGTATAGCAATAATGAATGGGGTTTTTTTGCAAATGTCTCAGCATAATCTATTTCACAGTATAGATATGCAGGGATCACCAATAATGTGCTTTCCTGTTATATATGAATGAAGATAATGCCCAGATTACCATATAGGAGTGATGCAATTGTTCAGGGAATTGATAAGTGATCACAAAATGAGTCTGTAACTAAGGAAGCAGTAATATAGTCATTTTGTACAGAATCTGCATTTTATGTGGAGTGAAAATTGCTGTCAGCATAAATCTAAGTATCAAAATGCAGCAATATACATGCCACTATTATTGCCTCCTTCCTGCCAGCTCTTCTTATCCCCCCACTAACTTCTCAGATCAACCCGTAACTCTTTCTTTTTTCTATCACCATTACATTTCACTTTACTACTCAACAATCAGAACCCTCCTTCTCAGATTTGTCACTGTTAAACTTCAGACCGCGGTGTAGCATTTAGTTTGTAAATATATTGCCATGTGAGAAAAGTCCCCTGCAAATAGAAACCAAGCGCATACAGATCTATACCCATTGAGATGGATGTATATCTTCATGGAGCTTTTAACAGAGGAAAACATTAAGTAGAATTTGGGTTATCAGAACTGTATAACCCCCCATAGAATTGGGGGGGGGGGGAGAGAAATCCTCCATAATTTATTTCAATTGTGTTGCTGATAACCCATCTTTCTTCCTAATAGCTAGTATTATACCCTTAGTTCTTCATTTATTTATTCCTGCAATCTTGGACACTAAATTTAAAATATTTTTCCTTCAGAAACAACATATTTCTATGTATCTTGACTACATCCAATCCTCTGTTGTCTAGCTTCTCCTAACAATCTAGGACTCATTTCACACCTTTTCCCAGTTACCTTATGAGATTTTTCCTAAATTGTTCTTTTTGTTTCTTATGAAATGAGAATTCACTTATGCAAAACCCTCAAATTAAAGCTTTACAAACCTCCCATTGAATGTCTTGGAAGGCTGAAGATTAGTATAGTAGATTTTAATGTAAAATAATGAATAGTTGAATGTAATGTAATAAAATTTGGAATGGAAGATTGGAGTGTGTTTCTCTGGTCTGGGGACAGGGGAGATATGGTAACTCTACACAACCAATCACCCCATTTTAAAGGCAAAGATGCTGTAAAGTCACCTCCTTGCTCGAGAGGAGAAGGATGGAGCATAATGGCAGGGTCAGTGATATGTCTGCCCATCAATCTCCAATGTTGACATATTTACTTCCTTCACTTTGTTTTGCCCTGAAATTAAACCCAAATGAATAGTAACCATGTAAACTAAGCTTGTTATTCCTGTTTGATCTTTGAATCTGTTAAACATTTTCATTATGCTGTATGCTAATTTACTGCTCACCCTCTACCTATATGTATGGACTGGTAATTTCAATTTCATTGTATCTGAAGAAGTGTGTATGCACACAAATAAAATAAAACTTTGTCTTAAAGTGTGTATGCACACAAATAAAATAAAACTTTGAATAAAACTTTGTCTTAAAGGTGCCACTAGACTCAAAACTTTGTTCTACTGAATTCTAAGGTATTTAAAGGCTTCAATAAATTGTGCTATTTTGATTTACAGTTTCCTGACATAGCCTGTATTATTCCATTTCAAAATAAGGGACCTGATGAAAATGTCTACACTTTTCATGCAATTATAGGTCATTTTTTTAGTTGTTTATAATCTACCAGAATAATAAATGGAGTGGTAAAATAGTAAATTAAAATTAGGTTCACTGGGGCAGACAGGCTCTCCAGTTATACAATATTCAGACTAGCGCTATAGCAACCACATTTCTCTCTGACCAGCAGTGATTTAGAAAGATAATACCTCACAGACAGCTGAAGAGAGTTCTCTGCTGGGTCATCTATGTAATGCTGTAAACTCTCTTCAGTAGGCTTCCCAATCCCCAGGTCCCAGCAGGGGAGCCCCCATTTTTACAGGCTTCCCCCCGCCCCCAGCCAGCTGGCAGGTGGGGGAAATCCCGGCCCCACAGTCATCAAGTAGTTTTAGTGCTCCTGCAGGTTTAGAAACCTGCAAACAGGTCCATTTTTAAAATGTGTGCCTTTAAAGCTGCGCAGGAAACAGGAAGGGCTTAATGGGAAAGGGTCAGTAACAGTTGCGTTGGAGAACGGCCCCTCCCTTTTTTTTGCTTTTGTTTTCAGAGCAAGTAAAGTTCTGCAGGAACAAGACCCAGTAAGTATTTGTGTGTGAGAGAGAGGGAGGGGGCAGGGGATTCCCTGGTCTGGAGGCCCTCCCCCCTGCTTTAGAAGGGGGGGAGGGAAATGTCTACTGGGCACTCTATTATTCCCTATGGAGAACGATTCCCATAGGGAATAATGGGGAATTGAACTGCGGGTATTGGGAGCTCTGGGGAGGCTATTTTTTTAGATAGAGGCACCAAACATTTCATATAGCATCTAGAGCCTCTCCCCAAAATACCCCCCAAGTTTCAAAATGATTGGACCAGGGGGTCCAATTCTATGAGCCCCAAATGATGGTGCCCCTATCCTTCATTATTTCCTATGGAAGAAAGGCATTTAAAAAGGTGTGCTGTCCCTTTAAATGTGATGGCCAGAACTCCCTTGGAGTTCAGTTATGCTTGTCACACCCTTGTTACTGGCTCCACCCCCAATGTCTCCTAGCTCCACCCCCAAAGACTCCTGGCTCCGCCCCCAAAGTCCCCAGATATTTTTTGAATTGGAGTTGGCAACTTTACTCTTCAGTGACAAGGTCACTGAGATTTTCTTCTATCGCCTGATTTACCAAGTTTACTCTGTAAGAGAAGGAATTCTGTAAAGGATTTCGTAAAGGACATTATAAAGAGTTGTTGCTCCCTTTGTTTATGTTTAAATAAGAAGAATTTGTTATGAAAGTACAAAGTAAAACTCAATATTTATCACAATTGACATAAGAACATTAACGCCAATATCAGATAGTCAGACTTTCAGATAGTTTTTGGTTTCACAGGATTTATAATTTCTTGGATAGCACTGAGGGTCATCACTGAGAACAAATTTCCCACTCCTGTGATGGGCCTTGAGCTTTCAGTGATGTCTGCAGTAAGTTCAGAGGATTTTTTTTTATATTCTATGAAGTGTCACTCAGAGAATTGTACCTTCACAGGTTATTTGATATATATTCAGTGGTGTAGGGAGGGGGCGGGGGGGCAGGTCGCCCCAGGTCTGGGGGGCCCCCGCATTGCCAAGGGGGGTCCCGAACAATGGGCTGGAAGCGAATGCAAGCCCTTGGCAAGTTGTAGGGGGAGCGGCGGCCGTCTGGAGCCGGGGAAGGCGCATGGCTGGCTCCCTGCAGCCCGAGGGGGACCCCAGCAGGCGCCACCGGTGACTTCCTCCCGCTGCAGCGCTTGGTGATCCGGTAGGTCCCCGGGACGGATGGGCTCTCTCAGGCGCGCCTCTGGGGGAATGAAGCCAGGAAGGCAGCAGCCAAGGGAGGCTGGGATCCTGCGCACGCTGCCCTGGTACGGCGGAGGGCTTGCTTGCGAAGAAGGCGGGCTTCAGGTCGGGCTGCCTTTTCGGGTGTCCCCTTTGCAGAGTGGCGCTTCGGAGCGGTTTTCTTTGCAAAGTGTTTTTTTTTTCTTGTTCTTTGTGAGTTCGTTTTTTAAAACTGTTATGTAAGGCTTTGTAGATCGCACATGTAAGGAACGGACGGGTTGTCATGCTTGGAACGTGTGAAGCGCTCGTGCTCTCCCCCCCCCACATAGGGGGGCCCACATAAATCTTGGGCCCCAGGCCCCCAAAGCCCTAGCTACGCCCCTGTATATATTACGATCTTAAATGTAATATACACATGACACCTCAGCTACTTGCTTATACCTAGTTTCTAAACTAGCACATGTAAGAGAACCCCTATGTCTCAGTGTTTCAGCTCTAGGTTATCTGCTTATCATGAGAACTATGAAAAGAGCAACTTCACAAATATTATTGTATAATTTCATTAGTAATGTCCTGTCTGAATTTACACATAACTGAGAAATTGCTGATTCCCCCCCCCCCCCTTTTAAATATCCACCTTGGATTGGATAAGGGTCAATTTAAAGGAATACAGAAAATAATGTTTGAATATTCCACTAAAACAGAACTATATTTAATTAAGCAAAGGTGTCATTCTAGGCACACTTATTTGGAAATCCGTTGAAGAGAATGGATGTTTGGGAAAACTGTGCATAGCATTTACTGCAATATAGCTATCATTATCTGCTGTTTTATAGAGTTGCCAATTCTGGGTTGGGAATTTCTAGGAGATTGGAAGATGGGTAGAGGTTGGGGAGGGCAGGGACCTCAGCAGAATTTAATGTCATAGAAAGCAGCCTCCAAAGCAGCCATTTTTCCAGGGGAACTGATTTCCAGAGATTAGTTGAAATTCCAGGAAATCTTCAGGTGTCACCTGAAGGTTGTCAACCTCAGCTGTCTATTAGCGAATGCTAACCCACAAAAGCTAATTGCAACAAAAGAAGTCTTAACCCTTGACAATATAATAGTTTGATTGTACTATATGGAAACCTGATCCACTACAATGCAACCTTCTATTTTAGATATAGGGCAAAATGTTGTCTTTAATGTGTAGTTTTGTGAGTGTTAAGTGCTGTCAGATTGCTTCCAGTTTATGGTGACCCATAATGTTAATGCACTTTTAGATAAAGTAACTGAAAAGGGTAGTCCCTGAGGAAAGGCTTAACATTTTAATTGCAATATAAATATGTCACCACCTTCCTAATTTAGGTAATACATGAGAGCTTACATAAAGTCGAAGAACTTGTGATCATAATGCATTGCGCACCCATTAGTGGAGCTGGACTGCTGGAACATAACTGCTAAAGCTAAAATGTGCACTGCTAGTGATACATTAGTGCTTGCCTGAGAAAACTGATCAGGTTGCAGGACTTGGAGGCCAAAAGGTAATTTACAAGAAAGTAATTTGCACAATTGGTTGAATGTAATTTGATTAATTAGCATATTATTTTGATATATGTGGTGGGTGTCAGTCTGCAGTTAGTGAATATTTTGAACTGGTTGCGCACAATTGTTCTCATAGTGGTGATGACCTCCCAAACTTTACTGTGCTACATTCCTAATACCAAATTACTCTGAGAATTACTAAAACATTACCAACAAGGTATTGGTGTTACAGCAAAAGTCAACCTATAAAGGAAGATATCTCATCTTCTTTTGGGTAGGTGCCTATGGCAGTCTTTCTCACCATGTAGAAAAACCACTAAGTACTACTACTGAATTTGGCTTGTATTGATTCTGTACATAGCCTGCTTTTTCAAACTCAGTCTCCAAACATGCTAATATGACTGCTACACCTCCCCCCCGCTCCATTTCGTTTCTGCTTTCTAAGGGCATTACAGTATCTGATTAACACCATATTTTATGTTTCTAAAATTTTCAACCCCTGCTGGTTCCCCAGTTTCTGCTCTTCAGATTGCAACCAGTATTAGCTGAGAACTTTGTATTCCCCCCCCACACACACAGCCCCCCCCCCCCATAAGGCACACTGGTTCCTGTCTGAAGTGCAGACTGCAGGGAACCAGCAGGGGCTGAAAATTCTAGAAATATGAAATGTACTCTTACACGTCCGGTTGAATGTAAAACACTGAATCCTAAACATGGGAAGTTCCATGTGGACAATTCCATTGTTAGTAACAGCTGGAGGGAACTGGTTAGGTAGCCTAGCTCCCTCCACACACACACACACACATATACATACTGTGGCTAATAGCCACTGATGGACCTCTGCTCCATATTTTTATCTAACCCCCTCTTGAAGCTGGCTATGCTTGTAACCACCACCACCTCCTGTGGCAGTGAATTCCACATGTTAATCACCCTTTGGGTGAAGAAATACTTCCTTTTATAATAATAATAATAATAATTTTTAATTTATATCCCGCCCTCCCCGCCGAAGCAGGCTCAGGGCGGCTTACATAGTATAAAATACTCACATTACAATAGTACAATAATAAAAACCCCAAATTACAAACAGTTATGTTCCTCAATTAAATATACAATTACACTAAAATCATCAATTAGACTAACAATTTAAAACCACAGTTTAAACCACAATTAATTTGGTGCTACGATCTTAATATAACACAGTTATTCATGACGACGGTACAGTAATTCCACATTAAAAAGCCAGCTGGAAGAGGATGGTCTTGCAGGCCCAGCGGAACTCTTCAAGGTTCCGCAAGGCCCGTATCTCTTCTGGGAAGAGAAACAGGGAAATAATTGCACTCTTTTTCTAGCTGGGATTTTTGTCTGCCATAGAAATGTATGCCAGTCTATGTCAGTCTGCATTTTTACACTCCAGGAACTCTGCACAACTGCAATGCTTTTGGTGCCCTTTGCCTTTACAAGCCTCTTTGACTCTACATCCATGCAGGCATTGCACTCTCTCCACAGGTTCATTCCCAATTCCACAAGACCACTACACCAAACTGGCTCTCAGTTTGCTTTCAAAGCTCTGCTTTCAAATCCACAGGCCAAGGCGATCCAGCAATGTGGAGGTGTCAGGAGATGCTCTTGCTTTCCCTGAGCAAAAGAATTGCGGTCGATCTGTCCAGTTGGCCCCATCTTCATCTGCTACTCTCCTCCCGGTGGAGCCTTCCTCTGGTTTGAAAACCCAATGACTGAGAAGAAGAACAGGAAACAAAACAAAACCTTGATCAAACACAGGATGATCAGGAAGAGGGTGGTCGAAGGCCCCCAAGCCTCAGTAGGGGCTGCAGGTGGTTCATGGCTTGTTGCGTTCATCACTGCCTTGTCAGATGGATCAGGTGGTACGTGGCTTGATGTGTTCCTCACTGCCTTGTCAGATGGATCAGCAACTTCAAGAATGATGGTGTTCTCAGTTTGCTTCTGTATATGAGGGTACCAGACCCGGCAGGTGAGCGATTTGCCCTGATCATTGAGAGAGGGTGTGAAGATGAAGTTGGACCCATAAGTCCAGCTGCCATTGCTGTGTTGTTGACTCCACTGAGTCATTCTATTTCCTGTCAGAACAGTTTCCCACAAAATGTGAGGCTCAATCTTCAAGCAAGGCCCCAGCGCTGAACAGGTCACAGCGACTTGATTCCCAGAAATCAGGGCAGACGATTTCACAATTGTTGGTTTCTCGGTGAACTCTGCCACGAGAACTTGAAGCATCATAGGGGCTGGGTCATTTCTAGTGAAGTAGGCATATCTCGTATAGCTGTCCGCAGTCTGAAAGAAGTACTTTCCCTTGTCCTGTAACTGGGCATTAAGGATGCTGAAGGAACAATTTCCTTCCTCCGGATCGCCTGTTAACCGGAAACGGTTTGCAAAGGATGACTCGACCCTCCGTGTTTCATCATTGGTGGCTGCAAGGATGCCTGGAGGGAAGAAATCATGTTGCCAGGCAGTAAAAGGGTCTGTAGGCTTTTCTCTTTTCTGAAACCAATAGCCATAGAGTTTCTGGGAGACTGTCCTCCTTGAATGATCGTAAGCGAACTGGCAAGGGATGTGAATGCAGAGACCATGTTGCACGGAGACAGAGGCAGGAAGCTGGCTCAGCGAACCTCCTGTTGTGGTAACTTGAAGTGTCGTACGGTCTGGGTAATTGCCAGTGAAGTAGTCAAATGTCCTCTTTGCAACTTGAAAATAGTACTGTCCCGTGTCCTGCCACTGGGCATTCAGGATGCTGAAGGAGCAATTGCCTTTCTCCAGATCCCCTGTTAGTCGGAAACGGTTCGCAAAGGATGCCTCCACCATCCTCCGGTTGTCGTTGGTGGCCACAAGACGGTCAAGATACCGGTTGGGGAAAGCGCCAGGATAGTTTCCCGTTTGCTGAAACCAATAGCCGTAGAGCTTCTCAAAGCCGACCCTGTCTGAAGTGCTGTAAGTGAACTGGCAGGGAACGTGTACAGAGTGACCTCGCTGCACGGAGACAGAAGCGGGAGCTGACACAGTCAAAGCTGAATCCTGGCTCAGCAAACTTGTCCAAAGGAAAGCAAAACAAACAGAGGAGCTGCACTCTCATGAGGTCTTTTAACCTGACTGCTCAGCAATTTCATTGAATGCCCACGAGTTCTTGTATTGTGAGAAAGGGAGAAAAGTACTTCTTTCTCTACTTTCTCCATCCCATGCATAATCTTGTAAACCTCCATCATGTCACCCCGCAGTCGACGTTTCTCCAAGCGTTTTAACCTTTCTTCATAGGGAAAGTGTTCCAACCCTTTAATCATTCTAGTTGCCCTTTTCTGAACTTTTCCCAGTGCTATAATATCCTTTTTGAGGTGCGGTGACCAGAATTGTACACAGTATTCCAAATGAGACCGCACCATCGATTTATACAGGGGCATTATGATACTGGCTGATTTGTTTTCAATTCCCTTCCTAATAATTCCCAGCATGGCGTTGGCCATTTTTATTGCAATCGCACACTGTCTTGACATTTAATTGAGTTATCTACCACAACCCCAAGATCTCTCTCTTGGTCAGTCTCTACCAGTTCACACCCCATCAACTTGTGTTTGTAGCTGGGATTTTTGGCCCCAATGTGCATTACTTTGCACTTGGCCACATTGAACCTCATCTGCCACATTGATGCCCACTCACCCAGCCTCAACAGATCCCTTTGGAGTGCCTCACAATCCTCTTATGATGTGGCAGTAAAGCTTATGATGAGGCAGTAAAGGCAGCTAAGAAAGCTGTCATCTGTTTCTATTGCATCCTCTAGCCCATGCTCAACACAATAATTTAGGATAGTTCAGCAGCTGAATTCTCCATTGGAAGAGTCCTAAAATAATAGAGTTGCCTATTAACTGTGACGTTTGCAAGTTTGTGTTTTTTTTTAGGGGGGGGGGAGGAATTCAGGGGTGGATAAAATCTCAAAGCTCTGCTAGGGTCTTTCCTCCAACTACAATGCACATGATAAACTGGAGGCTCCAATGTCAATGTCTGATCCTTTTTTTGACCACTTCTTTATTGTTGGATATGAACAGAGTTCTGAGAGCTGTAAAAACAACAATCTGCCCCTTGGATTCGTACTCATCATGGCTGGTAAAATTTTGCCAGGATGTGATAGGAGGCCCCCTGAAGGGGATTATAATTCTCTCTCTCTCTCTCTCTCTCTCTCTCTCTCCAAAGAGGAACTAGCCAATTACTGTCCAGTATCAAATTTACCATTTCTGGGAAAGGTAATCAAGAGAGCAGTTGCTGAGCAGCTCCAGGACTTCTTGGATGAGACATCTATGGTCAATCAGTTCCAATCCAGGGGTTTGGCACTGTTATGAACTGCACATAAAATAGGTTCACTAGGGCAGCTATTTCAGAGAGCTGGGAGGTAAACATCATAATACAGAATTTGATTGACAGACTGCTCCCTGTGTGCAAACACCACTATTCCACCCCACCCCCCATTGGTCAGCACTAGCAGATGAAAACTTTAAGAGCAGCTGAGTGCTGAAGAAAAGTGTCTTTTGGGGCTTTTTGTTGTTTCTGGCGAGTCAGTAGCCAGACAAAGTTGGTATGCCTATCAGAGGGAATCAGACAGAGTCACTTTTAAAAGTGAGGGCCTTACAGTAAACGAAGTGGCAGGGGTCCCACATAGGTATTAAGGCAGCTTTGGTAGCTCTCATGGATGATCTCTGACTCTGGCTTGATCAGGGCAGCCCAGCGCTGCTGATATTGCTAGCATTCAGCACAGTTGATCATTCAATCCTGCTCAACTGCCTAGTTTCATTGGGTGTACGGGGCATTGCCTTATCTTGATTTGTCTCATTCCTCCAAGGATGCCGTCAGAGGTTAGCCATTGGGAACAGAACTTTGTCTGGGCTTTCACTAGACAGTGAGGTTCCACAGGGTTTGATCCTGTCTCCAATGTTATTTAATATTTATATGCACCCTCTATCAGAGCTCATCAAGAGGTTTGGTGTTGGATGCCATCAGCACGTGGATATAAATGCAAAATTTTAACTTGGTGAAAGGATAGTGTTCTCCATGAAATCTGAACTGCAAGTAGTGCAAAGATGACATGTTCTTAATGACCAAATAGCAAAAGAAAAACCTTGAACTTCCAAATGGTAGACCTGGTAACTGAAGTTACATAGGACATAACATTCTTGAAGAGAACTAAATACTTGTCGTTTGAAAGCTTCAATATCAAAATATTTAACTACTTTTTTTTTATGTCTCCATGTGCATAGCTCATGAACTAGCAAGAATAGTATAGCTTTGAAACAATAAATTAATTTTAATATTAGTGAAATGCATGTCTGTCTTGACCCCAGGCTTTTATTGGAGCTTGGGGCCTTGTTCCTTTTATTTCATGAATTGTAAAGTTTCATGTGCACCACATTAAATAGAACAGTTTGGAACATTACAGGCATTATCTTCCAGAAGCTCATAATTCACAAACTTGTCCTCCTATAGGCTTTTTGCCCTCCAAGAAACAGTGATGAGTTCAACATAGTCTTATACTGAAATTCTTCCAGGGGAGGACAGATTAATATCTATGCTTTAGAACAGCCAAAATATTTTTTGTTTGTTTTACTATTACATACTTATTTTTTGTTTGTTTGTTTGATTTCTAGCCTGTCCTTCCCTGCACAGCACGGTTCAGGGTGGGTTACAAGAATGAATATGAAACTATAGATTAGGAACAATAAGACTTATAAACAACTATTAAACTGTTTAAGCAGAGGCTACATGGCCATCTGACAGCAATGCTGATTCTGTGAATTTAGGCAAATCGTGAGAGGGAGGACAGGAAGGGTTGCATCAGTAGTTAGTTCTTGGGGCCCTTTCCTACACGTCTGTGAAAATACTGATGGCCACTTTGGTATCAGGAAGCAATTTTTGTCCAGACCAGTTTGGCCAGGGATCCTGAAGGGGGTTTTGCCATCTTCTGGACATGAAACAGGGGCCATAGGGGTGGGGGGGGGGGCTCTTAATTGTGTCCCAGTAAGGACATGTGCCACTGCATTCTGGACCAGCTGAAGTTTCCTGGGTAGCCCTGCTTAGTGAGTTACAGTAGACCAGTCTAGAAGTGACCAACTTGGATGTTCTAACTGGAATGGTAGATTTTTCTTTTAAAAATGTAATGCATCAGCTACCTGAATAACTATCCCAGGATTTATTACAGATAATTTATAGGCATTTGTTTATCTTTTATTCACAGTGATATGAAAACTTTGTAACAGTTAAGGCTTTGGCTCCTTTTCCATCGTTATTGGTCTACAGCAGGGTTCCGCAACCCCCGGGCCATAGACCAGCACTAGTCCATGGCCTGTTAGCAACTGGGCCATGAATTGTATAATTATTTCATTACATATTATAATGTAGTAATAATAAGAAGAAGAAATTGGATTTATATCCTGCCCTCCACTCTGAATTTCAGCGTCTCAGAATGGCTCGGAATCTCCTTTACCTTCCTCTCTCACAACAGACACCCTCTCACAAACTACCATGCCAAACTAATAGAAATAAAGTGCACAATTGTATCATCCTGAAACCATCCCCCCCCCCCCCCAGATCTATGGAAAAATTGTCTTCCACAAAACTGGTCCCTGGTGTCAAAAAGGTTGGGGACTGGTGATCTACAGGACAGGCAGCTGTTACCTCAGGACTGAACGGTGATGATTTTGATTGTAACAATCAGCTATCATTTTGTGACTAATGGTCACTGTGGAGAACCCATATAATTATGCTGTATCCTACTTTTTGTGTCCAATTTTGATATAAAGAAATATAGAGGAACGTGGTATTACTTTTTATGAATACATCCATGTAAGGTGCAATTCCTTTTTGCCCTCCCAGTTTTGCTGCTGGAGAAACCAAGCAAGAAAATCATCAGTATTTCATAGGGGTTTTCCAAGTATGATATATTTTCAGGTAGGGATCTTTTATGCTACCCCAACCCAACTCTAGTGTCAAGTAATAGTTCTTTGCTGCTGTTCCCCCCCCCCTTTTTCTGTTTCAGATCTCTGTAGTCCAAAGATCAGTTGTAATCCTCAGAGATCTCCAGGTACAACTTGGGGTTGACAACCCTTTGTTATGGTTACCAGTACAATTGCATAGGGAATAGTGAAATTTTAGGAAATTAATGTCGTTTTCAAGAATCCTGTTTCTCGTCCTCTCTGTAATATTTCTGTCAAGTTTTTATTGTTTCATTATGGGAGGCAGACACTCACAGCTTTGAGTATTCCAGTTGGAGCATTAATTAAATCTGATGTCTACAAACATATGTTATGTTTTTGTTTTTTTTTCTTTATCTTTAACAAAGGTAAATAAAATGTTTGCATCAGCAAAGCCTGACCATGAAAACCAAATGATCTTAGTGGAATGCTTCAGAGGAAAAGATATAAGAAACCTTCTTGGAACAAAATGAAAAACCCTTTCATCTAGAGACTATTCAAGTATTTATGAGCACACAGAGGTGATTAGGATCTTTTGGTCAATGTTTGCAAGGATTGTGAGAAGAAGGGGAGATTTTTGAAAGGGAAGCCAGGTGGGAACACAAGAGCATGTTAATGAGAGTATTAACATCAATCATATCTTAACTTTGACCAGAAATCAAGGCATTCAGGCAGTTAGCCAATAGTTCCATGGGGGCACTGCAGGCAAAGTAATAGGCAAATGTGAAACATGTAGGCAATAACATTATTTGTACTTACAAATATATCGGTGTTAGTGGTGGTAGGAAGTTCAGGACCAGCAAGAGAAAGCAGGGGACAAAATTCAGGGGGCCCGAGTCAGCTGGAGGAACTCTGAAGCCAATGTCATGTTGCATCCAGACAAATGCCTTTCCTGTTTTTTCTCTTTTAATAAAGTTTTGTCTGCAGCCACTAGGGCACAGGGAAGTCTGAACACAATAAAAGGCACTCTGGCTATTGGCAGACTTGCTTTTTTTAATGACTGAAGCAATATTGCTGAACACATTGAAGCAATTAGAACAAACACAGCTGATAGCTGCTACAGTAATTGCCAACCTGCAGCCTACTAACAAGGTCATTGCCTTCAGCAATCTGGCCTTTCCTTCTTACTTTCCTTGCACCCAGCTCCATAATTCTTCTTGCCCAGCCAGATCTTGCAGACCAGTAGTGTGTTGCAGCAAGATAGAACAATTTCCCTTCACTTTCCCTTAATTTTGCTTCCTCTTTTCCATTTTTTCCTCATTAATTTATCTCTTACCCCCCCCCCCACACACACACACACACAACTATTTTCATGCCCCACAGCTATTTCCACCTCTTGGTCTTAACTGCTTTGTATCTGTGACCTGCTCGGCAATAGAATGTACTTAGTAGTATAGTAGCAAACCTTTTGTACTGGCTCTGAGTACTTTTTGCAGATTCTGAGTACTAAGCTTCAGAAGTCAGGCTAGGCAGAGTCATTCAGTCCAAACTCAGGGTTCCAGAAGTAAGGCTAGTCAAGGTTGTTCAGTCAAAAGTCAGGCTTCCAAGAATTAGGCAAGACAGAGCCAGTGGCTTAGTGTCTATTACATTGCATCCATACCTAACAGCCTCTTTGGGCTGGTTTTTATAGCCCCATGCTTGCAGCCAACTGCTCAGAAGTAATCCTACAACTACTCATCCTTGTGATTAGCAAGCAGGTGGCGTTGGGCCAAGAGGAGTGCACTCTGCCTTCTTGCCTAAAGTTCTGCTCTCACTCTTTGTCTGTGGTGCTCTAAGCGTGTAGGAGATACTGGTGAGCTGGGAATGTCTAACTGAGGTTTACCTGCTAAATCAGGGCTGGAGAGTGTAGTGGCTCAGCATCAGCTGTTGGCTGTGAATCCTGACAGGCCTGCATCTCATTCTCTCGCTGGTCACCTTCTGTAAATTCAAGGCTGGCTACACAGTGCTCCTCTTCGCCTGAGGAGTCCTCATTCTTGCTAAGCCCTGCTTGACCCACAGCATCTTTGTTCATATTATGAGCTGAAGGGGGTGTTATTTCTCCATATTATAACAAAGTGGTAAAAGAATGCTTTTTCTCCTCCACTCTTTACACTCATGGTAATGAAACATCAACCTGTTTTAGTGGTTATGATTCTGGGTTATCATTATTATTGTGTTGGTGGAAGATCTAATAGCCCTTTGTAAAGGCTAATTTGCTATATGACAAATAATGTAATCTTTTTAATATCATACAATTAGATTGCAACTGTCATATCCTCTCTTTCCCCTTAGTGGAGATCCAAAGTTGAATTGTTCTTCTTTCCTCCATTTTATCCTCCCAGCAATCCGTTGATGTAAATCTGGCTGATTGTGTGTCATGTAGCAACCTTCTAAAGTGGATTGGGGATCTCTTAGAGACACATGACAAGTTGCTTAAAAGCTCTCTTCTTATATGTTGCCTATTGTGCAGGTAACCTGGTTCAGGGTGTTCCCATTGCCTTTATTTTTGGCCCTGCAACTTCATCATCATTCTGGGGTTGTTGTCCAGTTTTCAAACATATCTCATTATTTTCTGATGAGTTATGCCTGCCACAAACAGACACTCTTAGCTGCCATTACAAGTAGTATGGGAGGGGGTCTCACCTGGGCCAGGATATTCCCATACCTTCAGGTTTGGCCGTGGAACTCCTACAGTCTTCCTGAAGCTGGTGGCCAATTTTGAGTCTTCTAGCTTTAGTCTCTGATAAGTTATGCCTACCATAAAAGAACAGATGCACAGATAGGACTATTCTTTTGTTGTGATACTTGTTTTGTTATGATATTAGGTTTGAATCTAGGTCACAATAGGGCCCCAGGTGAAATCTTTGTCCTGGGGTCCATAGTGGTGCTTGACAGCCCTGAAAAAGTCCCATCAAGTTGCAGCTGACTTACGGTAACCCTTCATGGAGTTTTAAAGGCAAAAGATGTCCAGAAGTTGTCTGCCATTGCTTACCTCTGTGTAGAAACCCTGGACTCCTTGGTCATCTCTTATCCAAGTACTAACCAAGGCCAACTTTGCTTATTTTACAAGATCTGATGAGATCAGGCTATCCTAATATTTTCTGGGAAATCTGTAATAAATATGATCCTTCAAACAGATAAGCCAATATACTTATTTCAAGGAACCTATGCAGCTGCAAGGTACCACAGTGATGAGAAGACTGACTTTTAATGATAAAACATACTAATGCCAAGCTGCTTATTCAGCATTATCTGGTATGACTGCAGGCAGAGAGGGGGATGACATGTAAAGTGCCCTGTTGTAGAAGAAAAATTGTAATTTTGAAAGCATGCCTCAAGGGATAATATTTGAAAGCCAAAATGACCATTCCATAGTGCTTGATACAAGGAAATAGAAAACAAATTATCTTTGGCAAGAAATTATCTGGGGATCTTCCTATGGTAAGTCCCTGTCTTGAAGTTGCAGTCAACTGAAAACCTGTATCAGTGGTTTTGGATTATTTT
Source organism: Heteronotia binoei (assembly GCF_032191835.1). Taxonomy (NCBI): domain Eukaryota; kingdom Metazoa; phylum Chordata; class Lepidosauria; order Squamata; family Gekkonidae; genus Heteronotia; species Heteronotia binoei. The sequence goes on along the minus strand of NC_083227.1, from coordinate 119,034,197 downwards.
GAATCATTTCCTGAGCAGACATAGGTGGCTCTGCTCATCACTACGTGGATTTAATATATCTTTTACAGCATGTTTATTTGCCTTTTGTATAAAATGTTTTAGATCACCTGAGCCATCTGGAAAGATAAGGGATGAAGAAGAAATGAGACAACAATGTGTTGCTCCCTCTGGAGTAAAAGAATGTTACGTTTCAAGTGGCTTGTGAACATTAGGCATGACAGGCTAAATGCAAAATTATGGGAGCTACCAATTTTGCATTACTCTACTCTTTAAAAATATTGGGCTGCATTCAGATCTCCAATTTAACTGCAATTATATGAAGGCGTGCATGAACCCATCTTGTACTGGCTTCATGCATCTGCCTGGCTTCTCTGTCATCCCCCCTCCCTCCTTGCACTGAACAGAAAGCAGGAATGATGACTTAAGACTAACTTCAGTGATCTGTGATTTACAAATGCAGCTGTGCAGCTTAACTAGAGTTATTTTTTTTCCCCAGGATCATAAGCCAGGATCTAACCTTGATTAACATCTTAGTTAATGAGTGGGAAAATGAATCCATGTTGAGGAGTGTGCTAGCATTCATACATCACAGGTAACTAGAGTAAGTCTTAAACCACCACTCACTCACTGTGCTCTGTGCAATAAGGGTCGTGGAGAGGGAGGAGGCAGTTATATGCAATCATTTGTGTAAACTCTATGCAAGCAGGATTTAAGCACTGTTTTACTTAAGTACTGGACATCTAAAGGCAGCCATCTTTATGTCCTGTGGGGCAGCATCCTGGCATCTGATGACAGGCTACACTGACCTGTGCTGGTACAGGGCAGGTATTAATTAACAAGTCCCTGTTCACATCTCATTCTTGCAACTAAATCCCTAACTAGCCTTAGTGAAACCTCATATTTTTGCTGTCCTCAGACCTTTGGTGGGAATAATCATGTTACAGTGAGCACATATACATACTGTCTGTGTGTACATCTCTTTGTAAGAAAGAGCAAATGTACAATCACTTTACAAATGCAACTGGAGACCAGTACCTGGATAAATGTGGAGTTTCAATCATGTGTTGAGCTGTACATGCATTGAATATAACATGGTAATTATTCAATGCATGCAAAATGAAAAAGCATATGTACACAGATGGTGCACGTGTTCATTGTAACCTGTGAACAGAACTATAGCAACCTACCTTACTAGGCTTTTATGCATCTTGCTGAAATGAGAACCTTTCAAATATGATATATAAATATATAATAACCACCCTGAGTCCATTTTGGAATAGGCAGGATATAAATCGAAGGTAAATAAATAAATAAAAATTACTTCTATCGTAGATGATGGCGGTGGTAGTGGTTGCCATCTTCAAGCAGAACCCATGTTTACGAAAGGATTGCTATGAGGAATCTTGCTCCAGAAGGAGAATCAGTGAAGCTTACTCCAGAGAAAGACTGATTACTTAGTCAAGGGATCTTGAATGATACTTTCCTGGCATTGTTCTTCTTCAAATTCAGTGTCATCTGAAGTGTCTATGGATATTTATATGGCAAGGTACTTGGCGCGCATTGCCTTTTTACAGCAGGCAAGTGGTGATTCATAATTGATGTCTAAGTGTTCCATTAATTTAAGGGGCTTTGTCTCAGAATCAAGAAAGAGCTTCTGGTAAGCCTTGTTTAGTGGCAGCTGTCTACCCGACTGCATCTCTCCATTTTCTCTGGTTTGATTTCATTAACTGATGTACATTAGTGAAGCATTAAGCAATTCATACTTACATTACCAGGCAGCCAGCTAGTGACACAGCTTTCTGGTGACTATATGAGTACATCTGTGATGCCCTCCATCCCTTCCCTCAGAGGCAAAAATTTCCCTCTGTTTTTCTGTCCCACTAACTGAGCAGCTCTGGTAACATGTTTTCTTCTCCTCTGAAGAAACTTTGGCTGTCCCATCCTGTCAGCAAGATATATTTTGGCTATTTGCTCAGCTCAGGAACCTGAGGGAAGGGATAGGATCACCCTTTAACTGAAACCCTTGAAAATGGCACTTGAGGCACTTTTAAAATTCAAAAATAACAAAAGGGTTTATTTATCAAGGGGAAAAATCAGATGAAACCAGGAGTTTGAATTACTGAAGTAAAACTAGTTCAAACTAGTACTAGTAAAACTAGTAGTAGAACACTAGTAAAACTAGTACTAGAACACTCAACCCACCCCTTGCCTAGCCCTCTCTCACTTCAGAGGGAGCTGGGCAGGGGCCGCATCTTTCTTTCTTCGCCCCGAGCAATCGGAGCAATCGCAGCCCTTGCCCAACTCCCTCTGAAGTAGGATATGGCTGGGCAAGGGTCCAGCAAAGTGTTCTTTCTCTTGCACAAAGTGCACCATCATGATGATGTCACTTCCAGGTGATGTTATTGTGCAGCACGCAATTAAGAGTCCTGGGGGGGGGGGCAGGGGCACAGGATTCTGCCTGGGGCAGCAGAACCCCTAGCGCTGGGGCTGCTTTCCCCCAGTTTTCTATCTGTGTTCAAACTGCTCTTAGCTAATGCTGAATTCAGACTACATTCAGTCAAGAATGAAATCTGACTCAGCACGAAACCCTTTTTCTGCGAGGGCTATTCTCAGATGGTCTCAGTACATGTCTCTTCTCAGTTAAGGCAGGAATCTGATTGAATCTCCTAAGCATCAGCAGAAGGAAAAAAAGTCTTGAAAGAGCTGGATGCTTAGGAGGTTCAGGTTGGTTAGAGCAGCCTGTCACTCAAGACTTTCTGGCTCTGTGAAGAATTAGTCCTTCTCAATCCTTTAGTTGTTGGTACAGCACATATAAGCATCTTTAAAAGTGCATTCCATCACAGCATCAAGAAAGGATAAACATAGTTTTATTCACCATTCAGATTAACCATTGCTCCAACTGCTCTGGTAGAAAAGATGAGCCTGAAATGGGTTGAAAGGAAGAGGCTGTTTAATTATCTTCAGTTTCAAATCATACTCAGGCACCACAGACCTGGCCAACCAGATTGATGAAGGCTAGTGAATGCATCCACATGATTAAAACATCTGTCTCTGTCCTAAAGGGTCAATTCAGAGGCTAGATTGGCATAATGATTGCCAAGGAAAGCCAGATTAACCAAACTTAATGTTCTTCTAATCATTAGCCCATTGAGTTGACAATGATGGGTAGCAAACATGCACCAGTGAACAGTAATGAAGCTGCTCCTGGATCAGCTCAGCATAGGGTTTTTTCCCCAGGCTAATAAGGTAGACAAAAATGTTAATTTAATCAGAGGAGCATGTATTCATTAAAGAAGGTGCATAAGAGAGCTGATTGCTGAAGTAGAAAATTAGCTCAGTCAAGAGGTAAAATATAGCCACTGACTAACTTGTCCAGATTTTCAAGATCGCATGTTTGTGGAATGGATTTCTGTCCCCCCACCACCACCCATATGCATACACAGAGTGAGTGAGAACACTATCTCAAAGTAGGCTCTGACTTGTGTCTGCTATGAACTCATCTGAAGTGGTTGTATGGCATATCTTATTTGTTCTCTTTTTTTCCCATGCCCATGAAGTGGAAAAGTCAGGGGCAAACAAGTTCTGTCATTCTGCAGAAATCACAGTGAAATTTAATTGTGCAGATTTGTTTGTGTGCTTATATGGGACATTTTATGACACTTAATCGCAAACCAGAGTCTGTCATTGGTGTTTATGTTGGCTGAGATGTAGAGGAGCTTGTATACCTGTATTTCCTAACAGTTTCCAAGTGCAAAAAGTACCAGTAAGGAGTACTCTATTAGCCTCATTTAGATCACTGAACAACTACCAGGACTTAGCTGTGTTGGTCTGAAGCAACAGAACAAAGTTTGAGTCCAATGGCTCCTTTAAGACCAACAATGTTTAATTCTGGGTATAAGGTTTCATATGTATGCACACTTTTTCAGATGCATTGATACAGACTTCCTCAAACCTTATATATAGGTAGAGGGTGGGGGGTTAGTTGCCAGGAAGGGCTAGTTAGGGTTAGATTAGCTAACATTGGGTTAAAGCAGTTGGTAAGACCCAAGAATAGCAACGACAGATGTGAGAAATAAATTTGAGTCCAGTTTTTCAAAATGGAATTAACTGCCTGTTGCTATAGAACAAACAGGCAACAGGAACTCAGGAAGTCTAAACAATCTTGTTTAAACTAGATATGCTCCAAATATCTGATGAAAAAGCTATGAACAAAAAAATCTAGTTGTTATGCAAATCTACCCAGGGGATTCAAAACTGCAATCAGAACTTGCTAAGAAGGCTGGTTCTTAGCCAATCAGAGAGAGAATGAAAAATTGCCAATTAGAACATTTGAAGTCAAATTTTGTAAACTAATATAGTTTTGTTAACTTTTTTCTTACCCATCTTTCTTACTCAAGGAGGATTACAGAATAAAGTGGGGGAGTTGATTACGGCATTCGTTACGGCTCTCCAAAGGGCGGCCCACCACAGCAACTTCAGCAATCTGGAGGAAGCCCTCCAGGACTGGCTAGTGTGTGGCCTCCGGAGCCCCTTTTCCTTCTTTAAAGCATCTTTCTGAACCACTCTGTTATAATATAGCTCTATTAACTGTGTAAGAATGCCTGCTTGAATAATTCAATATTGTACAGTTTGAGGAATGGCAGCAGAGTGGGAGCCTTCCTGACAACATCAAGCAGGCCGTTCCTTCAGGCTTTATTCAGCCACCTCTCTGAATATCATCCATGCCCCCAGAAGGGATCAGTCACCAGCCGTTGCCATGGCTCCCAGGTGAATGCACAAACTTCTATGCACATAAAAAATTACAAAAATAAAAAAGCAGGCCATTCCCCATTCCATAAGGCATGGACCACAACGGAAAATGTATATGAGTTGATCTTTACCATTTGCAGGGTGGCACTGTAGAAGGCCCTACTCAAATGAGAAAAAATGCTGTAGCAGAACATATGAGGATGTGGAGGGTCATTAAATTTGCAGATGACACCAAATTGCGAGGAGCAGTGAACACACCAGAAGATAGAGAAAGAATTCAATGAGATCTGAACATGCTGGTAAAGTGGGTGGATGTGAACAAGATGCAATTTAACAAGGAAAAATGCCAACAAAAATGAGGAACACGCATACTGGATGGGGGATATACTCCTGGGAAGGCGCGTGTGTGAACAAGATCTTGGGGGTAGAGGTGGACTGTAAGTTAAATATGAGCAGTCACTGTGATGCAGCAACAAAAAAGGCTAATGCGAACTTGGGGTATATCAATAGAGGCATAACACCAAATCGTAAGCTGTCATAGTCCTGCTGTACACTTCATTGGTCAAACCTCACTTGGAGTATTGTGTGCAGTTCTGGAGGCCTCACTTCAAAAAGGATGTGGACAGAATGGAGCAGGTGCAGAGGACAGTGATGAGGATGATCAGGGGCCTGGAGATCAAGCCCTCTGAGAAAAGACTGAGGGAAATGTTCAGTCTGGAAAAGAGGAGGTTGAGGGAGAACATGACATGATTGGTCTCTTTAAAGACTTGAATGGCTGTCAGAGGAGGGCAGGGAACTGTTTCTGTTGGCAGTATAGGATAGGACTCACTTAATGGGTTTAAATTAAGAGTGGGAAGGTACTGATTGGATAGCAGGAAAAACTTTTTTACAGTAAGAGTTGTTCAACAATGGAATCAACTACCTAGGGAGGTGGTGAGCTCCTGCTCACTGGCAACGGCTGGGCAAAGACTTATCAGGGATGCTCTAGAGCAGGGGTGTCAAACTCATTTGTCATGAGGGCCAGATCTGACATAAATTGGGCCAGGGCATGTGTGTCATAAAATGTAATGCCAGGTAATGGAGACATAAACTTTATAAAGGACACTGCCAAACACAATTAAAGATATATTTTTAAAAAACTTTAAATAAAACATGCTTATAAAGGACACTGCCAAACACATTTAAAGATATATTTTTTAAAAACCTTTAAATAAAACATGCTTAAAAGATTAGCACTCTTCCAGTATTTTATTTAACAGTGTATGCTAACTTAAGGAAGCAAAAGAGAGGGAGAAGGAAGCAGACTTGCTTGCGGGCCTGATAGGAGCCCTCCAGGGGCCTGATTAGACTGATCCTGTATTGAACAGGGGGTTGGACTAGATGGTCTGTATAACCTCTTCCAACACTGTGATTCTATGACTTTCTAGGTGCTTCCACAGATATGCAGGTGCAGTGGCTTCCCTTTTGATAGCCAATACCTTGAACTGAACCCTGTAAGTGATGGGCAGCCAATGGAGTCACTGTTGAATGGGAGTAATATCTATGCTACATCTAGTTCCTAATAATAACTGAGCTGCAGTATTCTGCACCTACTGGTTCCCGAGTTGATTATGGGGTGAAACCTTTGTAGAGTGCATTACAGTAGTCTACAGTTTTCCTTATGGTGGGAATTCAAATATCATAGTAATGTGTGGATTCTAATTAATTAGACACTGGATTTCAATATTAAACATTCTAAAATCAATTATCCATCCATATATTAAGAGATCAAAGTATTTTGCTCAAGATCATATATATATACTTAACTACTTTGGTAGTCGTGTGGGATCATTTTACTACTATATATTCTGATCAGGAGGTTTTATATAGGGATGGAGCAGTTAAATTTGATATACTGCATATACTAAACTGTAAATCAATGGCTGATTTAAGATCTGACAGTTGTTCACAACAGCCATGGCTTTTCAAAATTGCTATGTTTGACCAGGCTGTCTTTCATTCAACCAAAGCACAAAACACGTCTGTTTGAAATGTGAAAGTAACTTAACCGATTCCCTAATTATAATGGCAATGTATAAAAAACTGAAACATAAACTGCTATCCTTTTTAAAAAAAGAAAGTATATTGTTTATGCAAAGCTGTGACATTTTGTGCTTTCTTTGCTTATGATAAATACAAAAACTCAAATATTGCTGTGTTTGCAATTTCACAGCAATTAAAACAGGGTTTCCCAAATTTTTCTTTCCTGTGGTAAGGTTATTTTTACACTTCTCCTTCATGGCCCACTAAAATTTGGGGGTGGAGCCAAGAGACTTTGGGGGTGGAGCCGGAAGACAGGAATTATGTAATTTCCTGTGGTGTCAAGGGCCAAGTGATGTCACTTCCAGGGCACTCCCCCAAACCTGCCTCTTCGTCTGAAGTAACTTCATTTTCAGAAAAATCTCTCTGAAACTCATGCTGAGCCAAAATGGGAGTGGAAAGTGGGCGGTCCTCTCTTTCCACTCCCACACCTGCATGCACCTATCTGTTTGTGTGTTTTTCTCCAGCTTGCAAGCACTCCTAATGCCCATGTTCATTTGCCTGCACCACCTACATACCCCTTCCTCAACAGCACTGACCAGTATATGCAGTTGGGAGTGCTGTTGCCATTGCCACCAAGAATGACAGCACTGTATATCACCCACACTGGGCCCTGGCAGCTGCTCTACCTCAAAATATGCTGAATCATTTAGTAGGCCCTTCCTTCAGCTGCTAGTACTGGAACCCTGACTCAAGCAATAACCAAACTTGCTTGGTTTCAAGAAAATCTTTTGACAGCTATTTGTCATACTTTTCTTTGGCTGAAACACTGGGAAATTGCTGTGAAAGGTAGCAGAGAATTGTACTGCAATTAATGAATTAATTTCCAGTTATATGAAGTTCATACAATCTTTTCTGTAGTTATCCCAAAAAGGATATTTATGAGGGGCCTGCAGCTTTTTACTGGCTGTGTTTCTCATGCCTTTAAAAGCAACCTGTTTTGCAGATATTTAGCCAGTGAACTTCTTTAATCCATTTTTAATATCTACAGTAGGAGTTTAATTTTGGTGTCAGACAGCTGTTAAAAGCAGGACCAGTAAAATGGTACCAAGTTCATAGTACCATCATTTCCAGTGCTGTTGAGATATACTGCAGTAATCTCTAATAATCTCTTTCTGCCCCATATCTCTCACTCTCACTCACTCACACAGAAATCTCATAGAAAAGCTAGCTGGCTACAACTAGGGGTGTCAACTTTTCATTGGCAGAGCTCCTATGTCTGCAACAACAGTATGATGAACAGAAAAGTTTCATCCAGTAAAAATGGAAGGAAAGAATGAAATGGAAGGAGAGAAAAAGAAGACATGGAAAGAAAGAACATAAGAGGAGCTATGTTGGATCAGGCCAGTGGACTATCCAGTCCAAAATTCTCTCATACAATGCCCAAAAAGCACCATAATGTCCACCAGTGGGGCCAGGGCACTAGAAGTCCTCCCACTGTTGCTTCCCCTCCTCCCAGCACCAAGAATTCAGACAGAGCATCACTTGCAGGGAAAAAAAGAAAGAAGGGGGAAGGAACGAAAAAATGCCTTTCTCACCATCAAATGACCCCAGCCAGCAACAATTCTGCCCAGGGGTCATTTGGTTTAAAAAAAAAAAGCTACTGGAATGCCCACTCCCCGCCAATCCTGGCTGAAAAACACACACACACCCTTCTTTGCCATCCAGGCTTCCCCAAAAGAGCATACTGCAAGGCACATGAAAGCTCATACCTTGAAGAACACTTCATGGGTCTAAAGTGCCAGTGAACTCTAGCTTTTCTCTTAAACACTGGGAGGGGGGGGGGGAGAAGGAAAGAGAGGCAGCCCAGCTCCTCTCTGCACAACACAGAGATGGGGGGAGGAAGGAAAACAAACAGAGCTCAGGCTTTGCAGCCTGTGTCAGTTTTCAAGGCCAGCTTTTTTCTGCACAACAGAGAGACGGGGGAAGGAAGGAAGCCAAATGGAGTGCAGGCTTTGCAGCCTGTGTCAGTCTTCAAGGCTAGCTTTTCTCTGCACAACAGAGAGATGGGAGAAGGAAGGAAGCAGAGCAGAGGTCATGCTTTGCTGGGGTCAGGGCTAGCTTTGCTGGGGGCGGGGCTAGCTTTGACTTTTCTTGTGACCCAGTAGTGAGGCTTCCGTGGCCTGTTACCAGGTCATGACCCTGCAAATGGGAAACACTGAGTTAAAATATAAACATATTATGGCGGAAGAGAGCCCCAGAGCTCAAGAATTTTGGAAGAGAACATTATAATTAAAGTGGGGAGCAGCAAGAAACTTGCAGGGAATGTGCATACCATCCCCCCACTTTTGCTCCCTTCCCTTCCCCCTTCTCAAATAATCTTCCACCACCCTTTCTCCCCCCTCCCCTTCCCTGACAATCTTACCCCTTACTTTCTCACTTTCTTCACCTTTTGTGTCAATCTTTTTCCATTTCCCCCCCTCCCCTTCACTTTCTTCACCTTTTGTGTCAATCTTTTTCCATTTCTCCCCCTTCCCTTCACTGTTTCACCCACCTCTCTTTCTCTCCTCTTTGTCCATCAGTCTCCCCTCTATATTTCTCCCCTTCTCTGATAATTTGCCCCCTCTCTTCCCTGCTCTTGTTCTCTGTCAGTATTCCCCCATATCTATTTTCCTGACTCTTTACTTTGACCTCTTCAGCTGCAGTTTGATGGATTACTTGTGGGAAGCCACTTGTGGGAAGGGCGGGGTATAAATCTTAAATAAATAAATAAATAAATAAATTACAGAGAGGGAGGAGTTTCAGAAGGACAGCTGAGCCCATGACTACAGAGAGAGGTGGAAGTGGACAGAGAAGCTTCTTCCCACTTCCATCTCTGTAGCTGCAGGCTCAGCTGTCCTTTTAAAAGTTTCTCCTAGCTTTTAATTGGTCAGACTGCAAAGAAAAGCAGTGTTGGAGCTGGGAGGGGAAGGAAGTGAAGACTCCTTCTTGCCCCCTCACCTTCAGGGCTGCATCTCACTGCAGTCTGACTGATAAGAAGCTGGGAGAAAGTTTTAAAAGGATAGGCGAACTGGCAGCCAGAAAGAGGGGGATGTGAAGGAGCCTCCTCATCCACATTCACCCCTCTGTAGTTGCTGCTTGCCACTTCTTCCAACTCCTCCCCCACAGCAGCAACAGTGGCAGCAGCGACACACTCCTGGACATTCACTTCTTTCTCTTCAACAGTAGCGATTGGGCACTCTCAGCCACCCGCCCACTTCCTCTCCCAGGACAAAAGGGCCTTGGAATCTGGCAGAGTCCTCCAGAATTCTTTTGCCATGCAAGTAAACCCATCCTCCTCCACTGGAAAAGTGCCTTTCCTCTTCGCCACCCCCATTTTACTCAACCTCTCTAGCAAGCAGCTCGGCAGTTGTAACTCTTTCAGAGCCTGGATTCCAAGAAAGAAGGATCAATTTGGACATCCCCCTTCCCATTCAAGTGCTTGTTCTGACCCTGGGAACAGACTGTCTGCAGCTAGTCAGAGATGTTGCAAGCAAGAGGTGGGGGGTGGGAGAAAGAAAATGCCTTTGGACCTGCTAAGCAGGGCCAGGAGGCTGGGAGTTTCAAAGAGAACCTTTCAGCAGCAAGAGCTAATGAGAGGGCGGGCACCAGTGGTGGCAGCGAGGAGCATGAGAAGAAGCCGAGAATATGTAATTTGGAGGGTGGGGTGGTAAGTGGTGGGGCCAGGTCCCTTGCTCTTGTGTACGAGTTGAGGGGCTAGGACCCTGGGGTGCCCACCATAGCTATGGGCCCAACATTTCTGTTTCAGCACAAAATACTCTTATGAACCAAAACGTAAATGCCAAGCTGTATTTTCAAAATCAGGAGAAGACTGTCTTTAAAATGCAAGAGTTTTAAAACATCATAGCTATAGTCTGAGCACCAATTCCTGCCATTACAGAAGTTGCAGCTGCTTACTATAGACGGGGCTTTTTTTATAGCAGGGACTCCCTTGCATATAAGGCCACACACCCCTGATGTAGCCAATCCTGCAGGAGCTTACAGGACTCTTAGTACAGAGCCTACTGTAAGCTCCAGGAGGACTGGCTATGTCATGGGTGTGTGGCTTAATATGCAAATGAGTTGCTGCAACAAAAAAGCCCTGACTATAGACATTATCTGCCCATCTTCTACAAATGTTTGCTGGGGAGAGAGGAATAAATAAATAAAAAGGACCAACAAAAGAATGATACCACACCTCCAAAATGACCTCAGTTGGTATTTCACCTTTAAAAAATGATCTAAAAATTGTCAGTTACAGGGAAGAAAAGTCCAGAAGAAAATCATGACTGCCATAACAAAGAACCCGAGCATATCCAGCAATTATGGTCTGGTTCTCATACATTGTTTCTCCATATGAGTGCATATGGAGAACAGCTGGGAACACTTAAGTGCATTACTGTTAATTTCACTGGCACTTACTGAGTAAAGATGGAGCCTTAAGTATTTAAAAAACTTGCACTAAAATGTTTACTACATTAAAAACAATGGAGCATGTCCAAAAGCAAGTACAACCATACTGTGTTGTTATTTAAATCCAAATTGGCAACAGTGATCAAGAAAATAAGAAGGTGGGGGTGGCGGGATAAATCACTATAATAACAAATACCAATAAACTCAGTGGAACTTATAAGAAATCATAGTTAGGATTAGGCTGCAAAGCAGCTTGTTTACAGGAGCTTCAATTGTCCGTTGATCATTAGGCTCAGGAAGTCTTTTTGTAGGGTTACCAATCTCCAGATGAAAGAGATCAGTTCCCCTGGAGAAAATGGCTGCTTTCGAGAGTGACATCTATGGTATTATATAACAATAAGGTCCCTCCCCTCCCCAAACCCTGCCCTCCCCAGGCTTCACCCCAGGTATTCCTCAACCCAACGCTATTGCCACCAAGGCCAAAGGCACGTACACTGACTTCAGTGAAAGTAATAATGCAGCCACCCTCTTAACCACATCAGGAATCCACTTTTTATTTATAAAATGCCTCATAATCTCCATTACTCCTTTTCTGAAGCACTCTCATCAATGATTGCAGACTTTGTCCCTGTCATTCACTGGTGAATTTGCACATTTTACCTTTGCAATGTGATGTGAGGAAACTACTGCAAATATAATTAAAGAAACAGATTCCTGGGTGCTACATGTCCTGTCCTGACTGCATTAGTCTACAAATAACTTTACAAAGGAAAATGTTCCATATGTGAAATAATAAGGCTGGGCACTGAGGTCTAGATTTACAAATCTTACCAGTATCTCCTTCTATACTGTTTCAGAATTGGTTTCCAGGCTCCGAGACACTTTGATACCAAAACGTTGTCTTGATTGATTTGGATGACTGGAAAATGGTGCTTAAAGCTCTAAGAACAAGAACATTTGAACTCAGATTGCTATCAGCAAGAACATCTCCAAATGTACTGAAAGATCACTTAAAAAAAATCAATACCGAGCATTACAAGAGAAGCTGATGGGATAGTGAAAGATGCTGTTTTGAGGAAGGTCTGATTCTGTTACTTATATAGTAGTCAGTTTATACAAGTTCTTTTAGTGGTTGGGTACTATAGTCAGGAAAGAAATCAGTTGCCTAAACCTCAAAGCATTGGACTGGAGTAACTGTATTCAGTTCAGTGAGGTTAGTGTGATGGTGGTGCTTTGAAACCTTGCATTTCAGTTTCACAAATGAATAATGCTCTTTGTTCTTGTAATGTAAATGCCTAGAAGGAAATGTTCTTTATTCAGCAGAAATATTGGTCATTAAAATACTGCTGCTGTGCATGGGGTCAGCACATCCACTATAAATGAGAAATTGAATTGTTAAAATAATTTAAGTACACACCCACAGATATTGACCCATAAAGACAAAGTACCAGCTAGAGCTGTTGTTCTTCACAGTTATAGTATAACCATTAAAACTTATACTATTGAAAGACTATGTGTAAACAAGCTAATTGTTATGATTTCCAGCTGGAAATATAGAAAATGCTTTGTGAAGTCCATTATTGCATTCAGCACAAAGCCTGGCACTAGTACCATACCCAGGGTTTCCAAGATACACAGATACAATGACAACAAACAGAGCAAGGGACAAGAGCAAGATCTACAAACCAGTCTGAAGTCAGGAAGCTGAGGTTTCAATGCAGAAGTCAGAAGAAAAGAGATTCCAGGATCCAGGACTTGGAACCAGTGCAGGGTGCAAAATCTGAGTCTCTAGCTGTAGACACAAGCAAAAGCAAGGATAGAGTACAAAGGCAGAAAGTCAGGGTAAAACAGATTCACTCTCAAAGGTGTGTGGCATGCAAAGTTGCTTCCACATTGAGCCTTGTTCAGGTGTTCCTTTTATCTGTCTCATTAGCTGACTCATTCTATGACAACCTCATCCAACTAGCCTCCCTCAAAGACTGCTTCCACAGTGTCAGATTTCCCCATGCCTGCACTTTTATTCATCTGCTTTTGCCCTCCCAGATGCCCTCCCAGATGATTTTACCCTCCCAGATGCAAAAACACAGTTTGCTCTACTTCCCATGCAGCATCGCAATCTTCTGTTTCTGGGAGGCTTTTCCAATCCCAGAATTGAACTGTGCCAACCTAGTGGGAAAATCTTTGCTCATCCAGTGTTTTTCAGCCCTAGGTTCACTCTCTCCTCCCCTCCACATTTGCACATTTCACTCACCAAGCTCACATTATGGTGGAGCAGTTTCCAGTTAATTAGTTTGTTTCCAATTCTAAGGGTTTTTCTGCTATTCACTATAGCAGATAATGCTGTGGCACGTTAGCTTAAAGTTCTTGTCTAGTAACCAAAAGGCTGTATAATCAAATCTCAGCTGGGATTATGGTGGTTAAAAGCTGTGTGAACACAATTTTGGCCATTATAGTTTTCTCAAATGTTTTGATCTGATTTGATTTATTAGATTTATATCCCATCCTTCCTGCCAAAGCAGGCTCAGGGTGGCTCACAGAAATAAAATCGCAATAAAACATTAATTATACATTTAAAGTAAGGGATGAAAGGGAGCAGCTCTAATGCATACCTTTAGAAACACATATTTTTTTTCTGATATATTACAATTAATGAGGACTCTCATCCATGAAGATTGATACGTATGTGATATCCCATTTCCATTTTTTTGTCCTAGACTGCCTATAACTTGAGCAAGATAGTCATGCTCTAACCTATCAAATGCTATCTCTTCCATAATAAATGGTGCTTCCAGAATATCTGCATTCTGCTGCATTACTTCAGGATTCTTAACCTTCATGAGAAAGTCCTTCACAAGGTTTATGCTAGGTTGACCAGAGGTATAGAGTTTTTCACAGTATATTTTAAACTGCTGATTATATTTTGAATATTTCGTAATTTGCTTTGATTGATGCTTTACTTATAAATATACCCCTGACATAAGCCATATTACTGGCCAAGTTACTTCTGTGGTGATATGGAAGAGGAAAAAATCATCTATGCTTGATTGAGTTAATTCCTGAACATCTTCTCTTTTCAAAAGCCAGTTTCCCAACTTCCAATAATTTGGATGACTTCCAGCCACTTTTCTGGTAAAAACAACTGGTGCACAGTCTGCATATATCATAGATTTTATAGTAGTATCATTCACCCTTGCCATAATTGATGGAGTGAAACCAAAGAAGTATATCCTTGGATAAGATTTATAACAATCTTGCCAGAGAAAAGGGTTTAATGGGAAAACTCTAGTCTTAAATACAAAGGAATAAAGCTGAGTAAATTCTCAAGTCTGTGTGACCAACAACTGCTGAATTCAAAGGGAAATATAAGAAAATCAAGAACAAGTAATATCCTTTAAAAAGCATTGCAACCTCTGCAATACCTTCAGTGAAAGCCAAACAGCTTAAAGTCTGAAAACGTCTCGTGTATTCAGCACCATAAGATGCAGTTCTGTAAATATATTTATCTTTCTGTCTACCAATTCCAAATCCCAAATACTATGTAAATATTGGTTCCTTTCCATGCCAGTTTGTTCAAATAAATCTGAACCCTGTTTAGCTGTTCAATTGTGCCTACGGTGCCATTTCTGAAGGTGAGTATTGGAGAACTGATGCAACATAAGTGTGATCGTTTTACAGGTGAATAATAAAACGGCCACATTATTACATTGAGCTTCTTGAATATCCTTAACTGTGACCCACTCATTTTTAAAACAAACATTAAGCTTAAAAGGAACATGTCAAATATATTGTACTAGGAGTAAAGCCTGTTGTAGGAAGAAATACAACGGGCCCTAGAAAAAAATATTTGGGAGGGGGGTGATGAATGTGTATGTGGCAGGAAGGAAGGAAGATAGGCAAACAATGAAAGAAAGAGAGAGACAGAAATAATAGTAGAGAAAAGATGGGAAGAAAAGAGTGAGAGAAAGGCCCTTTCTCCATTCAGCTTTGCTCCAGATCTACTGAGCACTGAATCCACCTGCTGCAAACTTGCATCATTCAAAATGCTTCTACATTTAAAAATATGCTTCTCACCTTTTGCAGAGTTTTACTTCTATATTTGAAAAGAGGGAAGCCCCAGGCAAGAATTCCTGCCCCCATGTGGCAGTGCTGCGCGCCACCTCTTTTACCTGCCTGGGAACCAGGCAGCTGAAGGGGGTGCTGGGGCACCTCTCCACCACTTGGAGGCTGCCTTCCTTTGCCACCATCTCTTTCGCCTGCCCAGAACCCCCGCAGGCCCAGTGCTAGGGCCTCGGGCACCCCAGGACATCACCAGTTTTCACCTGTGCCTGCCCTGCCGCCACACCCCCACCCATAGGAAGAGCAGGTGCAGCTGTTTGAAAGGAAGGGTGGACAGGCTTTGGCCAAGCCAGGCCTGCACAGTGTGCTCTCAGAGGCTTAGAACACTTCTCATTCTTCTATTTTTTCTATCTCCTGGAGAGCAATAGAGCCAAAGTTTTTCCCATTTGGTAGTTTCAACTTCTAGTTTCATTCTATCTCAGTGATTTTTTTCCTTCCAATTTCTGCACCTTATAATTACACTGTTCTAGCTTTTCATCAATAGAATCTTAATCTAAGTGTCCGTTCACACTACACTAAATAATGTGTTCTGCAACTGAATTTTTGCTATTCTTACACAGTAAAACTCTAGTCACAAAACACATTATTTAGTGTAGTATCTACTAATTTAATATCCAATTGCTTATCTTGTTCTTTTAATTTGGGCTCTAATGATTTCCCTTTCCATACACAACGATACCAAATGGTCTTTGCAATTTTATTCATTCACCAGAAGTTCTTTAACCAATGAGGGTGCTTCAGAACTTTCTCCTTCTCTAATTTCTGCATTAGCATTTTTAATATTTTATTTTTGGAACTGTAGCTGAGAAAAAAAATAAGTGATTATCTGTAAATATAAAATAAAATTCATACAAAGTGCTGTCTACAGATCACAGGTTGGTATATGTAACTTCTATAACCTCATTGATTGTAAATTCATTGTAAACTAATTTAAAGAATTAACTAATTACTCCACTGAGACTCAAGAGTTATCTCCCAGTATTAATATTAAATTCGACCCAATAAGTCAAACATAGTCACAGTTATACATAATAGAATTCCTCAGATAGCAACTAAGAGAAAGGGGAAAGAAAAAAAAAATCCTATCAGACATTAATCTCAAGTCTCTAAAAGGTTAGCAATGTCCAGCAGTATCATTGTGATGTCCAGAATTTTTTTTTATGAGCTGGAATGCACCAGAATGCTGTTCTGGCTGGACTGGGCAGCGTTCCAGCTGCCTAGGCCATTGTTCCGGCTCAACCCAGGCAGCTTCCCTGGCTGACTGGCAGGGTTCAGGGGGCCCAGCCATGCTTGTGTGATGGCCTCCTGACATCCCACTGGCCGGCAAGGCTCAGGGAGGCCAGCCATGGTTGCATGGCTTCTTTCTTTCTTTCTTTCTTTCTTTCTTTCTTTCTTTCTTTCTTTCTTTCTTTCTTTCTTTCTTTCTTTCTTTCTTTCTTTCTTTCTTTCTTTCTTTCTTTCTTTCATCTGTAGCTTCCTAGAATTTTATCCTTGCAAATTGAGCATTGATGCTCTGAGTCAACTTTGTCTCTTAAAGGACATGAGGACTGGTGTCTGCTGAGTACTCTAACTTGGGAACCCACACCCAAAGGAGGATATTATACTGGAGAGCCATTGCTATTCTGAATAGACTGGGGGGAGGGAAAAGCTTGAAATGCCCTGCCATTTCATGTTTCCCAGGCTGAGAGCATTTTATATTTT
Source organism: Heteronotia binoei (assembly GCF_032191835.1). Lineage (NCBI taxonomy): Eukaryota > Metazoa > Chordata > Lepidosauria > Squamata > Gekkonidae > Heteronotia > Heteronotia binoei. The sequence goes on along the minus strand of NC_083227.1, from coordinate 119,017,160 downwards.
CAGTTTTCTGCTGTGTGATCCTTATGATTTTTCTTGATGTTTTATTTTTAAAATTGCATTGCAAAATCCCACTATTCTCCTGCCTTTCTTAAGCAAAATATTGCAAGAGTTTTAAGCATGTTTGTATTTTAGGTTAAAAAATAATGTATTTAATTCTGCTTGCCTGTGTCCTTTATAAAGTTTATATCTCCTCTATCTGGCATTACATTTTAAGACATGCATGGCTCGGCCCCACAAAGTCCCATTTGTGTCAGATTTGACCCTCCTAACAAGTTGCTTTCTTTCTACCTCGTCCTTCCTTCTCCCTCCCCTATTTCCCTCTCTCCCTTCCTCCCTCCCTCCCTCCCTCCCTCCCTCCCTCCTTCCTTCCTTCCTTCCTTCCTTCCTTCCTTCCTTCCTTCCTTCCTTCCTTCCTTCCTTCCTTCCTTCCTTCTTTCCTTCCTTCCTTCCTTCCTTCCTTCCTTCCTTCCTTCCTTCCTTCCTTCCTTCCTTCCTTCCTTCCTTCCTTCCTTCCTTCCTTCCCTGAGTGGTGGGCATTGTCTTCTGAAAAACTGCTGCTGGGGGTATGTGGGTGCCTTTAAAGGTCTGGTGGGAGCAGCTGCGGCTTCTGCATGAAGGGAGGGGTGGCAGGTGGGGTGTGAGAGCCAGCTACCACCAGTTCCACTTGCACTTGATTATCCCAGCTGGTGTGGCCTAATATGCCAATGAGTGTGTGGCCTGGTATGCTAATGAGCTGATATGCTAATATTAGGGGTGTAGTCTAATATGCTAATAAGTTTATGCTGGGCTGGTGATGTCACTGGAGAGGGCATTTTGTGAGTAGTAGTTGGAGCTGGCACCTAGCTCTTCTACCCCATAGGCCCTTCTTCTCTCACATCTTGGGGATGGCATCGCTTGTCATGACCACAAAAAATGTCAAGAGAAGACAAGCTGACCCGTATCAGTTATCTTCCTCTCTCAGCTGTTCTTTCACACACCCAACCACTCACCAGATGGTTAGCTGTCTCTGGGGATGACATTTCATTACTAGTAGTTGGAGAAGCCACCTAGCTCTTCCTTCCTGTAGACCAGGGGTATCAAACATGTGGCCTGTGGGCCAAATCAGACCCCTTAGCAACTGGCTGTCATTTGCTTCCTTCTCCCTCTCTCTTGCTTTCTTCCGCATAACAGTTTGCTTTGCAAGGCTTGCTCAATTGCACAGGAGCTACTGAGCCAAGCCTCTCTTCCTTCTATTGGCTAAGGCTCCTCCCCCTCTTGGTCCCCTGGCAAAGGAAGGAAAGAGCCAGAGCTTGCTTTGCCCGGTTCCCTGAATCCCATGGGGAAAATATCAAGAAAGCATCTTTAAAACTGAGTGCTAATGTTTTAAGGATATTTTAAGGAGTTTTTTTAAAACTTTAATTGCGTTTCTCTGTGTCCTTTATAAAGTTTATATCTCTGCTGCCTAATCTTAAATAGGTACACACATGGCCCGGCCTAACAAGGTCTCATTTAAGTCAGATTCAGCTCTCATATAATTGAGTTTGACACCCATGCTGTAGACCCTTCTCTCCCCTCTTGGTTATGGCAGGGCTTGTTGCAGCCACAAAAATCTTCAAGGGAAGAGAAATGCACAGTCACACCTCACTCATCTCCCTGTCTCAGCTGCTCATTCACAGCTCCAACTGTGCTCACCAGATCGCTTGCTGCTTTTTTGTGCTGCCTCTGGGGGGAGTGTTGTATTACTAGTAGTTGGAGCACCTAGCTCTTCCACCCTGCAGCCCATTCTTCTCTCCTGTCTTGAGGATGGCAGGGCTTGCCACAGGCTCAAAAACTTCAGGGGAAGAGAAACACACTTATGTCCCATTTGTCTCTTTCTCTCATCTGCTTTTTTTAACCTCCTTGTATATTGTTTTGACATATTATGTGTTTGTATTTCTCTCTTTTTAAAAAACTGAAGGGCAACCAAGTCTTTTCAGACCACTGTGTGTAACACAGCAGGGTCAGTGAAACAGGGTGAGATTTTTCCACCTTTCCTCCTTTCATTTCTAATACCTGCATTTATTCCTTCCTGTTGCCTTGCACTACATACAGCACAACAGTCATGCCTGACTTCCTCAGTTAAATAACAGCAGAAAAGAGCAAAAGTCCAGTAGGTCTTTAAAGGCTATCAAAGTCTTTAAAGGCTATCAAAGTTTTGTGGCAGGATATGAGCTTTCATGAATCACTACCAGGGCCGTAGCCAGGATTCGAAAGCTTGGGGGGCATTTAAATTTTTTTGGGGGGGCACTCAGCCTTTCGGTGCTCCACGCAACCTTCCCTCTCCTTACCCCCCTCCCTCCCTGCTACTCTCCCAGCCACCAAAATTGCTTGGGGGCAGTGGCAGAAGCAGTCCTAACCTCACACTGGGGGCTGCTTCTGCTCCCAACCCCGCACGCTATATTAGTGGGTGGGGAAGGAAGACTGGCAGCACTCACTCCCATGAGCACTTGGCTGAGTTCCTCGATCTCCAGGGCCCCACAACACACTCGGAAGGGATGTGCTGGCTTCTCGTCCACCTCACTCATTTATTTATTTATTGTATTTATATCCCGCCCTCTCCGCCGAAGCAAAGCTAAGACCCTCCCTCCCTGCTGCTTTTGCTGTGGCCCTCTGCTCCACTAAGATTGCGTGCCAGCCGGGGGGGGGGGGCAGAAGCATCACCCAGCTTCCTGGGCAAGTTAAAGGGCTCATGATCAGCTGATCGATGGGCCTTTTAACTCAGGCGGGAGGCCAGGACTGTTTCTGCCATGGCTCTGCAAGCAATTTGAGGGGAGGCCTGCGGCGAGAGCAGCGGGGTTTGTGTGTGTGAGTACCGCCAGCCTTCCTCCCCCTCCACTAAAATAGAGTGCTGGGCTACGGGCAGAAGGAGCCCTTAGCCTCCCCCCCAGGTAAAGGGCTGAAATGAACTGAACTGTTTTATTATTTTAAAAATGGACTGTCAACCTTCCGCCCCCCCCCCCCCATTCCCTCTAAGCTGCAAAGTCTTGTGAGCAAAAATTCTGCTTTGTGAGCTACTGGCATTAAAGTTGTGAGCTGCTGCATACATGAGTGTGCTCTGGGGCTATTTTTCCTGAGCTAAGACAAGAATGTGTGAGCTGGAAGCTAAAAATCTGTGAGCTAGCTCACACCAACTCAGCATAGAGGGAACACTGCTTCCTCTCTCCTAATATTTTGTCCTGTTGCAGCAAAAAAGCAGAAAAAAACTAGTAGGATGGGGGGGGGGGGTAGAGAGAGAGAGAAGCTGCAATTTCCCCGCTTTTCTCCCCAACACCCCCCGCCAGTTGAGGCGGGATTTTTGCCTCCTCACATTGCGGCTCCCTCCTCCTCAGCGACCGCCCACTCCAGACCGCCCGCCTCTCATTTCCATTGGGAACGCCACCACCTGAGGAGACAAAGGGCACCTCTGGAGCTCCAGCAGAGCTGCTTCGCCGCCCGCCTTCCTTCCTTCCTTGAACGGGGCCCCTTTAACTCCAGCAGGAGGCAGCACTGCTTCTGCTGCTGGCTCTACGAGTGACCTCTCCATCAAACCGCTTGCAGGGCCTGCAGTGGCAGCCCCTTACTGACAGTGCAGAGGCCCCGGGGGCTAGTTGGGGCCTCGGGTCAGGGGGCATCAGCCAGAAGTCAGGGAGGTGGTCACTACTCACTGATAAAGCTAGAATGTGTGCCCCTCTGTTGTACATTTTGAAGAGTGGAGTGATTTCAGATGCTGAATGACATTAGCAGGGAAATGACAATAGCAGTTGAATGACAATAGCAGGCTTGATTGGATTAGGTGTGATATTCAGCGAGTAATAGGTGTGGAGAAATCAGAATTAGTGATGAGACTAATCTGGACTCAGTCTAGGTCTGGACTCAGTCTAGGTGGTTAATGAAGTTCAGTTGCAGTTAAGCAACTGAACTTCATTAACTTCATTCATTAACTTCATTCATTGGATCCATTCCAGTCCAGTTTCACCCCAACTACGGGCTAGAGATGGTGTTGGTCACCCTGACAGACAAACTCTGCAGACAACTGGATGGAGGCAGCTTGGCACTGCTGTTACTGCTTGATCTCACAGCACCAATTACTTCACTTTAAAAAAAATCTGCCAGAATTATACTGTGGACAAGTAAGAAGAGAAGTAATTTTTGTCAATTGAGTTTACTTTAGTCCTTTTCTTTCAGATTTCCCTTACATGGAGGTCTATTTAAAAACCCCTCATCTTCTGAAAAAAAGAGAAGAAAGAAAAGAAACCTGCTGTTGAGTGGAATGTGGAGAAACAGTGCTAGTGCTATTTTATAAAGTTTATAAAGTTACCATGTTTCATATGTCACATTGGATCCATCTTTAACTGAAAAAAGATCTAATGGCTACAATAGCAGGGAAGTACTGTATTTCAATACTTTGGTAAGACTATTTTTGCTGCAAGGTGAAGAAGGCACATAATTTATACCATTCTTGCTGGCAATGTACCTACCATCTGTCAGCACTGCGAATAGCCTGTCAGTTTTGTTTTTTTAAAAAAATGTTAGAACCAAATTCCAGTATAAAAGGACATACATTGATTCCAAGGTCTGTTGGATCAATATTTAAGTTACACAGAAAGTAAAAAGGAGGTACAGACATGGACAAGGACAGATAATGTTTCACAGAGTATCAAAATTAATTAGACTTATTCCTTGCCACTGATAATAGTAATTAAGCTGGATAAGATTTTGGATAACCAGAGTGAATTCTTAAGTTTCTCAAATAAGTCTACCAGAGGATAGATACAGAAACTCTCTACCAAAGAGAAAGGGAGTGAATTTAATTAAAAACAAAACAAAACCTCTGAACAGTATCCATTATATCATTTAATATAATTAATCTAATAATTACAAGTAATGATTGTTGGTAAACTCCAGAAATCTTCAGAATTGTTTGTTATTTTGGCACTTCCTTGTCTGCTTTCCATTGCAAGGGAAATCAAGTGAGAGATTTAGTGAGGGAAGAAATATAACTGACAAGGACATCTTCCTGTAAGAAGAGTTAGCAGTTATTCCTTCCAAAGAGAATTGCTGGTATGGGTATGCACAGCATGTCCACAACAATGACCCAAAAGTGGGTTGTGAAGCCTGTAAAATGGGCCCAAGGCTTTTTACACTTGTACACTTTTTCCCATCAAGTGGTCCTAGGTTGGGAAACTCCTCAACATTTGTTGGTAGAGCCTGGGAAGACCTCAGTGTGGTACTGTGCCACAGAGTCCACCCTTCAAAGCATCCATTTTCTCCATGGGAACTGATCTCTGTAAACTGGAGGTGAGCTGTTATTCTAGAGGGTCCCCAGGTCCCACCTGGAGGCTGGCATCAGCTAACTACACTACTAGATAAAACACTGCAGTGATTATGGGAATCAGGTAAAATCACTTCTTTTTCCCTCTTCTTCTCACGGGAAGTGTCTGTGGAGAAGGAAGAGAAAACTGATGTGATCTGATTATCCTTCATTGATCCACCCTGTTCTGTGATGCATTTGGCTACCAGGCTCTATCTGTTTTCCAGGAGGAGTTTTGGGACGAATGGCAGGCTTCTTGGGAAAGGGGAAGACAGAGAAAGATCCTGTTGGTCAACTCCTTCCATGAACTTTTTCACCGGATTCAACCACTCTGTTTTTGTTGTTAACTATCATTCAATTAATGGAGTACATCTGTTAGTTAGACACAAAATGTATGCTCAGAATGTGTGGTATATTTAACAGTTACAGTTGTGTTGCCTAGCTACATTACATAGTATATCATGACACTGTGGGTCCTGATTAGGGAACAATTTCCTGAAGAATCTGTCTGTGCATTGAAGTATTGCAGTAAAATATTCTTTAAAAATGGCTTATTGTTTAAGAATGATTTATTTATTCAGATGCTAATTTAGGTTACCTTTAGAAAATGAATTTGCCAGGGGCAAGTTAATTGAAAATTAACTGGAAATCACATTTTACACTCCTGTTCTCTTTGCTTAAGGAATTATTCCATATTCATTGAATGGTTTCCTATAACTCCTGTGATAGTCAATAGGAACACCATCAATGACTCAAATAGAAGTTGAATCCAGCCTTAAACTGACTGTTGCACCAAGGGAAAAATGCCAATTGATTTTACATGAGAACAGATTCAGCCTCAGGAACAAAATGATGGAAATAGAGTGCAAATCAAAATGGAGTTTATCCAAATCTCTTTGGCTTTCACCCTAATGGCTGAGGACAGAGCTCGGGGTCTCTGCATGCTGGAGATTTAGAAACTGACTTGGAGTTTTCATGAGCTAATGGGTTTTGGAAAACAGAAATCCAGTTCAGCATTCTTCTAATAATGGCTAGCATCCAAAATGTCAAGCAAAACTGAAGAGGAAAGTTGAGAAATAGTATATGCCTTCTTTGTACATTTTATGTTGTCTGTGGCATTCAGCTGAGAGTCCAGATTTTTCCATATTGCAACCCACTTGTTCTTCTGTGTTCTTCTGCTTTATTAGTAATGGGCATAAGGTACTTAAAGTAATAAATACTTTGAAATTGTAATGAGATTTTTCTGTAGAAAAAAAAAAGTTGTTGAGGCTCTTCTATGCAGGATATTCTCCTGGAACACTTCTTCCTGTAGACAACTGTTGGCTTGTTAGCAACCCTTTCCCCACCCCCTTGAAATAGATGTAGTCAGAATATCAGCAAAGCATTAGAAGTGTGTAAAAGCAAGCAGCAGCAATTTTTGCAGTATCCAGTTCATTTTCTGAAACAGAAAAAAAGATAGCAAAAACAGCTGATCTTTACTCATTTTGGACTGCACTGCCTTATGATTGATTGCTGTACCTATAAAGGTTATTCAGATATGTATTTTCACTGATCCTGAGCAGCTTTTACAAGCATACTTTTGTAAGTTTCTTTAATTTACATGTTGATTTTAAATACACAGTATTCTACTTTTGCTATACTGATGGTTGTATGGTTATTCATAAAATAAAGCTTTACCGCCCCTGCCCCCCAAAGGAGGGGCAGGGTTCATAACATTTACCTCAGTCTAAATTGGCTACTGCTATGTAGACAGGTCTGATTGGCTACATGGTATCATGATGGTATTGTGGCGCAGCATGGTCTGTGGTTGGCTGAGATCACTTTTCCTAGCAACAAGACAAATGTGTTGTTAAAATTTTAATTGAAATTATGAACATCATATGAAAGGCAAAATTCAAATTGGGGTAGGTATGAAGTATGCATGAACACGAAATGTCATACCTTGAATAAAACTTTGTTGGTCTTAAAAGTTCCACTGGACTCTAACTTTATTCTAATATATTCACATATATCCACATATTCCCATGTGATCCATGCATAGCAATGAGGTGCAGGAAAGGGCCACATCTGGAAAATGATGTATGGTTGGCTGTAGAAGACATGTGGATATCTTTAGAATTACAGAACAGCTATGTTTTTTTAACAGAAAATGAAATCCTAAACAGAATTATTCATTGAAGTAAATGGATTTATAAGGGTGTAACTCTGTTTACGACTGTAATGAAGGTTTCTTTTAAAGGGTATTGTGGGAAACAGTATAAATCCTCCTCAGCTGGCTAATGACAAACCAAAAATGGGCATTCCGGAAGAACCAATCAACCCAAGCTGACTCTCCTAGTGCAGCTGAGAGTAACCATTAATTAAAAGGAGATTAAAACAACTCCTTCCAAGATCACACATAACCAAAACACTGCTGGAAAAATAAAAATTGGTAAGCAGCAACCTTATTAGCCTTTCCAGATAAATGGGTCACAACAAAAGAGCGAGGTGTTTTAAAGGTGGCCGTCTGCTTTCAGGTTGAAAGCAGACGAGTGGCATCTTCATGGAAAGGCGCCCCTCGGCTGCTTTCAACCCAAAAGCAGCCAGTCTCCTTTTAAAAACTACACTCTTTGGAGACTTCCAAGGAAGCCTCCAAAGAGTGTAGTGCAGGGGGAAAGCGGCAGCACGGCAGCACTCTAGTCCCCCTCACGGTGATATCACTTTTAGTGATGTCATCATGGTGCACGCATAGTGCATGTAAAAAAAAACAAATAGGAGCTGGAGGGGGTGTGTGGCACGGGGTCTGCCTCTAGTGGCAGAACCCTTAGCACCGGCCCTGTCTGGGAGCACATGGCTGCCTGGTCCCTCTGCTGGAGACCATTTTTTCAGCCAGAACTGTTCACATGAAAGCTGGTTGGATCCAACCTTCGATGTATGCTCCTAAGCCATGATTTGTAAAGCAACACTTGGGTGTTCATACTTAGTGTTCAGAGAGTTCATGAGACCCTCCCAATCTTTACTCACAATTAATGTCCCAACAAGCTAACAATTAAAAAATGTAAACTAAAATGAGAGGAAACTACTTGTTTACATGTTTTCTGTATGTTACAACTCAAGTCCAAGCTGAAATTCCAATCCAGGATTCAAGATCATTTAATGGAAATTGCAAGAGCATTCTATATGCAAACTGACTGCATACCTCACAGAATCAAGCCTGGAAGCTTTTATGATGAGTCAGTTTCATGATATATGAAACCTCTTATGTAAAAGAGGTGCAATTTTTTTTTATGCAGCCCAAAGTAGTAGATGTGGTATTAAATTCTTCCTCTGCACTAACACTATCATTTTGTAACTGATTGTTAACTGATTTCCTTTTCAGTCTAATAAAAATCCTTTCTCATTCAGCAACAATAAAATGATAATTTCATAAATCAGGATTTTATTATCACATTCCCCCTTTTTTGACACACAGCAGTCAGTAGCAGCATATAATTTTTTTATTCCTGCCTATTATGCAGCATTGTATAATACAAGAAGTGGTTTAGATGATAAACTCAGCCTGAACATTTCCATCATACCTTGGCAAAGAACTAAATCATTTTCAGCAAGGCAGCACATTAAAGTTCCTATTTCAAAATATTTCCAGAGGGGTATCCTGGCCAAATTGGGTTATAATTAGGCAATTGTTGTGAGCAGTCTTCACCATGGTCATTTAGTAAGAAATTTAAAACATATGGAACATAAACCACTAAATAAAGTGTTAAAAAATAATCTTGGACACATACTTCTCCTCTTGCCTTGTGCTCAAATGGTTATGTATGTGTTTTAGTCACACTTTAACTAAGTGCTTTAAGCTTCTTTGGTCTTGATCCCGTGGATGAGATGTTCATTAAAGTGCATTCACACATTGCAGAATGAGAGGAGCAAGAAAACAGATTACCTTGTGGTTCTGGAACAATGTATATGGACCACTCTGATCCCTGTTCCAAGTCTAATATGTGCATTGTTATAGATAATGCATATGCTATTGTTTTTATTAGTTTATTATTGTTACATTAAGAGTTGCCTTGAGGAAGTCTCTGGAGAGCTGGTGCAAATCTTCTCAGTAAGTAAATAAATACATAAATAAATATCTCACAAGTAGTAAGAAAGTGGAGAAATTAAGAAAACTGAGATTGTGCTGATGAAAACAATAAAAGATAGAAACCAGTTAAAGTGGTAAGCAGATTCCTATAAGTATTTCAGCTCTGGTGCAGTCAGCTGTACTATATGTATCTGACATATTATGAGTCTTTTTATAATGGGTATGCCAGTAGCAGTTAGACCTGGTCTATTTTTTTGTAACCCAAGGATCATCTTATGTGACACCTCATCCTGTTTAAGTGGCAAATTGATCATTTTGTTTTGATTTATAGATGATATTTGGATAATAATATGGTGTATCAAATTTATGGCCAAGAATGACTTTCCTTTCATGTCATAAGACTCACAACTTTAATATGATATAAGACCTGAAGCTTCAGAAGAATTACAAAGTACTTCAGAGCCTGTTCTACCTGAAATTTAGCCATCATTTCTGGTCTTTCTTACTATTAGAACACCGGCTATTCAGCATCAAGTTATGCTTCATGACTTCTATGCTTACAGCAATGAAGCTACTGTGTTGTTGAGGGTCATTGGTTAAGGTTTTGGATTTGTCATGGACATCATATTTAATGGCAAGAGCTGTGGTCTTGGAACCTTGTAATATGGCATAATTTATATACAGATTCTGTTTTTTAGATATATGGTATCAAAACCTAGATTTCTAAAAAGCTTTTAAAACAATGTAATTTTGTAATTAATAGCAAATTATAAAGTGGTACACAATGCCATCTAAGACAGGAATGTTTGCTTTTTATTATCATCTTAGGTACATGTATAACAAACATGCAAGATTCTTGAGGAGGTCTAGAAATGGTGTTGTGAGGCAGCTGTTGTTCTGGCCCTTGGAGTATATTCACTATCCACAAGGAAAGGCGGGAGGGATACAAATGTTTTACGAAAATAAATAATAAAATAATTGACTTATGCTGATTGTGCAAACTGCTTGCAACTGTATTATTTTCAACCTCCTAAGGGATGGGAACCAACATGAGAATGAGTCATTGCTTATCATTTGGCCTTGCATGCATGACTCAGCTGGTTAAGTGAGGCCTGGCATGGCCTGCAACCATCAGGAGACCTGGTCAGATAGGTACATGGGGAGGCAGCCATCAGCAATATTGTGGGGAAACCTTCAAGAGATGTCATTCATTTCTAAGAATTGCCCCAAACTCTAAAGTACTGTTGTTTGGTTTTACTTCTGGGTAATGGTGTGTGTGTGTGGGGGGGGTGTAATTAAAACTTACATCACCCATGGAAAGCCAGCAGGTACATGGCAACCCTAAGGTGAAGTTAGGGATGCCAGTCCCGGGGGGGGGGGTGCGTAGAGGAGCCCCCAGTTTTGAGGACTTCCCTCAATGCCAGCCAATTGGCCAGTGGGGGGAAGCCACACCCTCAATAGTCCTCCGTGGTCCCATCGGCACTGTGCATGCCTCCCCCACCAGGCATGAATTCATGGCTTGCATGGCAAACATGTGAGGTGCCTGCTCTTTCCGAGGAGGGGGCTGGCTTCTCTTGCCCTGCAAGCTGTGATCTCATGGCTTGGAGGGTAGGAGTGCACAGTGCCCACTCTTTCTGAGCAGGGGGCCACAGCTTTTGCCTTCAAGCCACAATTTCTGGACTTTAGTTAAGCTCCAGGAGGATTGGTTACATCAGGGAATGTGGCCTAATATGCAGAGGAGTTCCTGCTACAAAAAAACCCATGGATATAGGTATTAATTGGAAATATTTTTTTTCAGGATGATGTGTGGATCCCTAAAATGTGTAGGTCATGCCTCCCTCAGGTGCCCTGTGATAGTACATACAAGGAGTTACTCTTAGTCATCAGAGGAAACCAAGATAATTTATGTGGAGATAATTTCAAGTTCTTTGTTAGCATGGCAAGTAGATTTAGGATCAGGCACATGGATTAGATTATTTGCTCTGTGTTATTAGCATGTATCCCTTTAGCTCAAGCATACTGAGAGGTAGCAAATAGGATTGTTTCTTATTTGAGGTAACTGTCCTCACAGTGCTTTAATAACACCAGTTTATATGACTTTGCTAGATGGAAGGACAATAGGCTGCAGGGTAACACATTATCTTACTGAAATATATGTTCCAGGCAAATTCTATTGTTTGTTTGTGTGTGTGTTCTTTTTAAGAGGCCCCAAAGCCATATTTTCAACACCAGGTTTTCAGACAGCAAGAATAATTCCTGCTCTCTCTAAAACTGCAAAGATAACCACTATGGAAATGTAATCTGAACTGTTGGTGCTGTCCTAATCACATTTCCACTCCTTTTCCTTTATATTTCTGTTAAAATGAATGTACCCCCTGCCAGAATACATAAGCCAGCATTTTCAGCTTGTACTGTAGCCATTTACTGTTTATTACTGATCTCTTATTCTGCTGTCCCTTCAAACAATCAATACTTTTCACAGTATACATCTCTCCTGAAGGGTTGCCTACTACCTCCATTTCAAAATTATATGATAGCATTAATTCTCACACCTCAAGGGCCAGAGCTCATCTTCACTTGCATTTTGCTAAAGGATTTGGTTGTATTTTCTGTTTCCTTTTGCAGGATTCTGGAACTATATGTAACACTGTAATTACTAGCCCTCTGAAACACAGCAGGCTGTGAGTAATAATATGGTTGACATCTCAAAGAGGAAAAGCAGGATGTCTGCACTGACATCTAATTAGTCCATCCCTAAAACAGGGTCTTCTTGGCATCTTTCTGTAATACTACATACACATCCTCTTAAGAATTTTCTCTGCTTTATATTTATATCCCATTGTAAACTTTGGTGAAATGCTAACAAGATGTGACAATAGAAGGAAAGAAAAAATAATATTTGTGGTTGTGATAATTATGTAGAAACAAGCAGGGAACCTAAAAAAGACTTGTGGGGGGCATCTTATTTTTCCCCAACCCCACTATTTCATAGAATCATAGAGTTGGAAGGGAATATACAGGCCATGCAGTCCAACCTCTTGCTCAATGCAAGATCAGCCTAAGCATCCCTGACAAGTGTTTGTCCAGCTGTTGCTTGAAGACTGCCAGTGAGGGGGAGCTTACTACCTCACTAGGCAACCGATTCCACTGCTGAACTACACTTACTGTAAACAAAAATCCTAATATCCAGCTGGTACCTTTCCACCTATAATTTAAACCCATTATTACAAGTCCTATTTTTTCACTGCCAATTAGAACAGTTTCTTGCCCTCCTGAAAGTGACAACCTTTCTTATACTTAAAGATACCAAAGCAGGTTATATACTTCTGTCCTCCATTTTATCCTTGCAACAACTCTGCGCAGTAAGTTGAGCTAAAAAAGTGAAACTGGCCCAAAGTCACCCAGTGAGCTTCCATTGTAGAATGATGACTCATATCTGGGTATTGTATATCTTAGTCTGAAACTCTACCCACCACACCACACAGGTTTTGATGGGGTGGCTGCTGTAAAACAGCAGCAAGCAGTCGGTCCTGAGTGAGACATGCAAGTTGTGTGGTAACAAATTGTTCGGTGGTTGTTTTTGAGTCTAGCCCCCAATGAATCTTCCCCTAAAGGCTGAAACAGACCAGGAAAGGGCTCTTCTCCTTCCCCTGGGTCTATTACTGACAGAAACCGAGGCTTGAAGACTTATATAACTCTTGTGGTTGCCTGGCAACAGCCACTGAGGGCAGTTGTTTCTTAAAGCTACATTTGCTGTTTCCACTATTTTGTAAGAGGGGGTTAAGCTTCCAATTTTGTTTTTGTTTTATTATTTTTTAAGATTCTAGATTTTTCTGCAAATATACCTGGGAAATTGTTCAGGTTTGTAGAAATATCTGTCTTGTTTGTTCATGGTTCCAATCTCTGGATATAAGTATCCACTGATGTTGAGAATTAAATGTATTGATATGTTTGCAATATATTTGATTTGTGTTTCATTAGCCAAGATGCAGTATAGAGCTGCTCCCCCCCCCCCCGAACTTGCCACTGAAGTGCCAACAGATTACAGTAGACCATGAGTCAGATGCAGCATCACTGTACAGGTAATTCCCAGCCATCTTTAAGGGAGTGTGAGGGTGAACCTTCAACATATTCCATGCACCCAACCAAGCCCCACCTACCTTGGGTGATGCTGGCTGGCTCCAAAGACTCCTGACAGAAGCTATTTGTGCAGACAGCTCTGTGCTACAGGGCAGGAGCTGCCTGATCTTCAGCAGGTCCAGGAGGTTGGGTTTTGGGCATTCCCATGCTCCTGCTTTCTTGAACCATGTGGCTAGTGGCCATCAGAACCTTATTGGACACAGTGAGGAAGCAGGACCAGCCCTATACTATCTGGCATCCTAGGCAAGGCTAACTTCTGGCACACACACACACCCCGCACACACACTGATAACCAGTTTTCAAAAACAGATGAATCGTGAATATGTCAGTTCAGCCCGGCCATTTCTACCCCACAGCATCATATGGTCCAAAGCAGGAAGGGGATAACCCCTTCTCCTGTCAGAGCAGCATGAGGGGCTTCGATTCTTGCCCTACCAGGAGCAAACAGTCACTCTAGGAGCCCTAGAGGTATAGCTGGTGGGGGAGGGGGTGGGACCAAGCCCAGTGGCACTGTTGCTTTGGCACTCTTGAAGCAGGAGAGAAGCCTAAGGGAACAGGTAGCAACAGAGGGAGATCCAGCAAGCTCCCATTCTCTCTGTCTCAGTTACTTGTCTGCAAAATGGGAATAAATAAGGCTGCTGTGAGCATTGTTGATAGGTCATTTATACATAGAGCACTTTGAACACTTTGGCTGTTCTTGTTAGGATTTCTTTCTATTGCTGTCCGTACAGCCCAGGCTTTATGTGCTGACTGACTCCCTGCCCCTCAGCACTGAGAGACAAGACCCCACTGGTTGACCCTGGTAAGTGCACTGAAGGGACCCCAAGTGGAGTCCAGGGACAGTCAAATAAGATAGCCCAAGCAGAGGGCTAGAAATTCGGAAGGGGGGGGGGGGCTAGGTGCAATTCATGGCTTTGGAAATCTGCTTCACTAGCTGGGTCTCAGCCGATAAAAACAACTCTCACTCACCATGAACATAATGTCAAGAGCTAGAAGTTGAGGCTTCCAGACTGTCCTCAGATCCTCTGGCTGTTCTACATACAATGTCATATGAACTAATTAACAAATTTGCCAGGTCCCATTTCAGCCTTGAGGTAAGGAAGCCCTGAGGCAGAGAGAAAACACCAATGAGAGTCCAAAGTAACAAGACATACTTAAGGAGGTAGTGCACTTTCAGGGGAGGAGGTCATTTACTGTCAGAAAAACAGCCAAAATCAGCTGATATCTCATTGCCCCCCTATCTGTCCCCTGGAAGGGAAGGCACCATTGTGTAGCTAGATCTGGTCAAGTCTGGGAAGCTAAGCAGAGTCAGTACATGGAAGGGAAACCAAGGAAGACTCTGCAGAGGAATACAATGGCAAATCACCTCTGTTTCCATCCTGCTTTGAAAGCCCCTTGCTGGGGTTACCATAAATCAGCTGGGATTGACGCACACCTCAGTCCCTGCTCTGTCCCTCCTGCTGAGATGCATTAAGGGTCAATAAACAAATGCCTCTGGAACTAACTCTCATATACTACTGGGCCTTTGGGTCAGCCCCACCACTGCCTCCTTCTCCCCTTCCTTCCCCCATGATCCAGGAAGGAAGGGGGGAGGAGGCAACGGTGGTGGCCGCAATTTCAGCAGCTTGCTTGTCCTTCCCACCATTGCTGTCCCCTCAACCCCACACTGGTCTTGATCATGCCAGAGGGCCGGCATAGGAGCCATGAGACTCCTGTGTGTTTTACCCACCAATCAGTTGATTGGTGGGGGGTGGCCTTTAAAGAGCCTGGGGAGCACTGCGCTCCACCACCCCTTCCTGGACATTGAAATGGGGAGGAAGGAGGGAGGAGGCTGGGAAGGCAAATAGGGATTTGCCTAGGGCATAGGCAGGGGAGGGCCAAATTCAGTGCAATTTGGCCCTCCCCCAGCAAATTTGCCTAGTGGGTGGGCCAGCCCTGGTTGGGGGGCAGACAAGAGTGCACATCCATAGTGTGGCTCAGCCTCCAGGGGAAGCAAAGGGGCAGGTTAAGAAGGGAAGTCCTTGCCAGCCCCCTTCCCTCCCTCCCCAGCTGGGCTCACACAGCCATGTTGGAAGCAGGCGTTGACAAGAGGCTTCCTCTCTCTCCCCCCGCCCAGAATGCTGAAGAGCTGAACCCAGAGGCAACAGAGAGGCAAGGCACTAAATGATATGTCCTCTGGGAGGAAACAAGACACATCACCTGCTAAGCAGTTCTCCCACTGCCACACCTGCTGTGCAGGCCCACAAGCGCCCTTGCTGCCTCCATGTGCATATGCTCACTTGAGCTGTGCAGCTTAGGTGGAAACCTTGCAGCTGCAGCAGTGCAGGACATCAGTGAGTCATGTAGGGAGTGCAGAATTGGAAGACCAATGCCCCAGGCAATCGCCTGTCTTGCATAATGGCAGGGCCAGCCCTGGTGGAAAATGCTAATGTTGCTGCCCGGTGCACCTTAAATTGTTTGTGTACCACACCTATATCTCACCAGAACTGCTACACTTTGGAAATTTTACTGCATATTATGCATTGGGACTATTAGGTAGAGTAACCCACTCTCATATTAGTTATTAGTGATTGATTTTTGTCTTGGTTAGCAGATTTTGAGAAGCGTAGCAAGAAGGGAAGCTGGATGGGAGGGAGTTATTGTGTAGTTTAGGATTCTAACTCTGCCTTTTTAGTACTGGATTGCTGAATTACTGAATTGGATTATATTCCAGTCTTAGTATAGATCTGGGCTCCAGAGGTTCATTGGATGAGCTGATAGAAGACTGCAGTCTCTGTCTTTCTGAAGCCATCAGTGAAATCGTCCCCAACGTCCTCTTCGTTCCCAGCAGAAAACATTCTCCTGGTATTATGAAGAATTCAGGAGGATGAAATGGGAACTCAGATCACTAGAGTTTGGTGGTGAGCTCACGACAAAATTAAAAGCGCATCTTATAGAGTGTGTGTGAAAGCATATGAGATGGTGGTGAAGGTTGCAAAGAAGGAGTTCTATGTGGCCTCCATTGTATTTGCTAGCTCCTGCCTAGCACACTTATTTAGAGCAGTGGTCCCCAACCTTTTTGGCACCAGGGACTGGTTTTGTGGATGATGATTTTTCCAATGAACGGGGCAGGGGTGGGGGGGAGTGATGGTTTGGGGATTATACAATTGTATACTTTATTTCTAGGAAAATCACAAATACTCCCCCCACACACTCTTTTTTACTTGCCCTCCATAATAAAAACAAAAAGATATTGTAGATAAGGTTAACTACACAGAGATAATCTGCTTGCTGTCTGCAAGAGCTCTTTTAACCTTTCTTCATAGGGAAATTGTTCCAACCCTTTAAGCATTCTAGTTGCCCTTTTCTGTACTACCTGTCTCGCTCCAACCTAGCCATAGTAATCCATGCAACAGTCAACACCAGGATAGACTATAGTAACTCACTCTTTGTGGGCCAACTTTTGGACTGATTCTGAGGCTCCAACTGATCCAGAATGCAGTACTCCTTGCATGGAACACATTCAACCTGTGCTGCTTGAGTGGAGCACCAGTTCAGGTTCAAGGTGCTGGTTTTAACCTTTAAGGCCCTGTTTGGGAATGCATCTCCGGGTATGCCCCAAGAAGAGCTCATTACTCTGAAAATAAAAATTACTGGTTGTTCCCTTCCCAAGAGAGATCTGGCTGTTCTCAGCCAAGGCCATGGCCTTTTCAGCCTTGGCCCCCACCTGGTGGAACTCTCTGCCAGATGACATCTAAGCCCTGCAGGACTTACTTCTTTTCCACGGGGCATGCAAGGCAGAGATGTTCTTCCAGGCATTTGATTGAGGCAGCAATGGTACATCGAGCAGTCTGGCATTGTCATACAGCCCCATTCTTCACAATCCTCCGCCAGGAGGCACTGAAGAAATTATATTTGCCGTCTTTTACATACAGATTTTTACTATTCTATTTTTAACTTGAGATATTGTATTTCAGCATGTTGTTAACCACCCTGAGCCCTGTCTGTTGGGAAGGGCCGCCTATAAATTGAACATAATAAAATTAAATTAATTATCAGCATGCTGAATTATGTTGTCCAGTTGTATGCCTAAATTGGACATCTGTTTTGAATGTGGAACTTAAATGTGTGCAGACCAATCTTCTTCTTTCATATATCAGCTGCAAAGTTTGTGGGTATGCATGCATGCTCACATGCAGGATCTAGAGAAACAATATATACACAGTACTTCTGTATATGCATAGGACTGGGTTTTTTTAGGTTTTTCCAATTGGTGACAGTCCATTTCATCTAATGGAATGCATTTCCAGAAGATACACTGACCTTTAAAGTCATCCTTAAAAGCGGTTATGATAGCCTGATGATGTCAGAAAGGCTCTGTGAAGGTACAGAAGATGTCATGCAGCCCTTTGAATCCCGTCCTTTGTCTAGTATATGAGATATAAGTGGAGCATTTCTTTATTGCTCTCAATCATATCTGTTTTCATTGTAACTTAAATCTCAGAGAATCATTGGCCATAAAAGACATGCCTTGGTTATTTCTTTATTCTGAATGTCATTTTGAGCTACGCAGCTTGCCCATAATAATGCAAAAGCTTGCTTTGTTATGTTCTAGCCCAAAGAATAAAACTTGCCTGAAATGGCTCTAATAATAATAGTAATGGTAACTGTTTAAAGAAATGACCCATTTTTCAACATTTAATAACTAAGATGGGAAAATATCAACTAGTACTGTATAACCCTTTTAGAAAGTTGCCTCGGGTTTGCTTCTCTGGTCTCAACAGGTTAAGGAATTACATGCTTTTGCTTTTGTGTCAGCAATTAAATGTTAGATTTGTTTTCCTGAGTGTCAGAAATGGCATTGCAACTACACTTCTTTCTATTTGATTATACATATACCAGTGCCGTTTCCCCTCACATTATATTTTCAACAGAATGTTAGTTTAAATGAGCCTCAGATGTCAGCCTTAATGAAACGGAATGATTCCCCTCCCAAAGCTAAAGGTAGATTTTAAGAAAAACTTGAAGTTTTCTTTGTTGTAATTGTTGATGTCTCTGCTTTTTATGTTGCCTAAAAAAGCCATAAGGGGAAAAAAATAATATGGAACTCTGACATACATTTTGTTTGCCATTATAGTTTGTCAGATGTTTCATTACATCTTGACAATATATAACTAAACAGTTTCTAAATTATATAGATTACTTGTAGTCATCTGTCAGAGACCAGCATCCAACACTTCATATAATTTGCCACAAAGATTTTTTTCACATCTAAGTTCCATGAGCTTTAGAGACTTTATGCACACATCATTTGAACAGTCCTAGGGCCTGTGAGTCTCTGACAATGCTACACTGAAAAGATGATGAAAAGTGATAGTTAAGGAGATTGAATTTGAATGGGGAAAGTGGGAGAGCACACATTACTGACTTAGTTTAGAGTCTGATAGATGGAGGCTTGAAAACAGCAGAGACGGCAGGGGCCTCCTGTACATCAGTTGGCAGAGTGGAGTGTTTTGAAAGAAGTGTTGTGCTATTTTACTTTTTCCTCCCCCTAGCAAAAAATGTGGTTTGTATCATATCATTACATACAATGCTTATGGCTGGTTGAACAAAAGCAGAAGCAAATTCTTTGGGCAAAGATGTACATGATTTTATTATTATCTGATTGCTGCGCAGAGTCCAAATAGACTATATACTAATCTGTGACTTAGGCTTCCCAATCCCCCGCCCCAGGCGGGGGACTACCCAATTTGGAGCCTCCTCTCCCTCTCACCAAAAATCTGGTAGCAGTGGAAAAATGGTGGCCCTTTTCTTCCCACCCAGCCCCATCGCAGCAGTATCTCATTACCCCTTCCCTTCCCACCCAGCCCCAATGACAGAAACTTCTCCTTGCCCCTTCCCTTCCCCTCCCACCCAGCACCATCGCAGCAGCTTCTCCTCGCCCCTCCCCTTCCCCTCCCACCCAGCACCATCACAGCAGCTTCTCCTCGCCCCTTCCCTTCCCCTCCCACCCAGCCCTGATTGCAGCAGCTTCTCCTCATCCCTTCCCTTCCCCTCCCACCCAGCCCCATTGCAGCTGCTTCTCTTTGCCCCTTCCCTTTCCCTTAGGCTTCCCAATCCCCAGGCCCCAGTGGGGGATTCCCGGGTTTTACAGGCTTTCCCCAGCCAGCTGGTGTCAAGTCGGCAGATTCAATAACGAGTCGTTGTTGAAACAAAATATCTAGTTTATTGATACTGTTGTTCTCGACTAGGCTAGTATTGAAAGACTAAAGATCATACAGTAGAATGCAATCATATAAGGTACACTTCAAAGGGATTCTTTAGGGAGGGGGGACTATGCAGGGCACATTCACACATTGATGTTACCATTACGTTCTCAGGCCTGCTTTAGCCTTGAGCGTCACCGGCTCCAGCCTCCCCCTGAGCTAGGCCTGAGAAGGCTCAGATAAAACGTTCACATATTCCCATTTCAAAGCATGACTACATAACAAAGGAAAGGAGGGGGGAAAGGAGAGTTCAAGCTAGCAGCAATGGAATACAGTTTGGCTTTACCCAGGATGCCTTTCCCCTGAGCCAAAGTTAGATACATACTTGACCAGAGTTTTATACAGACTTGACAGCTGGCCGGCTAGGTCTTAGGCAGGACCTGCAAACAGGTACAGTTTTAAAATGTGTGTGTGCCTTTAAATTGGAGCAGGAAGTACTTCATGGGGAAGGGTTAGCAACAGCAGACCTCCTGAGAGTGCAGCCCCTCTGTTTGTTTTGCTTTCCTTTCAGACAAGTGAATGTGTGTGTAAAAGAGCAGCATAGCCCCTGTACTTTGCAGACCTGGTTGTGGAGGCACCTGAGACTCCTGCTTTGTTTTACCGCTTCAGACCAACACGACTGCCCACTTGCACCAGAGACAGTTAAGCGTGTGTGAGTGAGAGAGAGAAAACGGGGGTTGGGGGGAGGGGAAGAAACTCTATTATTCCCTATGGAGACTTATTCTCATAGGAAATAATGGAGAATTGATCCGCGGGTATGAGGTTGAGGCACCAGATTTGCAGCATAGCATCCAGTACCTCTCCCCAATGTACCCCCAAGTTTTAAAAAGATTGGACCGGGCGGTCCAATTCTATGAGCCCCAAAAGAAGGTGCCCCTATCCTTCATTATTTCCTATGGAGGGAAGGGATTTAAAAGATATGTGGTCCCTTTAAATGTGATGGCCAGAACTCCCTTGAAGTTCAATTATGGTTGTCACACCCTTGCTCCTGGCTCTGCCCCAATGTCTCCTGGCTCCACCCTCAAAGTCTCCTGGCTCCACCCCCAAAGTCCCCAGATATTTCTTGAATTGGACTTGGCAACCCTACTTTGATTACAAAGCTTTCAAAACATTGGTCAAAGAATGATAAAGTGCCTAATGAAAATTTTAGAAGCTGCTTAGTGAGTATCTGCTATCTGACTTGTGGCATTCACAGAAGCTACATTGTTTTCTAAATAAAATAGAGACAGTGGACTATAGAGCTTTATTTATACAACAATGTTGTAGGACATAATTCCCCTGAAATAAACAATAACTTGACATTGTCTTTGAGATTTCTGTAAATTTAACCCTCATTCAAGTAAAAATATTTTTAAAGGTTAATATTTTATTATGATACTTTCTAGGGATTTGTTATTTAATGCTTTTGGTTGCAATTGTGTTCCATGAGATACTACCTTTTTTTTTTAAGTTTAGAAACATGCTTTATTTAATTCTACTCAGGCATGTCTGTTTTTCAGCAACTAGTGCAGTATCATAATCCCTTTGTACTTAAAAGCTCTCATACTCTGATGATATTATGAGAAGATGGGAGTTACTAGGAAAGACAGTAATTCTAGGAAAAGCTGAAAGCAGCAGGAAGCTGTGGCCACTCATTTACTGGTGGCTGCTTTTGCTTGGGCTCCCAACAAAGAAAGAGGCCATGTGTACCGCCACAGCAGGTTCCAGCTGGTCCATGGCAGTTTCAGACCTCTGGTTGGCATGGGGGAGTCTTACCAGCTGCTACCCAGTCGTTGGGTATTTGGTTGGCTCCTCCCCTTGGGTTGGCTGGGGGCAGGCTTGGGGAAGTATTTGTACTGCCCAGCTCTGCTTCCTGGCTTATTTAAAGCCCAGAAGCTGAGCAATCTTCCTCTTCTTGCTGCCTCAGACATTCTCACTCTTCCCTTTTTTCAGGATGTTTTGGATTATTTTGTTTTTAGTTCATATGTATTTCTTTGTCACAGCTTTAAGGCAGTTTTAGACATTGGACTGAAGCCATTTTGTGGGGAGGCTGCACCTGCATGCATGCCTCTCTGGGTTCAGATCCTTATGGGGGTCTTGGGGGTTGAGTCATTTAGCAGCATGTCCTGCTCAGGGGCAGTTGTCTGGTGTCGATGCGCTTAGAGACCAAGAGGGTGATTCTTAGCGACGCAAGAATGAAGGCTGTACACAGTAGCTGTAAAACCACTATATACATTTATTTACAACACCACTCACTCTACTGACTGACAATATGCTCCGCTGCACTCCAACTCCTTTAACCCACAATCACCACAGTTGCTCTGTACATTTATACAGTGGACAGCCAATCAGCAACTTGCTGTGTCATGCTGACTCTGCTGGCTGATTCTGGCAGCCAGCCACCTGCTGTCAGGTAGATCATCTAAGCCTCTAGATCTACTTTCAGTTCTGCAGCACATGCTATAAGCTGTCTCTTTCCACATAATAGTGACACCCCTCCTCAGGTTATAGCTGTGCTGTCATCCATAAATTACAACATTGCCTATACATATTGATCATTTTACCATCAATACATTGGTTACATACATTCCCATATATCCATTAATTACAGTTCAGTATTTTGTTCTCCTGAACACACATTTTGCTCCGCTTGCCAATTAACTTGCAAGCATATCCTTATCAGTTAGCACTCTGCCCAGACTGACCATATCTCCTCAGTTGGCTCTCTGCCCAGTCTGAGCACTTATCTTATCTTTTTGCTGGCTTGTTTCCCGGACTTGTTAGTAACACACAGTACCATGTACTTTCAATACAAGCGCACATATTTTCCAATTCACATTTGCTTACAGATTTCAGGTTTTTCATTACACATAGCATAACATTTGCAGTTTTTAGAAATTGTTACATCTCTTCAGTTCGATTTTACAATAGTTTTGTTACAGCTTAACATACATTTTCAAACAGTAAGTTTGTTTTATTTTACAGCATTGTCTTTTACATTCCAGCATTCTTCATTGTACATTGCACCCTTTTTATTCAGTTATTGCTTACAGCCTCTCCTTCCAGGCTTTGCTCATGTGTCTCCTTGCTCTCCAAGAGACATCTCATTCAACAGCTCCAGCACACTGGGATATGTTTTAGGATGGTCATCGTATACATAAGTATAATCACCTTCTTCCCTTGTAAAAGGTATCCACGTGTACCTCTGGTGCATTTACACAGCCTTTTGGCTGTTCATCTGGCAAACTGTCTCCATTGCCCAGATAATTCACATCAGCCTCAAAACCATATCTTTCGGGCGGCACACCCTTATTTTCTCTTGCAGAGACTCTGACCGGCTCCCTTTTTACAGCCTCAGAAGTCACCTGCTGTTTACTGCTGACACTGTCTTCCTCCTGCTTCAGTGAGCTTTCTGGCTTTTGCCCCTCCTCACTTGCTAGAGACACAGCCTATTTTCTCCAGGCATTTCATTAGCATGAATCTTTGACCAATTTTTATCCTCGCAAAACGAGGCAGACCTACTCAGCCTAATCAAGTCATTATTGTCCACAAACCTCCAGGACTTCATGCCATTTTGGTACCCTACAAACACAAGCTTTCTGGCTTTGGGACCTCTCTTCCTTCTCTTATCAAGAGGGATGTTCACCCAAGCCTTTGAACCAAATATTCTGAGGTGACCCAGGGATGGCTTTCTCCCATACAGAACCCTGTAGGGTATATCGTTTATAGCCTCTGTCCACAACCGATTGGAAATATAACAGGCCGCTTTCAAGGCTTCACCCCAGTATGCCTGCTTTAGTCCACTATCTTCTAACAAAGCATGGCAAATCCCCTGGAGTACCACCCCGTTCTCCCACGGGGAGGAAACATTGGCAACTCTATGCTCTATGCCCTCTTGCCTCAAATAGTTGGCAAACTCTTTGTTCAGAAATTCACCTCCCTGGTCAGTCTGAATTGAGGCTATCTTGGCATTTAACTGTTTTTGCACTCTCCTAGCCCAGTATTTGAAGGTGGCACAGACATCACTTTTGTGCTTAATAGCATACACCCACACAAACCTGCTGTGGTCATCGACCAGAATTAACCCAAACCTATTTTTAGAAACACTGGGTGCATACGGCCCCACCAGGTCGGCATGTATTAATTGGAGCGGTCTTTCAGACACTCGTTCACTCCGTCTGGTCGATGGAACTGCCCTTGACTTGGCTTCTTTACAAACATTGCAATCTAAGAAGGCATTGCATTTGTCAACCTTCACTCCCTCTAATATCTCTAGAGTTTTATTTACTGTGTGGTAGCTGGCGTGACCCAGCCTTCTATGCAGCCTGTGTATGCACCTTCTGTGTGGCTGTCTATTCCACACAGTATGTGCTTTCCCCACATTTTGCATAAGCTCGTACACATTGGCTCTCAGAGTGCCTTTAGCCATCTGTTTACCCTGCTTCAAAATTGCACAGCCCTGCTTATCAAATATTACGGTAAACCCAGCTCTCTGCCATTAGAGTGGTATCATCTGCATATCTGAGGTTGTTGATGTTTTTCCCATCAATCTTAATTCCGGTTTGTGCTTCATCTAGGCCAGCATTCCGCGTGATGTGCTCTGCATATAAATTAAATAACCAGGATGACAATATGCATCCTTGTCGAACCCCCTTTCCTATTCTAAACCAATCAGTTGCTCCATATCCTGTTCTGACAGTTGCTTCTTGACCCTTATATAGATTTCTCAGGAGACATGTGAGGTGGTCTGGTACTCCCATCTCTTTAAGGACTTGCCACAGTTTGTTGTGATCCACACAATCAAAGGCTTTAGCATAGTCAATGAAACAGAAATATACTCCCGTGCTTTCTCCATAATCCAGCGGATGTTGGCAATTTGATCTCTAGTTCCTCTACTTCTCTGAAACCCAGTTTGAACTTCTGGTAGTTCCTGATCTACATACTGCTGAAGCTTAGCTTGTAGGATCTTTAACGTAACCTTGCTGGCATGTGAAATGAGTGCAATGGTGTGATAGTTTGAACATCCTTGACATTACCCTTCTTTGGGATTGGAATATAAATGGTTCTTTTCCAATCCTGTGGTCACTGTTGCATTTTCCAGATTTGTTTACATTAAATGTGTGCATCACTTTAACAGCATCTTCTTTTAGGAGTTTGAATAGCTCAACTGGGATACCGTCATCTCCACTCGCTTTGTTGTTAGTAATGCTTTCAAAGGACCATTTGTCTTCACACTCCAGAATGTCTGGCTCAAGGTCAGCGATTTCACTGTCATGGTTGTCAACATGAAAGCATAGAAATAAGCCTATAGCTATCTTAGTTAGGGTTGTCAGGTCCAACTCAGAAAATATCTGGGGGCTTTGGGAGTGGAGTCATAAGACTTTCCCATTCCCCAAGATAAATAAAAATGCAGCAGTGCAGTTTCCCTAAATACCATCTTCATTTCCTTATCCTTCGTCAACTGCACTTCCACTAAAAGCACTTCCACACTATAATATAGTGGGTTCTAGGCATCAAGGACTCGAGGCAGTAGTGATAACAAGCTCTTTATTGAGTACAGCATCCCGATGACTTAACTTCATAACTGACTAACAGGCCTCGCAGGGCCAACCGTATACAGTACTGTGTTCCCATGCTAGTCTTTGATAGGCCCATTCAAACCATCTGGGGGCCTGTGATTGGAGCAGGGCAGTTAGGATTTGGATCCTCTTGCCCATTATTCCTCAGTCCCCAAGCTCATCACATACATGTGTTCACATACATGATATCCCTCCCCCGCAAGTTTGCAAGACTTAGCAATCATAATCCTGTAGGTATGCAGGCTTGCGGTGCTCTTGTGTCGACCTCCAGAGCGCGGGAGTGCGTGGAACGACAGTCTCGGCTTCTGGCAATGCTGGCTACGATTCTTGTGCTGTAGGTATTTCAGTTGGCATTTCTGGAGACCTCGAAGGTCTCCGGCATGCTCGGCAGCTCCAGTTCCCCTGATGCATTGTGTGCTGATGGGAACACCAGTCTCTGTGCCTCAGCTTCACTTGGTACCAGGCCACTTGGGGCTGATGTGGCCATGGTTTACATGCCTCCATGTAACCCCCTCCTCTGAGGTGACTTCTTACATCATTGACCCTAGTACTCTGGATACTCTGGCCGGTACCCATGCTGGACCCCCTCCAAAGCTTTTAGCGAACACCAAGTCCCCTGTGTCAAACCCTTGGGGGAGCCATTCTGTCTCTGGAACCTCTTGTAGATCTGAAGCACATTCTGAGTGCATGTGGTCGAGTAATGTGGTCAACTGCTGGCCCATAAGGTGCTCAGCTGGGCTGTGACTGTGCTGGGGATGGAATGCTGAGCTACGAGACACTCTGTGAGGTGGGCTTCCCAGTCCCCGTAGATGATGTGGCAGAGCGTTTCCTTGGTTGCCCGCACCATCTGCTCAGCTTGGCCTTTGGTGGTTGGGTGGAAAGGGGCCGACTGCATATGTTTAATTAGGTTTCGACCACAGAAATCCTGGAACCCGGCTGACATGTACGTCATTCCATTATCTGATACCAGTGTGTCGGGCAGACCATGGGTGGCAAATACCCCGCGCAGGGCCCCTAATGCAACTTTGGAGGACGTGGACGCTACGGGTATGACCTTGAGCCACTTTGAGTATGAGTGCACTATGAGGAAGAATATTTGTCCCTGGAAGGGCCCCGCAAAGTTGAGGTGCAGGTGGGACCAGGGGTTGTGTGTGGACTCCTACTGTTGGGCTTGTGCTCGGGGTGGAGCTGGGCAAGTCTTCTGGCATGGTTGACAGTGAGCAACCCAGGACTCGATAGCCTCATCCATCCCCGGCCACCATACATAACTGCAGACCAGTGCCTTCATGCACACGATCCCCGGAGGGGTCTCATGCAGTACTGTGAGGACTCACTGCCACAGTACCGCGGACACAACCACCCTGTTCCCCCACAACAGACACCCTTTATGGACTGACAATTTGTCCCTTTGGGATGCTAAAGCAACAAATTCCGACCCCATCCGGCCTGAGGGCCATCCCCTCCACACCCAGTCCAAAATGTGGGAGAGGATTTTGTCCTTCCTGGAGCAGTGGGCAATGTCCTTGGCATGCACTGGGAAGTCCGGCAGGGAATCCAATGCCACAATCAGGCGCGCAGGGACCAGATAAGAGTCCATTGCAGGCAGCGGCAGGTGACTCAGAGCATCAGCATGTCCCATGGCCTTCCTGTGGCAGTATTGGATGTCATATCGGTAGCCCGTGAGGAAAATGGACCAGTGCAAGACCTGTGGGGAGAGCATTTGTGGTGTTTGGTGGTTGGGGGCAACAGGTTTAGAAGGGGCTTGTGGTCAATCTGAATGCTGAAGGGCTGTCCATACAGATAATCATGAAAATTTTTTACCCCCGCTACAATGGCCAGGCCCTCCTTGTCAATCTGCGCATAATTGCAATGTCCGGGAATAGTAGGCAACTGGAACCTCCCTGCTGTCCAGCAGTACATGGGCCACAATGGCATCCACCCCGTACAGGGAAGTGTCGCAGGCCAGAACAATGGTAGCTGCTCATCAAAATGCACCAACAAGCTGTTTGATGTCAATATGTCCTTTACCTCCTGAAAAGCGACAGCTTGCTGGCGACCCCAAATCCACAGAGCCCTTTTGTTCAGAAGTCTGTGAAGGGGCTCCGCTACCGCCGCCTTTTGGGGAGGAAGATGTGGTAGAAATCCAAGAGGGCCTGTAATTCCTGCTTGTTTGTGGGGGCTGGTGCCTTGCAAATAGCCCTAATTTTGTCCTTAGCTGGGTGGATTGCATTTGTGTCCACTGTGTACCCCCAAGAAATCAATGCTGGAAGCCGCTAACATGCACTTCTCTCTTTTGACTTTGAGACCTGACCCGTCGAAACACTGTAGTACCGCCCGAAGGCGAAGGGCAGACTCCTCTTCGTTGGCTGCAGAGATCAGCACATTAAGGAGAGAGTCCATTAAGTTCTGAAAGATCCCCGGGGCCACGCTGACCTTGAACTGCAACTGCTTAACCCTGAAGGCCCCTTTTGTGTTATGATGGTTTGGGCCTCTGCCATGGTGGTGTCTGTGGGAAGCTGTTAGTAGGCCTGAGCCAGATCCAGCTTCCCAAAAAATTTTGCACCCACTAGGGAGGCCAGTACATGACTGACAACGGGACCAGGATAAGTGTGGCCTTGCAGTGCCTTATTTATCATGCATTTGTAGTCTGCACAAATGTGGACGCTCCCATTTGGCTTCACCGGGGTTACTATGGGGGTCTCCCACCTAGCATTTGCTACTGGCTCCAGCACCCCTTGGGCCACCAGACGGTCCAATTCCTCTTCTATTTTAGGTCTCAGGGCCAGGGGTACTCGCCGGGCCTTTAGCCTGATGAGCTGCACATTGGGATTCAGGTCTAAGGAAACTGGAGGTCCTGTTTAGGTCCCCAACATGCCGTTGAAGATGGCAGGAAACTCCACACACACACTCTGGGAGTCCCTCCTAATGAGGACTTGATGGATTCCTGTGACCTGGGTCCCCAGGGCCCCAAACCATGACTGACCCAGTAAGTTGTACAAGTCCCCTTCCACAACTATTATGGGCAGCTTTTTCTGAGAAGTGACCATATTTAATGTGGACCTTTCCCACCCCCAACACCGGAACCTCCCTCTTCTGGAAATCCTGGACTTTAAAGGGAGCAGGGTGTAGCCTAGCCTCCCCCCAGGGCACAGCCACCGGAACGTGTGGGCTGAGATGATTGTCTGGCCCGCACCAGAGTCTTCCTCCATGAGGCGTGGCTTGCCTTCTAAAAGCACAGTCACTTTGATTTTATTCAGGGCATCCTGGGGCAGATGCAGTACCTGAAGTGAGTGGAGTGATTTGGTGTGGTGCTCCATCTCCTGAACCAGGATTTGGTGTGGTGCTCTTGGTGAGTGTGTTGGTGTCTCCAGGTCCCCTTGGCAGCAGACTCTGGCAATGTGGCTGATCTTTTCAAAGCTCCAACAAGTCTCCTCACGGAACCTGTAGAACCTCCGCTCATGTTGATCTCCGCACCCAAGTTTTGAGGGCATGTGATGCAGCAAGTCGGTCGGGGCACCTGCAGAACCTCTTCGACCTCATCTGCTGGCTCCATGAGCTCTGTCGCAGTGGTTGGCTGCTGGGAAGTCAGCGGGCTTGGTGCTTGGCGGACTTCAGTGGTGAACTGGTTCACCGCCTCTGCAGCGAGGGCCTCCTCCATCGCAACCTGGAATGAGGGATTCTTCTTGGTGAGGAGCCGCCGTTGGATTCTCTCATCCCTGAGGCCACACACCAGCCAGTCCCAGAGGGCTTCTTCTAGGTTGCTGAAGTTGCAATGCCAGGCTGCCCTTCTGAGGGCCGTCACAAACCCGGTGATTGACTCACCTATCGCCTGATTTGTCCCGTAGAACACGTGGCGGGCCACAATGATGGAGGGTTTGGGAACGAAGTGCTCCTGTAGCTTGTTCATGATGTTCTAGTACAGAGTGTCTTTGAGTTCGGCTGGAGCCATCAAGGAACGGATGATCTTGAACATCAAACGACCGCAGACCCGGAAGAACGTTGCCCGCTTCTTCGCATCCTCTGTGATGTCGGAGGATTCCAGGAACAAAAGTGAACTGGGCGATGTAGGACTCCCAGTACTCTGAGGTGGCGTTGAACTTATCAAAGTTTCCTAGAGCGGCAGCCATGTCGTCTGGTAGTGGCAATGCGATACGCTGTGCTGGATGTGGAGTATGGCGATGCACAGTGCAGTGCTGATGGCCAGGGCCTATCGCTCACCAAGATCCCATCCTCATCGGCACTATAATATAGTGGGTTCTAGGCATCGAGGACTCGAGGCAGTAGTGATAACAAGCTCTTTATTGAGTACAACATCCTGATGGCTTAACTTCGTAACTGGCGAACAGGCCCCGCAGGGCCATATGGACGTATGGACGTATGAAGCTGCCTTATACTGAATCAGACCCTCAGTCCATCAAAGTCAGTATTGTCTACTCAGACTGGCAGCAGCTCTCCAGGGTCTCAAGCTGAGGTTTTTCACACCTATTTGCCTGGACCCTTTTTTTGGAGATGCCAGAGATTAAACCTGGGACCCTCTGCTTATCAAGCAGATGCTCTACCATTGAGCCACAGTCCCTCCCTCGAAACTATATACAGTACTGTGTTCCCATGCTAGTCTTTGATAGGCCCATTCAAACCAGCCAGGGGCTTGTGATTGGAGCAGGACAGTTAGGATTTGGATCCTCTTGCCCATTGTTCCTCAGTCCACAAGCTCATCACATACATGTGTTCACATACATAACACACACATGCTCAAAGCAGCCAAAATAAACAATTTGCAACTTTTGTGATCTCACTGGGGCAATTTACTCATGGGAGTTGCTGAATGTAATCATCCGCTGTATTTCAACCAACTTCTTCAGACTAACAGGAAAACAAAAAGAAAGCAGCCTAGGAGGAAAATTCCATCCCCAAATCATGTTCTAGTTAACTCCGTTTTACTATGCACACGACTTCTGAAACCAATGCAAAACAAACAGATGGAGTGTACTGGTTTCTCTTCCTTTCGCACATGGTTCATACACTCACTAGGAAGAGCCACGTGGCTCTGCTTGCTCACCCCATCCATGCAGCTTTCCTCCAGCTGAGTTTTAAAGGCACGCACACTCCAAAACACAAGCAATTTGTAAAGCTCTTTTAAGCGTGCCAATGTTTAAAGGCACATCATGGCTGTTGGTGCGGGGCTTTCCCCCATGAACCAGCCGGCTGGCAGTGGGAAGGAGCCTTCAGAACTGGAGGATCCCCTGCTGGGACCTGAGGGTTGGCAAGGCTAAACACAAATTGCTGGTAAGGAGCAAAACCAAATGTTAATATGGAACACTGCAGTGATGGAATGCCATCTTGGTCCCTACCCATATCTCTGTTTCACTCATTTCACCTTTGAGAAATGTTCAGAAACTTCAATTGGTACAGAATGTTGCAGCCAGGATGTTGACTGTAGTAGGTCGTAAGGATCATATCACTCCAGTCTTAGCCTACCTGCTCCAGTTCTCAATATGTTTCTAGGAACAATTCAAGGTGCTTGCTTTTGACCTTCAAAGTCCTAGATAGTTTGGGACCAACATAACTGAAGGACTGCCTACTCACTTATGACTCCTCTTAACCAGTATGGTTATTTTCAGAGACCCTCTTCCAGGTACCCCTCCCTTCTGAGATTAGGCAGGTGGCAACCCTCAAGAAAGCCTCCTCATTCATGACATCAAAACTCTGAAACTCTCTTCCCAGGAGGACTTTCCTGTTCCCTTCTGTTGCCATCTTCTGCCAGTAGGTGAAGATGCTAATTCCACTTGTTTTTCCTTCTTTGCTGCCTTCTTCCTAACCAATATTTTAATTGCTGTTTTTATGTCCTTTTATGCTCTTTAGCTCTGCTTTTAATTGTTTAGTGATGTGTGTTTGCAAGGGTTGTTATTTTAATGGTTTTTCATGTATAATATACATGTTTTGAATTATTAGCTGCCTTGGTGGCCCCTATGAGGGCAGAAAGGTAGGATATAAATTTTGCAAAGACAGGGCTTTTTGTGTAGCAGGAACTCTTTTGCATATTAGGCCACACACCCCTGATGTAGCCAATCCTCCAAGAGCTTACAGGCCTGTTGATACAGGGCCTACTGTAAGCTCCAGGAGGATTGGCTACATCAGGGGTGTGTGGCCTAATAAGCAAAGGAGTTCCTGCTACAAAAGAAGCTCTGTGTAAAGAAAATAAAATACATAAATATTTAGAGGCCAAGAGTATGGAGAGGCTTGGATAAAAAAGACCAGCAGCGCAGTCTTCGGTAGAGTTACACCCTTCAAAGAATACTGACCTCAGTGGATTTAGAAGGATTTAGCTCTGCTCAAGGTGACGTTATTAGAGTGCTATACAATGGATTTTAATATTGTGAATGCAACAAAATTTGGAATTCAAATTACTGTTTTTATACAGGGCTTTAGATTCCTAACCAAATAATTGTTTCACAGTTAGAAACGTCACTTGGCAACTGTGTATTTCTTTGATGACATATTTGTCTTCTTGTCTGTACCTCCCACACACATACTTATGTGTCGATAATTGCATCTTCAACTAGACTAAGGTGCCTGCTGTAACAGACTATATGAATTTCAAACATTAAAGGTGAAATGTAATGTAGGCATAGTCTGCTTGCTTATGAATTTTCATTATTGTTCTGTTTAATACAAAAGCTATGAAGGGGGGAGAGCTGTAAAATGTTCACTCTGACTCTTGCAAGATGCTTTTCAGTGTTTCAAAAACAGAGTTTTGTTTTTAAGTGTAGAATTCTGGAGGAATATTGGAGTCTGTATAACTGCATAGTATCTTGTTGAAGTCATTTGCTTGTTCAAAAAAACCCTGGATTTCTAGATTTTTAAAACTAATTGTGCAGAAAAACCAAATTAAATAATTCTGTTTGTTGCTCAATGTTTAGTTTAATGCAAGTTGTGAATTTTATAGATACACTATATGGCAGCTCCATCTGAGGGCTTGCCATAAATGGACAATATCAATATAAATGTTGACTGCTAGACATGTTACAATGAATGGTTTTGTGTTAACATTAAATGCCACCCTGTCGTCTCTCGCTCTTTCTCTGTTCCCTAGATGAGAAGCTAAAAGACATCTTTTACCTGAATAAATGGTTGGGGGGGGGGGGGGGGGCTCAAGATTGCTTGAGACACAATCTTCTCACAAAGAAAAAGTCAAAAGGATAATGCAAGTGATTGTATTGTACAGTACCTCTCAGTGTTTTACACAGTGTTCTTTTCCAAGACATACCTTTTTGACAATCAGGTGTCTATAAAAATCACAGCTAATGGGGACTTTTTGTGTTTTTCAGGATGGAATGGGAAACTTGAGGATCACAGAAAAAGGTTTAAAGCTGGAAGGTGATTCAGAATTCTTGAAACCTCTCTACGCCAAAGAAATACGATCTAGGACAGTAAGTTTCCAGAGACATAAACAAAAAACCCCTCAGTTTCTGTCTGTCTTAATGCTTAAAATATGTCTCTAACTGCTAGCAAGATGACTACGCAGTCATCTCATAACTATACATTGAATCGGCTACATTGTGGACAGGTGATCGGTGAATCAGTTGAATCAGTAAAAGGAGGAATTAGCAGCGTTGGTAGTGAAACAAATACAATATTTCCTGAGTATCTGAATGGAAGAATTGTCTTGCCGGACAAGATCTGTCTAGTCTGATACTGTGATTATGATCATGGCCAGCCATATATTGCAAAAAAAAAAAAAACCCCTTCACAAGCACACATTGATGTTACAGTCATGCTCAATTATTGGCCCTCAGCATCCAGCAATCAGAAACTTATTGCCTTGAATCACTGGAGTTCAGGTGGTTGCCTTACAGTGGTTCTCCTCCTTTCTCTATGGTCAGGGACAAAGATTGGCGCTTGGCGAGCAGACCTCCTTGCGGCACCCATTTGAATGTGGCATGCCTCAGGGAGCTATTCTCTTGCCCATGATGTTTAACATCTATATGTGCCCCCTTGCTAAGATTGCTCGAGATTATGGGCTGGGTTGTCACCAGTATGCAGATGACACCCAGCTCGATCTGATAATGGACGACCATTCAGACTCCGCCCCACATCATCTGACTAGGTCCTTAGAAGCTGTGGCTGGATGGTTGCAGTTAAGTCAGCTGAAGTTTAATCCAGCTAAAACGGAGGTCCTGTACTTGAGCCATGGGAGATTATAGTCAGGCATCTGGATCCCAACCCTGGAAAGTGCACCTCTTGTGCCGGCCCAGAAGGTGAAGAGCCTGGGAATGATAATGGATGCCTCACTTTCCATGAAGGCACAGATCACAGCAGTTGCTCGATCTGTCTTTTGCTATCTTCGGCAGATTAGACAACCAGCGCCCTCCCAGAATTTAGCTACTGCGATCCATTCAACAGTCAGTTCCAGACTGGACTACTGTAACTTGCTGTACACAGGCTTGCCCTTGCGGCTGAGAGCCAGTTTGGTGTAGTGGTTAAGTGTGCAGACTCTTATCTGGGTGAACCGGGTTTGATTCCCCACTCCTCCACTTGCACCTGCTGGGAAGGCCTTGGGTCAGCCATAGCTCTGGCAGAGGTTGTCCTTGAAAGGTCAGCTGCTGTGAGAGCCCTCTCCAGCCCCACCCACCTCACAGGGTGTTTGTTGTGGGGGAGGAAGGTAAAGGAGATTGTGAGCCGCTCTGAGACTCTTCGGAGGGGAGAGCGGGATATAAATCCAATATCTTCATCTTCTTCATCTTCATCTGGAAACTCCAGCTGGTGCAAAATGTGGCAGCATGGCTGGCAACTGCATTGGCTCTATGGGCAAGCATCTGGCCAGTGCTGCACCAATTGCACTGGCTACCAATAGAGTACTGGATCTGCTTCAAGGTTTTTGAACTTAACATTTAAAGCCTTATGTGGCCTGGGACTGACATACCTGAGGGACCACCTCTTCCCATATGTGCCCCAGAGATAGCTGCGTTCTGCTTCACAGCATCTTTTGACCATCCCTGGCCCAAAGGATGTTTGGCTTGCCTCGACTAGGGCCAGAGCCTTTTCAGCCTTGGCCCCAGCCTGGTGGAATCAGCTCCCTGTGGAGATCTGGGCCCCACTTGCTTTGATGCCATTTCATAGGGCCTGCAAGACCTGCAAGACGGAGCTTTTCTGTTGGGCCTTCAGTTGAGGCAGCGGACATACTTATTTCCATCTGCTTGTCCTCCCTTGCCTGCCATGATGTTATGTTATTTTATCTTAATTTATTATTTCATCTCTGGGTCTACTGCTGTACTGACATATAGAATGCGAACCACCACCTTTGATATATGTGTTATCTGTTTTATTGTATTTTATGGTTTTAGCATGTAGCTTTTGATTGTTTTGACTCTTATTGTGATCTGCCTTGAGCCTGCTTGTGGGAATGGGCGGAATACAATTAACAAAAATAAATAAATAAATCAAGGCTCCATTTGTCTTGCCTTGGCTAATATCAATTGATAGGCTGAGTAGGGGACATACAGAATTTTGATTAGCTCTCCTGTTGGCAACAAATAGTGACTTCATAACAAACATCCGTGGGGGAGTTCTGGTCCAACTATTAGACATTTGTACTGTTTATTGTGTTTTATTGGACATTGCTATAACCTGGATTCAGTAGAGCAAATCTACAATTTTAAAGTATAAATGTGCTGAGGACAATAATTTCTTAAGAGTTTAATATTCATTTTTGTGTTTTTAACCTCACATATGATATGCTAAGCAATTTATAAAAGTTATTCTACTTGAGGCAGTCCACCTTGTCCTTATTCTTGGTAAAACTGGTAGAGAATGAAACCAGATGAAGATGATAGAAGTACGTACATCCTTCTGCTCTGCTCCTACCCACATTGTTGAGATCAGAGCAGCTGGCAGCAACACACTGGAAGTATAAGTTAGCACTTTTTCAAAGGGACTAGTCGTGGGTGAAAGATTATTGCAAAGAATGTAACCATTTATGTAGTGAGTATAAAGATGTTTAGCCTTCCTGTGGCAGTGAATTCCATGTGCTAATCACCCATTGAGTGAAGAAGTACTTCCTTTTATCCATTCTAACCCGACTGCTCAGCAATTTCATTGAGTGCCCACAAATTATTGTATTGTGAGAAAGGGAGAAAAGTACTTCTTTCTCTACCTTATCCCATGCATAATCTTGTAAACCTCTATCATGTCACCCCTCAGTCAACGTTTCTCCAAGCTAAAGAATTCCAAGTGTTTTAGCCTTTCTTCAAAAGGAAAGTGATCCAACCCTTTAATCATTCTGGTTACCCTTTTCTACAGCTTTTCCAAAACTATAATATATTTTTTGAGGTGCAGTGACCAGAATTGTACACAATACTCCAAATGAGGCTGTACCATCCATTTATACAGGGGCATTATGATACTGGCTGATTTGTTTTCAATTCCCTTCTTAATAATTCCCAGCATAGTGTTGGCCTTTTTTATTGCAATCACACACTGTCTCGACATTTTCAGTGAGTTAGCTACCATGACCCCAAGATCGCTTTCTTGGTCAGTCTCCTCCAGTTCACACCCCATCAACTTGTATTTATAGTTAGGATTTTTGGCCCCAATGTGCATTACCTTGTACTTGGCCACATTGAACCTCCTTTGCTATGTGGACGCCCACTCGCCCAGCCTCAACAGATTCCTTTGGAGTGTCTCACAATCCTCTTTGGTTCTCACCACCCTGAACAATTTCATGTCATCTGCAAACTTAGCCACTTCACTGCTTACTCCCAATTCCAAATCATTAATAAACAAGTTAAAAAGCATCAGACCCAGTACTGAGCCCTGTGGCACCCCACTGCTTACCACTGAGAAAATTGCCCATTTATACTCACTCTCTGCTTCCTATTAATTAGCCAGTTTTTGATCCACAGGAGGACTTCTCCTTTTACCCCATGTCTCTTGAGTTTCCTTTTGATGAGGAACTTTATCAAAAGCTTTCTGGAAGGTAACCAACATCTATTGGGTCCACTTTGTCCACATGGTTGTTCACCCCCTCAAAGGAAAGGGACAGCATCTTCCCTTACAGAACCCATGCTGAGTCTTCCTCAACAATTTTTGTTCATCAGTGTGCCTACTAATTCTCTCTTTAATAACCGTCTCCACTAACTTTCCTGGTATTGAAGAGTCAGACCAACTGACCTATTATTTCCCAGATCTCCTCTGGAACCCTTTTTAAAGATGGGGGTGACATTAGCTACCTTCCAGTCCTCAGGAACGGAGGCAGATTTTAATGAAAGATTACATATTTTTGTCAGGAGATCCACAATTTCGCCTTTGGGTGTATGCCACAATTTTGCCTTGGATGTATGCCATCCAGGCCTGGTGACTTATCAGTTTTTAATTTGGTTATCAGTTGTAGGACCTCCTCTCTCATCACCTCAATTTGATTCAGGTCTTTCAACACCCCTCCCAAAACTCTGGAGGGGACAAACACTTCTCATCTTCCACAGTGAAGATAGAGGCAAAAAATGCATTCAGCTTCTCAGCCATTTCCCTATCCTCCTTCAGTAATCCTTTTACCCTTTGGTCATCCAAGGCCCCACTGCTTCCCTGGCTGGTTTCCTGTTTCTAATGTATTTGAAGAAATTTTTATTATTGGTCTTTATGTTTTTTGCAATATGCTTCTCATAATCCCTTTTTGCCTGCTTGATCACAGACTTGCATTTGATTTGCAACAGTCTGTGTTGCCTTTTATTAACCTCATTCAGACTAGCTTTCCACCACTTAAAGGAACCCTTCCTACCTTTTACAGCTTCCATTACTTTGTTTGTTAACCATGCAGGTCTTTTTCTATACCTATTTGTGCCTTTCCTGACTTGCGGTATTTATTTTATCTGACCTTCTAGGATCGTAATTTTAAATAGGCTCCAAGCTTCCCCAAGTGTTTTGATCCTATTTTCCTTTCCTTTCAGTTTCCTCCTCACATGCCTCATCTCAGAAAAGTTACCCCTTTTGAAATTAAAAGTGGTTGTGTTGGTCTTTTTGGGCAACTCTCTATTTATACAAATGATAAACTCAATAACGTTATGGTCACTGCTCCAAAGTGGTGCAATCACTTTTACATCTCTCACCAGATCTTGGACATTATTTAGAACCAAGTCCAGGATTGCCTCTCCCCTGGTAGGTTCCATGCATCTGCTCCATAGCACAGTCATTGAAGTGTCTAGAAACTCAATCGCTTTCTCCCGACCTGAACACATATTGATCCAATCAATGTACAGATAGTTAAACAGCCCAATCCAGACATACATGGCGGGCGGGTGCTTGGGCGTGGGTGGATCTACGGTGCAGCTCGTTGCCTTCCAAAGGGGAGACAGAACACCATGCTGGGAGAGGGAAGAGGGGCCCAACAAGCAAGAGAGAACCCATCGCCATGGTGATTCTGCCCAGGTGGATGCCATTGGCCTGCTGCCGAGGCAGGGGTGGAGGAGGTGCAGGCTCGCGCAGGACCACGAGATTGGCCAGCCTATTGCACATGACCGGGCAAGGGGGCAGAAAGCCGGTGCCTGAGAGGCTGTCAATCCCCCCACTCCCTCCCACTGCCAGAGACTCTGCCAATGGCTGGCTGGTGACCAGGGGCATGTGTGGAAAAGCAGGAAGTGCCAAGTGCAGGAGTTCCCTGTCCTAGACAGCGGCTGGAATGTGTGTCTGGGAGCGGCCAGATCAAGTCCAAAAGACACCACCACCACAACCCGCCCTCTCCCCGGTGTTGCCCCATTGCCGCCTCTCGCTATGTGCAAGGAACACCTCCCGTGGGGGGCCGCAGAACTCAGAGTGTGAACCACTGGGCATGCATCCACTTCAGCAAACCACCCCGCAAATGCTCAGTGCACAGCAGCCCTGTGCGGTCAGGTAGGCCATCAGCCTGGGCAGGCTGAGGGGCGGCACCCCCCCTTCCCCCATCCAGCCATGTGGGGGTAGCGTGGCAGCTCATAGCCCATTCCCTGCCTCCAGGAACCAAGTCTGCCCACCCTCCCAGGGAGTCCTTGGAGAGGCCACTGATGGCGGGGGGGGGGGGTTGCCCTGGAAACATGCAGCATATGCTAAGCAGGAGAAACAACAGAGGGCACAGCTCAGACTTTATTTTTCCGGAACAGAGTGCAACAGTTTCCCTGGGGTGCACTGAGCAGTCCCACCATGGGCAGGGCTCCACTCCGAGTGGTGGGCAGAAGCAGCTGAGGGAGTGGGGGGGGCGGTGGAGCAGCACACGCAGAAGCCTCTGTGTTGGAGTCCCACCTGCAAAACGGAGACTGAGATCAAGAGCACCTGCAGGGGCGGTGGCTGGAAGAGCAGGCTGCGTTTCAGCCGGGCGCTCTCTTAAAGGGACAGTCTCTGACCCACCTCCCCGCAACAGGGCAGCTGCCACACACACACGCCCCATGCCTTGCCAGGTGTTGGGAACGTGGCAGAGGGCAGACCAAGGGAAGGGAGCAGGTGGCAGCACAGGGGAGCAAAGTCAGCAGATGCCCCCTGCCGGAGCCCACTGCCTGGTTGAAGTGCCAGAGACACTCACACACCAAGTGGTCGAGAGCAAGGGGAAAGGAGGGGGAGTCTGGGGGGAGCAGTGGAACTTACCCAGCCATGGGCAACAGTCCTCGCATGCAGAGCCTCCGGGAGCCCGGAACCTGTGGAGACCTGGAAACAAGAGCAGTTAGCCCCAGGGGAGAGACCTCTCTCTCCCCATTGCAAGTCAAAGATACTGTCAAAGCAACTGCGAGGTGCAAAACCTGTCACCAGTGTGCCTGCCTGTTCCTCACTCTAAGTCTGTATGACCGGGAGCTCATCGGCAGAACATCCCTCCACATGCTCCTCTCCCTAACAACTGAGTTGTGCGAGGCCAGAGCAGAAGTATTTCTAGGAGGGGGGGAGACAGTGATTGGATGCTGGGGAGGGGGCTCGTCAGCTCGAGGAGCGAGGGGATTTGTAAGGCAATCACGGTGCTCCCTAAGAGGTTTACGAGCTTCCGCAGCAGTGGAGGTGACCTTTGTTTTTGGTTTCAACGAGTGCCTATGGGGCATGCTACCGCTTTTGCAGGCGTAAAGTTGCGCCTCTTGGGGGGGGGCGTGTCATGGGCCAAACTGCTCAGGAAGTCGCCTAAGCCTGGGCACGCCCCAACTCCACCCCTCCTTTGCCTGAACGCTATGTTCCACCTCACTTCCACCCATGCTCAGGTGCAGCCCTCAGGTGCCACTGCCCTCGGGTGGAGCACCACTTGCGTGGCCCCCCCCACCCACGTACCTCTCCACCATTGTGGTGGCGCCAGTCGTACGTCGGCACAAACCCTTCCTGCGCTCGCATACCAGCTCATCTGCTTCCAAAAGACCTTCCGCCCCCCCCCCCCTCTGGATTGCACTCTAAATCACTTATTATGACACAGTTTTACATCTAGGCACTATCTTAAATTCTTTCATCATTTTATAATCATCTATCTTTTAATCCAGTGGGCGATAACAAACTCCCAGAGTTAAGCCTCCTTTTGGGCCCACTCTTTTGACCCAAAGCATTTCTAGAAGCAAATCTAATTCTCTGACCTTCTCAGTCTTACTGGACTGTATACCCTCGGTGACATACAGAGCCACCCCACCTCCAACTCTTCCCTCCCTATCCTTCCAATATAATTTATATCCAGGAATCACCATGTCCCACTGACTTTCCTCATTCCACCAAGTTTCTGAAATACCCACAATGTCTATATTTCCCCCCAACACTAAGCATTCCAACTTCCTGATTTTGCCTCAGACACTTCTAGCATTTGTATATAAACATCTATAATTTTCCAGGCAAGTTAGACCTGTAACCTTCTTCCTGCTGCCTCGAGACTTTGCCAGGCAGTCCATACTGTTTGTCACTGTCTCAGTGGACAACTCTATTCCATTGCCCAGTAGAAAAGTAACAGCTCATCCTTCATCTCTTTGAGATGAATCATCTCAAACTAGAGACATTTCATCTCCTGTTGGCTTTCCCCCAAGATTCAGTTTAAAAACTGCTCTGCCACCTTTTTCTATACCTATTTGTGCCTTTCCTTACTTTTGGTATATATTTTATCTGACCTTTGTGCCTTTCCTTACCTTTGGTATATATTTTATCTGACCTAGATCTGATCTGATCTAGTTTTAAATAGTTTACTGTATATTTACTGTATAATAATTTACTGTATAACAAAATTTGAGAGTCACAGAAATAATGCAATTCTAATTCCCGGTCTTCTGATCTATTTCTTGATGCAGTTTTAAAGTGAATCCAAAATATTATAATGGGTCTTTGTTCTTTAGAATGTTAAGTTGACCCATTGCAATCTATCTGTCATCTTTTGAAATCTGGATTTCATACACCTAGCAGGAATGTTGCAATATTCTGAGCATCTTCCCCCATTCAGTCATTTCCTTCTTTCACCAAAATTCACACAGCAACTTGACATGCAAATACTCATAGTGGGAACACTCTTGTACTTAAGCAGTCCTGTGGCTGAATTATATATGCCTCAGCTGCATTCAATGCTAGGCTTGTAGGACAGATTCATCCAGCTATGGGGCATGTCAATTGCAATCCTGTTTTAAGTGCTCCATAATGTTGTTGGAAGGTTTCTGACGCAGCAACCTCACTGAAGGTAATCAGGTTTGGATCTAATTGGCGCCTGAAAGGGAGAGTTCCTGGGAACTCTTTATATACTATCTTAAGTTTCATGATGGAAATAGTGTGATGGAAATGTAATAAACAAAGTAAAAAGATGCATTTCTGGTGTGTGGATACCTGGAGATTTAAATGTGTGCATAGGTAAGTCATGACAATAATTCTTATGTTCTCCCCATCTTCGCTCAACCTGTGCCTAGTTTATCGCTATTATGCCACATCTAGCAGGTGAACCTTTTGTTTTCTGCTCTGGAATCAATATAAAGTAATAGCAAGAAAGATTATTCATACCCAAAATATGTTTTTCAAAGAAAGAAAACTTGAGTAAGCAGTACTAATTAACTTGAGTAAGTTAACTTGAGTAAGCAGCACTAATTAACTTCATAAAGAATTGATTGATGCAAGTGGAAAAAACAGTAAAGTATAGAGTGCTTAAAAGTTTACAGCTGTATTTAATGGCAGCAGGAGGTTTTTTACTGTTAACATTTTTGACATTCTCATTTAACCCAAGTACCTTTAAATAAATAGGTTATGCATTCTTTAGTTCACCACTAAAACTAACAGGATGGATCACAGTTTCTATTTCCTGTCAGAAGTATTAATTTAATCATATATTAACCTTCCACTTTGATATGATATTAGATACCTAATTAAACAATTTTAACAACACATTAAATCTGCATTTAATTTGTCTTATAAAAATTGGGTTTTGTGGAGTAGTCAATGCACCATTCAATACAATATCCCATTTCATTACTTGAGGTTATAACCTTTGCAAAGTCATTGAAGACTGATCTCTGCAGTAGCAAACATTTTTGAAGGAGACAGTTAGTAAATCTTCACATATATATGTTTTCCATAAGAGAATAAGGGAAAACCTTTGACCCCTAAAATTTCATTCACAGCGAAGAATCCAACAGTTTTATGAACAGTTTGCTAAAGTGGCTGTATAACACATTAATTGTCATTACAAAAGGGAATGAAAATTGGTTTTTTTCTTAAACTAAGAATAATGAATGTTTTCAGCTTTGAAATGCTATGTGTGCTTCCTTTTAAACAAAATGAGAGAGAGAGAGGGAGAGAGATGACTTTGAAAACACCATGCATTATATGGGTAAGTCCTAGCAGTGAATTAAAGAAACGAAGAGTTATACAATAGATTTCCAGAAGGAAAAGATCCATAAATGAATGCAAACACAACCAAACTCGAAATTTAAGATGTTTTCTGGAATCAAAACAGCCATGTGCACGAATACTTCCTCATCTCACAGGGAATTTGAGTATCACCCTCCTGCATATCACATCACATGTTGATCCAGCTGTGAGAAAAAGACCCCTAATTTCAGAACATCGTAGTCACCCGTTTGGTTGCCAGGGTGCCTGGAGACTCAACTCACACACATCTGCCAGGAGAACATGGGTTGTCTACTAGACTGTAAGGGATTTATGTGAGTACTAACAGCCACAATGTTGTGTCTCTGGAAGAGTGCTAACCAGGAGAACAGATGGGTTTCCAGTCGCTCTGTGCGATCACCATCTTGGCCATTGCAGCGGAAGAGGTTGTGCCGCCAGGAACTGTCCAGGCAAGCAGTTTCCAGCCTTGACCATAGAATCCATATGGGAAGGCTAACATCACCAGCAGCTATCTTCCTGCAGTGCCAGACTCCATCACAGCGAAGCGGGAGGCTCACGTACTCAACAGATGTCACCTATGCATAAGGCAATCAAGCTTATCTTAGGCATGGATCCTGTCAGACTGCCTAAGCCTTTGTCCAACGGAACCCAAGACAAAGGATGGGGCCAGTAGAGGAATGAAGAAGAGGAAGAACATCTTCACCCAGAGCCAAGTTTCTTTGTATAGATCAGATGTTACCTTAGGTAGCAATTTGGCCATCTATTGTCACCTTTTAGATAAGTTTTGATAGCCTTAATAGATGGGGGTGGGGTGGGGGGTGGGCTCCCTCTGGGGATCCTACCCCCCCAGGGAAAGTGCATGCGCAATACATAGCCTCTCCTTCCCGGTGTAGTGAACGCCGCGTGGTCACTGTCTGGCTATGCCTGGCAGATGGTCACTGCAATGGCCTCTCCTGCATTACTGCATCAGTAGCAACACCTTCTCGCTGGTCCCCCCCGTTTTCACAGAGTTTGCTACGTCATGGTGCGACCGAATGTCTGGCGGTATAACCGGATGGGCAGGCTGGGCCCACCAACCTCGCCAGCCTAAGAGAAGGAAAACTCTAACATCAAACCCGGGCAGATAGAGCTCGTTAATGTAACACCTACCACCTGGAGGACTCGCTGCCGGCGTCCCGGCTTACTGGGCCATGGCAGATGACCCCCAGGTGAAAGGGTGGAGCCAGTACTGCGCACACTGCGCTTCACCTAAAAAATTCCTCTGCGCAGGCCTGAAGGGCATATCCACACACACAACCCACAACGCATCAAGTCCTGCAGCGATGGGCGAGGGGCGAAACGGCAGGTGGAAGGTGCCACTGGAAGCCGCAGTCCCGATCCTGCATGTAGGCGGTTCAGGGTATTGGTCGCCTGATGCTAACCCGGAGATGAAAGCATTTTTCGGCAGCACCCTGAACGACCAAGCAGCCTTATCTAGGGACAGCACTGCTTGCTCCACACGGAGAGGGGCCTAGAAAAGGTGGCCTAAACAAAGCTCGTCTCCCCCACCCCAGTTGGCTAGCCGCGGTCAACGGGCATCCTTACTTGCGGTCGAAAAATAACAACAAAGAAAAGGCATGCACCTGCCTCACAAAGTATGCAAAGACTAAAGCTGGCGTGTTGGAACATCAGAACCATGCTTGACACAGTAGGCAGTGGTCGCCCTGAACGACGCTCTGCTCTAGTTGCCCACAAACTTCTCAGGTTGAATATCGACATAGCAGCTCTCAGTGAGGTCCGTTTCCCTGAGGAAGGTAGTCTTCAAGAACACGGTGCTGGCTATACCCTCTACTGGTCGGGTAAGTCAAAGGCTGAGAGCCGCCTTTCTGGCGTTGGCTTCATGGTCAGGAACTCCATTGCCTCCAAACTCGAAAACCTGCCAACAGGTCACTCAGATCGCATCATGTCCATGCGCCTCCCACTTCAAAACAAGCAGCATGCAACACTCTTCAGTGCGTATGCCCCAACCCTTCAAGCAGATCCTGCAGAAAAGAACAAGTTCTATGCTGATCTACGCAACCTCGTACGGAAGACCCCTACAGAGGACAAGGTGATCATCCTTGGCGACTTCAATGCCAGAGTAGGTAAAGACTCGGAAGCCTGGAAAGGAGTACTTGGCAAACACGGCATTGGCAACTGCAATGACAACGGGCGCCTCCTGCTAGAATTCTGCATGGAG
Organism: Heteronotia binoei; assembly: GCF_032191835.1. Classification (NCBI taxonomy): domain Eukaryota; kingdom Metazoa; phylum Chordata; class Lepidosauria; order Squamata; family Gekkonidae; genus Heteronotia; species Heteronotia binoei. Next base: position 118,972,834 of record NC_083227.1, on the reverse strand, counting down.
CACCAGCTCACCATCACCAACACTATCTTCCAGCAGAAGAACAGTCTGAAGACAACCTGGATGCACCCACGGTCCAAGCATTGGCACCTTATCGACTACATTCTGGTGCGCCAGAGAGACCTTCGAGATGTCTTACACACCCGAGTAATGCCCAGCGCAGAATGTCATACGGATCATCGTCTTGTACGCTGCAATCTCCGTCTTCACTTTAAACCCACACCCAGGAGAGGAGGTATCCCTCGGAGGAAGTTTCAGGTTGGCAGCCTCCAGTCAGCCGAAGTTAAAGCTGCCTTCCAGGCAAAACTCCAGTCAAGAATTGAGGACCCCAGTTGCCCCACTGACCCTTCTCCAGAAGCACTCTGGGAACACCTAAAAACTACTGTCCTGCAGATCTCTGAAGAAGTCCTCGGGTTCTCCACAAGGAAGAACAAGGACTGGTTTGATGAGAACAATCAAGAGATCCAAGAATTACTGGCAAAAAAGAGATCTGCCTACCAAGCACATCTTGCTCAGCCCTCCTGTCCTGGGAAAAAAGCAACCTTTCGCGCTGCATGTAGCAACCTCCAGCGCAAGCTTCGAGACATTCAGAACGAGTGGTGGACCAAGCTTGCAGAGAGAACCCAGCTGTGTGCAGACACTGGTGATTTAAGAGGGTTCTACGAAGCCCTGAAGGCAGTATATGGTCCATCATATCAGGCTCAGAGTCCCTTGCATAGTGCAGACGGCCAAGTGCTCCTCACAGACAAGGCATCCATACTGAACCGGTGGTCGGAGTATTTTCAGGTTCTCTTCAGTGCCAACCGCGTAGTTCAAGATTCAGCAATCCACCTCACCCCACTTCAACCGGTGAAAACAGAGTTGGATGAGATCCCCGCCCTAGAAGAGACTGTTAAAGCCATCAAGCAACTGAAAAGTGGCAAGGCAGCGGGAGTTGATGGAATTCCACCAGAGATCTGGAAGCATGGGGGCACAGTACTACATAGCTCACTTCACAAAGTACTTGTCACCTGCTGGGAACAAGGCAAATTACCACAGGACTTTAGCGATGCAATCATCATCACCCTATACAAGAACAAAGGGGAAAAGTCAGACTGCTCCAACTATCGGGGGATAACCCTGCTCTCCATCGCAGGCAAAATCCTTGCCAGAATACTCCTGAACAGACTGGTGCCCACCATTGCAGAAGAACTCCTCCCAGAGAGCCAGTGCGGCTTCAGAGCTAACAGGAGCACCACCGACATGGTATTTGTTCTCAGGCAGCTCCAAGAGAAATGCAGGGAACAGAACAAGGCTCTGTATGTGACTTTTGTCGACCTTACCAAAGCTTTCGATACCGTTAGCAGGAAAGGCCTGTGGCAAATCTTGGAACGTTTAGGATGTCCCCCAAGGTTCCTCAGCATGATCATCCAGCTACACGAAGACCAGCGAGGCCAAGTCAGACACTGCAACGACCTCTCGGAGCCCTTCCCAATAGGCACAGGTGTAAAGCAAGGCTGCGTTCTCGCGCCAACTCTCTTTACGATCTTCTTTAGCATGATGCTTCAAAGAGCCGCAGTAGATTTAGATGATGACGATGGTGTATACATCCGCTATCGCACCGATGGCAGCCTGTTCAACCTGAGGCGACTAAAGGCACACTCCAAGACAATGGAAAAACTCATCCGAGAGCTACTGTTTGCTGATGATGCTGCACTCATCTCCCACTCGGTATCAGCTCTGCAGCATATGACGTCCTGCTTTGCAGAGGCTGCCAAGCTATTCGGCCTAGAAGTTAGTCTGAAGAAGACAGAAGTTCTCCACCAGCCTGCACCCCAGGAAGATTATCTCCCTCCCTGCATCACTGTGGGTGAATCAGTTCTGAAGACAGTCCAGCAGTTCAGCTACCTGGGGTGCATCATCTCCTCAGATGCCAAGATCGACAAGGAGATTGACAACAGGCTGGCAAAGGCAAACTGTGCATTTGGCCGACTGCACAAAAGAGTGTGGAGCAACAAGCATCTGAAAAAAGGCACAAAGATCAATGTTTACAAAGCGGTTGTGATGACAACCCTCATCTACGGCTCCGAATCGTGGGTTTTATACCGTCATCACCTGCGACTCCTTGAGCGCTTTCATCAGCGCTGCCTTCGCACCATCCTCAACATCCACTGGAGTGACTTTGTGACCAACACTGAAGTCCTCAAGAGGGCGGAGGTTACCAGCATCGAGGCACTGCTGTTGAAGACGCAGCTGCGCTGGGCAGGGCATATTTCTAGGATGGAAAACCACCGCCTTCCCAAGATTGCCCTGTATGGCAAACTCTCCACCGGCCATCGAAATAGAGGGGCACCAAAGAAGAGGTACAAGGACTTCTTGAAGAAATCCCTTAGCACCTGTCACATCAACCATCACCAGTGGTCTGACTTAGCCTCAGATCGCAAAGCATGGAGGCACACCATCCACCAGGCTGTCTCTTCCTTTGAGAACGCACGCATAGCTGGTCTTGAGGACAAAAGGAGATTGAGGAAGAATCGCACTGCTACAGGACCAACCCTAAATCAGACTTTTCCCTGCAGCTGCTGTGGCCGGACCTGCCTGTCCCACATTGGTCTTGTCAGCCACCAGCGAGCCTGCAGCAAACGTGGACTATTGCACCCTTCTTAAATCTTCGTTCGTGAAGCCAAGCCGAGAGAGAGATAGCCTTAATCACCTCCACCCCAATAATTTCTCCCATTCTTTCCCTTAATGGCCATCCTGGAGCCTCCCCCTTTGGCCCACTGTTACCTGGAAGTCCAATCAGGTAACCAGAGCCAAGTCTGCTCATTGGCCAGGTACGGGCATCCAATCAGATGCCCCCAATAAACTGGCTATTGGCTACCACATAAGACCAGCCCTTATGGACATTGCGGAGCCTCCCCTTTTTCTGAGGTCATGTACCAGCTGACCACCTGTCATCCGCCCCTGTACCTCCCATCCCCTAAGGGCTCAAGGTAGTCCTTATAATCTGTGACCCAGCTCCCCACAGGTGTGCATTTAGCAGTACCCCATTCCTGCTGCTTAGATACATCCCCGATTCTTGGCCAGTTGAGGGTGCCCTTCCCCATCGTCCTCGTTTGTCACCATTGGAGCCTTCCTTGAAGACTACGATAGGTAATTATCACCCTGTTTGTCCATCCTTATGTTACCTCTATGCATTTCTCTCTATTTTTATTAGGAATGTATGTGTGTTGTATGTATTCATTACCTTGTGTGTGTGTTCTATATTTTTCTGTAATAAATTTTAATGGTCTTACTTAATTAGTGTCCTTGGTAAATTTAGCAATAATTTCTGGAAGTGGAATCCTGTATACATAGATTCTAGATCCTTTTTAAGCCAAAGGTGCCCACCTGTCAATTCCCCAACCTTGTTTGAGGGCATTTTGGCTTACACAGCAGGCCCTCAAATGATAAATTAAGGACTTTAGTGGGGTGGGACAGAAATCCACAGTCTGTATTCAAAGCCACCGCCTTCATTAGGATGAGGGGTGCGGAACAGAAGTGCAGGCTTGTGATGTCAGTTCTGTGGAAAAAAAACAGAAGTAATGTCATGATATCAGGGGCAGCACTCTAGGAGTGGCCCCAAACCATATGGTTAAACCTGTAGCATCACCCCCAACATCATGACATTACTTTTAGGGTTTTTTTTGGTGGAAATGACATATAGTACTAATGTAATTCTAATGCACCCCCCATTCCCTCCCATGGCCATTGAAGTGCCAGCATAAAAAAGGGCAAATTGCTTCCTGCCTTCCTACCCTGCATGACCCTTGGAACCCAGTCCTTGTAGCTATTTCTTATAATATCTTCACAAAATGGGGAATATTTGCATGGTTTTTACTTGCCTTTTCCTGACTCTGGCAATTTGCACTGAAACATACTAGCCTCCATTTTCATTTTATTGTATTTGATCTTTATTGCTTTCCTATGTTTTGGTGACTGAGATCAGCTCCCAAAGGCTTTTAAAATAGGAAACTGCAGTAATCTGAAATCATTTTTTTTTAAGGACAGGAATGTGTTAATATGTAAGATACTGTCAAGCATTGACAAATTAAGCAAACTGCATCACCGTATACATTCTGCTAGCTTTGATGATATTTTCTTGTATGGTAAAATTGCAAATGCTGGTCATATTTATAGTAGATAAAGCACAGTAAAAGATGAAATTAAGTTTCATTATCTTTTCATCTAGTATAATAAAGTTACACTATCAGTTCAGTGTTGTGTGCATAATAATATTCACAAGACCAAATCCATTTTATGCATAAATATTCTGCTTGCAATCATTCTGGTTTCAGGGGAGTCTTGCAAGTATTGGACTTGGCTATACAAGGTATATTAATACACTAACATCTGTGACCCTTCCTGCACCTCCATTTCCTTTGCTTTCCCTATATATCACAATCAGGAGTATCCCCCCACCCCGCTTCTACATTTCCCTGTGCATCCCAATAACATTTTTTTCTTTCTGCACTGATTTCCTCCCTTTCAGCTCTGAGCCCATTTTCAGTCTGCTTTCCCCCCAGGGCTTCTCAGAGTCCTTCTGTGATAATTTATCCTTTTAGTTCACTTCCAAGCTTTAAAAACATACACATTTCCTCAGACTTTTCCTCCCCCCTCCCCCTCCCCACAGGCCATTTGGTCTCTCCTTATTGGTCAGTTTTGCACTAGGCATGTCTTTTGAAATAGGAGATTTGAAAATAATTGCCTTTGTCTGACTTGTTTGCAGGAATAGCGATTTAGCTTGGTTGGTTAAGATATAGTACTATCAACAACCAAATTATTGACTTGATTCCCCTTTTAGGCAATTTCGCTTTTTTGGGTGGGGAAAGTCATTTAAAAATGCTGCAAGGTCCTGATACTGGTCAGGTCTGCAGTACAGCAGACTGAAGTGCTCTTTTCCCAACCCTGTACCAAAACAACTGCATGCACAAACAAACCCCATGGTTGTTTCAGCACTTGAAAAGGGGAGGTGGTCACAAGAGCACCATACTGTGGACCTAGTCAGGATCAGGCCTCACAACATTTTTAGATGACTTTAAAATGGTGGCAGTAACCTCATAATAGTCACATCACATTGAATTTGCTCTAATTTAACTCTAATTTGGCTCTCTGTGCAATTATGTACAAAATACTGCAGTGTAATCCCATGTTGTTAAGACTGTAGTCCTGTACACATTTAGCCTTATTGATTAAATGGCACTGAGTAAATATACATAGGATTGGTCTATAAGGCCTGTAAACACCCTTACTAGGGAATAGTCTTATTGACCTCAGTGAGATTTTCTTCTGAGAAAGCATGTAGGGTTTGCACTGCAAATCTGAGTGTGAAACAGAACTCCCCCTTCTTTCTCAAACTGCAGGCCTGCAGAAACAGGTGCAGGAGCTTCCATTCAAGCATCAGCTCTTTCACGTAACTTTATGCATCATGCCTATAGTATGCAAGTTTCACATGCCTTCATGGTTATAATTAGGTATAGGACCCCCTTTCTCTTCTTGCCTGTTCTGTTTTTGAAACAGAAAGGAGAAAGGCTTTCTTTATAGGAGGAAGCCTATTCAAAGAGGATGGAATCCCTCAAATCAGCCTCAGAGCTCTTTTTGTATACCCTTATTGATTATTGATTTTTTCCCCAGCTATCTAGAACAGTTATACTGTTGGCTTTTTAAAAAGTAAAAAAACAACAACAGGGTAATAACCTGTTTGAGGAGAAAGGAAAAAGTCTGTCAAACTGAGGGGTCATTTTGTAGAAAAATAGGTGGTGGAGCTCATCCAGGGATTGTTATGTAGCTGCACCTACTATTCAATGGAGAAGGAGGTGGAACTCTCAGAAGGAGGAGGTGGAACTCTCAGAAAGGTTCAGGAGCTGTCCTCCTGTGAGCTCCCACTGAATCTGAGGCCTGGTCAAACTGAATGCAATCCTCAGCTTTTTAAAAAGAATGGATATATGGATGCAATACTGGCTGTTGCTTCATGCAAGAGATCATTCATTCACAAGTTTGGCGCCTGAAAATGTGTTAACTGGTCATTAAATCTATTTAGTATGCATCTATCTAGTAGGATTGCAACAGCAAAAATTTTTGTATTCTGAAATCAAGCATTGTTTAGCTATATAACTTGCAAATAAGAGAAGACACTGTTGTCAGAAATCCTTTGAACATTGTTGGTCATACTTAACCGGGTAATGGGCTATTAAAATAAGTTTAATGGCCTCACATCCACTGAGAAGTAGGTATACTTTTCTAACTTCACAGTGGTGGAGCATTTTTGTGTTTGTTTTAAAGGGAAAAAATGATAGATGCATCAGATACCCTAGAAGCAAGTGGAGCATCCTAAACTCCCAGCTGAACATATTGCACACTAAACATTATTTTCCATGCCACTTGCATGGAACATGAGCATCTTGCTTCCTTTAATTAAGAAGTTAACTGGACCATGAAGCATTGGCTGAGTAAATAGAAGTGATTTGTTCTTCGTCAAGAAGGTGCATTAGGCATCTTTGCATTTCTTGCCTGCACATAAATTATGGAGTTTATTAAAAACTGGAAGGGTCATCTATAAGCCCATCTGTAGCTCAGATTCTTTGCAGTCCTCACTACATAACTGTCTTTCTAACTGTTGTAATTTATTGTGGACTATTGCATGAACCATCTGCTTACTTTTATAAGCTGCACCAACAAACTTTGACTAGAAATCATACATAAAAGCACAATTGTTAATTTTATGTGTTGGAATCTGGTGGTAGGAATTCTAAAGTTTTCAATCTGCATTGCTGCAGTTTGACCATAAATTTAAAACAGAGATACTTTTGATGACATGCTCTTTTGAAAAGAGCTGTTAAGAGTTTTCATTTCTTTTGTTTTAAAATGTGCCACTTTTAAATCTGTCAACAAGAAGTAGAAGAAAGTTTGTTAAGCAAATGTGGAATGGGGTGCTTTTGTTTTTTCTTTATACTAATGGAAATAAGCCAGGATATAGTTGACTGATACTTACTTGCTGGGATGTCCCCATGGTTCTTTAGAGAGTCTCTATTCTGGAATTTCAGGAGTCATTTTATAATTTGTTTTAATATTGAGACTAATTCCATTTCTATAACTCTGAATTCTGCCATCTACTGAAACTTTGATGGGTACTTTTTAATGTGACTAAATTATCACTAGTATGGATAGAAATAGGCTTGTCATAGAAGGAAATGTGTATCTAGATTATTTTCAGTGTCTGGTATTATATCAAAAACAGTTGAGTCTACACTTGAGCAGTTAGGACCAGGCATCAGCTATACATCAATCTGGCCACTTTGTTGGAAAAGGAAATAAAATTATTTATGCAAATCTTTGTCAGTTGCAGATCTCCACTTCATTTATGTACTTAACAAGTGTTGGAAATGTACTAAACAGATTGATTCCTTTTACCATATGTGGTGGACATGTGAGATTGTGAAAGACTATTGGGAAATGATACATGAAATGCTACAAAAAATCATGAAGACACAGATCCACTTCAAACAAGAACTATTTTTATTGAATATATTTCCTGAGGACTATTCCAAAGAAATGAGACACTTGTTGGCGCACTTTAACACAGCAGCTAGGACTCTTTTGGCGCAGAGATGGAAATCGCAGGAAATCCCCACAAAAATGGACTTGGCGGAAAAAATTTGGAAACAGCAGAGCTGGACTTTCTGTCCCAGCTATTGGCTGGGAAATCTAAAGAAGAAGCAAGAAAATATTGGATGAAATTTTATGCCAGGTTAGATAATAAAGATTCTTAAGATTCTCTGGTGTGAACTTATTTTCTTCTTTTTTCCTGTATTTTATACTATAAAATTTACCTTTATTGGAATTGTCAAAATCATTAGATAACTTTAACAAAAGGTGTATACTATAAAATTTGAAAATGGATTATATACAGTTGAGACAAAATAATAGGGGACAATTTATGTAAAGAAAAATTGCAGAATTAAGCTTTTTGAAAGTATTTTTAATGCAAAATAATACCAGAATGTATTGTATTTTTTGTTTTCCTATTCCCCATCCCTATCTTTTTCTGAAACTAATAAAAACTTTTTGAAAATGAAAATACCTGGAGACTAAGCACAGGGACCTAGTTCTTATTGAGATTATTAGGCCATTTCTGGACTGTATCTCTTCAGATTGCTGTTGGTGGCTCATATGATTATATGTTTCTCCTTACGATGAACCAGTTGCTTCTCAACTCCCAGGCAGATTTTTTCCTGCCAAAACTTAGTTCCCTTCTGTCTCTGAGCCACCCCTCAGTAGTGTGTATTTATCATAAAAGACTTGATTGTCCTTCCCTTTGTAAAAGATTTAGTTTGGCTTTTGACCCAACACAGGAACATGAGGGAAAACCCTTTGAAATGGCACTTAAGAACATAAGAACATAAGAGAAGCCATGTTGGATCAGGCCAACGGCCCATCAAGTCCAACACTCTGTGTCACACAGTGGCAAAAAAAAAAAATTATATACACACATACACTGTGGCTAATAGCCACTGATGGACCTGTGCTCCATATTTTTATCTAAACTTGGGACTGTATAACTTTCAAAATAAAATAAAAAGTTTTTATTTAACGGGCAGGGAATCAGAGTTTTTGTTTTTTTAACAGGAATGCATGGGGACGCAATTCTGACTGGCTTGGCATTGGGGGTGTGGCCTAATATACAAATGAGTTCTTGCTGGACTTTTTCTACAAAAAAAGTCTTGCAGGGAATATAGACGAAGTCAAGGTTTAGAAATGCTGAGGTAAAAATTATATTTTGTACAGGAATGAATTCTTAAAACCAACAAAAATATGTTGTTGTAACTTAATTTCAGAGATTTCTTTTCACTGGGAGGCATTTTGCTTTGTATATTTCAGCAGTTTCAATATTACTTCAAAGAGTTTCCTGGAGATTTGCTCTTTCTTAGAGTATCTAACTTTCTTCCTTTTGAAATTGCATTTTTCCACTGAGGTGTCTAAAGCTTATTTCCTTCACCACAGACCAGGGTTCTCTTCAGAGTTCAACCCCTTTTAACTGGCAAGAATTATTCTTCTTTTCCTAAGAAGCAATAACCCTTTTCCTATTCGGCTTGAATGGGAGTTACAGTTTAACAACCCAGTCAGCCTTGCTAAATCTCTATTCCAGTGCCAATGTCTGTGTAAATCAGGGTGTTTTTTTAGCTTTATAGACTTAGAATCATAATTTTCTTTTAAAGTAGTCCTTGTTCAATTAAAGCAAAGGAGTCTCTTCTCTCAGCAGAAGAATTTGTCTGACTAATCCTGTCAGAACCACTGACTCCAGCCATCTCTTTCTCTTTCAGAAGCCAACTCACTGGCTTGCTGACTCCAGAGGAAAAACTTTTCCCCTCCAGTACACAATTGATCATATACATTCTCTCAACTGACACTGGCCAACCAGAGAACATGTAGAGCAGCCTATCAAACAAGCTCTCTTCTCCAGGGAAGATTAACTCCCAAACTCTCTGAACTAGCAGCATTTTAAAAACCAGACTCTTTGAACTAGCAGTATTTTAAAACCTGTTCTTCATGTGCAATCCATCACACTCATCTCTTATTACTTTTATTTCTTGGACATCTAGTTTTATACAGGCAGAGATTTGGTTTTGGTATAGAGAAATATTCAGTCAGGTATCACCCAAACACCAGGTTCCACTTCTGTAAGGACAAGTGTCACTCTGTAGTAATCATAAAACTACTAATGACTACCTTGACTTCTGGCTGTCCAACACTGCAGTCCTAAACAGAGTTATGTCTTTAAAGTCCATTGATGTCCATAGACTAAGAAGGGTACAACTCCTCAGGTGAAACAATGTGCAGTATTCTTAGAACAATATTCTAAGGCTATAAACAATATTTATCTCATGTTTTAACACAAATGAAATCAGTACAAAGTTAGATTAGTTAGATGAGTACCTCCTTAATTCATGTACATAGCCAGTTTTGTCCAATTTTGCAAAGTCTGAAATTTGAATTTAAAATTATTGCAATGCATAATTATTATTTTTTTCCTGGATACATATATGTAACAATTTTCAAGTGAGATTTACAAAGAATGAAATGAGAAATGCTTCTGAAAGTGCATTCACATTGATTTCAATAGTCACTAGAATATGCCTTGTTTTCAGCTGGGACTCATGGGTAATGCATCCAAAAAGAAAGTGGGTGGCTTGTACGCTGCTGATGTGTGAAGTATAAGCCTGCTTTGGCATATAAACTGTCACTTTCTGGCTCTTTTTTCTTGTTATTCAGTAAATTGAACTCAATTTACAGAGTAATAGATGTTGCATAATTTACACTGCCCTGCGTTTTCTATTTCAATCATGGTACCTGCTTTTATTAGTCTTCTTTAGGCTACAATTAGCACAGTGCATGGAGTGCAGGAAGCTTTTGTCACTGAAAATTAATAACTTACAAAAGCACTTGTCTTGCAACATTATACAATTTCCCAGGAAAGGTTTTAATGATGAAACTCTTCTCTGTGGAGATCCAGCATCCAGTGTGGTGTTGTTTCTGCCCTTCTGTTTATAGTTCTTGAAAACAGTATGAGTGTGATTTAAATTTGACATGGCTTGAGATGTGGGGACTCTGTTCGGTTTGTACTATGTGAGTATACTGCCATATAGCTTACTGGCTACTTGCAACATTGTTCACTAAACTTTTCATCAGATTCAGATATAAGGACTAAATCCGAGGGAAGGACTTCTTTCTTCCACTGGTGATAAAAGAAAACACAAAATACTAAATATTAGGAATGGGCATGAACCGGTTCAAATTCAGAAGTCCAGACCAAATTTTGCCCAGTTCACAAGCTATGGATTGGGAATCGCGTGCTCAGCATCAACCTATCTCAGCTTTTCACTGAGGCTCAAAAGCAGTACAGAAAAGAAAAGGCACCCAGAAACTTTTGCATGATAAAGCTCATGGGGGTTGTTAAATAGTGGGTTCAATGCATGGAAGAGGTGAAGTTGCAGTACTCAAAGCTCTTTATTGTGATAACAGCATTGCAATGGTTAAACTAGAGATTGCTAAACGGTGCCAAAGGGCCCAGATATATCCACAGACAAGTTCCCGTGCTGAAACACCATTGGATCATTTGAACCAGCAGGGGGCTGGTGATTGGTCCAGGGAAGCTTCTCATTGTTCTCCGTTCCCAAGTTCAGTCCTATGCCTCCAATGAGCCCAGCAGGGACTGCCTCAAATATAGAGTTCACATTCTAAACATAGAGTCCACATACACAACAGCCTTTCCCCCCTAGTTCACAAGCCCTAACATACATAGTCCTTGAGGTACTCGGGCTTGCATCATTCTTGCGTAGAGCACATGGGTGCGGGGGTAGGCATCGCAGCGGTGGTAGCTTGACTGGACCTGGTAGCTTCCAGAGCAGTGAGAGGAGGGGTGGGGGATGCTGGCATGATGGCCGGCAGTGTAGGGTTCTTGGGAGCAGTTGGCTCGGATGGAGGAGCAAGGGCTGGTTCTTCCAGTGTGTTCTGCTCATTTGGTGGCTGCACATTGGACTGACCATCAGGGCTGTGGCTGGTAGTGATGACCTCCGGGGGGGTGTGTGTGTGTGCAGGAGCTCAGCTGGTTGATGTGGCATTGAAGAGTGAGGCCGCTCTTGGTCACCTCATAAAACACCACCTGTATTACTTTAGCAATCCTGGCGGGAACCCTGGCCAGGCCACCTACGAAGTTCTGGGCATAAACCAGGTCCCCTGGAATGAGCCCTCGTGGAAGTCAGAGCACCTCAGGAAATGTTTGTAAGTCCAGAGCATAGTGTGGGTGTAGCCGGTCTAGGAGGGAGATCCCATTAGGAGTTCAGCTGTGGTGTGGCCTGTGGCAGCGCAAGGGATGGCATGCTGCCCCAGTAGGAACTCTGCGAGGCGGGCCCCCCAGTCACCATGAATGATGTGGTGGAGAGATTCCTTGGTGGTCCACACCATCCTTTTAGCCTGCCCATTGGTAGCCGGGTGGATGAGGGCAGATCTGATGTGCCTTATCAGATTCCGTGTGCAAAAGTTCATGAACTCACCTGATATGAAGGCTGTTCCATTGCCCATGGTGATAGTGTCCAGTAAGCCGTGTGTGGCAAAGATCCTGCAGAGGGTGCCTATGGCCACCTAGAGGAGGTGGAAGCAATGGGAACAACCTCCAGTCATTTGGAGCACAAGTCCACCACTAGGAAGCGATTTGACCCTGGAAGGTCCCAACAAAGTCCAGGTGTAGGAGAGACCAGGCCATGTGGGTGGGGCTTCCCACTTTCCCCCCACTCTACACCCAACATCTCTCCTAAAAGCACCTTCCTGGGGGCCACTTGCTTGGGGGTCCATAAATCAGACACCCCAAATCCAACCTGCAATTAATTTGTTGGGCATATGGAGAGAGATCCCCAGGAGGCACTGTGCAAAGTGGATGCCTCTAGCTCATCCAGGGTCCTTTTTGTAAATGTCTAAACTGGCATGTGACCACTCATTAAAAAGCACTGTCCAGGGAAACTTCTTTGGGGGTCTGTAACTCAGATCCCAAATAGGGCTGCCAAGCTCCCGCTGGGGGCAGGGGGTCCCCCACCCGGGAGGGCCCCAACCTGCCAACACGGAGCAGGCCGCCAAGGGGATCCCTGCCCCTGAACGCCCTGTCGGCATGCGCTGCCCCAGGCGATGACGTCACCTGGAAGTGATGTCATTGCACCAGGGGACATTGTGCAGGGACACTCTAAGTCTCACACTAAAAACTCTATGGTACCATAGAATTTTACTGCAAATCCTAGAGCATTTCCAGTGGTACCATAGAGTTTTTAGTGCAAGTCCTAGAGCATCCCTGTGCAACATCCCTGGCGTGATGACATCCCTTCTGGGTGATGACATTGTGCCACATGCACAAAGTGCACACCAAGAACAAGTCCTCCACCACAGGGACTTGGCGACCCTAGCCCCAAAGTCCAATCTTCACCAAACTTGTTGGGCACATAGAAGAGAGTCAACTGGAGATCCCTGCAATTTTGGAGTCTATAGGCCGGGGTGTGTGTGTGTTTTAACCATTTGGGAATTGAGCCAGTTTGGTTTGTGAACCGAACTGCAATTTCCCAGTCTGTGGCCATCCCTACAAAATATGATGCAGACCTGTAAATAACACTCTGTGAACAACAATGCAATGTTTCGTTTTTAAGCATAATGAAAAGTAATTCTGTTTCACGTCTTTCCTTTAGAAAACATACTATAGAAGAAAAAACTTGAGGCAGCATATCTGTTTTCACTGAATAGTGGTGCTATTGTTATGTAATTTTGTATTAAGGCAGGATTTGTTCACAGTTCTTTGAATTTTAGACTGGAAAACTGCAAACTCTCGACTGCATAAATTATCCAGCAAAAAATATTAAGTCCCATATGTGGCTATTTTTTCCATTTAAATCAGTTTCCAAAGTGCCTAATTTTGGCTGGATTATGCTCAGTGTTTGCAGTGTAAATTATTGTGTCTGGTAATCTGGTTCATAGTCTGAAGGCCAAAATCTGATTTATTTTAATATTTATTTATAATTAAAATATACAACCAGTTTATAGTCTATGAATAATAATTATCAAATCAGAAATGAGCTAAAACATTGAATGAAGGATGTGATTGTCTAGATTGTCCCAACAATGAGATGGTTTGTTTTTTCTCTAAAAATGGAAGCCATTTTTTTTAGGTAGGAGGCAGGACTGCTTTCTGATTCATTAATATTTCCAGCAATTTTATCAAATATAAAATACTCCCAGACTTTTATATACCACTGATCGATGGTAGGAGGTGTAGTATTCTTCCATTGCAAAGCAATTAGATGTTTTGTTGCCATAAGAAATAATGAGACTAATTGTCTTATTTCACGGGCCAAAATCTGAATTGAAGCATAAAGCCATATCCAGTCCTTGCTTCCTCTGTTGTTCAGTCGTACAGTCGAGGCCGACTCTTTGTGACCTCATGGACCAAGTCACACCAGGCCCTCCTGTCTTCTACCATCCTCCGAAGACTGCTCAAATTCATGTTAGTTACATCAGTAACGCTATCCAGTCATCTCATCTTTTGCCATCCCCTTCTTCTTCTGCCTTCTGTCTTTCCCAGCATCAGGGTCTTCTCCAGTGAGTGCTCCCTTCTCATTTGGTAGCCAGAGTATTTGAGCTTCAGCTTCAGCATCTGACCTTCCAGGGAACAGTCAGGTTTATTTCCCTTAGGACTGACTGATTTGATCTTCTGGCAGTCCAAGGTACTATCAAGAGTCTCTCCAGCACCACAGCTCAAAAGCATCTATTCTTCTGCGCTCTCACAGCCATACATTACTACTGGGAATACCATCACTTTGACTATGCGGACTTTTGTTGGCAGGGTGATGTCTCTACATTTTATTATACTGTCTAGGTTCACCATAGCTGTCCTCCCAAGGAGCAAACGTCTTTTAATTTGATGGCTACAGTCACCATCTGCAGTGATCTTGGATCCCAGAAATGTGAAGTCTGTCACTAATTCCATGTCTTCCCCTTCTACTTGCCAAGGTGTGATGGGGCCAGATGCCACGATCTTATTTTTTTTTTATGTTTTGATGTTGAGTTTCAAGCCTACTTTTGTGCTCTACTCTTTCACCCTTAACAAGAGGTTCTTTAGGCCCTCCTCACCTTCTGCCATTAGAGTGGTATCATCTGCATATCTGAGGTTGTTGATGTTTTTCCCAGCTTGTGCTTTATCCAGGCCAGCATTCCGCGTGATGTACTCTGCATATAAATTAAATAAGCAGGGTGACAATATAACCTGTCGAACCCCCTTTCCTATTCTAACCAATCAGTTGCTTCATAACCCGTTCTGACAATTGCTTCTTGACCCTTATATAGGTTTCCCAGGAGACATGTGAGATGGTCTGGTACTCCCATCTCTTTAAGGACTTGCCACAGTTTGTTGTGATCCACACAATCAAAGTCTTTAGTGTGGTCAATGAAGCAGAAATAGACCTTTTTTCTGATACTCCCATGCTTTCTCCATAATTCAGTGAATGTCGGCAATTTGATCTCTAGTTCCTCTACCTCTCTGAAACCCAGCTTGAACTTCTTGTACTTCCTGATCTACATACTGCTGTAGCCTAGCTTGTAGGATCTTTAACATGACCTCGCTGGCATGTGAAATGAGTGCAATAGTGTGATAGTTTGAACATTCCTTCGCATTACCCTTCTTTGGGATTGGAGTATAAACTGACATTTTCCAATCCTGTGGCCACTGTTGCATTTTCCAAAGTTGCTGACATAATGCGTACATCACTTTAACAGCATCATCTTTTAGGACTTTGAATAGCTCAACTGGGATACCATCATCTCTGCTTGCTTTGTTGTTAGTAATGCTTTCTAAGGTCCATTTGACTTCACACTCCAGAATGTCTGGCTCAAGGTCAGTGATTTCACTTTCATGGTTGTTAAGGACATTCAGATCCTTCTTGTATAATTCTTCTGTGTATTCTTGCCACCTCTTCCTAATCTCTTCTGCTTCTTTTAGGTCCCTACCATTTTTGTCCTTTATCATGGCCATCTTTGCACGAAATGTTCCCTTGATTTCTCCAATTTTCTTGAAGAGATCCCTTGTCCTTCCCATTCTATTATTTTCCTCTATTGCTTTGCATTGTTCCTTCAGGGAGGCCTCCTTATCTCACCTTGCTGTTCTCTGGAAATCTGCATTCAGTTGGGTGAATCTTTCCTTTTCACCTTTGCCTTTTGCTTTCCTTCTTTCCTCAGCTATTTGTAAAGCCTCATCAGACAGCCACTTTGCTTTCTTACATTTCTTTTTCTTTGGGATGGTGCTGGTTACTGCCTTTTGTACAATGTAATGAACCTCCATCCATAGTTCTTCAGGCACTCTATCAACTCTAGTTTCTTAAACCTATTCTTCCTCTTAGGGGAGGGACGGTGGCTCAGTGGTACAGCATCTGCTTGGGAAGCAGAAGGTCCCAGGTTCAATCCCTGGCATCTCCAAAAAAGGGTCCAGGCAAATAGGTGTGAAAAACCTCAGCTTGAGACCCTGGAGAGCTGCTGCCAGTCTGAGTAGACAATACTGACTTGATGGACCAAGGGTCTGATTCAGTATAAGGCAGCTTCATATGTCCATATGTTCACCTCCACCATATATTCATCAGGGATGTGATCAAGGTCAAACCTGAATGGACTAATGGTTTTCCCAGTTTTCTTCAGTTTAAGCCTGATTTTGCTATGGATAGCTCATGATCTGAGCCACAATCAGCTCCAGGTCTTGTTTTTGCTGACTGTAAGGAGCTTCTCCATCTTTCACAGCAGAGTATATAATCAATCTGATTTCTGTGTTGCCCATCAGATGTTGTCCATGTGTAGAGTCGCCTTTTAGGTTGTTGGAAGAGGGTGTTTGCTATGACCAGCTTGTCTTGACAAAACACTTTTAGCCTTTGTCCAGCTTCATTTTGTTCTCCAAGGCCAAACTTGTTCATTGTTTCGGTTACATTTTGACTTCCTACTTCGGCATTCCAGTCCCCTATGTTGAAGATGACATCTTTTTTGGTGTTAATTCTAGAAGGTGTTGTAGATCTTCATAGAACTGGTCCACTTCAGCCTCGTCTGCATCAGTGGTTGGGGCATAGACTTGGATTACAGTGATATTGAATGGTTTGCCTTGGATACAGACCGAGATCATTCTGTCATTTTTGAGACTGTATCCTATTACTGCCTTCCTCACTCTCTTGTTAGCTATAAAGGCCACATCATTTCTTCTACAGGACTCTTGCCCACAGTAATAGATGTAGTGATCCTCTGAGTTAAAATTGCCCATTCCCATTCATTTTAGTTCACTGATTCCCAAGATGTTGATGTGCAGTCTTGCCATCTCATGTTTGACCACATCCAGCTTACCTTGATTCATAGATCTTACATTCCATGTTCCAATGCAGTATTGTTCTTTGCAGCATCTGGCTGTTCTTTCACCATCAGAAACATCCACAGCTGAATGTTCTTTCGGCTTTGTCCCAGCCATTTCATTCTTTCTATGGTTACTTGTACCTGCCCTCAGCTCTTCCCCAGTAGCATATTGGGTACCTTCCAACCTGAGGGGCTCATCTTCCACTGCCATATCTTTTAGCCTTTTGTTACTGTCCGTGGGGTTTTCTTGGCAAGGATATTGGAGTGGGTTTCCATTTCCTTTTCCAGTGGATCACATTTTGTCTAGGATCTCAGCTGTGGCCTGTCCATCTTGGGTGGCCCTGCATGGCATCGCCCACAGCCTCACTGAACCGCACAAGCCCTCTTGCCACGTCAAGGCAGCAATCCATGAGAAGGTTGCTTCCTCTAGATGCCGCTAAATATTGTTTTTAATTGTTAGTAACCTAATACAAAAGCAAAAAAAAAAAAGATTGTGAGTTGACTAACAAATCAGTGTTTCCCAGTCATATTCCACCACCCACTGAACCTGTACAGTTATAGGTAGAATCTGTTCTAAAACTAAGGTTATTGTTCCTTTACACTGGTGAAATTCTCCAAACATATCTATCATCCCAGGATCTTACTTTCCCTGTAGCCTTTGGTAAAGAAGCATGGGTACAGGGAGCCAGGAAAATAAACAACACTGACTGAAGCTATTAAAGTGTCAGCAGTTCCAGTTGCAAGAAATGTCGGCTAAATGCAAGCATCACAAATTTAATGTGAAATCATTGTTAGAATTTCATATGGTGTAGGTGGAAATCTTCAGGCAGAATTTGGTGGGATTTAAAGTATACACACATCTACTCTCACAAAATGTTCCTCCGCTTGGAATCTCTTGAAGATTTCTATGGGTATGGGAATTTCTGCTCATACCTGGCTGAATCTTCAGGCAGAATTTGGTGGGATTTAAAGTATACACACATCTACTCTCACAAAATGTTCCTCCTCTTGGAATCTCTTGAAGATTTCTATGGGTATGGGAATTTCTGCTCATACCTGTTTTGGAATATGATTGAGAAGTCTGATTTGAAACATCCTTGTGTAACTGAGTGCTTGAACCAATAGTCACATTCCATGTTCCTAGATTTAAAATGATGAATAAAAGCATGAAATGACTTCTGTCAAAACAGTGGATGTTCAAGATTTTAGATCTTATAAAGTTTCAAACTGTGCCAAAACCTGCTGTGCTGCCCCAAAATATTATATATCCCTACCAAAATTAATTCCCTTTTAGTTCTTTATCAGTAAAAACAGATATAACTTCATCTCCCAACCTCTCAGATGTATTATTTATGAGAAGATACTAAAGAGAGAACCTTAACCAAATTTTCCCATTGAACCATAATAAATGAGCACTGTGTTCAGATAAAGTAGTAAAGGGAATCCATGCACAAATATATTTTATTTCCCCATATGTTCAACTGCCATACTGACTGCATCCTTGCCAGGTACAAAAGAATGAAAGAAATAGTTTCTTTCTGAGGGTTAACTTATCCCTGAAAATATATCCAGGCTTGGAAAGAGGAGAAACTCTTACCGTAACCAAACTTTCTAGAAAATAATTTCACAAGCAGCATTCCAAAGTGCAGTCTGATTGAGGCCGCCTATAGCATATTGAAAAGAATTCATTAAATGTTGCTAACATGTCATAAGCTTCCTTAAATGGAAGGGTAATGGCTCATAACATTTGTAAGCTTTTTAATTTCATGCAATATGAGCAGCATAATCAACACCTATTAAAGTCAATCAGCTGTACCAAGTGGGGCTACCTGCCTTGGATTTTGTCTATATTTTCATAGTTGCTTCACCTGTAACATAACTCTGAAAACAACATATTTTCACATTTTGTGTGTGATACTTAGGACAACATGCCAAATAAGACAGCATCCACACTATAATACTAAGAAAAAGGCTAAACTCTTCCTGAAGATTGGGTGATGGAGTCTTTCTATTTGCAGTAGATAAATTTTGCGTTGAGTCAATGAAAAACAACACTGTTCATTGGCTGTCCTCCAAGATAAAATACAAAGAGAAATAATTAAAAACAATCAAATTATGTTTCTGGATTTTGTTGGTGGCAAGAGTACAAAGGGATCAGGGCTGAAATGTAATGATCCACATAATTTACTTATAATTTTTTTGCTAAATATTTACCATGATTTGAAATGGGCATAAATGCCCATTGAGAAAGATAGGTAACAACTGCTCTAATGAATTAATACAGAAATTCAGTACAGGCATATTCAAGATTACAGCAATCCTATGCAACTAGAGTTATAAATAAAAAAAATATTGATCAGTTTGATCTCTCTTGTACTTTACCCAGTTGCTAGTGACTTTCTAGAACAGGGATGGCCAAAGTGTGGCTCAGGAACCACATGTGGCTCTTTCACATATATTGTGTGGCTCCCTCTCAAGTAAGCGTGCTTAGCATTGGGACCTCAGTGAGCCTCTGAGTGCTGACACATAAGCAGGTGACTATTTCCACCCTGTGTGAAGTGGGGAAGGAAGGAGGAACAGATGGCTTGCAAACTCTTCTCCTCTACCATGACCCCATAGCCAGAAATTTTGGGGTGGGGGGGCACAGAGAATAAAATTTTGGGTGGCGGGCCATGGGGCTTGCCTGCTTCTTCCAGCAGCCAGCTGCCCAGCCCCAGCTCTCTCTTTGGTGCTCTCTCTTGTGCCTGGGCTCTCTGTCGCTCTCTCCACCCTTGCTCTCTCTCTCTCTTTCGCTGCCTCCTCTCACTCTCCTGCTTTCTGTCACTTTTGTTGCCTCTTGCTCTCCCACTCTCTTTCTGTCCATTTAAATTTGGAGAGAGAGGAGCTGGTGGTGGAAACTCCTTCCCCCCTGTTACAGGCAATGCTTTTTAGTCTCTTATTTTAATGGGGAAATTAGCTAAGAGACTTGGTAGAGCGAATTAGGAGTGAAGATCTTTGCTTTCAATAATATGAAGTTTGGGTTTTCAGCCAAGAATAGTCCAAGCAATTATATTTTATAGTATTTACTTAGGATATGTAGCAAAAGGACTTTACACACACACACACAGATATTTGTACAAGCAATCAAGAGACTAAGAAAATAGAGGTTATCAATAGAGGAATTCAAGTACATGGGAAGTACATGGAGAGGAACGCAAACGACCAGCGTAACGCACCTTATAGACCCAATTACAGGAGTAACGGGTGGTACAGACTGCAAATGGCGGCCTATAGAATGTACACCAAGGTGAGTTTTTGACCCACACTATATAGGGGGGTTCGACAGATGGGGGTCATTAGTTACTAAGGGGCTTTGATGTTCCATTGATGGCTATCTTGAATCGCTATGTTGGGAAATTTTGCACATTTTGCTAGGATGATAAGCTTGGAGGGACTGCATAATTTGTTACTGGGTTTTGGTTGACACTCGGAAAGGGGATCAAAGACTTTTAAGGGTAGGATCAATCAAATTATGCATTTGATTGGATTTAGCAAGGTAGAGGTGATAGACTGGAGGAAGAGACAATTGGCAAGTAGCAGAAGATCAGAGTGAGAGTAGTATTTACCCGCAGTTCCCATGATATTATGCATCCCGTTTGGGCGGAGGCACTAGAGGGGGAATGGGTGATATTACACTGAGAGACAGACTGCAGGTGACAACCAAAACAAGCTCTCTACTGGGTCCATTCCACCTGTTTAGATGGAGTGTTTTCTTGGCCTGCCTTTGGTCGGACTCCATTTTGTTTAACAGAAGTAGGAGACTCTCTCTCTTTATTTGCACTGGGGTACTCCATTTTATCAGGCAGTGCCTCTCAGTAACACCCCATTCTGCTTTGCCATGAAAGATAAGCTGGAAAGGAGGTAAAGAGTGGGGAGGTGGGTGGAGAAGAAGGGGAGGAGGTAGCAAAAGCCAGCGCATGATCTCCTCCTGGTGCCTCCAACAGGCACCTGCAGGCCCCAGGGCACGCAGGGGTGTAGCAGTCAGGTGGGCGGGCTGGGGGAGAGTGGAAGTAAACAAGCAAGAGAGGGGCGCAGCGCCTGTGGCTCGGGTTAACCCTCTGCCGGCTTCTCCATGAGAGGATGCAAATGGTGGTCAGTGATTTATATGGTACATGTGTGTTTCCTTCTCCCATTGATGCAAAAAAAAAAAAAATCCCTAACCTTTCCCTATGCTGGTATTATGAGGACTCATATTCCCAGCTTTTGTTTTTTTAAAAAAAGTCTCTTTCTAGCATGGTTGTATGTTGTAAAGTGTATATGTATACATTTTATCTTTCTGACCAAAGAAAGTATTGAGTTTTAATAAAGACGTGAGTGTAATGTTTGTTCATGTCTTGTGGCTCTCAGGCATCTGACATTTATTCTATGTGGCTCTTATGTTAAGCAAGTTTGGCCACACCTGTTCTAGAAGGTGATTTGTCTAACAGAGGCTCTCTATGGTTTCTAGGAATGCCAAAGATTGAACTCTTACATCTCTTGCCATGTGTATTCCATGGCACTTCTGTGATAGTGTTGCACATGGTTCTATTCCACGTGGTTACTATTCCAAGTAAATTCCAATAAGTTACAGTGTTGGAAGTGACCTTGCAACAGCCTAAAAGCAGATTTCACCTTTGCCTATCATTGCTATCATAGCTCTGAACCATCCAGTCAGCACTGTCAGATGAGTTATACTTAAACAGAATTTTGCAGGAATTGCAGCAGTAACAGTCTCAACTTTGGGATATGAAAGATGATTAATCAAGTGCAGTTCATCTCAGGAATCTTTTAGTGGTACTGAAAGTTGGGATTCTCAAAGTTTCTTAATGGATATGTGTTTTATTTGGGACCAGACACAGCTTTCTAGTAGGACTCAAGTTTAATAACATTTTAACCTCACCCCAACAGTCTGATATAACTTCTGTAAACGAGGAGATTAACTCTTAGGTTACTAAGTATGCTATCAAACAAATTTTAAAAAATTAAAAACCCAGCCTTCCCTCAACTTGCATTGTCAAATGTGAGGTATTCTGCCACCCAATTAGACCAATATTCTCTTCTTTGTCTTAGTCTTAACCCTTTCTGGGTCCATTTTATGGGTAGGAGCAGAAACAGCATTATACCCCATCTTTAAAAACAAAGAGGTGATAAGGAAAGATAGAAATTCTTCAAATAATTAATTTTTGCAGTTGCAACACTCTATTTATAGTGTTCCTTCCCCATACAACTTAATGAAGTAATTTTTGTTTTAGTTCCAGTTATAGACTTCTTAAAAATTCTGCAAGCCTTTCAGTATAGATGGATGTTTCTTGCATTTGATTAGATTCTATCTGATTTTTATCAGGCTATATTGCTGTTCTGATTGTATATTTGCGTTTTTTTTGTTTTTTATGTTGCTCTTGGCTTTTATTGGACACTGCTTTTGAAGCTTTTCAGTTGAAAAGTAGCTTGTAGACAGGCCTCTAGCTACACAGGACACTGCCCCCTGATATCCAGACGGGGCCCCCAACTTCTAGCACAACCTGCTTCCCCCCCCTCTTTTTTAACTATGGCTGAGCTGGGGGGGGGGCGGAAATGGATTGAGCTGTTGGCTGCAAAGTGCTGGAACTGGGGAGAAGGAGGTGGAAGGAAACCCCCTGCTTGCACGCAGAGTGCAGTCCCTTCTTGACTCCAAAATTTTAGGGTTGGCTGCCTTGACTTGGCCACTTTCAGAGCCTCCAGCTTTTGCCTCTACCCCAGAAAGCTTCTGAGAAGCAGCAAGCCCCACAGTGGATCGGAAAGGGTGTCTTTCAACATTTAAAAAGCCCCCTGGCTTTTAAAATCCTGGCTACACCCCGCTTATAGATCCTTAAATTAAAAATAAAATAAAAAGCCAGTTGTGGCTGCTGTAATATGGACAATTTGTAAGGCTGTAAATGTACTTGATGCATACCACCCTAATACAACAACTTTGTGTACATATTCTTTGATATCCTTTGCTCCCTATGATTCTGTAAATTCTGTAGAATCCACTGGGGATATAACAGGCTGAAAAGAAAGAAGACAATAGAAAGTCAATACAAACAAAACAATTTATTTTTACTGTTTATTTTAAGTTAACTTTTCTACTGACTGACTGGTGGTTTACATGTTTAATTAAATAATCATTAAAATATAGTATTGCCTCCATACTTGAGAGGAGACAGATGGAATGTAACAATGTAATGTCTCAGTTAATTACTCTTTGCACTCCACAATTAAGAAGGATACACATCTATTTCCAATTTTGACATATTTATTTACTTCACTGTTCCCCCCTCACCCCCCAAAAATAAATCCAAACAATGGTGACCTTATAAATTTAGCTTGATATTCCCATTTGCATCTGTTAAAACATTTTTGTTATGTTGTATGCTGATTTGCTGTTCAACCTCTGCCTTATATGTATGGACTGGTAAATTCCATTTTATTGTATCTGAGGAAGTGTGCATGCACACAAAAACTCATACCCTGAATAAAACATTTTTGATCTTAAAGGTTCCACTGGACTCAAACATTGTTTCACATCAGAGAGTCTCTCTTCCTAAGTAAGACAAAGAAAACAGAGACAGGGTTTCCTCCAGAAAGAAAAGGGGTGTTTTCGCACTGAACTTGCTCGGGAGCGACGTCCCTCTTCACTGTGCAGCGTCTGCGCGGATTTCTCACTAATTGCTCCGCAGAACCCGGAAGAGCCACAAAGTCCCGCAGCTTTTGCGTCACAAATGTAAACTGGCCAAAAACCAGTTTATATTTTCGATGCAAAAGCCGCAGGACTTTGTGGCTCTTCCGGGTTCTGCGGAGCAACGTGTGCGAAATCCGCGCAGACGCTGCGCGGTGAAGAGGGACGTCGCTCCTGAGTAAGGTCAGTGCAAAAACGCTCACAGTTTCTTCCCAGTGTGTACACACACATGCACAATCAAAACGTTATCACTTTAAATTATAAAGAGCTCTAGGGCATGTTTTAACTCTCCTTATGCTGGAGATAACAATCGTGGCATAGCTAAGTCCCAAACTTCACAGTAACAATGTTCATGAGTGTCTCTAGCCTATGCTTCCGTTAATATTACAGGCAATGCCACACCACAGACTGCCACTGTAGCTATAAGCAGGTCTGCAAACTCTTTGGGTTTGGGTTCTCTGTGGTTAGCATCAACACTAGTTAACTCCAAGCTTGAAAAGAAAGAATAAATCTTCGTGCAACTGGGCAGAAGGAATATGTGTGCAACAATGAGGAGGGAAAGGATGGGAAAAATTGTGAGCCTATGTGGCAAGTCTGACTGCATAACCAGAGCCAATATGGCAGCATTAGATTTATACTGAGCCATTAAACTGAGCAAACCCACTGTCAGAAATAGTGCTATTTATGAACAATGTCTATTGGTGGAGGAGTTATTGATGTCCCACTTGATTCTGATTGACTGTGCCATGTAATATATAATGCTCAAAGAGAATGTCTTCTTCAATTTGCATCTCAGGTTAAAAGCAACAGTACATACAAATGGGAGATTCAGCAGCATTTCATCCAAGAAAAAATGCTAACATTTCTTTGAATTGGTCCATTTTGCTTTCTTTAAAGCTGAGCTACTTTTTACATATCTCCTATCTAATTCCTAAGCAGGTTGAGTCCTTCTCAGTTGATCAGAACTGACAGGATCACAGCCTGAGGTGGTAAAAACCCACAAATGTGCAGTGCTTTTGCTTTGTAAAACACTGATATATCAAAGCAGAGAAATAAATAAAATTACCAACAATCAGGTTGATTGGGGGATAAGACAGACTCATTTGTCTGATGGAATAGCCACATCTTTCCATTGACAGCCTCTTGTTGTCTGAACTTTTGATTATATCTTTCACATCTACATGTAATTTTTGCTTTGTTTTTGCCTTTCCACACTCCCAAAGCTCCAGTTCCCTCAAAGCCACGCAGCTTTTTGCTGCCCCCAATGTGAAAATCCCCATCAACATCTGGATCTCAGTAAAAGTCAATTTAAATATGCATTGTTGGAAGGGAAATGTTACAGGAACCTGGAATCCTTGTCAAGGTGTAAATTCTGTAAAACATGAGACACCAATGGCAGAAATGTACCCACACACACATACATACCTGTGCTACAGGAGTGACTGAAATGCGGTTATAATAAGGAAACTCCATTTGAAGAGGGTTTTTTTTTCCCTGTTGGTCACAGGACAGTTCTTGGAAAGAAGAAGAGTAGGTTTTATTTTATTTTTTAATTAGGGATGTGCATTTGGCTAAGCTGAACTGAGTAAATACCTGACAAGTATCTTTATTGGTATTTTTGGGATGTTTATTCTCTAATCTTATTTGGCAAACTAATAAAGTGATCCCGAATAAAAGCCAATCTTATTTGGCTTTTATTTCAGTGCATTCACCATACCAGAGTTGATGGTCATTTAAACCTAACAGCTGACAGGCAATCCACATGTCAGTTGTTAGATTTAAATGGTGAGTGGGGGCAATCTTTCTTCCCTTCCCAAGCCAACTCACCTCCCTGATCTTTCCTCCCTTTTTCAGTTAGCCTGGGGGCCACAGGCCAGCTGGAGAAAGATTTAAATGCCTCCCTGCTCCTTCCCCAGCTCATCCTCTGCAGTGGGCCACCTAAGGAAGGGAGAAAACATGCATCCCTATCCCTTCTGTAGCTGGCCTGCAGCTGATGGCCAGCTAAAGAAGGCTGGAGAAATTGGGGAGGCATGTTTAAATGCCTCCATGAACTCTCCAGCCTTCCTGCT
The DNA here is from genome assembly GCF_032191835.1 of Heteronotia binoei. Taxonomy (NCBI): domain Eukaryota; kingdom Metazoa; phylum Chordata; class Lepidosauria; order Squamata; family Gekkonidae; genus Heteronotia; species Heteronotia binoei. The sequence goes on along the minus strand of NC_083227.1, from coordinate 118,947,127 downwards.
GTGGCGAGTGGGCTGGGGAAGGTGCAGGGAGGCATTTAAGCATGCCTCCCCAATCTCTCCATAGAACAGGCACTTAATTAGGATGTAATCCAGATACATTCAGACTAATACTGCTTACCTACATTTTTTCTAAAATGAAATCATGAACTGTTTTGTCTTTCTTCACGGACCAATCTTGAGTAAACAATATTTCTTTTGGTATATGTTGCCTGCACCATCCTCTGCAAGCAGCTTTTCAAAAGCAAGCACAGTGTTTCTTCAAACCATTTGACCATCTATGTAAAGTAACATGACCTTCTACTAATCCAAACACATACAGTTCTTTTGTAAAGCTGTATGTTCTCCATTAACCTTTATCTTTTTCTATTCAGTTGTTTTGAAACAACTTTAGCTGAATTTAATGGAATATATTTCAAGTAAGAATTGGGACGGGTAAACAAATATGCAAGAAATTACCTAGCCATAATGACACTGGCTGATATGTTTAGCAAGCAGATTTCGAACAGCTTTAACAATAATTTTCCTGCTTTTTATATAATGGTTCAGTTTGACAGTTTTGTTGCTGATATACTCTGCACTTAAAACTACAAGAAATTTCATTCCTTGTAGTTTCTAAACTGAGGAGACCAGGGTTCTGATAAATTTAACATGGCATTTTATCAGCATCCAGATCTGTGTTTTATTTATTTACATTATATTTATATCCCGCCCATTCCATACAGACTCAAGGCGGCTAACAGCATAAAATAGACAGTAAACAAAACAATATTAAAATAATAAAACAATCAGATAATAACAATGGTGCTACTTCAGGCAGATCATATATTTTCTTCCTCACGCGCACAGATCCTGGGCCATTAGTAATCAAAGTGCTATGGATCCAGTTTTATCTGTCTTCAAGCAGTGCTGAGATAGCATAGAGCTGCAATGAAGTCTGTTGTGTTTCTTCTTTGATCTCAGTGGTTACTGAAATTGTCTATTAACTCCACTGAAAGGCATTACCTCAGGTGACCTAATCATGTTTGTGTGTGTGCGTTGTTTATCATCTTGTCTCTGAGGTTATACTGAGCCCCATGGCACAAAGTGGTAAGCTGCAGTACTGCAGTCCAAGATCTGCTCACGACCTGAGTTTGATCCTGGCAGAAGCTGGGTTCTGGTAGCTGGCTCAAGGCTGATTCAGCCTTCCATCCTTCCGAGGTCAGTAAAATGAGCTTGCTGGGGGTAAAGTGTAGATGACAGGAGAACGCAATGGCAAACCACCCCATAAAAAGTCTGCCATGAAAAACATCATGATGTGACATCACCGCAGAATCGGAAATGACTGGTGCTTGCACAGGGGACTGCCTTTACCTTTTTTTTTAAACCTCTGAGGTTAAATTTGGATCTTCCAGACCAGCTGTATTTAGAATCCATTTCCCTTGATCATGTGGATGAACTTGTCTGGTAGTCAGTAAGAATATTTTAGGATGATTCTTCTCTAAACCTAAATTATTTGGGCCTTTTCTTATGCATTCTGTCCCTTCTTGTTCAGTGTTTGAAACAGCAAAGACAGTGTCAATGTGATTAATGATTTTTTTTTTTAAGGAGGTGAAATAGGGTATAATTCCTTAACAGATTTTAAAACGTTGAACACAATTTAAGGCACTTTATATGAAATTTAATAGTTAGGTTTATAGAACAGGTGAGCTTTCTTTTCCTCTTCAGCTTCTGGTCAGCAAGGAGGCTTGTCCTTGGCTAAATGCATACCTAGAAAGGTAGAGGAAATCAACAAAGGACACAACTGAGGATGTGAATTTCACTTACAATCAGAACATAGTGTCCAGATCATGTGAAGTGATGGTATTGCTTTACCCTGCTCTAGTAAGACCTCACCTGGAGTATTGTGTTCAATTTTGGGCACCACATTTTAAGAAGGATATAGACAAGTTGGAACAGGTCCAGAGGAGGGCAACGAAGATGGTGAGGGGTCTGGAGACCAAGTCCTATGAAGAAAGGTTGAAGGAGCTGTCATGTTTAGCCTGAAGAGGAGGTGGCTGAGAGGTGATATGATCACCATCTTCAAGTACTTGAAGGGCTGTCATATAAGAGGATGGTGTGAAATTGTTTTCTATGGCCCCAGAAGGTAGGACCAGAACCAATGGGTTGAAATTAGATCAAAAGATCTTCCTCAGGAGGTGGTGGGCTCTCCTTCCTTGGAGGTTTTTAAACAGAGGCAAGATGGCCATCTGACAGCAATGAAGATCCTGTGAATTTAGGGGGAGGTGTTTGTGAGTTTCTGCATTGAGCAGAGGGTTGGACTAGATGACCTTGGGAGGTCCCTTCCAACTATGATTCTACACCAATGGCACAATAGGCTAATTTTTGGTGATGACTGTGGAAATTCCTCAAAAACAATTGATCAACTGTTTTACTGTTTTGCATCTTATTTAAACATTTTCATGCCAACTAAAGCCATAGAAAGAGCCCCGTTGTGCAGAGTGGTAAAGCTGCAGTACTGCAGTCTGAACTCTCTGCTCATGACCTGAGTTCAATCCTGGTGGAAACTGGGTTCAGGTAACCAGCTCAGGTTGACTCAGCCTTCCATCCTTCTGAGGTCGGTAAAATGAGTACCCAGCTTGCTGGGGAAAAGTGTGGATGACTGGGGAAGGCAATGGCAAAACATCCCGTAAAAAGTCTGCCGTGAAAACGTTGTGAAAGTGATGTCACCCCAGAGTCAGAAACGACTAGTGCCTTTTATTCACTTTTATTCACTCCAGTGTGTTTGAAGAACACTGGAGAAACCAAATGTGTATCCCTCCTGGAAAGGAACCAAACAAAGGAATTTAGCAGGGATACTGAGAACAAACATTTTTAATTTGCTATGAATTAGTATTGTTTTTGCTTGAAATTTGACTCAAATACAATCTGAAGTAACTTGGTGCCTACTCATTAGCCACACAAGTTAATGTGTACACTTCAGGGTCATCTGCATGTGAATACTGCCAAAAAGCTTGCCAAATAGTTTATTCGGTTATACAATGTATTGTGTGTGTGTGTGTGTGTGTGTGTGAAACATTTCTAAGCCAACTTTCAACCCAGTTATAATTGTTCAAGCATTTGAAACAGCCTCAAGCCATATAGGGCTTTACCAATACCTAGCATTGGGCCCAGAAACAAATTGTAAATGGAGTAATTTGAGTTATATGTTCCTTGTGACCCAATTCAGTCAACAATCTGGCCTGGCCTGACTTTGCTAGATGCTCTGTGAATCCTTCTGCCCTGTTTGCAGATTGACCCTATTGAAACTTGTTTGTATATGAAGGGGGGGGGGTTAACCTCATATTTCCACAACTTGAAAATACTAATTAATTGGCAAGGAATGAAGGAGAAGAGTATTTTCTGTTTCAGAGTTTTGATACAAAAAGTTCAAAAAAGTTCAAATATGGCTTTTAAAAAAAATGTGGTAACTTGTTCTCCTAATTTGCTTGATTTCTTCCTCTGAAGAACAGTTATAACTTGACTGTTTTCAGCATGTTGCATGAGTACTGTGCATCTGTGGGTTTTCAAGGTGGTGTGATCCTGCAGCAACACCATCTGCTTGTTCAAAAAGAGGTTCCTCACAGATTAAATATGTGATGTATTATAATTAGGCAAGGTGCCTGCTGTGATTTGTGATTGATTTTGTTTCAGTTGTCACATACACCACATATGTCTATGCCCGTAAGTATTGCCTACATATCAATTTATGGGTACAGATGAATTGGACACTCATGACTTCTTTCTGTCTTCTGAACATATTGAAATTATTTTTCCTTTTATGGTTACTGGCAGTAACCATAAGAGGGTCTAAGTTTCATTGTACTATACATTAGTAAAGCAAATAAGATAATATATCCAGCTGATAAAAGATTATATTGTAATTTTACAAAAAAAGAGATAGCAGCTGTTCTGTTTGCCCATGAAGAAGTGAGTGTTTGGTTCTACTGCTGTTTGTGCATGTGTGAGGCAGGGCAGCCTGTATATTCTATTAGTTTATTAATTAATTATAATTATTTTGTATGTACAGAGGGAGAATGCCCCCAGACACATTGGTTTCCATTAAAACCACTTCACACAAACACTTTGTCTATAATGCACATATTCTAGGGGTGATCCTGGAACCTTCATTGCTGCTTGATAAGTAAAATTTCAGAAGCGTCCAAGAGTCATCTTTATCCGAGGAGACTGTTTGGAAAACTACAGCCATTTCTAAAGAGAACAAACCTCCTTCTTATACATACCTTTGTAACATCCAGATTAGACTACTGGGGCAAATTGCTTCCCACAGGGCCACGAAAGTGGTACAAGGGGGGAAGCATGCATCTCCTCTTCTCCCCACACTGTGGTCCCAAGCTGAATCAGACCTCTCAGTAATCCAAAAATCAGTTCCCCACAGCTGCTGTGTGACTGTGAGGAAAGCAAGACCCAACTTTTTTTTTAAAATGTATTTTTGCTGTAAGGTACCTGAATGACCACCACAATTCAAATGAATCTGTTCAAGATTCAAGATCCACTGGTGGTGAATAGTACATGTTATGGGCAATGTTCCCTCTAAGCTGCAGAGTTTTGTGAGCAAAAATTCTACTTTGTGAGCTACTGGCATTAACGTTGTTAGCTACTGCATAAATTATGGTGCTCTGGGGTCATCCTTCCTGAGCTAAGACAGAAATCTGTGAGCTGGAGGCTAAAAAGCTCACGCTAACTCAGTTTAGAGGGAACACTAGTTATGGGGCTTTTCCACATTCTCAGTTTACTTGCTAGTTCTTGGGGAGGGTGTTCTAGTCCACATTTGTTTTGCCCCCACCAGTTGTCAATTCAATATCTGATTTAAACTGCAGGGAGATGAACTGGAAATAAACCTGAGTGATATCAAATTGACCATTAGAGGGAGCAACGCATGTGCAGATCAGAAAAAAAAAGAAGCAGGAACTTAAAGTAAAGGTAGTCCCATGTGCAAGCACCAGTCGTTTCCGATTCTGGGGTGATGTTGCATCACAACATTTTCATGGCAGACATTTTACAGGGTGGTTTGCCATTGCCTTCCCCAGTCATCTACACTTCTCCCCAGCAAACTGGGTACTCATTTTACCAACCTTGGAAGGATGGACGGCTGAGTCAACCTTGAGCCGGCTTCCTGAACTCAGCTTCCGTCGGTATCAAACTCAGGATGTGAGCAGAGAGCTTCAACTGCAGTACTGCAGCTTACCACTCTGCACCATGGAGCTGTTAGCAGTGAATAAAATGAGAAGGCAGAAAAGCCTATGGAAGAGAGTCAAGTTTTGGTCTAGCAAATGTAGACATACTCTTGGACACTTTTACCAAAACCCTACTGATTGTTTACAATTCTGTCAGACGTTTTCCCTGTATACAAATTCCAGTATTACCTTAAATTTAAGAACTTTGAATGAATGTAATGAATGTAATATCGATCTGGTGCTGAAATGTTTGAAGCAATTCTAGCCTCAGGTAAGCCTGCATTCCAAACTATGGTGGAGTTGACAGTTCCCAATCCAGTATACAATTTTATATAGTCCACCATATCCTTAGTTTAATCTACAGTTCTCTACTATTTACTCAGAAGTATGTTCCAAAAAATCAGTGGGATGTACTTTCAAGCAAATGTATTTTGAAGTATGTATTCTTTTTTTTAGAGCTAGTTTGGTGTAGTGGTTAAGTGTGCAGACTCTTATCTGGGAGAACCAGGTTTGATTCCCCACTCCTCCACTTGAACCTGCTGGAATGGCCTTGGGTCAACCATAGCTCTGGCAGAGGTTGTCCTTGAAAGGGCAGCTTCTGAGAGAGCCTCTCAGCCCCACCCACCTCAAAGGGTTTGTTGCAGGGGAGGAAGATAAAGGAGATTATGAGCCGCTCTGAGTGGAGGGCGGAATATAAATCCAATGCCGTCTTCTTTTTTTTAAGCTGAAAACCCTGAATGTAATTAGCTTCTAGAACTTAAGGAGTTGCAGCAAAAAAATACCTTGCATTTGCACAATGGGTAGTAAAATTCTGTTCTCACCACCCTAGTGGGATTTATATTTATGAGACCCATGAGGCCCAGCCACTTGACAGTGTAATAAATGTTATGAACGGAGTGCAGCCCAAGTAACTTGCAAAGGTTAAGAATATATATTCACAACACTCCCATTACTGAGCTAGAACCGTGACACAAATAGTTGTGTAATTTTTGAAAACTATATTTTTGTCAATTTCTTCTTGACATCTAGAGTCTTCTACTAATTACAGACTAATTAAGTAAAGATTATGGTCAAGGAAGCTGAGCCAGACTTAATAGGATTGCCTTTCTAAAAAGCCTGCAAATGTAATTTAATTTTCAGATGAACTCAGTTACAAAACTGATGAAGCCACTTGAAAGAGAAACTTCTTCCCTTTAAGCTTAAACAATCTAAGACATAATACCTTATTTTCAATATTTTTAAAAAAACTGTTAGTATAAAAGAATATGCCAATTCTGAGATGTTGACCAAAAATTATGAAACCCTTTTTATTGCTCTATGGTATCCAGTAATAAGTTACTTATCTGAACAAAATGTCCTACCACACAGAATGTTTTATAGTAAGATGTTATACTTTTAAAATGGAAATGTTCATACTGCTTTAGTTTTCTGAATTTTGTCTGTCTTTGTATTTGACATGGAAAATAATAAATTTTTGAGGAAACCAAAAAAACAAACAAAAGTGCAGTGTGGTTCAATTTGAGCTTTTTCATGAGGCTGTGGGCATAAGGGAAGCTTTGGGGCTTTTATATCCTCCTCCTATATACTGAACAGGTTACAAAAACTGCTTTCTCTTGGGGTCATGCAACCCCCAATTTCAAAATCCTCAAAGCCCCCCAAAAGTCTATAGATATAAATTGTGATAAAATATTTTGTTTTCACTGTTTGCTCCACCTTTCTATAAAATTGAGATAATAGGTGTTGGTCCATCTATTTAAACACTGGAACAGTGAAAATCTCCCCCCACCCAATATTTTGGGGTCAATAATACCCCAGATTACAATTATGCATAATGCTTTTATTTTCAAGCTGTCTATTGGTGCCAGATTGTCCCCATTTCCCTTTTGATGAAACTGATTTTCATCAAATCAACACTTTCAGGAATGCACATGACAATTCAGACAGGATTTGAGATCTAATCAGCACTTCTGATAAATTTAAAGGGGAAAGGGGTGGAATAGAAATAAACTAATAATAATAATAAAAACACAGTGGGAAGGGGAGAGAAAGACTTCAGGGCACTGCAGTTCATTGAGGAGAAAGTTCAACAGGCGTTTGGTGCCTGTAGAAAGCTTTTAAATGGGTAAACCATCCCCCCCAATGATTCTGAGGTGGAAAAAAAACCAAAAACAGATTGCTTGGGAGTGTTAAGGCCATCTCCTCAAAGGGAAATTAGTGATAAATTCTTAATTGTTTGAGTAACTGATGAGCTTAAATTTATCAGAAGTGCTGATTAGATCTCAAATCCTGTCTGAATTGTCATGTGCATTCCTGAAAGTGTTGATCTGATTGCTATGCAGAGGAAAGATTGACCTTGCATGTATTTAAAAACTGGAAGTATGTAAAATAATGATTAAAGCTTAGGCAACCCATTACAGATTCTGTACTGAGAAAAAGCACAAGGATTTAGAGATAACAATATAGTTTATAGATTAGAGTTTGTATCAGACCCTTACTGATCATTCTTACATTATACCAATTCACGATTTCTGAGAGTGCCTTGCTTACTGAAATAAAAATACTGGGTAATAAATTATCTCTGTGCTAAAACCCATTGCCTCCTTCTTAAAAGCAACCATCCTTATAAATATACTGGAGCACAATACTGTGTTTGTTTTAATAAGCTTTCATTATAAATTCAGTTCACAGTCTGTATTCATTCTTCTTTGAAAGCTTTGAAAATGTAAGTCTTGCAAAGAAAGGTTTTACCATAGAACATGACTGATATATTTGAAGGTCGATGTCAAAAACAAAAGAGGATGCATGAATACACAAAAATAACAAAAAGGTTATATAAAGCTGATTCAGCAATAAATATCTGCTTTGTCTAATTGTTGTACAGCCTGAATTCTGTCACTATTGCATTAAGATCATAACCTTAATGCTAGATAGTGATCATATAACTGGAATAGGTCAATGTTATTTTTAGGAATGCCATTTACCCATGACAGCCAGTTTGGTGTAGTGGTTAAGTGTGTCGACTTTTATCTGGGAGAACTGGGTTTGATTCCCCACTCCTCCACTTGCAACTGCTGTAATGGCCTTGGGTCAGCCATAGCTCTCATAGGAGTTGTACTTGAAAGGGTAGCTGCTATAAGAGCTCTCTCAGCCCCACCTACCTCACAGGGTGTCTGTTATGTGGAGGGGGGGAGATTGTGACCGCTCTGAGATTCAGAGTATAGGGCAGAATATAAATCCAATTTCTCCTCCTCCTCCTCCTCCTTCTTCTATGGAATGACTTCTGTTGATCCTCTCTTCTGCCCACCATTACTCAAATGAGCAGTGGGGAAAATGGGGAGGTAGAAATAGTGAAAAACATAGAGATTGATGCAATTCCAAGAGCATTACCACAAGGTCACTTCTTGTTTTCCAGCTGGAAATGATGTAATAGTGTCACATTACTCCATTTATGCCTCTTCACCTGACCAGCTTGCCCCACTAGTTGCCAGTGACTGGCTGGCAATCTTAGTTATTTTAGCTCAGGGAGCAGCCCTAAACAGAGTTCCTCAGAAGTAAGTCCAATTTTATTGAATAGGGCTTATTGCCCAGGAAATGTCCTTCGAATTACAGCTAAAGTAGTCTGAACACTATATCTTTCAGCAAGTGTAGTTTGAATCCCTGTTAACTTCACATCAGATTACCAGCCCCCTTGATGATTCCATGTATTACTTCAAATTAACATGTGAGGATAAAACCTACCTAAATTATTCTACATCATCTGAGCACTGATTTTATTTACCAGGCTCTTTGGAAAGGAAGCAAGCATGTTTTCAATTGTAAGCACTTAAAACTGGACTAGCCTAGCATCTTCCAAATACTGCTTAGATTTCTTTTCGACAACAATGGATCATTTACTTAACATCACATTTGATGATAAAAATAGCAGTTGATCATGTCCAGTGTTTCCCCTGCTTCCCTTTTATTTTTGCTTCAGCTGGACAGTCCCTTTTCTTGTGTTTTTGTTTCTCTATCTGCCCTACCTAGTTGTTCAAATGCATATAGATATATTCTGCCCCAGCCTAGAGAACTGACGAACCAGGGTGGACGAACCCTCTTATTTGGTTAATGTCAGATTATGGCACACAAGAGGCTGTTAGTAATTCAAAACAAATAAACTGTTTTATTTCACTTTCAAGGGGAAAATGGTCAGGTTGGTATCATTTTGGCACCTGACAGGTGAATAGGCAACAGGAATGAGGTAACTTTATTAGATAGTTAACTATATAGGTAACTTTGTTAGATACAACAGATAGCTTGTCACAAATATGTAGCTGTTTGGTTTCACAGGTCTTTAAAACTGTGAGAGCTTTCTTGGCAGTCACTACTGCTGTGTCCCATTTAAATATTTTCCTGTTTTTCTTTTTACTGAATATTATAAGCTTAGATTTCACTACATTAATAGACAAGCCTTCACAGTTACTTGGGCTCAGAGAAAGATCCCATAGCAATTTTCTTTATTGGTATTTTAAAACTGTTAGTATAGAGAAGGGTAGGATAAAAGAAATAAAACAAACACATGTATAAAAAGTATATTCCATCTTTCAGTTCCATTTTTAAAAACTTATGAATTAAATTATTATAAAATATCATTAGGGTTTGTAGAATCTTTCGGGCTCAAGTGCCGTCTTCTACTGGAGAAAGTTTTTCTTCCAGACGTTTCGTTCTCAGCTGCGGAGAACATCCTCAGTGGCATTGCAGCCGGAGCAGGCGCTCTAACCTTCTTGGCTGCTGTGCATTGAGTGAGGCCAGGGCTGCTGGAAAGCTGCTATTTCTAGGCTGGAGGGGGTGTGGTGAAAGGGCAATAGGTTTGTGGATGTGCCCATTGTTCTGGGGCTTCCTGGAAGGGTAGTGATAAGGAAACTGGCTGTAGAATATGACCATTGTTCTGTGTTAATTGCTGGGAGGGTTGGAAGGGGTGTGAAGATAAGGAAGATGGTTGTTGACTGTGCTGATTGTTCTGTGGAATGTTCTGGTTGTTCTGTGAATTTCTGCAATTTATAGTCTGTAGGGTGTTTTGGAGAGCTGGGTACCAAGATTGGTGGATGGAAATGCCTTCTTCCTTTCTGTTAAAGTTGTGCTGGTGTTTGTAAATCTCAATAGCTTCTCTGTTCAGGCGGGTATGATAATGTGAGGCTGTAGAAAGGACTTCAGTTCTTTCAAAGTGGATGATGTGGTCTCCTTCTTGAAGTGCATGTTCAGCTACAGCTGATTTTTCTGGCTGAAACAAGCGACAGTGTCTCTTGTGTTCGGTGAGGCGGGTGTTGATACTGCGTTGGGTAGTGCCAATGTAGACTGCACCACAGGAGCAGGGTGTTTTGTAGACTCCAGGGGTTGAAAGTGGATCTCTCATATCTTTGGCCGAGCCCAGCATGTGGCAGATCTGTTGTGTGGGTTTGAGGACTGTGTCAACATTGTGGCATTTGAGAATTTTGCCAATGCGGTCGGTGACAGATTTTATGTAGGGCAGGAAGGCTGTACCTACATTTGTGTGTGGCTCGGGACTGGTTGAGGTGGTTGAGCAGGAACTACACCACCTCAACCAGTCACTGCAGGCCAATGGATACTCCCTACAAGAAATTAGAAGCCCTCCATCCCAAGAGACCATCCACACCAAATCCCGAGCCACACACAAATGTAGGTACAGCCTTCCTGCCCTACATAAAATCTGTCACCGACCGCATTGGCAAAATTCTCAAATGCCACAATGTTGACACAGTCTTCAAACCCACATTGGGCCTGAAAACCAAGGAAGATTTGAACCACTTTGGAATATCTGGAATGGACATCTTTTGCAAAGGCTGAATTGATATTATATGCTTCATCCTCATATTCTTGATCCTCCTGTTGGAAAAATGTGGAAGCACTGTGGATTCATATGAACAGATTCGTGGGAAATTTTTGTGTCTGAAATTTGTTAATGAACTTTGTCTGTGTATTGTATAAACACTTTACCAATTGATATAAAATTTGAGAACTTATATACATTGAATATACATTTAATCAGATTTTGAAATATTATTCTACTTAGTGGTCTTTCCATTGCCTAGTATGAACACTGAAATCCCTTCATAGGTTGATTTCTACAGAGTAGTATTTGCAGCAATGTGGAAAATTGAGAATTGGAGAGACAAAATGCATATGCAGTAATGTTAAAACTGACAAATTATATTAATTGAAGACAGAAAGATGAATTTGAGAACAATTGGCAAGCTTTTTATGCTCACTATAATTAATCTTTGTAGTTATATATTTAAATGGTTTATTTTATAAATGGCAATGTTAATAATGTTATATTTTGTATAGGGTTTTTTTTTATTACAACAAACTGTTATGTTAAAATTATATACAAAGTCAGTGAGAAATCCATAGATCTGAAAATCCAGGTAGATTGCGGGGCTTAAAAGGATAGTTGTAGACATTTATGTTGTTTGAATCAATGATTGAATGAAGTATCACCTGGAACTGTGGAAACTCTTCCTAGTAGAACTTAGTGGGGAGTTCCCACAAAATTACACATTATGCTTTGGGATTAGTCACATTGGGATTTCCGTGACCTGGGTTTACTGCAGGTGCCTATCAATTGTGAGATATGTCATTTTAAATTTTGCAGAAGCCTAATTTTCCTTTAAACTGACTTACTGGAAAGAGGGGCTACTTGCTTCTGCATGCTATTTCTCCTAGGCAAAATGCCTCAGTAGGGAATTGTGTACATAAATTTGGAGCTGCACATAGAGTATTCTGTGCTATCACATGGAGTAATTTTAGCAATATGTTCAGTTTACAACCAACAGTATGGCAGTTGATATTTTATTCTGTTTGTTTAATTTTGTTATGGTATAATTTCTCTTAAGCTTCTAGAATCAGGAAGGTCAAATACAAGGCAGTTAGTATTGGCAATCACTGTGTTAAGGAGCAAATGAACACGTCCAGAATAACTAGAGCTTTACAAACTGATAGAATATTTCAAAGGCTACAATACATAATTATGGGCATAATCTTTCATACTTGTAACTGAAAAGAAATAAGAAATATATATTTTCTGCAGACAAATGTATTTGTTTAATTTTCTGATCCACAATAGTGGGATTTTAGAAATGAAGACAGTAAAATCATTATTACTAATTTTTCAGCATAATTTTAACGTTATTATTATTTCAAAGAAACATCAGCTGCCTTGTGCTGTTGGTCTTAATACTGTGCGGTATTTTGTTATATGTGGAAAAAAGAATTGCTGAAAATCCATCGAATGTTTCAGATCATTCAGATGTTGCTAAGGTGTTAAAACAGATGCTGAAATCTTATGTAAGGGATAATGATGTGTCAACAACAGCATCAGGAATGTTTTATTGAAGTAAATAAGAAGGAAACTGCAAATATTACAGGGATTAGAATTCCATCATAGTTTTATTTACCTCTGATGTAAATGTGCTGAGATAATTGATTCTAGTATTATGGAGAGGCAAACGCTTGGTCCAAACATATCTTGGACTCCATGTAACTGCCTATAAGACCACTAATTCAACAAGATTCATTGAGTACATAATTGTGAAAGCTCAGAAAAAGTCCACCATTATCACACAAGTTGTCCATATACTACATGGCAACATTTGTATAGATAACTAGTACTTCCAGACAATTCCAGGTATACCATTAGCATATCACATCATATGCTAATATGGAAATGGCAACCCACTCCAGTATCCTTGCCAAGAAAATCTCATGGACAGTAACAAAAGGTTAAGAAGATGAGCCCCTCAGATCAGAAGGTGCCCAATATGCTGCTGAGGAAGAGCTGAGGGCAGATACAAGTAACCACAGAAAGAGTGAAATGGCTGAGCCAAAGCCAACAGGACACTCAGCTGTGAATGTGTCTGATGGTGAAAGGAAAGTCTGATGTTTCAAAGATCCGTACTGCATTGGAACATGGAATGTAAGATATATGAATCAAGGTAACCTAGATGTGGTCAAACATGAGATGGCAAGACTGAACATCAACATCTTGGGAATCAGTGAACTAAAATGAATGGGAATGGGCAAATTTAACTCAGAGGATCACTACATCTATTACTGTGGGCAAGAGTCCCATAGAAGAAATGATGTGGCCTTTATAGCTAACAAGAGAGTGAGGAAGGCAGTAATGGGATACAATCTCAAAAATGACAGAATGATCTGGGTCCGTATCCAAGGCAAACCATTCAATATCACTGTAATCCAAGTCTATGCCCCAACCACTGATGCAGAAGAGGCTGAAGTGGACCAGTTCTATGAAGATCTACAACACCTTCTAGAACTAACACACGCAAAAATATTTCCTCATCATAGGGAACTGAAATGCCAAAGTAGGAAGTCAAAAGATAACTGCAACAATGAACAAGTTTGGCCTTGGAGAACAAAATTAAGCTGGGCAAAGGCTAAAAGAGTTTTGTCAAGAGAACAAGTTGGTCATAGCAAACACCCTCTTCCAACAACCTAAAAGGCAACTTTACACATGGACATCACCTGATGGGCAACACAGAAATCAGATTGATTATATACTCTGCAGTCAAAGATGTAGAAGCTCCTTACAGTCAGCAAATACAAGACCTGGAGCTGACTGTGGCTCAGATCATGAGCTATCCATTGCAAAATCAGGCTTAAACTGAAGAAAACTGGGAAAACCATTAGTCCATTCAGGTTTGACCTTGATCACATCCCTTATGAATATATAGTGGAGGTGAAGAATACGTTTAAGGAACTAGAGTTGATAGAGTGCCTGAAGAACTATGGACAGAGGTTCATGACATTATACAGAAGGCAGCAGTCAGCTCCATCCCGAAGAAAAAGAAACGCAAGAAAGCAAAGTGACTGTCTGATGAGGCTTTACAAATAGCTGAGGAAAGAAGGAAAGTGAAAGGCAAAGGTGAAAAGGAAAGATTCACCCAACTGAATGCAGATTTCCAGAGAACAGCAAAGAGAGATAAGGAGGCCTTCCTGAAGGAACAATGCAAAGCAATAGAGGAAAATAAAAGAATGTGAAGGACAAGAGATCTCTTCAAGAAAATTGGAGAAATCAAGAGAACGTTTTGTGCAAAGATGGCCATGAAATAGGGCAAAAATGGTAGGGACCTAACAGAAGCAGAAGAGATTAGGAAGAGGTAGCAAGAATACACAGAAGAATTATACAAGAAGGATCTCAGTGTCCTTGACAACCGCAATGGTGAAATCGCTGATCTGGAGCCAGACATCATGGAGTGTGAAGTCAAATGTGCTTTAGAAAGCATTACTAACAACAAGGTGAGCGAAGATGATGGTATCCCAGTTGAGGTATTCAAAGTCCTAAAAGACGATGCTGTTAAAGTGATGCACACATTATGTCAGCAACTTTGGAAAATGCAACAGTGGCCACAGGATTGGAAAATGTCAATTTTTATTCCAATCCCAAAGAAGTGTAATGCCAAGGAATTTTCAGATTATTGCACCATTGAACTCATTTCACATGCCAGCAAAGGATTCACATGTTAAAGATCCTACAAGCTAGACTTCAGCAGTATGTGGATCGGGAAGTACCAGAAGTTCAAGCTGGGTTTTGGAGAGGTAAAGGAACTAGAGATCAAATTGCCAACATTTGCTGGATTATGGAGAAAACATGGAAGTACCAGAAAAATGTCTATTTCTGCTTCATTGACTACGCTAAAGCCTTTGATTGTGTGGATCACAACAAACTATGGCAAGTCTTTAAAGAGATGGGAGTACCAGACCACCTCACATGTCTCATGGGAAACCTGTATAAGGGTCAAGAAGCAACTGTCAGAACAGAATATGGAACAATTTATTTGTTTAGAATAGAATAAGGAGTTCAACAAGGTTGTATGTTGTCACCCTGTTTTTTTAATTTATATGCAGAGAACATAATGCAGAATGCTGACCTGGATGAAGCACAAACCGGAATTAAGATTGCCGGGAAAAACATCAACAACCTCAGATATGCAGATGACATTTCTGTAATGACAGAAAGTGAGGAGGACCTAAAGAATCTCTTGTTGAGGGTGAAAGAGGAGAGCACAAAAGTAGGCTTGAAACTCAACATCAAAAAAACTAAGATCATGGAATCCAGCCCCATCACACCTTGGCAAATAGAAGGGGAAGATATGGAAGTAGTGACAGACTTCACATTTCTGGGATCCAAGATCACTGCAGATGGTGACTGTAGCCATGAAATTAAAGGACATTTTCTCCTTGGGAGGACAGCTATGGTGAACAGAGTAGAGACATCACCCTGCCAACAAAAGTCCATATAGTCAAAGTGAAGATATTCCAGTAGTAATGTATGGCTGTGAGAGTTGGACCATAAGGAAGGCCGAGCACAGAAGAATAGATGCTTTTGAGTTGTTGTGCTGGAGAAGACTCTTGAGAGTATCTTGGACTGCAAAAAAGATCAAATCAGTCAGTCCTAAGGGAAATCAACCTAACTGTTACCTGGAAGGTCAGATGCTGAAGCTCAAATACTTTGACCACCAAATGAGAAGGGAGCACTCACTGGAGAAAACCCTGATGCTGGGAAAGACAGAAGGCAAAAGAAGAAGGGGACAACAAAAGATGAGATGGCTGGATAGCATTACTGATGTAACTAACATGAATTTGAACAGACTTCAGAGGATGATGGAAGACAGGAGGGCCTGGCGTGACTTGGTCCATGGAATTGCAAAGAGTCAGACTCAACTGTGTGACTGAACAACAATAACAAATTACCACATAATCACAAGTGTGCGCTAACATGGGTCAAGGGGGTAAAGAATTGACTAAACCTGACTAAATTATGCTTTAAGAGGTTAAAACTTGGTTGAAGGTAAACATACAAAACCATTTGAGGTTTTTGTTAATGGCAGACTCCTTCTTACCATTTTGCAACCAGCCAAGAGCTTTGTCTCCTAATACACGCACAATGCATGTGATAGAAAGATACTTAAAGATGGTCTGAAGTTGGTCCTTGGTATCCCTAACTAGGGATGTGCAAAAAAAAAAATTCGGAATTACACGGATTCGGAAGTACACGGGGAAAAAAATTCGGATTCCCCATGCACTACTGAATACCGTATTCGGAATAGCCGCATATACGGTAGATGTGCGGCTATTACCGAATATATGGCCCTATTATACCCTATGGGCCATTGAAATCAATGGCAAATAGGGTATATTTGAAGCCGCCTGGAGGGGGGGGTTTGAGGGAGAGCCCCCAAATTTGCAGGGGACCTGCAGGGGACTCTCCCCTCCAACTCCCCCAAGTCCCAAAAAGATTGGGCCAGGGGATCCCATTCCAGGGGCACCCAAAGAGGGTGCCCCTATTCCATCATTATACCCTATGGGCCATTGAAATCAATGGCAAATAGGGTATAATTGAAGCTGCCTGGAGGGGAGGGGGTTTGAGGGAGAGCCCCCAAATTTGCAGGGGACCTGCAGGGGACTCTCCCCTCCAACTCCCCCAAGTCCCAAAAAGATTGGGCCAGGGGGTCCCTGTCTTTGGGCTCCCCAAAAGGCCCATTGCCAACAATGATGGGGAAAGCCCAATTAGCCACTTCCTCCACTACAATTGCTGTGGGGAAAGTGGCTCTGGCCAGAGGGGGGTTTGAGGGAGAGGCCCCAAAACTGCAGGGCAGCTTCAGGGGACTCCCCAGCATGCAACCCCCCTGGCCCCAAAAGACAGCACCCATCTGTGGGCACCCCAAAAGGAACACTGCTCCCAATGGTGAGAAAAAACCAATTAGAGCCACTTCCTCACTGCAATTGTCATGGGAAGTGTGGCTCTGGGGAGCAGGAGGTTTTGAGGAGAGCCCCCCAAACTGCTGTGCAGCTTCAGGGCACTGTCCCACACAAAACCCACAAGGCCAAAAAAAAAAAAAATTGGACCAGGGGGTCCAATTCCTGGAGCACCCAAAGCCAAACCTAACTTCACACCAGAGAATCTCTATAGGCCCCAAATGCACTACATCCCTCTATCTAATCTATGAACCCTGGGCCTGCAGGCCTGGCACCAATATAAACCCAGTTGCCAATGTCACTGCCACACAAAACACAATCTGCTCAAGGTCTGCTCTGCAGACCTGGCTGCAGCAAACCCAGATGCCAGCTCTCCAGCCCTGCCCCAAACAACACGGGGAGAGCTGGCCAACCACAAAAAGCCTGCTGGTTCTGGGTCTCTCACCCAGGTGCCAGCTTCCCTGCCACAGAACACACAACCTACTCTATAAAAACAAGAAAGTGACCCAGCTCACACACACCCTCACCAACCCCCACACCAACCAGAGGCAATTTAAAAAAACAAAACAAAACCAGCAGAATCACAAAAGGCTAAGTGTTAAAAAAGTGGCCTTTTCACCAACAAGAAAAGGGGGACAAAAGTGGCCTTTTAAACAATGGAAATTAGGCCAAACAGCACCCGCCCCAAGAACCCAAAGAAAAGAGTAACAGCAGCAGCACAACACAGCACAGCAGCAACAAATCAAACACTGAATACTTTTAAAACAGTAAAAAATTAACTTTTAACAATACAGGAACTTTGCCACCCCCTCCCCCCAATAAAAACCCTTCACCCTAACCCCAAGAAATCCAAGCCACCCAAATCAGGAGAAGTAAAAGGACACTGCACTTTTAAAAGTCCTCTCACTAAATTAAGATATGGGCAAATTGGCAAACCCCCCCCACCCCAGGCCTCCTCCCCAAGCAGAAACCCCCAAATAAGCTACCCCACCACCACCCAAATCTGGATAAGTAAAGGGACTCTAAGTCTTTAAAAAAAGTCCTTTTACCAACAATAAATAAAAACAAGAACCCAAAGAGTGTCTTACCTTGTCTTCTCTAGTCCAGGGAAGTCTGAGTGAGAGAGCTGCAGCAGGCACCAGGCAGCAGCTTAAGCGAAGGGCCAGCCAGCCACTGCCAGCCCTTTGCACAATCTCTCACACACAGCATGGAGGAGTCAGCCAGGAAGGGAAGACTCCTTAGAAAGCCCTTCAAAGCATGCATTTGCAATGCATTTTGCAAATGCATGCTTTGGACTGGCTGCTGGGGCTCCTCTTCCCCCTCCCCCCCTCCCTGATCCCAGGGAGGTTAAGGCAGAGGCGGGAAGAAGCCACTAAAGGCGCCAAAGCAGCTCCTTTGAAGCTCCAGAAGCTAATTGCCGCCTTTTGAATTGACAGCTGTGTGCTTACGAATAGCTATTCGTAACTACACAGCGAGCCTATTCGGCTGCCGTATAATGGGCGCTTATGGAAGTCGGCTGCAGTCTATTCCGTGTGCGGCCGAATCAGCACTGATTCGGCTGTAACTACGGCTCGGCCGAGCCGAATGCACATCCCTATCCCTAACTATCCCTTAGCCATTGCTCTAGAGAGCACATTGCTCTAGAGATCGCACAGCAGATGTAGCCATTTTCCTTCCCGTTGTCTCCTTGCCTGTGTATGAGATCCCACCATTGGCTCTACATAGCTATACCAAAGCATCTCCAACAATATGAATTGCTTATTTTTTAGAAAATAAATCATGCCCTCTATATGCCCTGTAATAATTTCCTACCATATGTAAATATTACC
The DNA here is from genome assembly GCF_032191835.1 of Heteronotia binoei. Lineage (NCBI taxonomy): Eukaryota > Metazoa > Chordata > Lepidosauria > Squamata > Gekkonidae > Heteronotia > Heteronotia binoei. Next base: position 118,928,313 of record NC_083227.1, on the reverse strand, counting down.
CTTACCTTCATATACTATATTTTGGATTGTAACCAGTGTTCCCTCTAAGAGGAGTCAGTGTAAACTAGCTCACAGTTTTTCAGCTTCCGCTCATACATTTTTGTCTTAGCTCAGGAAGGATGATCCCAGAGCAAGCTAATTTATTCAGCAGCTCACAACTTTAATGCCAGTAGCTCACAAAGTAGAATTTTTGCTCACAAGACTCTACAGCTTAGAGGGAGCATTGATCATAACAGTAACAGTGTTGCAGTTATAGTCAAAACAGGTTGTGTATGGTGCCTTCACATGTAATAAAGACTCAAAGCACAGATATTTTACCATTGTTTAAGTGATGCTGCAGCACTGATTTAATCCCCCCCCCCCCTGAGCTCAGGTATAGGTGTACAACAAGCAGGTACCATGTTACTAACTAAGGTGTTTTAAAAGAATATTCAATTTATTAAGGTCAGTGACAATAAAAAGATGAAATGTATACTTTCGTTTGTTGTGAGACAGAAGAAAAACAGAAATCTTCCAACAGAATGCCATAAAGTTTTGAACTCGCTTTTAAAGAGACTGTGTGTCATAAACAATATTCTCTCTAAGCTGCAGAGTCTTGTGAACAAAAATTCTACATTGTGAGCTACTGGTATTAAAGTTGTGAGCTACTGGCATTAAAGTTGTGAGCTACTGCATAAATTAGTGTGCTCCAGGGTCACCCTTCCTGAGCTAAGACAAAAATATGTGAGCTGGAGGCTAAAAATCTGTGAGCCAGCTCATGCTAACTCAGCTTAGAGGGAGCACTGGTCATAAAATGTAAGATTTCCTGTGTGCTTCAGCAAAAAGACACTGAATGTTAATTGTACAATGCCTCCAAGAGAGAAATAAATCTTCCTTGCATTGTTACTTCAGTCCTTAATGGAATGAGTTACAGGTTTAAGTGGGCAGTGCTTTAAAACTTTTCTCCTTGCAGACAAATACAATATGACTTCTCATCACCATATAAATATGGTTATCAGAAAACTACCAAAAGTAAAGGTCTAAGTCTATAAAATAGGTGTTGGACACAAGGTCAGTAATTGGGTGTTTTTAACATGCTCTTAGGCTCCCCTGCAGATGTGGATTCAACCCCTTTATTTTTCTAATGTTTTTAGAGACTATCACATTTTATGCAAATCTGTAATGAAAACTGGAGCATATCTCCTTAAATATTAGAAATTAACATAGTCTAAAAGTCTGCTGACCTTTTGAAAAAGGCTCATCTAGTTAAATCCAGGCAAGTGGCTGTCGCTTGTATATGAGAGAAGTGACAGCTTATAGCACATGCTGGGAAAGTGAAACTAATGCTGGAGGCTAGATCATCTAGATGACAGTAGGTGGCTGGGTGCCAGGGATATTGCATCAGCCAGCACAGTCAGCATGACACAGCAAGTTGCTGATTGGCTGCTCAATGTATAAATGTACAGAGACACTTTGGTGTATGTGGGTTAATGAAGTTGGAGAGCAGCGGAGCATATTGTCGGAGTGGAGAGTGATTGGTGTGTAAATAAATGTATATAGTGGTTTTACAACGACTGTGTGCAACCTTCATTCTTGCGTCACTAAGGATCACCCTCTTGGGCTCTAAGCGCATCGACAGAGTTATGGGCCCAGCACCCTTCCGCTGCGCCTAGAAATCTTGAGAGAGGTGGTGAAGAAAGGATGCTGAGTTGCTCCAGAGGCTGCCTAGGAGGTGAGACCAGTAGTGGCTGAAAGAAGGAGGCTGAGCAGGATGGCTACAGCAGGAGCTACCGTGCTGGTGGAAAAACTCACCACTACCAACTACAACATCTGGTCGTTAAGGTTAGAGCATTTCCTGAAGAGAGAGGGGCTTTGGGACTGTGTGTCAGCTCCTCCCGCTGATCCCACGCCGGCAGAGGACCAAAAGGCTCTAGCCACTATCATACTAAGCGTCTCAGACGACCAGCTGGTGCATGTCCATGGGAACCAGACAGCAAAGGAGGCTTGGGAAGCTCTCAAGGCTGTGTATGTGCAGAAATCAGCAGGCTCGCTGATATCCCTGACTCGGAGGCTCTACAGGAAACGTATGCTGGCCGGGGAGTCGATGAGGGACCACCTCGACGGTATGTCTATTTGTTTCCAAGAGCTAGAAGCGAGAGGGAAAGCGGTGGCTGAGGAAGATAAAGTCTACCTAATATTGAGCTCTCTGGACGAGAGATATGATATGCTGGTGATAGCGTTTGAGGGGCAAGATGCCGACAAGCTGACTTTGCTTTACATGACCGGCAAACTCCTGGCAGAGGAACAAAGGCAGCTGGAAAGCAAGAAGGAGCAGACTGACCACAAAGAAGACAAGCAGAAGTCTGTGGGAGCTGTTTCCAGCTGGCAAGCCAAGGAGGAGGAAAGAGCCTTGCAAGTGCGGAGGAAGTGCTGTTATTTGTGTAACCAGTTCGGGCATTTGCGAAGGAGTTGTCCTCAGCAGCAGCAGAGGAAGAGCCGACAGCAGTCTACAAGGACACCACAGGCAACTCTGGTGAGAACTGGCCCGGGGATGCAGAGTGTGCCGTGGATTGTTGACTCTGGGGCTACACAGATCTTTTGCTGCAAGCAAGACCAACTGCAGGACAGCAGACCAGCTAATCAAAAAACAGTAAGCTTAGCTGATGGCCGGGAGGCAGAAGTGCTTGGCCAAGGCACGGTCCATTTTCCTGGACTTAATCATACTTTTTGTAATGTGCTGTGTGTGCCAGCTCTAGAGACTAATTTGTTAAGTGTCTCAGTCCTGGCAACAGCTGGGTTCACAGTAATGTTTGATGATAAGGGCTGTGAAATCTTAAAGAAGGGTAAAAGGCTGGCTAAGGGTGTACTAAAAGCAAATGTTTATGAGCTTGTGCAGACCGTGGGGAAGGCACAGACAGTGTGGAATAAGCAGCCACACAGCAGGTGCATTCACCGCTTGCACAGAAGGCTCGGCCACGCCAGCTATAATACTATAAATAAAACCCTGGAGATATTGCAGGGGGAAAAGGTTGATAAGTGCAGTGTGTTTCTAGACTGTAATGTCTGTAAGGAAGCCAAGTCAAAGACATTTCCAGCATCTAAAAGGAGTGAGCGTGTGTCAGAGAGACCGCTCCAATTAATACATGCAGACCTGGTGGGGCCGTACGCACCCAGTGTTTCTAAAAATAGATTTGGTTTGGTTTTGGTCGATGACCACAGCAGGTTTGCGTGGGTGTATGCTATAAAACATAAAAGCGATGTGTTTGCTACATTCAAGTACTGGGCTAAAAGAGTACAGAAGCAATTAAATGCTAAGATAGCCACGCTCCAGACAGATCAGGGAGGTGAATTTTTAAGTAAAGACTTTGCCAGCTATCTGAGGCAAGAGGGCATAACCCACAGGGTTGCCAACGTCTCCTCTCTGTGGGAAAATGGGGTGGTTGAACGCAGAGCTGCTGTTCTCCAGAATATGTGCCACACTTTACTAGAAGACAGTGGTTTGAAGCTGGCATATTGGGGAGAAGCCTTGAAAACGTCCTGTTATATTTCTAATCGGTTGTGGACTGAGGCTCTAAATGATATACCCTACAGGGTCCTATATGGGAGAAAGCCAACCCTGGACTACCTTAGAATCTTTGGGTCTAAGGCATGGGTAAACATTCCTCTAGACAAAAGGAGGAAAGGTGGTGCTAAAGCCAGGAAACTAGTCTTTGTGGGCTATCAGAACGGCATGAAGTCCTACAGATTTGTGGACGGGCAGGATGTAATAAAACTGAGCAGATCTGCCTCGTTTTGCGAAGATGATAATTGGTCTGAGATACATGCCAATGAAATGCCCAAAGGAGCTGAACTGCAGCTGTCTCTGAAAAGTGAGGAGGGGCAAAAGCCAGAAAGTAAGCAGGTTCCCTCACTGAAACAGAAGGAAGAAGCTGCTAGCAGTTCAGACAGTTCAGACAGTGTAAAAGTGCAGAGCTCTGAGGCTGTAAAGGGTGACCCAGCTGAAATCAGGGTCTCGGCAAGAACAAATAAAGGAATACTGCCGAAGAGGTACGGATATGATAATGAAATCCATTATCTGGGCAATGGGGGTTATCTGCCTAATGGAGAGCCCAGGTGTTATCAGAGTGCACTGGATTTAAACTTTGGTACCTCTCCCAATGTGGGGGAAGGAGGTTACATATATGAGGATGAACCTAAGAATTATCCCAGTGTACTAAAATTACTATATGGCAAGTCTCCTAAAGAAGAGGGAGAAACATAGGCAACAGCCTGGAAAGAGAGGCTTTAAACAGTAACTAAATAAAAAGGGTTCAATGTGTAAATGAACAGATGCTAGAATGCAGAAAGGAATGATGTAACATCAAAACAGAAGTGGCTGCTCCAAAATGTGTATTAAGCTGTAACTGTAAAATGTAACTGTTAAGCTGAAATGTAATGAAATTCCAAACTGTAACTGTTAAACCAAAATGTAAAAAACTGAAAGCTGTAAAATGTGTGTACTGGAAAAAGAATGTGCCTTTATACTAAACGAGGTACGGTAACCGTTCTAGCAGACCAAGCCAGCAGAGATAAGGGGAGAGCTCGGTCTGGGAAGTGAGCCAACTGATAAGAATGTGCTTGCAGGGTAATTAGCAAGCAGAGCGAAATGCGTGTGTGTTAGCACAGAGAATCAAAGAATGAAATGCTGAACTGTGACAATTGTAAATAAGGAAAGAAATGTAACTGGATGTATTAATGTTAATATGAACAATATGACTATGGAATATTGTGATGTATTGCAGCATGGGCCTATAATCTGAGGAGGGGTGTCACATATATATGAGAGAAGTGACAGCTTATAGCACATGCTGGGAAAGTGAAACTAATGCTGGAGGCTAGATCATCTAGATGACAGTAGGTGGCTGGGTGCCAGGGATATTGCATCAGCCAGCACAGTCAGCATGACACAGCAAGTTGCTGATTGGCTGCTCAATGTATAAATGTACAGAGACACTTTGGTGTATGTGGGTTAATGAAGTTGGAGAGCAGCAGAGCATATTGTCGGAGTGGAGAGTGATTGGTGTGTAAATAAATGTATATAGTGGTTTTACAACGACTGTGTGCAACCTTCATTCTTGCGTCACTAAGGAACACCCTCTTGGGCTCTAAGCGCATCGACAGTGGCACAGGTCAAGAAGTTTAAACAGCTAAAGTAGTTATAAAGCTTGTAATTTTTAAATAGAAATCTGCCTTTAAAAGAACTCTGTTATTGTAGAAAAAGTGAAATAAAGAACATCATAGTCCATTAGTGAAGGCAAATTTATAAAAGATCTGTCACTGGAATGTTGACATTTGTGGACACTCTATGCCTTGAGGCCATTTAAAATAAAATAAGTTAGAACTAAACCTGGGGCTAAAGTTAGTGTATAGGTCTGTATTTTATTCAAGGTACAGTTGCAGTTTGAATAAGTGACTGGCACCAGACATGAAAATGAACCTTGCTCACCCCTTGCTCTGATTCAAGGCTTTGTTCTGACACAAACAGGGCTCCCTTAGAAATAGCAGTAGTTTACACTGAACATGCACCTGCAAATAAGGAAATGGCTCTGCCTTCTCACACTTCCCCTCATTACCTAAAATTATACACTCCAGATCATACATCCAGGTTTCTGAGCATCACACCTTTCCAAAACATAATTTTGGGGCAAAGATACTAAGTAGGTTATCCCCAGGAATATCTTTGGTTTCTACTGGAATAGGTTCTGTTCCCTTTTCATGAATGATTTGAGAGTTCTTTGCCAGAATGTTCGACCCCCTTCCAGCCTGTGTCCCATCCCAATGATTGCAAGCAGTGGGGTCGTTGGAACATCCGTCTCCAATATTTGTGTTGTGCAATGCCAGGTCAATTAATAATAAGACCTCTGTTCTGCAGGATTTCCTGCTAGAGCAGAATATGGACCTGGCTTGCATGACTGAGACCTGGGTGCAAGACGGGAGACAGTCACTCTCTCCCAAGTAGCTCCCCCTGGGTTCTCGGTCCTTCACCAATCATGGACTAATGGACACGGGGGAAGAGTAGCGATGTTCATCTGGGAGGCTTACTCCTTCTGGACACTCCTGGCCCCAAAGATCACCGGTGTTGAGTGTGCCCGCATGGTGGTTGAGGCGCGAGAGAGTTTGGCGAATTGGCTGGTGTACCGACCGCCCTCTGCACCAGCCAGTGCCCTGCTGGCCCTTATGGAAGCCATAGCAGGCTGGGCATTGGAGCACCCTAGACTTTTGGTCCTGGGTGACTTCAACGTCCATGCCAATTACATGGGCTCCACATTGGCATCGGACCTGGTGTCATCCATGGCAACGCGGGGACTCTCTCAATATGTAACAACTCCCACCCATCAGGCTGGGCACACTCTGGATTTGATCTTTGTGGCGGGAATGACAGTAGACCGTATTATTGCTGATGCAGTGCCACAGTTGGACCACTATGTCCTGAAGGCCTGTTTGAATATCCCACTCCAACCCTGTGTGGGTGGCAAGTGTATTATAGCTCACCCGTGGAGCCAAATGGACCCCATGCGGTTCCAGGTGGCTCTCCGGGACCCTTGGCCCCCTGGTGATTCTCTAGATGAACTAGTGGAGACCTGGCATAACAGGCTCACCACAGCCATTGATTAGATCGCTCCCAGGCATCCTCTGTGCCCCCATTCAAAGCTGACACCCTGGTATATGCCAGGGCTATGAAAGATGAAACAGAGGCTCAGACGGCTAGAGAGGCAGTGGCAGCAAGCTCGCAACGAAGCAACAAGAACAGCTTATAGGTTGTATATGAGAACCTATGAGGTGGCTGTCAAGGCCACTAAGAAAATATATCTTACAGCCATGATTGTATCTGCAAATTCGCATCCAGCACAATTGTTTAGGAGAATTCGATCTTTAACTACCCTTCCGTTGGGTATACCAAAATGTGAGAGAATTGGATATTGGCTATGAGGCATTTGTGAACTTCTTTGTAGATAAAGTCTTGTCACTCCACCGTGACCTCCTGGCCACTATAGAAACAGTAAATGACCTTGAGGCTCCAAGCATGTCTCCTAGTCAGGTTTTGGATTATTTCACTCCACTCAGCTTGGAGGAAGTTGACAGGGAACTCTCCACTGCACGCCCAACTACCTGTAGGTTGGACTCATGCCCCTCTTGGCTAATAAAAGCTAGCCGGGAGGAGCTACTGGTTCCCCTGCAGGAAATTGTCAATAGGTCCCTTCTTCAAGGAACCTTCCCTCAGCCTCTTAAGGAGGCTGTGGTATGCCCCCTTCTAAAAAAGCTATCTTTGGACCCGGCTGAATTGGCAAATTACCAGCCGGTGTCTAACTTCATTTTTAGGCAAGATTATTGAAAGGGCAGTGGCTGTGCAGCTTCAGAGTTTTCTGGATGACGCTTCCGTGCTTAACCCACATCAATCTGGCTTTTGTCCAGGTCATGGGATGGAGACAGTTCTGGTTGCCCTCACAGATGACCTCCAGAGGCACCTGGATAGAGGCGGCTCGGCAGTGCAGATGTTATTGGACCTGTCGGTGGCATTCAACATGATTGATCATCAGCTGCTGACCCGCTGCCTTGCCGACGCTGGGATTCAGGGGTTGGCCTTGCAGTGGTTCTCCTCCTTCCTCCAGGGTCGGGGACAGAGAGTGGCGGTTGGGGACAAACTATCGCAATGACACCCACTCACATGTGGAGTGCCCCAGGGAGCGATTCTTTCCCCGATGTTGTTCAACATCTTCATGCGCCCCCTCACCCGGGTTGCTCAGAGGCATGGGCTGGGATGTCACCAGTATGCGGATGACACCCAGCTCTATCTATTGATGGGTGGCAAGTCCAACTCCACCCCAGATGATCTGTCCATGGTGTTACAAGCTGTGGCGAGGTGGCTCAAGCTGAGTAGGCTGAAATTAAATCTGACGAAGACGGAGGTCCTGTATCTAAGCCGTCACAGTCCGGGACCAGAGGTCTATTTACCGACCCTTGACAGAGCGCAGCTTATGCCGGTGCCCAAAGTTAAAAGCCTAGAGGTGCTCTTGGATCCCTCCCTAACAATGGAAGCCCAAGTAGCTGCCACTGCCAGGTCAGCTTTCTACCATCTACGGATGGTGAGGCAGTTGGTCCCCTTTCTCAAACGCGACAACTTGGCAACTGTGATCCATGCTATGGTCACCTTGAGACTGGATTACTATAATGCCCTCTACATGGGGCTGCCCTTGTCCCAAATCCAGCATCTTCAGCTAGTGCAGAACACCACCACCAGGATGTTAGTGGAGTTCCTTTATGGGAACATATTCAGCCTGTGCTGAAAGCGCTGCATTGGCTATCAATAATGTACTGAATTCGCTTCAAGGTTCTGGTTTTAACATTTAAAGCCCTATATGGCCAAGGTCCTGCATACTATAGGGACCGCCTTTCCCTGCATATGCTCCAGTGAGCACTTCAGTCCAGGTCTCAAAACCTGTTGACAGTCCCCAGCGTCAGGGAAGTTAGGCTTCAGTCAACTAGAGCCAAGGCCTTTTCCGCGGCTGCACCTAGCTGGTGGAATGAGTTGCTGGAGAACGTTAGGGCCCTGCGAGAGCTTCCACAGTTCCGCAGGGCATGTAAAACGGCACTCTTCCACCTTGCTTTCCCATAAGGGCAACTTACAGCAACGATTAGGCCCATAAACTGGAATTTAACATCATTCTGGACTTCCTACCATGCTATGGCGATTTGGGGTCCCTTGGAACATCTAAGATTGACTATCCAGTTATACTACTACCATTAAAATTTAACTACATCATGAATTATTGTGGGGAGGGTGGGATATAAGTAAAATAAATAAATAAATATAAATTAAATAAATAAATATAAAATAAATAAATAAATAAATAAATAAAATGCAAGGTCTTTCAACTGGTACTTATATATAGTTCTGGTATTGATTACTGATTCTTTGATTTATTTTTAGGTATCATTATTAGCCATATTCAGTTCTTGATAGGTAAATGGCAGGCTTAACATGACCTAAGGAATGTAGAAACAGAACTTTGGATCAAATATTCTGCCTTGGCACACTATGTCAGAATCTGCTCATGAATGATTTGAGATACCCAGCACGTTTTTTGAACTGGTGGTGTTCACACTCCAATTACTTGCTCAGTCTTCATCTGTAACTTTGAATCCAGTAAAGAACTAAACTACAAATAGGAAACTAGAAATGAACTTCAGTCTCAAATACTAAACACTATTATTTTCTTCTCAATTTGTAGCTCAGAATAAATATTTTTAGTCCATATTTTTTTCAAATACAAAACCACAAGAAGTATGCCAAAGTATATGCTCATGCATTAACGTGTTTTCATTAAAAGATGTTTAAAAGCATTGGTTGAATAAAAACGCTATTCAAATATTTCAGTCAAGTGACAGTCACATGCTACATTGCACATTTTCTTCATTATGTGACAATATCCCTACAAATCAGTTACCTTTGCTATTGTTGATCACCCACTGAAGGGGTCCTGGGTTCAGTTTCACATCCTCATTTTGCAAACAAGGTGTAGAAATGATGTTCTGTCCCTAGTGTTATGCAAATTGGTGTATGCGTGTCAGGCAGTAACATGCAGAGGCACCCTCCATCCTGTGTGGACTGAACCCATTTACTCTGGGGCCCATAAATGGGACCACATTGCCTGTATATAAAGAGGTGCAGAGTCAAATCAACATTCAGAGAAATATGGGGAGATGGGAAGAATCTTAAGAGAACACAAGAGAAGCCATGTTGGATCAGGCCAATGGCTCATCCAATCCAACACTCTGTGTTACACAGTGGCAAAAAATAAAATAAAATTAAACCAGGTGCCATCAGGAGGTCCATCAGTGGGGCCAGGACACTAGAAGCCCTCCCACTATTGCCCCCTCAAGCACCAAGAATATAGAGCATCACTACCCCAGACAGAGAATTCCATCAATACCCTGTGGCTAATAGCCACTGATGGACCTCTGCTCCATATGTTTATCCAATCCCCTCTTGAAGCTGGCTATGCTTGTAGCTGCCACCCCCTCCTGTGGCAGTGAATTCCATGTGTTAATCACCTTTTGGGTGAAGAAGTGCTTCCTTTTATCCATTCTAATCCAGCTACTCAGCAATTTCATTGAGCATCCACAAGTTCTTGTATTGAGAGAAAGGGAGAAAAGTACTTCTTTCTCTACCTTCTCTATCCCATGCATAATCTTGTAAACCTCTATCATGTCACCCTCAGTCGACATTTCTCCATGCTAAAGAGCCCCAAGCATTTTAACCTTTAACAAAAAAAGGTTTGATTTACTAACAGAAAAATGCGGAAAAATAAAAGCAATATGGTAAAGTAGTGATGAAAGAAAAATATTGCAATATTGTAAAACAACAATAAAAATTTTTCCTTAAAGTGGCTGCCTATCTAACAGAAAGTACTATAATATTGCATTGCACAACAAATACTGTAAGAGAAAATACTGTAAGAGAAAGTGAAACATACAAGCCTGTCCAATGAGAAAAGATAAAGGGGGTTTGGTATCCATGGGGACAAAGAAGTAACGTTTAGAACTGAAACTGACCAGGAGAAGGCAGAAGGTTTGGTGCCAGGCAAGTGAACAAGAGATTCAGAATCCATAAGAGTGACTAACCATGAGGATGGGGTAACAGGGTGTTTCCAAACCAGTTACAAATATTGGGTCTAAGAGGCAACTTTTTATATCCTTTTGCCTGGGATGCAAAAGAGAAGAGGTGTCTTAGCATTGGACTGTAAGAATAATAAAAATATAATCTTTTGAGGGTATGCAGATATTTGAAACCTTTGTCTCTTTTGTGGAGAGGAGTCTTCCTTTTGCATTTACGGTGTCAAAAAGGCTCCCACAGGGAGATTGGAAGTCAGATACATTTGTATCATTTCCTATGATTTGGGTAGAGCTGGAATCTTCCTGCCCAGTTGTTTAGATAGAAAAGATATTTCTGGCTTGTCCATTGTTCATTGTTTTGGAAATCTGAGTAAATGCTTATGATCAAATTGGCTGGGAGGAAGCTCTGGGGATTGGGGTCCATGGGGAAATGGTCCATGGAGAAATGGTTGAATCCCTGTTAGGGTGGTCATACACATATGATAATAGAGGATTGGGTGTGCATTCCTTTCCTCCTTGATATGACTCACTACTTTTCAATATCAATTTAAATTCAGATTCCTTGTATCTTTCCTGAATCACACTCAGGTGTACACACGTATAGAAGGAGATCAAATCACACAAAAAGTGGGTCCCTTTGGCTGAGGGTCTTGTGGACATCACTGGTATCTTCAGTTAAAAAGATCTCAGGCAGATGCCCCAAGAAATATCTCTTCCCAAGCATAGCAGGTGCGTCGGAGTAGGTGAGGTAGGCAGCTGCCTGGGGCACCACCTTGCCTACGAGGTGCCACTGGGTGCCGCCCTCCCCCCACCTCACTGCTTTGCAGGGGAAGCCGGGCTCAGAGGAGAATGTACCCTGCCTGGTGAAAGTGAAAGCAGCTGAGCAGGGCATTGGCACGGCTTCTCCAAGGGAAGCCAAGCTCTGAGGAGAATGCACCCTGCCCAGCTGCTCTCACCTTGCCCAGCTGCTCTCATCATCACCTGAAGATGAAAAGGCAAAAGCAACTGGGCAGGGCATCAGCACATTCTCCTCCCAGCAAGGGAAGCCGGGTTCAGAGAAGAATGCCTGCACAGTGTGCTCTTGGAGGTGCTCCAAGACTGCTCTAAGAAGGGTTTTTATTGTGCCTCTGAGGGCACAGGTGTGGCTTGCCCGCAGCCCCTGCTCAGTCTTCTTGGGTGTGCCCTTCTTGGAGTCTTGGGGCACCTCTGAGAGTGCACAGCACAGGTGCAGCTCACCTGGAGCCTGCCCAGTCCTCCCCTGCTGTGCCTGCCCTCCCTACATGTGGGGGTATGGCAGTGAAGCAAGTCTGGTAAGGGGTGCGGGGCAGATGCCAGCCTGGGACACCCAAAGCCCTAGCACCAGGCCTGTTCCTAAGGTCTTTGTGAGTCAATGAAAGCAGGATGATAGCATCAAGCTGGATAGGCCAATGGTATGGCTCAAAATAAGGCAAATCATGTGTTCACTTGAACTTATATGAGAGAAGTGGTTACCTGTTTGGTTCATTAATGGTATAGAAGCACAGGATATTCTTTGCATCTATAGGTCTAACCAAGAAAAGTGATCTATATGTTGGATCAGGCCACTTGTCTTTTTGTCCCTGTGCTATGCCATAAATCTACAATTTAGAACAGATTGCAGTGCAGCATATATAGTATCTCTTGAAGGGTAAACTCTGCCTAAGCATTGAAAAATCAAAATACGATGAATAATATTGGTTTAACTTGTTTTTGTTAGTTTGTCGGTTTATGACACAGTAAGTCTTGTGTACAGTATGTTACCAGAATGAAAGTCAGTACACATGCTCAGGTCCAAGTCCTATGTTTCAAGTCTGAATACCACTCTCGCCCCAGTTCTATTTCCTGAATGGGAAGGAATATAGATGTAAAGCACAACACTGTAATATATGCCCAAAGAACAAAACAATGTATAATATATGCCTTGGAGATAGGGGCATCAGAATGCAAATTGGTGTGCATATTCTGGATGAAATTATAATGTCATGTTTCAAGCGCTAGTTCTGCATATGTATTCAAGAAAACCAGATGTGAGACAGACTGTATATACCTTTTTACTAAGTTTGTTTTCTTTAGGGAAGCTCCACAAAGCTTTATATATAGATTCTCTTTCTTTAAAACTACTCATGTTAGACATTGTATGTTTGGTTTGGTCCTTTAAAAATGCAACAAAATTACAATGTCTTTTATGTTATCCTGACAGTTGTCCATTCTGGCTTAGCAATGTACAGGGTGATCAGCCAAGTCATCTGTGCAAAAAAAAAAGTGCAAGTCAGCAACTGACAGTATCAAACAAAAGTAGAGTATTCACCAATACTGATGGTAACATTTAAGCATTCTTTAGTACAACCTACAGTTTAACAACAGGAGAATCTGTTTGTAGCAGCATACATTGTCTAAGGTGGGATACTCACAGGCAATTTATACTTTCCCATAAATGATTTGCATGCAAAAGTTTTTGACCAGTTCCCCCCTCCTTGTGGTCAGGTAAATATTTAATACATTCTGTGTCATCAATATCCCTCAGATTGCAATTTAGTATTCACTGGATCAGATCAGACTTCACAATTTTTAATCACATATTTACAAATCCATTTCATCATATAAAAATTCATATGGCCTTGGCAATATCAAAATACAAGGCTCACACAAACTCAGGCAGATTGCTGATGTTGCAGACAGAGACACAGTTGCCCAAAGAGATACATGGAAGTTCACACACAATTGTCCTACAAGGTTGTGTGAGAGCACAGCACATTTCCTAGTGGGAAGCAATATGCCCATCTCATTCATTTTCTCTTGTGCTCTTATTGTAGGGCAACCCTCTGTACTTCCAATCTGCACGGAATGTTACAGTGAACATTCTCAATGAGAAGAGTAAAGTTCTTACACGTCTTGTAACAGGTAAGGTAAAGGAAGTGTTCAAGGAAGGGATAAAGAAGACAAAAATGGCACTGTGGTGGGGTATTCAGCAGTCATTAGCCCATGGGATAACAATCACTACTTACCTAGCACAATATAAGTCGTGACCCAGCTTGGCCCTGTAGAAGTAAAAAGATAAGAACATTAGAGCTGAAGAAGTGGGTGGCTGTGTATTTCTAATAAGGAAGCAGAAAATTATTTTCCTTTGAAAGAAGAGCCTGGGACAAAAGGTCACTGCTACAAGTATAAGGTCAGAAAGAGAACAGTCACTCTGATGTTTCATTTGTAACAATGCAAGCCTGTCTCTGGACACTTTAAACTTGTCTATGACAAGTGATATTCTACTGATTAATATTTACAACAAAGAAATTCTTTGCCTTTTAAAGATTTCTAAAAAAAAATCCTAAAAAAGAAAATCCGTTGTGCTGATGCATACCGTTTATGTTCACAAAACGCTATGCTTCATGTTTGACAGGGAAATGGATGCTTCTGAAAATCCCAGCAGACATGTTGCCTTTGAGCACAAGCCTTATTTTGCAACAGAAGGAGCTGCACAAAAGAAAGCATTCTGACAAAGCAGAGAAGCAGTGCCAGGTGACAGCACTGGCAATCCATAAACATGTTTTGTGTGAAACTGGATTGCCTGGCTTTCTTATATAACACCTGGCTTCCAGTCTGAGCTAAATAATTAAATAAACTTATTTGGTAACCAATTATTTTTAGTTGCATGAGTAAAAATCACCATAAGGAAGAAAATAAATTCAACCCAGAACTGAGTCTCGGGGTCAGGGGGAGCTTTGCTCTCCTTTGACACCTGCCACAGTCACATGATTGCAGAACCATCTACAATAACCATTCTGTGCAAGCTGCCACATAGATGCAGTTCTCATGTCAGAAGTATTAGCTGTTCATATTGAATTGTAAATATATGTCTCAAGTCACTCTCCTTTTCCTGCAATAGCAATAGTGGGATACAGGGGTCAGGGGGAGCTTTATGATGTGGTGGATCATTTGCCATTTATTAGCAAAGAACTCAATTAGTCAAAGGTATCCCTTACACAATAAAATTTAGAAGCTACAGTAGAACAGTCACAAAGACAGTGAGAGTATGTATGTGAGAAGCTGTGCACTTGCCAAACTTGAAATGATGCTCTGCATGATGCTCTGAAGAGATACAGCTCTTGCCTTTTATAATTATAGAGCACTAACATTGTGATGCCAGAACTGTAAGTTTTCCTTGATTTATAAGGAAGACGCAGAACAGATGAAGCTGTCTGCAGAAAGAGCAGCTGTTATAACAACACGAAGCTGCCTTATACTGAATCAGACCACTGGTCCATCAAAGTCAATATTTACTCAGACTGGTAGAGGCTGTCCAGGATCTCAGGCACAGGTCTTTCACATCAACTACTACCTGATCCTTTCAGCTGGAGATGCAGGGACCTTCTGCATGCCAAGCAGAGGATCTGGGATCTTCTGCCAACCTGGGACCTTCTGTATGCCGCACAGAGGCTCTTCCACTGAGCCACCAGCAAAAATTAGCCTTAAGGCAGAGCATGATCACATAAAGCTGCCTTATACTGAATCAGAACATTGGTCCATCAAGGTCAGCATTGTTTGCTCAGACTGGCAGCTGCTCCCCAGTGTCTCACGCAGAGGTCTTTCACATCAAATACTCCCAGATCCTTTAACTGGAAATCCTGGAGATTGAACTTGGGACCTTCTGCCTGCTAAGCAGATACAGCCACAGCCCTGACCTTGGTGATAAGTTATTAAATGATGGGCTATTTAGTTGCTGAATTTGCTTTCCTTTGACACCTGCCACAGTCACATGATTGCAGAACCATCTACAATAACCATTCTGTGCAAGCTGCCACATAGATGCACTTCTCATGTGAGAAGTATTAGCTGTTCATATTGAATTGTAAATATATGTCTCAAGTCAGTCTCCTTTTCCTGCAATAGCAATAGTGGGATACAGGGGTGTGTGTGTAGATTTAGCAGATTATGCATACTCCTCTGGGTGCATGAAAAGCTCAAACTAATTCTCTTTAATTATGTAGAATCATGGAAACAGTATTTCTCAAACTACATGCCATAAAACTTGTAAAATAATTTCAACTAACTGACTGTATTAGTGGTGCTCCATACTCAAGCCATCTTACAACCAATTTTATAAAAACACAATAAACATCCTACATCAGAACCAAAATATGCATTAATAATAATATAATAATAATATTTTGTTATTTGTATCCCGCCCTCCCCGCCGAAGCAGGCTCAGGGCGACATTACAAAAGCATAATGAATATTGGTGTAGTTATTAGATATGTGTTCCATCTTGACAGTTGCATAAGCTATATTTTTAATTTTCATTGTTGATATCACCATATATGATGCAAGTTGTATTAATGAGTTTAACAGGGCTTTCTTGGAAGGATGGGGCATAGTAACAAATGGGGTTTCATGCAAAAGAAGAGATGAATTTAATCTAACTATCCCACTACTGTGTGTTGTCATGTAAATATGAAGTCATGACATCACCATTGCTATGGAAAGAAGAGGACACATCATTTTTATTTATGTATTATTTAGTTGATTTTTATTCCACCCTACCCCACGAATGCGCTCAGGGCAGAGTACAACAAGAACAAACAATTAAAATCAATAAAATAACAGCAAAACAATTAAAACCATGCAATGCCATGTCATCAGTTTCCATGGCTTGGATCCCACAAACCATTTTCACTGGTGGAAGAATTTCCGGTAGTGTAGGGCATCTTCCTTGCTTTCCCTTTCCTGCTGCTGCCCCAAATGTGTCCTGAAAAAATTGTTCTTGGGGAGTAGTGGGCCTCCATAAACAGCATGAGTGAGAGCATTTTGGTCTGCAGTAGGAGAGGGAAGGAGAGGAAGTCATGCTTTACTGGCAGACCCCTAGCCAGCAGAAATGTTTCATGGAATCCAACACCATAACTGCATGTTTGGGAAAGAGAAGGAAATTTAGACATGGAATTTCCATTTTTGGCATCTAATTTAATCTGAGAGGAAAGAGATGTAATATGTTGAGAGAAGAAGAAACAAATATTGATTGGTGAGAAGCCAAATCAATAAACTTTTTTAAAACCAAAAAAGCTCCTATTGTTTATGTTACGTTAGAAAGCAAAATACTATGATCAACAATTTTAGCTTTATAGATGGCACGTTTTTTAAATGTAGGCTAAAGCAAACTATGTGTGTGTGTGTGTGTTTTAAATGGAAATAGATCACCTTTGGATCCTTTAATGCATGCCTGCACAAATCAATGATAGCTTAAGTAAAGCTAACCCAGTTTAACGACCAATAGAGAAAGCACTGTGGAGAGAATGGAATGTTCGTATTACATGTCCATGCAAACCACTGTAACATCTTCTGTAGTTTACAGCAAGCTCAACAGTGTTTATATTAGCTAACACATGCTCAGACAAGTCAGAAGAGATCATAGCATTTATCTTAAATGTCATTCTGCAGCAGTAGGTCTCCCAGAGATGCATATATTGACCCAGCCTGATCCAGATCAATGGAAACTGCTGCACATTTTATTGTTTTGTGTATCAGTACCCTTAAATCACTATATGAAGAGGGCCCTTCATAGCCTTTGAGGTATTAATATCTCAAAACTTCCAGTATCATCCACAGTTTACACGGCACAGAGAAAAACACTAAAGATGAGATTTTCAACACCACTCAAGTCCTATAATCCACCATCATTGTACTCAGAGAGCTCATTCAGAAAACTGAGTCACAAAAAGCAGTCAGGTGACAGGCAGATTCAGTTCACACAAATGTCTAACTGATAGGACAGGTCTCATAGGTAGTTGTATTCAAGTTGTCAACAAACATACAAGTATGCATGCATTGTGTTCGCATTTTGTTAGAAGCACTCAAAAAAGCTCACTCAGACACTCATATACTTCAGTGTAGAATTCTCTGTCATTGACTTGCATATAGCCACCTTATTGATATCTAGAGGCCAGAGTTGCAGTGTCACAGAGATTCTCAGAGTGTTTTCTGGGTCCTGATGGGCACAGAAAATGAAAATTGTGGTTTGTTTCATTTTGTGGTTCGTTGGGTTGCCTGATTTGGTGGTTTGGTTCATTTTGTGTGTTTTTTTAATTTAACAAATGATTAATAGTTTGTTGGTTCATTTGGTTCAGGAAGGCACAGAATGGCCCCCAAGTTGGCAAACATTTCAGCAGACTCTCCTCTACCTCCTCTCCAAGTTTGGTTAAAATTGGATTTTGGAGGGCCGCACTACAGTCCCCCAAAGCAGTTTCCCCCAGTAAACTGCTCTCCTAGAAGCTTCTTGTCTCTTTCACCCCCAAGGAAGCTTGGAGGGGGCTAGAAGCAGCAGCTCTGCACTCCCCAGCCCACTGCCTTCCGGTCAGTTTCCAGTGAAACTGACTAGAAGCTGCAGCTCCACTTTCCTCAGTCCCCTGACCAGAAGCACAGGGGGCTTAGGGAATCATGCCAGGCTGTTCGGAAAAATGAACAAAATACAAACTAAATGACATGCCAAGAATAAAGACTAGTTCATTTTGCATTTGGGTGCAGCAGGAGCAGACAAACCAGTTCAGAATGAATCACAAATCAGCCATTTTTAGCACAAATCATGCCCATCCCTATTCCTGACCCTGAGGATACTCAAGCAATCATCTGTACAAACAGCACGCAATGGGAAAGCTATCTGTGTATGCAAACTAAAATGATTTGTTAGTTATAATTTTTGTTGCCTTTGAAAAATGGTAGGGTCAGAAATGGAGTTATAACACATCCTATCTATTTCCCTTCCTCAAAGGCAAGATTCCTCCCCCCCACCTCCAATTTCTTTGTCCCTTCATGGTAACATTTTTTTTTTCTCCCCTGAAGAAACTTTGTCAGTAAGGTGTATTTTGGCTATTTGCTCCTCTCAGGATCCTGAGGGAAGGAATAGGATTGCCTTTGAACTTAAACCCTTGAAAATGGCACTTGAGATGTTTTAAAATTCAAAAATAACAAAAGGGTTTATTTAGCATTGAGGGCAAAGGGCAGGTGAAATCAGGGATTGAAATTACTGAGGTAAAACCAGTACAAGTACAGACTTTTGATCTTATATATCAAGCTAATGAGAGTTGTAGGGGGTGGGTGGGGTGTGGGCTCCCTCTGGGAATCCTACCCCCCCAGGGAAAGTGCATGCGCAATACATAGCCTCTCCTCTCCCGGTGTAGTGAACGCCGCGTGGTCACTGTCTGGCTATGCCTGGCAGATGATCACTGCAATGGCCTCTCCTGCATTACTGCATCCGTAGCAACACCTTCTCGCTGGTCCCCCCCCCGTTTTCACAGAGTTTGCTACGTCATGGTGCGACCGAATTGTCCGGCGGTATAACCGGATGGGCAGGCTGGGCCCACCAACCCCGTCAGCCTAAGAGAAGGAAAACTCTAACATCAAACCCGGGCAGATAGAGCTCGTTAATGTAACACCTACCACCTGGAGGACTCACTGCCGGCGTCCCGGCTTACTGGGCCATGGCAGATGACCCCCAGGTGAAAGGGTGGAGCCAGTACCGCGCACACTGCGCTTCACCTAAAAAATTCCTCTGCGCAGGCCTGAAGGGCATATCCACACACACAACCCACAACATATCAAGTCCTGCAGCGATAGGCAAGGGGCGAAACGGCAGGTGGAAGGTGCCACTGGAAGCCGCAGTCCCGATCCTGCATGTAGGCGGTTCAGGATATTGGTCGCCTGATGCTAACCCGGAGACGAAAGCATCTTTCGGCAGCACCCTGAACGACCAAGCAGCCTTATCTAGGGACAGCACTGCTTGCTCCACACGGAGAGGGGCCTAGAAAAGGTGGCCTAAACAAAGCTCGTCTCCCCCACCCCAGTTGGCTAGCCGCGGTCAACGGGCATCCTTACTTGCGGTCGAAAAATAACAACAAAGAAAAGGCATGCACTGCCTCACAAAGTGTGCAAAGACTAAAGCTTGCGTGTTGGAACATCAGAACCATGCTTGACACAGTAGGCAGTGGACGCCCTGAACGACGCTCTGCTCTAGTTGCCCACGAACTTCTCATGTTGGATATCGACATAGCAGCTCTCAGTGAGGTCCGTTTCCCTGAGGAAGGTAGTCTTCAAGAACACGGTGCTGGCTATACCCTCTACTAGTCGGGTAAGTCAAAGGCTGAGAGCCGCCTTTCTGGCGTTGGCTTCATGGTCAGGAACTCCATTGCCTCCAAACTCGAAAACCTTCCAACAGGTCACTCAGATCGCATCATGTCCATGCGCCTCCCACTTCAAAACAAGCAGCATGCAACACTCTTCAGTGTGTATGCCCCAACCCTTCAAGCAGATCCTGCAGAAAAGAACAAGTTCTATGCTGATCTACGCAACCTCGTACGGAAGACCCCTACAGAGGACAAGGTGATCATCCTTGGCGACTTCAATGCCAGAGTAGGTAAAGACTCGGAAGCCTGGAAAGGAGTACTTGGCAAACACGGCATTGGCAACTGCAATGACAACGGGCGCCTCCTGCTAGAATTCTGCATGGAGCACCAGCTCACCATCACCAACACTATCTTCCAGCAGAAGAACAGTCTGAAGACAACCTGGATGCACCCACGGTCCAAGCATTGGCACCTTATCGACTACATTCTGGTGCGCCAGAGAGACCTTCGAGATGTCTTACACACCCGAGTAATGCCCAGCGCAGAATGTCATACGGATCATCGTCTTGTACGCTGCAATCTCCGTCTTCACTTTAAACCCACACCCAGGAGAGGAGGTATCCCTCGCAGGAAGTTTCAGGTTGGCAGCCTCCAGTCAGCCGAAGTTAAAGCTGCCTTCCAGGCAAAACTCCAGTCAAGAATTGAGGACCTCAGTTGCCCCACAGACCCTTCTCCAGAAGCACTCTGGGAACACCTAAAAACTACCGTCCTGCAGATCTCTGAAGAAGTCCTCGGGTTCTCCACAAGGAAGAACAAGGACTGGTTTGATGAGAACAATCAAGAGATCCAAGAATTACTGGCAAAAAAGAGATCTGCCTACCAAGCACATCTTGCTCAGCCCTCCTGTCCTGGGAAAAAAGCAACCTTTCGCGCTGCATGTAGCAACCTCCAGTGCAAGCTTCGAGACATTCAGAACGAGTGGTGGACCAAGCTTGCAGAGAGAACCCAGCTGTGTGCAGACACTGGTGATTTAAGAGGGTTCTACGAAGCCCTGAAGGCAGTATATGGTCCATCATATCAGGCTCAGAGTCCCTTGCATAGTGCAGACGGCCAAGTGCTCCTCACAGACAAGGCATCCATACTGAACCGGTGGTCGGAGTATTTTCAGGTTCTCTTCAGTGCCAACCGCGTAGTTCAAGATTCAGCAATCCACCTCACCCCACTTCAACCGGTGAAAACAGAGTTGGATGAGATCCCCACCCTAGAAGAGACTGTTAAAGCCATCAAGCAACTGAAAAGTGGCAAGGCAGCAGGAGTTGATGGAATTCCACCAGAGATCTGGAAGCATGGGGGCACAGTACTACATAGCTCACTTCACAAAGTACTTGTCACCTGCTGGGAACAAGGCAAATTACCACAGGACTTTCGCGATGCAATCATCATCACCCTATACAAGAACAAAGGGGAAAAGTCAGACTGCTCCAACTACCGGGGGATAACCCTGCTCTCCATCGCAGGCAAAATCCTTGCCAGAATACTCCTGAACAGACTGGTGCCCACCATTGCAGAAGAACTCCTCCCAGAGAGCCAGTGCGGCTTCAGAGCTAACAGGAGCACCACCGACATGGTATTTGTTCTCAGGCAGCTCCAAGAGAAATGCAGGGAACAGAACAAGGCTTTGTATGTGACTTTTGTCGACCTTACCAAAGCTTTCGATACCGTTAGCAGGAAAGGCCTGTGGCAAATCTTGGAACGTTTAGGATGTCCCCCAAGGTTCCTCAGCATGATCATCCAGCTACACGAAGACCAGCGAGGCCAAGTCAGACACTGCAACGACCTCTCGGAGCCCTTCCCAATAGGCACAGGTGTAAAGCAAGGCTGCGTTCTCGCGCCAACTCTCTTTACGATCTTCTTTAGCATGATGCTTCAAAGAGCCGCAGTAGATCTAGATGAGGACGATGGTGTCTACATCCGCTATCGCACCGATGGCAGCCTGTTCAACCTGAGGCGACTAAAGGCACACTCCAAGACAATGGAAAAACTCATCCGAGAGCTACTGTTTGCTGATGATGCTGCACTCATCTCCCACTCGGTATCAGCTCTGCAGCATATGACGTCCTGCTTTGCAGAGGCTGCCAAGCTATTCGGCCTAGAAGTTAGTCTGAAGAAGACAGAAGTTCTCCACCAGCCTGCACCCCAGGAAGATTATCACCCTCCCTGCATCACTGTGGGTGAATCAGTTCTGAAGACAGTCCAGCAGTTCAGCTACCTGGGGTGCATCATCTCCTCCGATGCCAAGATCGACAAGGAGATTGACAACAGGCTGGCAAAGGCAAACCGTGCATTTGGCCGACTGCACAAAAGAGTGTGGAGCAACAAGCATCTGAAAAAAGGCACAAAGATCAATGTTTACAAAGCGGTTGTGATGACAACCCTCATCTACGGCTCCGAATCGTGGGTTTTATACCGTCATCACCTGCGACTCCTTGAGCGCTTTCATCAGCGCTGCCTTCGCACCATCCTCAACATCCACTGGAGTGACTTTGTGACCAACACTGAAGTCCTCAAGCGGGCAGAGGTTACCAGCATCGAGGCACTGCTGTTGAAGACGCAGCTGCGCTGGGCAGGGCATATTTCTAGGATGGAAAACCACCGCCTTCCCAAGATTGCCCTGTATGGCGAACTCTCCACCGGCCATCGAAATAGAGGGGCACCAAAGAAGAGGTACAAGGACTCCTTGAAGAAATCCCTTAGCACCTGTCACATCAACCATCACCAGTGGTCTGACCTAGCCTCAGATCGCAAAGCATGGAGGCACACCATCCACCAGGCTGTCTCTTCCTTTGAGAACGCACGCATAGCTGGTCTTGAGGACAAAAGGAGATTGAGGAAGAATCGCACTGCTACAGGACCAACCCTAAATCAGACTTTTCCCTGCAGCCGCTGTGGCCGGACCTGCCTGTCCCACATTGGTCTTGTCAGCCACCAGCGAGCCTGCAGCAAACGTGGACTATTGCACCCTTCTTAAATCTTCGTTCGCAAAGCCAAGCCGAGAGAAATGAGAGTTGTTAATTTATTCACAGTTACTTAGATCTTTATACTGAGAAAGCTTTGTTCCAGTGTTTCCCCAAACACTCTTGTATTCTTTATTTTGAGTAATTGCTGACTCTATCCATGCCCTGAAGGCTGCTACTCTCTTCTTAGTACCTAAACCACTTCTCTTAGAATGCCAATTGTTCACTGATTTTTAAGGTATCTACAGGCAATTTCTATAATCTTTTTCGCACACAGCTTACCTCGCAGTCACAATCCTGTTCCCTCCGCAGCATCTGTTGGATTTCCCACCATCTGCGCCGGAGTTACAGGAAGTGCCCCGGCTTTTGCGTAGCAAATGTAAACTGGGTTTTAGCAGTTTACCTTTGCTACGCGAAAGCTGCGGCACTTCCTGTAACTTCGGCACAGATGGTGGGAAATCCGACCAGATGCTGCGGAGGGAACAGGATTGTGACTGTGAGGTGAGCTATGTGCGAAAACAGTTTATTTGTACCAGACCAGGGGATTCTGTACTCCTCAGAGATATTTTTGTATGTTTGACTGGTTGGGAAATCTTCTCCAACTCTGCTCACCAGATGGCAGGGAGCATTTCCCCTGGAGAAAATGGCTGCTCTGTTTCATTATACCCTGCTGAGGTTGCTTCCCTCCTGCTTTGGTTCCAACTGTGGAGAAAGACTGTACTTTTCCTAGATCCAAGTAGTCAGCTGTGTTGATCTGAAGTAGTAGAACAAAATAGGAGTCAAGTTGCACCTTTAAGACCAACTTAGTTTTATTCAGAACGTAAGCTTTCGTGTGCTCTCTAAGCACACTTTATCAGACGAGGAATCCGGTACAGTGAGCAAAGCCACACATAGCTAGTAGTCAGTGACTCAGAATGCAAACTGGTACAAATTTAAGATCCAATGACAGTATAGTAAAATTATCTAGTCATTAACAGACATTCTCACATTTTGACATTAACAGACATTCTCACTGTTTTATTGCTTTTGCATGCTCATGCTACTCAGATCAAAAGTTTGCTCAATTTGTTAATTTTACTATTCTGTCATTGGATCTTAAATTTGTACCAGTTTGCATTCTGAGCCACTGACTACCAGCTATGTGTGGCTTTGCTCACTGTACCAGATTCCTCATCTGATTAAGTGTGCTTAGAGAGCATACAAAAACTTACGTTTTGAATAAACCTAAGTTGGTCTTAAAGGTGAAACTTGACTCCTATTTTGTTATACTTTTCCTATGTAGAGGCTGCAGGGTGTGTGGGGAAGATGGAAAGCTGAAGTCTGATCACTTGCCCTATAGAAAATGGCCTCCTTGTGATGCGTGCTCTATGGTATACCATAACACAATCAGGCCAGGCCAAAAAGCTAGCTCATGTCACAAGTACACATTGATGCTAAATGCCACAAAGCCAAATACAACAGGAAAAGGCAGAAACAACACACTGCAGCTAAAAGGAATGCTGAGCTTAGCATCTGCATGATTGTCGTCATGCTATGATGTCAGAGCAAATTGATGTTGAGTGTCCAATGCTAGTACACTTGCCCAGAGCCTCCTACTAGAGCCCGTTGTATTTATTCTCACAATGGGCCTTATTCCTAGTGTGGAATAAATACCACTAACTATAGTGCATTTAGGATTTGCGTACACATTGTTTAATTATTTATCTAACCTTTGACTTGGATTGTGATAACTCTACATCCAGATAATGCTCTTAGCCCTTTGCAAATGGCCCAGCACATACTCTATTGCAGATAATTATAACAATGGTTTATCAGAATGAGATGTAAATCTGTATGACTGTTTGGGTGGTTATTTTCAAATGTGGTTCTGCTGGCCAAGCAAAAGAAGAAACATCTGTTTATGCTGCAGTTACAACACTGTAATTAGGATTGTTAATGTTTTTAAACTTTGATGTTCTCAAGAAAACTGGAAGAGAGATATCACATGGCACTTATAACATTTACAGGATCATATCATTTGCTCCATTCACAAAGGTCATTCACACAAGGCCATTTCAAGCACTGCAGTTGTCACATAAAAGCTTCTGAAACTGTTTTTGTGTCACAGTGGCTCCACATGGGGATAGGAAGGTACAAATATTTGAAAATTGTTTAGTATTCAGATCCATGGCCTGGCAGCCATTGAGACAGAAAATCTTCATATGACTACTGCAACCTACAGATCTCAAATGTTACAGATTCTGCAAAGCTGCCACCATATGGAAGTATTTCCAGTGCCAGCTGTAACATTTTAAATCTTTTAAACCTGGTGCATAATTGTGTTTCCTCTAATGGGGAAGGAAGTGACATATGCTTATCATGACTCTTGTGAATGTTCTGAGCTAACAGGTACCATTGAAATAAACAGCCTGATAAATTATGGTATCACAACTGGATCCAAAGAACTGATTCACATTTTGTGTTCCAGTGCCCTGTTTGACATCCACAGATTTCCTGTATGTGAATATACTATGTGAATAGAATATGAATGTAAATTCTGCAAAATGGGAATCTGGCAAATTGTAGAGAATTCATTTTACTTATTTTATTATTTAAAATATTTATATACGCACCTTTCTGCCAGGCATACTAGGGTCCAAGGCAGGAAACAATAATGTAAAACAAAGCAAACAAACCCCCCCCCCACCACAAAACAGTTTAATTAAAAATATTTAAACAAAGCTAAAAACAACAGAGTATTTCCCCCTCTGCCAAGGTTCATATTGTCCCCAATGCTCTCCAGTAGGGCTCTGTTTTTGCATCACCATGAAAACCAGGTGGATAAGACTCTCCTGAGAACTCTCCTAGGAGGCTGTTCCAGATGTACAGGCAGCCACTGAAAAGCCCAAGTCCTGACAAGGCAGAATGTGCCCTGCAGGACTGATAACAGGCATTGGTGAGAAGAGCAGAGCTGTCACTCAGGAACATGTAGAAAGAGGTGGTTCTTCAATGTGAGCCCCAGGTCATTAAGGGCTTTAAAAGTGAGCAGCAACACCTTGATTTGGACCCAGAAACTAATTAGCAGCCAGCAAAGGGACTTCAAAATAAGTGTGACTTGATCACATTAGCTGATTTCACATAACAAACAGGCTGCTGTGTTTTGCACTAGCTGCAGCTTCCACATAATCTTCAAGGGCAGCCCCATATACAGCTCATTCCAATAATATAGCCTCAAGAATACTGAAAGGTGGATGAGCATGTCCAGATCAGACATTTGCAACTAGAGGTCAGCTTCCTAATTAGATGTAGCTGGGAAAAACTTTTTTTTGCTGTCATGGACACCTGTTTTTCCATCAGGATACCAGGATTTAGGAGTAATTCCAATGTTAACAAATAAGTATTTCTGGAGTTACTCTGTCACTATTGATTCAGTAACCTTTAAAAAAGGGGAGGGGGATTTGAACACAACTATGGCTGGCCAAGACATGCTTATCTAAAGATGCCTTTTTAAGTAGAGGAACCCTTTCAATCAGGAAGGCATTCATTACCTCCTGAAAGAAAGCATCCCATGCCCTTCTACAAGATTTAACAAGCAAAAAAAAAAAAATGCATCCATGTTATAAGCAATGGTATTCACACCTTGTCAGAATCATTCAGGGAATGCACCCTGAGCTGATCAAAGGGAAGGCAACTAGATGTTGCTACAGATCCCCCTACTGCCTGTGTTGATTAACTCAGCATCTAAGTCAGAATAGATCTCAGAGACTTTGTTTGCAAAGAATTGTGCAAATGCCTCACAGATAAATGCCAAATCACAAACATTTAGAGACTCATTCCTAGGAGCTGCCTAATTATTCTAAGTAACTGAAGTGAGTGTAATTTAGTTGACACAATGGGAGCAGATAGGTAAGATTTCTTCACTACCATACCAGCATAAGGTTGCCAGATCTGTAGGGTAGGAAGGGTATTTCTCCTTCCACAGACTCCCATTGCAGAGTATTGCTGCACTGATTGTGTGCTCCTTGTGTTGGGCATTTGGGATGGACTTTGAGGGTGGATCCAGCAGAGGGTGTGGTTTAAAGAGGAGAGGGCCTCAACATGGTACAATGCCATACAGCCCACCCTTCAAAGCAGTCATTTTCTCCAGGAGAGCTGGGTGAGTGGATTACCAGGGGACCCTGGTGTAAGGAGGACAATTGGATAAATGCAACCTTGTATTGTTGCGCAAGTGGAAAAGTACCTTTTGAGTTATGATTTAGGCTGGTGATACTGTATGTTGTGGGTGGATGTTCTATAAACGTAGCCAAAATTGTTCCATAGAATGTTGAATTGTACTTTACTATGCAAAATGTAGCTGGAAAACAATCAAAACAGCCCCTAGGTCTAAAAACATTCACCTACAAATGACACTGTATGAGCAGGTTTTTTGTATATAGTTAGGGTGTGTATTTAACCACAGTAAAGAGCTTCAGGAATGAATCTCACTTGGGCACATGGGCCATTTGTAGAATGTGGCATGTGATCCCATGTACTTCTTTAATCATATACTGTACATCGACATATTTTTCTCCTTTTTTGTAGTGATATAGAAGAAACATAATGCCTCAAAGCAAATTATAGATTTGCAACTATTTGCAGCTCCTATGTCCTTATTATGTTCAATGATAACTGTATTAACCTGAACCCTTAGAAACCAGATATTCTAAATGGGAACTGTGATGAACAGTATACCTAACAGACCTTTACCATTGTGAGATGTTTTTGGATAGCCAATCCTTATGGATATCTCTCCTTTCCCATCTTCCTTATTAATGTGTAACCTCTTTCCAATCCAAGTGAGCACAAAATTTTAAATTTTAACCTATGGAAATATGCTGAGCTTCATTTGCATAATACAGTCCAACCATAGGAATTTTTTATTATCAGGGCTTTTCTGGAGAAAAAGCCCAGCAGGAACTCATTTGCATATTAGGCCACACACCCTGATGCCAAGCCAGCTGGAATTGCATTCCTGGGCATTCCTGCTAAAAAAAAAAAAAAAGAGCCCTGATTATTATGGTTGAAAATTTGGAGAGTGTGGTGCAGGATTTCAGAGATCCTTGTTTATGTGCAAGCACCGTCAGTTTGTGCCAGAGTCTGCACAAATAAAAACCATTCTCACAGGAGAAGAATGAACAATTTTTGAAAACCCAGTTTTGATATTTATTTAAACTTCTTTTTACAAGCACTGAAAAGGAGATGTCATAGCTATGAGTGTCTCAAAGGTATGTTATATGCACAGTCATTTGCATTGCTCCCTTCCTGCATGTCTGTTTATCTAATTCATGTCATTCAAAAAGACCACTAAACTTTCCCCCCCCTTCTCTTTAGGTCCCAAAGCAGTGGAAGCGCACAGCCAAAAATTTGAAGTGCAAACCACCATGGGGAAACTGTTGTTTTCTGCAGATGACAATGAAGTGGTGGTTGGAGCAGAGAGGCTAAGAGTTTTAGGTAAACAATATTTGACAATATTTGTTTCTCTCAATATATACATATTTATTCCGTTCTGGGTGTTTGATCTCCTTCATGGTTCTTGCAGAAAATCTCCCTGATGATTTCAGGAACAGTTGGTCAGATTTTTTTTAATTATTCATGGGTTTTGAAACTTCATTTGCTCATGACCTTCAGAACTGGCTTGAATTCCTAGAGGAGAAAAGAGGCATGCCATAAATCAGCATCATTGCATTATTTGAAACATTGGCAGAGAAATGTGAAAGAGGCTGACCTAAAAGAAAAAAGGGCCTTCTGCTAATCCTTATTGGGGTAAGGAATGAGCAGAAGCACAGATTTAATCTACTTTTGAGAGGACTGAAATGAGGACATCACCATCCCAATTTGCAGTACTATTCTACAAACCCTGTTCCAAAACTGTCATAACTAGGTCACTCTCCAGACACTGCTTTTAGCCATGTGGGATCATAGAAACACAGAGTTTGAAGGGACCTCCAGGTTCATCTAGTCCAAGCCCTTGCATGATGCAGGAACTTCACATATACCTTTCCCACACACATGCATACCCCCAGTGACCCCTGCTCCATGCCCAGAAGATAAATGGGACCACAGGGTAAAAAATCTAGAAGGAACACAATACACCTCACTATGCTAAATAATGTATCAAAATAAATTCTTATTATAAATCCTCAATTGTGTCTATGTCTTGTCTTATCATACACTCTATTCCATCACAGTATATAATCACAGTCATTCCAGTTAAGGTCACAAGCACCAGTTTTCACAGTTACATTGAAATCTGATATACAAAATTGTCATCACTTTAAGCACTACCACCACTTTAAGAAAATGTTCAAAACATATAATGCCATCAATAATCAAACAACAATATGATATATTATCCCGATGGATAGGATGATGCGGTGTGTTCTGTTCCATGCTCACAAGATGACAAAAACCTCCAGGATCCCTGGCCAAAATGACCTGGAGGAAAGTTGCTGACTGGCCCTGTAGTGTCCATCAGCATTTCCCTGAGCATGTAAGAAAGAGCCACAAGAACTAAGCATTGATGCAACCCTTCCCACCCTCCTTCCAGGGCTGAATTAACAATTAGGCTAAGTAGGTACTGGCCTATGGGCCCCCACAACTTTAGGGGTCCTGGGACAGCTGTTTCCCCCCAGTTTCTCCCCTGCTTGCAGCCCTCAGAGCCTGCCCACACAGCCAGCAACTAAATCACTCTTTGCCTGATATGCCTGGTGAGGCTGCTGCTTGTGTTGTTGCCAAGTTTGCCTCTCTTTGCCTCTCCCCCACAGCTTTGTCAAAGGGGCTTTTGAAAAGGTCCCTGCAGGCTGCAGCAGGGGCCAAGGGTGGTGGAGTGGGTGCTTCGACTCTGAGATAATTTGCATGGGGGCCCTGAGATTTTGACTGCCTAGGGACCTCCACAGGGTTTGAACCAGCTCTGCCTCCTTCTCATGATCTGCCTAATTCACAGAATCAGCATTGCTGTCAGATAGCCATCTAGCCTCTACTTAAAAACCTCCAAGGAAGGGGAACCCCCCACCTCCTGAGGAAGCCTGTTCCACTGAGGAACCACACTAGGGGTGCATTCACACTACACTAAATAATGCACTTTGCAACTGGATTTTTACAGTGTAAAAAATAGCGAAAAGGAAAAGAAAGTTGCAAAACACATTATTTAGTGTAGTGTGAATACACCCTAACTGGCAGGAAATTCTTCGTAATGTTTAGCTGGAAACTTTTTTGATTGAATTTCAACCTGTTGGTTCTGACCCAGCCTTCTGGGGCAACAGAAAACAATTCTGCACCATCCTGTATATGACAGTTCTTCAAGTACTTGAAGATGGAGATCATATCACCTATCAGTCCTCTGCTCTCCAGGCTAAACATACCCAGCTCCTTCAACCTTCCCTCATAGGACTTGGTCTTCAGACCCCTCACCATCTTTGTTACAGTGAGGCTGCACAACTGGCAAATCCAAGGTCACATGAGAATAACTGATACAATGGCTCTTTCAGAATCCCATGTCAGTGTTGCCTCAGTTTTCAGAAAGGTAGTGCTGCCATGGCACTTCCGATATGAACTTCAGCTCAAGATTTTGCTGAGAAGCCATTTGCAGTTCCTGTGTTGCCCACTAAAAGAGTCCAAGTATGAGACAATTTCTGTATGCACATTTTGTTTCTTTGTGGGCAGTTATCTGTGCCAAAAGTCTCAAAACCTATAGGAAGAACTTTGGAAATGAAGAAATGTGTTCTGTGTAATCCAAAGCTGCAGCTAGGAACAAAGTGTGAACTTGACCCACCTCTCATATGTCAAATTCTGTTGATGGGATCTCAGCATTAAGAATGTACACTCTCAAACATGAGAAAAAAGAAGATATCTGCTTGCCTTGTAGACACTTCCATTCAAAAGCATTACCTTCATTCAAAAGTAAACTCTTAAGCTCTCTAGAAAAGCCTCTGCATTTAGACCAGTGCCTTTTGGATTCTAAGAGGACTGTTTGCTGCCTTTAAAGTAAAACATATAAATGATACTTTCTTCATCTTACAGTGCAAACCAGTCTTCTATGTATTCAGCAGTATAAGTTTTCTACACAGAGGCATTTGCCAATGCTATTTGCTGGCATTTGTGTTATGAGTATCATCTAAACCTATGTAAAAGACACAGCCAAGGTCATTTTCCCTGTCACGTATTTAATTGTACTTTGTATGCTTGAAGCTATGATCTGTCCCTTGCTGTTAAAGTGAGGATACACAGAATGTTAAAAGTTATCTCTTTAAAAAAAGAATAAAAATAACTTTAAGAAAAGCAATTTATGCAACAAGATGGTTCTAACAGCTGTCCTATAACCAGGCCTCAGATTCAGCGAGAGCTCACAGGAGCATAGCTCCTGAACCTTTCTGAGAGTTCCACCTCCTCCTTCTCACCATTGAATTATAGGTGCAGCTGCATGACAATCCTGGATGAGCTCCACAACCTATTTTTCTACAAAACAACCCCTGCCTATAACATAACTTGTCATAAACTGTGATTGGAATTCCTGGTATGTTATTTGGCTATGGGATTATCATATGGATCAGCACCTCACTATGGAGGAAGAGAAAAGAATTAAGCTTCCAGAATCTCTGCTGGAATAATGAAGATCAACAGTGTATTGGTGCAATTAGATACAATAACATTTCCTTCAGAGTTAGTTGGGTTTAGCAACAAGGCACAAAATGAGTTGTAAAGGAATGGATGGTAATTTTTTGCCATTCCTGGCAGTTTAGTGAACTTGCATATTAAGTTATTTTCTTACAACAATAGCATTAGCTTTTTGCATCTTAAAAGGAACAAAATGTTGCAGATGCCACTTTCAGTGTATGCTGTTGACATATATTTGTTGCATATTTAAATTGCTTTGTTGAGGACCACAAGTTTTGAAGGCATATTACTTTTATTTTATAGATCCAAGCAGGCGGCCGTGTTGGTCTGAAGCAGTTGAACAAAGCAGGAGTCAAGGTTGCACCTTTAAGACCAACCAATTTTTATTTAGAACGTAAGCTTTTGTGTGCTCTTAAGCACACTTCATCAGACGAGGAATCCAGCACACCACATTTCTCACAGCTGGATTCCTCATCTGATGAAGTGTGCTTAAGAGCACATGAAAGCTTACGTTCTAAATAAAAATTGGTTGGTTTTAAAGGTGCACCTTGACTCCTGCTTTGTTCAACTTTTATTTTATGTCACATTTTAGTCTCTGAAACATAAAAACAAAGGAATATTTCCACAGTTCCTGTTCCATATTTATTTATAGCAGAGGTGTCTCAGTGTTTTATCTATCTTAAGCAAGGGACATCAAAGGAGAACTGAAACAATGACATCAGAACTGATTATGTTTTATAGAGGACTTTCAGTAGCCCGAGAAGGCTTTTTCAAACTGTGCTCCTGATCCCCACCCCTTGCAATTCCTTTCTGCAGCCTCACTGTGTTTTTAACCATACGCAAAGAAGCTGCTATGCCATATTTCTTTGCTGTTGTCTCAATATGAGGGCATCGTCAAATCAGCCCTGAAAGAAATCTCAATTAATCATTGTGTTCAGCATTAGTAAAGTCCAGGTGTCATTGGTGTGTCTTCTGACAGTTCCATTTGCTACATAAACAATCTTGACTTGTTATTGCCTTGCATATCCTTATTACAAGAGGCAAAACAAAGACTGCGCTGCATGAAAAGTCCTCTTAGAGAGGTTAGAGCAACAGTTAATGGGCATGTGGCCTGCTTTTAATCTTGTTAATGATAACTGCATTCTTCTCTTTGTACTCTGTTGCAGCTCTGGAGTTGGGGTGTGCAAAAAAAAACATCGGAATTAATCGGATTTGGAAATATATGGGGCCAAAAAATTTGGAATACCGTATATTTCTGAATACGGGTACTCGGAATAGCCGCATATACGGTAGATGCGCGGCTATTTCCGAATATACGGCCCCATTATACCCTATGGCCATTGAAATTAATGGCAAAAGAGGGTATATTGGAAGCCACTTGGAGGAGAGGGGGTTTGAGGAAGAGCCCCCAAATTTGCAGGGACCTGCAGGGGACTCTACCCTACAAACCTCCCAAGTCCCAAAAAGATTGGGCCAGGGGGTTCCATTCCAGGGGCACCCAAAGAGGGCTCCCCCTATCCCACCATTATACCCTATGGGCCATTGAAATCGATGGCAACATAGGGCATAATTAGAGGCTACTGGGGGGCAGGGGGTTTGAGGGAGAGCCCCCAAAACTACAAGGAACCCGCAGGGGACTCTCCTCTACAAAACACCCAAGTCCCAAAAAGATTGGGCCAGGGGTCCAATTCCTGGGGCACCCAAAGCCAAACCTAACTTCACACCAGAGAATCTCTATAGGACCCAAATGCACTACCTATCTACTCTATGAACCCTGCTGGCCTGGAACCAATATAAACCCAGTTGCCAATGCCAACGTCACTGCCACACAAAACACAATCTGCTCAAGGTCTGCTCTGCAGACCTGGCTACAGCAAACCCAGATGCCAGCTCTCCAGCCCTGCCCCAAACAACACGGGGAGAGCTGGCCAAGCACAACAAGCATGCTGGTTCTGGGTCTCTCACCCAGGTGCCAGATTCCCTGCCACAGAACAGACAATCTACAGATGCCAGCTCTCCAGCCCTGCCCCAAACAACATGGGGAGAGCTGGCCAAGCACAACAAGCTTGCTGGTTCTGGGTCTCTCACCCAGGTGCCAGATTCCCTGCCACAGAACACACAATCTACAGATGCCAGCACTCCAGCCCTGACCCAAACAACACAACTCTCAAACAAGAGAAGTGGTGGACCATGCCTAGCTCCACATCATTCTGTATCTGACACAAAGCAAGAAGCATTACCTTGAGTGATGGATGGTTGGCTGGTCCAGGCTCTTTTGCGTTACCCAGGTGCACCACGGGGAGGCGAGCCAGAGTTGCACCCCAAATGAGGAAGATCACTAGGAGGGCCTCAGATGATGTGAGAGGAAGGGAACCATTCCTTCTCTCTCAGCTCAGCAGCAACACGCCAGCTATCACTGTCCCTTTAGAGGGACCTCAGCATTGGTATGGCTGCTGGCTGCCTGTCATCATCACTGGCACCTTCCTCTTTCTTCCTCCTGCCCCTAAAAAAAAAAAACTGGGTTATCCTGCGTGGGCCTGTGGGTGCTGTCGGTTACAGTTGGAGGCTGCAATAGCCCTTTCAGTATTATTAGGCATGTGTGGATGGGGACTGGGTAGGGTTGCCAAGTCCAATTCAAGAAATATCTGGGGACTTTGGGGGTGGAGCCAGGAGACATTGGGGGCGAAGCCAGGAGCAAGGGTGTGACAAGCATAATTGAACTCCAATGGAGTTCTGGCCATCACATTTAAAGGGACAGCACACCTTTTAGAATGCCTTCCTTCCATAGAAAATAATGAAGGATAGGGGCACCTTCTTTTGGGGCTCATAGAATTGGACCCCCTGGTCCAATCCTTTTGAAACTTGGGAGGTATTTTGGGGAGAGGCACTAGATGCTATACAGAAAATTTGGCACCTCTACCTCAAAAAACAGCCCCCCCAGAGCCCCTGACACCCGTGGATCAATTCCCCATCATTCCCTATGGGAATCGTTCCTGGAGGTGCATAATGGCTGTGGGGGTGGAGCTTCCCCCGCTGGCCAGCTGGCTGGGGGAGGGGGGAAGCCTGTAAAACCAGGGGATCCCCCGCTGGAACCTGGGGATTGGGAAGCCTAGGACTGGGGAAATTTGGATTGCTTTGCAGATTTTAAACCAGCATTCACTTTTGGTTTGGGGATGGAGGGGGGGGGGCGGGGATGCACTGCCAATCAATTTGTGAGTGAGTTTTTGGCTGTCTTTGGACTCTAGTCTATTTTTAGTGGGAGAGCATTTTACTACCACCTTCCAAGCGCGAGCCAAGAGAGGATGCAGGTATAAGTAGGTGCTCACTTCATTCACTCTCAAAGTCTGCATTTGGGGAGCCAAACAGAAGCAAGTTGACCTTCAGGAAGACCAACTGCTCAACTGTCCAGGGTTGCAGGCAATTGCAATGTGGGCAGACAATGTTGCCCATATGCGAAAAGACACGCTCGTTCCGCACGCTCATCGGTGGGCATGAGAGGAACGCCTTGGCCATGGAGGAGTGGGCCGGCCAGACCCCCACCTTCGTGACCCAGTAGTCCAAAGGAGACGTTTCCTGCGACTCTGAGAAATGACCACCCAATGCGCTTGGGTGAGACAGTTCTCATCCTGAAAGACCCTCGTCTCAGAGACAAAGGCATCCAGGGCTGCTCTCTGCTCCACCATGTGCTCCAGCATGCCACAGGGGGAGTTCCAGCGTGTGCTGATGTCACCGATCAGGCGGTGCCCTGGCACTCCTGTCATTGTCTGTTTCTCATGCAGCAGGTACAAGTCCATATTGCTGCGTGAGAAGTGACCCGTGATATGCTGACACTTCTGGAGCAGAAGTCAGTACTCATGGGTCGCGGCTAGATACCGATGATTCTGGCTTTTCATCTGGCCCAATGTGTCCTTAACCATGAGGTGGAGAAGGTGGGTCAGGTAAGGAAGGCATTGTAGGCCCTGATGCTGGACAGCCGCCTTGATGTTGGAGCCACCATCAGTCACCACGAAGCCCGTGGCGACGTCCCTGCTGCCTACCCAGCCCTCTAACTGCCAAGAGAGGATGGCTCTGAGAGTGTGCGGCGTGTCGACTGCTTTGGCATGCAGCAAGGCCCAGCGACAGCAGGCCTGGCTGTCCTGACCCTGCCTGCTGCTACTGCCACCCCCACCCTGCAGCTCACTGGGTTGCCACCAATGTGCAGTCAGGGAAAGATACCCCTCGAACACATGTTGGGAGCTCCAGATATCTGAGGTGAAATGCACAGTCCCCCCAGCAGCACGGGACAAATGCGCCTTCACCACAGATCTGGTTGCCCTGAAAACAACTGGCACAATGGTCCTGCTAATGGTGGTTCTAGCAGGACCTTTGTACCAGGGTGCCAGGTGCTCAAACAACCCTAGCACCCCAGAATTTTCAGCCACTGAAAATGGAAGCCCATGGGTGACTGACCTGGCAATGTTCCAGGCGATCACCCTCCTGCCATACCTGGTTCCCCCTCTTGGTACACAGGTGCCATCCCCACCAAACATCTCAGGCAAAGATGGCTGGTGTCCCTGCACTGCCACGGAATTCTCCTGGAGAGCTCGGGA
Source organism: Heteronotia binoei (assembly GCF_032191835.1). Taxonomy (NCBI): domain Eukaryota; kingdom Metazoa; phylum Chordata; class Lepidosauria; order Squamata; family Gekkonidae; genus Heteronotia; species Heteronotia binoei. The sequence continues at coordinate 118,892,325 of NC_083227.1, read as the reverse complement.
GGTAGTCGCAATGGGACAGACCTCCTGGCTGGGTGGTGTTGGCTGCTTGGGCACCCCAGCACCAACCTGCTTCTCCCCCTTAAGAAGCACTGCCGGGTGGTGTTTCTGCAGGTGGTTCCGCATCCCCCCTGGAGTCAGGTGGGCAGAGTCCCACCCACGACTGATCCGTGCCCTGCACAGCTGGCACTGCACATAGCAGCTTTGTTTGTTCTTCCCACAAAATATAGGCTCTTGAGAACTTTAACTTAAACCACAGATTTATTGTAACACAAAGTTCTTAACTTGGGGATATGGGAGATATTTACACAGGCTAATACGTTGTTCAGTTGTTTCAGGCTTTACATTCACTTTATCTTTTCTTGAGTCTCTCACAGTTACACAGTTCACAGTTTCCCTTTAACTCACTCTCCACCTCTAGCCAAGGTCTGGCCTCTTGGGATTGATGTGTCTAGTCTCACCCCTCGACTGGAGTCTCTCCTCTCAGCCCTTCTGGTGTCTCAGACCCACATCCACTCCCTCAACCACCTCACTAGATCTTCAGAGTTGTCTCTAGGTGTTTGTGACCGTTCAGGTCTTAACTGACTCACACACACACAGCCCTCTTGGCTGGTTTTGTCGAGCTTGCAGTCTCTGGAAGACTTCCCCGTCTCCGCCTCAAGCTCCTTCACAGGATCAGCTGTCCTCTCAGCCTCTCTGGCAGGCTCGAACTGACCCTCTCAGTCTCTGTCAGGTCCCCACTGACAGACTTCTCTGACAGGCCTCCACTCTGTCAGACATCAACTGACTGAACCCCTGCCTCAGCAGTTTCTCTCACTCAACTTCTTTTCCCTCCCTGAGAGCTCTGAGCACTTTGCCCCCACCCTTAGGTCACCTGACGCAGCCCTGTGCGTCTTCAGTTTATGGTTAACCCATTGCTTTCCGTCACAGCGTGGATCCTCCATAAGTTGGAAATGCTTCCAAGCTTTGGTGGTGTATGGATGCCCAAGCTTACTGGCAGCTTGGGTGTCCGGAGCCACCTCCTGTGAGGTGCTTGGGGCAGACACATCATGTCTCGGGGTGGCAGGAGGGGCTGGCCTCCCCCTCCACCTCATGCGGCCTCCCCTCCTAGCCATCCCCTGAAGGACTGCTGATGTCTGAAGGAACCGAAGAAGGGGGCTGGTCCTCCTCAACCAGCTTCTCCTCCAACTCCTGCACGACACTCTGCGCCCTCCTTGGGGTGATCATTTTGGACAGAAAACTGTCCCCAAAACTCATCTCCAATGAGGGCTGCTCTTGCTGCCCCTCCTCCGGCTGCTGAGGCTGAGCGACATCAGCTGGAGGAGAGACTGCCCGAGCAGCAGACCCCTGCTCAGTGCCAGCACCTAATGGCACCTATGCTGGGGGCGCCCCAGCAGCAGCCTCGATGAATGGCCCAAGGCGGAAATTCATCACACTCCGGCCAGAGGTCAGAGTGCTGGAAGGCAGCTGTGGAGTGGCCCTACGCACAGGTGGGGGGAAACCTGGGTCCTCCCCCTCCCCTCCACCCCTCTAGTCTTCTCCTTGGCCTTTCCCCCAGGGCCCTTCTTCTGCTGCCTGCCACTCATGTCACCCTTGGCCAATCTCACACAACCTGAACTGAGAGTGGGTTTTTTTACAAACCTAACTCACTACACTGTACCCTGAACCAACAGGTACCCTGACTTCTTTTTAAAAACCCTCCCACCAAAACTTGTTTGTTTGTTTTTTTGGTCCCTAACCTGTCCTTTTTTGGTTGGGGTAGTAGTAGTCTGGTAAAGTTTAGGAGACTAGGTGATCCTGCCTCTACCTGGCTACAGTTTTTAAAAGGCTGCCTTGAGATGAAGGCAATCCTTGTTATATCCTTTTAGTTAAACCTCTTTTAACTAGATCCTGAGACAAACCTGATTTCCTTGCAAACTAGAAATCAGGTGTCCCCTATAACTTGAGAGAAGCTGTGGTTTACCCTATGGAAATCTAAGGATGCACCAGCTTTCAGTGGCTGAAAGCAAGATGCACTGCAACCCTAGTTTCTTTAAAAGGGAGCCTGATGTGGCCTAGTAGTCACGCTGCCTTTTATGAGAAACCTAACATCTTTTTAAATCACCCCTATCTGGCCTAGTTGAATTTTGAAAGAAGATAAAGCCCTAAGCTGGATTAATTATTTTTTTAATTCAAAAAACACAATCCCTAAAAACATTCTTATTAGTGGGGCAGCCTATTTAATGGCCCTAGCCAAACTGAAAGCACCCTCAGACTCCAAAAATAACTATAAAAACATGAAATTCACCCACCCCACACACCAACCCCCACACCAAACAGAGGTAATTTAAAAAAACCCAAAATGTGACAGAAAGAAACATAACCTTTAACCCCCCTCCCAAAAAAACCCAGAACCAGGAAAAGGGACAATAGGACAGGAGGATGCAAAACCAGCAGCAACATAGAATAGTTCCAAACAGAGCACTGAGAAAAGGCCAACAAACTCAATTGTTAAAAAAGTGACGTTTTCAACAAAAACCTCAGGCAAAATCAGTCAACAACACCCCCCCCCCCAAAAAAAAAAAACCAGGAAAAGGGACAATAGGACAGGAGGATGCAAAACCAGCAGCAACAGAGAATACATTCAAACAGATCACTGAGAAAAGGCCAACAACTCAACTGTTAAAAAAGTGACCTTTTTAACAATGAAAATTAGACCAAACAGCCCCCCCCCCAAGAACCAAAACCAGAAGAGAAAAGGAACAACAGCAGCACAACACAGCAGCAACAAATCAAACACAGAATCCTTTTAAAACAGTAAAAAACTTGACTTTTAATAATACAGGAACTTAACCAACCCCTCCCCCCCAAAAAAACTTTCACCCTAACCCCAAGAAATCCAAGCCACCCAAATCAGGAAAAGTAAAAGGACACTGCACTTTTAAAAGTCCTCTCACTAAAGTAAGATATGGGCAAATTGGCAAAAAAAAAACCCCACCCCAGGCCCCCACCCCTAGCAGAACCCCCTAACCCTAACCCCAAATAAGCTACCCAGTACTCACCCACCCAAATCTGGATAAGTAAAGGGACTCTGAGTCTTAAAAAGTCCTTTTACTAACTAAAATAAAAACAAGAAACCCAAGACTGTCTTACCTTTGACGTCTTCTCTTTTCCAGGCAGGTCAGGCCAGGCTGAGAGAGAGCAGCAGCAGCTGAGGCCAAGGGCCAGCACAGCACAATCTCTCTCACACACCAACGCAGCAGCAATGGAATGGAGTCCAGCCAGGCAGACTCCTTAAAAAGGTTTTCTGGCCCTACACAGAGCAGTTTCAAAAAATACCACTGCTCTGTGATTGGCCAGAGAACAGTGTTTACTTGGATACCCAAGTACCCAAGTAAACAACAGAACAACAATGTTGCTGATGGCTGGGGGATTAGCCCAGCCATCAGCTACACAACAGCCTTCAAAGCATGCATTTGCAATGCATTTTGCAAATGCATGCTTTGGATTGGCTGCTGGGGCTCCTCTCCCCCTCCCCCTCCCTCCCTGATCCCAGGGAGGCTATGGAAGAGGCGGGAAAAGACTCCCAAAGGTGGGAAAGGAGGCAAGCAGCTCCCCTAAGACTGCAGAAGCTCCTTTCCTGCCTTTTTCATGGACTTCTGTATACTTCCGAATAGATATTCGGAAGTATATGGGGAGCCGTATACAGCTCCCATATAATGGGTCCCAATTGGATTTGGAAGTATACGGTGCCGTATACTTCCAAATCAGGGGTGATTCGGCAGCGTCTTTGATTCGGCTGAACCGAATGCACGCTTCTATTCTGGAGCCTTAAAAGTGACAAAAGCAATAGAGCTGACTGTTTTTCTACTTGGCTTTTGTGGCACTAGCAGCAAGGGATTGGAAAGAGGAAAAGGAGTCTGATCAAATGATTTGAACCATAGAATGTCATAAAGTGGAGGCTGTAGACATGTTTTGCTTTTCAACCTAACCATCTGTGTTGAGCATAAAACAAATTATGTATGCTCTCAGAGAGCAGAGAGAAATTAAACACCTTACTGAGGTCAATGGGATGTTTTATTTATTTTAGAATTTATATCCCGCCCTTCCCACAAGTGGCTCAGGGTGGCTTCCAGCAATAAATCCGACACAAAAATTAAACAATATTTAAACATGTAAGGAATTAAACATTTAAAAACAGATAAAACCTTAGAAATTAATAAATATTCCAAATATATAAAAAGAAATCTGGCAAGTTGCATTAAATTCTCAAGCTAGGTGTAAGCTAGCCGGAAGAGGGTCGTCTTACAGGCCCTGCGGAACTGAACAAGGTCCCGCAGGGCCCTCACCTCCTCCGGCAGCTGATTCCACCATGTAGGGGCCATAACAGAGAAGGCTCTTTCTCTGGTGGATTTCAAGCGGGCTTCTTTTGGCCCAGGGATAGTAAGGAGATTTTGTGTTCCCGACCTCAGTACTCTCTGGGGAACATGTGGAGAAAGACGGTCCTTCAGGTAGACAGGTCCCAAGCCATATAGGGCTTTAAAGGTGATAACCAGCACCTTGTACTGGACTCGGTATATCACTGGGAGCCAGTGCAGGGTCCGGAGACCCGGCTGAATGTGTCCCCACTTTGGGAGACCCAGTAACAGCCGGGCCGCGGCATTCTGCACCAGCTGCAATTTCCGAGTTTGGGACAGGGGCAGCCCCATGTAGAGGGCATTACAGTAGTCCAACCTCGAGGTGACCGTAGCATGGATCACTGTTGCTAGGTCGTCGCGCTCCAGGAAGGGGGCCAACTGCCTTGCCCGTCTAAGGTGAAAAAACGCGGACTTGGCAGCGGCTGCTATCTGAGCCTCCATCTTTAAGGAAGGCTCCAATAGCACCCCCAAGCTCCTGACCCTGTCCACCGCTATCAGCGGCGCACCGTCAAAGACTGGTAGGGGGATTCCCCCTCCCGGGCCATGGCGACCCAGGCAAAGGACCTCTGTCTTCGCAGGATTAAGCTTCAGCTTTTGTTGCCGTAGCTCCCGGTTAAACCAGGGCGACGGCTTCGGGCGGGGACGCAGAGGGCGCTTGGGTGTGACCTCCTCGATGGCCCTGGAGAGCCCATTGTTCCAGGACTCTACCAGATCATCCAGGGAATCGCCAGTGGGCCAGGTGTCCCGTAGAGCCGTTAGGAACCGTTCCGGGTCCATCAGGCTCCGCGGGTGAGCTAAAATACGCTCTCCGCCTAAACAGGTTTTGGGTGACACCCCCATACGAGCCTTAAGGGCAAAGTGATCTGACCATGGCAGTGCTTCCATTGCAATATCAGTCACTGATATTCCGTCCGCAAAGACCAGGTCCAACATGTGTCCCGCCTGATGAGTGGGCGTTGTAACAACCTGGGAGAGTCCCAGTGTCGCCATGGATGACACCAGGGACGGTAAGGCGCCGGCCGGTGCGTTAGGCGGTCGGTACACCAGCCAGATCGCCAACCCCTCCCCAACATCCCACATCAGGCCAACACATTCTATGCCTGGAATCTCTGGAGCCGGAAGAGCCCTAAAGGAGTAAGCCTCTCGTATGAGAAGTGCCACCCCTCCCCCCCGCCCGCTAGTCCTTGACTGGTGGAAGACCGAGTATCCCGGGGGAACAGTCTGGGAGAGAGCTACCATCTCCCCCTCACGCACCCAGGTCTCGGTCACGCAAGCCAGGTCCATGTCCTGCTCGGACAGAAACTCCCGCAGGACAGAGGTCTTATTATTGATGGACCTGGCATTGCAGAGCACCAGTGACGGAGGCGAGTAATTCAGCCTGGCCCTACTACCTGTCACCGTCGGGATGAGACGGAGGCTGGAAGGGAGTCGAGCACTATTATGTCTCGATCTCCTTCCCTTGTAATTCTGCTTCGTCCCACCGTCATATCTTCCCCTCCCCAGGAGTACTGGAATCCCTAGGCCAGACATCTCTTGTTAGTATTCCCTAGTCCGATGGAACCGTTAAAGCTACCCTCTCCTCCACCCCCCTCCTTCCAGCCGATCTATCTATTTATATAAATTAAATTAATCTGCCAATTACTATATAGCTATTTAATTAACTCCCTGTTGGTGTTAATGATGCTTTTTGTATCACTGGATTCAAAAAGATTTGTGCATTTGTATTGGGCATCAGAAGATGTACAATCTTGTCATTCCCCCCCCCCTCCAATAGCAAATGCTGTTTGAATTGGTGTGTTTATCTACAGAATTCTGTAAAAAAAAAGTACATTAAAAGCTCTTTCTAGGGGAAACTAATCTAGATTTGATGAGAATATTAGGACAGAGTTCTGTGTTATATCAAATTGCACTGGTGCTAGGGTTGCCAGCCCTGGGCTCAGAAATACCTGGATTTTTTGGGAGTGGAGTCTAAGAAGGTTTTGGGGAGGGGAGGGACTTCAGTGGAGTATAAGGCACTGAGTCCACCTTCCAAAGTGGCCATGTTCTCCAGGTGAACTGATCTCTGTCATCAGTTGTAATCCCAGGAGATCTCCAACCACTATCTGGAGGCTGGCAACCCATGCTGGTGCCCTGTTACTTTCTTTTTCTCTAGGCAGGTGTCCAGTAGCTGGAGTGTCAGAATTTATGTATTATTTGATGGGTACCAAGCTCCACAAGCCAGAGAAGACATCCCACGTGTCTTTACGCTTTGTGAAACCCTTAACATTATTGAAAACTAATGAAATTTATTAGTATGTTGATTTTTCTTTTTTTTAAAAAAAGTCTAAACCCACCCATCCTCCTTTTCATAAATCTAGTCTTCTTGACAGAGGGAGGTGAACATGACAAATCCCTGTGTATGTGAAATCACTCTGGCACTGAATCTGCTCTTTTTGGAATAACACTTAAAGCTGAAGCTTTTAGGATTACAAGGATTAATCCAGTCAACACCTTTGAAGTCACCATCTGTTGAGACCAACATATCTAAAGGGATCTACAGTTTGCTGAGGTTCTTTTCAGCATGCAGGGTTTTGTAATACATTGAAAATTAGGTAGGACTACAATACATCATGCTTTTTTTATAAGGCTTCAATCCAGTTATATATTATTCTCTTAATAGTGGCTTCTGAATCTATCAGAATATTTTGGATCTATATTTTTCCTCTTCCACTTGTGTCAGTTAAACTGCTGTTAACTTGCAATCTCAATAGTTGTATTCTGTTCAAAAAGTTGTCATTTAACAAAAAACAATTTTGCATTTTTACCCTGATTTTTCAGACATAGTACCAAGAATACAGCACAATATGAATTAGCAACATGAATGCTCACATGCTCCTTCCCTCCCCTTCCCTACCTTTTAATGCTTTCTTCCCCAAATAAGGTTCTTCCTGTCACAAAGCTGCCTTGGTTCTCTGTGTCCCTCAGCTGTTCCCACTCTACTCCACCAGCACTTGTGGCTTACTTTCCAATCTTCCAGGGAACATGGAACTTCTCTCCCTCCCCAAACTGGGATCTCTCCTTTGGTATTAGTTGCCACCAGCAAAAAGACACCCTTTGATGTTTATCTCTTTTGCAAGCCAGATATTAATGTGTGTGTCTATTTTGTATGAAAGAAACAGAAGTTTTGACACAAAATGCCTGCCCTGGCTGACATGGAATGGACATCCCTGCAGCCTGGGAGCTCCTTCTCTGGGCTAGCTAGAAGTTACAGTGCTGACTCAGATTTTCCTTCCAACTCTTAAACAGTCTCTGCAGAAGTCTGGATTAAATGAGTTTCAGCCACAAAAGGAACAACCAATATGTAGTCCATCAAGGGCTACTGACAGTTTAGCCAAATGAAGTACTGAAGAAGTTATCAGTGACTCATGAAAGCTCATACCTTGCCACAAACTTTGTTAGTCTTTAAGGTGCTACTGAACTCTTGCTCTTCTCTACTGCTATGGACAGACTAACAGGTAGAAGGTAGAATGCCAGCAGGGGGGTGGGGGCTTTCCAGTGTTTTGCACTGAGTGTCACATGTATGACTATCTGCCCACAGGACAGAAGTCTTGGGTGTGTGCTCGATGCAAGGAGCTCCTGGTCCTCAGGGAACGAGTTCGTACCCTTGAGGCCGAGGTGACTGCCCTGGAGAAGCAGAGACGGTCAGTTAGGCAATTGGGGAAGACTCTCGGGGGCGTATTAGATGAGCCCCACTCTAAATGTGGCAGCCCCGTTGCTGCCAGAGAGCGTGAGGGTCGAGAGGGAACAGGGCACCTTGCTGAGGATAAGGGGAATGCGCCCTCAGAAGGGACCTCTTCTTCGGTTGGTGAGCAGGTATCCTTTCGCACCAAGGAACCATCCCTGGGCAGGGGGAGAGGGGGGGTCTTGGTAGTTGGTGATTCGATCCTTAGGCAAGTAGACAGCTGGGTGGCAAAACCGCGTATTGACCGTATGGTGACTTGCCTGCCTGGTGCGAAGGTAGCGGACATTACGCGTGTAGTAGATAGGCTGATAGACAGTGCTGGGGAGGAGCCTGTGGTCATGGTGCATGTTGGCACCAACGATGTGGGGAAATGCAGTCGTGAGGTCCTGGAGGAGAAATTTAGGCTGCTAGGTGGGAGACTTAAGGCCAGGACCTCCAAGGTGGCCTTCTCGGAAGTGCTACCTGTTCCACGTGCAGGGCAGGAGAGACAGGCGCAAATTAGAAGTCTCAATGTGTGGATGAGACGATGGTGTAAGGAGGAAGGGTTTAAGTTTGTTAGGCACTGGGATGCTTTCTGGAACAAGCCGGAGCTGTACAAAAGAGACGGTCTCCACTTGTCTCCGGATGGAACCAGGCTGCTGGCGCTTAAAATCAAAAAGGTGGCAGAGCAGTTTTTAAACTAAATCTTGGGGGAAAGCCGACAGGAGATGGAATGTCTCTGGTTCGGGAGGACTCGTCTCAAAGAGATGAAGGGTTGGCTTCTATTTTTCTACCGAGTAACGGATCAGAGTTGTCCACTGTGATGGTGACAAACAGTATGGACTGTCTGCTAGAGTCTCGAGGCGGCAGGAGAGAGGTGGCGGGCCTAGCTTGCTTGGGAAATTATAAATGTTTGTATGCAAATGCTAGAAGTGTCCGAAGTAAAATTGGTGAATTGGAATGTTTAGTGTTGGGAGAAAACATAGACATTGTGGGAATTTCAGAAACTTGGTGGAATGAGGAGAATCAGTGGGACACGGTGATTCCTGGATATAAGTTATATCGGAAGGATAGGGAGGGAAGGGTTGGAGGTGGGGTGGCTCTGTATGTCAGAGAGGATATACGGTCCAGTAAGACTGAGGTCAGAGAATTAGATTCCCTTTTAGAAATGCTTTGGGTTGAAATAGAGGGCCCAAAAGGAAATTTAACTATGGGAGTTTGTTATCACCCACCAAATCAAAAGAGAGAGGACGATTATAATATGATGGAGGGATTAAAGATAGCGGCTAAACGTAAAAACTGTGTCGTAATAGGTGATTTTAACTACCCGCAGATTGATTGGGTCAATATGTGTTCTGGTCGAGAGAAAGAGATTGAGTTTCTTGATGCTCTCAATGACTGTGCTATGGAGCAGATGGTCTCAGAACCTACCAGGGGTGGGGCGATCCTGGATCTGGTCCTAAGTAATGCCCAAGACTTGGTGAGAGATGTAAAAGTGATTGCGCCGCTTGGGAACAGTGACCATAATGTTATTGATTTCACCATTTGTATAAATAGGGAGTTGCCCAAAAAGACCGCCACAACCACATTTAACTTTAAAAGGGGTAAATTCTCTGAGATGAGGAGGCATGTGAGGAGGAAACTGAAAGGAAAGGTAAATACGGTCAAAACCCTTGGGGAAGCTTGGAGACTATTTAAAACTATAATCCTAGAAGCTCAGATAAAATACATACCACAAGTTAGGAAAGGCACAAACAGGTATAAGAAGAGGCCAGCATGGTTAACAAACAAAGTAATGGAAGCTGTAAAAGGTAAGAAGGACTCCTTTAAGCGGTGGAAAACCAGTCCAAGTGAGATTAATAAAAGGGAACACAGGCAGTGGCAAATCAAATGCAAGACTGTGATCAGGCAGGCAAAAAGGGACTATGAGGAGCATATTGCAAAAAACATAAAGACCAACAATAAAAATTTCTTCAAATATATTAGAAGTAGGAAACCAGCCAGGGAAGCAGTGGGGCCCTTGGATGACCATGGGGTAAAAGGATTACTGAAGGAGGATGGGGAAATGGCTGAGAAGCTGAATGCATTTTTTGCCTCCGTCTTCACCGTGGAAGATGAGAAGTGTTTGCCCGCCCCAGAACCACTAATATTGGAAGGGGTGTTGAAAGACCTGAGTCAGATTGAGGTGACAAAAGAGGAGGTCCTACAACTAATAGACAAATTAAAAACTAATAAGTCACCGGGTCCGGATGGCATACATCCGAGAGTTCTGAAAGAACTCAAAGTTGAACTTGTGGATCTTCTAACAAAAATCTGTAATCTTTCATTGAAATCTGCCTCCGTTCCTGAGGACTGGAAGGTAGCAAATGTCACCCCCATCTTTAAAAAGGGTTCCAGAGGAGATCCGGGAAATTACAGGCCAGTCAGTCTGACTTCAATACCGGGAAAGTTGGTAGAAACCATTATCAAGGACAGAATGAGTAGGCACATTGATGAACACGGGTTATTGAGGAAGACTCAGCATGGGTTCTGCAAGGGAAGATCTTGCCTCACTAACCTGTTACATTTCTTTGAGGGGGTGAACAAACATGTGGACAAAGGAGACCCGATAGATGTTGTTTACCTTGACTTCCAGAAAGCTTTTGATAAAGTTCCTCATCAAAAGCTCCTTAGAAAGCTTGAGAGTCATGGAGTAAAAGGACAGGTCCTCTTGTGGATCAAAAACTGGCTGAGTAATAGGAAGCAGAGAGTGAGTATAAATGGGCAGTCTTCGCAGTGGAGGACGGTAAGCAGTGGGGTGCCGCAGGGCTCGGTACTGGGTCCCATCCTCTTTAACTTGTTCATAAATGATTTAGAGTTGGGAGTGAGCAGTGAAGTGGCCAAATTTGCGGATGACACTAAATTGTTCAGGGTGGTGAGAACCAGAGAGGATTGTGAGGAACTCCAAAGGGATCTGTTGAGGCTGGGTGAGTGGGCGTCAACGTGGCAGATGCGGTTCAATGTGGCCAAGTGCAAAGTAATGCACATTGGGGCCAAGAATCCCAGCTACAAATACAAGTTGATGGGGTGTGAACTGGCAGAGACAGACCAAGAGAGAGATCTTGGGGTCATGGCAGATAATTCACTGAAAATGTCAAGACAGTGTGCGTTTGCAATAAAAAAGGCCAACGCCATGCTGGGAATTATTAGGAAGGGAATTGAAAACAAATCAGCCAGTATCATAATGCCTCTGTATAAATCGATGGTGCGGTCTCATTTGGAGTACTGTGTGCAGTTCTGGTCGCCGCACCTCAAAAAGGATATTATAGCATTGGAGAAAGTTCAGAAAAGGGCAACTAAAATGATTAAAGGGCTGGAACACCTTCCCTATGAAGAAAGGTTGAAACGCTTAGGGCTCTTTAGCTTGGAGAAACGTCGACTGAGGGGTGACATGATAGAAGTTTACAAGATAATGCATGGGATGGAGAAAGTAGAGAAAGAAGTACTTTTCTCCCTTTCTCACAATACAAGAACTCGTGGGCATTCGATGAAATTGCTGAGCAGACAGGTTAAAATGGATAAAAGGAAGTACTTCTTCACCCAAAGGGTGATTAACATGTGGAATTCACTGCCACAGGAGGTGGTGGCGTCCACAAGCATAGCCACCTTCAAGAAGGGGTTAGATAAAAATATGGAGCAGAGGTCCATCAGTGGCTATTAGCCACAGTGTGTGTGTGTATATATATATATATATATATATATATATATTTGGCCGCTGTGTGACACAGAATGTTGGACTGGATGGGCCATTGGCCTGATCTAACATGGCTTCTCTTATGTTCTCTTATGTTCTTAACATGAGGTTAGCCATTTTGAGCTTAGCCAAGGGGTTAATAGAGACTGGGACCAATTTCACACTAGGGCTTGTTTCGGGTAGAGAGCCCTTTTGCCCCCAGGGCTTCTTTCCATTTTTGCACAAGTTGCCACAGAGCTGTGAGTTGGCATGCTGCTTTTCTGCAGCAAGCAGAAACTGCTTGTAGAAGATCTCACATGCTGCGGAATAGCAGTGCGCCAACTCGCAGCTCTGGGGTAACTTGTGCAAAACTGAAGAGAAGCCCCGGGAGCAAAAGGGCTCTCCACCTGGAACAAGCCTAGTGCGAAATCAGTCAGAGATTCAGTTTCCCATATCAATTGATCATCATGTACCTATCCCTCCCTTTCTTAAATTTAACTTTATGATTTAGTTTCCCCATTACAGCCGATAACTTTGAGTTATTTGAAAACACATTTATCCTTTCATATCACTTGCTTCTTCCATTCTATACACACAACAGCTTTTGTTGTGTGTATAGGGGAAGACTAACTGGCCCAGGGTTACCTACTAAGTTTCCTTGCACAATAGGGATTTGAACATAGCGCTCCGAGATCCCAGGCCAACATTCTCCCTCATGCGAATTGGTGTTATTGGAGACTTCCAATTTAGCTTGCTGATTTAATATGAACCATATAAACTATCCTTTATTTTTCCCCTCCAAACCCAGGTTGCAAACCAGCTTCAAACCAAGGTGCTGCAAAGGAGAACACACTGCCACAGTTCCAAACTTATTTTAGTATTATGTCTGAATTAATCCACTGTGGTTGCAAAAGGCATACTTCTTGTTAGGAATTGGCTGCTACCATTGAAATGAAAAACTCATGTCATGTAATCCTAAGGTTCAGAGGCCTTCATGCTCCTTCCCTCTGCAGCCTCTTATTCATCATGTCCTTTTATGTGCTGCTTAAGCTTTCAGAGCCTCAGAATTGAAGAGGGGGAGTTACATGGTTTTGGTGTTGGTGTTGCCGACTGGATCTCTCATGTACAGCCTGGAAATAGAACCCCACCACCCTCCTTACTGGTCTGCTTCTAAGTCTCTCATGAAGCTATTGCAGTAGGCTGCCCATGCCCAGTCAATTCCTCTGAAGTCTCACAACAACTAGTAGTCTCATGAGACCTCTGGAGAATTGCACTTGCAGTCTCTTTCCCCCTCCCATTGCTCTGCCTAAACTGCCAGCAGCTGCTGGTAGTGACTGAAGTGAGGCTTTACAGGGTCCATATTGCATACTGCATTAATGTTGCAGCATTCCTCTTCCTTGATGCTGTTGTCCTGTCTGGCTTTCCAGCTGATTAGTGAGTTTGAGTTGAAGCTGCTATTGCAGCAATTCTCCTTATTGTCACTGTCCTGGTGGACTTCCCTGTTGCCAGCACTGTGTGTTCTGAAGTGGAAATCCTATGACTACTGGATAAGTCTAGGAATAGCTCTGGGAAAGGGAGTGGTCCCACTCCTGGACAGTAACCAAAGAACAATTTTTTCATCTTCAGAAAAATAGCAATCTTGGTTCAATTTATTATCTGAATTTCTGGGGAAAAGAAAGGAATGGAGTTGAACATATTGGGTAAATCCACTGGTTCTTACTATGCTTTTTTCTGGGACTTACGTACTCAATATGTTGCCATATGATAAACCTTATTATTTCTAAAGTATAGGACACATATCGGTATGATGGAAGATGGGAATCTAACAGATAGACATGAATTCCCTGTGTCCTTGTACTAAAACTGCATCAAGCAAATGATTAATAAAATTAATTGGTTGATCCATTAATCATACATTGTAAAGAGGATATTTAATCAGATTTCCACTTTAATATGCAAAGGGTGTTAATTCTAATAGTGTTATTGTAAATGATCTAGGTACATCTCTTCATCCTGATAATCATTACATTCTAGTGGTTAATTAAATGTGTTTTGCTTCAATTGATTTCTTTGGGATTGAAACGTGCCTAGATGTGCAGTCAGTGTGCTTAACATTAATTTCACAACAATAAATTACTTGTCTGAAGCCAGAAGTAACAAATATTATGACTTGATAGATAGCTTAAATGGTTGATCATTTCATTAGTAAAAAGCAAGACAACTAAAGGTTACAAAAATCTTTACTGATTAGCTTGTTTTTCCCAGATGCATGTCCTCTACTTAAGAGTTTAAAGATGTGTGGATGCATGCACATATTAGTCCACATTTCATATGCTTGCTGAAGAAAACACTGATTGGACTCTGGTGTGTTCTTCAACAGTCATAATAAGTAGTAGTAGGTATGCAGAAGTAAGAGTCAAGACTGCACCTATAGCATGAATTTTGTTCCCTGTAAGCCTAATGAACGTTCCCCTATATAAATAAGAAACCATGCTGGAATATCCAACCATTACCACTAAAATGAAATCTGAATGAACACTGCAAAATTAGATGCTGCTAGTTACATTTGTTTTGGAGATGAAGTTATCTCCCTTTTATCCTTTTTATTTCTTTGGCAATGAAACACATTTGAATAATCTCAAACAGGTTGTATCTAAGATATGCTTTAATAAAAGAGCTTTGATAAATAGCTTTTATATACATTAACTACCAATTTCATTTAATAACACAGTGAACATTATAGCATTATAAACAAAGGATAATCATATAAAGCATTATTCTAGCAGCTAATTAGCTATTTATTCTCCAGATTAGTTTTTGAATATGCCCTCTAGATCCCACTTGGTACTAATTACTAGCGTCACATTATTATTATTACTATTACAGAAAGTGTTTTAATTAAATGTAAAGCAATTTAAATTAGCATGAGTTTCTTCAGAAATTAAAGTAAGGTCAAATGCTATATAGCCCTTTAAGACAATACAGCTGACATTCCAGTATCCCTGTTCCTGACAGTCATGACATGTTCTGTGAAACTGTGGCCATGATCCAAAAGAGAGAGAGAAGTATCTTCAGGGAAGATCAGAGCACAGCTGTCTTTCTTTCTAGTGCACACAAATCCTAGTACAGAAGAAACAAGATGTTTTTAAAAAAACTGAGCATAGTCCTATCTCTTAAACGACACCAAAATTAATAAAAGAAGCTTCTACAGAGAAAGTCTGGTGGTGATTGTATTGCTTGTATTGGTTATTTTCCACTGTCATTTTAAGCAGAGTTACATCCTTAAGCAGAGTTACACGAATGGATTTAGTTGGTTCTAACTATACTTAGGATGATGCTGGTAAATCACCCACAAAAGTTGTACTGATAACTGTTAATTTTTAAAAAATACTCTTTGACATCATTGGGTTCCCATGGAAGTTTAGTTTGCTTCAATCTAATAAGTGTGCCAACACTAAACTAATATCACATTACAACCAGATTTCTTTTTAAAGAAATTCTATTGCTTTGTATTTTTCCCTGGGTGCAAACAGCCTTTCATGGATTCAAGTTTAACTGTTTGATAATATTAGTATTTAATATTAGAAACCCCCAGTCCACAATTATTTGTATGGTGATACTGTGATTACTGCTATTATAGTCTACTTTTCAGATGGTTCTCTCACTGCTCACATAAATAAAGAGAGATAGGCTCCATTCAGACTTACACATTGAAAATACAAGATACACAAGGGAAAAGGTTAGGCATGTTAATCAGTTGTAGCAAAAAGAGTTTTGTGGTCCTCACTGATGTTCTTCCTTGTATGAAAGTACAAGGAAGTTCTTATTCATATTTGCGCCTTCTGTGCAGTCCCACACAGGGGATTGCATGTGTACAGGTCAGCAGTGGAAAAGATTTTCAAAGCTTTCTAGTAGACTAGGAGTGCCCCTTCTCCCTCTGGCTCTTTCCTGCCGAAACAATCACATGACTAGAAGGAAGGGCATTTCTCCCTTTGTTCTCTTTTTGCCACCAGAGAGAGATCTTTGCTGCTGTTCTGTTTTTTCCTCACCTCATATTTGAGGCTGAGGTAGGGTTGCCAAGTCCAATTCAAGAAATATCTGGGGACTTTGGAGGTGGAGCCAGGAGACATTGGGGTGGAGCCAGGGACAAGGGTGTGACAAGCATAATTGAACTCCAAGAGCATTCTGGCCATCACATTTAAAGGGACAGCACACCTTTTTAAATGTCTTCCTTCCATAGGAAATAATGAAGGATAGGGACACCTTCTTTTGGGGCTCATAGAATTGGACCCCCTGGTCCAATCGTTTTGAAATTTGGAGGGTACTTTGGGGAGAGGCACTAGATACTATACTGAAACTTTGGTGCCTCTGCCTCAAAAAACAGGTCCCCCAGAGCCCCCGAAACCTCTAGATCAATTCCCCATTATACCCTATGAGAATCGATCTCCACATAGGGAATAATGAAGTGCTCAGCAGACGTCCCCCCTATTTCTGGCGACTCTGAAGTGAAGGATTGGCCTCTCTACTCACGAGTTGCACCCAACTTCTTCCAAGTAACAGAGACACACCATCCCAAGAGGAAGCCTTTCCAATCCGAGACTGGAGCCTCCGGAGGGGGAAAGTCACATGGTGGCTTTAGGGGTGGCTGACTGGGGGAAGAAAGGAGCCTGGGAAAGTGGAAGAACCCCCGCTGGGACCTGGGGATTGACAAGCCTAGGCTGAGGAGACTTCTTTCTCTCAAAAGTTCTAATTTTTGTCATCAGTACTCATTCTAGTGAAGAATCAACTACATTTAATGAAGAAATGTTTCTGGATTTCCTCAGAATGGTGCTATTAAACAGCCATTGTCTGTTCCTTAACTATTGGCTCTTTGCTGTCACCAGTTTCCCTCAAAGGCATGTTTGGCACAGGTGAACTCAGAAGAGCTCTTTCAAACATGCTGACTGTGTGCCAACCTGAATAAAGGCACATTCCCTCTCCATGGGAAGGCGTGGTGAGACAGAGCCTCCTCAGGGAGGCCATTCCACAAGGAAAAAGCCATAATGGAGAAGGAGCATAAAGAGGCAGTTGTTCATTTTGCACATTTGCAGACTGGCATCTGCAGAAGCTCCTGCTGACATGACCAAAGTTGTTGTTGTGGAGCACAGAGAGACAGGCAGTCTTGCAAATAAGAGGCACCACATCCATAAAGGACTTTGTGATAGCCAAACCATAAACTGAGCCTGTTAACAGATGGACTGCCAATGGAGTGTGTGCAGAATGGGAGTAATATGCATGTTCCATCTAGCTTCTGTTAATAGCCAAGCAGCAGCACTTGTCTAGCTGAAAGGGGTTGTGTGTGTGATTTGACCCTCATTATATATGCCAGGCCTACTATTTGTTCAGTGGGTGAAGGTGGCAAGCCATTGATGCCTTGCCTCCACTTGTATTCTGCCAAGAGAGTTTTTTTTTTTTTTTTAAGAATCACCTGCAAAGGGAAGGTATTGCTCAGTTCAAACCTCTCCCAAAAATGGCATTTTTCCACAAGTGCAACAATCCAGCAGCTCTTAGTCCTCGACTTGTAGTTTAGAAGAAGATGTTATAAAAATATGGTTAATGGCAACATGATTGGAATTGAGCCTGTAGAATCAACACCTTAATACAATTATAAAACCAATGGAGTCATATCCAGGACATTTCTGGGAATGGAGAAGTCAAAAGAAATATGCTTCTATAGTGATGGCTGTTTTTCAAAGATATGTAATAGGAGTAATAATTGTAAATTATTCTGACTTTATCATTAAAGGTGAAGCTTGATAAAGACAGGCATTTGGATGCTCGAAAAGTGAGAGTGAGTCTAAAAAGTGGCCACAGGAGCAGTGTGAACATAATTAAGATAATTAATCCCATTTTTGATCTTTAAAAAATGTCTTAAATATTTTTAGGATTTATTTTAAAATAATATGATGTGCCTCAGTTAACATAGAACACTAAGTTCAGTTCCCAGGTAAGATGAATGTAAGAATTATTGCTTTAAAACAAAACTATATTCTACCCAATCTGTTTATATTTCCAACTTTGTGTTCATAGAACTGGACTGCTTTTTCCTAAGGGAGATGAAATAATTTGCATTGCCCTTGGTATTTTCAACGTTGTCTGGAAGAGGACATGATTTAGTATGAATGCAATGAGCTAATATCTCTTATCTTTGTATAAATCACCCTAGCTGTCTCAGTGACTTTGCATTCACTTTTCACCCAGGCTTTGTATTGCGGTGTTATATGTAGGAGAGAAAGGGCATTGCATTTATGTGCATGTTTATCGGCCTGATTAAGTATAAGTGCTAAGCTCTCCCAAAATCCTGATTTATTTTGCTTTCCTGGTTGTCTTGTTCTTCCTTCTTACCACCACCCTCAAAAGAACTTGTACCCTGTTCCCTTGAACAGAGTCAATCCCAGTATATTGGAACCTGTTAACAAATGCCAAAACGTAAAGGAAAGCAAACTTGTATAGAATCAAAGAATCACAGAGCTGGAAGGAACCATACAGGCCATGTATTCCAACCCTGCAAAATGCAGGATCAGTCTAGACACACTGACAAGTGTTTGTCCAGCAGCTGCTGAAGAAGAAGAAGAAGAGGAAGAAGAAGAAGAAGAAGAAGAAGAAAAAGAAAAAGAAGATGATGATGATGATATTGGATTTATATCCTGCTCTATACTCTGAATCCCAGAGTCTCAGATCAGTCACCTCCCCCCACCCCCACAACAGACACCCTGTGAAGTAGGTGAGGGTGAGAGAGCTCTTACAGCAGCTGTCCTTTCAAGGACAACTTCTGCAAGAGCTATGGCTGACCCAAGGCCATTACAGCAGCTCCAAGTGGAGGAGTGGGGAATCAAACCCAGTTCTCCCAGATAAGACTCCGTGCACTTAACCGCTACACCAAACTGGCTCTGGATGTTATACCTCTGTTGATACACCCTGAGACTGCATTAGTTTTTTTTCTGGACACACTGGCTGCTCATATTTAACTTACGGTCCATATTTAACTTATGGCCCTCTGGCTGCTCATATTTAACATGGTCTGCTTCAAATAAATCCTCAAAATACTGAAGTACATCTAGTGGATGTGGAAGTGTCTTCATAGTGTAGTCCACTGCAGGGTATTTTCATTTGCATCATTCCCATTTACCAGCGTTTCCTTAATCAGTATTCACCATTGTTTTCATCACTTGCCCCCTAATATAATAAGTCTAATTTATTAATATGGATTTCATTTTAGAATCACAAGCAAATGTAACACTGAAAATTTTCCAAAGTTAATGAAGGAAGAGGAGGTTTCATACAAAAGACTTTGATTTGTCTTTGGTTCCCTGACCTGACTAATTCTTAAATAAAAACAGAATCATGACCCTTGCAATAAACAGCTGCTTAATGAATACGTTTGACTTCAGGGCAGCTAAGCCACACACTCTGGAAATACTAAAACAACTTCCAAAACAAGGTGTTCATCCCTCTTCTCTTCTTCTCAAACTCTTCCACATATAGAATTTCAATACAAATTATATTAATAAGCATAACCATAAGCAGAGCTAGATAATATGTGAAAGACACTGCTTTTCTTGCCCTGACTCGCTTTAGTGTTATTACCTTTATGACAAATGTGTCTCAACAAATGAAGGACAGTCAATGTCCTAGAAGTAATTGAATGGGAATATCCAATAAGGGACATCCAGAATGCTGAAGTCTCAGCCAACACAAGTTTTGATTCCTTTTACTTCAAGCTTGGACTCCCAAATTCTTAGTTTTTTCTGGTTTTTCTTCTAAATAAGCCCCTCTTTTGCTGTCAAGTCACAGCTGACTTATGTCGACTCTATTAGGTTTTCAAGACAATCTGCGTTCAGAGGTGGTTTGTCATTGTCTACTTCTGCATAGCAACCCTAGTATTCCTTCATGGTCTCCCATCTGAACACTAACCCAAGCAACCCTTCTTAGGTTCCAAGATCTCATGAGATTGGGCTAGCCTGGGCTATCCAGGCCAGGGTATGTATGTATGTGTTTGTTTGTTTGTTTGTTTGTTTATTTATTTATTTATTTATTTATTTATTTATTTATTTATTTATTTATTGTTTTATTTATTGTTTTATTTGTCTTTGGCTGATCTTGTTTAGAAGAAACATTAGGAAAAATAATTGTTTTATTTATTTATTTTTACTCTAGTGAGAGCAGTTCATTGGACCTGTTCATTGTCTGTGGCATTGCACATATCATTCTTTTTCTTAAATCAGTTTGTTATGGCCACTTACAACATCAGTTAAATAATCATAATAAAATGGAATATAATTTTCAATAATTCAGAAAAGCCAGCAATCCTCCACAGAGAGAAACAGCAAAAGAGTTATTTGGGCAGAATTACAAACTATCATCTGCTTCAGCTATCAAAATTATGCATTTCTGGTTCACTAACTAGAGGACTGGGAGAAGAGTGACATGAACCCAAGGACTCCCAAATTCTTATTTCCATAATGACAACAGGGTTTGTTTTAATATTTTAATGTATCTATTTTACCTTTATGCCATTGTGTGCCTTACAATGTGTTAATTACTACTGGGTTATCATAATATTTGAGTCACTTCTGCACTTCAGGATGGTATCCAAAACAAAATGTAATACTCTCCAGTTGCCCCACTGGGGTACAAACACTTCTGCTTCAATAGCTGCTCTTCATTCATCACCAGATAATTTGATGTTTTCAAGTAATGGTCATATCTGATGTTTTGTCCATATTCTTCTTTTTAGTCAAGCTATTTATGGTAATATTTGGGGGTGAGAGTCTGCCTATGCTTAAACAACTGAAAGTTCAATAAGGGCACATCTCACAGGACTTTTCTGACTTCCCTTTAGAGCAACATCATTCTTTAATAATTTTGTGGTAGCTGTTGCTAGAAAGAGTCACTGAGAGTTTTTTTAAAAATATATTTTAATTTTAAAAATAATAATAACATTTGATATAAACCATAGATGACAAAAAGGGGTGAATCTAAGGCAGCATACCTGGATTTATCTGCTAGATATCTGTCTAGATTGTGTTAACCTTAAATCCTGTTTAAGGGAAAAGAATCAGCCAGTATCAGATTAGTATAGATTTGGTGTCACAAGGATTAGCAAAAGAACATACAGTACATTTTACAAATATAAATGCAAGGCAGATTTAGTCTATATTCCTTGAGCTTTCCTTGAAATTCTTCCTCTAAGCCCCTTCTGAAACATAATCTGCTTTCAGAAAACAGGATGTTTTCCTCGATAACTTTTTTTCATGTCTATTTCTGGTTGTGGCTACACCAGCCATTTTTTTCTTGCAAAACTGATAGTAGCAAACAAATATGGGGCGGTGGGGTTGTTATCAAATGAGCTCACTTGTGATATTGCTGTTACTCAAACTACTATTTTAGTGGTCAGGTTCAAGAATTATGTAGTGGCCCGTAAATTATTTTTGGAATTAGTTGTGGTCATACTGATTTTCATGAGGTGAACAAAAATACCTCTGGGTCCCCTTTCATGCAAAGTCAATTGGTATGAAGTTGGTAATGTTGGTGAAAGTGTGAGTAATTATTTGCTGGTTTTTGGTATTTCCTTAAATGTTTCTTCTTTCTTTGCTGGCCTACTAGTTTCTGGTTTTTAATTTGTTACTTTATGATTGTGCAATGAAGAGCATGAAAAATAATTAATAATGAATGTGTAATTGTTCTGCCTGCAAAAAGAAGACTAGTAGTTTAATTGCACACACCCTCCCCCAGAGCTGTAAGCAATTGAAATCAGCATGCGTTCAACTCACTGAAAGTGAACAAGAATTAAATAAGCCAAAAATTGCAAGCTTGTTCCCACAACAACAAAGAGGGGAGGAAAAAATGTAAAGGGGCAGAAGTCCTGGGAACTTGTGGAAGTCTTGAAAACTTTGTTAAGCCTTTGTTAGTCCACATATGGGCTGCAGCTGCAATTGTGTTTTAAGTGAAAACAAGAAAAGAAAACAGGTCAAAAATCATCTCTGGTAAAATAAAGAAATTTGACTAGGGTTGCCAGGTTCGACTCAGGATATATCTGGAAACTTTTGGGGGTGGCAAGGTTGTGACAAGCATGACAACTCTGAAGGAAGTTCTGGCCATCAAATTTAAAGGGACTATACACCTTTTAAATTCCTTCCCTTTATTGGAAATAATGGAGGATGGGGGCACCTTCTTTGGGGGCTCATAGAATTGGATCCCCCTGTCCAATCCTTTTGAAACCTGGAGGGTTTTTTCGAGGAGAGGCACCAGATGCTATGCTGAAAATTTGGTGCCTCTTCCCAGGGCTATAACTAGTCAGGGACTGTGGGGGCAGCACCCTTCCCGAAATCTGCTAGACACACTCTCTTCTGATCCCCTGATACCCCTCTCCTCTTATTTATGCTTTGTTAATTAAATTAGTGGTCCTCCTGTCCCCTCTGGAAAAAAATTCTAGATATAGGCCTGTTTCTACCTCAAAAAGCAGCCCCCCCCCCCCCCCGCCAGAGTCCCAGAAACCCATGGATAGATTCTCCATTATACCTTATGGGGATGAGTCTCCATAGGGTATAATGGAATGTCTTGGATTAATCAGAAATGAGCAGCATTTACTGTATCTTGTGATCATTGGTAAATTGATAGTGTTCCATGATCAAGATCTAAGCACTGCTCAAGATCACTGATCAAGATCTAGCAAGTGGAATAGTTCACTTACTTTTTCAGATGCCAGGTGATGAAATAATGAAAATGCTTCCCAATTGTACAGCAATTCGCAAATCATGATTTCTTCTTAAGTACAACTATACAGGTGTTTTAAAGCCTTAGCAACAGAATCTCCCTGGCTTTTCCCATTTTTTGCCCACCTTGGTGTTTTTAATGGTGCATTGTGCAGAATTCTACTGGCTACTGCCTCTTCCACCATAGGAGCACCTGGAAGTCATGATGACAATTCATCTGTTTTTGAACATTGAGGGGGGGGGGGTGCCAGAACCTAGTTTTGCCTAGGACACCAGATAATCTAGGGCCAGCCCTGTGTGTGAGCTACTGGCATTAGATGTGTGAGCAAGTGATTTGGCTACTGCATAAATTAGCTTGTTCTGGGTGCCGTCCTTTCTGAGCTAAGACAATGAGCTGGAGGCTAACTCACACTAGCTCACACTAACTCACTCCTGAGATGGAGGCCATCTCACACTAGCTCACACTAATTCAGCTTAGAGGAAATACTGGTTCCCACTTGTAAGGAATCATTCTGTGAACCTCTTTCTGCTACAAATATATCATTAGAGATGGCTATTCTTCCATGAGTGAAGTTCTCTGAGTTTGGCCCAAGATAATGAATACATTATTCAAATGGGAGCTAATCCTACATTTTGTCCTTTGACATTCCTTTCAGTCACATGCTTCTTTGGCTTAGACTGACAACTGCAATAACCAGATATACAGAAAGAAAATGAAGAACTCCTCTTCCTGCATCATGAGTCTGCAATCAATATTATTTTAGTACTATGTAATTTGAACTGTCATTGCAGTCTTTCTTTTATCTCTTACCGTTTTTGCACACAGCTTACCTTGCAGTCACAATCCTTTTCCCTCCGCAGCGTCCGGTTGGATTTCCCACCATCTGCGTCGGAGTTACAGGAAGTGCCGCAGCTTCTGCATAGCAAACGTAAACTGGGTTTTAGTGGTTTACGTTTGCTACACAAAAGCCGCGGCACTTCCTGTAACTCTGGCGCAGATGGTGCGAAATCCAACCGAACGCTGCGGAGGGAACAGGATTGTGACTGCGAGGTTAGCTGTGTGCGAAAACGGTCTTAGTGTCAAGTGGGTGATGATCAGATTGCCACAATTTGGAGAATGATAGTAGAACATGAAAATTATTCTCACATCTCTTGAAAAAAAGTAATGGTTTATTACAAAGATAACACTACATTATACTTATACTTAATTAGTATAAATATGTGTGTATATATGTGCAGAAATTGTTTGCTTTTAAAGAAATAATGGATGAAAAATTAATACAATTATAGCATAAAATTTATTGGTTCAGTTTAGTAACACATATAGTGACTCATTGTTATTGCTATACAGAAAGCCTCCTGGGACTAGGGCCATATTTTTGATTTGAACTTTCCTCTGTGATGTTCCCCTTTGCTGCACATCAGAAAAGGGTAGTTATTGTGATTTAGGGATGCCAGTCCCCAGGGGGCAGGGATTCCCCAGTTTTGGAAACTTCCCCTGATGCCAGCCAGTGGGTGGGTGGAGAAGCCCCATCCCCAACAGTCCTTGGTGGCCCCATGGGTGCCTTATGCACTCCCCCCACCATGAATTTGCAGCTTGGGGCAAGCACATGGGGTACCTGCTCTCTTCAGGCAAGGAGCGGCCTGCTATCATCTTCCAAGCCTGCTATCATCTTCCAACTCAAGGCCTGGAGGGTGGCAGTGTATGGTGCCCACTCTCACAGAGGAGGGAGCCACCTGGAGGGCAGCAGCATGTGGCGCCCACTCTCTCCAAGCAGGGAGTTGCCTGCTCTCACCTTCCAAGCCCCGGTCTTGGGGCTTGGAGAGAAGCAGTGTGCAGTGCCCGCTATCACCCCAACCTTTTAAAGGGAAGGTCCCTTCAAATGGTTGGGGAAAGTGGGGGGGGGCATGTGTACACAGCACTGCATCCTCAGTGTGATGACATCATTCTGCATGATGTCTTCACATTGAGGACACCCCCACCTTTTCCCAGAACGCCCCCAAATCCCCCCATTTTACCATACCATTGTTGAGATAAGTTGAGATCTTGCAACCCTACTGTGGTTCCTGCTTTTAAGCTCACACCACAAAGATGACTATATTCAAAACAACATCAGTTGTTAGCAAAAAAAATTACAGGGATGGGGACAACTGACATGAAGACAAAGGAGCTCATGCATTCTGCAATTTTAACTGACAAACGGAAGTAACAATCAGGGATTCCACCCCATGGGACTAAACCAACTTACACAAATAGAATAGGGAAAAGATTGTTCCACCATAATTTCTCTCTCTTGGCTTGACTTCGCGAACGAAGATTTAAGAAGGGTGCAGTAGTCCACGTCTGCTGCAGGCTCACTGGTGGCTGACAAGACCAATGCGGGACAGGCAGATCCGGCCACAGTGGCTGCAGGGAAAAGTCTGATTTGGGGTTGGTGCTGTAGCAGTGCGATTCTTCCTCAATCTCCTTTTGTCCTCAAGACCAGCTATGCGTGCGTTCTCAAAGGAAGAGACAGCCTGGTGGATGGTATGCCTCCATGCTTTGCGATCTGAGGCTAGGTCAGACCACTGGTGATGGTTGATGCGACAGGTGCCAAGGGATTTCTTCAAGGAGTCCTTGTACCTCTTCTTTGGTGCCCCTCTATTTCGATGGTCGGTGGAAAGTTCGCCATACAGAGCAATCTTGGGAAGGTGGTTTTCCATCCTAGAAATATGCCCTGCCCAGCGCAGCTGCATCTTCAACAGCAGTGCCTCGATGCTTGTAACCTCCGCCCTCTTGAGGACTTCAGTGTTGGTCACAAAGTCACTCCAGTGGATGTTGAGGATGGTGCGAAGGCAGCGCTGATGAAAGCGCTCAAGGAGTCGCAGGTGATGACGGTATAAAACCCATGATTCGGAGCCGTAGATGAGGGTTGTCATCACAACTGCTTTGTAAACATTGATCTTTGTGCCTTTTTTCAGATGCTTGTTGCTCCACACTCTTTTGTGCAGTCGGCCAAATGCACGGTTTGCCTTTGCCAGCCTGTTGTCAATCTCCTTGTCGATCTTGGCATCTGAGGTGATGATGCACCCCAGGTAGCTGAACTGCTGGACTGTCTTCAGAACTGATTCACCCACAGTGATGCAGGGAGGGTGATAATCTTCCTGGGGTGCAGGCTGGTGGAGAACTTCTGTCTTCTTCAGACTAACTTCTAAGCCAAATAGCTTGGCAGCCTCTGCAAAGCAGGACGTCATATGCTGCAGAGCTGATACCGAGTGGGAGATGAGTGCAGCATCATCAGCAAACAGTAGCTCTCGGATAAGTTTTTCCATTGTCTTGGAGTGAGCCTTTAGTCGCCTCAGGTTGAACAGGCTGCCATCAGTGCGATAGCGGATGTAGACACCATTGTCATCATCTAGATCTACTGTGGCTCTTTGAAGCATCATGCTAAAGAAGATCGTAAAGAGAGTTGGCGCGAGAACGCAGCCTTGCTTTACACCTGTGCCTATTGGGAAGGGCTCCGAGAGGTCGTTGCAGTGTCTGACTTGGCCTCGCTGGTCTTCGTGTAGCTGGATGATCATGCTGAGGAACCTTGGGGGACATCCTAAACGTTCCAAGATTTGCCACAGGCCTTTCCTGCTAACGGTAGCAAAAGCTTTGGTAAGGTCGACAAAAGTCACATATAGACCCTTGTTCTGTTCCCTGCATTTCTCTTGGAGCTGCCTGAAAACAAATACCATGTTTGTGGTGCTCCTGTTAGCTCTGAAGCCCCACTGGCTCTCTGGGAGGAGTTCTTCTGCAATGGTGGGCACCAGTCTGTTCAGGAGTATTCTGGCAAGGATTTTGCCTGCGATGGAGAGCAGGGTTATCCCCCGATAGTTGGAGCAGTCTGACTTTTCCCCTTTGTTCTTGTGTAGAGTGATGATGATGGCATCGCGAAAGTCCTGTGGTAGTTTGCCTTGTTCCCAGCAGGTGACAAGTACTTTGTGAAGTGTGCTATGTAGTACTGTGCCCCCATGCTTCCAGATCTCGGGTGGGATTCCATCAACTCCCGCTGCCTTGCCACTTTTCAGCTGCTTGATGGCTTTAACAGTCTCTTCTAGGGTGGGGATCCCATCCAACTCTGTTTTCACTGGTTGAAGTGGGGTGAGGTGGATTGCTGAATCTTGAACTACGCGGTTGGCACTGAAGAGAACCTGAAAATACTCCGACCACCGGTTCAGTATGGATGCCTTGTCTGTGAGGAGCACTTAGCCGTCTGCACTACGCAAGGGACTCTGAGCCTGATATGATGGGCCATATACTGCCTTCAGGGCTTCGTAGAACCCTCTTAAATCACCAGTGTCTGCACACAGCTGGGTTCTCTCTGCAAGCTTGGTCCACCACTCGTTCTGAATGTCTCGAAGCTTGCGCTGGAGGTTGCTACATGCAGCGTGAAAGATTGCTTTTTTCCTGGGACAGGAGGGCTGAGCAAGATGTGCTTGGTAGGCAGATCTCTTTTTCGCTAGTAATTCTTGGATCTCTTGATTGTTCTCGTCAAACCAATCCTTGTTCTTCCTTGTGGAGAACCCGAGGACTTCTTCAGAGATCAATAGGATGGTAGTTTTTAGGTGTTCCCAGAGTGCTTCTGGAGAAGGTCTGTGGGGCAACTGGGGTCCTCAATTCTTGACTGGAGTTTTGCCTGGAAGGCAGCTTTAACTTCGGCTGACTGAAGGCTGCCAACCTGAAGCTTCCTCTGAGGGATACCTCCTCTCCTGGGTGTGGGTTTAAAGTGAAGACGGAGATTGCAGCGTACAAGACGATGATCCGTATGACATTCCGCACTGGGCATTACTCGGGTGTGTAAGACATCTCGAAGGTCTCTCTGGCGCACCAGAATGTAGTCGATAAGGTGCCAGTGCTTGGACCGTGGGTGCATCCAGGTTGTCTTCAGGCTGTTCTTCTGCTGAAAGATAGTGTTGGTGATGTTGAGCTGGTGCTCCGTGCAGAATTCTAGCAGGAGGCGCCCGTTATCATTGCAGTTGCCAATGCCGTGTTTGCCAAGTACTCCTTTCCAGGCTTCCGAGTCTTTACCTACTCTGGCATTGAAGTCGCCAAGGATGATCACCTTGTCCTCTGTAGGGGTCTTCTGTACGAGGTTGCGTAGATCAGCATAGAACTTGTTCTTTTCTACAGGATCTGCTTGAAGGGTTGGGGCATACACACTGAAGAGTGTTGCATGCTGCTTGTTTTGAAGTGGGAGGCGCATGGACATGATGCGATCTGAGTGACCTGTTGGCAGGTTTTCGAGTTTGGAGGCAATGGAGTTCCTGACCATGAAGCTAACACCAGAAAGGCGGCTCTCAGCCTTTGACTTACCCGACCAGTAGAGGGTATAGCCAGCACCATGTTCTTGAAGACTACCTTCCTCAGGGAAACGGACCTCACTGAGAGCTGCTATGTCAATATGCAACCTGAGAAATTCGTAGGCGACTAGAGCAGAGCGTCGTTCAGGGCGACCACTGTCTACTGTGTCAAGCATGGTTCTGATGTTCCAGCACGCAAGCTTTAGTCTTTGCACACTTTGTGAGGCAGGTGCATGCCTTTTCTTTGTTGTTATTTTTTGACCGCAAGTAAGGATGCCCATTGACCGCGGCTAGCCAACTGGGGTGGGGGAGACAAGCTTTGTTTAGGCCACCTTTTCTAGGCCCCTCTCCGTGTGGAGCAAGCAGTGCTGTCCCTAGATAAGGCTGCTTGGTCGTTCAGGGTGCTGCCGAAAAATGCTTTCGTCTCCGGGTCAGAATCAGGAGACCAATACCCTGAACTGCCTACATGCAGGATCGGGACTGCGGCTTCCAGTGGCATCTTCCACCTGATGTTTCACCCCTTGCCCATCGCTGCAGGACTTGGTGTGTTGTGGGTTGTGTATGTGGATATGCCCTTCAGGCCTGCGCAGAGGAATTTTTAGGTGAAGCACAGTGTGCGTGGTACTGGCTCCACCCTTTCACCTTGGGGTCATCTGCCATGGCCCAGTAAGCCGGGATGCCTCCAGGTGGTAGGTGTTACATTAACGAGCTCTATCTGCCCGGGTTTGATGTTAGAGTTTTCCTTCTCTTGGCTGGCGAGGTTGATGAGCCCAGCCTGCCCATCCGGTTATACCGCTGGACATTCGGTCGCACCATGACGTGGCAAACTCTGTGAGAAACAGGGGGGACCAGCGGGAAGGTGTTGCCACGGATGCAGTAATGCAGGAGAGGCCATTGCAGTGACCATCTGCCAGGCATAGCCGGACAGTGACCATGCGGCGTTCACTACACTGGGAAAGGAGAGGCTATGTATTGCGCATACACTTTCTCTGGGGGGGGCAGGATACCCAAGAGCCCACCCCTCCCCCCACCATAATTTAAACAATAAATATATCACACCATCTACATTCACTGTTCATGATAAAGTAGCATTTTGTTCCTCTATTTTTGGGGTTCTTCCCTTCCATTATTCACTATTCAGTATTAAGAAAGCATTTTTTAAAAAAATCTCTGTGAGTATGAGGCCAGCTAGCTTTGCAATGCCATTGATTCAAAATTTAGTTGAGAATTCAGTATCCCCTATGCTCTTGCAGCCTTCTCTCTTTATTTTGTTGAGGTCTTAAAATGACTATGATCAAGGATTATTATAGCAGACCAAGTAATCTAGTTTATAGAGCAATAATAATGGGTTTCTGTTCTGCAAGAGAAGCTGGTTTATGACCTCCTTAATCTTTAGGCTTAGTTTAAGCATTTAGGTATTGGTTACCGGTTTCTGACTTTATAAGATTAAAAGGAAGATGCTGCATTTATAGCTTGTGGCCTTTCAAGAACATAAACTGAGGTCAAGCTAGGCTTTAAAAGCATGAAATTAAAGGATAGAATCACAGATTGTTTGTGACATGCTGGATTGGATTTTCATTCTCAAAATTTGCAAGAGTCACCATATGATTACTTTCTAGAGGCACTGGAGAAATATATATGGAGAAATAGATGAGTAATATTTTAATGAGATTTGCAGAGATATGTCCCTATCTGTAGCCTTTACCCAACATTAAGTTGACTTGGCTCCCCATGCTGACTATTGAATCAATAGTATGATGAAATGCATTGAGCTCATAGTATTAGGCATACCATTCTGCCTATGCTTGCCCACCTCCAAAAGAGAAACATAGCTGTTGATATTGTTAACGCAAATATGCATTGGTGTCCTGCTGTGGCTAAAATATGTACATATGTGCCACCAAGTCACAGCAGGGGACTTTCAAGGCAAGTGAAAAGCAAGAGGTGGTTTGCCCTTGCCTTCCTATGCATAACCTTCTTCAGTGCTTTTCCATCCAAATACTGACCTTGCTCACCTTCTGAGATCTAACTATATCAAGCCACCTTCCATCCTATTGTGGTCAAAACTACATAGCTCAATTTCCTGGTTTTGAGCTAATTAATATTAATTTATTTGAGGTCATATTCTTCCAGGTTGAATAACCTTTTTTTTTTCCTTATTTAATTCTGAAATATAGCTAAAGTTAGGTACGGTAAAGAACTTGTTACAAAGAAGATTTGATAGCAGGCTTACAATCATGACAAAGACTACAATCTCACCTACTACAGACTGCATAACTACAATCTCATCTATCTGTAACAAAACTTGTCATTCCTTTTTTCCCAATAGAAGCCATCTTCAATACTAAGTGCACATGGTAAAAGAAATTCAATGTATATATTTGTTTTCTTTTTTCAAATGGTGTTCCAAAGAGAGAGGTAGTGCACTATTGTAAATTATCTGTATGTACCTTGCTGTGAAAAAAGCAGTGTGGAGAATAGCCAAATGTAAAGGGGGATCAACTGAAGATGCACAGCAGACTTGAGAGACATTCACACATGTGTCAGAAACGTCAGAAAGTGGAACCACATAATTGGGCCTAGCTCCCTGATCCAGAAGGCTGAACTCATGGGTCCCTACGCAGGGGAAAAGTAAAAGTGTATAAATTTGTTTTAGTCAGAGAGTTGCCAATAGTAAAATTGGCAAGAATGAGCCAGCACCTACCTGCATGACTCTTCATTCCCAAAATTTCAAACAATTGCTGACACTGAAGTGGGTTAAGCAGGATATAGTTCAAAATAAAACTTTGCCCAGCTGTATTTTGCAAGACCATACATAGTGAAATGACTTGGTGTAATGCTTAGCAACGGACAGCTGATCCCAGCAGGCAAAGAACCCTGAATTTATGTCATAGGGAAATAATACAGGACCACAGCATGGTGATCCTCTTGCTTCTTTGACTTGTAAAATTGTAATAGCTGTGTTGCAACTATGGGCAAACCACAGGCTGTAGGACATGGGATGCCATTTAAGCTCTGCATGAAACTGATGAGTCTGTTCAATAGCAACAGAATGTGCTTGGAGGAAAAAGCATATGTTGAACTCAAACAGCTGTGTTTAAGAAAACTTGCTCAGAAAGGACATATTGAGACTAATCTTGTTAATACTGGTTAGAAGTACTCCAACAAAGTAGCAATGGATGTAATAAGTCAACCAGCAGGGTAGAGTTATCAAATGGTTATTTTTCCTTTATGTAGACTAATATTAAGGTCTTTGCTTACAGGAGATATAGAAGCAGGTTGGGGAAAGAAATATTTCAGTGGAATTGTGCAGTATATGTCACAAAAGCTTTCTCGTTGTTACTGTTTCTGAATGCACAAGGGTTTTGGGGGGGGGGGGTTGTGGGGGGACAAATGTATTCTCCCCAATGTTCACCAGTACAGGAAAGGGTATGGAGATAAAGGTATTGAGTGAATCATTACAGTAATTCAAAACACTTTAGATAGATCCTGTCACATGCTTGATAAATTCCTGATTGATTGTGTAGAATTAAGTTATTGGGCAGAAAACCAGTTAATGGAACACACATTGATGAAATCATTTTTAAGGGGCATTGAATGGAACTTAAAATAGAGCTGAAATAGCTTTATGGATTTTCCACTCAAACTGTTTATGAACATTTATTGCTGGTAAATTACAGTGTCAAAAGAAAGATTTGCTGGGCTTGGGTTTTAATCAAACTGTTCAAAATAACAAAGGAAGAGAATAATTATTGCCCTGAAATATACAATGGGTATAGATATATATCGTACCTGTTTTCTGCTGTATTTTGCTCATGGGAATTGAAAACAAATCAGCCAGTATCATAATGCCCCTGTATAAATCGATGGTGCGGTCTCATTTGGAGTACTGTGTGCCGTTCTGGTCGCCGCACCTCAGAAAGGATATTATAGCATTGGAGAAAGTCCAGAAAAGGGCAACTAGAATGATTAAAGGGCTGGAACACTTTCCCTATGAAGAAAGGTTGAAACACTTGGGACTCTTTAGCTTGGAGAAATATCGACTGCGGGGTGACATGATAGAGGTTTATAATAATAATAATAATAAATTTTATTTATATCCCGCCCTCCCCACCTCGGCAGGCTCAGGGCGGCTAACAACATTTTATAAAAACATACAGTGGTTAAAAGCCTTTAGATTTAACAATATAAAACATTAAACACTAAACTTAACAACATTAAAACCAGTCCAATGAGTACAGTTATTCAGCGGTATAGGTCTTCAAACCGCATTGGCGGATCCTTAATTACAAGATAATGCATGGGATGGAGAAAGTAGAGAAAGAAGTACTTTTTTCCCTTTCTCACAATACAAGAACTCGTGGGCATTCAATGAAATTGCTGAGCAGACAGGTTAAAATGGATAAAAGGAAGTACTTCTTCACCCAAAGAGTGATTAACATGTGGAATTCACTGCAACAGGAGGTGGTGGCAGCCACAAGCATAGCCACCTTCAAGAGGGGTTTAGATAAAAATATGGAGCAGAGGTCCATCAGTGGCTATTAGCCACAGTGTGTGTATGTATATATAATTATATACTATATAATTATACTATATAGTATAATTAGTATATACTAATATACTATATATTGTAATTATATAATATATAAAATTATATATATAATTTTTTTGGCCACTGTGTGACACAGTGTTGGACTGGATGGGCCATTGGCCTGATCTAACATGGCTTCTCTTATGTTCTTATGTATAAATGTAGGAAAGCATCACAAAACCAGTTGCCTTGTATGCTGAAAATAATACTTTCCACCCTTGCCAAAGGAACAGTGTTTTGCCCCCCAAGTCAGAATAAAGAGGCGGACACAAATGAGTTGGTAAAACTATGGGCCACTTTATTGAATAATCACAGCAACGGCAAGGGCAACCAGAACTGCGGCCAGGTCATGGCCAGGGGTCTCAACAGACCGCTCCCCTGCCTTTAGCAGGTGAGAGACCCGGCCCTCAACCGGAGTTATGTGTCACAGCTCTTCTCAGGCAGGCCCAGCAGAGAGGCATGCACCGGAGGTCCCAGTCCCCAGACGCGTGTCTCAGCGAAAGGCATCCATCCAATTGAGTCTCTAGGACAGTCTGCATTCACACACCTCAGGTCACCAATACCCAAAGGTTGATCCTGCCAGACCCCTAACTCCCCAAAAGGGGGAGGCTTACCAGTCCTCCCCAGGCCACATGGAACCATAAACCCAGTAAAATCTGCCACAACTAAGGCCAAGTCTCTACTTAGGGCTTAGCACCCACCGGAAGGCCCAGAGCCAACCCCAGCCCTTGTCGAAGATCCCGCAGGAAAAGCATATTGCCCTTTCTGAGAGATGCACCCCATCCCCTCTGTAGAGGTCGGGATGGGGCAAATAGTGGCCCAAACCACCCTCCAATGCCTTACAAATCTCTTTATTCGCTCTGTAATGAGCCCTCTCTATCCCAGCTGGATCCCAAGCACTGCGCCACACCAAGCACGGAATCATGGCCAACCAGACTATAATGGTACCAGGCCATCTCTTTCTAATGTACTTGAAATCATCTCGAGCTTGCAAGATCAAAGCCTTGCCCTTAATTAGCCCGAGATCATTCCCCCCCAGAGGAGGGGGGGACCAAACCTGAGGAGGGGGTACCAAACTCCATGAAATAACAGCGCAAGCAAACCAGGCCACTGAAGACCTCGGTGCCCCCACCATTCAACAGTAACATATTGGCTGAGCCCCAGCTGAAAGCCAACAGAAGTTCTCCGAGCCTGATGTGCCGCCCAAAACACATAACTGTGCCCGCAGATGAGAACTCAGCTCCTCCAGCCAGGAACAACAGCACCTAAAGAGAAAAACAGACACGTTATAAAACCTAACCAGAACTACCCCAACTCCACAGAACAAAACTAAGAGTGGAGCAAAGGGCGAATATAACACTTAGAAGCCTGAGACCGCCAACGGCCAAGGTGCTGGATGGACGAAGAAGAATATCCCAAGGCTGCAGCCGTAGAGGCCGCCCCAATTCTAAAGGAGTGAGTACCAAACCTCACTCCCGACAACCCCAACAGAGCTAAGGCCCTAGACGTCACTGCCCAAAACTGATGTTTTGTCAGAGGACTACCTCCAGAATGACAAAACAACAACCCTTCGCAGCCTCCCCGCACTGCCTAATAGTCAGCCAATGTGGAAACCGGGCAAAGCTCCACCTCAGAACACAGACCCAGCTCCACTACAATCCCAATGCCCTCTTGGTCCGTCTTGGAACGCCGGACAGTAAGAGCCGCCTTACCCCCCGCTAACCTAACTTCCCTAAGTGATAACGCCCTACCAGAAACATCCTTCCTGGAGCTTGCCACTAACTCACTGATCCTAAGTGCCCCAAAAAAGGCCACCAAAGAGGCTACATGAAACAAAACAGTCTCAAAGTGAGATGCACAAACTGCACTCCAAATCCCCTTCAAACCCCTAAGGGGACATAGGGTTCCTGGTGTCAGGATTAGGCCCAACCTCTCTGGACCACCCTTCCAGCATCTTTCGAATATGAAAATCTGCTGTTTCCTCCTTATACCCTAATGCCTTGCTAGCAAAAGCCAGCGCAGACAGGCGTCCTCTAATTGATCACACGGCCAATCCCTTACCTTTTAAGGAAACACAATAATGGAGCAACTTCTCCACCGGGAAGGGCCAAACAATGCGATACCCTACCTCGGCCCTAAAGTCTTCAAACTGCTATACAGCACGTTCGTTCGTAAGACTTCCTGGTGCTAGGCGCAATGGCTATGCCTATCGCTCTGCAGGCCTCGGCTCTTCAATCAGCCATAGCTCCTTGGGCATTGGTGCCACCTCTTGATTGGCATCTGGGGCCAGCTGATGAAACCTCTCCATCTGTTTACAAGAGAGAGCGTCAGCCACCCCGTTATTCACCCCAGGAACATGCTTGGCCAAAAACAAAATGTTAAGCCGCAGGCAATGCAGAGTGAAGGCCCTCACCAACCTCATAACCCGTTGCGATTTGGATGAAAGGGAATTAATAACATGAACAACAGCCATGTTATCACACCAAAAATGTACAGTGCGATCGACCGTATCACTCCCCCACAACCAAACCACAACCAAAATGGGAAAAAAACCTCTTTAAAAAGTGAGATCCCGGCTCAAACCAGCCTGCACCCATGAATCTGGCCACACCTCCATGCACCAGTGTCCACGGAAGTAGACCCCAAAACCTAATGATCCAGCAAAATTGGACATGACCTTAAGCTCCGCCTCAAGTCTCATGTCCTCTCTCCAAAAAGAAATCCCATTAAAGGATTCCAAAAACTCCTGCCACACCTGCAGGTCCTCCCTCATGCTGCTGGTAACCCTAGTCCTGTGCTGGGGCAAGCGAAGGCCCGCCATAGCGTCACAGAACCTGCGAAGAAAGGCCCTTCCAGGGGCAACCACTTTGCAAGCAAAGTTAAGGTGCCCAACTAACTGCTGAAGCTCAAGAAGCGTAAGCTTTTGTAGACAGGCAAGGATGAAGCAACTAGTGGTCCTTTGCCTTGACCTTCTCTAAAATCAGTAGCAAGTAGGGATTCTCAAATTTATGTAAGGTAAGTAGGCATAATTCTGTAGTTTACTGAAAAAGCTGGTGTAAAAATATACAAACAGGTCCCAACCCTTGTATGAGTTGTTATTATATAAAACCAATGTCTGGGGAAAGATGCATACATTTTAGGCTTTTCCAAGTTTACAGTGAGAAGGGTATAATCCAGTGTAGTAGGTTATGTAGATTAAAAGCCTAGTTGAAAGGGGGATAACATTTCTGTGGGCTTCAAAGAGTATCCCCCAAGCTATCATGTGCAACTGATTTTTATAGCTATCCATATACTGGCTTCATCAAATAGTTGATGAAGCCAGCATATGGCTAGCAATGTATTAAACAATTGCAAATAGATTCTGGCATAACAAAGTGCAGCAGCCTCCCAATATCCATGCTCTGAAGAAAGAAAGCACAAATTGGATGCATGTTTTCTCCATCTTACTTCACTAATCAGTCTTGTAATAATTAAGGCTATCCTGTGGCGATATACATATACTGAATCCTTTAACAATGCTGGGAGCCAATGTGGTGTAGTGATTACAGTGCTACATGAGGATTTTGGAGGCATGAAATTATTCAGATGCCCACTCAGCTGTGAAATTCAGTGGGTGGCTTGGGACAGTCATTCTCTTTCCATGTAACATACCTCCTTGAATTGTTGTGATTATAAAATGGGAGAAAGGGCATCCATGTACACCCCCTTGAATTTCTTGGAGGAAGGGCAAGATTAAAATATAGTAGATAGACAAATGTACAATAGTGGCCTTGTTGCATAGAAAATGAAGGAAGTGCATCCATTCAGCTAGTTTTTGGCAATAATGATATGATATTGGTATTATCCATCCCTTTGAGACTTTGAAAACCATTCAAGTAGAACCATATGTTGTCTGCAGTCAGAAGTACAACATATATTGTACTGAGAGTTACTCTCCTTTTAAAAAAAAGGAAAAAGGAAAAAAGCCTGCTTTACATGTTTGTAGAAGGCTCTACACTTTGCAGGCCAGTACCTACTTCTGTAATGGAAAACGGGCCAAACACATGGTGGGGGGAACCCTTAGCCCCTTTATCCTGGCAGGACCGGCTCTAGGGGGGGCAGAGGGGTTGCATGCCCCAGGCACCAATGGAGGGGGTTGCCAAATTGGGCATGGAGTCCATTGTATTCTATGGGACCATAAGATAGAATGGCCCATAAGAAGGCATCATTTTTTTAATTCCCCCCCTCAAAAAACATGTAGATCCGGTCCTGTATCCTGGACACTTATTAAGACATACTAGAGCGGTTTAGATTAATGTATTGGCAGATTAGCTGCAAATTGTACTACCCGCAATTTGAGATTCATTCCCCTGCTGACAGTTTATAACATCTACTATTTATGTTCTTCTATTTTGTTATTTCAGGAGCAGAAGGTACAGTGTTCCCTAAATCCATAGAAACTTCCACTATCAGGGCAGACCCCTTCAAGGAATTAAGGTAAATTTTGGCACTTGTTTAACGTAAGCTAAAGACTCTTTGGTGGAATTCTGCATTCTGACTGGTGGTATTTCAACTATTGAATAAAAGAGGCAACATATATTTGTATCATTAAATAAATGATACTAATTGGCGACAAGGCAGGAGAGCTTCAGAGTACATCACTATGATTGGAAAAAGAAAGGAAAATGTGATGCTAGTCATGAGAAGTCACACTCTTATCACAGATTGTCTTGATGCAGTGATTGAATTATCATTTTGTACAGTAGCACCTTCAAGACAAATGAAGTTTTATTCAAGGTATGAGCTTTCATTTGCACTCTCACTTCCTCAGATACATAGAAAAAAGTTGCCACTGGACTCTAACTCTGTTCTGTAGCTTCAGACCATCACAGCTACCCACCTGGACCTATATTTTTGTACATATATTGGAATCTAGTAACTGTATTTTTTTCTGTACACAGATGCCATTGCCACCAATTCATCTTTAGTGGTGGCAGTCGTTTCCAGCAGGGGTGTAGCTAGAAAATTTTGGGTGGTGGGGCATTGGGAGGTCCTGTGGGGCAGGGGAGCTGGGGGAAAGAGAGAGACACAAAGATAAATAAGAAAGTTGGAAGCTGCTGATAGAACAGCTCCCTCGCCTGCAGCCCTTGTGACTCTTATCAGGTTCTTCATCTATATGAATCTGGCCAGGGGGATCTCTGACTCGCTCTCTTTTTTGCAATTTTGTTTTATTGTGCATTCTTAAACACACACACACACATATATATGCTTTGCCCCCACAGAAAAATTCAATTGAAAATATACAAACAGGTCCCATCCGTGGGGGAGTTTTGCCTCTCAACAAACACACACACACACGGTGGCTACAGACCTGGTCACCAGTCTTAGTGGGCAGGCATCTCCAGTCCATTTTCTTAAAATAATGTACGAAACACAACTTTATGCCTTTGGGGGGATTTCCCAACCTTTTCTAAAGGGTGTGTGTGTCCTATTAGCAGGATTTCTTTGCAGTTGGATGTCAGAGCTTATTTTCTTTTGATGTTTCTAATGGAGTAATTAGCACCCGCCCTTCCACCACCATGTGTGTCTCACTTCTATTGGTACAATAAGAACAAGGAAGTTAACAGCAATTCAGCAGCCTTTGTAGAAAGCAAACCTGAGCCAAGACAGCTGATTTTAGTTCTAAGGACTGTAAACTATTATTGCTGTATTTAGTAAAAATGTTAGAAAAATGGCCATTGAACAATGTTCTGTAGGTATTTGGACAAAAATAGTTTTATATAGGTTTTGTACAGCTGCTCCCAAATGTATCCATCTTTTCTCACCCCATCCCCTGCTGGATGGGAGATTTCTGGTGGGAGATTTAATATGAAGTACTGTCTTTAATATAGTTCTAAGAGCAATAAAAGTTGGTCTAGACTGGAAACATCCCACAGTGGGGGTTGCAGTGAATAATGGGAACCTTAGTGTGTAAAGAAGGTAGTTAAGTGAATCATCCCCACCATCCAGTGACAGAGTAGGAGACTATCCAGAAGATGGAGGCAGGACCTCTACAAATCAAAGCTTCTTTTTGAAGCTATAGACACATCTCAAGTGAGTTACCTAAAGTTTTGCCCTTTTCCTCTATCTGCTGTTAAATCATCAGCAAGACAGCCTGTTCATTATTCCAAAGTACATTTCTCTGTACGCCACCTCTAAAGTGCATGTCTAGTCAAGCATCAACCCTCTTTTTGCATAGTCTTCTCACATCTTTGATATATCAGCGCCTTAGGCATTTCTAGTCTTTTATCTCAATAGTTTTCTCCTTCAAAGGCACATGCATTTGGACTCTTTTCTCTTTGCTTTTGCTTCTTCATCACTGCAACCATCACTGATGTCTTGTGTGTCATCAAGTTCCAGGTGATTACACAACCATCATTCTCCACAGATTTTCTATCATTCTCTTTCTGACAAATGGTCTTGTATCACTAGCTGCTTTACAAGTGCAGGATCACCTTTTTTGAAATCAGACATTATACCTGTGGCATCAGCTCTTGGCTGTCATCTGGGTATTTTGTCTTTTCCTTTCTCATGTAGTAGCTTGGAGAGTTAAAGTGGACTAGTATTTGTAATAAAGCTGAGATATTACATAGATTTGTGGTTTCTTAATTAGGAGAAGTAATATTATATCTCACATTGGCTTTCAGCTTGTTTGACATGAACAGCTATTATACCGGTGATATAAAAAGTAGTATAATGGGATCCTAAAATGGGATCAAGATTATCAGAGCTAAATGTACTAAGCATCTGCTAGAGCAGCATTTCTCCACCTGTGGGCCTCAAATTGATCATAAAGCCTTTGAAAGTTAGTCACAGGCCAGCCCTCCCTAATGGTTGCCCCTGTCCTTTCCATTGCTGTCTTTTGTATCTTGGAAACCAAGATCTGACTATAGAACTAGTATCTTCTATGCCATATGTTATTTGGTATTTTCACTGCATATAGATATCGATCAAGTAAAGTGGGTCCTGATGGTCAATAGGGTGAGTAAAAATATTAGGGGTAATTAGAGGGAGTAATGTAGAAGAATATGGTGGTCAAAGACTGGAATGTAACCTTCATATACAAAGCTGTGTATGTTGAAATTAGTCTTATTTTAAACAGCAAGTTCTAAGTTACTGGACTTGGTGCTGGATTTAGAATTGGAGTCTTTGAATTTTTTGAAGGTTTTTTTATGTCAGAAAAAAGATTAACTCCTGCAAGATCTCATTCTTTGGACAAAATGCAGTCAGTTTGATACCATGGAGTCCAGGATTATGAAGGGTGTGGAGAAGATGCTAACAGCTTGCAAAAAAGAGCTTAAGAAGGACATTGGAGACCTTAAAAAAGAAGTTGAAGATTTTAAAAATGAGCTGGGTATGGTTACAAACAGAGTCAAAGATGATGAAGAGAAAGTTGATGTGCATGCTTCTACCTTATTAAAACTTCAAGAGAAGGAAACAGTTCATGACTGCAGATTAATGGAAACTCAAGTGCGTCTGAGAGGAATACCTGAAGGGGAGGGAACTGATTTAATGGACTATATGGTGAAAATAATTGCTGACTATTTAGAGGAAGATCCTGAAAAATTCACAAATATGTTGGACAGTATCTATAGAGTTAATTCATCATATGCAAAAGATAAAGGCTTACCAAGAGATATAGTTATAAAACTAAGGACAAAAGATATCGCAGGGAAAATTCTAAATAAAAGTTTTCAAAAGGCTCTGATAGTGGAAGGGAGCAGAATCAAAATAATGAAAGAGCTGCCAAGACAAGTGATAAATGACAGGAAGAAATACAAGAGATTAACAGAGAAGCTACGTGCAGAGGGAACGAGATATAGATGGATACTACCCGAAGGGTTGGGCTTTGAGCAACGTGGAAGAAGGATTACAATAAGGAATGAGCAAGAGATGTGTAGTTTTTTTTTTAAGAGTATAAAGACTTTGCATCATAATGGATTACAAGTTATTATCTTGGAATATAAATGGACTAAATTCACCACAAAAACGAAAAGCAACATTTCACTGGATTAAAAAACAAAAATGTAATATAATTTGTTTACAGGAAGTTCATATACAACAAAAGGATTACAAA
Organism: Heteronotia binoei; assembly: GCF_032191835.1. NCBI lineage: Eukaryota > Metazoa > Chordata > Lepidosauria > Squamata > Gekkonidae > Heteronotia > Heteronotia binoei. Next base: position 118,851,754 of record NC_083227.1, on the reverse strand, counting down.
TTTTTGTGGAACAAACAATTGGGATTGGAATTTTTTTCATTGGCGGATCAAAAGAAAAGGGGTGTGGTCTTTTACATTAAAGAACAATTAGAACCAAAATTGATATTTAAAGATAAAGATGGAAGATATATAGCAGTGGAAGTGATGATAGATGCAAAGAAAACGTTGTTATTAGGACTATATGCACCAAATGGTGCAAAAGATGTTTTTTTAAAAGACATTAATCGACAGTTGGATGATGTGTCCTACGACCAGATCTTGATGATGGGTGACTTTAATGGAACAATACAAAACAATATAGATAGGTCTGGCCAAAAGAGTAATAATAAAAAAAAGGGAGACTGCCAAAATCGTTTTTTGAGTTGGTTAAACAAGAAAGCTTGGAGGATATTTGGAGAAAATTTAATCCTGAAGTAAGAGACTACTTTCTTTTCAGCAAGACATAATACTTTTTCCAGAATAGATATGCTATGGGGCTCTAAAAGTTTAGGCCTCATAACTAGAAAAGTGGAGATTCTACCAAAGGTATGTGCAGATCATAATCCAATATTTTGGGCTACAAAATTGCAAAAGAAAACAAGAAGATGGAGAATAAATGAAGATTTGCTACAGGATAAAAACATTGTGACTTTTCTAGAAAAAGAAACTATAGCGTTTTTCCAAATAAATGACACTGAGGATATAGAATTCCAGACGATTTGGGATACTTACAAAGCAGTAATGAGAGGACTATTGATTACATTGAATAATAAAGATAAGAGGGCTAAAGAAAAGCGGATGTTGGACAAACAAAATGAAATAAAGAAAAAAGAAGGGGAACTAAGAAAAAGAACAGGGAAAAAGAAATTAATAAGGGAAATTACTCTATTACAAGCCCAAGTAAGACATTTGTTGAATAAATAATTAGAATGGAATTTAAAAAGTTTGCAACAAAAATCGTTTGAAGGTGCGAACAAACCGGGGAAGTATTTAGCTTGGCAACTGAAGAAAAAGAAAGAAAATAAAATTATTAATAAAATTGTGGCTAGCGGAAAAGAGATAGTAGACCAAGAAGGAATTAAAAGAGATTTTTTAAAATATTATGCAAACTTATTCAAAGGTGTGAAAATTAAAAAAGAAAAAATGGAAGAGTATTTACGAAATATTAAAATAGCACCCCTGGCGGAGTATATGAAAAAGATTTTGAATGATCCAATAGAAAAAATTGAAATTGAAGCAGCAATAAATGTAATGAAAGTAGGTAAGGCTCCCGGGCCGGAAGGATATACAACTAAATTTTATAAAATTATCAAAGATGAGATAGTACTAAAATTGCAAAAATTGATGAATACGATAAGAATAAAAGGGGAAATTCCAAATACTTGGAAAGAAGCTGTAATCTCGTTGATTCCCAAAGAAGATAGACATGTCACAAATGTAAAGAACTATAGACTAATTTCATTATTAAACAATGACTATAAGATATACACAAGAATCTTGGCAGAACGACTTACGCAATATTTGATCAATTTTATAAAGGAAGATCAAGCGAGATTTCTCCCTAAAAGGCAAATAAGAGACAATGTAAGAACTGTTGTAAATATTGTAGAACATTATGAGAAGCATCCAGAAAAAGAGGCGGCGTTATTTTTTGTAGATGCAGAAAAAGTCTTCGATAATCTGAACTGGGACTTTATGTTTGCAGTAATGGAAAAAATAAATCTGGGAGAATATTTTATAAGAATGACAAAAGCAATATACATGGATCAACACGCAAAATTGTGTATAAATGCAGACCTAACAAATGAAATGAAGTTGAGCAAAGGTACAAGACAAGGATGTCTGCTTTCACCATTGTTGTTTATAATGGCTCTTGAAATTCTGCTAATGCAAATACAAGATGATAAAGAGATAGAAGGATTGAAAATTAGAGGATTTTCTTATAAATATAAAGCATTTGCAGACGATATTGTGTTCATAACTGAAAATCCGATACAAGTGGTACCTTTGTTGCTAGCTAAGATAAAAGAATATGGAGAAATGGCAGGACTCTATATAAATAAAGAGAAGTCGAAATTTTTATGTAAAAATATGCAACTAAATAAACAGAAAGAATTGCAGAGTTTGACGGGATGCGAAGTCACTTCTAAAGTTAAATATTTAGATCTAGAAATAACTATGAAGAATATTGATTTGTATAAAAACAACTATGAAAAGTTATGGCATAAAATGGATGAAGATATGATGAAATGGAATAGACCTAATCTTTCCTTGTTGGGTAGGATTGCTGCAATGAAGATGAACATTTTGCCAAGAATAATGTATTTGTTCCAAACTGTTCCAATTGTGAAAGATAGTAAAAAAATTAATAAATGGCAAAGGAAGATTTCAGAATTTGTATGGACTGGGAAAAAATCAAGGATTAAGATGAAAATTTTAACGGATGCTAAAGAGAGGGGAGGATTTCAACTTCCAGATTTATTTATTTATTTATTTATTTATTTATTTATTTATTTATTTATTTATTTATATTTATATCCTGCCCTACCCCACCGAAGCGGGCTCAGGGCGGTTTACATCATAAATTTAAGATTGTACCATGATGCAGTTTGTTTGACGTGGTTAAAGGATTGGATGATGTTGCTAAATAAAAAGCTTTTATTGTTAGAAGCTCATGGAAATAAATTCGGCTGGCATGCTTATATGTACTATGGGGAAAAAAGATGGATGGCCTTTTTTCTCACCATTATTTTAGAAATAACTTACTAAATACATCGATAAAATATAAGAAATGTGATGAAAGAAAGCCGTTATGGATAGTGCCAGCAGAAGTAATAAAAATAACAGCTGAATCTGATGAAGAGAGAGGGGTATCATATAATCAACTGCTAAAGATTCAAGGTGATAAAGTTGAATTAAAATCTGCCGAAGAGCTAAACAACAAGTATGACTGGTTTCAAATGCAACAAATAAAAAGTTTGATGGAAAATGATATTAAATCTGTTGGAATTAGACGTGAGCAAATGGAATTGGAAAAGGTTCTGTTTGGAGATAATGAAAAATTAATATCGAAAATATGTAAATTATCGCTAGGACATTGTATGCGCAGCTGTGGAAACAAGAAAAAATACCAGAGAAATGGGACTGGATTATGAAAGTTTTATCATGGAGTGAGATGGACAAACTAACTAGAACTCTAAGAGACTATGATTTAGATATATTTAAAAAGGAGTGGAAGAAATTTAAAGGATATATGGAGAAAGAGTGGAATGTAAAAAGACATTGGACAATTTTTTAGTATTAATGAGAAAAAAATATATATTGAACTTTGATCGGTTAGTAGTACCTTTAGTATTGAACTTAAATCTATAACTTCGGGGAAGTCAACATTGGAGGGAGGGGGGATTGAAATACTATATGGGTTAGTACAGAAAATTTATAATTAAGTTTTGTAACCATATGTTATCAATAAATTGTTAAAACACGAAAATATATAAATTATTGTTGAAATGGTCTACAGAAGAAGAAGTAGTAAAATCTCAAATGATTAAATGGGCAATTAATGTAAATAAGGAAATACAGATGGATAAATGGGAATATCTTTGGAAGAACTCGATGAGAATATCAACATGTCAGAGCATTAAAGAGAACTGTTTCAAGATGATGTATAGGTGGTATATGACTCCGAAAAAACTGGCAAAGATGAGTAAAAAGATGTCGGATAGATGTTGTAAATGTAAGAAACATGAAGGTTCTTTTTATCATATGTGGTGGACTTGTGGAAAAGCGAAAAAGTTTTGGCAGATGATACAACAAGAAATATCTAAAATTTTGGGATATGATTTTAAGAAAGTGGCAGAGACTTTTCTGTTGGGACTACAAATGGAAAAATTTCCAAAAGAAGATAGAACTTTAATCTGGTACTTGCTCTCAGCTGCTAGGACATTGTATGCGCAGTTATGGAAGCAAGAAAAAAATACCAGAGAAATGGGACTGGATCGTGAAAGTTTTATTGTGGAGTGAGATGGACAAACTAACAAGAACTGTAAGAGACTATGACTTGGAAGTGTTTAAAAGGGAGTGGAAGAAATTTAGAGGATATATAGAGAAAGAGTGGAACTTAAAAGGACATTGGATAAATCTTTAATAATGAGTATAAGAAAAGGGAGAAATTGAACTTTGATTGGTTAAGGGTACCTTTATAAGTGAACTTAAGTATATAACTTCGGCGGGAGTCTAGTAACAGAGGGAGGGGGGATTAGAAAATATCATATGGGTTAGCGATAGTAATGACATAAACAGATATTGTAACCATATGTTATTAATAAATTGTTTAAAACAACACAAAGCTATAGCATATTTGGCAGCAATGAATAATAGGGAAATAAATTCCCTTTGTGACTTAAAAATTAGGAAATCCCCCCAAATATTTAAAAGGATAACCTTAGGGTCAGATGGTATTACAATGCCTGTTAACAATAAAACCTTTGACTGAATTAAAGACCCAAAAGGCCAAATCACTGGACACAGCCACTAGCAGTGAAGGTACTTGCCACGATTGCCACACCCCTTCCAACAGAGGGGGGAACTAGATGGGAAAAGATGAGACAAATGTACTGGTGTTAGGTACCACCTAGCTAGCATTTTATATTCCTGTAACTTAATAGTCATTGATCTCGATTTAAGAGAAGGGAGTTGGCCAAATGCTGAGCCAATCTGTTTCATCAAAACTGCAAGATAATTCTCATTACCATGCATTCCTACGAGATGAATTAGTATAATAGTCCCTATAAGAAGCAAATTATTAACTTTTGAGATCAGACCTCTGATCTGATTGTCCTCAGTACACAAAAGATGTTCAAAGTCCGAAAGCATTGCTCTCAACGCTGGCTTAAAGGAATAACAGGCCAAGAAGCTTTGCACTTGTAATTATTCCATCCACGGCAAAGCAGAAGTGGAAATACGATCAAGTGAGATCTTAGGTTTTAGACGTCCATGTGACAGAATGTCAAAAAATCTGGTGAGATTAGACTTACGCCAGATACTAAATGAATTTACGAGAGTACCTGGTATAAAAGGTGAGTAATTTGTAAACTCTACTAGTAATAAAGTAGGTCGGGTAATCCTAGCTGAGCATCTATTCCATACCCTAAACAAAGCTTTTTAAAAAGGGTTACAGGAAGAGGTAAAACATCTACAATGACTGTTCCAAAGAGCTTCCCCAAAACTATAGTGCAACAGACCTAAGTTTTCTATCGTCTTCCATTCAGCAACATGGAAGTTTTCTATCGTCTTCCATTCAGCAACATTGGGGAGGGACGGTGGCTCAGTGGTAGTGCATCTGCTTGGGAAGCAGGGTGTCCCAGGTTCAATCCCTGGCATCTCCAAAAAAGGGTCCAGGCAAACAGGTGTGAAAAACCTCAGCTTGAGGCCCTGGAGAGCCGCTGCCAGTCTGAGTAGACAATACTGACTTTGATGGCCCAAGGGTCTGATTCAGTATAAGGCAGCTTCATATGTCCATATGTCCAACATAGGAGGATCGGTAGAACTTAATTACATTGGTTAACACAATGGCTTCATAATACCTCCGAACATCAGGAACTGACAGACCACCTGCCTGTTTGGATAAACGTAAAGTAGAAAAACATATATATATATATTTTATTTTGCCAAATAAAATTGTTAATATCTTTCTGCCATTTTCTCAAAAGAGAAAGAGGGAGAGCAATAGGAAGAGCACGAAAAAAAGCCTTCATTTTGGGCAAGAGAATTATTTTAACCATTAAAACTCTTTCCAAAAGTGTCAAGTGTTTAGTCAGCCAGTGCGCAACAAGGTCAGAAATAGTTTTTGAAAGCTTCTTATAACTGAATTTTAATAAGTCAGACATTGAAAGTGGAATAAAAACACCTAAATACTTCTGCTTAGTATTCACTCAACTATAATGATATTTCCTTTTAATGAATGAAGAAACATCAGGATCCAGATTTATAAGATAAAGAGTAGATTTATTTTGATTGATTCAAAGGCTTGTTACACTACCAAAGGGCTCAAGGTACAAATGAATTTTGGGGAGAGAAGCTATTGGATCTGAAATAAAAAGAACCATGTCATCCGCAAATAAACTCATTTGTATGCTAGAACGCCCTAAGGGAATACCCTTCATAAGATTATCATTTCTAATTAGAACTGATAGCGGATCTATTGCGAGTGCAAAGAGCAGAGGTGACAAGGGGCAACCTTGGTGTGTATCCCTGGAAAGGGATATAACAGGTGAATTGAGAACATTAGCACGGAGAAAAGCACGGGGAGATAAATATAACGCTTGTAAGACAGAGCAAAATTTAGGACCAAATCTCATTGCTCATAATAAAGCTTGCAGATAAGAAGGCTCTACAGTATCAAATGCTTTCTCTATATCCAAAGCCAATGCACACACATTAGGTAACTTATGCTCAGGACTGTACAAAATAGTGCTGAGAAGTTTTCGGATATTGTTAGTCATGTCACAAGACATTATGAAACCTGTCTGCTCAATAGAAATATACTCTCCTATAATCCTGTTAAGCCTCTGGGTGAAAATATAAATAAATACCTTGTAATCATGATTTATTAATGAAATCAGATGATATGCTTTCGGGTCAGTTGGATCCCTATCTGGCTTGGATATAACAATGACTTTAGCGAAGGACCATGATTTTGGAAGATGACCTGTCTCCAAAGCATAATTAAAAGTGTCAAGCAAATAAGGGGTTAGAGAAGATTGAAAACATTTGTAAAAATCAGAGGAAAAACCATCCACCCCAGGGGATTTATTTGATTTCATTTTTTAAATTGCCGATAAAAGTTCTTGCTCCTCAATAGGTTGTTCTAAAAAAGAACGATGAGAATCAGAAATACATTTAATGGAAGGAATTGATTGAAGAAAACCATCAATGGAATCAATGGGAGGAAAAGTTGATTTATAAAGATTAGAATAATTTTTTAAAAAAATATTTACAATTTGCTTAGAAGACGTGAATAAAGTTCCAGAAGAGTCCTTAAGCCCTTTCACCCCCAAATGCATTTCATGCTTTTTGACTTTCTAAGCCAGAAGATGGAAAGATTTTGGACCAGCATACCACCATGCTTGTTTTAGGTAAAGAAGATTCCTTTTTATTTTGTGAACTTCAAGAGCCTCCAATTTCCTTCTTTCAGTTAAAAGTAATTTATATACCTTGTTTGAACAGGTTGCTTTATGCTGTGCTTCTAATTTTCTTATATTACCAATCAGTTCAGAACACACTTTGTTCCACTTCTTGCAATAAACAGAAGCAATTGATATACAATGCCCCTGAAGTACTGCTTTGTACGTATCCCAAATGATTGGGATGCTGACCTCATTGGAGATGTTATTTATAAAAAAAATCACGAGTAAGATTTTCTAGCTGCTTAACAATGTTTTCATCTTGCAACAACAAGTTATCAAACCTCCAGGTGAAACTTTTATCCTTGGGAACATTCTCTTTAAGAGTTCTAAGCATACTGTAACATGCAAAAACCCTGCTTTCGGGACAAACACAAAGAAAGTGCAAGAAGAAATCACCACTTCAGATAAAAATAACAGATACATAAAATCAATGTGTTTCAGAACCAGCCTCTGCATCCATGATTGAAGAAGCATTAGACTTCAGATCTTCCAAGTCAAATTGAGCCACAGTGACTTTCAAAGCCCATATAACAAATGTGCTGGTGCAGTTCTGTTGCTGAATCAATGGCAGCTGGACCTGAGCTTCCCCCTCTCACTGCTGCCTCTGCCAAGAGCAGCTAAGGGTTCTTCCTGGCTCCCACAGGTGATAATTTTAAGCAGTACAGTAAACCACACTACATTTGAAAACATCTAAAGAGGGAAGGAATGATTGCTGCTTCAGAAGCAAAGGAGAAGGTAGCGGGGATAGTGGCAGGGTAGCAGTGGAGATTGTCAGATCCCTGAATCCATGCTGTTTGGGACTCAGTATGGCTGTGGAGTACTATCCATCTTAAAAAAAAAACCACTGGAAGCTGTTTGAAAGTATTCTCCCACCATGACAAGGGTCTTTGGAAATCAAGGAGATCTTGGGGCTAGAATCTGTCATGAATTTAGGGTTGCCAGTCATCAGTTGAGGGGCAGGGGATCCTCTGGTTTGGAGGCCCTCTCCCCGCTTCAGGGATATCAGAATGTGAACAGAGGTTGAATGTCCACTGAGACCAGTTCCCATAGGGTATAATGAAGAATCGATTTGTGGGTATCTGGGGCTTGGTGGGGCTGTTTTTTTGAGGTAGAAGCAATAAATTTTCAGCATAAAATCTGCTGCCTCTCCTCAACCCCTCCCCAAATTTTAAAAAAGATTGGACTGGAGGTCTAGTTCTACAAGCCCCTAAATAAGGTGTCCACATCCTCCACTATTTCCAATGAAGGGAAGGCTTTTAAAAGGAGCATGTCCAGAACTCCCTTCAGAGTTCCATCGTGCTTGTCACAACCTAGCTTCTGGCTCCACCCCAAAGTCCCCTGGTTCCACCCCCAAGGTCCCCAGATATTTCCTCAGTCAGACCTGGCAACCCTATTACCTTTCCAGTGACATGAAGCTTTGTAGCTTTCACACCAGCAGTTTTTATGGACATTCTAGAAGTGTACACTTGCTTGCACATTTGAACTGGATTTCTATGGCCTATGAAGCCTATGAAGCAATTTTAAAACAATACTTACTTTTACGTTCTACCATTTAATAAATTAACAAATAGATAATAGTTAACGAATAGATAATCAAACAAAAGCTGTTTTGTTTTTCAGTATCATCTGACAGTTGTATCTGATGTTGATAAAAGTTTTTCAAACATTCCAAGTGCCATCAGACAAAAACTTGTAAAAATTAACATCAAGTTCAGTAATTGATATTGATGACTTTGTCTTGTGTATTTATTGTCTAATCCTTGTGGAGGGGAAGAGGAGGCAAAAATTACTTATGAGTTTGTCTTAATAAAGTATGCCCATCTTATGACCACTGCTTCTTCTTTCAGTACTCCCATTTTTCTGTGCAGCCTCTTATTTTTGTCATGTTAATCATTATGGAAGTAATGGATTTAATAATTAGATGTTATTTGACCTCTGATCTTTTCTTATTTAAATAATCCTTTACTGCACATGATGAAAAGCAACACAAGTTCAGTCAGAATTATTATTTTGTAAAATGAGCCTTCTCATGTTAGCACTGCATTTAAATTTCAGCCTGGTACAATGAGTCTCCTTTGGACTATTTATCCAGCTTAGTGTTCTACATGGCACATGAGAATTCTTGAACTAACATCAGAGTGTAAGCACATTTCATCTGCCAGTTTGTATTTTCCATGATTCATAATTAACTTTGCTTAAAATTCCTTCTCCCCGCACCACCCCTTTGAGATTAAGAGACTAAAATGTCCATTAATAATTCTGCATATGAGGGAAGAATCATGTTGCAGGGCAGGAGGAGAGAAAGGCTACAAAGTGGGAGCCAATATGGTAAAAAGCAGAGAGAGAGAGATTTGGATCATGTGGTAAGTCTCTGGTAAATGAAGGCATTTTTATCAGTGGAATGGGACTGTGCCTCCCCTCTCCCACTGCAGCCTGAAATGCTCTCCAAAATGCAAATACAGAGGTGTTTTTTTAAAAAAATTCTAAACCAGAAGAGCAGTCATGATAGCCTTTTGCAGCAAACAACCAAACGAACAGCCTCGGAAGGATGGAGGGCTGAGTCAACCTGGAGCTGGCTACCTGAACCCAGCTTCCACCAGGTTCAAACTCAGGTCATGAGCAGAGCTTGGATTGCAATACTGCAGCTTACCACTCTGCGCCACAGGACTCAGTTATAAACTAAGTGAACTCTAATATGCTGAAATAAAATCATGTAAGTGTTACCACTAGATTTTTGTTTCTTTTGGGTTTTTTCCCCATACCTGTGAACAACTGCAGCCTCAGGATCTCAGTACATAACATGTGGGCAAACACATGGAACTGGCCGTGGGACAAAGCCCCATGCCACCATAGTTTTCTGTCAAAAGCACTGTGGGATAGAAAGAAGGGAAGGCTGAAGCCCCTCCTGTTGATGCACCATATTCTGCAATTAATTTGGTCCTCTCCTAACTCTTTTGAAGGTTAGGGGCCATGGCTCAATGGTAGGGTCTGCTTGGCATGCAGAGGGCCCCAGGTTAAATTCCTAGCATCTCTTAGGGCATTTTCGCACTGACCTTACTCGGGAGCGACGTCCCTCTTCACCGCGCAGTGTCTGCGTGGATTTCACACTAATTGCTCAGCAGATCCCGGAAGAGCCGCAAAGTCCCATGGCTTTTGCATCGCAAATGTAAACTGGCAAAAAACCAGTTTACATTTGCGACGCAAAAGCCGTGGGACTTTGCGGCTCTTCCGGGTTCTGCGGAGCAATTAGTGCGAAATCCGCACAGACGCTGCGCGGTGAAGAGGGACGTTGCTCCCGAGTAAGGTCAGTGCGAAAATGCTCTTAGTTGAAGAATCTGGCAGTAAGTGGTGCCAGTTTAAGTAGACAATACTGATCTTGAAGGACCAATACTGACCTTGCTGGATCAACAGTCTGTTTCAGTAAGATAGCTTTATATATTCATGTGAGTCCTGGTCAGACATGAAATATGAGTTGGGTTGGGGTTGGGAGAAACTTCAATCTAACTTGATATTCCAATCTCATGTAGTGAGACCCTCACATTTCACGACACACTTAGAACTAAGAAGCATAGCACTAGCACTTTTAAAAATTAACTAATTTAATTTTAAAGCTTAACCAGATTTTAACTAAATGCTGATAATGTTTAATGTAGTTTTATTTACTTGTATAATTTAACTCTGAACCATGTTGTTAGCCGCCCTGAGCCTGCTCCGGCGGGGAGGGCGGGATACAAATAAAATTTGTTGTTGTTGTTGTTGTTATAGCTTCCAGAGTAAAAGTATACATTCCACATAGATGAAAGCTTCAGGATTTCTTTAAGCACTAACTATATCTCCATGGCCTGGTTACTACAAAAAGAGAATGCACACACAGACTCTATTTTCTTTCGAAGAGTCAAAGATCAGAGTAGGGTTGCCAAGTCCAATTCAAGAAATATCTGGGAGCTTTGGGGGTGGAGCCAGGAGCAAGGTTGTGACAAGCATGACTGAACTCCAAAGAGAGTCCTGGCCATCACATTTAAAGGGATTGCACATCTTGTAAATGCTTTCCCTCCATTGGAAATAATGAAGAAAAGAGGCTCATAGAATTGGACCCCCAGTCCAATCTTTTTGAAACCTGGAGGGTGTTTTGAGGAGAGTCATTGGATGCTATGCTGCAAATTTGGTGCTTCTACTTAAAAAAAATAGCCCCCCCAGAGCCCCAAATACCCACAGATCAATTCTCCATTATAACCTAGGGTCTCCATAGGGAATGATGGAGTACCCAGAAGACATCCCCCCACCTCCACTTTCTGATGACCCTGAAACAGGGGGAGGACCTCCAAACTGGGGGATCCCCTGCCCCCACCTAGGGATTGGCATCCCTAGATTGGGGGGAGCGGGGGTCAGCAAATTGATTTGTCAAGCATCTGTTTTTACTTTTTACATTCTGTGTACTCTTATTTGCAATTGCTATGCTATTAAAGGTTGGGAATTTGTGGAATTTGCATCTATTTTTATGAGTTTCTTGACTTGACTTATGAATGTATACAGCTATGTGGTCAAAATATAGGTTTCTTTTTCTTTTCTTTTTTGTCCCACAGTACCAATATAGCACCAAAACACAATGGCATGTATTTGAGGGAATATTTATATGGGCCAAACCACACCCATGATTTAATATGAAAAACAATCCAGGGGGGAATACGATGTATGCTACCTTGAACACCTTCTAAAAATGTTGGGATAAAAAATATGATTGAAAGGCCATAAACAACAGAATTCAAAACCCATATGTCAATTTTATGTTAATTCTTCATGCAGCTGGATGGGATAAATCAAATGTTATCCTGCAGTGGGAGGGTGGGAATGTGGAAACTTGATTTTTCTGTTTACTAGTTCTCATGCTTACTCCTGTTACTTCTTTTCATTATGGTGTTTTAGTATGCTTGTCAGTAGGAATAATCTTGAGAGATAGCGTAAATTGTCCCAGTTGTATCGCTTATTTTTTTAACCCTTCCCACATAAATTACTTGCAGAGTTAAAATGTTCCTAGGGGTTAATTGTAAGATATGCTGAACTTGTATGGAAGTTCCTGGTTCATAGTATCAGAACCTAATTGTCTCAGAAATGCTGCCATAACAGAATTTCGTACACACACACTCCTGCAAGTATTTAGGGCAGGGGTGGAGAACCTCTGTCCCAAGGGCTGTATACGGCCCTCAAGGTCATTTGGTGTGGCCCTTGGGGACTGCTGAACCAAGCCATGTGGCAGTCTCCCTGGGGTCTGGCTGGCCAGCGAGGATTATGGGGCCCAGCCGTGCTGTGCAGCAGCCTCCCTAGGGCCAGGCAGGGATCACAGGGCCCAGATGTACTGTGCAGCAGCCTCCCTGGGGCCTGGCTGGCCGGCCAGAATTGCTGCAGGACCTGGAAAAGTTACTGTCCCAGTTCACTTTGCACTTGATTATCCCAGATGGTGTGGCCTAATATGTTAATGTAATTAGTGTGTGACCTAATATGCTACTATTAGGGGATGTGGTCTATTATGCTACTGAGTTCCTGCTAAGTACCTATGCATTTGCCTAGGGCGGCGGGCCGTGTGTGTGTGTGTGTGTGTGTATGCCAGATTAGGCTTTCCCCATATGACTTCAAATAGAAAAACAATTATTTGCATTAATTTTGCTGGCATGAATCATTTTCCCTCGGCGGAGCACTGTTTTTTAAGTTGATAATTTTTTATGGCCCCTGAATGATATTCTAAATATCCATATGGCCCTTGGCAGAAAAAAGGTTCCCCACCCCTGATTTAGGGCAAAGGTAAGGGGTCAGTTTGGATGGAGTTGAAATGTATTCAGGTTGGCTTATCATACACTAGTGTTCAATAATACACTTCATGGTAAATTGCCATAAATATAAAATTAAATACAATAATAATAGAAAGACAGAATTCAATCATTCATTTAGCTAGGTTTGATTAGTCCAATACTCTAAGCTCTATATTACACTAGCTTAGGGTTGCCAGGTCCATTGGACCAGCAGGCGGGGGATAGGAGGGAACCTACCGGGAGCAGGGACTGAAGAAGCTGGAAATAAACGTGACATGTCTACATCACCTGGAACTGATATAGGCACTCTGGGGGCAATGCTCTGGTTTGTGGCAAGATCTCTATGGTAGAATTAGCTTCTAATCATAGAGTTTTCCCCAAACCCAGAGTGTCACTTCCCAACATCACCAACGTGCCTACATCTCTTCAAGGTGAGGTAGGCACATCGAGTTTATTTCCATCTTCTTGCCTTTTTAGGAGCTAATTCCCCCCGCAGCAGCCAGCTGGCTGGTGGTGGTGGTGGAGAGGAGCACCTGAAATGAGATCTGGGGGTCTGGCAACCCTACACTGGCTATACCTATGAGTACCAACCTCCAGGTGGGACCTGGAGATATCCCAGAATTACAACTGATCTCCATTAGTTCTCCTGGAGAAAATAGCTGCTTTGGAGATTGGACCATGTGGTATTATACCCTGCTGAGGTCTCTCCCTTCCCCCAACCCCCCAGTTGGTATAGTGGTTAAGTATGCAGACCCTAATCTGAGAGAACTAGGTTTTTGTTTTGTTTTTTAATAAATTTTGTATTTATTAACATAACACACATGAAACATAAAAGAAGACAAACAAACAATAATAAAAGAAAATCATATATATACATATACACATCATTATCATCTAATGGAGCAAATGGACTAAAACTAGTACAAATAATATTATTCTGTCAATTCAAAGCCCAGTTGTTTAGCCCATATATACATCGGAATCCAAGTTTTCTCACACTCTTCTACATTCCCTCCTTTCAACCTATAAGTAAGCATATACATTTCTGCTGCTTCAAGTAATTTAAACTGGAGAGCCAGTTTGGTGTAGTGGTTAAGTGTGCGGACTCTTATCTGGGAGAACCGGGTTTGATTCCCCACTCCTCCACTTGCACCTGCTAGCATAGCCTTGGGTTAGCCATAGCTCTGGCAGAGGTTGTCCTTGAAAGGGCAGCTGCTGTGAGAGCCCTCTCAGTCCCAGGAGATTGTGAGCCGCTCTGAGACTCTTCGGAGTAGAGGGCAGAATATAAATCCAATATCATCAAACATAAATTCCTTTTTATTCAGTAATTGAGACGTTTTCCAGTATTTAGCATATAAAATCCTTGCTACTGTAACAATATGGAGCAATAGCTTTTTCATTGTTTTAGGTAATGAGATTTTACATATATTTAATAGGTATAGTTCTGGTACATGGGGGATTCTCGTTCTTAATATCTTTTGGCACCAGAGAGATATTTGCACCCAAATTTTTTTAGCTAAATTGCATTTCCACCACATATGGTATAGCGAGCCTTTCACTTTACCACATTTCCAACATTTATCAGAAATATTCGGGTAGGCTCTGGAAAGCTTTTCAGGGGTAAATTACCAACGATAAGCCATTTTGTATAGATTTTCTTTAAAAAGAGAAGACTTCGTCGATTTCAAATTTTCCTTCCATATTTTCTCCCATTCATTCAATTCAATAGTATAGCCAAAATCTTGCATCCATTTAACCCAATTTTCGTTTACACTTTAGTCTTGCATTTTCAGTTCTAATAGCCAATTATAAATTCTAGAAATAAGTTTTCGATCTGATTCCAACATAATGCTGTCAAATTCATTCAGTTTTTTGGAGAAGCCTAACCCCTTGTCAATCTTAAACCTTCACTTAATTTGCATTTTGAGCCACCAGTCCATTCTAGAATTTTCATTAATGTTCGAATCATGCTTAACATCTAGTAAGCATTCGTAGGTACGGCTATCTCCCCAACTAAAGAGATTGGGTTGGACCGATGCTTCAACGGGGGAAAGCCATTTGGGAGTATACCTATACACTTGATTTTTAACCTCAGACCATGACTTAAACAAAGATTTCCTAACTTCATGTCTAAGAAAATTACTTCCTTTTGCTGGGTCCTCATACCATATGTATGAGTGTTACCCTCTTACCAGATCGACTCCTTCCAGTATTAAGAGTCTTTTATTTCTTAATACTAGCCAATCTTTAACCCAGGTCAGGACACATGCTTTGTGGTAGGTCTGCCATTCTGGTAAAGCAACCCCCCCCCTTTCTTTACTATCTTGTAAAACTTTCAACTTGATCCTGGGTTTTTTGTTTTGCCAAATAAATCTTGTCACTATTTTATTTAATTGTTTAAAGAAGGTTTTAGGTAAGATAATCGGTATCATTTGGAACAAAAATAGTATTCTTGGGAGCACGTTCATTTTAACTAATGCAATTCTGCCCAGTAAAGAGAGTTGTAGCTCACACCACCATTCTAAATCTGCTTTAATCTCTTTTAATATTTTTTCATAATTATCCCTTACAAGAGTTTTCAGTTCTGTCGTTAAGTTTATACCTAAATATTTTACTTTTTTTTCATAACGAATCCTGATTTTACTTCTAGATCAGATATTTGTTTTTTCGTCATATTTTTGAATAAAAATTAGTTTTCTGGTAATTAACCTTAAATCCCGCCACTTCACCATATTGCTTCAAGCTCTTCTTCAGTCTTTCAATCGATGAGCTAGGATCTTCCAAGGTAACTAATATATCATCAGCAAAGGCTTGGATTTCATAAACTTCTTTCTTAATCTTGACACCTTTAATCTCTGAGTCTTCTCTAATCATTTGTAATAACGGCTCCAATGCTAACACAAAAAGAATAGGGGACAACGGGCATCCTTGCCTAGTACCTCACCCAATTATTATTGAGTCAGACAGGGATCCATTGACATTAATTCTCGCTTTTTGACTTGTATAAATTGACTTAATCAGTTTCACAAAATTTTCTCAACAACCAATCGATGTCAAAGTTTTCAGAATAAAGCTCCAATTAACATTGTCGAAAGCTTTTTCCACATCTAGTGTAATTGCCGCAAACTGTTTTTTCTGGATGTTCCTTGTAGTATTCTAAAGTATTCATAATCATTCTTAAGTTTTGCCTCTCCAGGGTCTTAAGCTGAGGTTTTTCACACCTATTTGCCTGGACCCTTTTTTGGAGATGCCAGGGATTGAACCTGGGACCTTCTGCTTCCCAAGCAGATGCTCTACCACTGAGCCACCGTCCCTCCCCTAATAACCAACAATCTTGGTTATTGTTGGGGGCATAGATATTCCCTGCAATCATTCTTTTGTCCTCCACTTCAATTTCCACCAAAACGATTCTTCCTGTATCTTCACTGTAGAGCAGCTTCGATTTTATCCAATCTCTAACATATATGGCTACCCCTCTTTTTCTCTTTAGGTCAGAAGATTGATAGAGACAGCCCAGTTTCTTATTTTGCAAGTACTTTTGATCTTCTTTCTTAATATCTGTTTCTTGTATACATATTATATCTGATTGAGATTTCTTAAATTGGAGAAAAGTCTTTTTCCTTTTGTATGGTTCATTTAAACCATTGATGTTCACCGATGTAATTTTCAGTCCCATTTTATTCATTGCTCAACTCGAGAGTTACTATCTGAAATTGCCCTTTTCTCTTTTAACACCTGCAATCTTCTCTTTATTTTCCCATTATTACAAGAGGAAAAATAATGGGAAAATAAAAATAAAGACATCCCATTATTTTTCCTCTTGATGTTCTCATAGCAAGTTTTACTTGGATCTGAATATCTATGTCAACATGCCCCCTCCAAAACTCCTGCACTTTCTCTAAAGATGTTAGGTTAAACCTTTTACCTTGATACATAAAAAAGACTCCTTGAAATAGATTGGTCCATTAACCAGGATGTCAATTTTCTGTAGCCCTCTCTTCTTTGCCTTATACTCCAAGGAATATCTTTCAAAACCTTGATTTTGTTTCCTTTCCACATTAAATCATTTTCTCTTGTCACTCTCAAGATTTTCTCACATGTAGAGACTCTCATAAATCTCACATGCACTTCCCTCGGAAGATTATTCTTTTTCGTATATGCTGTTGCTACCCTCTTTATCCAGTCAAATTCTTGTGCTATATCCTTCATTATCTGTTCTTCTCCCATAGTCAATATTTCCTCAGTTTTTCTATATATATCTTCACCTTTTTCTTCTAAGATATTTTGAAATCTCAGTTTGTACATAGATTTGTCCATTTCAATTTTGGCTACTCTATCCTCCAAGTCTGATGTAGTACTTTTAACCTCTCTCATACAGGTAGCCATTGTTCTCCCCTGCTCATCCAGTACTTCAACCTTAGCTGACAATTTGTGAGTTTGCTGAGTGTTTGCCAATACTTGCTTCTGAAATTCATCCATCCATCCTTTCATTTGTTTTCTTTATTTCTTCCTTAAGCTCTGCCTGAGTCCCTTCAAGAGCCTCTTGATTAGGCTTAAAGCCTGCTAGCATTATACTTTGGAGTTTCTTGACAGCATCTTGATTTAATGCTGAGGTAGCCGGCTTCTCCAAACCCGGGGGGGGGGGGGGGTAGCCTGAGCTAACTTTTTAGCTTTGGAGTCCATTTTATAGCCCAACTAAGGGGTCTTCTCTTCTCTTATCCCTTTAAATTTCCCTCCTATACTAACCTCCCTTTCTCAATGACAGAATGTATTTTCAAAAGTACATATACTAGTATTTGACACCTTGTTACTTACACTTGTCACCTTTCTTATCAACCCATTGATCCCTTTCTTATTTTTGTTAAACTTTGTAAAGTCCCTCAAAATTAGTTAAGTAGTTGAAGTCCAATAGCAATTCTAAAATTTCAATATTAATTAATTCATTACAAGCAATCAAATCAAAAATCCATAATTAATCGAGTCCATTAATTCATTTTTAATTAAGTACTTCACCCATCGTTAAGATCTCAGTCCAAATGTCCCAGCATTCCTGTCCTCTCTTCCTTCTTCCTTATTCTTCTTCCCAGCAGGCTCTACTTCTTCAACAGCACCAGTTCAGACCTTCGCCATTTTCATTCAAAGTCCATTTAAGTTTTCAATACAGAAGACAGTGGTGAAAAACTTCCAAAACAAAAGCGAGCATACAACTCGCTCAAACCACTCTTCAAGGGGGAGACAGCCGCGCCAGAAAACTGCCGCTAAAAACCACCTCCTCATCCTTTATCCCTCGGCACGATCCTCTGTCTCTGTCTCACCACCTCACGCTCTGCTGCACTCCGCCATCTTCAAAACTTGCCCATTACTTTCACCTCCGGTTCTCTCTCTTTCCCTCCATTCTCTTCCGTTACCCTCAACTTTCAAATACGACTCTCTCCAGCCACTCTTCAAGGGGGACGCAGCCACGACAGAAAAACCACCGCTAAAAACCACCTCCTCCTCCTTTATCCCTCAGCGCCGTCCTCTGTTCCACCGCCTCATGCTCTGCCGCACTCCGCCATCTTCAAAGCTTGTCGCCTCTTTCACCTCCAGTTCTCTCTCTCTCTCTCCATTTTCCTCCGCTACCCTCAACTTTCGTTTATTCACTTCTCCAACAACTTCCCTCTCCTTCTCTCCAATTCCACTCTTAATAATTCCCAGTCATTCAGCCATTCTCAGTTTCTTCTTTTTAAACTTTCCTTTTCTTTTCTCCTTCAATCACACTTTCCCTCTACTGCTCCAATTCTTATACTCTCTTGCTTCAATCTCAGCCTCTTCAATCCTCTCAATCCACTCCACTCCCCCTCTCTTTCCACGTCTCAGCGAAAGAAAACCACTCTCAGACGTCCCGTCAGAAAGAAATGGGATCTTTTCCTCGCTCACCTCACCTCACCTTCTTCCAACACAGTCGTTGCTGTCCGCTGTTCGTTCTCCGCTGCTCCGATAAGACACTGACTTAACCGTCTTCAGGCAAGGTATTTTTCTTTTTCAATTCAGCCTTAAGTTTCTTCCAGCCCTCGTATTCAGTCTGTTTGGGCCATTTAAATTTGCAGAAGTCGCTATAGTCCAAGACGCTCCTTTCTCCGGCGGCCCGTTAGTGCTAGAAAGCATATACAAGCCTCTGCCCAGGGAAGGCAGGGGTTGATCGGAGAAGCCTCCGCCGCTCCTTTCAACCTTCTGCAGGCTCCCTTCGGCTGCGGGGGTGTCCCTAGACACCTCCTTTGAGTGAAGCCCCTTGGAGGGCCACCCCTAAGGCTAGCAATTCAGGATGTCTTCCAAGAGCACTAGGATAGGCACTCTGCCTTACCGTGCCATCTTGCCGGAAGAGCTGAGAGAACTAGGTTTGATTCCCCACTCCTCCACATGTAGCTGCTGATGTAACCTTGGGTCATCAACACCTCTCTCAGAGCTGTTCTCTCAAGAGCAGTTCTCAAAAGAGCTCTCTCAATTCCATCTACTTCACAGGGTGTCTGTTGTGGGAAGGGGAAAGGAAAGGAGATTGTAATATGCTCTGAGACTCCAAGTGAAAGATGGGGTATATATCTAATCTTATTTTCTCCAAGCTCCACCCCCAAATCTCCAGAAATTTACCAACCCAGAGCTGGCAACCCCAGATACCAGTTTGGCTCCAATCTGTATTTAATATGCATGGTAGTCCCAATTTGGTCCTTGTAATTCTGTGTAATTCTATCCATAAAAATAGATGGTATCTAGGAAAGCTATAACCATATTCTTCCAGTATAATGTATTAGTCAGGTCTTACTACTTGCCTGGCCTAGAAAACAGAACACACCATGGACTCTTTTGCTTCTGTCTTTAGTTTTTAATGTGCTTAGGCTAAATCCTCAGTCGGCACAAATGTCCAGAGTCAAAGGAACTAGGTTTTCAACTTCTTATACCCACAGAGCTTAAATCAGAGCAATGGACTCTTTCACTCTGATATTAATAGATCCTTTTTCCAAAAAAGGCCAGAATATCCTTTCATAGCCTCTAAAAATAGTAAAAGCAGACGTACTGCAGGAAGAACTGCATAAAGTAGATGTGTATGAAGTACGCACTACTTCTGAGATAAAATGTTTTAGGATGTGGGAGGGTGGACAAAAGTCACTGACTAAAAGTGCTTAAGCAAATAATTTCAGGTAGATGGACAGCTGAGAAACTTCAAATTTATCCCAGTTACTAACACTGGATAAAGATGATAAGATGCCACAGAAATGCTGAATTCTAAATCCTAATGAAAGGAATCTAATTTGCTCAGAACGCAGCTTATCAGTGGCATTTCTGCTTATGGTATGGTGATGTTTGTATGGTATTTATTGGAAGTTCCTGTGGTGGCTCAACAAGGGACACCTCAAGAGGCCATTACCCCCAGCCAGAGAGCCAGTTTGGTGTAGTGGTTAAGTGTGGTTAAGTGTGGGGACTCTTATCTGGGAGAACCGGGTTTGATTTCCCACTCCTCCAGTTGCACCTGCTAGCATGGCCTTTGGTCAGCCATAGTTCTGGCAGAGGTTGTCCTTGAAAGGGCAGCTGCTGTGAGAGCCCTCTCCAGCCCCACCCACCTCACAGGGTGTCTGTTGTGGTGGGAGGAAGGTAAAGGAGATTGTGAGCCACTCTGAGACTCTTCGGAGTGGAGAGCGGGATATAAATCCAATATCAGCAGCAGCAGCACCTTTTGCCACAGCTGCCTTTCTTACCGTACAGCTCAACAGCACTGTTAGCCAAATCGGCCATTGCCTGACATGTTAGTCCCAATCAGAAACACAACCACTGAAGCTCCTGGAAATTTTATTTGGATAAAGCATCAAATAATCATCAAAAGCCTGGATTCCAAAGAATAAGTAGAATTGCAAGTTTTTTTATCGTTATACACAAACAACCTTCAGACACACACAGATGTTCATACCTTTATTATAAGATAACAAACCATTCTATCCCGCATATAGCTATGATCACAAACTTTTCATCTGTTTTTCACTTCCAACTTTCCATCTATGGTTTACCTCATACATTTTTAACTGTTGCACTTACCTCAAGTTTATCTATACTTTCATTAGGGTTTTCTGGTTCTTATCTATACTTGGGAATGCAGGTAATTCCTAGAGCTCTTGGTATCCTGCTCTAATTGACAAAGGAGAATGGAATGTTATCTTAGACCATTAAGCAACTTTTCTGAATTATGGTACCTAGTGTGGACTCATTATCTTACATACCATATGGTAGAATTTCTCTTTGCTATTCTATAGGCAAGCAGTGGAATTTTCCTATTTAGCTGTTATTTCTCATCTTCAACCAGAAACTCAAAATGGAGTTTCTTTGGTCCTTGTACTACAGCACCCATAAGTAAGAGCAGATGAAGACTTCTCTCCTCCTTCTTAATTATTTTCTAAACAGAACCTGGCAAGCAACACATGCACAAAAGGATTGGGTTGGAGGTGGGGTAGCAGAAAGCAGTGGCGTAAAGAGGGGGGGCGGGGGGGCAGGTCGCCCCAGGTCTGGGGGGTCTGGGGGGCCCCTGCATTGCCAAGGGGGTCCCGAAAAATGGCCAGTTTCAGCGGCGCCGGGGCCGGGGGGAGGAGCGCGGCCTCTCTGTTCTCCCGGGGGGGCTGGCCGGGGCGGGGCTTCCTGGTCTCTGAGGGGAAGGCGCGTGGGCGGAACCTGTCGGCGGGGCGACGGGGCGTATCTAGAGGCGGACCGGCAGCTGCCGGGAAGTGGCAGAAGGTCCGTCGGGCGGCGATGATGAGCTTTGAGTGGCCCTGGCAGTACAGCTTCCCGCCCTTCTTCATGTGAGTTGGGGCGGGAGAGGCCGCGAGCCCGGCGGGGCTTTGGGTGGCCCTCTTGCCGCCTTCTTCCGGGAGAGAGAAGCCGCTGCCTGGTCCTGCAGGCCGGA
Organism: Heteronotia binoei; assembly: GCF_032191835.1. Taxonomy (NCBI): domain Eukaryota; kingdom Metazoa; phylum Chordata; class Lepidosauria; order Squamata; family Gekkonidae; genus Heteronotia; species Heteronotia binoei. The sequence goes on along the minus strand of NC_083227.1, from coordinate 118,829,861 downwards.
TGGCTGCTGCTGCTGCTGCTGCCCGGGGAGGGACGGGAGGGCTGGCAAAAGGCCCCTGCCCTGCTGGGAGGATGGGCGAGCTCTAACGCCGTTCTGTACAGCTCAGGTGGGAATGAAGGGAGACGCTGAAGCCACGAGGGTCTGGAACGGAAGGAGCAACGTGGGTTCCACCCAGGGTTCCCTCCAAGCTGAGTCTTTTTTGAGCCTCCAGCTCACATTTTTGTCTCAGTTCAGGGGAAAATGGCAAGCTAATTAATGCACTGACAGTCCCACAAGTTCAGGGAAAATTAAGGGCATTTAAAAGCAGTCCTGTTGGAAATTTGAAAATTTAAAAGTTTCTAGAAAAATTAAGCAGAGGAGTGACATCACCGGACGTGACATCATATCCTGTTTCTGGCGGCGTGCACGCACATAGGGGGGCCCACATAAATCTTGGGCCCCAGGCCCAAAGCCCTAGCTACGCCCCTGGCAGAAAGAGGTTGCTACTGAAGGAGGATAGGGAAATGGCTGAGAAGCTGAATGCATTTTTTGCCTCTGTCTTCACTGAGGAAGATGAGAAGTGTTTGCCCACTCCAGAACTCCTAATTTTGGAAGGGGTGTTGAAGGACCTGAGTCAAATTGAGATGACAAGAGAGGAGATACTACAACTGATAGACAAATTAAAAACTAATAAGTCACCAGGTCTGGATGGCATGCATCCAAGAGTTCTGAAAGAGATCAAAGGTGAAATTGTGGATCTCTTGACAAAAATATGTAATCTTTCATTGAAATCTGCCTCTGAAATCTGAAAGCAAGTACCAAATTATAGTTCTATCTTCTTTTGGAAATTTTTCCATTTGTAATCCCAACAGAAAAGTCTCTGCAGCTTTCTTGAATTCATATCCCAAGATCCTAGAAATTTCTTGTTGGATCATCTGCCAATACTTTTTCGCTCTTTCACAAGTCCACCACATATGGTAGAAAGAACCTTCATGTTTTTTACATTTCCAACATTATTCATCTTTGCCAATTTTTTAGGAGTCATATACCATCTATACATCATTTTAAAACAGTTCTCTTTAATACTCTGAAATGTTGAAAGTTTCATAGAGTTCTTCCATAAATATTCCCATATATCCATCTGTATTACTGTTTGCTCTTGTCTTATTCCTTCAGTTTTAATATCGTTTTCCACCAAACTCTTTATTTGTTGCATTTGAAATCAATCGTATTTGTTATTCAACTCCACAGCAGTTTTCAATTCTATTTTACCACTTTGTATTTTTTTAATAGTTGATTGTATGACGGCCATTTTTCCTCACCTGTCTCAGCTGTTATTTTTATCACTTCTGGTGGCACTATCCATAATAGTTTTCTTTCATCACCATATTTCTTATACTTCATCCAGGTATTCAACAAATTATTTCTTATATAATGGTGAGAGAAAAAACTATCCATCTTTTTCTTCCCATAATACATATAAGTGTGCCAGCCAAATTTATTTCCATGACCTTCCAACGCTCCCTTTCTCCACTTCTTATGTGATTTTGGGCATCGGGTTGCTTGCTGGCCTTTTGACTGGGGGGGGAGCGGTCCACAAGAGCTCCAGGCAAGCAAGGCCTGCTTGGGCTGGCTGGATCTCTAGCTAGCCCAAGCAGGCCTTGCTCGCCCGGGGCTCTTTTTTCTTGCGTTGGGTTGCTTTTGGCTGGTGAGGGAGCCGCATATACTAATGAGTTCTGTTAATGAGCTCCACCACCTATTTTTCTACAAAACGATCCCTGGCTACAGTGATGCTGAAATAAAATCCTGGGATGACAAAACAGCAATTAATAAGTTGAAAGGAGGGAGAATGCCTTTTTGGTCTACTCATCTCAATGTAACCAAATAATGTCTGAGCAGCTTCTGACGTTGACCTTCTGTGTTTAAAGCTTTGTGACAACAGAGATGCCTGCCCAGAGATGGGATTTCTTGCCTCCACCTTATTCTGTAACCCACTGTCCCTCCTAGGGACCCCAAGAAACAGCATAATGTAGGAACCTGTACCGAAATGGGAAATTAATGGAACACATATCCTCGCCCCCCAAATGCAAAAACAGCAGTGTTCTTCCAGTAGCAGCAAACAGCCATTGATACAGGCCAATGTCTTTGTGTAACAAAAAGATTTTTAAAACGTCTTCATTTACAATATTTGTATCATTAACTACTTCTCTCTGTTAATACAGAAGCAGTACCAGTTGCTCATATATCTCTTAACTGCTATAATTTGTAAAGAGAGATTCTGTGTGGGATGCCAATTTTATCTTTATGCATTATCTCAAGCACTAGCTGAAATTCTTTCTCTCTATACATCTTTACACAGAAACATGCTCACACACACACACACCTCTGCACAGGAAGTACTTTTAAAAATTATTTTCTCTATACTTCACTAAATTCATACATAAAATAGATGCTAATAAAAGTGGGCTCTTAAAAATATGAATTATAGCTATTTATAGCTTTATGGTAGACTCACACCATTGAAATGGCTTAATACTTAATTACAAAGCTCATCCTTCCCTAAAGTGCACATGGCATTCTGCCGAAAGATATTGCAATGACATCTGTGGGAAAGTAAGTAGGGAAGCTAATTAGTTATTCATGTAATCCAGCATGTTGACTGTACTGATTAAGAGGAATTTGTGACATCAACTCCTGACATGATATATATGTCTATTCATTTGGTCTAATCTTTGAGGTGGTGAGCGTCAAACACACACACACACATTGCCTTGTGGAAAAACAAATAATACCTTTCAGCTTCTATAACATCCATAGAAAATATTTTTTGTTTACTTCATGCCAAATGATAAAGTTGACCACAGTAAATATTATTTCTTGAATGGGGATTCTGGCTCTTAGCACCGACTCTGAAATGTTACACAGATTTCATAGGGGTAATATAGTTTAATTCAGTCCTAAATGGACACTGTCATTTTATGGAGAAAGATTTCATCTAAGGATATTTGTTTAAATGAGTGGAAGGTATATAGGTAAAATAGCTGTACTTTTACACCATTATTTATTTATTTATTTATTTTAATGCGGCTTATTCATTGCATGGTTCTCTCTATTGGATTTTGCTCAAGAGCTCAGTAGTAAAAGAATTAATCATGGCTTAATTTGAGCAAGAGGTTATCATGTAAGAACCAGAGCTGGCACATCCATAAGGCAATATTCGGCGGCTGCCTCGGGTGCTGGCTCTTGGGGAGGCGCGTTGTTTCTGGATGTAAAGGGCCCAGAAGAACTCTCCCAATCCCTGCGCACCCAGAAACAATGTGGCACCTTTCAGTCCTGAGCACTCTCTGAGTTCAGAGAGTGCCCTAGGACAGCAGCCCTTCCATCAGACCCTGCCTCCAGCCCTGCCCTCAGCCTTCTTTGCCCAGGTCTCATCTTCCGTGGAGGAGCAAAGGTGGGCGCTGTTGGGGGATCTCCCTGAAGTTGACAGAATGCCGACAGGGATGAAGCCTTGTGCAGCAGCCAGGCCACAGCTGCCTGCCTACCTGCCTCTAGCCTTTGCTGCTCAGCTGTGGCAGTGAGGAAGCCGGGGCAGGTGGGGGCCAGAGAGCGCAAAGGCGCCGGGGGCAGAGAGGAGCTCCTTGGTGGTGGCAGCCCTGCTTGGAAGGCAGTGTGCAGCTGGGGTGGTGGCCCTGTGGCCGAAAGGCTGTTGTAGTGCTGGAGAGGGAAGGCACAAGCGTCAGCCTCCTGTCCCCGATCAGGCTTCCTGCAGGGTAGGAAGCCAGATCAGGCCGGGAGCTTGCAAGCGTCAGCTCCTCCTGCCTGCTTGATGACTTCACTTATGTGACATCATCGTGCCATGTGCACGCTTTGCACACATGCACAATATGTTCTCTTAAAGGATCTGGGAGCTACCTCCAGCAGCAGAACCCCTAGCACTGACCCTGGTAAGAACCCCCATATATTTTTTCCCCTCTTAAGGAGACATGATAGAGATTTATAAACTTATGCATGGTGTAGAAAAAGTGGACAGACAGAACATTTTTTTCTCTCCTGTGATACTAGGGGTCACCCAGTAAAATCGATAATTGGGAGACTTGTGACAAAGTGGACACCCAGCACATGATTAATATATGGAATCTGTGGTTGATCTTAAAATGTAGAGTAGGCAAATTCATAGGCAGTAGGTCTAAAAATAACTGTCAAATTTGTTGACTAAACTGAACCCATTATGGCTCTGAAACTTGGTGGGATGACACTCACAACTGAAATATTAGGATTGAGGGATACAACGTTTAAAAGGGATAGACAAATAAAAAAGGGGGCGTAGTAGCTTTTTATTTAAAGGAGGTATATGCTTGTGAGGAAATACATGAATCTGAGCATGGAAGTTCAGTTGAGTTGCAGCCTAGGATCGGCACAGGTGTAATACATAAACACCTAGTTTCTTTAAATGCAACGGATAGCCCAATCCAGACATAAATGGCAGCCGGCCGTGGCTTAGCTGCCACGCCACTAGTAGACTTCCTGAGAACTTCGGCACGCTGGAGCGTGGGGAAGGGAGAGGCGTAGCTTGCCGTGAGGGAGACGTTCACCATGGCAATGCTGCTGGTGGAGGCACAAGGGAGGCAGAGGCAGCTGGAGGGGAGGGCCAGCCCACCCACCCCCCATTGGCCAGTCTTGGCACATGCACCGCAGCTCATGACAGTCAGGGATGGAGAGAGGCGGCCTCAGAGAGCCATCCCCAACCCGCCCCCAAACAGAGAACGGAGCCAATGATGGGCAGACCATCACATTCAAAGGAGAGACGTCCCACCAACACAGGGAGGGAACAGGAGTGAGGCTGGGCATACACGCATGAGAAGCCTGGCTTGGTGGCAAGGTGGGGGTGGGGACGAGACAGGCCCACACGGAACCACGGGGAAGCCGTCAATCCCCTCACACCCTCCTGCTGTCAGAGACTCTGCCAATGGCAGGCAGACAAGCAGGAAGTACAAAGTGCAGGAGTTCGCTGTCATAGACAGCAGCTGGGATGTGTGTCTGGGAGTGAGCAGCACAGCAGCAGACACCCCCCCACCCAGAGATCCTCTGTGTTGCCCTGACGCCCCCTGCCATGTGCATGGAACACCTCCCCGGGGGCCGCAGAACTGAGTGCGAGTGCATCAGCCGCAGAACTCTGAGACCACTTCATCAGCCCCCCCTTAGTGCCTTGTGCACAACAGCCCTGTGGGGTTGGGTAGGCTGTCAGCCGGGGCAGGCTGAGGAGCGGCACTCCCCTCCCCGTCCAGCCACACGAGTTGCAGCATGGCGGCTCACAGACTGCTCCCCCCCAAAACCAAGTCTGTCCACCCTCCCAGGCATTCCCTTGGAGAGGTCACTGATGGGGGGGGGGGGTTGCCCTGGGAACATGCAGCAGATGCCAAGCAGGAAAGACAGCAGAGGCCACAGCTCAGACTTTATTTTTCTGGAACAGAATGGGCGGGGGTCCATTCCGAGCGACGGGCAGAAACAGCTGAGAGAGTGGGGGGGCGGTGGAGAGACACACGCGGAAGCCTCTCTGTTGGAGTCCCACCTGCAAAACGGAGACAGAGATCAAGAACACCTGCAGGGGCAGCGGCTGGAAGAGCAGGCTGCATTTCAGCCAGGTGCTCTCTTAAAGGGACAGTCTTTGACCCACCTTGCTGCAATGGGGCAGCTGCCACACACACACCCCATGCCCTGCCAGGGGTTGGGAACGTGGCAGAGGGCAGACCAAGGGAAGGGAGCAGGCAGCAGCACATGGGAGTGGGGTCAGCAATTGCCCCCTGCTGGAGCCCACTTCCTAGTTCAAGCGCTAGAGATGCTCGCGCATTGAGCAGTCGAGAGCGAGGGGTGGGGGAGGATGGGGGGGCACAGTGGAACTTACCCAGCCATGGGCGACAGTCCTCGCATGCAGAGCCTCCGGGAGCTCGGAACCTGTGAAGACCTGGAAACAAGAGCAGTTAGCCCCAGGGGAGAGACCTCTCTCTCTCCCTTGCAAGTCAAAGATACTGTCAGAGCAACCGCGAGGTGCAAAACCCGTCACCAACGTGCCTGCCTGTCCCTCATTCTAAGTCTGTATGACCGGGAGCTCGTCAGCAGAACATCCCTCCACATGCTCCTCTCCCTCACAACTGAGTTTTGCAAGGGCAGAGCAGAAGTATTTTTAGGAGGGGTGAGACCGCGATGGGGTGCTGGGGAGGGGGCTCGTCAGCCCAAGGCGCAAGGGGATTGGCGAGGCAATCACAGCGCTCCCTAAGGGGTTTGCGAGCTTCTGCAGTGGTGGAGGTGACCTTTGTTTTTGGTTTCAACAAGTGCCTATGGGCCACGCTGCCATTTTTGCCGCTGTAAAGTTGCGCCTCTCGAGGGGGGCATGTCCTCAGCCAAACTGCTCAGGAAGCCGCCTAAGCCTGGCCATGCCCCCAACTCCACCCCCTCCTCCACCTGAACACCATGCTCCACCTCACTTCTGTCCACGCTCGGGCGCAGCCCTCAGACGCCACTTCCCTTGAACGGAGCAGCGCTCAGGCAGCCCCCCACCCACATAACTCCCCTCCACTGTGGCAGTGCCAGTCGTACATCAATGCAAACCCTTCCTGCGCCCACATAGCGGCTTGTCTGCTGCCAAAAGACTTTCCACCACCACCACCATCCGGGTTGTGCTGTAAGTCCTCAGAGCCAGATGAATTGCATCCAAGAAAACTGAAAGAATTCGTGGATGCAATTTCTGAGCCTGTGTCCATTATTTTTGTGAATTCTTGGAGAACAGGTGATGCACCAGGATATTGAAGTTGGGCAAATGATGTCCCCATCTTTAAGAAGGAGGAAAAAAGACAATCTGGGTAACTACTGATCTTTCAACTTGATGTCTGTTCCTCAAAAAAGTTTTAGAACAAATCATCAGTCAGTCAGTCAAGTATTTAGAAAGGATGACTGTGATCACTAAAAGCCAGCATAGGTTTCTCAAAAACAATTCTTGTCAAACTAACCTTATCTCTTTTTTCAAGAAAGTTACTACCTTGCTGGATCAGGGGAATGCTGTAGACACAGCTTATCTTGATTTCAGTTAGGCTTTTGATAAGGTTCCACAAAATCTTCTTGTTGACAAGTTGGAAAAATGTGGTTTGGATCCTATTACTGCTAGGTGCATGTGTAATTGGCTGACAGATCACACCCAAAGAGTGCTTATTAATGGTTCCTCATCCTCTTGAATAGGAGTGACGAGTGGAGTGCCTCAAGGATCCGTCCTGGGACCTGTTTTGTTCAACAGCCTTTTAAATGATTTGGATGATGGAACAGAGGAAATGCTTATTAAATTTGCAGATGATACTAAATTGGGAGGGGTCACAAATACAGTAGAAGACAGAGTCAGGATACAGTATGATCTTGACAGGCAGGAAAAGGGGGCTAAAACAATAAAATGAATTTTAACAGGGATAAATGTAAAGTTCTGTATTTAGGTAGGGAAAATAAAATGCATAATAATAGGTTGGGGGAGACTTGTCGCAGCAGTAGTATGTGTGAAAAGGATCTAGGGGTCTTAGTAGCGTTGGGATATGACAAGATCTAAATTTCAGTCATTATAGCATTAACATTTGTTTTCATTCTAGCAGACCTGACCTGAAAGTAGGACCTGGCTCAGAGCCAATCTTGTGCGTTAATTGTTATGTTTGATAAACTGATTGGGTAGTTTGAATTTATCACTGTTTTTGGTTGGCTAATGTGTTAGTTTCTTCCTGTCAAGCTTGTAGAAAAGAGGTTAATTGCCTATTAACCTCACTTTCCTTGCTACCTGTCACACAGCATGGGACCAGGGAGGACCTTCTACTGGCTGCCATCACTCTGGTAAGGGTCTGAATGGATGGGTCCAGAGCACCCAACCACCCCTGTATCTTCCTTCTTAGCAAAACCTTTTAACCATGACTTAATAGATGTGAGGACCTAGGCAGTTTAACAATAACACAAGGAATTTATTGTAAGTGCTCAAAACTATAAATGGGTTGCAAAATTTCTAGTGCACAGTGAATATACGAACAGTAAAGGTTGGAGTAAATAAACAGCCCTGAGGCATCTGACTAGACGTTCTCTTGCTATAACTCCAAAGACTTACCACCCCCTTTGGGAGAGGGATCTCCTTGCTGCCTTCTCACCTTCAGCCGTTTCCAAAGAGAACACACACTGTCTGTGGCTTGGCCTTTTATGCTTTTCCCCAAGGTCCCACCCATCCTTGGCCGGTTTTCTCTCCAGAATCTTTGCCACCCAATTAAAGGGACAGAAGGGATCCTGGAAAATGTAGGCCCACCAGCAACTCCAATGTAGGCTTCACCAGGCCTGTAGGCCACACTAGGCCTAGGATCATGACGCTACCTATCTGCCTCTACTCGGGTACTTGTTGCAGCTGCCACCCATGTTTTATGTATTAGCTTATTTGTAGAGTAAATATGTAATTTTTAGAAATTTTGTTATTTATTTATTCATTCATTCATTCGGCTTATATCCTGCCCTTCCTGCCAAAGCAGGCTCAGGGCGGCTTACATTCACAGAGTAAATAAAAGCCAGTATCAATATAAACTATAGACATAAAAATATAAAAATATATAATGAATAAAAACATAAAACAATATCAGGTGCTATTATCTTAAAATGGAATATATTCAGGGCTTTTTTGGTAGAAAAAGCCCAGCAGGAACTCATTTGCATATTAGGCCAAACCCTGTGACACCACCATTGTTTCACATAGGGCTTTTTGTGAGAAAAGCCCAGCAGGAACTCATTTGCATATTAGGCCACACCTTCTGGTGACAAGCCAGCTGGAACTCCGTTCCTGTGCGTTCCTGCTTTTTAAAAAGCCCTGAATATATTAATGTGTTGATAATGGCAGCTAGCTGTCAATTTAGTCCATGTTAAGTGTTGTTATTTGGCTGTTACTACCAGATGTCCTATTGAGAGAAAGGTCCTAAGGTCACAATTGTGCATTTGAGGTGGGCCAGATAGTTTCCGTTGTTATGGGACAGATAGTTCAATATCTGTTGTTTGTTGTCATAGATCTTAATTAATAAATGCCTGGTGGAAGAGCACCGTTTTACAGGCCCTGCGGAACTGTGGAAGCTTTTTCAGGGCCCTAACCTCCTCTGAAAGCTCATTTAAGGACCATCCCATTCTTTCCCCTTCCTAATAGACTTAGATAAAGAACTTCATTTTAAATAATGATCCATCACCTCTGTGCTTTATTTACCCAACAAGTAGACCATGCAGCAGCAATATGATGTAGTAGCTAAAAAGGCAAATGTGATTTTGGGCGGTATCAACAGAAGCATAGCATCCAGATTATGTGAAGTGATGGTATCACTTTGCTCTGGTTAGACCTCTCTTAGAGTGTTGTGTTCAGTTTTGGGCACTACAATTTAAGAAGGATATAGACAAGCTGGAGCATCTCCAAAGGAGGGCAACAAAGATGGTGAGGGGTCTAGAGACCAAGTTCTATAGGGAAAGGTAGAAGCAGCTGGTTATGTTTAACCTGGAGAAAAGACAACTGAAAGGAGATACGATATCCATCAAGTACTTGAAGAGCTGTCATATAAAGGATGATGGAGAGTTGTTTTCTGTTGCCCTAGAAGGTGAGACCAGCACCAACGGGTTGAAATTAAATCAAAAGAGTTTCTGACTAAACATTGGGAAGAACTTCCTGACAGAGCAGTTCCTTAGTGGAACAGGCTTCCATGGGAAGTTTTCAAACAGAAGCTAGATGGCCATCTAACAGGAATGCTGATTCTGTGAATCTAGGCAGATCATAAGGAGGAGAAGTAGGGTTGCATCAGTGCTAAGGTTTTGTGAATTTTTCTATGCCTTCTTCTGAGCATGGAGCAGGAATAACTGGGGGTGGAGGGAGATATTTTTGAATTTTCTGCATTGTGCAGGGGGCTGGACTAGATAATACTGGAGGTCCCTTCCAACTCTATGATTCTATACATCTCTGAATATCACTTGCTGAAACATCTTGTACAAAATGTAGAATCTTTCGGGATCAAGTGCCGTGTTCTACTGGAGAAAGTTTCTCCAGTAGAACACAGCACTTGATCCCGAAAGATTCTACAACCCCTAATGACTCTCCCCTTATGTTAGTTCATTCAACAACCACCAACACTATGGCATTCTCTGTTGGGGGTAGGCTTGCCAATCCCCAGGTCCCAGTGGGGGTTCTTCCGCTTTCCCAGGCCCCTTCCCACCCCCAGTCAGAAGCCCCGCCCCCAAAGCCATCATGTGACTTTCCCCCTCCGGAGGCTCCAGTCTCCAATTGGAAAGGCTTCCTCTTGGAATGGGGTGTCTGTGTTACTTGGAAGAAGTTAGCTGCAACTTGTGAGTAGAGAGGCCAATCCCTCACGTCAGAGTCGCCAGAAACGAGGGGGGGGGACATCTGCTGAGCACTTCATTATTCCCTATGTGGAGATCGATTCTCATAGGGTATAATGGGGAATTGATCTGAAGGTTTCAGGGGCTCTGGGGGAGCTGTTTTTTGAGGTAGAGGCACCAAATTTTCAGTATAGTATCTAATGCCTCTCCCAAAGTACCCCCCAGGTTTCAAAACGATTGGACCAGGGGGTCCAATTCTATGAGCCCCAAAAGAAGGTATCCCTATTCTTCATTATTTCCTATGGAAGGAAGACATTTAAAAGGGGGTGCTGTCCCTTTAAATGTGATGGCCAGAACTCCCTTGGAGTTCAATTATGCTTGTCACACCCTTGTTCCTGGCTCCACCCCCAATGTCTCCTGGCTCCACCCCCAAAGTCCCCAGATATTTCTTGAATTGGATTTGGCATCCTAGTTGGAGGTTTTCTTTGGAGTGGCTTGTCAAAATGAGAGGCATCAACACACCCTGCTTTTTGTAAATAAAGTAACCACATTTTCTTTCAGGGACCTTTTTGTGGGGATGGTGAAGTGTTTATTGAGAAGGTATTGTAGGGAAGGGTTGCTTATGATTTTTCTATAAGTGTTTTTTTAAACTCTGCTATGCTGTAATGGGGTCCCACGACACAGAGTGGTAAAGCTGCAGTACTGCAGTCCTAAGCTCTGTTCATGACCTGAGTTCAATCCCGGCAGAAGCTGGGTTCAGGTAGCCAGCTCAAGGTTGACTCTGCCTTCCATCCTTCTGAGGTTGGTAAAATGAGTACCCAGCTTGCTGGGGGGAAAGTGTAGAGGACTGGGGAAGGCAATGGCAAACCACCCTGTAAAAAAGTCTGCTGGGAAAATGTTGTGAAAGCAACGTCACCCCAGAGTCCAAAACAACTGGTGCTTGCACAGGGGACACCTTTACCTTTTTATGCTGTTATTTTACATCTTTTTTAGACCTTCTTGTCACCTATGTCCTAGGGTAAAGGTGGAATATAAATGTTTTAAATAAATCAGTCAAGCATGACACTGAGAAATAAGATGCTTAACAATAATTCTTTGTGCTGATTCAGCAGGGCTTTTCTTGCGTGCCAGTAGTAATCTAGAAGAATCTGTGTACTCTACAGATTACATTTTTCTAACTGCTGAGTACCATTTCAGCTACAGACTGTGGTCCCCAGGAAGGCTCAGCAGCTAAATTAATTTTTGCTTCTACTCTTTATAAAAACAATCTGCCCAGAATAGAGAAAAGGCAATCCAGTCTTGAGTGGGTTGGGGTTTTTTTTTAGTGGGACAATCTCTGTTGCCTTGTTCCTTCCTCTTTTACAGTGAAATATTTCTAGTGGTGCATTCATATGAGTGTAGCTAAAGAGTAATGGCCTGTAAATCAGTTCTTGTACCACGATACAATGTGACATTTTTAAAATAAAATGTGAGATTTCCTGATCACTAGCTTTATCATAATTACATTTATAGCTGTATATAGCAGCCTGCATAGAAGGCAATGCACTTGGAACAAAACTTAAAGGAAAATTACCACTCTTGCCCATTTAATACATTATTTCAGATCATGTTCATGCTTTGTACAGTATATCCTTTATAATAGTGAGTGGGGTAAGGAAAATATTTAAGTTCTGGCAACTATGAATATGTGATAGAATATGTGATAACAGAATAAAAAAACCCAGGACACAAATTTTCTTCTCCCACCTGCCCTCCCCTTCTTAGTTTAACTGGTCAGGCAGTTTGCTGTTTTATACCAAACTTTCCAGCCACTTGCACATCATACCTGTTCTTGCACAGTTTGTATTTTGCCACTTGCTTCCCTAACGTTTGAAGTGATGCATGCTTCATAATTCCTTAGGGAAACCATGTCATTCCAAGAAGATGACCAAATATTTGTCAGGGATTATGTAAAATATCTAATGGGTGCAAACACGTGATCTGTTGTTGACACAGTGTACATCTTGCCAGTGGCACTGGAACGGAGTCAGTAGGGTCAGCAACACCAGTGAGTTCATGCTTTCTTCTGGACATCTATTAGTGATGACTATTCTCGTGCAATATCCTGTCTCTGGCTTATTTCAGGTTTTTAACACAGAGAAAACAAAATAGTTAGCCTTCATTATTAGTCAACTGATTATTATAAAATTAGAGAGTAATGAAGTCTAGGATTTCGAACAGTCACCCAGCTCCATCCTTAGACCCTCCTATCATTGACTTCTTTCACAGTGTAAGATGTATGTACCCTTAAAGTTTAAATATATGACGGATGCTTCCCTACATACATATTATGCATCTAACAATATGCATGCAGAAAATATTTGCATACATTTTGCACTGAATTACATGTTTTATGATAGACAGGCTCCAGTCTACAGTATATACTGCAGTTGGAATGAAAATTACACTATAGGCCATTAAAGAAAATTACACTACCAACTGTTTTCAAGGTGTAGCAGTTTGTGAAGGTGAGCATGGAATGAGAGAACTGAAGGTATTATTAGGGGTGTCATTTTTTTTTTAAAATTGAGTATATTGAATCAGTATAATATTGCTATTGCTGAATATTCATGAATATCAATATTGGCATGATGTTTGGATTCAGGAAATATTCAGGAATCCTGAATATATTTGGGTCCATTCTACCCTATGAGGTCATTATAGTCAATGAAAATCTCCTGTGGTATATACAGTGGCCAGGGGGAAGAGTTTTGAAGTAAAGGCACCAAATTTGCAGTGAGGCTGCTGAATCCTCTCCTTGAAAGAACCCCCAATTTTCAAAAAGATTAGACCAAAGAGTCCAATTCTATGGGCACACAAAGAAGTTGCCTCCATTGTTTCCAATGGAGAAAAAATAGCAAAGCAATACAAGCCCTGCAGATTATCCCAGAGAATCTCTGCAGTAAGTGAGGGGGAACATTTTTGCAAGTCTAGCAGCAGAACAAGTGCAATGTGCCCAGCAGAACCAGTACCACTGTGGCAGTGCCAAAACCCAACAGGACTAAGGTCAAATCTGAGAATCTCTGAAGTAGAAGTGGGGCATTTCTGCAGGGACAGTTCAATCAGTGCAATATACTAGTGCCCATTGGCAGAACCCAGTCCCAATCTATGTGCAGCGGAACTCAGTGCCATTGTGGCAAATGCCAGCACAACAGCACAGGTGTCAAGCACAGAATTACAATCCAAGCAAGGGTGACAGGGGTTGCAAGGCCAGCACAACCAGTGCAATAGTGCCCAACAGCAGGACCCAATGCCAAACTACTAGTGCCCAGCAGCAGAAGCCAGTGCGATTGCGACAAATGCCAGCTCAACAGGACTGATGTCAAATACAGAATCACAATCCAAGCAAGGTGACAGGGGTTTTAAGGACAGCACAAACAGTGCACTGGTGCTCAGCTACCCAGCAGCACAACCACAGTGCCAATGTGGCAGCAGTGCAAACCCAACAAAATTAACCAATGTCACACCAGAGAATTCCTGCAGGGTTTTAAAAATAATTTTTGGCAGAAACAAGGGCAATAGAAGGCCTGTAGGACACTCAAGAGTGCAGGATGGGCAGACACTTTTGCTAGCCCACCTGAACCAGAGCCAGTCCAATACACAGAAGCCCAGTAATGTTTTCTTTCAAAAGCCAGCATCAAACCCAGAGAAATCTTGGTTGGCAGCCTTGTTGGTCTGAAGCAATAGAATAAAGCTGGAGTCCAGTAGCACCTTTAAGACCAATGTAATTTTATTCAGAATGTAAGCTTTATAATGTTCAGCTGATTCCATCCATTAATGTAAAAAACTGATTCCATCTGTTAATGTTCGTAATCTATTAAAATCATGGGATATATAATAGGTGGTTGCCATACAGGGGAATGTTATTTGCAGCTACTTATATTGAACTATGCACTCCAATATGTAAGAGGTTCAGAAACTGAGGGTTGTCTAATTGTGTAGGGAGGTTTCTGACTAATTTAAATTAAACTTTGGCTGTCAGTCCATTGTTGTTATGACAACAAAGATCCTGTTACAGACATTCCATCTGTTGGCTGCAGCCACAAATCAATAGCTGCTTCGTAACAACATGAGAGTGAAAAGAAATAGATATGACACTGAAATATAATCTGAATTTTAACAATTCAAAATGCATGCATGCTTGTGTTTGCAAATGCTTTGCCCTCAGTTAAATTATACGCAGTATGAATCATAGCTGTTTTCCTCTAAGATCAAACAGAAGTAGCTACATTTTTCCTGATGGCTTAAACTGATTTTATCTTTTAATGATAGGTTGCTGCCACTGAGCCATTCTTCATATCTATAATTCTGTGCAGATGTAACCCAAAGGACATTGTGGCTAACTGAGTTTTGTTTGCAAATATTCTTTAGCATCCAGAACCTCCCATGATTTTGTCAAAGCAGTCTTTTCCCATAACGTTTGAGTTTTAAAAATTGCACAGAGATCAAACAGCTGATGAGAACAGATTCCTAAATAAGACTCTTGTTTTAAATTGATTCCCTTGAGGATATGGCACCTTTTTTTTTTTAATGTTCCACTGTTCACCTTACATGTTGAGTGTCAGAAATGATTGATACCCTTTTCAAACTGGCGCAGAGTGTTAAAGCTGCAGTACTGCAGTCAAATTCTCCGCTCACAACCTGAGTTTGATCCCGGCAGAAGCTGGGTTCAGGTAGCCGGCTCAAGGTTGACTCAGCCTTCCATCCTTCTGGCCAGTAAAATGAGTACCCAGCTTGCTGGGAGGAAAGTGTAGATGACTGGACAAGACAATGGCAAACCACCCTGTAAAAACTCTGCAGTGAAAACATTGTGATGCAACATCACCCCAGAATCAGAAACGACTGGTGCTTGCACAGGGGACTACCTTTACCTTTTTAAATTCTCTTTTAGTAACTGGTTGCTAATGGATTTTTTATCATATCAGACAGACCCGTTATAGTAACCATCTGGTAGCAAAATTTATTTACCTGTTTATACAAAACTGTTTGCGTCAGGTTAGCAAAGTCTGGTTGAGCCACTTTTGAGAGAAACTGCTTTTTCCCATTTTCAGCCCTTTCACTCTACTTTTGAATTGCTGTGGTGTGCTGTTTAAAATGTTCATTGCACTTCCTACAATGCTGCTTTTTCCCCACCCCTTTTTACTATGTGATCTTTCTCGGACTTTTTGGCTTCTGAGCCAGTTCGTGCCCATCCCTACAAGAACAAAAACATGCAAACATGCATTGTTCAAATGTAGTCCTAATGTCAGTGTGATGTTCTAGGATTCCTCCTATAGGAGGTGAAACCTAGAACATTGCACTGATACATTGACACCACTTCTGGGGTTGCACTGAAAATATTGCTGCAGTGTCAGAATGACACCTGTCCCACCCTCTATTATTCCCATGCCACTCTATCCAAGTGGCAGCAAACACTCCATGCTGCTAGTGGGAGGACTTCCACCATAGTGAGAGCCCTGGCAACCCATATTCTGCAGACTTAGAGAGTACAGCCAAAAAGCTGGAAGATCACTTAGAGTCTAGACTGATTATTTGAAACAAAGTCTAGCATATTGCAAATTGCGGAGCTACATTAACAAACAGGTAGAAGGCAGGACTTGGTTAAGGCTAGTAGTAAGGGAAGGGGCTAAATTTGTACTATGTAATTACAAAAAAGCCCACAACAGAAAGACATAACACTAATTGTATAAAATTAACAACATATGCAGATCAAAGCATATATCCAAACAAAAATAATTCACTATATTATTGTTGTCTGACAAAATACTAGACTGGCAATATACTAGGACTAGGGTTGCCAGCAACTGGTAGGAGTCATACTATTGACATACTGGTAGGATGTACTATTGACACAATAACATTACTTCCAGTGTGTCTGGAATCAGTGTTCCCTCTAAGCTGAGTTAGCATGAACTAGCTCACACATTTTTGTCTTGACTCAGAAAGAATGACCCCAGAGCACAATAATTTATGCAGTAACTCACAACTTTAATACCAGTAGCTCACAATGTAGAATTGTTGCTTACAAGACTCTGCAGCTTAGAGGGAACAGTGGCTGGAAGTGACATCAATGCATTGCCAGTGCCAGTATAGCATTCAGCCAAAGTTTAGTAGTTTGACTGAAATTTTCACTGTATTTTTGCCTTGATTCCTACAAAGTTGGAATAGGCTTTCTAAAGAAGTGGATGGTTCTGTGCTTCTTTTTTTCTACTGTATGGTCGTTTTCGCACTCACCTTCCGCCAGCGCGACCCCCCTCTTCACCGCACAGGATCTGCGCGGATTTCGCACTAAACGCTGCGGAGCAGCCAGAAAAGCCGGACGCTCCCGTCGCAAAAGCCGCGCAAACGCCAAACTGCTTTTTGGCGGTTTCAGTTTGAGCGGCTTTTGCGCCGGGAGCTTCCGGCTTTTCTGGCTGCTCCGCAGCGTTTAGTGCGAAATCCGCGCAGATCCTGCACGGTGAAGAGGGGGGTCGCGCCGGCGGAAGGTGAGTGCGAAAACGACCTATGAGAATGAAATTATCTCTCAGATTTAGAAAGCTTTTCCATTGATAATCCTACTGAAATTTACTTTGTTGGGAAACATACTTTGAGGTCAAGTTATCTAAACTTAAATTTTTGGCAACTTTTACTAATGTAATTGCTATATGGTCCTAATGATAGAGCAATATACAGTGAATATAGTGCAGAGCAATATACAGTGAAACCCAATTCCTTAAAAAGTCACTTTTATGCAACAGGTAAGAAAAACATCCCAACTTTAGCTCGTGAAAGCATTTATTTTCCAGTGAATACCCAAGTCAAATAAAGTCTTCTTCGTTGGTTCTGTAAAAGCAGAAGTTAATGGTTGAACTTTATTAATCTCAAGTGTAAAAGTGGGAGCAGCAGTTTCTCCCATCAGCTAAAAAAAAATGTATAAATGTGTACGTGAAATTGCATTGGCAAGTGAAATAATGCGGTCATTTTCATTTCAGCTACATGAGGACAGTGTGTCCTTGGATAGAGTGAAGCAAGTAGCTATTATAGAAATGTATTTCATGCAGCATCACAGGACTTGAGGGTGAAGTAGAAAATGTGGAGGCAGAAATTTGATTACCACAAGTAATACGCTGAAAACAATTGACTGGTTCCAAGAAAACCCATCAGAATTCATACTGAAGTGGAACTGGGTCTTATAAGGACATGAAATGAGGATTATTTTTCTTGGGAGGTTGGTAGAATGTAAACTGCAGAGCAACGAGATGACTCAGTCAAAAGAATGAAAGTGATCTTTCAGTCTTAAACAGCCCTTTATTTTCTGGTTGAAAGGGCTAACACACTCGTCAAACGTTACTCAGATAACCCTAAGGGGTACACAGGACCAAACTTATTCTGTTGCTATGACATATCTAGAATACAAAGTATGCAAAATATAAATGCTACCAATGAAAAACATTTTAAAGAAATGCAGATAGCTCCCTGCAGTACTTATGCGTGACAGAGTGGTGGTTCCTTTTAAGGATCTTCAGCCAGCTGTTTCAGCTGACATTCTCCTTGCCAAGTGTGAGCAGGAAGACAATTTTTCAGTGAACCATTCAGCTGTTCATGAACAGCATGACCCTTTTGGGTCATTTTTGCCTATTCAAACACCACAGTGCAATCAGCAGTATTTCATGCATGCATATTCTTATACAGTAGTCGTAGTTGTCCCCCTCAGACTTGATGCTCCTGGTTACTCCTCAGCACCCAAACTTGTAAAGAAACACTGAGAAAATTAATTAGTTAACCAGGGATTATAAATAAAAAGAGTTTTTAAGAAAACTTACTGTTTGTTGTACATTATCATCAAACACATGCTTTTATTTTGTAAACACATGCTTTCTCACAGCATTAATGGAGTCAGTGAGTCACACTAATACCTGACCCAGTCATTTCTAACACTTCACAGGTGCAAAATCAGTTTATAAGGCAGAAGGAATTTAAACTGAAACACTACCACTACTGCCCAGTCACAAACACTATCACTACTCCCCTGCCATAAACCTGTTGCTCAGCAGCTGTTTTGTGTGGACACCAGGTAGGCAATGATCATGAATGATCACAAATATTGAACATGGTATGTTCACCTGCTGAATCTGTTCTCTGAATTACCAGTTGTGTCAAGCATCAGTATTTCTAATAATTGAGCTATTGTTTAAATCAAAGACTCATTTTATTGATAATCCAATACTTGCCCAAGGAACAATACCTTGGAAGTGATACAGAATGTTACATAGCATGGCATCTTAAAGGCTATTTCAAAGACAAAGTTCAGATAGCTTCAAAACATAACATACAGATGTGAATTGCATAGAAGTTTCAAAGCATACTATCAACTAGCCATTTGGATACTATAGCATCTCTCAGGTCCCACACATTCCTCACTTGCTGATATGTATGGGAACTCGGGGGAGATACTTCTACTTTACAATAGGAAGATTACTTGCATATCCTGCATCCTTGAGAGTTCACAGGTGGGGGAGCTTTGAAGAGAGATCTTTATTCAGAAAAGAGGGATAGTAGGAAGGAGGAAGGGGGAAGTATGAATACCAAATGCAGACTAAATTAATACTCAGAAATATCATGCTTGACAAGTTGTTTGGGCAACTGCCTTTCCTTGG
Organism: Heteronotia binoei; assembly: GCF_032191835.1. NCBI lineage: Eukaryota > Metazoa > Chordata > Lepidosauria > Squamata > Gekkonidae > Heteronotia > Heteronotia binoei. The sequence continues at coordinate 118,810,842 of NC_083227.1, read as the reverse complement.
CAGCCAATTTGGTGTAGGAGTGCTGTAGCAGCAACCTTAGCCCTTGGTGGTCAGGCAGAAACGAGGCCACAGACGAAATCAGGAAGAAACAGCCGTTTATTTAACATGTACATGGACCCCAGATCAGACTCGTGTCTAAACAATCTGGGAGCCCCAATTTCAAGAAGGTCTACAGTTTAATAGTCACAGACAATCATTTCCAGTAAACAATCGCACAATTACAGAAAAGGACTACCCCATATCCCATACATCATTACAAGCGTCATATTACTAAAGGAACAAGGAGGAGACAGGGAGGGTCTTTCCATACATGGCATTGATGTTGCTAACACTCTTGCAGCAATAGCCTTACTCAAAAACACATTTGCACCTTCGACTTGCTCCCGAGACATTTTCCAAGGTACATTTGCTCAATGCTTATTTTAGTGCTTATTCCAGCCAGTTTCTAGTTCCTCTTTTAGGCAGCTGCAGCAGAGCCGGTGGGTGAAAGATTAACTTCCTCTTTCCTTACTTTCACAATCTAGAAGGATTATTTCACAGAGGCATCTAGCAAGCACTTTTAAAATCTCTTTGACCTTTTGTTTTCTTGCCCTTGAGCCTAATTGATGGTTTTCAATTTACCTTATTTAATATCTTTTTATTTCAGTCCTGCTTCAGTGCCAATTTGGTGTAATGCTTAAGTGTGTGGACTCTTATCTGGGTGAACCAGGTTTGATTCCCCACTTCTCCACTTGCAGCTGATGGAATGGCCTTGGGTCAGCCATAGCTCATGCAGAGCTTGTCCTTGAAAGGGCAGCTTCTTTGAGAGCTCTCTCAGCCCCACCTACCTCACAGTGTGTTTGTTGTGGGGGAGGAAGGTAAAGGAGATTGTGAGCCACTCTGAGACTCTGAGATTTGTAGTGGAGGACAGGATATAAATCCAATATCATCTTTTTCTTCTTAACATAACGAAGATTTTATACTGCAAACAAGAAGATTCAAGATAGTTTTATTTTTATTCTTCTTATGGAAATTAGTAAAGCTTTGAGATTTCACACACACATATGTACATAACTAGTATGATGGAGAAAAGGTCTTGGCTAGACCCTCCTCACTGATATGGTAGGTAGTTATGTATGTATATGTTATGAAGTTCTTCATGCCCCAAGCTTTGAAACATGACCTGGCACTGTAGAATCAGGCCCATAGCTATGGTGGGACCTGGGGGGGAAGGCCACTCCATTTAAGCCCCCCTTCCATCTGTAGGGCCCCTCCATTGGAGGGCCTCCAATCTGCCTCTCATTCATGCAGCTGGCAACAGGACCTGAGGAAACGGAGACAGTGATGGGAGTGGTGCTGAACGAGGCACCAGCAATGGGAGGAGAACCCAGAACCACTGTTGCAGAGCCCTCTGAGGCCCTGGCAGCTTCCCCATGTACCTATGGCTGTCACAGAGGGAGACACCTTGCCAGAGAAGGAGCTGGAGAGTTACTTGCCTTGGCCTGTGACTGTGGTGGAAAGAAGCCCACACTGTCCCCATCGGTTCTTGGGGGGAGCATGAAAGAGTGGACTGGTGCAGAAAGCCACATGTGCCAGCCATGCCCCCACCCCCAAGCATCACAGCTCAAGGGCCACATCCCCTCTGCCCCCCTCCCTGTGCCTGCTGGGCTCAAGAGTGAGGATGTGGTTCCACCATGGCTAGCAGCATAGTAGGCTGAAGGGGATGACAGTCCTCAGGCCTAGCTCTGGCCCTGGGGGCCCCTAGGGAGCATGACAGTGGCTCATAAGGCCTGTTTTTGGTGCTCTGGGATCTTCTGAAGACAGCGAGGGTGGGCAAGTGGTTGACTAACTGAGGTTAGGAAATAATTGGCAGGGTATGTGGGGGGGGGGAAGGATGCCATCTCAGCTGCTGCTGCTCAAGATCAAGAAGAGGGTGTCCAGCTTCATTCTGAGGGGGCACACATGAACAGGGAGGGCTTTCCCCTTCAGCTTAATGGTTGAAGAGGGAGGAAGGGAAGCCCCCAGTGTTCCCTCTAAGCTGAGTTAGCGTGAGCTAGCTCACAGTTTTCTGGCCTCCAGCTCACATATTTTTGTCTTAGCTCAGGAAGGATGACCCCAGAGCACACTAATTTATGCAGTAAGCCACAACTTTAATGCCAGTAGCTCACAAAGTAGAATTTTTGCTCACAAGACTCTTCAGCTTAGAGGGGACATTGGAAGCCCCTTGGTAGGTAGTTATGTTTGGTGGCTCTTGCTGCTGGTGCTGTTGCTGGGCTGACTGCTGGAGGGAAGAAGCAGCCAAGCTCCTCAGCCCCTCACCCCCAAAATATTATCCCCTGGGCCCTCCCACCTAACATTTTCTGGCTACAGGCCTGTGAAAGAGTCCATCCATAATAGCACCATAGCAAGAAATTGATGGAAAACAGATCTCTATTGATGTGACAGACTCTCTCCAGTTCCTAATGACAGAAACCCAGGTGTAATCATGAGAAATTTTGTCTACAGCATACAGAATCATATTTCTAACATATTCACAGTCATTTGTCAGGGAGACGTTAATTGAGATTTCTTTCAAATTATGATGCTTTGAGGATAGCACAGTTAATGAGAGCAGGAGAGCATTTATGCAACATTTTGTATATAGTCTAAAATAATATGTATGTCTTTGAAATAAATATGTGGCCAGTCTATCTTAAATTAAGGGGCAAATTATTCCTCAGAAATCCATGCTAATATGGCTGGAGTTATAACATCGGGATAGACCTCACTGGGGCCCTATTGACAGTTTCATTCTGATAACCAAAAAACAGGCCACTCCCACTGGATTTTTCAGTTGTCCTCTTGCCAAATGTTGTAACATTTACTTGGTTTTCCTCCCCTTTTTTGAAAACGATGTCATTGCAAAATATATTGCCATTTAGGCAGGGCCTCAAAGCGGGAAGGGCTCATTTAACCTGCCTGGTATATCTTTTATGAGGTCCTAAAAGTGTCATTTTCTTAAATAATATTGTTATTTAACAAAAGTTTGAAACTGGCATTTGTAGGAGCTTTCCACTTAAAAGAGTCTCTCTAGATCACCAGCAGATAAATAAATAAAATGGGGACTCTTTACTTCTAATGAAAATTGTGGCCAGTCGCATTTCACCAGATCATAAAAGGGACTCTTGGGGTTGTGTTAAGAAAGTAAAGTAGTCTGAACCAGCAAGGCAAAGTATCAAAGTTGTAAAGATAAAGGAAGAGGGGAAAACAGTCTCCCAGCATGTTAGCAATACTGCAGGAAAGCCAAGACAATGAAGGGATATGGCAGCTACAGTGAACTGTGTCCTTTCAGTGAACTTAATGAAAATAAGCTTACATTTGATACAATAAAGTAACTAACTAACCTGTTAGAGTTCTTTGAGGGGGTGAACAAACATGTGGACAAAGGGGACCCAATGGATGTTGTTTACCTTGACTTCCAGAAAGCTTTTGATAAAGTTCCTCATCAAAGGCTCCTTAGTAAGCTCGAGAGTCATGGGGCGTTTTCGCACTGACCTTCAAGTGGCGCGACCACCCTCTTCACACCGGAGGATCTGCGCGGATTTCGCACAAGAAGCGCCGGAGCACCCAAAAGAGCCGGCGACTTCCGTCACGAAACCCGCTCAAACGGAAACCGCCAAGAAGCAGGAAAACGTTTGAGCGGCTTTTGCGACGGAAGTCGCCGGCTCTTTTGGGTGCTCCGGCGCTTCTTGTGCGAAATCCGCGCAGATCCTCCGGTGTGAAGAGGGTGGTCGCGCCACTTGAAGGTCAGTGCGAAAACGCCCATGGAGTAAAAGGACAAGTCCTCTTGTGGATCAAAAACTGGCTAATTACTAGGAAGCAGTCAGTATAAATGGGCATTTTTCGCAGTGGAAGATGGTAAGCAGTGGGGTGCCCCAGGGCTCAGTACTTGGTCCCATGCTCTTTAACTTGTTCATTAATGATTTGGAGTTAGGAGTAAGCAGTGAAGTAGCTAAGTTTGCAGATGACACTAAATTGTTCAGGGTGGTGAAAACCAGAGAGGATTGTGAGGCACTCCAAAGGGATCTGTCGAGGCTGGGTGAGTGAGCATTAACGTGGCAGATGAGGTTCAGTGTGGCCAAGTGCAAAGTAATGCACATTGGGGCCAAAAATCCTAGCTATAAATACAAGTTGATGGGGTGTGAACTTGCAGAGACTGACCAAGAGAGAGATCTTAGGGTCATGGTAGATAACTCACTGAAAATCTCAAGACAGTATGCAATTGCAATAAAAAAGACCAATGCCATGCTGGGAATTATTAGGAAGGGAATTGAAAACAAATCAGCCAGTATCATAATGCCCCTGTATAAATCGATGGTGTGGTCTCATTTGGACTACTGTGTACAATTCTGTTCATCGCACCTCCAAAAAGATATTATAGCATTGAGAAAAGTGCATAAAAGGACAACTAGAATGATTAAAGGTTTGGAACACTTTCCCTATGAAGAAAGGTTAAATTGCTTGGGGCTCTTTAGCTTGGAGAAACGGAGAAACGTCGACTGTGGGGTGACATGATAGAGGTTTACAAGATTATGCATGGCATAGAGAAAGTAGAGAAAAGTACTTTTCTCCCTTTCTCACAATACAAGAACCCGTGGGCAGTCGGGTTAGAACTGTCGGGTTAGAACTGATAAAAGGAAGTACTTCTTCACCCAAAGGGTGATTAACATGTGGAATTCACCACAGGTGGTGGTGGTGGCTATAAGCATAGACAGCTTCAAGAGGGGAACGGATAAGCATATGGAGCAGAGGTCCATCAGTGGCTATTAGCCACATCTTATCGTTGGAACTCTCTGTCTGCAGCAGTGATGCTCTGTATTCTTGTGCTTGGTGGGGAGGCACAGTGGAAGGGCTTCTAGCCCCACTGTTGGATCTCTTTGTGGCACTTGGGTTTTTTGGCCACTGTGTGACACAGAGTGTTGGACTGGATGGGCCATTGGCCTGATCCAACATGGCTTCTCTTATGTTATGTTCTTAAAAAGCAAACACCAATGCTTTATGCCTGTGGTGTTGAAATTTCCCTGCCAAGGATTAACTCATGTGTGTCCTGCTCAGCTTTCAAAGTATTAGTGTTTTAAGCAGGGGTCATTTTGTAGAAAAAGAGGTGCTGGAGCTCATTAGCACAACTCATTTGCCTAACTTTTATGTATATGCCACACACCCCTGACATCACTGGAAGGAGTACCAAATTATATCATCTCAGCATCTACCTTAAAATGCTTCTTGAATTATAATTGTCATAATAAAACCTTACTCCCATCATACTTTTTAAATTACTTTCTCCTATATGGCCACAGTGGCATGATGAAGGTTTCCTTCTGTCTGCTTTATATGTTTTGGTTATTTTCCCATTTTTCATGGGGAAAAATATTAGAAAGTTTGTCAAATCTTAGAGTTCAGCAAAATTCTCACAGAGGGTTTGGACAATGGAGCCCAGAAGCAAGTATTGGGGGTGGGGGGGGGGGGGGAGCACAATAAAATTTAGAGGTTCCAGAGCTCTGCTCCTGTGAACTTCTGCCCAAAATGAGGCCTGGTTTTAAGAAACAAGAAATGAAGGGACCAAATGCAAAGCTAACTTTTTTATTATTATGGATTTGTTGCCTACCTTTAATGAAAGAGTAATAAATATCAGTGGATATTAAATGATGGGTGATTAAAATCTTGCAGTTTGTTAGGTAAAATGCAGCATCTACAAAGATGTGAATGATTATTGCTGCTTCACAAGAACCTTGAAATGAAATTCTTTGTCTTATACCTTTTAATAATGGCTTGTAGTATATTCAGATCATAATTTAAAAATTATTATAAGTCAGTAGGGTTCCCAAGTCAAATTCAAGAAATATCTGTGGACTTTGGGGGTGGAGCCAAGAGACATTAAAAGTGGAGCCAGGAGCAAAGTTGTGACAAGCATAATTGAACTCCGAAGGGAGTTCAGGCCTTCACATTTGAAGGGACTGCACATCTTTTAAATGCCTTCCCTCTATTGGAAATAATGAAGGATAAGGGCACCTTCTTTTTGGGCTGATAGAATTGGACCTCCTGGTCCAATCCTTTTGAAACTTGAAGGTTATTTTGGGGAGAGGCACTGGATGATATGTTGTAAATTTGGTGCCTCTACCTCAAAAAAACCCAGCCCCCTCAGGGCCCCAGATACCTGCAAATTAATGTTTCATTATATCCTATTAGAATTGGTTTCCATAGGGAATAATGGAATGCCCAGCAAACATTCCCCCCCCCCACTTTCTGATGACCCTGAAGTAGGGGGAAGGCCTCCAAACTGGGGGATCCCCTGCCTCCACTTGGGGATTGAAAGCAGAAAAAAACCGTAATGCAATAACGAAAATATGCCTATCACCACCACAGTGATACGCCTTGGAAGGTTTGCATGCTTATATAAGTTATTGCATATTCTTATGATGTGAAAGTTTGAAAAGACTTTGGACACCCCTTTTTCATAAAGAGATTGGAAATGGTGTGACAAGCTACATGCCGGCTCCAGGCTCCGTCAGAGGTAGATACTGTGGAGTCTTCAAGAAATGGACTAACTGATTAATTACGGCACTTTATTCATACAAACACTTTCTCTGCACTAAGCACTTTTTGTATGGAATCATATTCTGTGAAGTATTGTATGTGTGCTTAGATGCATTTTGTTATGGAATATTATTGATTGTCTCACCCAGTCAAGCAGTAAATAAACGTAGTGTCTTGAAACCACGTTATTTAAATTTTTTTGTAAAAGGTTTTTTGAATTTTGGTTAGATTATTTTTGTTATTGCATCACGGGTTTTTTCTGCTTTCAACCTTTCCGTGATTCTCCATATTAGTATTGGCCCACCTGGGGACTGGCAGTTGTATAAGTCAGTGATATGATGTGACCAATAGGATGGGCCAGGTTCCTATTGGCAGGAAGGAATATGTTCCAAGAAGTATACAAAACAAGATTGTTTCTGATAAGGATTTAAATTAATAGAATCATAGCATCATAGAGTTGGAAGGGACCTCCAGGGTCATCTAGTCCAACTTCCTGCACAATGCAGGAAATTCACAAATACCGCCCTCCCCCCTAAATTCACAGGATCTGCATTGCTGTCAGATGGCATCCAGCCTCTGTTTAAAAAACTCCAAAGAAGGAGAACCCACCCAAGGAAGTCTGTTCTACTGAGGAACCGCTTTAACTGTCAGGAAGTTCTTCATAATGTTGAGCTGGAAACCCTTTTGATTTAATTTCACCATCCTCTATATGACAGCCCTTCAAGTACTTGAAGATGGTGATCATATCACCTCTCAGCTGCCGCCTCTCCAGGCTAAACATGCCCAACTCCTTCAAGCTTTCCTCATAAGACTTGGTTTCCAGACCCCTCGCCATGTTTGTTGGCCTCCTCTGGACCTGTTCCAGCTTGTCTCTATCCCTTTTAAAATATGGTGCCCAAAACTGAACACAATACTCCAGGTGAGGTCTTACCAGAGCAGAGTAAAGTGATACCATCACTTCACGTGATCTGGACGTTATACTTCTGTTAATACAGCCCAATATTGCATTTGCCTTGCATTAGCCTTTTTAGCCACTGCGTCATATTGTTGACTCCTGTTTAGTGTATGGTCCACTAAGACCCCTAGATCCTTTTTGCACATACTACTGCCCAGACATGTCTCCACTACCCTATAACCATGCATGGGATTTTTCTTGCCGAAATGCAGAACTTTACATTTATCCCTGTTAAAATTCATTTATTGGTTTCAGTCCAGTTTTCCAGCTTGTCGATATCATCCTGGATCCTATTTCTGTCTTCTACTGTATTTGCAACCTCTCCCAATTTAGTATCATCTGCAAATTTAATAAGCATTCCATCTATTCCTTCATTTAAATCATTTATAAAGATGTTGAACAAAACAGGACGCAGGATACAGTAGCAGACTGGGTCTAAAAATATTGGTTGTCAGGAGACATAGGGGGCCCACAACTACAAGGCTACCATTTCATTTTTGTAAGAAATAAAATTTTCAAAAAACCACATAAGTAGAAAAAAGGTATAATTAAAACTTTTGCAAAATAAATATATATATTTAGTAATTACAGTGTACATATATTGTACATATTACTGGCAGTATACAGTAGATACTAAATGTAAATGCAGATTGCATTTTCTCCAGGGGAGCTGATCTCTGCCAGCTGGAGATCAGTTGTAAAAGTGGGAGATCCCCAGGCCCCACCTAGAGGCTGGCAACCTTAAATACAACGTAAATTTTAGTTGCATTACAGCAATAATACTGGAACTTCTATTACATTTGCAAGCTACTTAAGGTCATTAACATTTTTAATATATTGCCTAATGTTTAAGGGGGCCCACTTCATCAGGGGCCCACTTGCCATCGGGCAAGTTGACACCCTGGCCAGTCCACCACTGCCAAGATAGATCCTTGAGGCACTCCACTTGTCACTCCTCTCCAAGAGGATGAGGAACCATTCAGAAGCACTCTTTGAGTGCAATCTGTCAACCAGTTACAGACATTATTCCCTCTAAGCTGAGTTAACATGAGCTAGCTCACAGATTTTTAGCCTCCAGCTCACATATTTTTGTCTTTGCTCAGGAAGGATGACCCCAGAGCACACTAATTTATGCAGTAGCTCACAACTTTAATGCCAGTAGCTCACAAAGTAGATTTTTGGCTCACAAGACTCTGCAGCTTAGAGGGAACATTGGTTACAGAGCCACCTAACGGTAACAGGATCCAAACACGTTTTACCAAATTGTCAATAAGGATAGTGTGAGAAGGGTGTCTTCTTTTGCTTCTTTTCATTGCACTCATGTAGTCTAAGATAACAAAAAATTGTGAGAAAATTTTCATTAAACACGTTTTTGGTGATCTCTAAGTATGGGAGGATAAGGCTCCTTTATTTTAGGTATTTATTAGATTTGCTAATACATTTAAAAAGAATAGATTTTTATACCCTATTTTTCTCTACCATGAGGAGTCTCAAAGTGGCTTACAATCACGTTTTCTTCCCCTCTCCACAACAGGCACTTTGTGAGGTAGGTAGGGCTGGGATAACAGTGACTGGCCTAAGATCACCCACAGGCTTCAAGTGAAAGTGTGGGTAATCAAACCCAGTTCTTTAGATTCTTTAGAGTCTGCTGCTCTTAACCACTATACCACACTTGCTCTTCAGAATGTTCAAATTGTTTCTCATACATATATCAGTATTTCTTACAACAACTCTGTAAGTCATGTCACTGTTATTACCTCTGGAATGTAAATCAGGCTTTGAATAGATCACATGTCTCATTCTTATTTATATATTTGGAAAATGTTTATGCCACCTCTTCAGAGTCCTACTAGAAGTGGCTCACAAAAGACAAACAATTCAGTGTAGGAATGTCACACAACTCAGGGTTGAGGATCTCGCACCAATCTGTCTCTGCTTGTGTGACAGTGATTGCGTTGCTTTATTCTTATACATTCTTCTTTACACAATCATTTACTAACAACGTGTAGAATAAGGAGACCGATGTTTACCTTAGCTTTTTACCCCAAATATGCATTCTAGGAATGAGGTGAAAGGGCAGAACATTCCGAGGCCCTCAGCATTCTTGCATAGGGCAAAGTACATGAAGGCTTAAGGCTGCCTTCTAAGTCTATAGATGAAGTCGGATCAAGGTTGGTGTGCCGGACCGTTGACCCTTCCTTCACTTCAGAAAAAAAAAGTACCATAACACTAACGACATTCTCTCACTCATAGTTCTGGAAATCTGTTTGAACATTGCAGTATGCATTACTTTTAAATAAATCCTAACTTTAAATACTTCCTTTGTTCATACTTTAAGTCACATCTGCTTTTGGTAAGAAACAGCAAAATCTATGGAAATAGAGTGAAGTCTCATCCCATCTATTTTAGGTCACAGAACAGCTGTCAGTTGTAATGATTTCCAGTCACTTCCCACCTGGTTTGGCTTTATATTAGCAGTGACCTAGAGATGGAAGCCTTCTATGTCACCAAGGCATAGAAGCCTAGCTGTATCCCATAACTATTTTCCTTGCTCATGAGATGCACACTACATATGCAGGACTCAAAAGAGCACAAAGAGCATGCAGTTTCATCTGCAGTTCGCAACAACTTAAATCAGTGACCCAAACATCTGATGCCACTGTAAATTATTAAATGGTTATATTCCAGATTCTAGTGGGCAGATATCTGTTTTCCCCCCTTGAATCTTCTTTGTAATTAGCAATGAGACTTATGTTTATCTAGCAAGCTGAAGAATAAATAAGGATGAAACAGAATTTTATTAAGCCTCTAGAGATGGCCTTTTATTTTTTCCCCCAAGCATCTGTGAAGTATTCAAAAGCAATTGCTCTTTGCTTGTCAGTGCCAATGACTTGAGCAAGTAATAATGTACATCTTGATCTGAACTTTGCTATAAAATTTAGCTGAAAATCTCCTGATATTTTAAGATGGAGTCAATTTGGAGTTGTTCAAGTAAGCCCAGCTACAAGTTATCACCTGGCTGTGCTGGAGGAGATTTCTGTGGCTAGAGTTTATGCCACTTGGGAGTGGCTAATTATGATTTTTTTTTTGCAAGGCCATTTCTTTAATGCTGATTCTTTTGTCCTTTGATTGCAAGTAGCTGTCTCAAAATAAGGATGGATCTGACCCCTTCAGGGCTCATATATGTCCCAGGAGCAACCGGCTCCCTCCTTCCTTCTCTGGGGCTGCTGCTGCATCAGCTTGATTTTGCCCAACTCCCTCTGCTGCTTCCTGCTTTCTTCCAAGCCAAGCCTCCATTGACTGAGGGCTCCTCCTTTGGGAAGAAGGGAGGGGGAGGCAAAGAACAAGAGAGACCCTCACCCAGGAGAAGGAGCAAAGTCCCCTGGCTCCTTTAAGTTCAGCAATGTTTTATTTCAAGTATAAGCTTTCACTCACTTATTCAGAGGGAGGGATGTTGGGTAGATGAATTCTTTTGACAAGCACAATTTACATTGAGATCATGGTGCTCAACTATTTTCTTTCTCACAGATGTATGTGTCTTAAAAGGAAGGGGCATGTTGGGATAAGGGGAAAGGAGAATTAAAAGAAAATTATCTTGGTTTATTCTGAAAAGATTTTTTTAAATTAGATTTCTATCTGGGATTTTATTTTCTTTCAAAAAGACCACCATTAGGAATTAGAACACTTGAACTGGCTTCCATTGTTTAATAATCCAATTCCATTGGATTGCATTGTTTAATAATGGAAGTAGATGGCTAAGTAATTAAAGTGCTTTTATGCTTCCATATGTTCCAGTTCAACACATCTCCTTTCTCCCCTCCCACCTCTCAGGCTGCCTTTCTTCACTCCTCCTTGTTTTTTCAACTGTTTCATTGTCTTAATTAGCACTTGAGTGGATTTTGCGATCTGAAATCAACACATTATTTCATTTGGAGAGATCCCCCTCCCCAGTTTAAACAGATGAAGAAGCAAAAAAGAAGCCTAATAGTACAGCTTGCAAACTGTATTAGTGAAAAGAAGCAAAGAGTCCAGTAGCACCTAACAAAATTTGTGGCAGGACATGAGCTTTTGTGAGTCACTGCTCACTTCTTCAGATTCAGCTGGAATGGGAATCCATTGGTCCTTATATCTTGGAGAATGGAATGATTTCAAATGCCATATGACAATCAGGACTTCTTTTTTTTAAGCAGGAATGCAGTTCCAGCTGGCTTGGTGTCAAGGGGTGTGGCCTAATATGCAAATAAGTTCCTGCTGGGCTTTATCTACAAAGAAGTCCTGTGTGAAACAATGGTGACATCAGGGGGTGTGGCTTAATATGCAAATGAGTTTCTGCTTGGCTTTTTCGGCAAAGAAAAGCTCCAAGTAGGCATTGGTAATGAGACAGGAAGCCTAGGTGTCAATTCAACCCTGAGGATGCACTGAGCTTCATTATCAGTTGCAATTCAGCAACTGATAATCTTACTCTGAAATTTCTTTGTAAGAGAACTGCTACTCTTAGGTCAGCAATGTCCTGGAAGGTTAAATGTTCCTTCACTGGTTTTTGAATGTTGTGATTTCTAATGTCAATTTATGTCAATTTTATTCTTATGTCAATTTATTCTCTTTGCATCCTCCTGGACCAAACTGAGACCTAAGTTTCCTGTCCCATTACCAATGCTGGTAACTCCTCACCTACTACTCCTCTGCATATCACACCTAATCCAGTCAAGCCTGCTGTTGTCATTCAACTGCTATTGCCATTTGGCATCTGAAATCACCTTTATAAAGTTTATATCTTTAGTACCCTGTGTTACATTTTATGGTACACATGGCCCAGCCTGACAAAGTGTCATTTATGTTAGGTCCAGCCCATGTAAGAAATGAGTTCAACACCTCTGAAGCCATTGTGAGAAGTACCTAGAATTCCATGGAGGTACTGATTTCCTCTGAGCCTCTAATGCAGTACCATTCTTTTCAAAGTAACTGAGGCAGTGTTGTACATACACTCCATACATTTACTTTCTAGTATCACAGATAATAGGTCACATATTCTTTGTGTTCTTGACTAACTGCGTTTTAAATATATGAAATGCTTTGTCAGCTAAAGATTGACAATTGTAGCAGAACAACATTTGAACTTTTTCATTTTTCACTGATGTAATTTACTTTCTGTTTGTGTTCAAATAATGTTAGAGAAATACCAGTGCTTGCTGATTTGATTAGTGTGAATTGAGAATCTGAAAGCATTAAAGCAAAGTGCAAGAGCATCTGCATTATGCCACATGTCACCATTTTATTTTGGAGCAAGGAGTTAGGATATCACCAGGGCAAGGCAGTGCTATTGTGCTCCTTTCCTGACTGTAAACAAGCTGAGAAACAAGATAACAAGATTGATGTTTTGTAGAACAGCATCCAAGAAATATTGATTGGCTGATTAAGGTGGGAGGAATCAGTTGTCATGGAAGAAACTTATATCTTCTGTGCAAGCCCCATTGAAATGACTGGAAATTGTTCAAGAAGTGGCCACAGTAGCTTGCATGTATGATAAAAATGTCAATGAAAATATCAATTCAGTGTGTATCAATGGTGACAACAACAAACTCTATGAAGAGGCTTATTAAGGAAGGGATAGAGAATAAAACTGCCCTTTTATAGTATCATGTTGAGGCTTCATTTGGAATACTGCATACAGCACTTATCCCTGTATCTCAAAAAAGATATTGCAGAGTTGGAAAAAGTATAGAAGTATATTGATCTGATTTCAGCTTTCCTTTTCCTCCCCCCTTCCTGCAGCCTCTGCCTAGTAAAAGTGTAGTATTTCTCTGCAGTGAGACTAAAGCAGCTTACATCATTCTCCTCTCCCCCTTTTGATCTACACAGTAACCCTGTGATGTGGATTAGGCTGAAAGTCTGTGACTTGGTTACCTAGCAACAACCTCTGGCTAGCAGCTTCCCCAGTGGCCCAATCCTCATCTGTCCTGGGGTGAGGCTGAAGGGAGGAGGGGTGGAGGGAGTGACAGGAAAGAGGCAGCAGCATAGCCTCTGAGGAAATGCTCCTGGTGGGGTCAGGCCTTGTTGCCTAGTCACATTACAGTGGTGGCAGCAGCTCCCTGGCTATTTTGGTGGCCTTCAGAGGCTATGTGTGCAGAGAGGGGGGGCATCTGTGTGGGCTATTGATGGGGAGGCAGAGGTCTGTTGCCAGTGGCAGCCACAATGCCTTTCATGAGGCCACAATAGAGCAGCAGCCCTTTCTGAGGCCAATTGACAGAGATAACAGAGAGAAGTGTCAAACATGTGTCTGTCTCTGGGCAGTTTGTTCAACATTCCTGGGCCTGCAGTAGGCAGGGGCAGGGGATTCAGCCAGTGGGAAGCCAGAGATGCTGACTGAGCCACGATGGACCAATGTTTTATGGAGTGCATGGAATGCACCCCTAAAGCAATGGGAGAGCTCCATTTAGCCACCACAACAGAGCTTTTATATATAAAAGTTATATGAAATAGAGAAAGAGGACAGAGAGATCTTCCTTTCCTATAATATTATAACTTAAGCACACCCAATGAATTTGATGGGCAGTAGGTACTGGAGAGACAAAAGAACTTACTTCTTTGGACAACAAGTAATTAAACTGTAGGATTCACTGTAGTTGATGTGGTGATGACCATGAGGATAGATGTCTTTAAAAGGGGGTTAGAGGAGGACCTATCAGTGCTTAATAGTTGTAGTGAGTAAAGGGAGCCTCATATTCAGTAAACCTCTGATCCCAGGGGCCTCTGTGTCCTGGTTGTTGGTCACTGTGCAAAACAGGGTGCTAAAACAGATGGACCACTAGTCTGATCCAGCAAAGTTCTTCTTATGTTCTTTTACAGAAAGCAAATGAAAGAAGAATGCTTGTCTGTTTCAAATACCTATCTCACCTAAGAAAAAAAAAGAGACAATAACGCTTGGCACTCCTTTAATGCAAAAGGTTCCTGAAACTACATGGGAGGAAAATTATCAGCCTGGTCCTGTTCTCCACCATACCATAATAAAAGTTTCAGATTTGGAGCCTTGATGGTTTACAAGACAAATTAATGCAGGGCTATCACCAAAGCAACTTCTTCTTTAAAAGATACTGTGATAGAATGCCAGACTTCTGTCCAGCAGGCCTTGGAATCATGTCTTCATGTTGTACTGATAATGATCAGATTATAAATATCCTCAATGAATTGCAGTTGTCTGAATAATCCTGTTTTTGGAATGGCTTGCCAAACTGCTCGTTCATCTCTCAGCAGCAATTGTATAGGACACTTGTGTTTTGCCTTTAATTAAAAAATGGCAGGAAAAGGTAAATAGATTTAGCAATCATTGTTGTGAGACAAAACATGTAGCTTGGTAATAGCGTGTGGATTTTATGGATAGCCTGAGATGTTGTGCAGAAAGTGAAAGGAAAAAAAGAAAATGAAACAAGTTACTGCTGTACTGGACCAAAATAATATCAACCCTGAACGGCTGTATTTGAAGATATTTTGAGGAACATTTCTTTTATGTTACTGCTAGTTTGACCATTGTTTAATGTTCTGGTGTATTTGTAGACTCTGTACTTTCAAGAGCCAGAGCTTTTTTTTGTAGGAGGAACTCCTTTGCATATTAGGCCACATGCACACACACACGGTGTAGCCAATCCTCCTGAAGTTTACACTAGGCCCTGTACTAAGAGCCCAGTAATCTCTTGGAGGATTGACTATTTCAGGGGTGTGTAGCCTAATATGCAAAGGCGTTCCAGCTACAAAAAAAGCCCTGTCAAGAGCTAAGAATATACTATCATAAATACCTACACCAAGATAGCACACATTGCATCTGGGAAAATCAAAATCAGAACGTAGATATTTCTATTCACCTCTATTGAAGCAAGCATAGGGGCAACATATACCATAATCAGTGCCTTCATAATAACAGTGTACAGTTTTAGGTTATTTCACATAACTAATCATTTTAAAGTAAAACTGTTTCTAATTTCCAAGAACAACATGAGATGCTTCATGATTATAATGAAACTGGTCCATAAATTTCATGTAAAAACAAGCATCCTCCTATTGTCTGTTCTGGAGCTAAATATATTTTTATAAGGCTGAAATGTTTTAAATTCACTTTCACACTTTAGTCAAGAAGCACAAAGACCAGTAACTCCACAGACAGGAGTTGTCCACTTAAGCCACTGAACTGAAAAATCAGAATGAATGCTGCAATTTCCGGAAAAGATAACTGCTGAATGTAGTAAAATGTAATTAAGGGTATTGTGATGAGCTTCAGGAAATCTGAGAGACTTAAACTCTTTCCTTTGTAACTCAAAATTCAGAACTTCACTGAATGTATGAAAAAGTTGCTCTTAGTTTGGTTTTCTGACCTGAACTGCCCTAGCATTTGCTGCTCTCTGACAATGTCTCTTCATCAAAATAGAACAAAGTTAGAGTCCAGTGGAACCTTTAAGACCAACTAAGTTTTATTCAAGGTATGAGCTTTCATGTGGAAGCACATTTCAGATAAAAAATGGAAGCAAATCATGAGATGGAAGAAAATCATTCAAACTTATAGACAAGGTTGAAAAGAAACTATCATATAACACGATGATACAAAACAGGAACAAGAAGCCAAGTGTAGAGGGTAAACAACTATATGGTTCCAATTAAGAGGGAACAAGGGTTGAAGCAATAAATATGTCAAAATAGGAAATAAATGTGTAAGAGAATCTTCTAATTGTGGGAAATTAACTGAGATTCCTTTACAATGCCCCTATTGCTTCAGACCAACACAGCTACCCACCTGGATTGGTCTATCTATCTCTATCAGAGCCAGATCTGGGGGTGGGGGGCAGAAGGGGGTGCTTCCCACATTACATGTATACATTCTGTTCCATTGATTGGGAATTTTTAAAAAGCAGCATTTCCTATTTATGGGGATGAAATCTGTGTGCATTTACTTAGCACTGACATAGGCACCATTCTCCTATTCCAGTGATCCTATGCAGGTGAGTGCAGGGCCAGCACATACATTTCAGTTCCTTTTGTCTATTCAATATGTATAGCTCTTCATTCTTCAGGGGTTGAGGGAACCATCCTTTCCTCCCAAGACTAGTAATTTCATAACAGCTGGTGAAAAAGAGGTCTGCACCAGGATATGGCCACTCTTTTGCAAGCCAGTTTCTGAACAGCTCAACAGTTTATCTTTCCTTCTAAACACCTGAACTTCTCCAGTATAATTGAGCACCTCCTTGGCACTGTGGTCCTTCATCTTCCTCTCCCCACACATGATCTCTTTGCTCTTTCTGACACATGCTTTTTTTCTGACCTCCCTTCTCTCAAACGAGAACAGGCCAAGTCTTGTTGGCAGGCAATTCTGTATGAAGGAGATAGCCTATCAGAAATGTCATTGTTGTCTCTCTAGATGATCATGTTCCTAAATGCAGGGTTTATTAAAGGCTTACATAAGGAACAGTTTAATGTTTAATGTTCAGTCATGAACATAAAAAACCTCAGTGTGGTACTATTTAGATCAAGGGTGTCAAACATGCAGCCCATGGAACAGATCAGGCCCCTAGAGGGCTGCTATCAGTCTTGCAAGGAACTTTCTGTCCTCTGCTTCCTTCTCCCTCTCTTGCTTTTTTCTGTGTCTCATCTTGCTTTGCCAGGCTCTCTCAATCACACAGGAGAGATAGGTAGGCAAGTTTCTTTTCCTTGCACTGGCTGAGACTCTTCCCCTTCCTCCCACGAGGGGGAGGGAGGGAACAAGCTAGAGCTTGTTTGCTGGCCAGGCTACTCAATTCCATAGGAGACAAAGGCAAGCCTTTATTCCCCTCCCCAAAGGAAGTAAAGGAGGGAATGAGAAAGAGCTTGCTTGGCTTAGCTGCTTCAGTCACTTGGGAGAAATACAAAGCACCTTTAAGACCAACAAAGTTTTATTCAAGGTATGAGTTTTTATTTGTCTTTATACAATATGTGTTTTGTTGGTCTTAGCATGCCAGGGCTCTCCTGGGTGCAACTGGGTTCACTCCCCTTTTCACTGTATTCATGCCCTCATGAGCCAGTCTTTCTGAGTAGGAAAGCAATGTGAACTGTTTATATGAGGAATAACAACAAGCCAGTGAGGTGGATTAGGCTGAGAGTGTGTGTCCAGACCAAGTTCACCCAACACATTTCCTTTACAGACTGGGGATTTTGAACCTAGACTTCTCAAATAAGTAGGCTGATACTGACCATTGTCTCTCTCTGTTCTGCTGTTTCTCTGTTCTTGCACTGCCTTGTAGAAGTTGTAGTTATTTCTCTGGGGGAGACTACAGTTTTGTAGACAAATACATAGCCCTCAGTCTGTGTCAGGATGCCTTCTCATTTTCTTGACCAGTACATGAAGCAATTTATGTATGAAAGCTCTCAATGTTCACCCATTTCATGTTTTACCCTGAGTGCTAGGCTCAGAACAGTGACCATGAGATTTCTGTAACGAATGTCAGTAAATCAAAAGTAGGCTTGCAATTTGCAGATGCACACCTGAACAGCATACCCAAGATTGCTACAGCATATTAATTCAGAGCAAGAGGTGTCAGTTATCAGAGACTGTTAAATAAACAAAATATTGCAAAAGTGCTAATGTTTTAAGCATGTTTTATTTAAAGTTTAAAAATATTTAATTGTGTTTGTTTGTGTCCTTTATAAAGTTTATATCTCTGCTATCTGCCATTACATTTTATTACACGCATGGTCCAGCGTGGCAAGGTCTCATTTATATAAGATCTGGCCCTCATAACAAATAAGTTCGACACCCCTGGTTTTGATTATTTAATTGTAATAATGTGAACACATACATACAAGAAAAACAAAAAGTCTGTATTTAGATTAAAAAGGGTTAACCAAAATGCCTTTTAAGTGACTGTTAAATCAATGGACACATTCTCAGTTCAAGTATTTCCCTCCAATGTATAGTTTCTGCTCCAGATTTCTTATCTTGTATTCTTCTCACTCTTGGCATCCAAGCTCACTCAGCCTTGTCTTTCAGAAGAAAAGCAGAAAACCACCAGTCATAATAATAGACAAACACTGAATAACAACAGATAATAAAAGTAACACAAAGGTCACTCCTCGTTTCATGTCTTAAAAGCCAAGAGAGTATCAGAGCCAAAGTTCAGCAGACATCCATCAAAACAACTCCCAGGACTTGCTATCTAGTATTAGTATGGCCAGTAGTACATTCCAGTTAACATTGTTGATGAAGCAACCTTTGAAGTTTCACAAAAAAAGGAAAAAAGTTATAGGTCTCAATCACAAGTCCACAGTCCCCACTAACTCAGCTGTAGCTATGCAACTAATGCCCCAAGGAATGACATCACAAATTGAATGTGGAGGTCCTGTTGCCCTGGTCCTTTATGTATGTACCGTCACCTAAACTTTATCAATTTAAGAATAGGTATAAACCTCTTACAGACCAAATATGCTTCAGTCTGTCCTAAAAAGGGATTTTATCTGTGCTTCCCATAATTCCACATTTTGCTAACTCCTTCTGTTCTTAGTCAACCATATTATTTTGGATTGGTAGGCACTGAGTATAAACTGATCACTGAGTGAATGTTTCTGTGAATCTCCATCTACCCAAATTTAGAAGTCAGATGTAATTGATGCCTGTTTCCAATGGAAATAGACTCAGAAATTACTTATTAAAATGCTAACACAGACTCTTTGGTAGTTTGTAGCCAATTTATGATCTTTTAACTCTAAAGAATTTGGATGAATTGTGTATGAAATGCAGTACTATTTTTAAACAACAGATTTGTAATAATTATTATTTTCTTCAATAACACTTTTGTTCATTCACTGTATCAACAATGTTAACAAATGGGATTCTTTAATGATTTCTGACTGATAAGTCTTCCATTTACTCTGTGCAATAATATGTATCCTATTATGCACAGGGCAAGAAATAAGCTCTCTCTGATACTTTGGAATGGTCTTTGTATTTGAGAA
The DNA here is from genome assembly GCF_032191835.1 of Heteronotia binoei. Classification (NCBI taxonomy): domain Eukaryota; kingdom Metazoa; phylum Chordata; class Lepidosauria; order Squamata; family Gekkonidae; genus Heteronotia; species Heteronotia binoei. The sequence goes on along the minus strand of NC_083227.1, from coordinate 118,791,368 downwards.
CACTGAGAGCACCTCTTCTGGCACCTCACCTGTTCTCCAAGAATTCTCAAAAATAATGGCCAGAGGTCCACAGGTTCTTTTAGTATCTGCAGTATTAGATAGTCATATACAAGTTGGTATTGAAGGACAGTTTTACAGATTTCATGAACCACCAAGACAAATAAGTTGTTCCTAGACCCTTGCCAGTCTGGCTTTCATCCAGGTCATGGGACGGAGACAGTGCTGGTCGCCTTGGTAGATGACCTCCAGCGGCATCTGGACCGAGGCGGTGTGGCGGTGCTGATGTTATTAGATCTGTCGGCCACAATCGACACGGTTGACCATCGGCTACTGACCCACTGCCTTGCCGACATAGGGGTTGGGGGGCTAGCCCTACAATGGCTTTCTTCCTTCCTCGGGGGTCGGGGACAAAGGGTGGCAATTGGGGGTGAGCTGTCCCAGAGGCACACACTTGATTGTGGGGTGCCGCAGGGAGCAGTTCTCTCCCCAATGCTATTTAATATCTATATGCGCCCCCTTGCCCAGATTGCCCGGAGGTATGGGCTTGGGTGTCACCAATATGCAGACGACACCCAGCTCTATCTGCTAATGGATGGCTGGCCTGACTGCGTTCCAGGGAATTTGGACCTGGCATTGCAGGCTGCGGCAACTTGGCTTAGGCTGAGTGGGCTGAAGCTGAACCCAACAAAGACAGAGATCCTTTGCATGGGTCGTGGCGCCCTGGGGAGGGAAATACCTCTCCCAGTTTTTGACGGTGTGCCTCTGAAAGCGGCGCACCAGGTCAAGAGCTTGGGAGTTCTACTGGAGCCTTCACTATCAATGGAGGCCCAGATAGCAGCCACTGCTAAGTCGGCATTTTTCCATCTAAAGCGGGCAAAGCAGTTGGCTCACGTCCTGGAGCGCCGGGACTCTCATGAAAGTAATATAAGTAATTAAGGAGAGCCTTTCTTTCTTAATCATAGCAAACAGTGCTTTGCAAATATAGATATCATAGCCCACAATAAAATATTTATCAGGATTATTTATTGCATGCCACTGACATAAATTGCATTTTCAATTATGTCCTAATAAAATGTACCAATTACTGTTTGAATGGTGACATACGATTGTAATCCCATTCAACAGAGATAAATCTTACTTACACAAGCTTTTGAGCATACTTTCTTCAACAGCATTAATTACTAGTATAAACAAAGATGCATCGTTATCTTGTTATCCAGTGATAAATCCTTGGGTTTATCATAACATGCTCTTCTGCTTTACAAACTTAATCACCTCACTGTTTCCAACAGTTATGCAGCAAATCCATAATAAAACTCAGGACTCAGGTGCAGCTGAATTCTGAACCAACCTATTGTTTGAAACCACTCTACAGAGTGGAAATATGATTTAAAAAAAAAAAAAAAAAAAAAAGCAAAACCTTTTCAATTGTAATCTCCTAAACTCTGATTAATTCCTTTTAAAGCCTACTAATGTCATGGTTTTTGCCCTCTCATATGTAAAGAAGAAAATTCCACCGTTGACATTCATGGAGAATGTTAATGTGCCAGAGTGACTTAATTAAAACAGCTCAAAGACTTGAATTGCCTGAAATTTCTGCATCAATGCAGTAAAGCACTTTTATGCTGAATTTGTATGAAAGGTTTAAACCAAAAGGCTTGATGCAAGCCACCCTTTCCATTGATAGAACACAGAAGATGAGTATTAAATAAAACAAAAAACCCAGGCCCATGTTAAAAGTGATGGATATGCTGGCTGTTTTCCTTATCTGAGGCCCAAACCAGATGTTACGTTTGGCTATGAGTCAGGTTGGACCATTGGTTGTCTCACAGTGGAGCAAATAGGTTTGTTCACTTCAGGAAAACATCAAAGAGATGAAGGCTGAAGTCCCTCTTCCTCCCATGTTATTATAGCCCCAAGCCAATTTAGGTCCTGGAGTGCTTGGGAATTCTGATTCTAAAATGCCACATTTGGCTGTGACCCAACCTGTGGCCAAATTCATCCCTGTTCTGCTCACCCAACCCTCTCTTTGCTGCTTTGCTTGCCCACACCCTCTTCCTCTCTCTGTTTATCAACTTTCCTCTCACCATTCTGCCTGCCAACTCATCCCCCTCCTCATTGAGGGCCCCACACAGGCAGGCAATCCTACTCACCCACCATATATTGCCTTCCTTTTTTGACCCATGCCCATCATGGCAGTGCAGCCCTTGCATTGACTGCACAGACATTTGAGGAGGATGCTCTTGGTGCTGTCCCTGTGGGCATTTCAGCTCAATTTTTAGGTCAACCAACCACCGAGGGAGAAGGAGGGAGAAGTAGCAATGTTGCCTCTTCTGTACCCAACCCAGCCAAAACTTGGCTCTTGGGCTCTACCAAGATGGTGAGCGACTTTAATTCCCACCCCCCTCAGAGAAATGGAGCCAGCAGCAGTGATGGCTCCAACAGAAGTGTATTGTATATTCAAGTGCAAATGTTTTTCTGTTTTTGATAATTTCACACCCTTGGTTCCCAAGTTTCCAATTTTTCAAGTTTGCAGGAAAATTTCTTTAGTCCACACATGGTCCCAGTCAGGGCTTTCGTTTTGCAGGAATGCACAGGAACGCAGTTCTGGTTGGCTTGGTGTCAGGGGTGCAGCCTAATATGCAAATGAGTTCCTGCTGGGATTTTTCTACAAAAAAGTCCTGCTCCCAGTCCACAGATATAAGTATCCACAAATGGGGCCATGTTTTGATAATTTTTTAATTAAAGGTTGGTACAAAGTTCTTTATTTGATTTTCTCACTGTTCTTAACAAAATTAAAAACTAAACTCTCTATTTTTGAGACAAACCTACAACAAATGTTTGAAGAAACAAAGGCTTGAAGGCATACTTTAAAAGAAATAATGTTAGCCTGGAGCTCAGAAAAGGTTGTTGGGATCGGTTGATACCTTGCTTTCCTGATATTGTATTAAAATGGAAATATAAAATGATAAACACCATGGGAAATGATTTGATATTTACAAAATAGCTGTCAGAAAGTAGAATTTAACTTGTTTTCAATGCCCATTCACTGTCTAGTCAAGAACCTTATATGATTATCCCAGCAATTTGTCTGCCATTCAAAACAGGCACCATTTAAGGAATTTTGTTTTTATGCAGGGACAGCATTCAGCATGGTGGCTGGGTGGTTAGCTGCTCTTGATACACACTCACTGTTTGCTTGGATGATGTATGCTTTCAGTTCATCAATAGACCATGTATCATTTAAAATCAACCATACTGGAATGTATGTACTGCTTTATACCATTTGGCCCCACAGTGACATTTAATCATGTTGGTGAATGCTCAGAATGTACAGGATTGAACTGCATTTCTCAGGTTGCAGTGCAAGAATGCATAAATATTCTGTGATCAAACATGCTTGATCAATCATTAAATCAAACATGTAGGCAAAATGACCATGATGGAACATTAGAGAAACAAATGATACAGCTTCCTCCTCTGTCCAACCCAGCAGAATTGGAACAACCAAGGAGATCACCTTCATTGTTATTTTTATGAGGTGCAGTTCCATATAAATGGAAGGGGGAAAGGGACAGCTATGGCAAAGCAGCAGAAAACATACATGCAGAGTATCTGTGGCCTGTTACCTGCACATTCCCATGAATAAATACAGAACAAGTAGCAAAATCCCAAGAAATCCCAGATACATTTGGGAATTTTGGGTACATCTGAAAACAGCAGAGAGATGTGAGAAGATTGCTCCTGCATCTCAGCTGCTTGTTGAGCAGGTTTATGCAGTTCCTTTAAACTTTAAACGGAATGAAGAAGTCAGCCTGAAGATCAGCTGGAGTGCTGGGGAGCTGAGAGCTCCCTGCTGCCTCAGTCATGGCTGGCTTCTCAGCCCAGCTTAAACAGAGCTGCAAGAGAAGCTAGCCCAAGGTCAGCTGGGTCAATGGGGAGTCCAGAGCTTCTGATTGGTGCAGTTCTGTGCTGGGTGGCAGGAGAGGGCAGCCAAGTCAAGATCAAAAAATTGACACTGTAAATCAGAAGTGACTTGATGGCACTTAACACATTCACAAACTCTCAGATGATGCCTATTCACTTTAAACAGCTCTTGGTTCTCTCAGTAGACAGCTAATCTTATGACACATTTGAAGACCAGTTCAAAGATTTTCTGACATGGTGATACAATAGTGGTATACCTGTTCTGCACAGAGTCAATTGGTAACGATTCAGCTAAATTAAGCCTTCATTAACCATGTTATTTAATCAGGTGTTGACTTTTTGCTCCTCTTTTAATTAACTTCACTAATGAAACAAGAAACACTGAATAGCTGAAGTTGCCAAACATTTTGTTTTAGACCCATTTTTATTTCATGCAGCACCCTCAGGAAAATGAGGAATGTCAGAATTATTTACTAAATGTCAATTTTCACACACCACTAGGTCTTTTCTATGGTTGTTGGCAGCCGTAAGCCCTTAGGATTGAAATGGCTGGTTTCCTGATCACAGATGCATACTGCTCTCAGTAGCCAATCATTTTGGGGGGAAATGAAGAAGGAAATAACATTAGCAATGCAGCGTAAAAGAAAGAAGGAAGAGTGTGCATTTAAAGGAATATATTGTTCAAAGAATTGCAAGGATTTTGTATTTCCAAATTCTATATGCGATGTAGTGGTTAAGAATGGTGGACTCTAGTCTGGACAACCAGGTTTGATCCCCCATTTCTCCACATGAAACCTGCTGGATGACCTTGGGCCAGTCACATTCTCTCAGAACTCTCACAGCCCCACCTACTTCACAAAGTGACTGTTATGGGGGAGAGGAAGAGAAGGTGCTTGTAAGCCACTTTGAGACTCCTTAAGGTAGAAAAAAGCAGGGTATAAAAATATACTCTTCTTCTGCAGTTCAAGGACAGTGTAGATATTTAGTCTACTTTATTTTTAAATTTCTTTGACAAATAACATGCTGTTTTCATGGTTTAAACTTCAACAGGCCATTATAGACACCATTGTTACCAGCTGCTGATAGTCCAGAAAGCTGTCTTGCATGGCCACATGCCTGCTGCTATGGCTGCCTGCCTCAGAGTAGTGTGCTTGGCCAGGGCAGCTGGCTGCAGGGTGGGAGGGGGGACCTCCAGTGCTGAGCCTGGGGCACCTGCCTCATATGACCTGTGTCCGAGGGCTAAACGCAGTAGAGAAGTCATGATTGCCATGAGTGGTGCCACCATTTTAAAGTGATTTTAAAATGCCCAAGCATTTTCTCCCCATTTCTTTTCAAGTGCCAAAACATCTGCATGTGTGCGCTGTGCATGTGAAAGACAACAACAATAAAGACCAGAGTTTAAGTCTAGTGGCACACTTAGACCAACAAAATTAACAGCCTGGCTGCAGTGTTCTGCACTAGCTGAAGTCACCAGATTTGGGACAAGGGTAGCCCCATGTAGAGAGCATTACAGTAATCCAGTCTCGAGGTGACTGTAGCATGGATCACTGTTGCCAAGTCGTTGCATTTCAGAAAGGGGACCAACTGCTTCGCCATCCGCATATGGTAAAAGGCTGACTTAGCAGTGGCAGCTACTTGAGCCTCCATTGTCAAAGAGGGATCCAAGAGCACCCCTAAGCTTTTAACCTTGGGCACCAGTGTGAGCTGGGCTCCATCAAAGGTTGGTAAACAGACCTCCAGTCCTGGACAATGGCAACTCAGGTACAGGGCCTCCGTCTTCATCGGATTTAATTTCAGTCTACTCAGCCTGAGCCACCCTGCCACAGCTTGCAATGCTGAGGACAGATCTTCAGGGGTGGAGTCGGACTGGCCACTCATCAGAAGATAGAGCTGGGTGTCATCCGCATACTGGTGACAACCCAGCCCGTACCTCTGGGCAACCTGGGCGAGGGAGCACATGTAGATGTTGAATAACATCGGAGAGAGAACCGCTCCCTGCGGCACACCACATATAAGTGGGTGTCATCAGGATAGTTCATCTCCTAGCGCCACCCTCTGTCCCCAACCCTGGAGGAAGGAGAAAAGCCAGTTCAAGGCCAACCCCTGAATCCCAGCATTGGCGAGGCGACAGGTCAGTAGCTGATGGTCAGCCATGACAAACGCCGCTGACAGGTCTAACAGCATCAGCACTGCCGAGCCACCTCTGCCCAGGTTCTTCTGGAGGTCATCTGTGAGGGCAACCAGAACCGTCTCTGTCCTGTGACCGAGATGAAAACTGGATTGATGTGGGTTAAGCATGGAAGTGTCATCCAGAAAACTCTGGATGACTTGGGAAGGGCTTGGTTTTTTGAAAGGTATGTGTGCCTTTAAAACTTTGGAGCTAGGCTGAATGGGGGTGGGGTGAGCCTACAGAACAATGTAGCTTTTGTGAGGAAGGGAAAGGAAGGAGCCCCCTTCCTCCATTTGTTTTACAGCCCCTTCAGAACTTGTTTGCACAGTAAAATAGAGAGAGCTTCTGATTTCCCTGTGTTAGTCTGAAGAACTTGGTTGAGCATTCAACAACTCCCATGGTGAGTAAATTGCCCAGTGAGACCACGAAGTGTGTGCTTCCAAACTGTGATTATTTTGGCTGCTTTGTGTGTGTGTGTGTGTGAGAGAGAGAGAGAGGAAGTGGAAATGGAAGTGGAAGTGCAGCCAGCTGTTGGGAGATGAGGGAACAAAGATTGTATTCAGGGGAACTGCACGGCTGTATTTTTATTTATTTATTTTAGGGAATGGGAAAGTCTCCTAGCTCCATCCACAAAGTCTTCCATCCCTACCCTCAAAGTCCCCAGGTATTTTTTTAGTTAGACTTGGCCACCCTAACGAAAGGTTATATCCAGAATTAAACTTTGTTAGTCTTAAGGGTGTCACTGGATTCAAACTTTGTTCTATTGCCTCAGACCAACACAGCTACCCACTTGAATAATATTGTTACTTTCTGTAAACAAAGCTGTATGTTCTGATGAAGTTCAGTTCACCCACCAACACTTCTTAGTTGTGTTCTGATTAATCTGAACTCATGAATATCTTATACTGACTCAGGCAACTGGTCCCTGTAACTCAGTATTGCTTACTCTGACTTTTGTAACACTTGCTACCTGACATCTTTTAACCAGGGATGCTAGGGACTGGCCCTGACATCTTCTGCATGATGAGAATATGCCATCTCATTGAATTTACAGCAAATTCTTCTTCCTGGATGCCTACAAACAAGCAAACCTTGCACTGGTTTCACTAGACTTGAACCTTATAAAGGGATCAGGTGATAACTGTGTGGCCAGAGGGAATCTTTGTTCCAAAAGAATTTATACTGCAAGATTGATAATAAATTAACAGCATTTCTTGTAGAGGCAACTGCCCTCATTTTGATTTTTTAAATTCAGCCATGCTTCAGTACAACAGGATTTTAAATTGCAAGACATTTCATCAGCCAGTTCTTAGGCGTAGAAGATGCTGTGCAGTGTTCACAGACGAACTTCCCATTGCTATTCCCAGCTCTGTCTTCTTTCCCACAGCCAAGTTAGAGTGTGCTTTTAGTGAATAGCCTTTCTCAGTAGGAGGCAAAGTGAAGCAATTAGTGCTCCTACAGAACAGGCAAGGTGAGACAAAGAAAGAAAAAAATATATAGAACTGACATAATTCTCAACAGCTCACACAGCAACTTAACTATTTATCTCAGATCAGTATTATTTTTTCACTGATATTTTAATTTACTTTTCTTTTAGAACTAGCAAACATAGAAAGAGTAACTAGGCTAAACATCAAGTTCACATTTACCTTACAGTCATATCACATGAATGGCAGAGCTATTAAAAGACCTGTGTTTGCAGTATCAGACTAGGATCTGGGAGACCCAGTTTCAAATCTCCACTCCATGCGGTGACCTTGGGTCAGTCACAAGTTCTCAGCCTCACTTACCTCACAGGGTTGTTGTGAGGATAAAATGCAAGTCACTTTTGGATTCCCACTGGGAAGAAAAGTGAAGTATAAATGATGTAAATAAATAAAAACATGACAACCGCTGCTTATCTGTGACAGACCTGAACTCAGGTTGCTGTCATGCCCACATGCTTCCTTCCACTTTTCTCTTACCTGCAGAGCACCATTTAAAGCTATCTGGTTTGGAAAGCCTTTCATCAGTGCTCCCAGACACCTTTGCCGCTGCCTAGATACCCAGAGAAAGTGATGGGTCCAGCTGGTTACCTGAGGTTTCAGAAGGAATGCAACCACATGTGATGCAAAGCATCACTTGCTCCCAGATCAGTCTTGTAACGGACTAGAAGTACCTGTCCTGAGGCTACTGGAATGTTCAGTTTGCACTTGATTATCCCAAATGGTGTGGCCTAATATGCTAATAGGTGTGTGACCTAATATGCTAATATTAGGTGATGTGGTCTAATATGCTAATGAGTTCCTGCTGGGCTTTTTCTACAAGGCATTTGCCTAGGGCAGCGGGTCGGGTGTATGTGCGCACCAGATTAGGCTCTCCTCAACAGTAGTAGAAAATAGAAAAACAATTATTTGCATTAATTTTGCTGGCCTGAATCATTCTTCTTCTGTGGAGCACTATTTTTTAAGTTGATAATTTTTTATGGCCCACAAATGATGTTATAAATATCCAAATGGCCCTTGGCAGAAAAAAGGTTCCCCACCCCTGCTCTAATGGAAGGAAGTGGAATAGCAGCCTCTAAGAAGTGGCACAAGCCCAAGAGGGGACTGATGGAATCCAGTTTGTAAGTCAAATCAGGCCAGATCAATCGCATATACATTCGGCTTTTCCTTTTGACTGTGGTTGCCAAGCCCAGAAGGAGCTGGAGGGGATATGGGGGTGGCCATTGGAGTCCTCTCTAGGAATCACTGGAAACTGTGAGATTTGTGATGGCTATCACATAAGATGACTATCATTTCCCACTTAGGTAAATGACCTCAAGAGAGCAAATGAAATGCAGGCCAGATTAGAGGCTGGGCAGAAGTCATCCATTTGCTCTCCAACCCCTGTTAAGTGGGATGTGTAGTCTTCCTTTGTATAGCATGCTACTGATTCCTGTTTCATACCCCCTATTCCCGTGATTGCTGTTAGGAGGTATAGTGTCCTAGGGGTTCACTTGCAAAAAATGGCCATGTAGATATGTATCAGGTCATTTAATAGAAAAAGAGGTGTGGGAGCTCATTAGCACAACTCATTTGCATATGCCACACACTCCCATCACTAGAAGATGTACTAAATTATATCAGTTTAGCATCTACATTAAAATGCTTCTTGAATTAAAATTGTCATTGTAAAACCTTACTCCCATCATACTTTTTAAATTACTTTCTCCTATGTGGCTACAGTGGCATGATGAAGATTTCCACTTGTCTGCTTTATATTTTGGTCATTTTCCCTTTTTTGTGGGGAAAAATATTAGAAAGTTTGTCAGATCTTAAGAGTTCAGCAAAATTCTCATGGGGCTTTGAACAATGGAGTCCAAAAGCAAATATTGAATGGGGGGAGGTTAAAGAAAAAAGAGCATAATATAATTTAGAGGTCCCAAAGCTAGGCTTGCCAATCCCCAGGTCCCAGTGGGGGTTCTCCCATTTTCCCAGGTTTCTTCCTGCCCCCAGTCACCTGGCTGGTGGGGGGAAGCCCCGCCCACACTTCAGTCTCCAATTGCAAAGGGATGGAGTGTCTGTGTTACTTTGAAGAAGTTGGCAGCAACTTGTGAGTAGAGATGCCAATCCCTCACTTCAGAGTTTCCAGAAACAGGGTGGGGAGGGAAATGTCTGCTTGGCACTTGTTGCGCCCCTGGCGCCGTCCACGGTCCCCTGGTGTGGCCGTCACCCCTCTGCCTGCGGCCGCCCCTTTTAGGCCTCATGCTGGTGTCCCCCTGAGGTCTCAGAAATAGGGGGGGCGGTTTACCGGGTTACTGCACCTCAGGCCCCCTTTCCCCTCTGGTTGTGTGTGGGCTCCTGTCTCTCTCAGTTGGCAGCCCCTCTGTCACATCAGCCAGCTTCCTTCCCAACCTCTTGGCCCTCTGCCTTTTATTCCCCAGCAAGTTCCTTCCCCTCTCCTCGGGTCCCACCTCTGGCTAACTCTGCCCCCGTTGATAAGCCCGGACGCCAAGGAGAGGTGTTCCAGGGCTTGGCCTCTCTGGGGCTGCTGGCTTGTCCCTGGCCCTAGTGGAGCATCAGCCCCTCCCTCCTCCCTTGTCGAACTCCTTCCTCGCCTCTTCTCTCTGACTGCCACTGCGAGGCAGCCGATCTCCTCACACCCAAGGCTGTGGGGGCTGGGGTGTGTTGCTGGCAGTGTCGCTCCGCTGCCGGCCGGCAAGGTACATTGGGGTGTGGCAGTGGGGGTGGCCAGTGTCACCCGGGGGCCGGTGAGCAGGGAGGGAGGCTAGCGAGCGCAGGGGGGGGGGCTGCCCAGTCCTGGCCTGGGCCGGGTGGGACACCACTTCATTATTCTCTACGTGGAGATCGATTCTCATAGGGTATAATATAAAATTGATCTGGAGGTATCAAAGGCTCGGGGGGGGGGCTGTTTTATGAAGTAGAGGCACCAAATTTTCAGTATAGCATCTAGTGCCTCTCCCCAAAATACCCCGTAAGTTTCAAAACAATTGGACCAGGGGGTCCAATTCTATGAGCCCCAAAAGAAGGTGCCCCCACCCTTCATTATTTCCTATGAAAGGAAGGCATTTAAAAAGGTGTGCTGTCCCTTTAAATGAGATGGCCAGAACTCCCTTGTTACACCCTTGCTCCTGGCTCCGCCCCCAATTTCTTTTGGCTCCACCCCCAAAGTCCCCAGATATTTCTTGAATTGGACTTGGCAACCCTACCCAAAGCTCCACTCCTATGAGCTCCTGCCCAAAATGAGGCTTGGTACAAATCAAGGTCATGTGTTTTTAACTAAAACAACTTTACTACTGCAGTTTCAGGACTAGAATGCAGACTGAGAAAAGAAATGAGACATAGAATAGTTGCTAAGCTGTTTAAGTGCTGAGTCTGAGTTTCTGCCGTTCCTTTCCTGCTGGGAATTGCAAATGGGTGTTTGTAGAATGGATGCTGGTCCTTTTGCACACCATCACGCACACATGCAGAAAGAGAGAGGACAGCTCTTTTTTTCAGGATTCCTCCCATGTGTGTCAAAAAGACAGACTTTTAATCCTGGTTTAGCCCTGTCCCCAAGCTGACATTCTGCACTAAAATCATAGAATCATAGACTCATAGAGTAGGTTTCTCTGATTATAGTGTAGAATGTCAGCTTGGGGACAGGGCTAAACCAGAATTAAAGGTCTAGTGCGAAACTGGACAATTTAGCTATTCTGGGGCCTTAGGTTCTTACCAAAGAGATGCCATGCTTTCACTCCTGACTGTAAAATCAAACCTATCCAGCCAAACAAGGCTTTTACTAGCTTGGGTGACTTTTTAGAGCTGGTCAGTCACCATAGCTACCATGCCCATCTGCCCCTCATTTACCACAGTGTTTCCAACAATTCCTAGAGAGGTATGACATCACTTTGGGTTTTCACTGGAAGTGATGTGATGCCATCACCTGTCAGTAATTTCTTTTCCTCCTACCAACCTCTAGATGGGCAATAGGAGCTGGAAGCAAATTTCTCACTCCTACCAGGCACAGAGAAAGCCTACCAGAGATGGATGTTTCTCAGTAGCGGTACCAAGGCTGTGGTACTCCCACTGTAGAGAATATTAACTGTTGCTGAATTTATAATCTTCCATGTAACCAGTTTTATCTTCCCAGTGTTTCAGTTTCTTTATCCTTTGTACAATTTTTTCAGCTGTCCTGCTTTTTTACTACTGTTATTTTAGAAGACTGTTTCTTTGTTTTTGTGTTGGGGGGGGGGGGGTTAGGAATTTTAAGAACATTTTTCCTATTTTAATCTGCTAGTGTCTTAAAACTTTTATCTATTCATATTTTAATTGTTTTGACTGCTAAACTTTTATGATGTCCAGTTTTGTCTTCTTTGTGCAGCTGTTTTAATTTTTTGTGATGTTTTTACTGTTTTTACTGTTATACATTGTAAGCAATGCAGTAGATATATGTGGTAGATGGAGAGGCAGGGTTTATATAGTTTAAATCAATATCATTTCTGTTTGAAAAAATAACAGTATTGCTTGCATTGATGTTTTGTTATCAAAATATCAGGTTGGGTCCAGACTAACTTTTTCATTTGCATGAGGCACTTCTGTCAGTGGAACAGAAAGTTCTTCCTCCCCCTCCTTCACTAATCTCCCCAAAAAGGGGACAGGGGACTTTCAGAAATAGGATTAACTCTGCAGCAGGAAAAGGAAAATTTCTTCACCCCTTCCATTCATGGAAAATTTAGTCTGAAAGCAACCCATGCAAGTCAACATTTCATACTAATGCTACTACATTTACACAGTTTTATATGAACTTCAGTTGTTGTAGGGTTCTATGAATTTTAAGGTAGTGCAGCCACCACAACACAGTCCTATCTGCTATTTTATTTATTTATTTATTTATTTATTTATTTATTTATTTATTTATGAAATGCCAGGAGGTGACCATTGCATGGATCACTGTGGCTAGGTCATGGGGAGATAGGTAGGGAACCAGTTGCCTGACCTGCCAAAGATAGGAAAATGCAGATCTGGCAACATTCATGACTTGGGCCTCTATTGATAATGAGACCTCCAGGATCACAACCAAACTCTTCACCATTGGTGCTGGTAATAACAATGCTCCATCAAGAGCTGTGAACTGGATCCCTAATCCTGCCTCATCCCTGGCTCAGGCACAGGTTCTCCCTCTTTGATGGATTTAATTTCAGTTGACTGAAACTGATTGATGGGTTCACACAATGTGAGATGTAGGCTGCACTACAACTAAAGATGGTGTGCGCTTCATGGTGAGCAGAGTCAATGGTGAAATTACAAGGCAGCCACCATTATATATAAGCCAGTCCTTGGATCTGCTCATGTGTCAACTGTTACCTTGAACAGCTGCCAAACAGTTTTGTGACTGCATGCTAGCTGCATAGATGGAGCTGTATTTCTGTCATGCAAGCTACTTTTGCATCTGTTCACTAAATGAAATTGATTCTCTATCAGTGTCATCGATGATCATGTCAGGTAATTAAATGATGGGGGATGGAGTACTATGGCTTCCCTAAGACTATACAAAAACACACATGCACAGCATAACCTCAATAATATTGATCTTAAAGTGTTTAATTTGCTTGTTGCTCAGCGAGCAACAAAGACAGGTCTATGGAGGCACTGCAGGAATGTACATGCATGAACTGTTGCTGGTTACACTGTAATGTACTGTTTGAATATGCAAAGGATATTTATAAAGCCTGACAAATAGGTGTGATCTGCTCTTAGCCTATCAGAAATTATCTCCCTGTGCACAGCCAGAATGTAAATGAAACCAGAGGGAGTTCAAGCATTACTTAAAAGTAGACATTGTTGGCAATTTCTGCTCTAACATGATTCTATAATTCCTAAGGCCTTCTGGACACACTAGCACTTGCAAGGGATCATGTCTCATACATAGACCTTCCTATGACACTCCTAACCCTAGAGGCAATGACATTTTTAGTGATCATCACGTGTGTAATAGGGCTATGAGTTAATATATGTAATGAAAAGATTAAATAAGCTTACATTATGAAGTGTCTCCTCTCTTAATTCAATAATATTTTCCAAAGAAAATATGTGTTCATTTCCTGTTAGGGAAATTTTCTCTCTCCATGGTAAACAAATAGTGTTGTCCAAACATCAGACTGCATTTATGGCTGAAACTTCTTAAAACCTAAGCCATATTGGATAATTAACTTCTGATCAATGGAGATAAATTATTACATTTTCTCTTGGGTGGGGCAGGGGTTATAATTGGTTCTCTGTAAGATAACACATAAATATCAGAATCTTAAAGTTGTGCTACCCTGAACAGAAATTCCATTGATTTTAACAAAACAAAGATCTCATTCCTTGTCTAAGATAGTAGTTAGTTGGTAGCATATTGATTTTTCTCTAGGTTTGCGTGACATGGTTATTTACCAATTATATTGAAACATGGGTGTTAATAGAGGATAATTTTGTGCACAACAGGAATTGTTGTAGTTAGTGAGAAGAATATCATGAGAAATAATTAGGAACTTAACAAATAATAGCCCAAAGTTGTGGGAATGCATAATGAAAATTCAATGTTCAGGACCTGCCGAGATAGTAAATAAGCTCCTGTACGTATATCAGCATATTCTGATAATGCAATACAGACCAAAGAAATCCTTTTCTGTTAGTGCAGGGAATCAGAATAGTTCCTTATGCAACTGAACAATACAAAGACGGAAGAGAAGCACCAGTCTGTCAACACAGTATCCTCCATTGGAAGGAACACTGAGGTGTGACCAGGAGGAAAGCATACTTGAAGGAGCTCTGCAGATGTGTTTTTGAGTTTTCTTCTCCTGCAATTCCTCTTTTATCAAGCCACTCCACATAACACATTTATATGTTTAAATGTAACTTATTCAGAAGAGATAATGCCAGTAGAATGCCAGAATCTCTCCCACACTAGGGTTCATGTCTTGACATGGGCAGATCTCAGAAGCACCAACCTTTTGCCAATCAAGAAAAATAGAGACCCTTGGGCAGCAAAAAAAGAACATGCAATAGCAAATTAATATGGCATTCTTATCATCTTCGACCTAACTGGGAAAAGACGCCATACCCATGTGTCAACCAGAGGTCATAGGTTTGGATATCACTAAGGGGGATGCTGATAAGAAGGTAAAGGTCACCTTTTGGGCAGCAATGCACCAATAGAAGGAAAAGCCTGAACTAGAACCCACAACTCACATCCTTGAGAGCACTTCTCTAAGACATACCATAGAGCACTATAATTCCTGCAGCTGCCTTGGCATTAATACCAGCTATATATACTAGGGCACAGAAAAGTCATAGTGCAACAGCGAGACACAAGGATAACATAAACAATCATGCTGATTCAATTCCTGCATGTTGCTGGGAAGCTCAGAAAAGAGTCACAATCCAGGCACAATTGAGATTTAGCCCTGTTGTATGTTATCATTGGTATGGACCTCTCAGCAAATTATTGCCCCACATGCCCATTATTTTAGTTGGTAATCCTCCCTTGCACCATCTCTCTGCTGTTTTCATGGGGCTCACTACCATCACCTGCTCCCATTCATTCCCAGCAACATCTGCACTGTCTCCACAGCTACACATACACTTCTTGTAGGTTCATCAGATGCAAGCATTGATCCTGGGGAGTGTTAGGCTTTTAGAGCCTTGGTCTCCCTGATGATGACAATTATGATGATGATGACGATGATGATGATACTGGATTTATATCCTGCCCTACACGCTGAATCTCCCAAGTCTCAGATCGGCTTACAATCTGCTTTATCTTCTTTCCCCACAACAGACACCCTGTTAGGTGGGTGGGGCTGAGAGAGCTCTCCCAGAAGCTGCCCTTTCAAGGAAAACTCTGAGAGCTATGGCTGACCCAAGGCCATTCCAGCAGCTGCAAGTTGTTAGCTGCCCATAGCCCATTAGGGGAGGGCAGGATATAAATCTGATAAAATAAATAAAAATAAATAAATAAGTGGAATAGTGGGGAATCAAACCTGGTTCTTTCAAATAAGATTGCACACTTAACCACTATACCAAACTGGCCCTCATACCAAACTTGCAAGACTGTACCTGTGCTTATCCCCTACGCCCACCTCCTGATGTGAGTTGCAGTCTGAAAACATCTGAGGCTGGTATAAGCAGGGAATGGGAACTCATCCCTGCCTACCAGACCCTAGTAATACACAGACAATTCTATAAGATGTTTAGGAGAGTTGTGTTTGGTTACAGACTTAGTATCCCAAGCTGCTGCACCAGTGCTGGTTAGGAGGCTGAGGTGGAAGGACTTATATTTTTATTTTCCATGCGTTCAATGAGGATTTTTAAAGTTATGCCAGGGTTCTTGCTGGCATTATGCTGGTGTAGGAGCATGATCTGGCTGGAAAAACTTAGGGTGCCAGTTAAGCCCTGCTGTTCCTCTGACATACTCCTGATGTCACCCATTCATATACTGGAACCAGGATTACACCATCCTGATGCTGTTATCACTATATTTCCAGGATAAACTGGCACATTCTCAAGGTATACCAAGGTTGGGTTTGGTTATCATCCTAATCCATTCAAAGATAAGGTTTAGGACTGTCCTGTAAAGTACTTAAACTAAACACTTAATATACTAAAGATTTCAGAAGCGCAATGGGAATTCAAATTTTATTTTTGAATTTCACAATGGAAGAAATGAATTGGAAAAATGAAAACATCTAGTAAATTTTGACTATTTGCCAATATTCATTTCAGCTATTCTTAGGAAAGCAAAAAAAGGAAAGTACCTGTGTTGGTAGAGGTAAGAGTGCTGCGGAAAATATGATCTCAGCTGTTGTTCCATTTTTGGAGTGATTAATGTGGTTGCATATGATGCAGGAAATGAAAACTAGAAATCTGGATAAGTAATGAGTGTTCCAACAGAACAAATTCCTCTCAAACTACAGAACAAACTGATATGCTGACCTCCAATAAATTACTCTGCGAGTTTTTCAACAAACTAGGAAACAAAGTTTTGCTTTTTTGTTGGTGCATGTTTCTGCTGAGTTTCAGTGATAATGTGAATGTACTTAATTGGGAGGAATATGGATGTTTCTGACAATTTTATTTTAATGCTGGAGTATTTTGGAGATGATTATGAATGATGACATAGGGAAGTAGAGCTCTACTGAAAATACCTATCATTACAAATTTTGAGACAGAAGGCAAGCAAACAATTAATATGCTCCAGTGACCAAGTGGTAGATTGATCTCCACATTTGGATCCAACCTGGGTCATGCCAGTGGCACCAGTACCACATTCTTTTTTTTTTTTGTATGTTCGTTTTAAGAGAAAAAGAAAAACAAAAGAATTCCTGGTTTTGAAACTGTTACAATGTTCACTCATAAGTAATTTTAATGCCCTACTGATAGCCTTGTAGGAGAAGGGGGAGATCATTCCTGTGTAAATCTAACTCTATCAAGACTTTTTTTTTGTCGAAAAAGCCCAGTTGAAACTTATTTGCATATTAGGCCACAGCCCCTGACATCACCATTGTTCCTATTATGTATAGGAATCTAAGTGTTATCAAATGGTTTCCTGCCTGGCTCATTGGAGCCTGAAGGACTGAGCTTGGGGACTCAGGAACAATGGGCAGTAGGATCCAAATCTCAACTGCCCTGCTCCAAACACAGGCCCCCTGCTGGTTTGAATGACTCAATAACGTGCTAGCACGGGAACCCAGTGTTGTATATAGTTGGCCCAGCAGGCCCCGTTCTCCAGTTCAGTTAGTGCAGCCACCACCATGCTGTACTCAATAAAGGGATAGTTATCACTACCACCTTGCCTCTTCAATGCCTAAGAACCCACTATATTATAGTTCAACACAGTTCAACTTATTTGCATATTAGGCCACACACCCCTGGTGCCAAGCCAGCCGGAAATGTGTTCCTGTGCATTCCTGCTCAAAAAAAACCCCTGACTCCATTTAAGAATGCACTGTTGGCCACAAGAAGAACTAATTACTAATAGATGTGGTAGCAATAATACTCTGTAGTCCTACCTTTCTTGAAACAAATATCCCATGTGAAATTAATTCAGCTAATGTATGTTCTTCATTATCAAGGCAATATGCAATATATGCATATTGTATATTATAAATAAAGGGGTAAGCTTACTTGAGAGGTAGCTTGTTCAAATATGTTTAAAGATACAGAGCTGGCATGTCATGCTTTGTAGAATTCACAGAGGGAGTGGAGAGCCAGGATTCTATAGTGGTTAGAGTGTTGGATGAGGAGTGAGGAGAACTGAGGTCCAGTCACTGTTCCACCATGAAGCTCACTGAATAGCCTTTGAGACAGTCACACAAAAACTCATGCTCTCTGTCTCTTAAATTCTTGTGAGGAAAAAAGCACGTACACCAGTTTGAGCCTCTTGGTAAAAGTACAAAAGATTATTTTATTTATTATTGATTTGATTTATTGGTCTTCCTTCCCTATGAACACAGAGCAACAATATATGTACAATATATTATTTAAATTAAAACCAACATTAAAATCAAGTCCAGGTAAGACTAGAGTATTGATAAGAGAAAGTGCTTTCTGCACTAGCTTCTCTGAGGTTGTTTTGTTGTCGAGGCTGTTGTATTTTTAAAGTTTGGGAGCTTGTTTGCCCACAAGGTGGGAAATGAGCTTGTGCTACTTCAGACCTTCTGTGCTTTCTCTCTTGTGTTCATCTTGTACTCATGATTTATTTTGTATGTGAGTAGAAAAGACACAAGAGTAGCAGGTGCATAAATAGAGGTAGACAGCCAATGTACCAAGAAAAATTAAGATGCAGTAAGGAGTAAGACTCATTACATGTCTATTGTTCACTGGAATCATTGTACTATCTTTGATAGTCCAGCAGCCTGACACTTATTCAGAGTGCAGGAAAAGTGTCCAGTAAGGCTAGAGAGAAAGGATGTGATCGTGATCCAGATGTAAAACTGAGAGCAGATTTTATCGCTGACCTTGGGCAAGCCATTTAATTCAAAGTGACACTTTTTTTAGGTATGAGTGAAAACTGTTCCCAGACCATAGTAGCTCTCAGAAACACACCCTTGTTTGTTCTAGTAATGTGTCATTTTGCCTGCTCTTCCAAGATGCATCAGCAGGCATCTTTCTGTATGTTTGTAGCCACACATGGAAGAAAGGGAAATGAGAAAGAAGCAGGGTTTAAGTCAGCCGATGGTAGCCTTCCCTTATTCCAAAGGGAAATGAGAAATAACATGGGACTAAGTTATCCCTTCCTTTGCCCCCCCAGTCGGAATGAAGAGGCAGACACAAGTGTTGGGTTTTAAACCGGGCCACTTTATTGATAATTAACAACTGTAACTGGCAGGGGGGGTGAAACCAACCAGACAAGCCCTGGGGTCAACACCTGGACCCCGCCTTGTCCAAAGGGCGAGCCACCCTGCCCCCAGCACAAACCCGCGTATTCGGGTTGTAACTGAGCGGCCAGGCCTCCAGCCATCACCACCGGGCTGGCATCAATCCCCATGGAGAGATCCACCCAGGTGAGGCTCCCTGTGATCTGCATTCCCCGCACTGAGCCGTTTAGCCCATCTACGGTTCCTGCAGACCACCGCACCAACGGTGCTAGGCCATAGGTGCTCCCCTGGGAAACCCAGTGGCTAAACCTCATCCAGCCTGCGACCAAACTAATACCGTTAACCAAATCATTACCAACCAGACAAGCCCTGGGGTCAACACCTGGACCCCGCCTTGTCCAAAGGGCGAGCCACCCTGCCCCCAGCACAAACCCGCCGTAATCGGGTTGTAACTGAGCGGCCAGGCCTCCAGCCATCACCAACCGGGCTGGCATCAATCCCCATGGAAAGATCCAACCAGGTGAGGCTCCCTGTGATCTGCATCACCGTACTGAGCCGTTTAGCCCATCTACGGTACCTGCAGACCACCGCACCGACAGTGCTAGGCCATAGGTGCTCCCCTGGGAAACCCTGTGGCCAAACCGCCAAATCTAACCTACTAGGCAGTACAAGGTAGGCGAAAAACACCCCCACAAGCGCCAATTGTGTGGGAGTGAAAAAATTCCTACCTGGCCCCAAAAGGCGACCGGCATACGCCTGTACTGCGAAAGGGAGGGTGGGCGGGCAGAGAGCCGAATAAAACTGCGTAGAAGGAGGCGGGAGCCGGGGCTTATATAGCCCCAGCTCCGCGCCTGAACGAGCACCCGGATGTTGGGTGATTCTGCTGCCCCTCCCTCCTTCCGACGCGGCAAAGACGGCCCCCAGCCTAATAGCCTGCAAGCTGGCTCGGCTGGGAAGGGGCCGGACCTTGCCCCCCCAGTCGGAATGAAGAGGCAGACACAAGTGTTGGGTTTTAAACCGGGCCGCTTTATTGATAATTAACAACTGTAACTGGCAGGGGGGGTGAAACCAACCAGACAAGCCCTGGGGTCAACACCTGGACCCCGCCTTGTCCAAAGGGCGAGCCACCCTGCCCCCAGCACAAACCCGCGTATTCGGGTTGTAACTGAGCGGCCAGGCCTCCAGCCATCACCACCGGGCTGGCATCAATCCCCATGGAGAGATCCACCCAGGTGAGGCTCCCTGTGATCTGCATTCCCCGCACTGAGCCGTTTAGCCCATCTACGGTTCCTGCAGACCACCGCACCAACGGTGCTAGGCCATAGGTGCTCCCCTGGGAAACCCAGTGGCCAAACCTCATCCAGCCACCGCCAATGCCAAGCCTCTGCTTAGGCATTAGCGCCCCAACGGGTGGCCCAGAGCCAACCGCACCCCCTGCCGAATTTCAACTAAAAAGGCCCGGTTACCCGAATCGGATAAATGAACACCATCCGGCCGATACAGGTCAATTTGATTGACCCGTATGGCCGGATGAGGGAGGAAAATTCCTAGTCCCTCCTCCATGGCCTTCTGAATAGCCCTATTGGCCTTACGTCTGGCCCGTTCAATTCCACCCGGCGAAATGGCGTACCTCCACACCCTGCGTGGCAAAATTGCCGACCACACCAATATGACCCCAGGCCACCTGCGACGAATTTCGCGGAGGTCAGCCAACGCCTGCTGGGAAAGAGCTTTCCCACGCAGCAACCCCAGGTCATTCCCTCCCAAGTGAACGACCAGAATGTGTGGAGGCAACGCCCTTCGCTCCCTGAACAACAGTGGCAAGATCCCGGGCCAGCGCAGCCCCCGACGACCCAGCCATTCCACGGTAGCCCATGCACTGAGACCGAGCTGGGTGCCTACAGGAGACCATCTGGCGAAATGGGCAGCCCAAAAAACCATGCTGTGCCCGCAGATGAGAACCCGCCTTCTCTCACCCCAAGCCACAGCACCTGAAAAACAAAACACAGTCAGCAACATGCACAAAATTTAACCAACCACCCACCTACCTGCTAGGTGACCAGGGGGGGCGCACATAAGCTTATAAGCCGCCGACGGCCATCGGCCGATATGCTGGATGGCAGAGGGCGCTTGGCCCGTAGAGTAAAACCATCCTGTAAATCGCTAGCATCAGCCCTGCACGGGTATGTGGCCAATCACTTACTGAGAGCCGGCAGGCGGATGGGGCTGGGCCCCTTTTCCAGGTGGCTGCAAACCGCCGCCGCCGCCTCCGGGGCGCTTACCGCCCGCTCCCGGCTTTGCTCTACTGCAGGCCGACAGTGCGTGGGGCCCACTGCACAGCGGACATTCGTGACTAAATTTACAGGAGTCCCTAGGACAGACCCCCTTGGAAGCGAACTCCCAGCACAACAACCGGGGGTGATCCGTCTGGCCCGCGGAGACGCGGGCACCTGGGGTAGTCTGCTGTTGCTGTGATCTCTGAACCAAATGGCCGCTATCGGACCTGTCCCCGGAATTCGGTTTTGCCGGGGCCATCAGCTGCAACCACAGCTGCTGATTTATTTGGTCCCACGGCATTCCCGGATTGACGGCGGCCCGCATTCGGAAGGCTTCGTCGTATTGCAGCCATGCTGCCCCGGCGAAGTCCGAATAGGCCCTATAGACTATGTCTATATATTGAAAGAGGGAAGCCGCCCTAGCCGGTTGTGCCCTTGCAATGACCCCGGCATAGATCAGGAAGCCGGGCAACCAATTTGCCCAGGCCCTTTCAACCTTCCTGCGCTTTATCTTTTCCTTGTCCCTGTCGTCGAGCTCATCCTTGCTTTTCTTCTCGAGCTCCCTAAACAGGAGACCAAAAACATCGACGTACTCCCCACGGAGGATTTTGTCGCGCGTGGCCGCCGTCAGATGCTCCCCCAAAGGCAAAGAAGTGTCGCCATAAGGGAGAGCATGAAAGGGGATACTTGCATAGGGGTTTGGTTGATAGAACCACCCACCCGCTCGAGCTGCCGGCCATGCCCCCTGGAATTGTGCCCCCTGTTGACCACCCCATGGCAAAATGCCCGGTGTGGGCAATGAGGGAGGGGCTGCGGGGGGCGCCCCAGCGCCCACCTGCTGACCAATAGGGGTAGGAACTGCACTGGACAGCAAACTGGGTGCATGCAAACCCCAAGCCCACGGCTGGGCGGGGCCAAACTGTTCACCGGCGCCTAACCACCCGGGCCCCCATCCCACCCCGCTCGCCCCCAGCAGATGGGGGGTTGGCTGGGCGGGACCCCAAGGCCAACCTTGAACAGGCAGAGTAAGGGGCTTACCACCGACACTCGGAAAGACGCCCGAACCTCCAGGGGGCTGCGTCCCCCCGCTTCCAGACGCCCCGTCACCCGATGGCGTGCCCGATGGGCCTTCGCCCGGATCCTCCTCTTGATCAGGTTCCGACGGCGCTTCGGGCTCCGGCTGCCCACCCTGTAAAGCAGACAGCCGTGCGAGCAATTCTGATTCGAAAGTCAGTCGCGCCGACCGGCCGGTGGCACGGCGACGCCCCTCCCAAATGGGGGCACCCCTGGCAACACGGTCCTGTTCAAGGGCATCCAGGTGACTCATGATAGCGAGTCTGACCCGCTCACTTTGCCCCTGTTCTTCAGCTGGGGCTCCCTGCTGTCCCCGCCCCCGGGGTGGACGGGCAGGCTGCTTGCCTTTTGATTTACCTTGCCCTTTTTTTGGTGCCATCCTGCCAAGTTAAGCAGAAGAACGACAGAGGCTGCAACCACCAGCACCCAACTACCCTTCTCAGCTCCACCCACCTCCACTGGTATGAAGAGAGGGAAGTCCGGTAAGTGCTGCAGGTCAGGACAAAGATCACAGCACCGCCCCAACCAGCCACCCCAAAATCACCAACTCCTCACCTCCTGGGTACACAGGAAGAGAGACGGGGCGTGGGGGAGGGAGGGGGGGTGACCTGGGGAAGAGCCTCAGCACCAGGCAGCCCCTAACCTCTAAAATAGGTGTTCAGCTATCCAGAAGAACGCAACCCGGGGGAGGGGAGGGGGAGACTCACCCCACAACCCAAAGACAGAAGCCCAATTCCTCCTCCCAATGGGGGAGTTAAGCATAAAACCGTGGCCCAAAGGTGGGAGAAAAAAGCTCGCCTCCACCCGCCAGAAAAGGAAACTGCCTATGATGGCCAGCCGCCCGCGCTCCCCTTAGCTAGAGGACGCTGCGCGCTGCCCTGATCCAGGACCTCCCAATGAGCCGCGCGGGAAAAAAGCAGCCAGGCCAGCCCCGTCGGACCCAGCCTCCCAAACCAAACCGTCAGCGCTAATAAGCCTCGCAGCGCTCCACGGCCGCCGCACGCGCCTCGCCGCGCACAACAACGCCGCGCCGATCAGCTGTTCGGTGCCGAAGTCCCTCGCCGCCAGGCCTCGCCGACGCAGCACGACGCACGTGGCTCTCTCCCCAGAGAGCCGAATAAAACTGCGTAGAAGGAGGCGGGAGCCGGGGCTTATATAGCCCCAGCTCCGCGCCTGAACGAGCACCCGGATGTTGGGTGATTCTGCTGCCCCTCCCTCCTTCCGACGCGGCAAAGACGGCCCCCAGCCTAATAGCCTGCAAGCTGGCTCGGCTGGGAAGGGGCCGGACCTTCTGACACACTTCTTACAGCTCTCCAGTCTCTGGAGGGCAGTTAGCAGCTCCATATCATTTCTTTATTCCACAATTATTTGACAGGGCTGGTTCATTATTTCTCTGCCTGCACCATTGCCCATTGCTGCTGGAGGCATTGCTGAAAGAGGAAAATGGCAGGCTGTGAGAAAGCCACAAAGTGGCTTTAAAAGTGTTGGGGACATAAACTTGCACTTGGGTCATGTTTACTATGGAGCCCCAGACCAAGAGCTAAGAGACTAAATCCTAAGCAGATCGACTCAGAATTTTACTCAAGTATTCTTAGGATTGCACTGCAAGTGACATATGGCTGACCAAAAATTTGAAAACACATTTCCAATCAGTCTTCTGTAGACTGCTAGGATGAATGCATAGTTTGCACATGCAGCCCAATATAAAACATGGCACTAGATTAGTCTGCTATGAGATCAAGACTAGTCTCAGGTATAAACATCACTGGGCAACACTCAAGAATCCACAGCTTTAGGAGGGCCTTCTGCTGTGCCCATCCTCTCTCTGGGTGTGTTAGTGGAGGTTTGGCTACCATGGAAAGCAAGGTGGATTGCCCACCTATCCCTTCTCTTTCAGCCTGCACACAGTAAGCATAGGTGGAGGTAGTGGCTACTCCCTTGTCTTGCCCACCATCAATATAGATGGAGGTGGAGGCTACTCTTCCTCCTCTGCCAGTTAGTCAGAGGAAAGGCAGTAATGGTTACTGTTATGAAGTTAGGAAAGAAACAATTTTGAGTTTGCAGTAAATTACCATTTCACAGAGATGCTAACATACCAGATTGGGGGAGGGGAAGAAATCAGAGTGGCATCTGTCACAACATCCAGTCAAGCTGGTAGAGGGAAACTATCAATGGAACATTTCTTCAGTTGATACCTAATTCTGTCTTTCACTCCATGCCATACTTTGCAGACTACACCATTTTGGGGCCAAGACATACTACCTTCCTCAGTGAATTGTTTATTGGTCAAAACCTCCTTTGGTAGTTTTGAACTGGAACCCCACATGAGGAGGGTGAGACTGATTTATGTATGCAGATTGTGTGTTTAGTCAGCTAGAAACTGATTTCTTGTTCTTTATTTTTTTTTAAAAAACCTGTAATTCACCTTTTTAGTATTAACACATAATATATTAGGAGCCCTGTGGTGCAGAGTGGTAAGCTGCGATACTGCAGTCCAAGCTCTGCTCATGACCTGAGTTTGATCCCACTAGAAGCTGGGTTCAGGTAACTGGCTCATGCTTGACTCAGCCTTCCATCCTTCCGAGGTCAGTAAAATGAGCACCAAGCGTGTTGGGGCAAAATATAAGTGACTGGGGAAGGCAATGACAAACCACCCTGTAAAAAGTCTGCCAGGAAAACATTGTGAAAGCAACGTCACCCCAGAGTTAGAAACAACTGATGCTTGCACAGGGGAGTACCTTTACCTTTAATACTAAAATATTAAATTGTGGTACTTTGAGAAGTGACTTTCTGGACTATCATCCCTATAACAGAGCAGCTTTTAATGTATACAGATAAAGAACAGGGGATGAAAATCCTGGTGATTTTTCATGGATACATACCTGTAACATATATTTTAAGGGATGCCGCCTTTCCTAAAAGCCAGTTCCTCCAAGGTGATGGCAAGAAAATTACCAAGATCTCTGGTGTCCAAGAGGGCTAGGGTGTTCATGGAATGCACAGCTGGTCAAAGAAACATAGGGATCTATAGGCCATTACCTGAATTGTCTGTTCTAATTTAGATGGGGAAATTAGCTAAGAGACAAAACTGGCAAAAAAGTTATAACTGGCAGGATCTTTGCTCCTGTGTCTACCAGGATCAATTTCCAGAGAAAAACTTCAATTGTAAAATAAAGTTGTTTTCTTGAAAAATACTGATTAAATGCAACACATACACCCAAAAAGCAATCAAATAATACAAGCAAGATGACAGAGAAATGGGGGAGGGTTTTTTTGAGGGGGGGGGTGATATTTACAATTCATATGTGCAGGGGTCCATGAAATGGCCAGTGTATCATTCACAAAAGGAACCCAAATTCATAATTTGGGGGTGAGACTCCATGTAGGTGCCCTTAGAGTAACACGGAGTTGTGGTCAGGCATCTATTCTCATACTTTTGGGTAGGGGTCCTGAGGGGGCAGGGGTGTAATTATGACAGAGGACTGAGATGTTTCCCAAGCCTTAAGCAATAGGTGTGATGGCACCCCAGTGGGTGTATCCTGAATGCGTCAGCAAACCTGTCCAAATATGTGAACAAGTTGATGTTTACTTGGTAACTGAGATAATAATTTAGAAAGATGACTACTAGTGACAGACATATCTACTCATCAGGAAAGAATATCTTTACATTAAAAAGAGATTTGGTCAGGAAGGAAGTAATAAAAGATTCAGAGAAGTGAATTTTCACACCTTAAAGAGACAAAAGGGAAGGAAGGAGCTTCTAAGAAGGCACATTTACATACTGGGACTTGACACTTACTTGGGCTGGGGGGAAATGGCAGATCACATGCAGATGCTGTTTTTTCCCCACAGTGTTCAGGGGCCATGTTTTAGACTGCATCCTGCCTGTATCCCTTTCAGGATTTTGCCACAGACAAAAAGAGGTGCCCTTTAAGGATGCTCTGAGATGTTCTAAAGACAAGAGTGCCAGTGGACACTGGTGTGCTAGGCTTAGTTAAATGTAGAATCATCACAAGGGTAGGTCCATAACAGCTGCTATACACTGCTTTCCACTGTTCAATCACCTTTCCAAGCAAGCAGTGAGTGCTGCGCAGAGAACCAGCCACCAAGCAGAAGATGACAGCTTTTTGTTTGTCTTGGCATGCTGGTAAGAATCAGTGGTGATTTGTTTGTCTTGTTTCTTTTTAACTGCTTCACAGGGTTCACTGAACAGCATCTTGCTGTGGCCTGGAACTGGCCTTATGACAAATATGTTTTTCTATGTAGACAAATATGTTTTCTGGATGGATGTGGCTTCATTATTATAGATATGTTATCATCAAAGTTGCTCTGAAATGCCACCATGTCAGAATGGAAATGTTGGATCCTGTCATTTGCCAGCAGAAATGCCATGGGGCACTGTGTAATGAGGTGTAGTAAAGAAGACGAACTGATGAAATTGCCACTGTTGCTCTAGTACAGCAAGCTTTGGAGCCAAGAAACAAATGTGCATGGGTTTGGGAACAGAATGCTTCCTGAGTTCTTCTTTATTGACTATACTACATCACATTTCATTCAAGGGATTCTCCCAAACCTCCCAACTTCAGGGTATTCAGGGGCTGGCTGCAGAAGGAGAAAGCAGGGGAGATCTATTTCCTTGATCAGATGGAAGAATCCACTTCACAGACCATTGTGGACATAGCATCAGGCTCTAATGGTTGATTAGATTCAAAGGGTTTTCTTAACCCTAAATTACAAACAGGTTTCCAGAAAGTGACTTCATCTCCTCTCTACACTGCAGACTGGAGTCACCCACACGGTCTCTTGTGATGGAGGCACCCAAGGGAGTTCACATAAATGCTGAGGCTGGCAACTTAGAAGCCACATGTAGGACAGAGCTCAAGCTGGAATCCAAAGATGGAGAGGTAAGTGAAAGCAAGACCAAAGCTATGCTAGAACCATGTTCTGCACTTTTTGCAAGGCTCTTTTATTTCATATTGTCATTGTAGACCGCAGTCTTTGCATACTTTAAAGATAAAAATATTATGATGATAATACTTTGCAATTTCATTTAGCACTGCGACTAAAAAATATACTTGTGAGGCTTAGCCAGTACACTGGAGCTTCTTGTTGGAATGATGGAACTCATTGTATGCAAACTACACGCCCTCCATTCAAAGCTGCAGAATGATTCATTAGTTTTAAAGTGCTTGGATAATAGCATTGGTTGTGTGAAGCAGATTTATGCAGCTGTAAAAATGTGCAGTACTACTAAATTCTCTTTTTCCTTGTCACTTTAAAGTGAGATTTACTTGACTAGCATAATTACATCTTATATCATGCATTTTTGCAATGAGGAGGGTTTAATTCACCTGTATTGATCTGTAAAGCTTTGCATCTATTTTCTGTTTGGAAGGAAGTGAAGTGTTAGAAGTCTGCAGACCACTAAAGATGCTCCAGGGTATGAGGTAGTATCTCAACCAGCATCTGTGATTTTGATTCATAAAGGACCCAAACATCATTTGTAAATTAGCTATTTCAGTAGAGTACTTTTTATTATTTCATTATTATTTGAAATAAAATTTTCTTTTGGAAAATTAGCCAATACTCTTATTCTATAAAAGGTACTGTCATTTTGCAGATCAATAAGTAGAAACACTCTCAGGCATCCAAAACTACATGTAAAGCTGGTAATAAAGCAGGTCATTTGACACTATGTCCTCCTAAGGTGGAAGTCTGCAAAAACAATGAAAAAGCAAATACACATGTAGCCCTCTTTACATGTTTCCATCCCAGTCCACCAATAGCATTCACATTTATCTACAGAAGTGCTCTGTAAACTCATATCTCTGCTTGTCTTTTCCCTAATGATGTCAGCCACCAGAAGGTTCACATGCCTCCAAAAGGGTAGAGACATTTGTAAAACATAGTTCTCTTTGTCTTTTCACACACCTTCAGATTAACAGCTTCTTCTGTTCTTAAGTCCTTCACAAAACATTCCTCTTTCAGCATTCTGTGACGCCACACCTTAACCAATGACTATTACCGTTTTCGCACACAGCTTACCTCGCAGGCACAATCCTGTTCCCTCTGCAGCATCCGGTCGGATTTCCCACCATCTGTGCCGGAGTTACAGGAAGTGCCGCGGCTTTTGCATAGCAAACGTAAACTGCTAAAACCCAGTTTACATTTGCTACGCAGAAGCTGCGGCACTTCCTGTAACTCCGGCGCAGATGGTGGGAAATCCGACCGGACGCTGTGGAGGGAACAGGATTGTGACTGCGAGGTAAGCTGAGTGTGAAAACGGTATATGTCTGCCCTTCTCACTACCTTTATAAATCCCCTATCTCCTTATGTAACATCAAAGCAGATTAGATGATTGGGGAGACAGGGAAACCATACAGAGCTGCTATTGTATATATTTTATTTCAGAAAAAAAAGTGATCAAAATTTAAGTGCTCAAAAGAATATAAATAATTCTGCTTGTCTTTTAGGGCCTTTAGTGTCTGCACAGTCTGTTTTTCACTCAATAAATTGATATGCTCATTTGCTATGCATAGACTAGACATCTTCCCTCAAAGTTTGTTATGGGGCTGTTGCATTTTTTTAACCATTGTATATTTATACCTGAGAAAATGCAGTGCTTTCCCCGGGAGTCAAAACCAATTACAGTTACCACAAAGAAAGTAATTGTCCCAGTATTTTCTGAAAGTTTAGTTTTTAATTAAAATATATCTTTGTAATTGCAAGACCAAAGCAAAATGTGCATCCTTCCTAATCTTATTTAAACAAAACAAAATTATGTACAGATTCAAGACAGCAACTTTGTGGGCAGTATTTAATGAGGCTATCCACTTTGCATGCCCTGAAATTTTATTCATGCAGGACAGGGGACCTTTTGGAACAGAAATAAGATGTGGCATAGTGAGCTACAACAAGAAAGAGCAACTGGCTGAAACCCCCATATATCCCTTATGTGAACTCTTGTGCAATTTACAGAAAACCTAGTAGAATGGCTCAATAGCACCATATGGGTGCATCTTACTCTGTTTCCATCTCCTTACAGCTTTTTTGTTGGGAGGGGGGAGGGGGAGGGAAAGAGTTCTATTACAGGAACTTGTTGCATTAATAATTCACTGGATTCATATCCCCCCTCAATATGCACAGTGCCCACCAATCAGTTTTGCTGTCCTTTTTGGCCTGTTTTTCCCCCCTTCAAACACACTTTTTCCAAATAAAAGAATTTGATTAACCACAAGTTTTTTCCCTTGCATGCCCCCTTTTTATACAAAGATGGGATTGACATTAAATCAGGGTTTAAAGGGTTATTATGGTAAGTTTAAAATGTGAAAGCAATGTGAAAGAGTTTTGCAGAATTCCAGAAACAGCCTCATAGTCAAGGGGCTGTTTTCTTGTTGTTCAAGAATTTTAACTGTGAAGCTATGATATACCTATTTTACCACATATTAACCCATATAAATATTGTGTAAGAACAGGGGTCAAGCATTACTTTCTGACGGAAATCTGTTGTCATATACCTGACATCAAAGCAGGAACACTAAAGTGAGTGAAGAGTTTTTGGGACAACTAGTTTATGCATATTGACAACCTTTCTAATCCTGGAGACAAAAGGATATTTCTCTGGGGTTGTAAACATATGCCATCCTGAAGGATGCAAAATTGTGATGGGAATAATAATAGACTGGGCTTACTTAAAAGTGGTTTCCCCCCTTAAATGTTGTTTATGCTTTCAAGATCATTTAAAGATATAGTACATTTAAGGAAGCATGAATAACTTATCCAATATTTTGAAACTGATTGTTCTTAAGAAAACCATGCTGGCTCTTAGTAATCACATCAATTCTTTCTAAATGTTCCAGGACCGACTGTTTGATGATTTGTTTTAAAACTTTTCTAGGTATAGATGGCAAGCTGACGGGTCAGTAGTTACCCGGATCATAAGAACATAAGAGAAGCCATGTTGGATCAAGCCAATGGCCCATCCAGTCCAACACTCTGTGTCACACAGTGGCCAAGAATTTATATATATATATATATATATATATATATATATATATATATATATATATATATATATATACACACACACACACACACACACACACACACATTGTGGCTAATAGCCACTGATGGACCTCTGCTCCATATTTTATCCAATCCCCTCTTGAAACTGGCTATGCTTGTAGCCGCCACCACCTCCTGTGGCGGTGAATTCCACATGTTAATCACCCTTTGGGTGAAGAAGTACTTCCTTTTATCTGTTTTAACCTGACTGCTCAGCAATTTCATCGAATGCCCACGAGTTCTTGTATTGTGAGAAAGGAAGAAAATGACTTCTTTCTCTACTTTCTCCATCCCATGCATTATCTTGTAAACCTCTATCATGTCATCCCGCAGGCAACATTTCTCCAAGCTAAAGAGCCCCAAGCGTTTCAACCTTTCTTCATAGGGAAAGTGTTCCAACCCTTTAATCATTCTAGTTGCCCTTTTCTGGACTTTCTCCAATGCTATAATATCCTTTTTGAGGTGTGGCGACCAGAACTGCACACAGTACTCCAAATGAGACCGCACCATCGATTTATACAGGGGCATTATGATACAGGCTGATTTGTTATCAATTCCCTTCCTAATAATTCCCAGCATGGCATTGGCCTTTTTTATTGCAATCGCACACTGTCTTGACATTTTCAGTGAGTTATCTACCACGACCCCAAGATCTCTCTTTTGGTCAGTCTCTGCCAGTTCACACCCCATCAACTTGTATTTGTAGCTGGGATTCTTGGCCCCAATGTGCATTATTTTGCACTTGGCCACATTGAACCTCATCTGCCACATTGACGCCCACTCACCCAGCCTCAACAGATCCCTTTGGAGTGCCTCACAATCCTCTCTGGTTCTCACCACCCTGAACAATTTAGTGTCATCAGCAAACTTGGCCACTTCACTGCTCACTCCCAACTCCAAATCATTTATGAAGAAGTTAAAGAGCATGGGACCCAGTACTGAGCCCTGCGGCACCCCACTGCTTATCGTCCTCCACTGCGAAGACTGCCCATTTATACTCACTCTCTGCTTCCTATTAATTAGCCAGTTTTTGATCCATAAGAGAACTTGTCCTTTTACTCCATGACGCCTTTGATGAGGAACTTTATCAAAAGTTTTCTGGAAGTCAAGGTAAACAACATCTATTGGGTCTCCTTTGTCCACATGTTTGTTCACCCCCTCAAAGAACTGTAACAGGTTCGTGAGGCAAGATCTTCCCTTACAGAACCCATGCTGAGTCTTCCTCAATAACCCGTGTTCATCAATGTGCCTACTCATTCTGTCCTTGATAATGCTTTCTACCAACTTTCCCGGTATTGAAGTCAGACTGACTGGCCTGTAATTTCCCGGATCTCCTCTGGAACCTTTTTAAAGATGGGGGTGACATTCGCTACCTTCCAGTCCTCAGGAACGGAGGCAGATTTCAATGAAAAATTACATATTTTTGTCAGACGATCCACAAGTTCAACTTTGAGTTCATTCAGAACTCTTGGATGTATGCCATCCAGACCTGGTGACTTATTAGTTTTTAATTCGTCTATCAGTTGTAGGACCTCCTCTCTTGTCACCTCAACCTGACTCAGGCCTTTCAACATGCCTTCCAAAATTAGTGGTTCTGGAGCGGGCAAACACTTCTCATCTTCCACAGAGAAGACAGAGGCAAAAAATGCATTCAGCTTCTCAGCCATTTCCCTATCCTCTTTCAGTAATCCTTTTACCCCTTGGTCATCCAAGGGTCCCACTGCCTTCCTGGCTGGTTTCCTGGATCGTCTTTTTTCCCCTTCTTGAAGATGGGGACAACATTTGCCTGCCTCCAATCTTCCGGCACCTCTCCTGTTCTCCAAGAATTCTCAAAAATAATAGCCAGAGGCTCAGAAATTACATCTGCAAGCTGTTTTAGAACCCTTGGATGCAGTTCATCTGGCCCTGAGGACTTAGTTTCATTTAAAGAAACTAGGTGTTTATGTACTACCCCTAAGCTGATCCTAGGTTGGAACTTCATACCCTCATATGTTCTGTTTTTGCCATGTTGAACATCATTTCCCTCAGAAGAGAAGACTGAGGAAAAGTAGGAATTGAGCAGTTCTGCCCTCTCTTCATTATCCGTTACAATTTCACTTCCTTGCCCTCGCAATGGGCCCACCACGTCCTTGCTCTTTTTCTTACTCTGAATATAAGAAAAGAACCTTTTGTTGTTGTTTTTAGCATCTTTGGTCAGTTCATACTGAGCTTTCGCTTTCCTAACTTTTTCTCTACAAGCACTGGTGATTTGTTTAAATTCATCCTTGGTTATAAGGCCCTCTTTCCAATTCCTAAAGGAGTCTTTTTTATTTCTTGAGTCTTTAGAGAGCTGTTTATGGAGCCACTTCAGCTTCTTTAGGCTGTATTTTTTCTTCTCACAGGAATCGTCTGAGATTGCACTTTCAGTATTTCGCTTTTAAGAAACTCCCACCCCTCCTGAATCCCTTTCGTCCTAAGTATTTCTGACCATGGGATTTTACCCAGCATAGTTCTAAGTTTATCAAAGTTTGCCTTTCTGAAGTTCAACCTATAAGTCTGACTACGTATAGCTTTTCCCTTCCCTAAGACTGTAAATTCTAAAATCACATGGTCACTACTGCCCAGGGTGCCCACTATTTCCACTTCTTCAATCAATTCTTCCTTGTTGGTAAGAATCAAATCCAAGATAGCAGATCCCCTTGTTTCCTTCTTCACTTTCTGGAAAAGGAAGTTGTCAGCAAGACAAGTCAGGAATCTATTTGACTTTTCCAACAGATGTCCGGGTGATTGAAATCTCCCATGATCACGGTATCCCTTCTCTTGGAGAACTTCGCAATCTGCTGTAGAAATATCTCATCCAAGTCCTCTGCCTGACTTGGTGGTCTATAGCAGACCCCCACAATAATATCACTGTTATTTCTTACTCCTTTTATTTTTATCCAGAGACTCTCAACTGAGCTGCCATGCTCAGATTCACATATTTCCTCACAAATATATACCTCCTTCACATATACTGCTACACCTCCGCCCTTTCTCATTTGCCTGTCCCTTTAAAATAAGTTGTACCCCTGAATCCCAATATTCCAGTTGTGAGTGTCATCCCACCAAGTTTCAGTAAGGCCTATTATGTCATAGTCTCCTTCCTTTATTAGGACTTCCAGTTCTTCCTGTTTGTTTCCCATACTCTGTGCATTAGCCTAGAGACATCGGAATCCACGTTTTATGCATCCCGAGGGTTTAGTTTCCGTACAAGCCTGCAAGTTAACATTACCTAGCGTATGCACCACTCTTTGCAAATCTTTAATGTTCTCATCCCCAGTTTCTGGCATCATACTAGGCTTTGAATTATTGTCTCACTTCCCCATACAATTTAGTTTAAAGCCCTCCTTATTAGGTTAGCAAGGCTGTTACCAAACACCCTTTTTTCTACCGCCATAAGGTGCAAACCATCTCCCAATAGAAGACCACCATCTCGAAAACGTAAGCCATGGTCCAAAAATCTGAATCTTTCCTGACAACACCATAGTCAGTCATTTATTTGAAGTATTCATATTTCTCGTCCTAAGCCACGGCCTTCAACAGGAAGCACTGATAAGAACATAACCTGTGCGCCCAGCTCCTTCACCTTCTGACCCAGAGCCACATAGTATTTTCTAATACATTCAGGACTATGACGGGCAGTATTGTTCATTCCCACATGGATCAACAAGAAAGGATAGTAATTTATGGGCTTGATAAGTCTTCCAATCCTTTCTGTCACGTGCTGGATACGTGCACCCGGCAGACAGCAGACCTCTTGGAATGATAAGTCCGGTCAGCACACTTTGGGCTCCAGCCCTCTGAGCAAGGAGTCTTCAATCACCACCACCTTTCTCTTCCTATATTGGGGAGCAATAGCTCCACAGGATCCTGAGAAACTTTCTTCAAGCTTCGTGGAGGCTGGGGAAATAACCTTGTTCCAATGGTTCAGAATCAGTTACTGTGGGGAGATCCTGGAACCTATTGCTGAGCAGCAGGGGCTCAGAACATCTGATTTTCTTTCTCCTTTGGGTTACATTTTTCCAGGAACCCTCCTCCTGTGTTGGATTCTCTTCTAATTGCTGAGATACCATTTCCTCTCCCTCCTCTTGTCCTTTCAAAAGCGCCTCATGCATTTTGTCAAGAAAATCTTCCCCTTCCCCTTGTCCCCTTGGAAAGCATTTCATGTGCACCCTGTAACAATGAAGACATCCCATATGTTGACATGCTTGTAGCATATCAGCAATAGATGACCCAAGCAGGAATGCTGCTGGCAGGCTGACTGTTTGTGAAGACAGAGTATACATTGTACTCCATCCATGACTGTCTGCTGTCATGCCTGTTTTGGCTAAGGTTGCCAAAACAGGTATGACAGGATTCTTCTCAGGATTATAACTGAGAGGAGCCTCCTGGACAAAATGGTGCTGTAATTATGAGAGAATTCCAGCCTCCACCTGGATGTTAATAACCTTAGGTTATTCCCTCAGCAGTATATGCATGATCCCCACATTCCATTTTTTTCATAACAGCTCCCTGAGGTAAATCAAAAAGAGAATAGTAACTAGCCCGAGGACTTAATAGCTTCTTGATTCAACCATAATTTGCAAGAAAAGTATAAAACAAGATTAGTTAGGTTATATGGGCTGCTAGCTGCATGGCTCTTGCATTATAAACTGAAATATTGTTGGGGAATAACCTTTGCCCTACAATTGTGCTGAATAATAATAACTTTGTTCTATCACTCCAGTTTACTTTCCCTGTTGTGGATGGTTATGTTTGCTGCTTTCATAGATCTCAGTCTTTTCTCTACTCCTGCTTTTAGCTTGTTTCTATAACAATAATGTTACCGAAATTTAAAATTAAATAGAACACTATACTCTTTTAATGTGCTGATATTGCATTGTCCAGCTTACTCAGCAAAATGGTGAGGAGGGAGAAGAATACAAAATTCAGTTAATACAGGCTTATGAGGTAGAAATCTGTCTTTTCAAGGATATGCTTTATACACTGTATGCCTTATACACTGCTAATGGCCCCTTTATCTCACCCTTCCTCCATGGAACTGAAGATGGTATATATATGAATTCATTAAACTGCCTTAAACTACATCCATCTAGGTCAGGATTTTCTACTCAGACTGGCAGTGACTCTTCAGTATCTTGCAGAGATAGGTTTGCCAGTCCCCAGTTGGGGACAGGAGATCCCCTGGTTTGGAGGCCCTCCACACACTTCAGGGTTATCAGAAAGCATAGGGGGTTGAATGTCTACTGGGCACTCCATTATACCCTATGGAAACTGGTCCCCCATATAATGGAGAATCGATCCATGGGTATCTGTGGCTATGGGGGGGCTATTTTTTGAGGCACAGAAACCAAATCTTTGGCATAACATCTGGTGCCTCTCCTCAACCCCCCCCCCCCAGTTTCAAAAAGATTGGACTAGGGGGTCCAATTCTACAAGCCCCCCCAAAAAAAGTGCCTCCTCCTCCATTATTTCTAATGAGGGGAAAACATTTAAAAGGAGTACAATCCCTTTAAATGTGATGAACTTCCCTCAGAGTTCAGTTGTGCTTGTCACAACCTTGCTCCTGGCTTCACCTCCAAAGTCCCCAGATATTTCCTGAGTTGGAATTGGCAACCCTACATGGAGAGGTCTTTCACATCACCTACTACTTGATCTTTTTTACTGAAGTTACCAAGGATTGAACCTGGTACCTTCTGCATGTAAAATAGATGCTGTCCCACTGAATCACTGTTCCTCCACTCTAGTTTCCCTGCCTCATTTTTATCTTCATAGCAATTCTGCAATGTAAGACTGAAATGTAACTGCCCTATAGCCATCAAAGAATCTGAATGTGGATCTCTGCAGTCTCAGGCAAACACTCTAAGTACTCCCTGACAGAAGCTTGCAAATTGAAGCTATGGGACAATTAGCATAAACTCTCTATTTCTTTTTCTGCCATGTCTGTTCATTGGGCATGGCATCTGATGTCATATATTTGAAATAAAATGCAAAAAAAAAAAAAAGAACCAGTAGCTCTATCTCTGTAATAGAATCGTTCATGCACACACACACACACACACATGAGAGTGCTGGGTTTGTAGGGAGCTATACCACTTGATAACAGGCTAGTTCTATGTGTAATAATGAAATGTCAGATAAACTAGCCTATTATACTACAGACACAATTGATTTTTTTCTATGTTAAAAAAAACAGAAACTTGGTATGGTTCACTTGTGTAGGATAAAATAAGTTTCTCAGTCTATTTCCATTGAAAGTCTAAAGCAACAAATCAATATTACTACTAATTTTTTTCTCTTCTTTTTCAGATAACATTGGACACTGCAAATATCAGACTACCTAGATTGCCTCAGGGCTCCTACTCCCCTACTGGATCCAGGCAAAAAATCTACGAGCTATGTGTGTGTCCCAATGGGAGGTTATTCCTGTCTCAGGCAGGATCTAGTTCCACCTGCCAGATAAACTCAAGTGTCTGTCTTTGAGAGAGACTGTTTGCAGCAGGCATAGCCGGCAGCACAATGGCCTTTTGTGGCCTCCCAGATAAGAGCTGCCAACTATTTTTAAAAGAACACAGAAAACCTATCAAAGACTGTTTTTGTGTGTGCGTGCGTGTGTGAATATATAAATATATAGATATATATAGATATAAATATATATATATATATATATCCTTTGTGTAAAATGAAGTTTCAGTACAAGAAGTCCCAGGGTGACCCTCTTTGTGTAGCATTCATTGTTCTCACATAAATTTTTATAAACCATGTTCTAATTGGATCTAGATCTTTCCAGGAGTTTTCAAACTATGTCATAGCAAGCCTAAAAAAAAATAAATACAGTGCTTTAGGGCCCCTCTTAATTTAGGTAAGGACCACCTCACATACTACATTTTATCTACAGGCACAGAAAGAAACCATGTCATGTGACAACATTTTACTCATGCCTATTTACCATGTGTACATGCACTTGCAACTCTGACAATTCTGACTTCCAAATGTGTACACTCAGAAAACTAGACAGGTACACTGTCTTCATAAATGGTGGTGTACACAGGTGCCTGCCTGTTTTTTTTTCTGAATCCATGTACACCTGTTTGGATGTAATGTCATGTGTGAAATAAACCTAAAATAATGCCCCCAAAACCGCAATGCAGCTCAGCTTGTCGCCACCACTCTCAACCGAACACAAAGACAGAGAAATCAAAGGCAAAGAAGATATTTGAGTACATGGATAGTATTCAAATGAATGGAACTACTGAGGAACAAAAAGTCAATGAAAATTAGTTGACCTGTTGGTCATTGGCCCTATCAATCAATTCAGTAACTGGGATGAATAAAGAAATGAAACCTCATCACCTCATCCTGAGAAATGTCCAAATGGCAGGAACCTACACTCTGCTTAGCTGCTGCCTTCCCCCACTTATGACAGCCTGTTTTGCACTTTGAGAACTACAGTTATAGCTTATACAAATAAGACTCTATTATTTACTATTTCCTCAAGCAAAGAGGATTAATGATTAATGAAAGTATAATAAAGTATAAATGATTAATGAAAGTATAATAAGCAAAGCATCTCTGATTATTATTACACCAGCAAGACCCATCTCAGTAGAACATAAATTTATATTTTTAAAAGTGCTTAGGATGCTCCAGGACACATATCCCTAGAGCAACACAGTGTACTACTTTCTATAATCCTGTGTGTGATTCTAAAAGATGTCTTTATATATATGACCTTTCAATGACATCAAAATTGTATTATGTTAGTGAAATATCATATGACTGACAGCTATGAACTGTTTTTGATTAGCTATAAAGACCATTTAAAAAACCAACTTCATAGCCAGGACAAAGTGAACAAAGATCTGGAGATTAGTATCCAAAAGAGTATCATGATTAGGGTTGGGCATGATCCAGAAAAATGGTGGTCTATTTGGTCTGTGGGGTTCATGGATCCCCAGACCATGAACCACCATGTTTCACAAGCCAGATTGGTACATTTGGGCCATGATGCCCAAGTGGCTACTCCACGCACTTCTGGTTCACTTCCGGGTTACTGCTCAGCCTTGTGAGAGCCAGTTTGGTGTAGTGGTTAAGTGTGCAGACTCTAATCTGGAAGGGCGGGGTTTGATTCCCCACTCCTCTACATGCACCTGCTAGTGACCTTGGGTTAGTCTCAGTTCTTGAAAGAGGTGCTTTCACAAGCGCAGTTCTGGAAAGAGCTCTCTCAGCCCCATCTGTCTCACAGGCTGTCTTTTGTGGAGAGGGGAAGAGAAAGGAGATTGTAAATGAAGGACAGGATATAAATCCAATCTCTTCTTCTCCTCCTCCTCTTTGCAAAAGCATTTGAAAAGCCAGGTAGCACACAAGTGAAGGCCAAGCAGTGAGTTCATCACTTCCAGGTGTGTGAACTCGCTGCTCAATCTTGACTTGCACACCACATATTTTGCCAAACAGTACATGACTGAAGACTAAGTGGTGAGCTCACTAACCCAGAAGTGGATGAACCTGCCAGTCTTCACTTGTGCACTGCATGTTTTGCAAAGCCAGGCAGTGTGAGAGTGAAAACCAAGAGGCAAGTCCCACCCCCCACATGGATCCATGGACCTCCTGGGATGGTCCATGGAGGTCCATGTTAGTGTTCGCACAGACTGGGCTCATGGAACATGAACCAGACCCTGGTCTAAAGAAAAATCTAGACCATTGCCCAATCCATGCCCATCCCTAATCAGGGTTATATATGTTTTGCTGAAATTTATTTTGATGTCTGTACCTCTGTTATGTACACTGGTGTTAGGTTGCTAATAGTGTATGATGCATCTCTGAGATGTGTCTATAGAAAAAGGAAATTGATCTCCCATTTCAAAAAAAAGGAAGAAAAATTGCCCCCTCAAAAAGAATAATAATGTAGTGAGAAAGAATCTCTACTGGTATAACGTTTAATCTCTCCTGTGGACTATGCAAGCCAGGCTGTCCTTAGGATCACATCTGCTTGCAGCGCTGATGAAAAAGACACCCCATGTAGTCTGTGCAAGTAGAATAAAATGGAATTAATATTAGACTCCACTCCAAAAAGAGGGGCAGAAGTAATCTAATGTTAATTTCAAGAAAACTGTGTACATATGAAAGTTTGGATACTCGCAAGTGATAGGTATTTGGTTCATCCTTTGCTGTCAATATTGCAGGCAGGTTCCTGTTTCTAAAAATGCATACTATATTACAGTAAAGATGTTTAAAAGAACTAAATGAAGAACATATCTGATGGAATTTGGTATGGAATGGTTAACTATGTAAGGAGCAGCAGCTTAGCAGACTTAAAAGTCAATTTGAGTTTAAAAAGTAGGATATAAGTTTGAAAATGAAAGTAAATTCATCCTCTAGATCAGGGGTGGCCAATGGTAGCTCTCCAGATGTTTTTTTGCCTACAACTCCCATCAGCCCCAGCCAGCATGGCCAATGGCTGGGGCTGATGGGAGTTGTAGGCAAAAAACATCTGGAGAGCTACTGTTGGCCACCCCGTTCTAGATTTTTACATGAAGAATAATAGGTCAGATATCAGAGGTGCTTATTATGAAGCAGATTTATTTCAGTGTTCTGCATTGATTATGATACAACCCACTTGCTCAAAATAGCTGCATAGATTTATTTCAGCCCAGAAAAACTGTTTACAGGAATTCCAGACAGATAGCCATCTAAGTGTATTGTATTGAAATCAACAGAGAGTCCTGTGGTACTTGAAAATTGACTAGTCTGTTGTGGCAGGAGATCTTGTGTTAATCAATGTGTTCATCTTGGAGATAGGTACTTTAGAACTCTTTTATTTTTCTCCAAATTAAAAAAATTGATAACATCAATTCATCATGAGAAAGGTACAAGATTTATGAAACAAATTCCATACATGATCCCCTTACAGTTCTATAAATGTACACAATCCAATGAATAAATAATAGGTTTATTACACCTACAGAAACCTCAAATGCTAAAATAGAATGGTATGTGCTCTTCTTTCAAGCCATTTTCTTTAATTTCTCTATGAGCACCAAACATTTGAGCACCAAGAACTTGACAGCAAGCCTGCTGAAGTCAATTGGAAGACA
Source organism: Heteronotia binoei (assembly GCF_032191835.1). Taxonomy (NCBI): domain Eukaryota; kingdom Metazoa; phylum Chordata; class Lepidosauria; order Squamata; family Gekkonidae; genus Heteronotia; species Heteronotia binoei. Next base: position 118,750,922 of record NC_083227.1, on the reverse strand, counting down.
CTCCCATTGATTTCAGTGGCATTTGGATTAAGCCATTTCCATCTGGTGCTTCAGGTTGATGATAAAGCAGGCTTGAAGACACCAGTGAAGTGCCCTTTTGATAGCAGAATGAGTTGTTCCACATTACATTAGTGACACTGTAGACTTGCTAATTGAAAGGCTCCTGTCATTATCATTTCTTGAGCTGACACTTCAGTGCAAAGGGGTCACCCAGGATAACAATTGTATTGGGACATGGGATTATACAACATCTCTGTTCAAAGAGGGAGACGTGCCTATGCCTTAAGTCAATGCACTCAGCAAGGAGAAGCACATCATGTTTATCTTATTCTTAACACTAATTTCTTTGGAGCATTGGAAGGAAAGTTGGAGAGGATGGTTGGGTTTAAGAGATGAATGGGAGCTTGTAAAGCAACATAAAGCGGAGTCACTAGATAGTCACAAAGTCTATGGGACTTCTGGAGCAATTGCAGTTTATGGCATGTTTTTAATATAGGAAGAACCCAAGTGCGGAACTTCTGAGTTCATCCTGCAGTCCAGCTTTGAATCTTCAGAGGTGTTTGTGTAGTATGGTATTTGTTTTATTTTTCCATTTCATATTGAACAATGATTTCCCATCACACATTAAGGGCCATTTCATTAAAGAATACTTGTCAGGGTGTGCAACATGATAAATGAGTTCAATAATGCAAACATATACGTATTGCCATGCAACAGAGTTGTTTGATCTTTTCTTCCCCATTAATTTTAGTGATAATTTAAAAGGATTATGAAACAAAAACTTTGTTGTGATGAACAGTGTGTTTATGGGTGCTTAAACAAACAGCTTATTTTTCTGATAGCTCAGACTTTATCTTAATTTGTGTCTTGATTTTGCATCTTTAAAGTCAAGTTTGGCTACAAATTGTATTGAATGCAATCAAACATGATTATGTTTAGAGGGGAGTACAAATTGTTAGCAATCAAGTCAGTTTATGACAGCCATTAGGCTCCTTTGGACAGTGAACTTGTTCAGTTTGTGATCTGAGTTAATCTTGCAGATTTTTCCATCCAGCAACCAATTCTCAAGACACCTAGCTCTCTCACTAAAGAGATTGGTAACAGTTAGTTAAATCCGCCTTTGGCAGATTTACTTTTATTTTTAACACTGAAGAAACCAGTTTTTGTAAAAGCCTTCACACATATGTTTTCTAATCTGCAAACATTTGTATATGGAAACTAAAATACTGATCCTTATTCTCCCAGATACACACACACACACACACACTTCTAAGTTGCAAAACCAAGAATGAAAACTGTATATTGCTTAGATCATCAGAGTAGGAAAGGTAACATTATGTTGGGCTCTGAATGTAATGTGATTTTACCCACATTTCCAAGAAGCAATAGTTCCATGTGGGAGAAAGTCACTCCTTGCAGTACTGAGTTTTGTAGACGTGATGGAATTATGATATGGACTTGGTGTCACGTAGGCATAATATTGCTGGCATATAGGCAATTTCATCCATTCCTATTTTCATGGAGTACATTAATTTAAAAATATGCATAGCTTGTGTAAAATTGTTCACAATCAGTATATTAGAAAGACTGCAAACAAATATTGCTTTTTTTCACTCTTCCCCATACTGAATCCCCAGTATGTTGATTCTGATAAAAAATTCTACACCATGTTTAAAGAATTAGGGTTCACTGTACAACAACAGCAAACAACTATTTATTATAATGTTGGTCTGAAGCAGTAGGACAAAGAGTTCCATTCCATATATGAACTGAGGATTTTGGTCTTAAAGGTGCCACTGGACTCAAAATTTGTTTCACTGTTATTCATCCAGGGCTTTTTTTGTAGAAAAAGCCTGCCAGGAACTCATGTGAATATTACGCCACACCCCCTGTCACCATTGTTTCACACAGGGCTTTTAAATAAATGGCCCAGCAGGAACTCATTTGCATATTAGGCCCACCCTCTGGTGCCAAGCCAGCCAGAACTGTGTTCCTGTGCGTTCCTGCTAAAAAGAAAAAGAAAAGAAAAGCCCTGCATAAAACACATAGGTCTTATTTGTAAGTATGTGTTGCCCTTCTTTAAAAGTTACCAGCTTCTTTAATTTACCTATACCAGCATGTCAGATTTTATTATTACCAGTATCTTCCCATTGAAAAGTGGAAGGAGATGTAGCTGGCATGATACTGGCAGTGGCAACATATTTGTAACCTTTACAAAAACTAGTATATTCTGGAACATTTTATGAATAGTTTTAGCAATTGGATGCTTATAGTAAGTAGTTGTTTGTAACTCCAATGCAATAGTGGTTTCTGACCCTGTTCTGCCCTAGCTACTTCCATTCTTAAACTGTATTGAACACCATTTGCTAAGAAGTAATTTAGCAAGTGACAAAACAGCAGCTGTCTTTTTAAGTAGCATTTTTCATGAAATTAACACTTAAAAGACAGCTGCTGTTTTGTCGCTTGCTAGAGGTATCAGACTGGGAAAGACTTTTAAATCTTGAAGTTATTTGTGAAATGGGAATCTGCCATTTTTACATTGACTAAACATGGAACTCTGTAGGCTCTGCAGCTGTCTTGGTTTAAATCTTTCTTTAGCTTAGTGAAAATTGAAAGAGCGTATATTGCTTATGTATTATCCTAATTCTGTTTCCTGTGGCCTCAATTTCTCACTGGGATTTTACTCAGCATTTTTTTCCTTCTTCTTTTGCTGCCATGTAGAAGGAGAAGTTGATTTTGAACCTCCTTGCACTGAAATCAATGCAAGAGAATTTGGGGGCTTAAATTATAGACAATCCAGGGATTTTCTCCATCAAGATGTTGGGCCTAATTCTTGGCCTTAGTTTCACCCATTCAAATCAATGGAAACATTGTCAACTTGAAGCAGCTGCGATATTACATCTCTTGCATTAAAGCATCTAAGCTACAATAACTACTATAAATAAATTCTTCTAATTATGGAGAACTAATTAATTGACCTTGAAGGGCTTTCAGAACATGCTAAATCTGTCTCATGCAAGAATGTATTATGGGAAGTCACTATTAGTTTCCTTTGTACCAGTGTTATCTAAAATAATTGAAACTTAACTGAATTGGTTCATCAGTCAGTGTAATAACTAGGACAGTAGTTCAAATGAGAAGTTGCCACTGAGAAAGCTGTCATACAGAGACAAAATTAGTAATAATTACCAGGGGGAAAGTGTTTGAATCCCATGTGGATATTTACTGAGCTCTTAATTATGAAAGTATGGGATCTGTTGCCTTATTATATGTTATTTGGAGCTGACTGTTATCACCATACACTTTGGAAGTAAGGAACACTGTGGGCATAATCCAGAAAAATATATATATACCACTAAGGCTTTCATCTGATGCACATTAATTTGGAAGCAAGTTCCATTGAGTTCACTGGGATTTACTGCTGTGTAAACATGAATTGCATTGGGCTGCATGCCCTATTGAAACAAATGGAATTTGAACACATACTTAATTGCTGCTATCCCATTGATTTCAAAGGGCATTTCTACCCAACACTGAGTTGTAGTCAAAGAAGTTAGGAGTAGACCTTTTATCTGTCTGAATTCTGTGATGAGAATGTGCACGAGGTTTTATAGCAATTTCTTCAGACAGAATCAGGGCCAGCTCACGTAATGATGTGGTTTGATTGGGTCAAATGGTTATCCAGAAACAATTTTAATGCAGTACCATAAATATAAGCAAGTTTATCACTTGATGACTACCTCAGTTGACTGTGGTCTTCAGATGTATTGTTTTCTCTGTAGTTTTCCAGATTTGACTTTCACTTAGCTCTCAAATCATCCTTTGAAGAAGTATGAATAACTGCTAATTTTGGTAATTAGCCCTCTCATATTCTGTTAGAAAGTAGGCATTGTTAAGAGGTCTTTGACAGTACAAATCCCGAGGATCCACTCAATCTTAAACAGTAGCCAATTCACAACCTGCATTGCATATGGATGCAGGTACAGTCCACATAGTGGCAGGGATAGTGGGAGGCTTGGATTGTTTCACACCATATCATTAAATAGGGACGATCTGTCATAGGTTGGTTCATTCCTTAGCAGGATGCCCACATCTGCAAGAACAGACACAGGAGTTCACACATTTTCATGAGTAGAAATAAGGTACTGCTTGTCTTCTGTTTGGCGCTAATTTTGATAACCCTGCTTATAGGTTTTTTAAAAAACAAAATACTGCTCCAGCCTTACAAGATGTTTGCAGCATCAGGATGAAGTCCAGTTATCTTGAACATCACAGCAGTAATTCTTGTTCTCTTTAAATGGCATGACTCATAACTGAAATTGGTATGTGTTTGCATGTAAATGTTTTCATTGTGTCTTTAAACTTCTGTCATGAATAGTGGAGGAACCACAATATTAATTTAATTTTTTTTCTGCTTTAATGTGGATAATTTTTTCACTCATAGAGGTCAAACTAGAGGGAGAACCAGCAACTTCTCTTAATGAAGAAATAAATAGCATCAAAAATTATTCTGAGATGAATAAAAGGCAATTTTAAAAGCTGTAAACTGATAGAAGACATGTAGGCTTAAGGAGACTTGTTAAAATATTTCTGAGATATAAGAAGGAATTGCTGCTGTTAGCAAATTCACAGTTTCATTTCTGTATGTGTGAAATTCTATAGCTATGTCTCTGAATGAAGAGTACCAATGTCATTTTTGTCTCAGGAAGATTATTGTTTTTATAGTATATTAGTATATCTCTACAGATTCTGACATAACTTGCCAGTATACTGTGGTTGGGTGGGTGATGGGGGGTGGGTTAAGTAAAATGAGAAGCAGGCCTCAGTGATGGATTTAATTCTACTGTTCTAGCCGCAGGGCTTTTTTGTAGAAAAAGCCCAGCAGGAACTCATTTGCATATTAGGCCATACCCCCCTGACATCACCATTGTTTCACACAGAGTTTTTGGGTAGAAAAAGCCCATCAGGAGCTTGTTTGCACATTAGGCCACACCCTGATGCCAAGCCAGCCAGAACTGAGTTCCTGTGCGTTCCTGCTAAAAAAAAAAAAAATCCTGTCTAGCCCTAACTGCACCAACTATATATAATCATTTAACTACTGCAGCTTCAAGAAACTCTATGGCATTGTACCCTGCTGAGGCCCCTCTCCAACTCCCACCCTCTCCAGGCCCCACTGACAAAAATTTTCAGGAATTTCTCCACCCAGTGCTGGCAAGCCTATGGGAACATCACAAATTCTGTAATGGATATAGTGCAGAAATAAAATAATCCTGTAAATGTTTTCATTTGTAAAGGTTCCTAAAGGTGCTACCAAGTAAAATGTATCAGAATTCTTCCTGATGTGTTTGTTCCACGAAGGGCGACCTCAGTCATTTTTGTAACAAACCTCACAAAAAGTGTGTGAGTAATTTAGCACACTGCCATTCTACAGGATGATCTGAAAGGTCAAAGGCTGTTAAAAATATGTCAGGAGAAGATGTATTTGCTTATTTACACTTTTATGTTCATATGATTTCATTTTCAATCTTATCTGCATCCCTGTTATGCAAAAGTGTTTAGATGCTTGCTAACATAGTTCAGTTCCATTTAACAGAACTCAATTGTGTCCTTCTGGGCACCCTCATTGTTACAGTTTATCTGTAGTTGGAGATACTGAGTGAGAAAACAGCAATAATTCAGTCTGTTTTCACAAAGTTCCCTGTACCTTTGTTGTGAGGCTAGAGAATGGACCCTCTCTAAAGGTAATTCAAGTTTCATTAAAGCAAGCTCTTACCAATTTCTCACTAGCATTACTCCACCCTCAGGCTTCTGTTTTCCCTGGTGCAAGCGATCCATTTCCCAGCAGTTGCTCTGCAGGCACATTTTGATGTGCGGCTCCCTCCAGTTCTCCTTGTGGTTTCTAAAAGACAGTATCAAAAACCACAAGGGGAACTGAAGGGAGCTGCACATCAAAATGTGCCCATAGAGCAACTGGTGGGAAATCAATCATTTGCGTCCGGGGAAACAGAAGCCTAGGGGTAGAGCAACGCTCGTGAGAAATCAGTACCAATTAAAACCCTCATTGTTTTCTTCAGATTTAATCAACCTTTTTCAATTCTAGGAATAGACAGTTTGTATAAAATCTCTTTTAAACTGTTTGAACTGTTTTAATTGTTTGAACCTGTTTCTATTGTTTTATTATGTTGGAAGCCGCCCTGAGCCCACTATGGGAAAGGGTGGCCTATAAATCTATGGAAATAAATAAATAAAGGGGGGGGGATGTTGGCCCTGTAAGGCAGTAGGCTTGTATATCCTGGGAAAGAATCAAGAGATTTTGCTCTGCAGTTCCTCATGCAGAACTCTTCAAAGCAGAGGCCTGTGAAATTCCTCAGAAATGGAAGTGAATTGTATAGTTGCTTTCTGGTAGAAAAGCCCAGCCGCATTGCCTTTGGATGGAAATATCTCATCTTGCTGTAGCTTAGCATCTTGTTATTGTGTACCTTCGATTCTTGCTAGGACTACTGTCTCAGCAGCAATATGCCGCTTACTCCAAAGAGAGATGAGACATCTCTTAATCTTTTTCTAAGTGCAGGTTTTGATCATTTGGTGATCAGTTGTAGTTCTGAAAGAAAGGGCCACTAAAGAGCAATTTGAAGTAAAATTATTAATCTCACTCACTTTGTTCAACTATACTTTCTTTGTGGGCAATAGGATGTAAGATTTGGAGGGGTGGGAGGTACATTTGCATAGTGACCTGCTATCAAATACTCAGTTAAAGCTGTGGCACAGTGAAAATATTTTTCCTCACTGAAAGATTAAAAAAAAGTCTCTTATAGTGAACTACTTTTATATCTTATCCTATATGAATAAACTCACTGTACAGCCTGTGTCAGATCAGGTTTGCTTTGCTGAAGGAATTTATTCTAGATATATTCTGTGCAAGTTTCTTTTATTCTTCTCATTCTAAAGGCTGAATCACTGATAAGGGATAAAATGGTCTCAAGCCTGCTGATGTGTATTAAGTCCATTACCATTCTCCAAAGCAATGCTATGTCTGGGGGCAAGGGTTCCTCTTACCAAAGCAGCCTTGGTTACATCTTCAAGCAGCTTTTGTATTTTAAAAAAAAATAAAGCATTTCACAAATAATGGGGGGAGTTCCTATTATTCAAGCAAAGCCCACAGCAAAAACATAGCAAAGTCCATAGCAAAAACAGTGCTGCACTTCTTCCTTTTACAGTTTAACTTTCACTACTTATAAGGGGTGGGGGGGAGATTACACTTGAAGATTAGTTTGCTTTAATGCTAACATTGGAATTAGCATTTCTTTAAACAAGAGATATTGCCCATTTTGTCCTTTGGATTTATTATAGTCACAAGACCTATCTGATTGTAGATATTCCTGATGATGTAAAAGAAAATTTGATAGTCTGATGGCCTGCTAACAGTGTCCAAGATTAAATGCAGATGCAGCCAAACATTAATAGGCAATATATGTTTAGGGTTCTTTGCAGTTATCTTACACTCACCGAACACCAGTACAAATGCACGAGCATATTCTCACTCAGAATAGTCTGTTGTGCTTTAATGTAACCTGCACTCAGACAGGCAATAAAATTGGGGTTTGGGGGGGAGTGGAAACCTGCCATATTTCATTTATTCTATCCATGGAGTGCATGTATTTTTCCTTCTTCTGCACCTCAACTACAGCCATGCAATGTAATATGGAAGAACAGTTTTAGAACAGGGAATGCTGCAACTATGCCAAGTCTTCAGAATGTTTCTATTACTGCCAACTCTACATGTCTTCTGGACAGACATATGGAAGTGGCAGTAAGAGAAACAGCTCTCCCTTTACCAGCCTTTTCAGCTAGCAAAGGCATGTGATGGGAAGCGGATGAAACTCTTTGGAACTCCTTGGAATCCTGTTTACCTTGTGCACTTGGAAGCCTGTTTGCCTGACAAACACACATTATTTTTAAGGTAGTGCCGAATCACACTTGAGGTGGTTAAGATTTCTCCCAACCCAACTCATGTTTAATGTGTTATCTAACCAGACTCTTATACAGCATAATCTAACTCCTCTCATGAGCAGAGTTGTGTGTTCCTATCATCTGATACTCAGTATTGTCTCTGGTCTTAGGACTTCTGCTTTGGATTGATCTTTGTAAATCCTGAAGCAGAAGTCTGTTTCCAGTATTCCTGGATCACATTGATTTGTAGGGCTGAGACCAGCCCTGAAGCATGATTACACAGAAGTGGGACTTGCTTCCAGACAAGTTTGCTTAAGATTGTAGTATGAGAATCACTTTCCTGACCATAGCTATAGATTATTTTAACACCTTTTCTTGCTTGGATACTGGTGATTGATTAATCAGAGAAGTGCTTCTGTTGGTCCTCTAACGTGCTGTGCACACAGAGCTTTAAGAGCAGAATACATTCTCTGCTAGTATAAGCAATGAGACAAACTGTCAAATGTTGATCCTTCTACAGTCATAGCAGAAAAACCAACAAAAAAACCCCATGAAGCCCATATGCCATAGCACTTGTCCATCTGTGATATTTTGTCTGACTTGTTAACCACCAAGGCCTTTGTAGTGTAAACAGGACAAAGCAAAGTCCCACATTGTGAATCACTTTTTTCTCATAAAGATATTCACATTTTGTTTGGCCTTTTAAAAATTTATGTACATGTGTGATTGTGTGAGAAAAAAATAAAGCTTTCTTTAAAAAAAATCAAGTAACATCAATCCTTGCACACACTATGCAAAATTTTGTAAGCATTGCAATAATGCTATAAAGTACACAAGGAAGTATTTTAACTTTATTACACTTTCTGTATAAAAAAGATTTGTATTTAAAATTATTTCAACTGCAATCTTGTAAAATATATTAATAAAAATAATGATTGTTAAGAAGACAAGTCTGGTTTTATTATTTTGCTCATGTTCTAGGAAGCTGACCATGATGCTGAACAAATATTATATTAACCATTTAACTTTTGTAATAATTAACCATTGAAAGTTTGTAATTGCTGTAAATTCACTCTGAATTGAACAACTGCCAAATACATTCAAGTATACACAGAGACACCTTGCACTCTGAAGTCACCATTGATTTTAGTGCTGGAAGCCCATCAGCATATATAGAGGAATGCCATGGTGCCACTGAAAGGAATCCAATCCATTAAGGAATCTGTACATTCATTAGAGTTCCTTCACTCACAACTTACTCCTAGGTAATGAAAACAATAAGTAGCAATGGAAGGCAATCAAATCAGATGCTTCTGAGAGATACAAGCAATCAGTCCCACAGATTTTTCTTTCTGGCTCCTATTGTTAGTGGGTTAACTGAAGGACCCATGTATATTAACAATGCTGCCATTAGCAGGGGAATAATGCTATCATTAGCAGGGGTATAACACTGATGGTTGCATTTTTCTGTATACCCTTCTAGAATAGCAGATTTTTCATAATAACCAGCCTACAGTTACAGGAATAAAGAGCACAAGTGCAATTGCCCCAATGGGAAAAAGCTTGTTTGCACAAATAATTAGCATCACTGTAAGAATTATTTTCCCTTATAACCACTGTACTTGCAGGGTGTCAAACTAATAGTCTGAAAGAGGTTTTCATGTTTTATTTAACTGTATGTCATAAAGGTATCAGGAACTCTGGCTTATCCAGTTTCAGTTGCATTGTGACTGGAGTTGCATCTTCCAAACTTCTGTCACCACAAAACTATTAGGGATGCAGACATACCTTTTGGATCATAAGAACATAAGAGAAGCCATGTTGGATCAGGCCAATGGCCCATCCAGTCCAACACTCTGTGTCACACAGTGGCCAAAAATTACACACACACACACACATATATATATACACACACACACACACTGTGGCTAATAGCCACTGATGGACCTCTGCTCCATATTTTTGTCTAACTCCCTCTTGAAGCTGTCTATGCTTGTAGCCGCCACCACCTCCTGTGGCAGTGAATTCCACATGTTAATCGCCCTTTGGGTGAAGTACTTCCTTTTATCCGTTTTAACCTGACTGCACAGCAATTTCATCGAATGCCCACGAGTTCTTGTATTGTGAGAAAGGGAGAAAAGTACTTCTTTCTCTACTTTCTCCATCCCATGCATTATCTTGTAAACCTCTATCATGTCATCCCGCAGTCGACGTTTCTCCAAAATCTGGAAATCAAGATGGCATGTATGTGTCTTTGGTCCCCCCACACCCAAAAAAGGCAGCCAGTGTATCGCTGCTGATAACAAGTGCGGTGCTTGGTAATGTAAGTACTTATAAGAATTTGTCACCATTTTATAGATACAGGTTTAAAATGACCTTATTTGTGGAATGTGGATATAAAAACCTCTGCCATGCCAGCTTTTTAGCACTCTAATTACCATTGTGACAGCAAACATGACCTTGATAAATTCACATTGCTCACAGCAGAAAGCAAATATCAAATATGAGATTGTGCATGGTGGTGGATAACAAACTCTGAATTCTATAGTCATGAACATTAAATTTATAAAACTTCTTCCCATTGCTTCTATTTACAGTTAGCACTTCTTCAAACATTCCATTTCAGTAGATATACTCATGGCATGCACCCACGAAAACTACCATTCAACAAGCAGCAATGAACACAGAGCTGTAAAATTTATACAGAGCTTGAAGTCATGGGAGGCAATAGATTTTTGGTGAAAAGCACATATTTGGGAGAAAATAGAAATATATATAAGTAGGAGAAAGGCCTGTCATGGCCAAAAATACAATGGGTGCTAGAAACAGGATGGGTGTGAGTGCCCTGGCATGGCATGGGGTTGGGGAGGGAAGGGATACACAGCTGTTTTCCCATGCACCCTTGAAGTCCTGGCATCAACACACCCAGTGGAGCTGTCTTGCCATCCCCACTCCCAGCTGTGGCTATCAGTAACCCCCCCCCCATAGTCTTGTCATTATACGACCCACCCTTGATATTCAACTTGCCGCACCTTGTCATCTTCCCACCCATCCCTTAGCATGCATTGCCCTCCAACCTGGCTTTCTTCTCACCCACCCCCATCACTTGTCATAAACTTTTCCACCCTGGGCATCTTCTGACCCTGCTCCCAATCATGGCATTTGTTCCCCTCCAGCCTTGCTGCTTCTCAACCCCTCCCCCCCAAGCTTTGGCATGGACTCCTTTTTGCTGTCTTCCTAGCCTCTCAATTGGCAGTAGCTCCCCACCTCTCACTGTATTCCCACCCCCTCCCAGCCTTGGCAATCACCCCCCCACACTTTTGCCATCTTTTCACGCATGCCTTGGCATGCCTTCCCTCCCCAGGCTCACATTCCTACCACCCACTGCCATGTCTCCCACCATCAGTTTCCTTCTACCCAGTGCTTCCCACTCCCCACACCTTCGCGTATCCTAGAGGTGCGGCCACTGCTGGGTCCTTGGGACACCCTGTTGAGGCTTCCACAAGGGCCTGGTAGACAATGGCACTGTTGCTATTCCATAATGTCTCAAGTCCTCCACAATGCAGAGCCCCAGGGAGAGTCCAGGGGACAGCAGGGGATTCCTGAGACTCACTGAGGCTGGTGGCTCCTGGGGCAGTGGCAACTCCCAGGGGCTCATGGAGACTTCAGAAGGCTATAAGAGATGTGTTGCATTGGCGGTGTCATTCATGCTATTTCAGAGGCCACAAGAGAGTAATGACAGCAGCTCCTTGGCTATTTTGACAATCTTCGGAGGCTGCATGTGCTGGGAGGCCATCTGTGTAGGCCATTGATGGGGCAGCAGAGGTTTGTTGCCAGTGACAGCCACAACACCCTTTGTGAGGCCACAGTAGAGCGGCAGCCCTTTCTGAGGCCAGTTGACAAAGAGGACACAGAGAAGCATTGGAGATGTGTATCTCATAGGTAAGACTGTTTTTGCAGTTTGTTCAATGTTCCCAGGTCTGCAGTAGGTGGGGGACAGGGGAGTCAGCCAATGGGAGCCCAGAAGTGGTGACTGACATGTGATGGGCCAATGGTTTATGGAGTGCACCCGTGAGCCAGTGGGAGACCTGGATTTGGCCTCACCACAGGGCATTTATTATATAAAGAATACTGAAATTGAAATATATGATACTTTCTTAGGAATACTAAGCTTCTTTTCTACAACAGTAACAAGAGCAGCATAATTTAGAATAGTGGATAAAATAGTTTGCCTGTGTCCTATATAAAGTTTATATCTCTGCTACCTAATCTTAAATAGGTACACACACAGCCCGGCCAGACATGGCTTGGCCCAACAAGGTCTCATTTATGTCAAATCCAGCCCTCATGAGTTCGACACCCCTGAATAGTAAAGCTTTCATCAGAGGAATCTTATTAGCAGCTGCTGCCAAGAAGAAAACAGAAGAAAACAGAACAAATAAATTAGCAGAAAAAATTCAAAGATTTGAGCAATAACATAAAAAACCCCAATAAAGCTATATTAGCAAAAAATAAACAATTAAAAATCAATTAGATACATTAGAAATGCAAGAGGTATGGGAAAAAATGAAATATATCAAATTACTGGGACCATATGATGTTGATAGGCAAAAGTATCAACAACCTGTCTCCAGAAATGACAGGTTTTGATGCTGCTATTTTGTCAGTAGTTGCATATTTCTCTACACCTACTAAAACATCCCCCCCTTCCTCCCCCATTTGGCCTTTGTTTTCAGTCTTGCAAGAAAACACACCAGTGTAGTTGGAAAATACCAACTGCTTTGCAAAGCTGGAATGTGTTGGCACCATCTGCTCTTCTTCATTAGGCTTAGATGATGAGGGTGGAAATCATAAAATGCCTTAGATATTTAATTTAATATAAATTCACAGTGACTTTTGTGGCAAAAGTTGGACCTTTTTCAACTGGCTCAGTCCTAAGCATCAATACTTCCAAATATTGACTTTTCCAGGCAGCCAAATGCTTGATGGGTAACTTGTGCGTCAAGACAGAGCACCATTCATCCACAAACTAATGTGAACTATCAATAGTGATGACAGTGCTTGGTAGACTTCCATCAGCTCTTAACAGTTGCTGCTTCCACACTAAGGACATCCTACATTTCAACCACCCAAATGATAGTTTTTTTTTCATGTTTGCACATTATGGAATTCTCTGTGCACAAACCATTAACAGGCTGGTCCTTTCATAGAAAATTCTGTTTTATTTTAAACCCATAAAAAGTTGGTATTTCCTGAGCATCACTATCAACACCAGCAGTTTCTTATGTCTTAAGGGTAAACAGTATAACTAAGTTGGACTTAAAGGTGCAATCGACTCCTATTCTGTTCTACCCTTTTTATTTGTTGATGAAAGCAAGAGGCCAGCACCTTGCAACAACAGCATAACAGAAGCAACCCCCTTAACCCAGCCTTTTAAGAAGGCTGGAGGGAGATGTCCGGAGGAGATTGGTCTTCAAAACAAAAAAAGGGAAGATGGAGAATCTTGGGCATCACATGAGAACACAGCTTTCTCATGTGAGTCAGGCTTTCAATGCACATCAGTGTAAATGGAAAACCACAGCACACAGTAGAAAGAGAACAAATTACCTTCTACCATCTAGAATTTCCACTGCAAGGGTGATTTCACACATCACCAATATTAACAACCAGACCACCATGGAAAGCGACCCAAATGTGGAAGCAGGTTGTGACAGGCGGGGTGGGAGGGGCAGGAAATAACAGGCAATGATCTCTTTTACAACGTACTTCCTGCTCAGGAACTGTCTGCCTCATGTGGCAACAATCAATTTTATTATCTATCCAGGGGACGTTTTGTAGAAAAATAGGTGGTGAATTTCATCCAGGGATTGTTATGCAGCTGCACCTACTATTCAATGGACAAGGTGGGGAGGAGGAGGGGGAACAGGCAGAAAGGTTCAGGAGCTGTGCTTCTGTGAGCTCCTGCTGAATTCAAGGTGTCTGTCTGTCTGTCTATCTATCTATCTCTGTCATCATCTATTTGATTTCCATCCTGCCTTTCCTGCAAGGCAGGCTCAGGGTGAGTTATAACATACAGGTTTCATATGTCACTAGTGATAGAATTGTCTGTGACAGATACAAACACAGACCACTGCCTCCTTCTCTTTCAGACACTGGACAATTAAAACATGACTGACTTGGGAGGCCTTGAATCAAATTTCATTTTGTTGTGATAGCCAGTTGCAGGTACCTGGACAAACTAGAGACTAAACTTAGGTTTAGTTTACAGAAAAGAAGCAAATCCAAACTTGCCCTTGCGCTGGAACATAATAACCGATTGCAGCTTGTTTCAAGGCTTCCCACATCCAGAAGCTTTCAATTGCTGTGCATAGAAGAGGAGAAAGGGGCAGTAAGGGCAGGCTGTAAGAGCAGCAGTAAACTGTGCTCATGCCCTTTGTGAACAACTCTCTGTCATATAACATCTGATTTCTGCCAGTGTCATAGGGTGCGTTCACACTATGTGTATTGCTACTGGATTTTGCTATTCTTTCACAGTACAAATCCAGACTGATTTCACACTCACCCTACACCACTCTGATGTTCCTCTTTTCAGCGTGGCGTCCTTCCGATTTCCCACTATCTGCCTTGGGGCTTCACCTTGCTTAGCTGTTTTTGCGAGGCAAAGAGAAACCACTAAAAACCAGTTGCAAAATGCATTATTTAGTGTAGTATGAATGCACCCACAGTAATGACCTGAAGTACACTTGCACTAGCATTTGGATGTAAAATGGATTTGACTTTTGGATGTAAAATGGATTGACTAGATTTGATTCCAGTAACACCCTAGACAGACCAACAAGATTTTTCAAGCATAAGCTTTCAGAGTGTAGCTTTTGAGAGTCAAAGTCCCCTTTGTTGTTCTGACAAAGGGAGCTCTGACTCTCAAAAGCTCATACTCTGAAAATCTTGTTGGTCTCTAAAGTGCTGCTGGACTCAAATCTAGCTGTTCTACTGAAGACCATCATACTGTTGCTGGTGGTGCCATTTTGAATGTTTCCATATGCAAAAAAGCAAAACAAACCCTAGAAATGCAAACATACTAGTATATTGTATGTACTAGTATATACCTTGGCTCTCTTCATGCTTTGCTCTTTTTTTGGTTGGAGAAAATTTTATTTATACCATTCATTTCAGCCTAAGAGTTTAATGTTCTTTATACCTTGCTGATTCAGTATGGTGCAGCCTTCAGTGGCAAGGGGCAGAAACCCCAGTGTCCTTACTTCTGCAGACCCAGGGCAGTTTGAGCCCAGCTGTTTGTGGCTGGGTTGGAAATTAGTTTTGTAGCTAATAACTGGGTCCAGGCTTGACTTCCTCTTGACATAGTATGCTTCCTAAAAATGAGAGTCCTCCACATGGCTCTTAGGCTGTTCAAAGGTAGAAGGCAGACTGTACCCCCCCCCACACACACACACCTCTGCAGCCCCTGGTTCATAATAGAGAAGTTCAAGATAAGATACAAGATCAGAGTCAATGTGAAGTAATTGTCAGAGTGTTGGACTAGATTCTGGGAAACCCAGGTTTGAATCCCAACTGTGCCATGGAAGTTTGCAAACAGAAATTTTAAAAATTGCAACAAACTCCAGGAAGATTATTCAAGGAAAATGTGCAAAATGCTACAGAAGGTAGACAGCAACACATACAAGATATGCAATTACTGGAAAGAGAGATACTGCTCATTATATCCATGTGATGGCCAATTATAATTTCACCAGAACCAATTGTATTTAAGTAGGAAACTCAAGGCATCAAACTTCTAGTTGAAATAGAATTCAGGGGCTTTCCAGGTCAGAGGATTTCATCAGAAAAGACTTATGTTTTTTGGCAGTTTCATTAATGCCAGACAAGCACACTGGAGAGTTATATTCATGTACATCTTGTATCTGGACTAAAATGTAAAACAATTTTAAGACAGGAAGAGAACTTCTGAGGCACATTACTCTCAACCATGAGAGGGCAATTTTTAATATAGGACATGGCAACCCATTTTCAGCTATGATTAATGAGCTTCTCAGGAGCTGGCTATTCACTCAGAAATGAAGACCTTCATGATATCTAGCCAGTGTCTTAATTTGGTCTGTAACCACTTCCTGTTGTTTAAAAGCACAGGCTATTTCTAGTAATGCTGGCAGCTTTTGGACTGTGACTGATACTTCTACAAATCCTTTACTATCAAGATGAACACTTTCACTAGAGAACTCCAGCTATCATCAAAATTGTGTAAACGTGTTCTTCCTTTTTTTCTCTAAGATGATTTGTGTATGTGAACCACATTTTTTACTGTGTTGGAGAGGAGAATGACGTAAGCTGCCTTGGGTCTCCACTGGGGAAAAAGGCAGAGTAAAAACAAAGTGAATAAACAAATACATGAGAATAGTAGCCAATTCTTCTGAGAATGTGGTTTGAGATCTTCTGTTCACAACTACAACATGGAAATATATTCACACAACATTCACAACATTCTGTTATGCAAAGCAAAATAAATATTGTGAGATACTTTGGGATACAGACGTTGTAGCTATTCTGCCATCTGATGGGGAATTCTAGATGTTGTATTGAACCTAAGCACATCCTGATCAGAGATATGGAATAGCAATCTTTCAAACACTGGTCTCACCAGAGAATAGGTGCTTTCTTGGGCCATAGAAATTCATCTGTTCTTCAACCCACTTCAGAATATAGCATGTTCATTATAATATGGACTAATGAGTTATTACCTACCTTAACCAAAATTGTATGCTTGTTGTAGTAAAAGAGTGAAATAGGGATAGATCTTATGCTTGTTTGTAGAATCAACCATGCTACCAAATCAGTCTTGCAATGGTGTTGGAATATAGAGATAGTAGTAGATAGGGGTACCCTATCATCATCAAGCTGCATACCAAAGTGACAGCTGCCCTCCCACACACACACACAAAAGGAATACCGGCTGTTTCCTATGGGGGACTAAGGCAACTGTCCCTGATGGGAGGCTAGTGATCCACCCATCCAACGAATGCCAGATGTTTTCTATGTGAGGAAAAAGAGGGGTCAGCCTATGCTTTTGGTGTAGCCTGCTTCATATTGTTTGGGGAAAGCATGTTTTGCAACACAGACGTTATTTAGAGAACTGTGGAGAAGCAACTGTTCTAAGCTGACATCGTTTGGAGAGGAGACATACCCAATGGATAAAATGATGGATTTAAACTGAACACAGCTAACCTTATACCAGTAACATGTCCCTTTAACATCAGGCTGCATGTCATATATAAAACATATGAAGCTGCCTTATACTGAATCAGACCCTTGGTCCATCAAAGTCAGTATTGCCTTCTCAGACTGGCAGCAGCTCTCCAGGGTCTCAAGCTGAGGTTTTTCACACCTATTTGCCTGGACCCTTTTTTGGAGATGCCAGGGATTGAACCTGGGACCTTCTGCTTCCCAAGCAGATGCTCTACCACTGAGCCACCATCCCTCCCATGTCGATACAACTCTCTGGGGACTCAGTAATGCCATAGAGTTTTGCATGAATCCTAGATCCTAGTTTGCCAGCACCCACAGTTATTTGTTGAGAGGATGCTGCTGTGTGTGTAAAAATGTTTGTTATTTTGCACTGGTTTGTGTTTGCAACGGGTGAGCGTTTCAAAAACAGGTGTGTTGTAATTCTAGGAGATCCCCACCTGGAGGTTGGCAACCCTAATGCTGGGCATCTGTGCAAAAGCTGTGCTTTGGGGAAAAAACTGTGTTGGGGGTGTTAAAGGTTTTTCAGTGTCTCTCTGTGTGTTTTACAGGTGGGGGGAAGTGTTGCAAGACAAGCATGACTAGTTCTGCCGCCCATTCTAATAACACTGCCGCATTAATTATTAATTGCAAACACCTATAGTTTCTTATTCATGCTTTTCCAACATTAAATCCTATTTTTCTAGCATCTTCAGTGGCCTGTTCTCAGACGATTATAAAGAAGATATCCTCTTGTTCGCTGCAAGCTCTCAGGGAGGTTGCCAGTCTCCAGATTGGAGAATCTAACTTTGGTTGCCAAAACAAAAATGCACATCCTTGCAAAAAGAGTTCTCACAGGCCCATGTCTGGGAAAGTTATTTCTTCCAAGGGGCTTTCGACCACAGCTTTTAAAAAAACAAACAAGGTAGAGCTTTTCAGCTTTATGATTTTTTGACAACTGCCTTCTAATTTGATTGATCTTATATTTTGCTATTTGTGAGACAAACAGCATTTGACCCGCAAACAGTCCTAAAAGGTCAGGGGCCCTAGGTCAATGGTTTTACAGGTGAGGAATGCAGGCACCAGAATGCTAGAGAAATGTTGTTGTACAATATATTTCAAATGTTGCCAGTCACTTCCGGTGTTAGACTCCCATCAACATGAATCTTAACAGCTCTTGGACATTCTTATACACATTCTTTTAAAATTATACTCTCTGCTTAGACCTGATAAGGTCGGACAAAGATAAATAAACAGAAAGAACTTGGGACAGTTTTTCAAAAACAGATTTGTTGCAATTCTATGAGATTTCCACCCAGAGGTTGGCATCCCTAATGCACAGCATTTGTGCTTGTGCAAAAGCTGTGCAAAGCTGTGTCTGTTTGTTACATGTTTTTAAGTAATTAGTTTCCCTCACATTTCAACGCAATGAACATTTTTTTAAATTTTTAGTTCTTTGGGCTGCCAAAGCCTCTGATTTTAAATGCATAATTTGTCAAAAGAAAAATTTAATAGCAGTGGTCTGATAGGCACAGAACTATGGCTGCCAGCCACAATACGAATCACCCAACAAAGAAATTTTATTTTTACACAATGTATAGTCCATATTAAGCAGTTAGGCATTCATAACATTACCTTAGTAATATTTGCTTATAACATTGCAAATTATTGTGACTATCTATATATTATAAATGGCATTATTGCTTCAGTTTTTAATTTTGTATTAATGTTGACTTCTCCTCTTGAAATGAAAAATGATCATTGTGTCTCGTCACAACTATATAGCTTAAAACCCATCAATGATTTCTATGATATGTATATAAGGGTTGGCGCATGTTTCTTAACTTATCATAAGTTTAATTCATTGTATACACACATCAATGTTGATATTAACTTGTTTGCTTCAAAAAAGCAAAAAAGCAGAAAGCAAAGCGAAGACCCTGTTGTGCAGGCAGTCTGTTTGAAACATGGTCTGCTCTTTTAATTGGGAAATCATTATCTGCTACAAGTTATTAAATCAGAGCACAAGATAAGGGGGGAGATGACAACGGCGTCTACAGGCTATGTAGATCTATGGAAAATTATAACAATAACTTAACCATACAGTAGTTACCGTCACAACATGCCAAGAATGTTCATAGAGCAAATACAAATCAGTTCCTCCCTCCCCTTCTCCATATAGGGGAATCCATTTCCTAGCATTTGGCCAAAGAATAAATTTAAATGACATATATCGAAGTTAGTGGGACTTTCAAAAAATGAACACAGGGCTGAACAACGGTCTCTTCAGTTTATATCTATCAGTCTGATTTAATATCTAGAATGGGTATTCTTCTAAGCACACGTGTACTCTAAACCCGCCCGAGGCACTTTGTGTAGTTTTGAACTGTATCATTATATATCAAAATTATTGCTTAAAACAACAATGTGTACTTAAAAAAAGAAAAATAAGAATACAGAAAGAAAAACAGAATAGAGAGAGAGAGATAATTGTATAAAAAGCTTACATTTTAACAAGCATATTCTCAGCATTATTATAAGGTACAATTGTCATAAACTGTAGAGCTGAAATAAAAGTTAAGATTAAAAGTGAGAATTTTACAAAGATGATTATTGACTAGATGACTGTGTCCCCAGCCTGGAATTCTTCCTCTGTAGCTTTAAATAGTTAAGTATTGGTTGAAAGATTAGATTTTGCTACTTTTTGCAGTATTTATCAGAGGCATCTGATGCATAATTAGTTTCTGAGGAGACTGTAGGTTTGGCATTCAGATGCATCTTTTTCTGGGTATCACAGTTATGGGGGGCAAATGCACTGATTGGGGATTGACATTTTTTTCCCCAATTGCATTTGTTAATTGATTTATGTCAAAAGTCACGCTCGCAACCTTTCCTTCAACATTTTTTTAATGTTTTCAAAGAGGCTTTTAACCATTCTAGCAGTAAGTTCAAGAAGTGCAAGCCCGGTAGGACACACTTATCAGAACATGGGGAGAAGTAGAACAACGTATAAACTGTTTACAAGGCTTTAATTCCAGGGGGGCTAGCCACTCCCACCCCGCACACCATTGTGTTGTGGCAAAAGTACAACTGTGTCTTATGCAGGAACAGGGTTTACCGTTCTTAGGGTGCAGCTGGGTTTTCCTAAGCTAACTTAGTATCCCCATCTAGAAGAGAATTTTTGTGGGAACGCTTTACCCCAGCCTTTCTGAAAAAAGAGATAGTTCAGACCAGATCTTTACTAATAAATTTCCATATGAACAATGCTGTACTCAACAGTGATGCACGGTATAGGCTCATCGCTTTTCACAGGACATAACTAGGGTGGCCATAGTGTCTGAAGGCCAGCCAGGGACACCTTTTGGGGGGGGGAGGTAGGGGTGCCGGAAACAGGAAGTGACGTCACTTCCGGTGACGTCACTTCCGGTGACGGCATGCCACCGCCGGAAACAGGAAGTGACATCACTTCCTGTGACATCATTCCCCCCCACGCCACCTGCCGAAAACAGGAAGTGACATCACTTCCTTGGCATCATTCCCCCCCCCCACGCCGCCTGCCGGAAGCAGGAAGTGACATCACTTCCTGTGACATCATTTCCCCCAAATGACATCATTTTCCCCCAAATGCCACTGCCAGAAACAGGAAGTGACTTCACAGCACTTCCTGTGACGTCCCCAAAAATCCCCCAAATATCACCGCCGGAAACATCAAGATTATTTATAGAGAGGGAAAGGGGGAAGTAAAGTTAAATGAAACTCTTTTTTTACTTTTTTCAAAGTGAGAAGACTAGAGAGAACGGGTTCCATGCTGAGAAGCCAGTCAGATTCCAGTGAGATTCCAGTGAGACTGTGCTGCATAATGCAGCCTATTTATTTTGTCCTGTTTGCTCTGTTGGCTCTATCTGCGCCACCTTCATCACTTTCGGGGTGTGGATCCTCCAGTGGGGTGGTCTCCCGACTCCCTCCGCCGGCTGTTTCTGATAGCCCTACGCCCCCTCTTTCATGTGATATGTGTCCCGTGCGGGTGCCACCCTCCCTCCGGGAGATGCCGCAAAATGAGCCCCCTTGAGGCTTATGGCGGCAGGGCTCAGGGGAAGCGAGCTAGACTGCTGTTCTTTTGAGGGGTTATAGAGTGTTTCGAGCCCGTCCCTGTAGCATCGGTCCCATCGTTGTGGGACCCAGGGGGCCGGCGCAGCGGCACGCCGAAGCAGCCTGTCACTAATAACACAGGTCGAGATGCAGGACACGAACCCGGAAATGACCGACAGGCTGCTTCAGCGTGTTTTCATGGGTTCCTAACTTTAATCTTTCATCATGTTTTCATGGGTTCCTAACTTTAAAAAGCAACACTGTGCACACTCTTCCCCACATTATCCTGAACAGCTCTTTAAAAGTTCTTTAAAAGCCGGAGCAAGTCTTTTTTCTGTACTGATCCCTTACTTATGCCCCGCTGAAGGCAGGGGCCATCTCTTCTCTCATCCAATATCACCAATACAGAAAGTCCTTTTCCTGGTTTGGTTTTAATAATGTTTAATCATGTCAATTTTTGGCGAATGGCTTTTTTGTAAAACACTTTGAGTAACAAAGAAACATGGTATAAAAAGACACCGAATAAATGGACACCACTGGTTATTACATATAAGGTTTTTTCTTTATTTTCACTTTACAGTGAAACACTTCCCTGTAAGTATGACCTATTGAACAGGATAAGGGTGATGGTGTAAAGGCTGTGGATCACAATTGTGAGAGGATAGGTTTCTTTAGTGTTTGCTTGGGTGGACTAATATTAGTCGGGGCAGCTGGGGCAAGAAACAGCAGAAGTCTATTTGATTTTATATAGGAAAGTGGGTGTAATATTGTATAAAGTTGGCTACAAATCAAAGGTACTGAGGGTGAGCATTATGGCAAAAGGTGGGAATGGGGGAGGCCGGAATTAGGTTGGGGTACAATAAACATATTACAAAGTAACACACACGCAAACACTGAAGAAACCTGTCCTCCCACAATTGCGATCCACAGCAATGGCAACATAGGGCATGATCAAAGCCTACTGGGGGGGCAGGGGGTTTGAGGGAGAGCCCCCAAAACTGCATGGAACCCTCAGACTCCAAAAATAGCTCTATAAAAACATGAAAGTGACACACCCCACACAGCCTACACACCAACCCCCTCACATCAACCAGAGGTAATTAAAAAAAACCCAAAATGTGACAGAAAGAAACTTAACTTTTAACCCCCCCCCCCCAAAAAAAAAAACAGAAACAGGAAAAGGGACAACAGGACGGGATGCAAAACCAACAGCAACAAATCCAAGAAAAGGCCAACAAACTCAACTGTCAAAAAACTGAACTTTTTAACAATAAAAATCTCAGGCCAAATTAGTCATCACCCTCCCCTCACCAAAAAAAAAAAACCCAGAACCAGGAAAAGGAACAACAGGACAGGATGCAAAACCAACAACGACACGGATCCAAACAAATCCAACTAAGAAAAGGCCAACAAACTCAACTGTTAAAAACTGAACTTGTTAACAATACAAATTGGGCCAACAGCCCCCCCCCCCCACAAGAACCAGAACCAGAAGAGAAAAGGAACAACAGCAGCACAACACAGCAGCAACAAGTCAAACGCAGAATCTTTTTAAAACAGTAAAAAAAACCCTTGACTTTTAACAATACAGGAACTTTACCAACCCCTCCCCCCAAAAAAACTTCACCCTAACCCAAAGAAATCCAAGCCACCCAAATCAGGAAAAGTAAAAGGACACTGCACTTTTAAAAGTCCTCTCACTAAAGTTAGATATAGGAAAATTGGCAACCCCTCCACCCCAGGCCCCCACCCCCAGCAGAACCCCCTAACCCTAACCCCAAATAAGCTACCCCACCCACCCAAATCTGGATAAGTAAAGGGACTCTGAGTCTTAAAAAGTCATTTTACTTTTATCCTAACTAAAATAAAAACGAGAACCCCAAGACTGTCTTACCTTAGATCTCTTCTCCAGGCAGGTCAGGCAAGGCTGAGAGAGAGCAGCAGCAGCAGCTGAGACCAAGGGCCAGCACAGCACAATCTCTCTCACACACCAACACCAACACAGCAGTGGAATGGAGTCCAGCCAGGCAGACTACTTTAAGAGGTTCTCTGGCCCTATGCAGAGCAGTTTCAAAAAATACCACTGCTCTGTGATTGGCCAGAGAACAGTGTTTACCTGGATACCCAAGTAAACAAAAAACCAACAATGTCGCTGATGGCTGGGGGATTAGCCCAGCCATCAGCTACACAACAGCCCTGCAAAGCATGCCTTTGCAATGCATTTTGCAAAAGCATGCTTTGGATTGGCTGCTGCGGCTCCTCTCCCCTTCTACCTCTCTCCCTGATCCCAGGGAGGCTATGGGAGAGGCGGGAAAAGGCTTCCAAAGGTGGTAAAGAAGGCAAGCAGCTTCCCTGAGGCTGCAGAAGCAACTTTCCCACCTGTTCCACTGAGTTCCATATACTTCTAAATATTGATTCGGATGTATACCTCCCCGTATAATACCTTCTAATTGGATTCGGAAGTATACGATGCCGTATACTTCCGAATCAGGGGGTATTCGGCAGTCATTTCTGTTCGGCTGAATTGAATGCACAACCCTACTAGAGACATTATGATTAAAACCAATGCAGGGTGCTACTGTGTTTGCAAAAACATTTCCTCTGCAGAGAAAGCAAGGATACTTTTGATATAAGCAGCCTGAATGCCTGTGAGAAAGACACACAAGCTTAGAATTTAAAAGGGCTTTCCCATAAGTTACAGTGAATTATTTGCAATTAAATAACATTTATGATCTGTTAAATGCAGTTAACGTTGCAGAGCCTTATAAAATGACCCCAAATGGCATATTAAAGGGCTGCTTTGCTATTTTTCCCACAGCATAAAAATTAATTAGATGAAGAGTATGCTGTTCAAACTGGACAGCCATTTGGATAGTAGGCAGTAAGCTGAACCATAAAATATGCACATTATGGTGCCAATTTTTTAAAATAATATTTTTATTTAACTTTTATGTTTCCAAAGGTTTTTCCTCCTTTTCAGATCACTCTCATTCATGACATATGGTCTTCTAACCATAGCTATAGTAGTTTAAATTGATAATAGAGAGAAAAACTGTCACATCTTAATGTGTCTTGATTTCTGGATTTTGTTTCAACATACAGGGGTAAATTTAGAAAATATCAGATTTTTCGAAAGATGAAACTGGAAAGAAGAAATGTCTTTTCAGGGTACTTATATGTTTTTTCCATACAGAAATGTCATATGTTCCATCTTTAATCCTGTTCTGTTCCATCTTTAATCCTCAATATAGCCAGAGCCATGAGCCTTTTGGCAACAGAGGCTGATTCATACAAGGAAATTGATCAATTGTTCCAGAATAAAAAAGTAATTTTGTATGTGTAAGTCATTGCAGTAAGTAATGAGGCAGTCATTCCAGATGAAACTCCAGAGACAAAACTGTGGTATCATCACTCGTCTCATTGTTACTGTTTTGTTGAGAAGGGTGATACAAAGTATATATTTAAACATCTTCATTCAAGTTCACATCTTCATATTCCATCCTAAACTGAACAAGTGTAGTTCTATGTTTATATGGAGACTGTCTGCACCTGTAGTAGAGACTCATCAATACTGACTGATCAGACAATGAGAAGTTAAATGATGTGTGAAGCAATCCTCATTCTTCAGGTCTTAATGTCTTCATAGACAGTCAACCCATTCCTATTTAGTTTCCTTGGAAGCTCTTTGAAAATCAAAAGCAGGAGAAAACTGAAATAAACTTGCAGTCAGTAACTTTCTTATTCACTGAAGAACTCAAGACAATCACTTTGAGTAGATGAGAAGAACTGTGCCAGTCTAGAAAGGTAAGGATTAGGTTGATGACACAAAGTGAGTAAAAGTTCAGTTATTCACAGCAAAAACCAATCAAGCAACTAGTAAGAGAGAGGAGTCAAGAAGACGTCACAGTCAATAACTTCCAAGGGTTAGTAGAGCCAATGAGTATACAAGTATCAGACTTAAGATAAATCACAATAACATGTATCCAAGAGGAGAGAAAGTAAATTGAAAAAAGCTCTCTCCTTCCCTTTCTCTCTCTCTCAAGTTGCAAAAAGAACACACATTAGACAAAAAAGTATACAGCACAAAATGTCTCATAGCTACTGAAAATAACACCCATCTTCTAAGTTCCACAGCACCACTAGCATTTTCCCCTCATTTTTATCACCAGTTGGCAGTGAACTCTTTTATGCAACACAAGGAATTATGTGGCCATCCTTCTCTCCTTATTTCGACTCCTGAATGATCATAAGCAAAGCAATTCTAGGGCTTTCCCAGTGCTTTTCTATGGAAGCCCTGGTATCTCAGCAGCTTGTCAAAGCAGCACTGCAGCAGCTTTCCCAGCATTTTCCCTTCCCCTGTCCCCACGGCATTTCAATATTTTTAAAAAGTCTTGGGGAAGGCCTCTCTACACACTACAGCTACTGGGCAGGTTAAACATTCTGAGCTTTTCTGAGCTTTTAACATTTTCTGAGGTTTAAATTCTGCCAATCACCATTTTTAAAAAACCTGGTGGTATGAGGGGGAACTGCTGTGGAAAATGGGACAGGGTGTTTTCGCACTCACCTTCAGCCGGCGCCGCGACCCTCTTGACGACGGAGGATCTGTGCTGATTTCCCACACGAAGCGCTGGAGCAACCAGAAGAGCCGCCAATTTCCGGCGCGAAGCCCGCTCAAGCGTTTTCCTGCTTCTTGGCGATTTACGTTTGAGCGGGCTTCGCGCCGGAAATTGGCGGCTCTTCTGGTTGCTCCAGCGCTTCGTGTGGGAAATCAGCACAGATCCTCCGTCGTCAAGAGGGTCGCGGCGCCGGCTGAAGGTGAGTGCGAAAACACCCACAGAGAAATTGGTCATGTGGGTAGGGCAGGGAAAATCCAGACTTTTCCACAGGCAGGTAGCCCTACTTGCTATGATATTTATCAAAAATTGCAGCAAAGCTGGAAAAATCAAGTGGTGCACAGAAACACCATGATCCTGTGGGGAAACAGGGGGAAAAATCCACTTCCCAATAGCAGCAGCCCCTCTGGCAAATCATCCAAGCCGAAACAACCCCAATTGACAGCTTGCTACCAAATAGTTTCCTAAGTCAATCTTCAGGTTGTCCCTGAATCTCAGTGGTCTATTCTCTACTGGAAATGAATTGCTGTTTCCAAAGCTTCAAACAAGTTACTGATATGACTTGAAATAATATGGAAGATTTGTTTAAAAACAGACTCAGTCATTTGAATTCCTTCATGCTGCTAGCCAGTGGTTCCTGCTGCCAACACATATGGAAAAATGAGCCAAAGATGTGGTTTTGTGCCCTGGTTTTGAGGGCCCTTTATGAATGTGGCTGGAAGGTAAATTGGCCTTGGCTCTCCCACCTGCAAGATAAACCCAATTGTTGCTAGGTCAATGTGGACTTAGGTCATTGGCTGTAGCTTTGACAGCTGTCGCAGTGTAATTGCTATCAAAGGTAATTACTACTGTCAGAGCAATTATGCTGAGTCATCCCCTAACAAGATAATTGGACCACAACTCCTATTGGGCAGTCCAGAATGCCCATGAGGACTGGGATCCCTTAATTACCCACCATCTGGTACATTAGGAGGGGTGGGGAGGGTGTGGTAGAAGGTATACTGCCCTTCTTGCCACTCTTCCCAGAACAAGCTGTGTGGCCAAGGACTGATGCCGACATCCACATCGTAAAACTAGCCTGTCCAATGATATGTGTTTAGTTAGTCTTTTTATGTTTAGTGTTCTTATTTTTAATTATGTACTTAATTATGCCTTAATTATGTACTTCTGACTTGCTTTTTCTAAATAAAAAGCCTTAATATTTTTAGCACTGGCCTGTGTATTTGCCCACTAGATCTATCCAGGGGATTTAGTGCTTTAGGCTCTTGGTCACAACACTGCCTGTGTACCTTTGGGTGTGGCTGCAGGTTGCAGGTGGTCTACTCTGCAGGGCTGTGAGCTGCTAATAATCCTGGTAAGGGCGGCGGGGGGAGGTTCTATTTTTCCCTCCTTAGTCCCCAGACCTGTAAAATGAGGGGGGGGCAGACTACTGGAAAGGCTGTATAGCTTTACAGCCTGAGGTTTGTTTTTCAAGGAAGGCAGCTCTGGCCTCCCATGGCAGCGTGGCAGTGGGCTTGATTCCTTGATAATGGTTTTTTAAAAAAACACACTCAAGAGCTGTCCATTTTCACTTAGGAAAATTTATAAGAAAAATTATAGGTTCCAAGTTGTGAGAATAATAATACAGAAATCATAGAACAGATAGCAGTATGTTAGCATGGCAGACCTGGTTTTTCATTGTTTTAAACAGGAGCAGTTCCATTTTACATTCACAAAAGATCTAATGCAGGGAAATTGTGTGGTAGAAATAGTAGTAAAGAACTGGCATTATGACTGATCATTGAACTAATGTGTTTCGTCTGAACAATCATTTTGTTGAGTTTCCCCATCTAATTACCATACTGCTACTCCTTGTGCATTTGGCACCATGGAAAACATGCATTGGAATTGACTAATTAGTCAATAGATGAATAAGAGGTCATAACTCAAGAGAAAATAACATGCTTTGCATATAAAAAGTCTCAGGTTCAATCTTGACACCTTCCACTAATGAATCAAAGAAAATGTGAATGAGGAAAGTGCTTTCTCTGCCTGAGACTTGCAGAGCCACAGGCTGTTAGAGAAGAACATAAGAACAAAAGAACATAAGAGTAGCCATGTTGGATCAGACCAATGGCCCATCCAGTCCAACATTCTGTGTCACACAGTGGCCAAAAAAAAAAGACAAAAAACCCCAAGTGCCATCAGGAGGTTCACAAGTGGATCTAGAAGCCCTTCCACTTTGCCCCCCCCCCAAGCACTGAGAATACAGAGCATCACCGCCCCAGACAGTTCCAGTAATATACTGTGGCTAATAGCCACTGATGGACCTCAGCTCCATATTTTTATCCAATCCCCTCTATGCCTGTAGCTGCTGCCACCTCCTGTGGCAGTGAATTTCGCATGCTAATCACCCTTTGGGTGAAGAAGTACTTCCTTTTATCTGTTTTAACCTGACTGCTCAGCAATTTCATTGAATGGCCTCGAGTTCTTGTATTGTGAGAAAGGGAGAAAGCTTTTGATAAAGTTCCTCATCAAAGGCTCCTTAGTAAGCTCGAGAGTCCTCTTGTGGATCAAAAACTGCCTAATTAATAGAAAGCAGAGAGTGAATATAAATGAGCAGTCTCCGCAGTGGAGGATGGTAAGCAGTGGGGTGCCGCAGGGCTCAGTACTGGGTCCTGTGGCAGTGAATTCCACATGTTAATCACCCTTTGGGTGAAGAAGTACTTTCTTTTCTCTGTTTTAACCCGACTGCTCAGCAATTTCATTGAATGCCCATGAGTTCTTGTATTGTGAGAAAAGGAGAAAAGGATTTCTTTCTCTACTTTCTCCATCCCATGCATAATCTTGTAAACGTCTATCATGTCACCCCACAGTCGACGTTTTTCCAAGCTAAAGAGCCCCAAGTATTTTACCTTTCTTCATAGGGAAAGTGTTCCAAACCTTTAATCATTCTAGTTGCCCTTTTCTGCACTTTTTCCAATGCTATAATATCCTTATTGAGGTGCGGTGACCAGAATTGCACACAGTATTCCAAATGAGACCGTACCATTGATTTATACAGGGGCACTATGATACTGGCTTTGTTTTCAATTCCCTTCCTAATAATTCCCAGTATGGTGTTGGTCTTTTTTATTGCAACCACACACTATCTTGACATTTTCAGTGAGTTATCTACCATGACCCCAAGATCTCTCTCTTGGTCAGTCTCTGCCAGTTCACACCCCATCAACTTGTATTTGTAGCTGGGATTTTTGGCCCCAATGTGCATTATTTTGCACTTGGCCACATTGAACCTTATCTGCCACATTGACACCCACTCACCCAGCCTCAACAGATCCCTTTGGAGTGCCTCACAATCCTCTCTGGTTCTCACCACCCTGAACAATTTAGTGTCATCTGCAAACTCGGCCACTTCACTGCTTACTCCCAACTCCAAATCATTAATGAACAAGTTAAAGAGCATGGGACCCAGTACTGAGCCTGGCGTCACCCCACTACTTACCATCCTCCACTGCGAAGACTGCCCATTTATACTCACTCTCTGCTTCCTATTAATTAGCCAGTTTTTGATCCACAAGAGAACTTGTCCTTTTACTCCATGACTCTCGAGCTTTCTAAGGAGCCTTTGATGAGGAACTTTATCAAAAGCTTTCTGGAAGTCAAGGTAAACAACAACTATTGGGTCCCCTTTGTCCACATGTTTGTTCACCCCCTCAAAGAACTCTAACAGGTTAGTGAGGCAAGATCTTCCCTTACAGAATCCATGTTGAGTCTTCCTCAATAACTTGTGTTCATCAATGTGCCTACTCATTTTGTCCTTGATAATGGTTTCTACCAACTTTCCCGGTATTGAAGTCAGACTGACTGGCTTGTAGTTTCCCGGATCTCCTCTGAAACCCTTTTTAAAGATAGGGGTGACATTTGCTACCTTCCAGTCCTCAGGAACGGAGGCAGATTTCAATGAAAGATTACATATTTTTGTCAGGAGATCCAGAAGTTCACCTTTGAGTTCTTTCAGAACTCTTGGATGTATGCCATTTGGACCTGGTGACTTATTAGTTTTTAATTCGTCACCAGGTCCGGATGGCATACATCCAAGAGTAGATGTTACTGAGGAATCCAGACAGCTTTGTATTTGTCTTCATATTTACTTGATCTTTATTTCCAAAGATAAACACCTACTAATGTGTTTTAATAACATATGCTGATGATAAATCTTTCTTCAAATATATCAGAAGCAGAAAGCCAGCCAGAAAGGCAGAGTAATCATTAAATGATAGCTTCTCTCCCAGCATCAACAGCACATTCCCATGTCACCACCACCACCCCAGACTCCTGAAGATGATCTGATGTATGCCATCCACTGACAGGCCAAAGAAGTATGCCTTGCAGAAGTAACAAAAGAGAGTTTTTAAATAGATAAAATAATTCACAGGTCATTGGGCCATATATAATTTTCTAGAGAAAGCTTAGATCTTAAATAAGAAATCATTGTTCCATAATGTTTCTAAAACAGACCTCTTTATCAAAGGAGTAGAAAATACCCAGTATAAACCAATTCTAAATAGGTACCTGACAGATCCACCTCCATAATTTCTTATAAGTATAGCATGCACTATGAAAGCTGTAACATGTCATTACTGAACAGCTCTTTTCTTCTAGCTTATGTGTGGCTTTGCCCTAGTCCTATTTTCCTTTCTTGAGTTCAGCTTTCTTCAACTCTGGCCCATTATGTATGCACATCTTACTGCAGATTTCCAGAGCAGTATGCCTTTAATCTTGACTTCAAATTCTGTGCCCACCTTACGTACCATTCTTTCCCTCCAATTAAATTTTCCTCCAATTAAAAAAAAACTTTGCTAAATGATGTTGGAAATCACTTGTGACTGGTGTCCAAAGTTGTTGCTGTTCTTTAAAAAATGTAATTGCCCTATTGCAGCTGTGCAGTAGCATCAAGCAGGCACCTTACATTTCATGAAGTTGAAATTGATACATTTCCCCCCCCCACAAAGACCCAGTTTATTTAGGATCATAAAGTCCTGTGTCCCCTCCCCCCCACCCACTTCACCTCCAAATGTCCAGGAATGTCCCAACCCAGAGTTTGCAGCCCTACTTATTGGGTACAATGGTCAAAAATTGATCTGTGATAAATGTGTTTAGAAATAATTACGAGCAGGGCTTTTCTTGCAGAAAAAGCCCAACAGGAACTCATCTGCATATTACGTCACCCCCCTGATGTCACCATTGTTTCATAGAGGGCTTTTTTGTAGAAAAGCGCAGCAGGAACTCATTTGCATATTAGGCCACAGCCTCTGATGCCAAGCCAGCTGGAATTGCATTCTTGTGCATTCCTGCTCAAAAAAAGACCTGATTAGGGTTTTTCCAGTTTCAGCGCAACACCAGACGGATACGTTCAACAGGGCTCTGTGAGAACACTCCGGACTGCTCAACTTCGGGGATCTTCAGGAACTCAAGGACCCATTAGAAACCCAGTCGGGGGTTTCTAGAGGCAGAAGGCTGCTTGGGGAGGCAAGTATTGTGACGGGAGTCACAAATTGAGCTTTCTCTTTCCACTTCCCCTTGCCTGGGTTGGGCGAACACCATTTCGGCAAGACAGACATGATTGCCGGAGTGGTGGAGTGGGAACGGTAAGATATATAATATTTTTCTTACTTTTAAATTGCTCACGGTTTTTTCTTTGTTTTTGTTTCTTCTGCACACTTCCGTAAAATCTCGATCTGACCCGGTTATTTGGGGTGGAGTGTGGAGACGGAGAGAGACACCGAGAGAGAGACGTGGGGGTTGGTGACGAAGTTGGTGAGTGTGAGCTGAGGCGAGAGGAGGCGACAGTGGAGGAGAAAAAGCAGCTGAAAGATACAGCGGTTGGAGAAGACAGTGGAGCCGAAAGTTGGAAGAAGAGAAGGAAAGAACATTTAACCTAACATTTGACATTTAAACACTTAAAACGAGAACGAACATTAGAAAGAAGGAAAGGAGAAGATGAAGGACGAAGATTTAGCAGTAGAGAGAAAGCAGATGGGAGGTGGATGAAGAAAGAAATTTGAGACAGGAACATGAAGACTATAGCAGAAAGTAATTAGAAAGTAATTAGAAGATTATAATTGAAAGTAATTAGAAACTGAGACAAGGTTGGGACTAAGACTGAGATAAGGCGAGTGGGTGTGTCTTGGTATCATTACTACTTTCTGAGGTTTTTTTGCTTCTCTTTTATTTCTCGTGTGTGTGTGTGTGTGTGGCTGTTTAAGAGGTTTTGAAAGAATATTGTCAGAGGAGCTAGAGATGCTTATGAGCATAGTTTGAGAGTTGGTGAGCTATAAAACAGATACCAAAACTATGCTGAGGTACTGATACATGGATATATTGAAGTATTGGATGATCTGAAATATTGAAATCCTGTGAAATATTGAAATTTCTGAATTACTGTAGTAAAGGTAATCAAAGGACTCATATTAACAATACTGGTACATATTGCTGGTTAAATATATACTGTCACCTGAAAGAGAATTTGGTTTGAAACAATTTTGGATACCTAGAGACGCTTAAGCCTCTTATATTTCCAATCACAGAAACCAAAAAAAGAGATATCTGGGCTGAGCCAAACGGTGAAAGTGTTTGATTCTAAATTGGTAGTAGTTAATAAAAGGCCAGAGACAGTGGAATCTACACAAAAACTAATACAAAATAGGATAATAAAATTAGAGCTTGACAGTGCAGTCTTAGTTCTAAGATTCCAAAATGTTCCTGAACAAAAATCTGAAGATCTGACATCCAAAATGTGTGACGCATTGGCACCAGTAATAGATCTAGAGCCCTCTGAGCTAGAAAAAGAAATAGATCGTGTACAGAGGGTCAGCACAGCTTATTCAAAAAATCACTCACTCCATAGGGAGGTTTATGTCAGGATCAACAGAAGAAAAGTCAAAGAGACAGTATGGAATGCCTGTAAAGGCCAAGATTTAAAAGTAGAGGACAAAGCTGTGAGAATTTTACGAGAAGTCCCATAGCAGGTGTAAACAACCTATACTCTGAAGCAGAGCAAGGTGTTTCTTTACAGTGACAGACAAGGCAACACAACTCAAAGGTAAGCAAAAATATTTATTGAGCTGGCAGGCAGTTTCAGAATAGACTGGTGAAACTAAAAAAAACCCGTTATAAAATATAACTAACTAATGCACTTACATCACATCATAATCACCAGCCGGTAAGCAGGACGGCTCTTTGACAAGAAAACAGTAGTAAAAAAGTGGTTTTGGGAAACAGTATAAATCCCCCTCAGCTGGCTAATGACAACCAAAAATGGGCATCCCGGAAGAAACAATCAACCAAGCTGACTTTCCTAGTGCCGCTGAGATTGGCCATTAATTAGGAGGAGTTTAGAACAACTCCTTCCAAGGTTACACCTAACCAAAACACTGCTGAAGGAATAAAAGTTGGCAAGCAGCCCAGAAATCAAAACCACCATATATATATATATATATATATATATATATATATATATATATATATATATATATATATATATATATATATATATATATATATATATATATATATATATATATATATAAATTAGAGTTTTAAAATCCACAATACCCTTTAAGAGAGATTTTCATTACAGCAGGTGTGAAATAGAAGGCAGGACTACAAGCAATTGGCAGAGTTCTTGCAAGAGAAATCAATATCTTATAGATGACTCTTCCCAGAAGGGCTGTTATTTACATCCCAAGAACGAAGATATAAAATTGACTCTGTATTTAAATTAGAGGAATTTATGGATCAAAACAACATTAAAAAGAGCAGGTACAAAGAGGGAAGGACTCATAGAGATACTAAGAAGAGGCAGGAGAAAGGAGAGGGACAAGGCTTCACAGAAGAATCATCAGAAGAGGGAAAAGATTCTGAGGAAGAAAGGGGAGCAAGCAGATCTATGGAAACAAGACTGCAAAAGAAGAAGTCGAACATAAATGGTAATAAAGAGCACCAGACATACTAGAGAGTAGTCAATTGAAACTTTTGTCGGTTAACAGCAGTGGGTTTAATGTACCACAGAAAAGAAGGAAGACATTTTTACAACTTTCTAGATTGAAAGCTGATATCATATGCCTCCAGGAAGTACATATTAGAGAAAAGGATAAACACCTATTAGAAAACAAAAATTAGGGTAAATACACATGGCATTGAACCCTAAAAAGAAAAAAAGAGAGGTGGCTATATATGTTAATGAAAGACTTGAATCAAAATGTGTCTGCTCTGCAGAGGATGCGAGATCTCTTTTTTGTTGAATTAGAGAGGACAGCAAAAAATACTGATTGTAAATGTTTATGCACCAAATGAAAACCAGGAACCTTTTTACAGCAAATTGCAACAAATATTACAGTTGTATGTCTATGGAAATATTTGTGTAATAGGGGACTTTAATGCTGGTTTTGATAATCAGGAAGACAGAAAGCACAGTAGACAAGTAAAGACAAAAGGTCAATTATTATCTAAAAATTTTATGAAAATGGCCGAAGAATATAAGATGTTGGATGCCTGGAGACCCCATAACCCGTCAGCGAGAGATTTCATGTTTTACTCAGAAAGGCATGAATCTTGGTCCCGAATTGACATGGCATGGCTTATTCTGAGAGATCTTTTAGATGTCCAGATTTTGGCAAGAACATTAGCAGACTATAGCCCTCTGTTATTAATGTGGAAGGGCAAACCTAGAAATATGAGGTGGAGGTTAAATACTTTACTGCTGAACAATGAACAATTTGTTTCTGAAGTGGAAAAAGAAATGAGGTTCTTCTTTAAAACTAACACGCCAGAGGAAAAACCCCCAAATATAATCTGGGATACCAGCAAAGCTTATTTTAGAGGACTGGCGATTAAGTATAATTCATGGCAGAAGAAACTGAAGAAGAAAAAATATGAAGAATTATGTGCTGCTCTCAAAATTAAAGACTCCCTTAAAAACAACCCTAATATTAAGAACCTGAAGAAGGAGATAAAGCTCCTTCAACACCAGATGAACTTCTTGTATCTAGATGAAATGGCAAAAAAGATTAAATATGCAAGGCAAAGCTATTTTGAACAAGCAAATAAGCCTGGACGATGATTGGCATATAAATTAAGGAAAGAGAAAGCCAAATACTTTCGTTAAAAGATAAAAAGGGTAAAGAGAAGTTTAAAAATAGTGAGATGGCTGAAATAATTAGAGACTTCTACAAGGAATTGTATGGGAAAACAGAGATTCAGGTGAATGATCAGATCGAATATTTACAAGCCCAGGACCTTCCTAGCATAAATGAAGACCAAAGAAAGATATTCAATCACCTGATAATGATACAAGAAATTAAAGAAGCCTTATCCTCTATGAAGAAAGGGAAATAACCAGGGCCTGTGGGTATCCCATTAGAATTTTATACCACATTTAAAGATTGCATACTAATGCCTTTTAAAAGATTGACAGAATATATATGGGAGGAAGCCAAAATACCTGAGACATGGAAGGAAGCAAACATAGCCCTGATACCGAAATCAGATGTCGACCCAAAAGAGGTTAAAAACTACCATCCAATCTCGCTATTAAATGTTGACTATAAGATATTCGCTACAATACTGTCTATAAGACTAAAGAAAATTTTAGCCCATATTATTCACCAAGATGAGGGAGGCTTCTTGCCAAAGAGACAGATTAGGAATAACATCAGAATGGTCATGAATGTACTTGAATATTATGAACAACATAGCAAGGCTAAAATGGCTCTAATCTTTCTCGATGCAGAAAAAGCATTCGATAATGTAAACTGGCAGTTTCTTTTGGAACTATGGAAAAAGATGAATTTTGGGGCCAAATTTGGGGAAATTACGGAGGCTATATATTTCAATCAGAAAGCTAGGATAGTTGTGAATGGCACGTTAACAGATACTATTAACCTCTGGAAAGGTACCAGACAGGGCTGTCCATTATCCCCTTTGGTATTCATTTTATATCTGGAGGTATTGAATATAGCAATTCAGAACAATCAACATATTAAAGGGCTAAGAATAAAAGGGGAGGAATATAAGCTTCAAGCATTTGCAGATGATCAAGTATTTATTCTAGAGAACCTTATGCAATCCATTGTTATTTTAAAAGAGGAGTTAGAGAAGTTTGGGGAGGTGGCAGACTTAAGAGTTAATCTAGAAAAGACAAAGATGCAGGTCAAAAACATTACGAAAAATGAATCTATAGAACTGCAACAACTATCCAATTTTCAAATAGTTAAAAAAGTGAAGTATTTGGGGATATACCTTACCAATAGATGCAGTACAATATTTTAAGGATAACTATGGAAGGTTATTAAAAGAAACAGAGCAAGAAATGGGCAAATGGGGGGAATCTTCAACTGTCCCTCATGGGCAGAATAGCAGCTTTGAAAATGTCTATCCTTCCCAAAATAATGTTTCTATTTCAGGTTATCCCAATACAGTTAAATAAATCCTTTTTCCATACTTTGGACAAACTAACTGGCAATTGGGTCTGGCAAGGAAAGCAAGCAAGAATTAAGCGTAAACTTCTGCAGGACTCTAGGGAGAGGGGGGACTATCCCTACCTAATTGGGAGATTTATTACAGAGCAAGCATACTGGTCAGGCTGAAGGAATGGAACAAATTAGAGAACAGGAGGTTGTTGATGATTGAAGAGCATGATTTAAGAACTGGCTGGCATGCATTTATCTGGTATAATATAGAAGGACATAAATACTTTAAAAACCATCTAATAAGAAAGTCCTTACTTGTAACGTAGGAAAAAATGAGAAGATCTATATATGATAAGACTCCAAGTTGGGTGGCGCCATTAGAGGCCTCCACACAACCCCATCTATCAATTCACAAGATTCCTTTAACATATGCAACTTTATTGAATAAAGATGGGAGTATAAGAACAAAGGTACAATTGACAGAGCAGAATATCTCTTTGGACTGATGAAGATTGGCCCAACTAAAGTCCAGATATAACATGGATAAAGAGAAAGGTTTTCATCTGAAAGAATTCCATTTTGATAAACTTCTTTTGAAGACCAATGTAAAACAGATAAGTAAACTATATAGTCACCTCCTGCAGTTGGAGATGCAGGATAAGGAAGTAAAAGATGTAATGATGAAATGGGCCAGAAACATAGGTCACACAATCTATCTGGAACAATGGTCACAAATTTGGCAAACAAATATAAAGATTAAGAAGTTGGTTTCTTTTAAAGAAAAAATATATAAAATGATATATTTTCTTTAAAAGAAACCAACTTTTTAATCTTTATATTTGTTTGTCAAATTTGTGACCATTGTTCCAGATAGATTGTGTGACCTATGTTTCCGGCCCATTTCATCATTACATCTTTTACTTCCTTATCCTGCATCTCCAACTGCAGGAGGTGACTATATAGTTTACTTATCTGTTTTACCTTGGTCTTCAAAAGGAGTTTATCAAAATGGAATTTGATAATGGCATATGATTCTAGCAAAGCTAGCAAGAATGTTCCCAGGTCTATCTAATAAATGCTGAAAGTGTGAGAGCACTGTGGGAACGTATTTTCATGTCTGGTGGACTTGTAAAAGGGTTAAGGACTTTTGGATGAAAGTCCACAAAATGCTTCAAAAAATGTTAAAAACTGTTATTCCTTTTAAGCCAGAGTTCTTTCTTTTGAACCTATTGCCAGATAAACTGGGTAAAGCTGAGAAACATTTGATAGTTCAAGTTAGCACTGCAGCGAGGATATTGTTAGCTCAGTACTGGAAAGGAATCGATATGCCAACAATGGATGACTTAATTGTAAAGGTAATAGACACAGCTGAGATGGATAAGCTTTCTAACTTGTTAAGATCAAAACCTAGGGAATATGTGGGAAAAAATTGGAATTTATTCTGTGAATGGTTGACAAAGGGATAATGTTGATAAAAACTAGAAAGACAAATACTCCTGCCAGAAAATGAGTAAATGATGTGTATGCTAACTAAGTGATATCAATTAATTCTTGATATTAATATTAATTTACTTAAAGATTACAAGGTTGAATACAAGAGGATGGAAAGTGAGGTATCACTGTTCCCTTTACCTGTATGTGTTTTGATGTTACTGTGTGCATATTAGGCATATTAGGCCACATCCTTTGATGCCAAGCCAGCTGGAACTGCATTCCTGCTCAAAAAAAGCCCTGATTAGGAGGTTCCTAATTCAGTGAAAAAATCAAGGATCATCTCCCTGGATTGTGGAAGAGCTGCAGAACAAAGACCCTGAGAGACTGTGTGGACCTCTGAGAGCAAAATGGACCCTGAAGTGAAATTTATTGAGGAGAAGGGAGTCTTGGGGGATCTGCTGAGTGTTGCTGCTCAATTTTGCCAACAGACTAGGAAGTGGACCAGCTTCTCCTGCATCTCTTCTCCCCATGCAGAAGGGGTGGCTGCCCTGCCTGCTCTTCCCCAGTCTTTGCACACTTATCTGTACCTGAACAACCCTTAACACAGCTTGTGGGAGTCAAGGAATGCAGCCGTCAGTTCAAAGACAACACGAAAGTATGCAAAGAGCAGACCAACTCTGCAGGTGTACTGTAAGTCGGAACAATAGCTCAGCCCACCCAGCTGCTCTTGGTGGATGACTCCATGGAGTCTGGAAGAGGCAGCCAATGCACCCACATCACGAGCTGGAGGGAGAAAGGAAGATTTGCACACAAACCCTTGTGCTTTCAGTAATCTGTGGCCATTGTCAGTTAGAGGTGCAGCAGAGTGATCCAAGAGTGCTGGCTCAGCAAGAGAGTCACTCACTGGCCTGACAGTCAAAGCGTGTTCTGGGATTGTGAGCTGCCTTCCATTAATCCTGGGGAGATTTGCTCCAAGTTTGCTCCTTCTCCAGGCAGCAGGAGAGGACAGTCCAGCCAGCCTCACTGTGTGTGTGGGGAGCTGATGGCTCCTCACAAGCATGGCTCTGTGCTGCCTTCTCCTGCCACTTTGGCCCAGCCAGGATTCATTTAATTTTTTTAACAAGTGAAATGAGACTAGTTTAAGGTCTCATATCACTAGACTCATGCGGCTTGCAAAATAATTAAATGAAAACAATGAGGGACACATGGATGAATGATGGAAGGTACACAGTGGGTGGAACAGCCTTGATGTGGGCAGGGAGTAACCTTCAAGTGGCAACAAAGGGGCAGAGGGAATCTGAGGAAATCTGTATGCTTTTGAATTGCCTTTGGCTCAGAAGCAAAACAAGGGGGAAATCGACACAAAAACACTCTCAGAAAACCCAGAGAAACAGAAACGAGTAAAAAAACTTAGCACTTAAGTGGGGAGGAAAATCAATGCAGAATGAAAAAGCAAACCCTGTGGACATGCATAGCAAAAGTGAGGCAAAATACCCATGCATAATAGACCTCTATGTCCTTCTTTGCTTCCTATGCTTTTTATACCACTGCCCACTTTGTCCTGTTTAATTTAGCCATGAGGCCTCTTGGTTGTCATATAAGATTTCATCTGTTTTACTTCCTTCCTGAATTTTAGGAACAATTAGATTTTTTCAGAGTCTGCTTTCTTATCATTAGCTTCTTTTTGCCTGGCATCAGCCCCTTTCTTCTTCACAGATACAAATTTCCAGCTGCTTCATGACTACTTGCCCCTGTGTCCCCTTCATCCCTGGCTCTTAGAATTGTATCTCAGTTACCATCCTTCCTGTCCCACAAATGTAACTTTTCATTGCTCTGGTTGAGATCGTAATGCAAGCCAAATTGATTTTCCTTCATCACAAAAACTTGGTTGTAGGACATCTGACAGCTTTATTCCCTAAGCAGCTGGAATGTTCATGAGCATTCCATGCCATCATACTCAGTTCAGCCAATGAAAATCAAATGTTTCACTGCCACAATACAATATCAGTTTTGTTGTGTACAGTTTGCAGGTTTTTCCTTGAAGGCACAATTTCTGTTCCAGTGATTGCATTTTGAAGCACTCACACTACAACCTTATGTAGCAAGGAAAATGTGATACTTCCTCCAGATAGTGCATCCATAGTTACAGCATTCACTCTGTGGATATTGTTCATTGGATAGTCAGTGATGAGCAATACTGGGAAATTTCATAAAGTTTTTAGTTACATTATTTGTTATATCAGAATGATCTATGCAATCTCCCATTCTTTGATTTCTCTGCAGGAGCCAGATTACCACAAAAAATGATAATATGTACTTTAAATACCCTGCTGCAATATGCCAATATGATACTAGATAACTGCTTAAAGTTAAGAAATCTTAATACCAGTTGGATCACTTTGTGGCTTTAAAGGATTACTTACTAAAGGCAGTGCTCAATGCTTGTGCAATATGCATTATTCTGTTGGGATGGATCCAGTTCAGAAACACACATGCTGCTGTGTTTTGTTGTCACTTGGCAGACTGTTTGATATTAGTTCTGTTTCGTACAAGTCCAGACAAATCTCTCTCTGACTTGATCTTCACACAGTCCCATCCAACAGCAGTATGCTTCAACACTAAATTTGCCTGGGATAAATATTAGAAAAGGATTTTTTAAATGTAATTCATTTTAAATGCCAATTTATAAAGTCGTAGCAAATGCAAATCACCAACGTTGGGAATAACCCATTTAAACCTCATTTCAGTAGTCTGCCAAGGTTGAGGACTGTTCTTGGCAATTTAATGATGGGTTTGGAAAACTTACTGCCGATCTGGCAGCAGAAGATACTGGCTGATGTCTGGCAGTCATGCAAAGGACAGCCAACAGATTTGTTTAGATTACATGGGCATCATCTGTAACTGCAGTATGGCAACATTTTGGAAAAGAGGAGGGATTTTATCCATGTCAGTGAAGGCAAGGCTATTATCCACACTTAAAAGGAGAAGTCTAGCAAAGATTGCATTGGACATGTTGATAACTTCTTGCAAAAATTTGGGAGGCACAAATTTTTAAAAAGTCCCCCAACCTAAAAAAAAAAAAAATTCCTGGCTTTGCCCCTGAGAGGCAGGGCCAGCAGGCCTGATCTTCCTGCTTCTTGAAGGCAGCCAGTTGCGAGAAGCATGAAGCTCCACCACTCTGGTTGCGAGACCACAAAGATCCACAGCAACCACCTCTCACCTGAGTTTGGGGGCCTCAATTGGAAGTTGGGGGTTCATACCCACCCCAAACCCTCCCCCAGCTATAGGCCTGTGGGGGGCAGAGTTAAAGCAAGTGTATGGAATGGAAGTAAAACTGAAGGTCACAAAAATTCATAGGTTTCTCAGGACTGCACAAAAGTAATTTCAAAATTTGATGGTACATTTTCATGCATTTTAAATTTATGAAAGTCCCTGTTACTAGTCAATTTTTGCTTAGCAAAAAATCTGCACACTGATGCGTATGATAAGGTAAGGGGAAACCATTTGCATTCATCAGACACTTGGTGCTGTGAACAGTAAAGACACTTGCAAGACATGTGTTGCTCCATTTCCCTTCTTTCTCTCCCCTCACCCCCAAGTCAGCAGTACAGTAGCAGCTCTTGCTGGGAGCTGTTCAGACCTGCCTTATTAGTATTTGACTTGATTGCTCTGTTGTGTTACTGGGACAAGAACAAGGCTGGGATTTTATCCTGATTACCCTGGCTTTCTTCTTTATCCAGAAGATCTTCAGCGATGCGGGCATGACTCACAGCACTGAAGTATTCAGTCAGTCATCTCTTCTACGCAGCAACTCAATTTATTGATGATGGGCAAATCCTCCATTAAATTCCAGTCACAGTTAATTGCATATTTGTTTGGTCTCTTGGATAGCACATTTATTCTCCATTAAATACAAGTTTATAATATATGAGGAATGATTACATCCTCTCTATTGTATCTTCCTTTATTTTTCTTCCCGTTCCTGGGATGAAAGGATAAAATATTTCTCCCTTAGTTATAATAAAGGTGAAAAGTAAAGTCTTTTGCATTTGTCCAAAGCTTTAGGCTTTATAGCATCATTGTACTATATAAAATCTGCAAGTATTCCACACACTCAGGCACAGTGATATATCCCTCATTAAAGTTCTAGTTCAGCAACATTATTTTGCCTCTGCTCAGTTAAATGTCAAACCAGAAGACCTTTTCTGTGAAGTCCTTAACCTCTTCTGCCACAACATCTTCCATTATTACTTCATCTAAAATGGATATAAAGGACATAGAAATTAAGGAATCCTAAGCAAGAAGACTTTAAGCTAACACAAAGAGGAAAGCAAAGGAGTATAGTCAGAGAATCAACAAGAGGTGGGCTGTGCAACATTGGCAAGGCTATGATATAAAACTGCTTATTTAGGCAAAATTCACACATGTATCTACTTCACTTGATCTATGAGCATTAACACTTAAGGGTATTGCACAGTAACTGGGCATTGCACTAGGATCAGGGGTGGTCAATGGTAGCTCTCCAGATTGGCCATGCTGGCTGGGGCTGATGAGAGTTGTAGGCAAAAACATCTGGAGAGCTACCATTGGCCACCCCTGCACTAGGTGAACAAGGTCTTTACCAGTGCAGAGCACAAACAACTGTCACAGCATGGATGACAGTACAATACTCTTTTTCTGATGCTACACCTGCAGAAAGACTCTTGTATCCTATCTCATATGCTGCTTTGTCAGTTTCCAGAACTGTGGCATAAACTTTATCATAAATTCAGTCAAAAATTCAAGGCTTACTTGTTTTTTGGCTCAGTGAGAGACAAAGATTACATTACTGGAAGGACACAACCACATTTCATGAGATAGGACCTCTATCTCTAACCATCTTCCAACACGACTACTTTGGCAATGGAGAATTTCACAAGAAATGGTTTTTAGAACTTCCCTTAGTAGTTTACTCTACTGCAGAGCCACATTTATGTGACTGGAAAACTTGAGATTCTGCTTGGCAGCATCATAGCAAATTTTCATTTGGAATGTGCTGACTTTGGATTTTTAATACGGGGTCAAAACTTAATATATAACTGTTTTCATAAGACATTTGAAAACCACTTTTCATTCTCTCTCAATTCCTGCCATATATGAACGATGGAAATGCAAATTAGAACATGAAAGAGAAATCAAATGATTATTTTCAATGTGGGTTTCACATTTGGTAATGCAGACAAATTTCATTTCAGCCTTGTATATGAAGCTGGCCTGCAAACAATGTGCTATCTTTTTTACCAAAGAGAATACTGACACAGAGAAAGGTTTCTCCACAATATTTCTCCAAATAGTTCCCTCCTGTGGCAGTATATGGGGTTATACAACTACCGCAGTGCTCCCAATATTCCTCAGTGCTGAGGTCCACTCTTGTTTAAGAGAGTCATTAACACTCGACCTGACTAGGTAGCCCCATGAAAGATCACTAACCTGGGAACTGTGCACAG
Source organism: Heteronotia binoei (assembly GCF_032191835.1). NCBI lineage: Eukaryota > Metazoa > Chordata > Lepidosauria > Squamata > Gekkonidae > Heteronotia > Heteronotia binoei. The sequence continues at coordinate 118,707,665 of NC_083227.1, read as the reverse complement.
CTGTAAAAAAACATCCAAGATTGTGATTGTGATTGCCTCCAGCTCCTGAAGTTAGTTTCTTTATACAGTCTGCAGTACACCCCTGCCTGTGCTGTGAACTTCACTATACACAGCAGCAGGCTCATGCTGCCTAATCAGGCCTTCTCGCAGCTGCTGAAGCAAGCTCATTAGGAGAGGTCGTTAAATGAAGAGCAGAGGCCTTTCCCCAAAGAAATAATCAAGTTGCTCCCGCCTAAGATCACATAGCATGGATCTGTGTGTGAGTGGTCTACACACAAACATAACAGGCTGAGAGCTCTGTCTCTGGCCCATCAACCTTGCATACATATTCAGAATTTCTTCCAATAACTCTGTATACAAATGTTAAGAAGAGGTCAGCAGATCCATTTGACTTCTTTGCCCTGTATATTTCTTATATATCCTGTGATGTGCTGCTCTTATAGTGATCAAAGTGCAGCCTCACATCACATGTCTCATGTACTTTTAATAGTTGTGTAAAAAATGGATATTTTGTTATTTGTTATTTGGGGTGAAAAAGCAGCTACTGCTAAAATTCTCTCCTGCTTAAAAATATAACAGCCCCATCTCCCAAGGCATACATATGATGACCATAGCTTCATATAATTCTGGCTCCCCAGCATGCTGCCAGGAACTAGGAGTGTGCATAATGAAATTCCTGAACCAAAGATATACATTGAAATAACTGGTTTGGGCAGTTATCACAATATTCTGGAACAGTAACACAAATCCGAGGTGTTTAAATATTTAAAAGGTAAAATAAAAACCACCCTCCTGGAACAATCCATGTTTTCCCCTATCTTTGGGTCCTATGTGTGTGCTTTCTTTGATTCTACTCATTTCCTAAGCAATGCCATTTCCTCCTTAGAATCGGATCCTTGCCAGGGAGGAGTACAGAGTGCTTCCAGTCAAACAGCTTTGGAGACAAGCCACAGAGAGCCACAGTTCTCTTTCTTTCCCTTCCTTTGTGGGGGCAGAACCCTTTCATTCTTTGCAAGTCATATGACTGGGAAAACAGAAAATGGGGGATCACAGAATTCACCCCCTGGCCTGATTTACTCAAAACTTGGGAATTCTTTAGATGACAGGCAGCATTCATTCTGCTACAATTTTGTTGTCATTTGGTTTAAAAACAGCCACTCCAACACCCCTGAAATGTCCCTTGTGGGAAACAATGGCAGATTGACAGAAAGCAATGAGTTGTGTGCAAAGGAAGCCACTTTCATTTTGTGGGAGAAACAAACATACCACACCAAGGAAGGATGGCAAATAGAGAGTTTTTAGTGACAAGGTAAGGCATTTTTATTGCCAGTCACTGAAAGAGTGGGAAAATGCAGAGAGGGTTTAAAATAAAAAAAATGATGTGGCCTGCCAGAATTCTCCTGTTAGGTTGCCATTTGACTACCACTTTAGGAGTAAGTAGAGAGCAGTGTAGCTGCTACTTTGGAGGTCTGTAAAATCAAACCCCATTATTAAATTGGTTGAAAATTAGAGTGTTTTTAGATTACAGGGAATACAGTGTTCTGTGCCAGTATTTTTATAAGCAGCTACCACAGATCATCATATACATTCCCCATTGAAAATAATCATCCTGAACTCTGCAACCACATGGATTTGAATCCCAAACCAGTAATGTAATACCTGAAAATAAGCAATCACAACAAAACAAACAAAAAAACTGAAGCCCAGATCTGAAATTACAATAAAAATTTTCTCAATGCAAACCCCTACCAATGATTTTTAAGCATGAGACTCAGGTCTCAACAGATGCAAAGTTAATTACCAGCTTTCTGCCTTGCATATAGCTACAATAGTTTTCTTTCTACTATTTCTCTTAGACTGTCAGTGCATTATAGAGATGGTGGCTCAGTGGTAGAGCATCTGCTTGGTAAGCAGAAGGTCCCAGGTTCAGTCCCCAGCATCTCCAACTGAAAAGGGTCCAGGCAAATAGGCATGAAAAACCTCAGCTTGAGACCCTGGAGAGCTGCTGCCAGTCTGAGTAGACAATACTGACTTTGATGGACCAAGGGTCTGATTCAGTATAAGGCAGCTTCATGTGTTCATATATGTTCATATATATAAATCCTGAACTAAATTAGCATGTGATTACCGGACAGATTCTGAAATGCCAACTGGGATCAAAAAATGCAAGTGGTCACAAACAACACACACAGTTTTCATTTTATTTTATTTGTCAGTCCTAGAAGCCTGCTCCTAGAAGATAGTTTTCAAGTCTTTGGTAGTAGTAGAGTTCCGCACACCATACCACTTTAGGCTTCATTCTATGTATCTTACCCTCAGGCAGATAAGATATTATGGCCACAGAGACTTTTCCCAGTGAGTCATGAGTGGTGTAGAGAAGGTGCTTCAAGGTCCAGCCATGTCACACATGGCAAAGTGCCACCCACTTTGGCACAGTCACACAGAGCTTTTTTGTAGAAAAAGTCCAGCAGGAACTCATTTATATGTTAGGCCACACCCCCTGACATCACCAAAAGTGTCATCATCCCACCACACCCACCTTGCCATATCACTAGAAGCGTCATCGGCTAGGCCAAACCCCCTAACATCACCAGAAGTGTGATCATCCTGTCATGCTCACCTCATAGAGTTTTGATGATGGATGGTGAAAGTTCTAGAGAGAGTAAAGACACTATAGTCACTCCACCAAAACAAACACCACACATATCTTAGCTTTAAAGCAGTTTCCAACACAATTGTTAAAATTCTTCTCTGAAATGGTTTTTGTTTCTTATTCTGCTGTTTACCTTGTTTGTTGTCAGAACCAATAAAATATTATTTAAAAAGCAGTTTCCAATTTTTAAATAATTAATATAATTAATATTTTATATTATATTAATATTTTATATTAATTAATATAATTAATATTTTATTTATTTTAAAAGTGACACTAACAGTGACATAAGCAAATGTCTGAAACTTGGAAAACTACTGAAATGGTGAGATAAATCTTTAAATCGAAGTTGGATTATCTAACAGTCTAAATTGTACACTCCTAACCTACCTCACATGATTGTTGTGAGGATAAAACAGAGGGGAGGAAAAAAATGTAAGTTGCTTTGATTCCCCAGTGGGAATAATGGCAGGATATAAATGAAGGAAATAATTAAAAATATCTCTATTGCTGAGAAAAATGAAATGGTAGGGGAAGAGAATCCCTTCTTTTCAGTTTCTCCTCACATCCCACCTTTTTGGTCCAGCCTTGGGCTTATAGCGCTGAGGCCTCACTGCCAACTGTAACCAAGCTTTAAGTACAGAATTTCTTCCCTCTGTTATTTCTTCTCACTGTCCATTTTATAGCTCCTTGGGAGCAAGGACCTGTCTCTGTTGCCTACATACCATAATTCTGAAGTGTCACTATATTGTTGTTTGTATCACTGTTCCAGCAAAGCAAGTTTGGTTTCTATCTACCCAATTTGGCTGGGAAGAAAAAGAAAATATTTGACTCCAGGATGAGATAGGAACCTTAACAGCTCTGAGATAAGCTCTTCCAAACTTTAATTCTGCAATCTAGGGAGCAAGAACTCCTTTCAGCAAGTGTTAGTACTGCAAACCAATTCCACTCTAAAGTAGCTCAAAGCTTGGCAAGTACCACAAGCATCAGAAACTCACCAATCTGATTTGCTCATTGACACTAATTCATGCCTTCTGGTATTACAATTTCTGATGGGGATGGTAGATGAAAAGAAAAGTCAGAAAGCATTGCATGACATTTGGGAAGTCCCTGTACAGGAACAGATGCTTGTTTGGAGGTTAAAGCAGGGGAGCACAGCTATCATATACCCTTGACCGAAGAATGGTACATTCCTTCTATCTGGGATGGTTGTCCTCTTCCACCAAGTGTGCAGCTTCGGGAGGGACGCACATGGAGCGGTGAGGGAGGTAGGGGACACCTGCCTAGTCAGCCAGATCAGCCAAATCAACCCTGGTGAACAATGGGGTGACAGATGTCACAGCCAGATTGCTCTCACATCCAGGAATAGATGCTTGTTTCAAGAACACATTTGAACTCAACCTCCTTCAAAGTGGGACTGTGGCAATTGTGAAAACTAGAGACCAATTTTTCACTAGGCTTGTTTGGGGTGGGGACCCGTTTTGTTCCCAGTGCTTCTCTAGGCTTTCACACAAGCTGCTCTGGAGCTGCGAGTTGGTGCACTGCTTTTCTGCAGCAAGCAAGATCCTTTTACAATCGGTTTCTACTTGCCATGGAAAAATGGCGCACCAACTCGCATCTCCAGGGCAGCTTGTGCAAAACCCGAGAGAAGCGCTGGGGGCAAAAGGGCTCTCCATCCAGAACAGGCCCTAGTGCAAAATTGGTCAGAGAGTATCCACAAAGTTGCAGGGCACAAGCTGCTCTTCTCCAGCTCCAATTAGCAGAACAGTATGATGTTCAAAGCAAAACCCTCTAAGCAAAATCCTCTACTTACTACGAATCTGAAAGGCAGAAGAGTTCAGTTATAAAAGGTCAATAATTTTTCTTAAAAGTTCTACAATACTGGTATGAGACTAATAGATGGAAATCATTAGCTTAATACAGTATTATCTCCCCTAAATAGGCCCCCCCTCACAGCGCATCATCCCTAACTTTATGTTACCTCTGGGTTGCTTGCAGAGATGGTAGGGCATTTGCTGAAATTTTGTATTCATATCCTAAAGCAACACTATATAATATTGAAAATCTGTGTCACCAGTAGTTTCAATTAAACATTGGTAGAGTCTGTGGTGGCTGATAAAAATCTAATGAAAACAAAGGTAGCTGGAGGCAGATTCTCATTTGTCTCCTTTATGAGCTGCTATAGGCTGCAGAATTGTGACAGCCTTATGGGGTTGTCTTATGTGAGCTGCTACTTGATGGCACATTCCTCCACCCCTTAGTATCATAGGGTTGAATATAGCACAGTGGTTATGCAAGTGTAAGGACTTCCACCTGCAGACCATGCCTTCCTTGTAACCGTCCCACAGTACTGTACCTGGGGGTTCCCAGTGCTGGATTCACCCTCATGAGTGTCATCACTTGATAATTTCAGAGGGTAGCCAAGTTGGTCTGCGGTAGGAGAGCTCGATTCAAGTCAAGGAACACAACAGTGACCAAAAAGACTTTCAGACTGATTTCCCGCTCACTTTATGCTGCTCTCACATTCGTCTTCTCAGCATGGCTTCCTTCTGATTTCATTTCTGCCCTGGGGCTGCAGTAAGCATCGATGTTTTCACACAGCAAACAGAAACTGCTAAAACCCAGTTTCTGTTTGCTGCATGAAAATGCCAACGCTTGCTGCAGCCTTGGGGTAGCTAGTGTGAAATCGGAAGGAAGCTGCGCTGAGAAGACAAACATGAGAGTGGCTTAAGGTGGGTGGGAAATCGGTCTCAGAGTTTGAGCTTTTGAAAGCCAAACTTTCCTTCATCAGATTATGACAAAAGGAACTTTGACTCTCAAATGCTCATTTCCCCCCAGATCTGGTCAGTCTCTAAGGTCCTCCTGAATTCAAATCTAACTGATCTCCTGATACAGTTTCTGAAGTATAGATTGATAGTGGCAAGGAAAGGAAAGATCCCCTGTGCAAGCACCAGTCATTTCCAACTCTGGGGTGATGTTGCTTTCACAATGTTTTAATGGCAGACTTTTTACAGGGTGGTTTGCCATTGCCTTCCCCAGTCATCTACACTTTCCCCCCAGCAAGCTGGGTACTCATTTTACCGCCCTCGGAAGGAAGGAAGTGTCAGACGAGGAACTTCAAACAAGAGCGGATCATAGTGTTGCAAAATTAATCCATTTATTTGAGAACAATCAGTCTAGTATGGAAGCAAGTTGAGTTTGATAACTTCCAAGGCTGCGCTCTGCCTTTTTGTACATTTCAAAGAAAGAAAACAATATGCATTTTCACACTCTCAGAGACAGTCGGTTCTTCCCATACCCCCTTATCTCGCTCCCAGGAAGCTACCCACTGATTGCCTTGGGCAGGCTGACGTCAAAGGCCCAGATGGCTTCTATGCCGGGTGTGAAATTCTTCTCCTTGCGGTTTGGAATTGCTTTAGGGAAGGATACAGGTTGCTGTTCTCACGGTTAGTAACAAGCAGGGTCATAGCAGGGTACAATATGGCGTTAGTCATGTCAAGCAGTACATTACACATATCAAAACACTACAGCTAAGTTACACGTCTGACAGGAAGGCTAAGTCAACCTGAAAATCAAGCTTCCGCCAGGGATCGAACTCAGGTCGTGAGCAGAGCTTAGGACTGCAGTACTGCAGCTTTAACACTCTGCACCACGGGGCTCTTCTGATAGTGGCAAAGACCCAGACAAATGATAGATGCATTTCAGATCAAATCAGACTCCAGAGGGATTCTAAGGAAAGGAGATGCTTTTGACTCATCTTACATCTCCATGTCTATGCTATATTTTCACTCTGCTCTTTCTCTGAGGAGCAAAAAGTGGCATATGTGACTTTCACCTCACTTTGTCCCCGTAACAACCCTGTGAGAGAGGTCAGGCTGAGAGAGAGGGATCAAGAAAGAGACAGACTGGCCCTGGTTCCTGAGCCAGGATCCAGGAGGCTGCCCTGCAATGCGGCCTCATAAGAAGGGCTTCAGGGGGCTGCTGTTGCAGTGCAGCTTGGCCCTGTGAACCCAGCTGGCAAACCAGGCTCTGGGAGGCTGCTGCCACAATGTGGCTTGGCACTACTAGCATTTCTGGTCTGGGAGCACATGGCTCCCTTATTCTGCCAGAGCCCTGGCCATCCCAAGTGGAGGTGTACTCTGGTGGGCTCTGGCACAAAAAGCCCTGCAGTCACATATATGAAAGGCACTATTGTGTGTACACAAACTGGCCAGATTGTGTACATAAAAGGCACTGCTCAGTCTGGCCAAATCATGATGAAGTAAGGCTGACTGACTAGAGAAGGAGAATGCCATAGCATCTCCTTGGTTTCAATTGAATAATTTTTCCTTCCTCCACTGGAAGGCGTAGGGCCATGACAGCCTGAAGGATGGGCCCTTTTCCAGTTTTTTCTTCCTCGTAGTCTATCATTTGATCATTGGATTATCCAGCAAGATACCTCTTTCCTTTATATTACAGCTTGCTTTATTGACAAAACAATCTTAAACAGGTCTGCTTAGAAGTATATTCAATGGGACTTTCTACCAGGAATTTGTTCTTAGTCTTGCATGGTGAGCCCATTCTTTCTGTTGCACAAACTCCCAAGTAAATTAACTTTTCACAGATAGGGTTACTGTATTAATAAAGGACAATGATACTTTTCCTCTATGGCTTATGAAGGCAATGAATGCACAAATGGTAAAGGGAAATAGTTTAAGTACCCTGCAGAAGGAAATCACATTTACAGAATGATTAGCGCAGTACAATAATAAGCTTAAACCACTTCAGCCATGGGAACCCGTGGAGAACAACAGTTGACACACTCCCTGGAAATGGCCCACTGCACATCACTGTTCCACTGGTTCAGTCTGTGCTGGGGTTTCAATCTCAGGGCTACTCCCATTTCTTTTATCTACTATAATAAGAATCACTAAATTGGTCTTAAACAGAGGTGTTGAACTCATTTGTAACAAGAGTCAGTTCTGACACAAGTGTCACTTTGTCAGGCCGAGCCATGCTTGCCATGAAGTGTAGCACAACGTCCTGGAGATATGAACTTTATAAAGATGATTTCAGATGTCAAATGGCAATAGCTGGTGAAGGACAATAGCAGACTTGATTGGATTAGATGTGCTTTGCAGAGGGGTAGTAGGCATGGTTGGTAATGAGACAGGAAACCTAGGTCTCAGTTTCATCCAGGAAAATTCAGTCCAGGAGGATGCAAAGAATAAATGAACATGTCTGACATTAGAAACCACAGCATTCAGTTGCTGACCTAATAGTAGCAGTGCCCTTACAAAGGAATTTTAAAGGGAGATTAGAAAGAGAGACTGCTGAATTACCATCAATAATGGAGCTCAAGACAATACATCTTTTGGATTGAATCGAGAGCTAGTTTTCCTGTCTCCTTACCATTGTGTGCTATTATCATTTGACATCTGAAATCACTCCATTCTCCAAGATATAAGGGCCAATCCAATTCCTAATAGGGTCTTTTTGAAAGAAAATAAATCCAGATAGGAGCAGAGTAATCCAGTCTTTTTAGAGTTCTTTTCACTCCCCCACACTGTCTGCTGTTTGAAGATAATAAGGTACAGTTCCTCAGAGGCAATTGCTTTCCTGCTGTTCTCCCTTATGTTCAGCAAATTGGGTGGAGTTCTCAAATCTTCAGCACAGCTTGTCTCCGAGAGAATAAGGGACCGCAGCCCGGGATTCCTCATGGTTTCTGATCTTCGTCAGCCTTTATCTCTCAGTGTTTTATTCTGGAGCCTCAGTACAACATTCAACAACTTGGATCAACGCATGTTAATTGCTCTTTCTGTTTCTGGCTCTCCCGAGCCACAATTTGGCCACCCCTGCTCTAGACAATGGTAAGCAATGCACTTGTGGATTAATCTGGAGAACTTTCCCTGTGAAACATCCAGAAACAAGTTAACTAATTAGGATGATGAGAGACAATTCTACGGTGACAAAAATGTTATGGGAAGCTTTGTAAGTAAATGTAACAAACCAGGATGTCTATTAGTGGGTCAGTACTTTGAATATTTGCAGAAGAACTGGTGCACAGCTGTTCATGTTGTCGTTTGCAGCAGTGTCTTTTCCTGTAGACTATTCTTTCCTATTAAACACTGGAAATCAAAGATTTTTTTAAAAAAGATCTGTTTTTGCTCTTGGAGCTGAAATCCATTTGCCTGCATAGTTCCTTTTCAGCTAATTTGTCTCTGAGCACATTCCAGACATGGAAAGGGCTGGTTGCTGTTTTCCACTGATGAAGTCTTCTTTTAAATTCTCTGTTGGATGAAAACTTCCTCACTTTACAGAAGCAGAACTGCAGAAAGATTATTTTTAAGGTAGGAGCAGAGACATCCTTTAGTTTACAGCTGCTTCCCCTTATAATTACTTCCAGGACAGGCTTCTTTGCCCTCCCTTAGATGGACCACAGTAATATTTTTTTAAAAAAATAGGGAGACAGGATGTCAAACAGCAACGTGGTAGTTGTAGTGTCACCAGAATGGCTTTCATATCAAAGAAGACTCCTCCCTCACCCTTCTATTTCCCAATCCCAAATGTCATTTAATTTTAGCAATTAGATATTACAAAAGAGATTTTCTTTTTATTTTATTTTTGTTAGCTAATATCCAAGTGTACAATCTCTACCGTTAATGCCATTGGGGCCCAAACAGAAAGTAAAAATTGAACCTATAATATTTCCATCCTAGACTAACCCCTACCATGATGTGGCAGAATGTGCCTGCTCTGACCAGCAGGCCACATTTCTGCCTTGCCTTCTTTGGGGTTCCCAACTCCTCTGGAGGGGTTATTCCTTTCTCTCTCCCAGTAGTACCACCACCGCCTGATCAATATAAGTGTTTCCTGCTGAGAAGACCAGGGCTCCCAATTCGTCTTCCAAGCTCAGAAGCCTTGCCTCCTGCTAGTCCAGTACCTAGCTTCCACGGGGACAAATTATTACCTTGTACACCCCTGGGGGAATTGTCAGTTGCCAACTGCTTGCCTTCCCTCCTCCTGGGGCTCCTTTTTAAAATAGCATGTCTGAACCATCTATGCAGAATCAAAAGTTAAGTATTTATTTATAAGAAAATGCTTACAAGCATATTTTTAGCACCACACCAGATAGAAGCAAGGAAGAAAGAAATTAAAAGTAAATCCTCTGTCCCTCTCTCTAAAACATACCCTAACTTGATTTTAATATTAGGATAGGCTCTGTAGATCAAACCATGCAAACAGTATGTTGATCCACTCAATGAATTGGAAGCTGGATTCAAAAGCCCTTAGAGCAATGGTTGTTAACATTTTTGGGGTCACACACTCCTTTGAGAATCTGATGAAAGCTATGCCCCCTCCCCAGAAAAAACATCACAACATGGTGACAGTGACAACTATACACTACCCAACCATGTATAGCAGCTTCCCATGCCACCCTACATGTGTTTGAAAGGAAACAATTCCTTAATTGTGTGATTTGACATAAAATAGAAAATTTAGCACAAAGACAATTTTCAAAGAAACAGGAAGAAAAACTAAGGGAAACAAAATCATATTTTGCACCTGTTCATGGACCCCTTGAAGCCCATCCATGTACCAAAAGGGATTTATGGACCACAGGTTAATTACTCCTGCATTACAACTTCTTCCATGAAATTCCATTTTAATCTGTCAAACACTTTTCTGCATCTGTATAATAAAAAAACAATTGGAAGTCCTTGTTTCTTGGACAGATCCATTACATTGAATTACTTTCTGATAGTTCAGGACATTTGCCTTTATTTATTTACTAGGAGTAAGGCCCGTTGTGAAGAAACATACAACAGGCTCTAGAAGGAGGCTCTGGGCAAGTGCCTGCCACCCTTGCTGTCTTCCCATGCACCCAAGTGAAGGCATTGACTCCCCACCACGCCTCAAGGGGAGCTAATCTCTGCCATTTAGAGAGCAGTTGTAAATCTGAGTGATCTCTACTGGCTCCCCAGGAAATGGCATTGTACCTGTATGAGGTCCTATCCCTTCTCAAACCCCACCCCTAACCTGGAGTTGGCAACCCTATCTCCTTTCCTTTAACTGCCCTTCAGCTTTCCATTGCCTTCCCCCACCCTGGAGCTTCTACGTAGGAAAATGACAGTCTTTCTTCACAGTGGGGGGAGGAAAGCAAAGCAGTTTGCATCATTCTCCCCCCCCCCCATGTGATCTGAACAATAACCCTGCAAGGCAGGTTAGGCTGGAAGTCTATGATTGACCCAAAATCATCCAGTCAGCTGGGTCTGGCGGATCCCACTCTGAAGCCCTAACCCGTATGTCCTCCTCAAACTCCAACAATGACTCTCCAGGAATTTCCCACCAACTTGGAAAAGTACCACTAAAGGCTTCTGGGCAAGTGCCCCCCCCCCCACAGCCTTGCTGTCTTCCCACCCACCCCATTGAAGGCATTCACTTCCCCCCCCCAGGGGAGCTGATCTTGACCATCTATTTGGATAGCGGTTGTAATTCTGAGAGCTCTCCAGCCCTCACCTGGAGATTGGCAACACTGATTCCCCATGAGGAAAGGCCTTTCTTTCAGAGGCCTGTAGTGATCCCTTAGGAATTTTCCACCAATCTGGAAAGGTATTACTAAAGGCCTCTGGGCGAGTGCACCCCCCCAGCCTTGCTATCTTCCCACCCAAGTGAAGGCATTAATTCCCTCACACACGCACACACACACCCCTCAAGGGAAGCTGATCTCTGCCATTTGGAAGTCCCTAACCTGCAGTTCCCAACCCTGCAGCCTCTAAAGAAAAGGACAGTCTTTCTTCACAGTGTGTGTGTGTGGGGGGGCAAAGCAGCTGACATCATTCTCCTCATTTCTCTTCCCCCCTTTGATCTGAACTAGGGTTGCCAAGTCCAACCCCAGAAATATCTGGGGACTTTGGGGGTGGAGCCAGGAGACTTTGGGGGTGGAGCCAGGAGACACTGGGGTGGAGCTAGGGAGAGGGGGGAAACGGCACCGGAGAGCGTGGCGAGCCGCCCCGCAGCTGCCGCCTCTTCTCCGCTCACTGTGGCTGCTCCTCCGAGATGGGCTCAGGCTGAGCCCATTTCGGAGGAGCAGCCACGGCGAGCGGAAAAGAGCCGGCAGTGGCGTGGCGGCCTCACCCGCTCCGCCTCTGGGGTGGAAGTGGAGGGGGGGTGGAGGCGGGCCGGGGGCATGGCAAGCCGCAAGTCTGGGTCCTAGAAGGGCCCGGATTCGCGGCTCGCCATGCTCCTGGCCTGCCTCGCCCTCCCCTGCGCTGCTGCCGCCTCTTGACTGCTCCTCCGAGATGGGCTCAGCCTGGGCCCATCTCGGAAGAGCAGCTGCGGTGGGCAGGGAGGGGGCGGCAGCAGCGCGGTGCGGCAGCCTCGCCCGCTCCAGGATCGGGCGGCTCGCCATGCTCCCCGGCGCCGTTTCCCCCCTCCCCCCGCTTCCGTTTTTTTGGGGGAGTGGGGGAAGAGGGTGGAAATCCTGGGGTCCCCCACCAGGGCGGGAGGGTTGGGAAGCCTAATCTGAACAACAACCCTGTGAGGCTTCCCTATCTCCTTCTCAGACAGCCATCTTGGGGCAAGGCTGAGGGGAGGAGGGAGAGAGGGAGTGAAAGACAGTAAAGGTGCGATAGCCATGCCTTCTGAGGCAGAGCCAGGTTCCCTGGCTCTGCAGCCCTTTCTGAAGCCAGTTGACAGAGAAGAGATGTGGCTGTCTCTGAGGTAAGACTACTTCTGGCAGTTTGTTCTACATTCCTGGGCCTGAGTAGGCAAGGCAGGGAAGTCAGCCAATGGGATGCCAGAGACATTAACACTGACTTGTGATGGGCCAATTGTTTGTTCTCAAAATATTAGCAAATGGCCTTCCTCGGTTTGGCCATGGTGATAGGAGAATTATTGCTATAGATTCAATTGAGTTGAATTTATATCCCCCCCCTTTCTGTGAAGAGGCTCACAAAACCAGTTTGTCCAGTCCAACATGTTGATCTAGAACCAGGTTAAGAGGTTTGGCCAGGATTTTATAATCTATATTGAGCAAAGATATGAGTCTATATGATTATATGTCTTCTGGATCTTTTTATTTATTACAAATCAAGGTGATGCTAGCCTCAGCCTACTTCGACAATATTTCACCATGTGTTTGGAAATGTGCAAATAATTTTTCTGAACATCTATCTAATCTAAATAGAATTTATTTACAGACTTCTCTGGCCTAAGGGATTTACTTATTCAATTTTAGATGTTTAGTAGTTGATTTTATCTCTTATATAGAGAGAAGCTTGAACAAATCTTTCATAAAACATAAAAGGGTTTATTTAAGAAATCCTATGGGATTCTTATGGAACAGTCTATGCCAGATTTACCTTTCAAAAGAAAACAGAGAAAAAATCTGGACATCAATATACCCACAAAGGAATGGTGCAAATTTCATAAAGTAATTATATCTTCTATGTGAAAGTAGGGGTTAAAGAGAATGGGATTAATTTTTTATATGGATAATATTACACTCCTGTGAGTTTGGCAAAGATTTTTCAACATTTTATATATACTGGATGTGATAAGGTAACAGTTACCTTCCTGCATGTTTGCTGTAACTTCCAGCTATATTGGGACAGAGGAGGGGTGCCAGAGAGGATGGGGAATAACAGAGATGGGATTGGGAGGGGGGGAGAGAAAGAATAACAGAATTACTGGCAGGTCCTGTTTATATTATCATCATCAGATGATAATATAAACAGAGCCAGTTTGGTGTAGTTGTTAAGTGTGTGGACTCTTATCTGGGAAAACCGGGTTTGATTCCCCACTCCTCCACTTGCACCTGCTGGAATGGTCTTGGGTTAGCCATAACTATCAGAGGAGCTGTCTTTGAAAGGGCAGCTGCTGTGAGAGCCCTCTCAGCCCCACCCACCTCAAAGGGTTTCTGTTTTGGGGGGAGAAGACATGGGAGATTGTAAGCTGCTGTAAGCTGCTCTGAGTCTCTGATTTAGGGCGAAGAGCGGGGTATAAATCTGCAATTCTTCTTCATGGCCTGTATCATCTCATAATGGCCTCATCTGAAGGAAACATTCACTGACATTTAAATGAAAAATGGTAATCATTACTATTATACATGAACTGCTCTGAGTATATGGCTACAGCCTTTGCCTGTTCATGCATTGTCATTTGCAGGGCCAGCCCTAGGGCTCATGGTGCCCCAGGCAGACTTGGCCCCTGCTGCCCCCTCCATGGAGCCCCACCCCACCGCCCCCTCTGAGGCACCATGCCCCCCGCCTCCCTCCGCCCCCTCCACTGCCCCCTCCATGGTGCCTCCTCCTCCCTCCTCCCTTCCTCACCATTTCAATGCCCTGAAAGAGCAGCTGCCACTGCTGCCTCCCCCCCTTCCTTCCTGGATCATGGGGAAAGGAAGGGGGGAGGCAGCGGTGATGGCCGCTCTTTCAGTGGCTCGCTCATCCTTCCCACTGCTGCTGCCTCAACCTTGCTCTGATCATGATTGCACTAGAGAGCCGGCATAGGAGCCACGAGAGCTCCTGCACAGTTTTACCCACCAATCAGCTGATTGACGTGGGGAGTGGCCTTTAAAGAGCCTGGGAAGTGCGGCGCTCCACCGCCCCTTCCCAGGCATTGAAATGGTGAGGACGGGAGGGAGGAGGAGGCAAATAGGTATTTGCCTAGGGGGCGGGAGGAAGGGTCTAATTCAGTGCCCAGGGGTTGCTGAGGGGTTGGCTGGGTTTGGGGGAACTTTACTTAATTAAAGCAAATGGACAGAGGAGTAGCTTGGACCATAGCTTGACTGACAGTGACATTACTAGGCATCCAAAACAGGCCATTGACAATGGTGTCTCAAGGCTCTGTGGACATTTTATTCCCCCCATATGCATGGCAAATCTTATACTCCTTTTAATATAAAATGTGGAGAGGACCCTGGTGCTTTAGGGACATAAGCTCAAATGGTGAGGGCTTCCTAGGTCACTCATTCCAGAGTGAGGGCACCTTCTAAGCAATATTACCTAGGAGACCATTTAAAAGGAAAAAGCATAGAGGACTTCTTAAAAAGGTTAGAACAGATCAGATGCTCTTAGTGAAAATGCATAAGTAGGACACACTCTGACAAATAATATTTTTAAGCTTCTCAGCAGATTGGTTAAATCCCAAACACGGGGCTTCCTGGCTAACCAGCGTCTTATTCCTCTGTGATTTACAATTTGTGCTGGTTTGTTTTAGCACCAGCTGATGCTTAGGCATCTGTTAAATGAGAGCAAAGATCCAAACATTCTAACGGATCAGTTACATCACATAATAACAGCAGGGTTTTGATTTTAAAGTATGTCATGAGAAAAAAAAATACTTGTGTTTCAATGGATCACTTAATTCTTATGTTTCAGTGGATCATTTAACATGACAAATATTTACTGACAAGTACCAGCCAAAGAGATAAGCATCTCCTCCCCCACCCCAGAATTTGGATTATGAATGTTTCATGCTTATTGTATCTGCAGAGTGTTTTATATTGATAAAATCCAAATTTTTGCATAATTACATGGCTGCTAACATTCATGCGCCTCTGGCAATGATTCTAATTTGGCAAAGTGAATTACTTTCCCCCCCTAATAATTCTTCAGAGTCCTATATACCAAGCAGGATGTCTAAGCTATAGCTGCCTAGCCGTTACTATGCTAATGCATTAACAATTCTGAATGTACAGTTCCACAAATTGTTACTCTACTGGAAAAAAATGAGCTTTAGAAAAATAATTAGGCAAACACCCATTTTGTCAATCTCCAGACAGATTCCAGCTGTTCAAGCTACAAGCATAGAGTGTAGAAATCCGGTAGTTTAAAATTTGCTAGGAAAATGTGGCATTAGCACTTTAAATGCAGTTGCTATAATTGGCATTTTGATTAGAATTAATAAGGCAGTAAATTCTTCTTAACAAGATACCTGGTTCATTACTGAAATATCAATTTGTTGCATTTTAATGGGACTTTCTATATCAGATAGCATAGCACATAGCAGATATCCTGAAGATAAGGTTATTCTTTCTCCAAATGGATGGAACTTGAACATCTGTATTACCAAACAGTATAATGAAAGAGCACAAATTACTCCTGGGACCTCTGAATCAGAAGATCAGGAATTACTCAGATGTTATTAACACAGATCAGGCTTTTGACAAGGTACTTCACCAAAGACTTCAGAGGAAGCTTAGCAGTCATATGATAAGAGAATAGGACCTCTTATGGATTAAAAATTGGTAAAACAACAGGATATCCCAGGCTAGCCCAATCTCCTCAATACTAAGCAGGGTCAGCCCTGGTTAGTGTTTGGATGGGAGACCACCAAGGAAGACCAGGGTTGCTGCACAAAGGCAGGCAACAGCAAACCAAGCTGCAAATTGAAGGCACTTCACTGCCAATGCCCCCCCTGCCGTCCCCCCACCGCCACCTTCCTCCACAGCCCACACCCTTCTGCCCTCTAGGTAGGGCTCATGACAGATTAGGGTGAGGAGGACACCCAGGCCCTCTGTGCCAGCTGACTGGTTTCCTTCACCTCCCTTCTGATTTTTGGAAGGGAGGTGGAGCAAAGACAGAAGTTGTGCACCGGCTGGCTTCACTCGCCTTGGAGTGAAGCCAGTCGGTGCGCAACAGTTGGGTAGCTTTGTTTCACCTCCCTTCTAGAATCAAAAGGAAGGTGAAGTGAAGCCAGCAGTTGCACCCCAGCAGGCTTTACTCACCTCGGAGTGAAGCCAGCTGGTGCGCGATGGCCAAGTGACTTCGCTTTGCCTCCCTACTGAAATTGGAAGGGAGTGGAGTGGAACCAGCTGACTGGCGCTCAAGCCAGGGCATTTGCCTAGGGCACTGGGAGGAGAGGAGCACCCAATTCGGCGCCCCCTGTCCCAGCACTTTAGGCAAATGCCTTATTTGCTTAGTGGAAGGGCCAGCCCTTGCTATTTCCCACGTGTGGGTTTTTCCTCCAACTTCTTTTTCTTCAACTATTCTTTTTTATTTTCTTAACTATTCTTTTTCTTCTTTTTACCTCAACTATTTTTTTCTTTTTCCAATTGAGTCCACACCCCCTCATGCCTTCCCCCTCCCCTGTGGGGCTTCCTTGCTCTTTTTAAAATTATTTTAAATGTGCAAAATTAGTGATCAAACTCTGAGGAATCTGTTTGCACGTGACAAGGCTCTTCTGGTCAGTCTCACTACTATGAAACTGACTAGAAAGCCATGCAACCATTAAACTGGCCAGAAGTAGATAGCACTGGCATTTTTTCACTATCTCCCCTTCAGTCTGGTCATGCTTTCTGTCCTTCTCTTTTTTTAAGCAATATAATATTATTAGATCACTGGTGCATAGAAGCAATAATATTAGTTGATTCTCTAAATTTTGAGCTTTCATTTTTTAAAAAGAAAATAAATCTCTGCCTCCTTCATTCACAGAGATACAAGGAAAAAGATGGGAGGAGACAGGACATTATTTTATTTATTTATTTATTTATTCAGCTTTTTAAACTGCTCTTCTGTGCAAGACAGGGCTCAGGGCAGTGTACATAAAAATATTAATTAAAATACAAAAGGTTAAAATCACAAAATATAGTAATACCAATCAGATGGCAGGGTAAAGCTTCCAGCCATGAGGGACACAGGTCTAAGAGGCATGTAGTCAGCCTTACAGCATCCAGAATCCTGTAAAAAGTTCAGACAGAGAGTTGGCTGAAGTTGTTAAATACAGAATCCGAAGGCAGCCATGGGGCCTCCAGTTCACATGATGGGAGGGAAGCAAGAGAAGCAAGAGAGACAGGAAAAGTAGGAGTGCCAGCCAGCCGGAGAACTGTTGCTGTCCTCAATCAAATGCCTGGTGGAACATCTGTTCCCTGCAATCCCTGGAAAACTGCATTAAGTCCCACAGGGTGTGGATGTTACTCAGCAGAGAGTTCCACCAGTTTGACATCAATACTAGGTAAGCTGGTGGAAACTGTTATTAAAGAGAGAATTAGCAGACACATTGATTATCAAAAGCTCTCGAGGAAGACTCAGCATGGGTTCTGTAATGGAACATCTTGTTTCACTAACCTGTTAGTATTCTTTGAGGGGATGAACAAACATGTGGACAAGGGGAATCCAATAGATGTTGCTTACCTTGACTTCCAGAAAGCTTTTAATAAAGTTCCTCATCAAAAGCTCTTAGGTAAGTTCAATAGTCATGGGGTAAAAGGACAAGTCCTCTCATGGATCAAAAAGTGACTAATTAATAGGAAACAAAGAGTGAGTATAAATGGGCAATTTTCACAGTGGAGGGTGGTAAGCAGTGGGGTATGGCATGGCTCAGTACTGGGTCTGATGCTTTTTAACTTGTTCATTAATGATGTGGAGTTGATGACGAAGAAGATATTGAATTTATATCTCGCCCTCCACTCTGAATCTCAGAGTGGCTCAAAATCTCCTTTATCTTCCTCCCCCACAACCGACACCCTGTGAGGTGGGTGGGGCTGAGAGGACTCTCACTGCAGCTGCCCTTTCAAGGACAACCTCTGCCAGAGCTATGGCTGACCCAAGGCCATTCCAGCAGGTACAAGTAGAGGAGTGGGGAATCAAACCCAGTTCTCCCAGATAAGAGTCCGCACACTTAACCACTATACCAAACTGGCTCTCAAAGTTGGAAGTAAGTAGATAAGTGTCTAAGTTTGTGGATGACACTAAATTGTTTAGGGTGGTGAGAACCAGAGAGGATTGTGAGGCACTCCAAAGGGATCTGTCGAGGCTGGGTAAGTGGCAAATGAGGTTCAACATGGCCAAGTGCAAAGTAATGCACATTGGGGCCAAAAATCCTAACTATAAATACAAGTTGATGGGGTATGAACTGGTGGAGCCTGACCAAGAGAGTCTGATAGATAACGCCCTGAAAATGTTGAGACAGTGTGCCACAGCAATTTTTTTTAAAAAGGCCAATGCTGGGGAATGGAAAGCAAATCAGCCAATATCATAATGCCCCTGTATAAATTGATGGTGTGATAACATTTGGAATACTGTGTACAATTCTGGTCACCACACTTAAAAAATATATTATAGCATTGGAAAAAGAGCAGAAAAGGGCAACTAGAATGATTAAACAGTTGGAACACTTTCCGTATGAAGAAAGGTTAAAGCGCTTGGGGCTCTTTAGCTTGGAGAAACGATGACTGAGGGGTGACATGATAGAGGTTTAAAATTTATGCATGGGATAGAGAAGGTGAAGAAAGAAGTACTTTTCTCCCTTTCTCACAATACAATAACTTGTGGATACTCAATGAGCTGTACAAGCAGGAGCTGTACAAAAGAGATGGTCTCCACTTGTCTCGAGAAGGAACCAGGCTGCTGGCACTTAAAATCAAAAAGGTGGCAGAGTAGTTTTTAAACTGAATCTTGGGGGAAAGCTGACAGGAGATGAAACATCTCTAGTTTGGGATGGCTCATCTCAAA
Organism: Heteronotia binoei; assembly: GCF_032191835.1. NCBI lineage: Eukaryota > Metazoa > Chordata > Lepidosauria > Squamata > Gekkonidae > Heteronotia > Heteronotia binoei. Next base: position 118,688,576 of record NC_083227.1, on the reverse strand, counting down.
TTGCTGAGCAGTTGGGTTAGAATGGATAAAAGGAAGTACTTCTTCACCCAAAGAGTGATTAACACATGGAATTCACTGCTGCAGGAGGTGGTGGCAGCTACAAGCATAGACAGCTTCAAGAGGGGATTGGATAAACATATGGAGCAGAGGTCCATCTGTGTCTATTAGCCACAAGGTACAGATGGAACTCTGTCTGGGGCAAGTGATACTCTGTATTTTTGGTTTATATGGGGGGGGGGGGACAGTGGGAAGGTTTCTAGTGTCCTGGCCCCACTGGTGGACCTCCTGATGGCACCTTTTTTTGGCCATTGTGTGACGGAGTGTTGGCCTGGATGGGCCATTGGCTTGATCCAACATGGCTTCTCTTATGTTCACTGTTCTGATCTTAAAATCATACAAACACCATACAATTGCAATGATACAATTAATTAATTAATGATTGCATGGCATTGTGTGTAGTATAGCCAGGAGATCCTAAGATTGTATGGCAGCCTGAAGTTCTAGCTCTTTCAGCATCATGCAGCACTATGTGGTAAGCTAGACTTTTTGGACTGAAAGAGCTCTGAAAGAGCTGTGGCTGACCCAAGGTTTCATGTAGCTTCATGTGGAAGAATGTGGAGTCAAACCCAGCTCTCCAGATTAGAATCCATCACTCTTAACTAGTGCATCATCCTGGCTCTCTGCAATAATACAATAATGTATTAATATATGCATTGACATGTATAAGTAACATACAACAAGAATCAGGAACACCTTCAACAAAATCTGGGTAAAAAAAAAGCTCATGTGACAACTTATAAAAGAAAAAAAACAGTGGTACCTCTCTACTTCTAACTAGGGTACAATGACTACCAGAAAATGCTGTAATTGTAGTCAACACTTTGAGTTGGTGTACCACCATGAATTCGAACTGGAATTACTGTGATGGGGAAACCAGCATCAGACACAGCCTTGCTCAATTACACAAAGTGGTTAGCAGAGAAATCGTTGTCAACATGGTAGACTAAGACCTAATAGGGTTATTACTCAAACAATTTACTAACACAAATCTTTCAAGGTAATAAAATTATACTGCAACTAGCACAGAGCATAAGAGAATTTTCACCTCACACAGATATGCTGTGACCCTTCAGAAACGCTGTACCTGGTGCAGTTTTGCGTTCATGAAGCAAGGCAAGCCAAAGAATCCCAGCAAGAATTGTGTATTTAGTCCAAAAAGCTGCTGGAACTGCTAATCTCAACTAGAAATGTAGGGGGGAAATTGGTAAAATCCAGATTCCAGGCATTGTGGAGCAAAGATATTGGGGTGGGGGAGGAGTGTATATCTCTGAATATCAGATTTGGTGTCTGAATCTGATTTGGGAGATACTTGGCTATTTCCAAATATATGGCTCTATTATACCCTATGGGTCATTAAAGTCAATGGCAAAACACAATGTCTGGGGGGAGGGGGCACCAAATTTGCAGTGTAGCTGCAGGAGCTTCTTCCCCAAGGAACCTACAAGTTTAAAAAAGATTGGACCTGGGTATTAAGTAGTGAGTTCAGCCAGCATAGTGATTCAGCATCTTTACTATTCGCAAACAAGCACTCAGGACATGCGGCAATATATACAGTTGGGGCAGGAGAAACCCAGCCCCCATGAAGCAGAAAACACCCTGTGATTGCACCCTTTTGGATCCTTCATTAGAATATTCTGTGACGGAATTGGAAGGGTTAATAGAAAAGCTAAGGACTCAGGGAGTCTGAGTCATGTGATCTGAGGGTGGGGGCCGGAGTGCTCGGAGCTCTCAGGATGAGTGAGTGACAGATAACAGCTGGAGAGTCAACTGTCAGCAACTGTCAGAGAGAGACAGTGGAAGTGAGCAGGAGAGCTGAAGAGAGAGCTGATACAGAGAGCTGTGAAGAGACTTCTGGTGAAGTGAAGCTCGCTGTTGGCTCTGTGGAGACAGCCAGGTGGCTGAGAGTGACAATCGAGTGTCACAGTGAAAGACCTGAGTGGTCACAGAAATATTTACACTACTCTTAAGAACTAACAAGGTTGCTGAGGGAGAGATGTGGGTCTGAGGGAGTCAGGAGGGCTGGGAGCAGACACACCAGTCGACTCAAGAGACCAGACACATAAAGCCCAAGAGGCCAACCTAATTAGAGTTTGGAGAGTGAAGAAAATCAGAACTGTGGACCCTGAGATACCTCAGTGAACCTCTGTATTGTAAAGCCTGAACTGTTTAGCAACTGTTATTCATCCAAGACAAAATAGCCTATGTAAATACATCCCTTCCCCCCAGCTGAAGACTGTGTGTAAATAAAAATCTGTGGTTAACTGTTAAGTTCTCTGGTGCCTGAGTATTTGGGAATCAGCAGCAAATCAGCAGTGATCCCCTACATACATAGTTATCTGTCTATCTGAAAATAAAAGAAAACCCCAAAGAGACTAGAAATCCTTATTATACCCACCCCCTTTACTCAGTAGTCGTGAGGTAACACCAGAAGGAGGAAACAAAGTCTGCAGGAGGGCCTGGGGTCGCCATAAGTCGCCTTAAGGGGTGAAGGGCGGTCATATATGCATACTCATTGGCAGATCCTAGGATCCTCTGATACTGCCTCCCAATTGGCAAGTTTGAATTATGCAGCCAATAGGGATACAGATCTTTGGATCCTCTCAGTCTATTGTGTTGTGCCTCAAGCTCAGGACACAACACTGGGGGTCCAATTTTAGGGGCATCCAAAAAGGGTGCCCCCACCCCACCATTGTTTCCTATGAAGGGAAAAAAAACTAACTTCTTCTGCGGCACTGACCACTTCTGGGGTGGTCTCTAGACTTTGTTCTTTTATGAGGTTCCCCTTCAGGTCCCCCTCTGTCATGTCCCCCTGGCACTGCATTTGCTGCTCCTGAGGAACCCTTTCAGGTAGCCACCCCTCACTACTGGATCCCCTAGTTTTGCTGTCTTCTGCATGGATCCTTGGGGTTTCGGAGTGCTGGGATATAACTGGAGGTGTCTCTGGAAAGTTCAGGGGGGGTACTCTACCCCAAGCTAAGTCCCCCCTCAGCATGCCCTCTGGATCTCTGAAAAGGGGGGCTTTGTTTCCCCCACCCATCTACTCTGGTACCTTCTACACTGTGGATCTCTGTTTTTCGGGGGGGGGCACAGTGCTCAAGTGACCTGATACTCTCAGAGCCTTTCTCAAACTGAGAAACTCCCCCCATTGACTCCTGAGGGCTATGGGAGGGCCATGGATCTATCACACATCCTTTCTCCACTTTCCCCCTTCTCTCTCCTTCAGATTTTGGGGTCCATGGGGTGGGCTGATGGGATCTCCTGATTCCCCCTGCCTTCTGCTGTGGGTTCTAACCAGACCCATGCCAGCAGCAGCCCCTGCCGTTTTTGTCTTTTTTCTATCTCGTGGCATCCCTGGCACCCCCTGCAGCTGTGGCCTTGCAGTGTCTCTGCTGCTTGAGGGGATCCTCTACCAAGTCCCCTCAGCTGTGGTATTGCAGGAGCCCATTTCCCAAGATATCACATGGGGGTAGGGGAAGCCCCTGTGCACTGGAGTTCTGTTGTTGGGGCTGTTGGCCCTTTAAGTCTCTGTGAGTTGCCATCCAACTTGCCAAGTTGACTGGCATAGCCCAGCAGCAACACCAGTCTTGCTAAAGTGCAAATGCATGACTGGCTGTTGAAGTCCCCTCTCCACCTCCCACCCACATCCCAGGGGAGTAAGAGGTTCAGAAACAGCAGGAAAGGAGGTAACTGCACTCCCTTTAATTCTAACCCCACTTTCCTGCCGCTGTTTGGGAGCCCCATATGCCACCATAATCTTTATTTGGGCAGCTGTATTTGGTTCCCAGATAACATCACTGATTCTGATTTGGCTGTATTCAGCACCAAATGCAGCTGAATCAGCTGGTATTCAGGGTTGTAATCATTTTGGCCAAACCAAATGCCCATCCCTAATCCCAACATGCTTTCAGCCATTAGAGAAGAACAAAATGGAATAATGCACCAGGTACAAAGTCACTACTATCTTAGTGAAGTATTGCTGCTGTTGGCATAAAACTTAATAATAGTATAGCCATATTTAAGTATAGTAGGAATTATGTAGCAATGTGGAGAAGGGTTTTCCAGTGCCCTCTCAGTATCATTTTTAAAAAATTCATGAGTATATTGTGTGTGTGTGTGTGTGTGTACACCTGCATGCTTGGAAGTCATGGCTGACTTCTGACCACCCTAGAGGGGCTTGGATGTTCAGAGGAGTGACATGCTATTGTCTGCCTCTGTGTCTCAGCCCTGATATTCCTTGGTGGTCTCCCATCCTAGTACTTGCTAGAGTTGCTCAAGATCTGATGAGATCAGGCTTGCCTGTCAGGGTTCATTTGTATTGCCCAGGACAGATCTGGGGAGCTGCTATTACACGTGGGACTTTTTCACACAGCCTATGTATTCCGGTATGGAAGCTGGTTAGTTACTGAACAGTAACGGGTTTCTGCTGGCATTTCAGACAGACCCAACTCAGTAACTGGCTGCTACCGGAATACTGTCACCTTTTCACACAGTCCCGCAGCTGTCCCGATAGTGAGGCATGCCTGAGTCATTACTAACAAAAAGCAGCTTCTTCCAGTTTTCAACCCCTCCTTCCGGGTTGAAATTGGTATGGGGCGCTGTGTGAAATGTCCAGTATCTAATCCAGGAGCAGTTTTCGTGCCCTTTTTCGCCCGCTGGCGCGTGATCTCTGCCTTTTGGGGGGGGGGGGACGTTGGGCTAAGATCGCTATAGTGATGTATCACAACAGCATCACCATAGGGATGCCTGGGTTCGATTAAGATGCCAGAGATCTCCGCCACTGAAACTTGGTAACTTATCTCAATGGAGCCTAGCCATCTCTCTGGTGGTGCTGTTGTGATACATCACTATAGCGCTATAGCGATCTTAGCCCAATGTCCCCCCCCCCAAAAAAGCCGGAGATCGCGCGCCGGCAGGCGAAAAAGGGCACAAAAACTGTCATCTTTGCCCGATGTCCCCCCCCCCAAAAAGCCGGAGATCGCGCACCGGCAGGCAAAAACGGCTGGCGCTGGTGGAAGCGAGATAAAAGCGGAACAGTGTGAAATGGCTTGCTTCAATCACGAAACCCTACCGGGGAAAAAAACATGTGTCTGAAAACTCCCATCCCTGTCTCGGATTACTGCAAGGTGGCACAATACAGACTCCCTTCCAGTTTCCACCAGTAAGTGTGAAAAGGCCCGTAGTTTCCCAGTAAGAGAAACAGTGGCTTGTGGACTGTTTCATTTCAGGAAGAAGCACAGGGAGGAAGGAAAGAACAGCACTTACAATAGACATGTGACCCAAATTTCTCATGGTGATTTTGAGGACTTTGTTATGTGTGAGTCAGCCCAGGGACAGATTAACCCAATTTGTTGTTGTCAGGATAGAATGGATGGAGACAAGTAGCTATCTTGTTTTTATGGCACATTAAGAGCACAAGTGAATGCAAGATCCAAGCATGGTACATGTTGCCTGCATCAAATTAGTGGCCAGTGGTGATAAATTACACAGAAATATTTACAAGAAGGATTTCTGTTAGAAATCCTGTTGTAGGACCTTATATGGTCCTTGAATCAGATGGTAGTTAATTCCCCCACCCTCCCACTGCCACCACTGATAAAGTAATCAGAAAAGCAAGCTCAAAGAAATTCAAAGTAAAACCCATCACATTTAATATGTGTCTATCATGCCACATTTCCCCCAAAGACTGCTGTAAGCTTTGTTGTCTCTCTTTGTATTAAAATTCTGACACCTTTGCTTGAGATGCAATCGTGGGAGAATGTACTGGCAATGTTACAGTATAACAATCAGTTACTGTAAATGTACAACCACTGGTAGTAACATTCATTGGGGTCAGGCAGGCAAAGAAGAAAAATCGTCATCTGGTTTGAACAAACTACAGCACCTGCAACAGACCTCAACTGGATAATACTTCAACAACGTGGTAATTTTAGTGCTATGAAAGGGAAACACTCCACTTATTAGGAGCCATTTGGAGTTGAAGACTGCTTAATAGTTTATTCCTGCTTAAACAAAATTCATTTTGGCTCTTCATATGGTAACTCTGGGATAAGGAAAAAGGCCCACTTTTCAGAATTTGTTTTTTTGTAGAGACAAAGTCGTAACTATTGTCTGCAGCTGAGCGGATTCTGTTCATAATGTAGGCAACCTGCAGGTTCTTAAGAAATCCAGCTGAGTGTTTCTTTGTATTGAGAGCTGGAGAATTGTCACTGGAATGCTGTGCAGCTGAAAAGGCATAGGCTTGGTGGGCAAGTTAAGACGCCAATTGTTCTTCAAACTGTCCTTTGAATATCTCAGTCCACCTCTTGTCTTTTATCTTGGTTTTCTATCATCTAACACAAGCCTGGTTCACACATGCATGTACATCTCTAGAATTTTTTGTCTTTTCTTACTGTATACTTGATGGCTGAATATATGAAATGACTCCTTTGAAAAGCATTGAACATGCAATAACATGAAAGTTCTGTCTGTGGTTCTGTTCTTTTTCTTGGTATTAAGACATTTACAGGTGGGGGGATTCAAAGCAATCATTGGGGGGGATCCCATCCTTCCTTCGGTCTCTGAGCCATCCCCTTGCCAGTCAGCCCACCCACCTGCAGTACCACTGCCTCCACTTTCTTGTCTCATGCAGCAGTATGGGGAGTGGCTCCCACTCCTACCCACTCTGCCCCACAGTGCTGGAAACACCTACCTGGTTCAAGAAGTGACACTTTTTCCCTTTTATTTCCTCAAAATGGTGGCCAAGATGTTATGATGTTTCATCATGAGATCTCAGTTTTTCCATCTGTAATTTACCAGGGTGGGGTCCCTTTGGGGGCTCACTCAGCTTTGCACAAACAGGCCCTTCTTCTATACCTAATCCCAGTGTGTGGATTTAATGAGTCACACACCAAAGTCCCATTTCATAATTAGATACCCCATTTTTCTTCCTGATGGAGATCCAAACCAGCATATACCATTGTTCTCCTCTTCTACAGTTTTTTGCAGAGATCAGCTTAAGGTCACCCAATTTGTTGTTGTGAGGATTTGTTGTTGTGAGGATAGAATTTGACAAGCTTAAGGTCAGCCAGCACTAGCTTCCATGGCAGAATGGAGCTTCGAATCTGGATTTCTTTCTGACACTCTAACCAATAAGCCACACTGTCTCTATACCACAAAGGCCCATTCACAGAGACAAATGATCAGTATTGCAGTCCTCAAGTCATTAACATGTTTGTTTAAAGTAGTCTCCCATTGGCTTGGATCCAGGCTAGGTATTTCCATGGGTTTAAGGATTTCCATTTGCAGATGACAATTCTCCCATCTCCTGTCTCCCATGGCAGCTTGAAATGCACCCTGAAATTCAGTTCCTAGGAGCAGGAAGAGGTTTTCATGGGGATTTTCCTCTGTAGTTGTGGGAGGGGAGATAAGGAAAATCATGCCATGCGGGTGGAAACCCTTGTGCCCATGGAAATGTTAGTCTGGACCCAACCCGCTATTTCCTCTGTGCAGGAATCTGGCCCCCTGATTTCTAGTAAACCTATAGCAGCCCTCCTCTTGCCCCTACCAATTCAGTAGTGTTTTGGATGAATCCAGCTGATGAGTGTTCCTCCTCCTTCCTATTAGACAAATTTCCTTGTCAATTTAACATATATTTTTCCTGAGGTCATGAAAAACAGTTTATCTACCTATCTATCTATCTATCTATCTATCTATCTATCTATCTATCTATCTATCTATCTATCTATCATCTATCTATCATGTGTGTGTGAGTGTAGACATGTAATCAAAGATGTGTTGTGATGCACACAATTAATTTTTGAACTTCTACCATTCACCTTTGCACATATCCAACAATTAGTATTCAGCAAGCTTTTGCTCTAATTATGGAGGATGGGTGGGAAGGGTGAAGAAGTCACTCACATATCACATTATTGCTCACAATCTTTTTTCTTCATGCCCATCTGATTTAGTTACATTTGGTCAGGCTTTTCCACTGCCTTTTGAACCATGGCAAGTAATTCATATCCTCAGATAGGCAATGTTAAGAACAAAGGAACTGTGGTGCCACCTTTGGGTAAAAATTAATACTGCGGATTCCTGACTTCTCAGTCAGGTGAGTGGTTATGAGTCTGTACACTGTTTGAACATCAATAGTTTGTGCGCATTGAAGCAAACCTTTCAAGTCAAAAGTATAAAAGAAACCTGAACTTTAAGTCAGAAGATCAAAGACATTCACCCACACAATAACAAGGAAGGGGGATGATCTATATAGTTACTGCAGATCAAATAGTAGACCAATCACTATTCTCTTTAACAATTTGGCTGCATCAGAGGCTGAAACAAAACATAATACATAGTTCTGTCCAGACTCCTTGACTCAATCTTCAGTTTTTTTAAAAAAATCCAAAGCAGCCTGGAGCTGCAAGCATCTGAATGGAGGAGGAGGAAGAAGAGAAGATTGGATTTATACCCATCCTTCACTTTGAGTCTCATCACGATTTACAATCTCATTCCCTACCTCTCCCCACAGTAGACACCCTGTGAGGGAGGTGGGGTCAGAGCTTTTTTTGTAGAAAAAACCCAGCATGAACTGATATGCATATTAGGCTACACCTTAATATCACCATTGTTTCATACAGGGCATTTTTTAAAGAAAAAGCCCAGCAGAAATTCAGTTGCATGAGGCCGCACCCCGTGATGCCAAGCCAGCCGAAATGGCATCCCTGTCATTCCTGCTCAAAAAAGCCTTAGGTGGGACTTAGAGGGCTCTTTCAAGAACTGTGACTGATCCAAGGTCACTTAACAGGTGCACGTGAAGGAGCAGGGAATCAAACCTGCTTCTCCTAGATTAGAATCCACACACTTAACCCCTACACCAAACTGGCTGCTTTCTCTTTACTCCTCCAGTCTTTCTTAACTCCTTCCTGGTCAATGATATTGCATTCCAAGCTAATTTTTTTTTTAACTGTGGGGGGAAAGATAGTAAGGAAGTTATAGTGGCTCAGATGTAACTTGTCTCAGGATGGTTAAAGATAAAACAAAAAAGTCTAAAGATACAAAGACAATAATCACCACAAAGACAATAATCACCACACTTTGCTTGACTTATGGTTCTAGCCTTACTGCTACATTCCTCTAGAGGAGAGATATTTCCTTATGTTAAGATAAGGGTTTTTACATGATCCTGTAAGTGCTATCATATATAGCAGTCAACACACAGTGCTGACTTGAATAGTCTGATCTTGGAAGTCAGGTTACAAATCTCCTAAAGAAGATTACAGCCTTTGCTACACCATACATCCTCTTCAATCTAAAATGTTTCAGAATAATCCCTACAAATAGGCCTCATTTTGGGCAGCAGCTCACAGGAGCAGAGCTCTGGAACTTCTAAATTTTATTGTGCTCTTTCCTTCTTACCTCCCACCCAAAATACTTGCTTCTGGGCTCCATTGTTCAAACCCCCTGTGAGAATTTTGCCAAACTCTAAGATTTGACAAACTTTTAAATATTTTCCCCACAAAAAATGGGGAAAGAACAAAAACATATAAAGCAGACAAATGGCTTTATGCCCCATAGGAGAAAGTAATTTTGAAAGTATGATGGGCATAAGGTTTGATTATGATGATTATAACTCAAGAAGCATTTTAAGGTAGAAGCTGAGCTGATACAATTTAGTACACCTTCTGATGATGTCAGGGGTGTGTGGCATATGCAAATGAGTTGTGCTAATGAGCTCCTGCACCTCTGTTTCTATGAAATAACCCCTGCCTACAAATATGAAACCACAAAAGTAGTATAAACATAATGATATAGATCAAAAGATCAAGAAGTCAAATAAAGGAATAGATGGGAGTTAAATGACAGAAGGAGGGGAATCAAAGAATTTACAAATGTCTGAGAAATAAAAATGTTAGCTTGATGTTGAAAGGTTAACAGGTTTGATACCAGGTTAGTTGAAATATACTTCACAAACTAGGTGCTACAATAGTCTGTGATATTTTTCTTAACCAGCAGTTTGCTGTGGCTTTGGGGGCTTCAACAGGCTTATGGAGCTCTTCTGCCCAGAAGCCTTTCCACATTCACTTGAATCAAGGAAGTGGCCCACAAAGCTAGTGTCCATTTCTGAGATGACAGCTGTCTTACCACAATATCCTGTCATGCATCAGTGGAGAAAGGAGAAGCCTCATGTAAAGAAAGTCTTAATATGCCAGTATTTGTAGCAGCTTGAAAAGGGTGATTTTGAGCTAGACAAAAATAAAAGAAAGGTTTAAACAATTTGTCTTTGTTTTTCTGTTTGTATGTAGCCTATCTCATATTATAACTGAGAAATTGAGAGAATAATGTAGACAGCAAAAGCAGCTATGGAAGGCGCTGTGGCTCAGTAGTAGAGCATCTGTTTGGCATGCAGAAAGTCCCAGGTTCAATCCCCTGTATCTCCAGTTAAAAACCTGGCAGTAGGTGATGTGAAACACCTCTGCCTGAAATCTTGGAGAGCCACTACCAGTCATAGTAAATAATATTGACTTTGATGGGGCAAGGTCTGATTCAGTATAAGGCGGTTTCATATGAGGGGAAATATAACTCACAATCTGAACCATGCAACATAGTTGTGGCCCTTCATTATGGCTTTATCCTTTGCTTTAGACTGACGGGCTGATTTCAGCTAAGCTTCTAGGTTTTTGGTATGATTTTTCCACAGAGGAAAGTCATCAACTATGTAACAATGTTCCCTTAGTTTTAAATTTGGGGTAAAGACCCATGATTTTTACATCACCTTTTTTAATTCAAAGTTCCTGTATTGCAGTTCTGCCATTTAGATTCACAAATTTAGAGTCACAATTCTGATGTTTACAATCAAGGATAACTTGAACACCACAGTGAAGCCAACAAAGTGCTACTAACCATGATAGTATTCAAATTCCCCTTTAAAACAAGTAAGAAACACTAACAAACTATCCCAGCAGAAATCAAATTTATGTCCCTCACCTCTGTCAGGTTTAATTATCTAGATGCTATTTAGAATAAAGCCCCATTGGGATGGAATCAAAAGCTCTCTATTGGGAGGCTGTTGCTAGTTTAGCCATTCCTCACTCCTTGCTGAGCGCGAATTACAGGAGGAACAATAATGTTATCCCACATGCTGGACCCCTAACTCCTGGTACATTACTTGAAGTTCCATACTTCAGCAGTTTGCAATTGATTAAAACACTGAACATCGGCTGCTTTCCAAACTAATTAAAAAGGGTTTCAGGGCCTAGGAGTGTCTGCATATTATTCAAGGGAATCAGTGGGTTCCATAATAAACATATAACTTGATAAATAAAAGGTGTTAAAATGCATTCAATCTATAGGCAAGAAGAAATGTTTGAGGAGCACAGCATATTATAAGATACCTGTAATGTTCCTGTCCAATTTTGACAGTTTCTCTTCAGCATGGTAGCATAGAATGCAAAACACAATTATATCTGAAGTTATCCATGAGATACTAGTCTCAACGGCTCTGTGTGACCCATTAAATCAATATATTCATGGCTTTTAAAATGGGGGAATGCAGTGGAATGGAGTTCCAAAACCTCTTAATAGAAACAAAATTCTTAAAAAATGTTTGAAAGTTCATGAGGGGCACCCATGTGTTTCTCCTTCATTTCCCTCTTGAGAGTTCCAGCACCCCTTTTTTCTGGAGGGGAAAGAAAAGCCCTGAATATATCCGATTCTTAATATGGCCCTATCTGTGGATACTTAAATCCATGAGTTGGAATCATCGACAGAGAAGAGAAATTTCTCTACAAATTTTGGAGACCCCCTAGGTTTAGAGAAAAATTGAGACATGGGTAACATTTTTTTAAAAAAAATTAAACTATACAAATGTCAGCACAGTCACTGCTAACATAAAGGACACAGCTCTTGGAAATGTGTGTTGATGGCAGCTGACAAAAAGAACCTGAATGGGCAGGAGAGAGAGAAACCAATTTCACACTAGACCTTTAATCCTGGTTTAGCTCTGTCCCCAAACTGACATTCTACACTAGCATCAGAGAAACCAACTCTATGACTCTATGATTTTAGTGCAGAATGTCAGCTTGGGAACAGGGCCAAACCAGGATTAAAGGTCTAGTGGAAAACTGGTCAGAGAGTGAGAGCAAGTGAGTAAGCAGGGCCAGATGGCAGGAAGAAAGGAGTTTTATTACTGCTACTGCAGCTGCCCAGCAGAAATGAAGCAGAATGGGCAAAAAAGGCAACAGCAGTGACAAGAATAAGGAAGGTGCAGTGCAGCTTTCTCCTTCCTTCAATAGCTATGAGGGGAAAAGAAGACAAGTGAAAGGGGGGAGACAAGTGAGAGTGGGTGAAAGTGTAGCAGGTAAATAATGAAGCCCCACACATTGCATGGTTTGAAGCGAGGTATTTTATTTTGACATCAAAGTAGAACTTGTCAGCATAAGCTCAAAATGACTAAGTTAAAATCATCAGCCTTCTGACCATTTTTATTCATCCCCAAAACAAGCAGACAAGCCCCTCTTATCTAATTCAAATGCTCCACCTCCTGCTTTCCTTCCAGTAATTTCTTGTAGTTTTCCCCTGCTCTGTCCCTCTGTGTTATTAGCAAGACGCTCCTTTTCTGTGGGGCCCCTGTTATCTTGGATTCACACCCTTCGCCTGTCTGGTTTTAATAGTATTAGCAGAAGCTCCTCTGAGGGGCCTCTTAACAGTCACTCTAAATGTTGCATCAGACATTCTCTTTTGAAGGCACAACCATATTTCCATTATTATTATTGAGGTATTCATTAATTATTCAGGAGTCCCTCTTCAAAAAGAGAGGGAGGTGTGCTGCATCTTGTACCTTTGTTTCTTCTATTGAGGGCTCCATTTTTTAGGATGACCAATTTCGCACTAGGCTTCTTCTGGGTGGAGAGCCCCTTTTGCTCCCGGCCCTTCTCTTGGTTTTCACACAAGCTGCCACAGAGCTGCGAGTTGGCGTGCTGTTTTCCTGCTGCAAGCAAGATCCTCTTACAAGTGGTTTCTGCTTGCCATGGGAGAGCAGTGCACCAACACCTAGCTCTGCGGCAGCTTGTGCGAAAATGAAGAGAAACACTGGGGGCAAAAGGGCTCTCCACCTGGGACAAGCTCTAGTGTGAAATCAATTCCAATGTCTTTCCATGCTTTGCTTCCTGATTGTTCAGAACAGACAAGGAAAAATGCTCAGAACAGACAAGGAAAAATTCATAAATGGAAATAACAGAAATTATACACTTTTGTACATTTTTGGCTCTGTTTTGTTCTTTAAAACAGCTTGTACATAAATACATATTCTATGCTATTTTTATACAGCTCCTCAATCAGTGATCTCCCTGTTCTTCTTGCTCACTGCAAAGTTTTCCTCATGGCAATGAATCCAGAGCCTTTATATTTGCTACAGTGCCTCATAAATGAAAGACACTAGAGAGAGGAAGCTTTTATTTTAAAACAACTTGGTGCCCAAAAATCTTAAGAGGCTGTGTGGGTTCTCTTGGTGAGCCTGTGCCCACTTACTCTCCTTTGGTATCCTTGACTTTCTCTGTCATGGCAACTAAGGTTAACACTCTAATGTGTTGAATTTGTCTTTAGCTCTGTAGAGAAAGCTATGTGTGGATGAGGGGAAATGTTGCCTGGAGGCAATTCTTATATAGTGTAATGATCCAGCAATCAGCTAATTATATTTTTAATTAATTTGAGATAGACATTAAGGGCAGTGATCTAAAATGTAAAAGGTTCCTTGATTTGAAATGATTAGAAGCAAATCATGGATGCTATGGAACAGAACAAATAATATGTTTAGGATTCCTGTGATCTAATATATGCCCTTTTTTCAAGGTGTGTGTTGACAGGGATCTTCTGGCCAGCTTCCCATTCAGGTACCAGGTCTCTTAGCTTCAAGAATAGAATCACATCAGACATCTTTTGAGTATTATTATGTTATGTTCAACTGTATAGATTTTTTTGATGAATGATGCTGATTGGTCCTAGACCAACCTTCTGAATTAGTAGGCTTATTCTTATGATGTTGACCCTCCCTCCCCCCTGAATAGTTTGACAATAGCTACAAATACTTTTTGTCTATAGGAGAATTTCTCATAAACAATCATCAATAATTGCCCATTAGCAAGCAAGTGTCCTGATATATGTTCCTATTTATTCTACATATGTCTCTGCTATTTCTGCATTACAGAACTTCTCAGTCTTTAAAAAGAAAGCCCTATTTAAGCACTCAGAACAAATGTGCTGGAAGGAAGGAAATAATAATAATAATAATAATAATAATAATAATAATAATAATAATAATAATAATAATAATAATAATAATAATAATAATAATAATAATAATAATAATAATAATAATAGATAGTAAAATTTATTGTTGCCACATGAGGCTGACAGCTCCTGAGTAGGAAATACCTTGTTGAAAAGATCATTGCCGGTTGGGATTACAAATGGAAACATTTCCAAAAGAAGATAGAACTTTGATTTGGTACTTGCTTTCAGTGGCTAGGACATTGTATGCGCAATTATGGAAGCAAGAAAAAATACCAGAAAAATGGGATTGGATTATAAAAGTTATAACATGGAGTGAGATGGATAAACTAACAAGAATCTTAAGAGACTATGATTTGGAAGTTTATAGAAAGGAGTGGGAAAAGTTTATATGTTATGTAAAAGAACAATGGAAAATAAAAGGACATTGGACAATTTTTTTAATAATGATTAAGTATTAGAAAAAAAAGAAGAATATGAATCTAGGTTCATATGGTTCATATGGTTTAAGGGTACCTTTAAGTGTTAGCTTTTTAAGTTTATAACATCGACGGGAGTCAAGTAACGGAGGGAGGGGGATTTAGAAAATAGCAGATGGGATAGATAAAAAAAGTTATTAATGGATATTGTTACCATATGTTACTAATAAAATTCTTTAAACAAAGAAAAGATCATTGCCTGTTATTTCCCACCCATCCACCCCCAGCCTGTCACAGCCTGCTTCCACGTCTGGGTTGCTTTCCATGGTGGTTTGGTTGTTAATATTGGTGATGTGATAGATAGATAGATGATAGATAGATAGATAGATAGATAGATAGATAGATAGATAGATAGATGATAGATAGATAGATAGATAGATGATAGATAGATAGATAGATAGATAGATAGATAGATAGATAGATAGATAGATAGATAGATAGATAGATAGATAGATAGATAGATGCAGTGTACATTCTTACTAAATTAGAACAAGATGAGTTAGTTTTTCTTTTGATTTACAGAAATTGATTTGATGCTGATGGTATGATAGCTTTGAAGGTGCTTGGGAAAATGGGAACAAGCTATGAAGGGTGTCGTGGAAGCAAGTGGATCTATGTGAAAGAGAGAGAAAATAATTAATTCACATGCTGTCAGCTGCAGAGACTGCCAGTGGACTTTGTTTCCTCAGAAGTTGGCTGTAGCCTGGGCTTAGCTGTCTTAGGTGACAATGTATACTGGGGAGATGTTTGAGATGTCAATACTACACTAATTTAAGTAGCATCAGATCTAGATTGGCTAATGGCTAATGACAACAACAAAGTACTATTTTACATAGCAAAAGAGTCCCCCTAAATTATCTCACTATCCATTTTACATATAAACAAAGCAGGAGTCAAGGTGCACCTTTTAGACCAACTAAGGTCTTAAAGGTACAGCTTTCGTGTGCTTATGTTCTGAATAAAACTTAGTTGGTCTTAAAAGTGCAACTTGGCTCCTGCTTTGTTCAGCTGCTCCAGACCAACATGGCTGCCCACTTGGATCTATCTTACATATAATAATTATCTGGAAACCAGATAATTTCTCTTTTTCTTTCTTTCTTTCTTTCTTTCTTTCTTTCTTTCTTTCTTTCTTTCTTTCTTTCTTTCTTTCTTTCTTTCTATCTTTCTATCTTTCTATCTTTCTGCCTTTCTTTCTGCCTTTCTTTCTGCCTTTCTGCCTTATGCTTGTGTAATGTGTCTAATCATATTTTTTTACCTTTTTATAAGCTGAAAACCAGAGGGAACTGAATTCAGTTTTCCACAATTACAGGTGACAATCAGAAAAGTAAGCAGGCACACAGGGCCGGCCCTAGACTGTCTGACACCCCAGGCAAGGCTAATTTCTGGCACACACCCCTGCACTGATAACATTACCCAATCACATGGGGGTGTCCAATTCAGTGCCCCCAGAAGGCTGGCACCATAGACAGCCTAGTTTGCCTAGTGGCAGGGCCAGCCCTGCAGACACATAGCTATTGTTATCACCATGCAGATGATGTTATGGCAGGTGGGTTCATGAGCCACTCCTGTTCCCATTTATAACGACATAAACAGGCAAGAAGCAAAACTGTAAAGTAACGTTACTTTGGACAGTTCTGAATTGGAGTATTGTAAAATAGTGGCACCCACTGGCCAAACAAAATAATCTTTTTTTAAAAAAATCTTAACCATTAATTCTTAACATTCAGAAACCCAAATGCTGTGTTCCTTTAATCTAGTGATAGCACAAAGAACATGTTTAAGAAGTCCACACATCGTCCGACATGTTCCAGAGGAAAAAGAGGTACATTTAAACAGCTTCTTATAAATAATGGACCATAGAATGTGAGTTTTTCTTAATGAGTCTCAACAATTGGAAGGTAAGTAGGGATGTGATTTATACAGTTCTGGTGTAAGTACAGTCCTGAAGCAAGTCTATTACAGCAAGGGCTCCACTCAATCCCCCATCTAGAGGAAATCACCTTCTCAATCTGTCTCCCCCATCTGAGACTTGTTAACTTGGTATTTAGTATTTTTGTTACAACTATGTGGTCATGAAACTTGTTGAGATATACATGTTTGGAAAGTACAGGAAATTCTGTGCTCAAAGACTTTATCATCTCACATACAGCATCATGCCAATGACTCAAAAATTTCAGTTCCCCATTTATATATTGGAGGGAGGGGTTTCATTTTCAAGCAAGCCTAATTCTATTCTAGCTGGAAAATAAAATGCATCTTTTTGCAGATCACAAAAATGTCATAATCTAGATCCCTGTCCAGTAGCAGTAGCACTTGAGAGATCAACAAAATTTGTGGGGTTGTAAGCTTTGAAGATTCAGAGCTCCATTCATCAGATCTAATTGTTAATCTAACTCTTCTACTGCAGACCAACATAGTTGCCCTCCTGAAAGAAATGACACATTTGCTTTAAGGTTTGTTTTCAGTCATTCTTTCATTTGAATCCTGGTCTCCTTGTCACCATTTTGCATCCATCTTTAGGAATATCTATTGCATAAAAAAAAAGCAGCAGTTTTGCCATTATTGAGAAGTCATTAAGAAAACTACAAAAGTCTGAATGCCACAATTTTGTTGCAATTCAATAAGCAGGTTGCTCAGTCTGGGGTAATGAGGGTAATGGTGTGGCTCCTGTGAATAAGATCTTAGTGAATCAGGTTTGCTTCATCGAGCCCACTTTCATTGCAATGGTGACATTTCAACCATGCCAAGTAACTTGAAACATGAAACCTTGGAGCCAATAACAACCTTTTCACTTTGTGTGGTTAATAGATTTCAATGAAGCCTTGAGTCCATTCAAGCCTCTACATCATGGATGGGTAAATTTTCCGATCTCCTTGCATTGATTGACAAGGGAGAGCTCTTTCAGTTGTGCATTAGTGACTCACAGATAAATCTGTATTTAGAATTGTATGTATTCTAGCAGCACTTATTCTTAAACAAGTATAATATTATTAAACTCATTTTAATACTTTATTTTATTTATTAACCAAATGGTTCTGTCGTATGTTAACAAGTCAATGGATCCCAAATTTGGGAGCATCTGAAGATTGAAATTGAAACATTCTTCACATAAAGGAAATGCTCTGCCATTGAATTATGAGTCCTCTTTGATCTAGCTTTCCTTCTTCATTTGCCTCTATTTACCCAGATTGTTCCTTCTGAAAAGCCAGTCTTTCCCAGATACACACAATACTGTTTTCTGCACACCTAGGCTAGTCCATTGAAACTATTGGTACAGATAGTGGAGAAGAAGGAAGAGAATGCTATCACCATATCTCTTTAGCCCAGTGCACAAAGTACAATGAATGCATGTACTATCTGTGTACAGTGTACACTTGATTGTTCTTTGTATTTGTATTCTCATGTTAAATGCATGTACAGCTGAACGTGTGTTACAAACCCTACATATATCCAGGCACAAGTCCCTGATTTCATTTGTAAAGTGAAACTTGTTGACTCTATCTTACACAAATATGTGTTCATGTACAAGTGGGCTGTATGTGCAATAATTATAACATGCAAACAGTACCTGTGGATGCATGGAAGGAGGGTGCAGCATGGTCAAGTGTTTCTTTGGTGCAAAACAGCTTATCAGAAGCACCCACCTATCTACCTATCTGCCTCTTGAACCCACTACACCTGCTAGCAATTTCAGGCAAGAATATTCAGTTAGATGGACCTTCAACTAATTTAACAAGGTTTTCATACGCTCTAAATACTGTAAATTGTAAATGTTAGTTCTAATGTAAAACCCAATAAAATAAGTTAAGTAACAGTGCTCAAAAGATAAATTAAAATACTAGAGCCACCTCCCTAAAAATCTCTGATCTCTAATATTCCTTAAAAACCTGCCTAGTTATTATTCACAGCTGCATTTGTTCCTCAGATGTCCAAGTGCCACAGCTCAAGAATGTTTTATTTAGTCTTTGCTCCTGAGACACATCTCTCAGCTCATTTATCATTTCATTAATGTGCTGTGCATTTGAGATGGTGTGTATAAAATTAATCCCATCACACTCTGGAAGGGGGAATTCAAGGATTCTCATGCAATCTTTAGAGCACATATTCCATGGACCTTCCCTTTGTAAATTAAAATAATATGATGTTCTAAAACCTTAATTAACTGTATTTGTATGGCATGTCAATTTCATCATAAAATTTAATGTTTAATGTTCACCTGCCTTTCTGTGAATGAAGTGGATGAAATTGCTTTTGATTAATTTTTCCATTAGTTCCTAGTTAATTTGAATCATGAAGACAAGTGAAAGTGGAAATGTACTTGATGACCCCACCTGAGAAGATGAATTGCTCTCTAGATCCCCTCTACTCCTTTTCTTCCTTTCTGCACTAGCAAATTTATTTTCTGCCATCAGAAAATGGGTCAGAATATAAATATTAGTCTTTCGATTGTAAATGATTGATCTATGCCTACTGTGTTCCAGGGTGAAAATTCCAGCTGATATAACCCCTATTCCTAGATACTGAAATATAGAAATTTCCAAATATGGAATCTGATGAATGTCTATTGCCTTGTAAAAATCACACAAACAAAATATCAGTAAAGACTAGCGATTGTTATGTCTGGATGCTCTCTGTTGAAAAGTGGGATATAAAAATAAAAACAATAATGGGAGACAAAATATAAATGCTTGGTGCTGACATCTACGCTGTGGTATAAAGGATAAAGGATAGTGATGGGATCTCTCTTATTGTTTCATACTTGTAGATTCACATGGTTGAGTTTGTACTTTCAAAGCCATCTAAGTGAGCTCATGGAAGAGGTGAAATCTGAACCGGGCACTAGGGATGTGCATTCGGCTCGGCCGAGCCGTATTTACAGCCGAATCAGTGCTGATTTGGCCGCATACGGAATAGCCTGCAGCCGACTTCCATAAGCGCCCATTATACGGCAGCCGAATAGGCTCGCTGTGTAGTTACGAATAGCTATTTGTAAGCACACAGCTGTCAATTCAAAAGGCGGCAATTAGCTTCTGGAGCTTCAAAGGAGCTGCTTTGGCGCCTTTAGTGGCTTCTTCCCGCCTCTGCCTTAACCTCCCTGGGATCAGGGAGGGGGGGAGGGGGAAGAGGAGCCCCAGCAGCCAATCCAAAGCATGCATTTGCAAAATGCATTGCAAATGCATGCTTTGAAGGGCTTTCTAAGGAGTCTTCCCTTCTTGGCTGACTCCTCCATGCTGTGTGTGAGAGATTGTGCAAAGGGCTGGCAGTGGCTGGCTGGCCCTTCGCTTAAGCTGCTGCCTGGTGCCTGCTGCAGCTCTCTCACTCAGACTTCCCTGAGACAAGGTAAGACACTCTTTGGGTTCTTGTTTTTATTTATTGTTGGTAAAAGGACTTTTTTTAAAGACTTAGAGTCCCTTTACTTATCCAGATTTGGGTGGTGGTGGGGTAGCTTATCTGGGGGTTTCTGCTTGGGGAGGGGGCCTGGGGTGGGGGGGGTTTGCCAATTTGCCCATATCTTAATTTAGTGAGAGGACTTTTAAAAGTGCAGTGTCCTTTTACTTCTCCTGATTTGGGTGGCTTGGATTTCTTGGGGTTAGGGTGAAGGGTTTTTTTTGGGGGGGAGGGGGTGGCAAAGTCCCTGTATTGTTAAAAGTTAATTTTTTACTGTTTTAAAAGTATTCAGTGTTTGATTTGTTGCTGCTGTGCTGTGTTGTGCTGCTGCTGTTACTCTTTTCTTTGGGTTCTTGGGGCGGGTGCTGTTTGGACTAATTTCCATTGTTTAAAAGGCCACTTTTGTCCCCCTTTTCTTGTTGGTGAAAAGGCCACTTTTTTAACACTTGGCCTTTTGTGATTCTGCTGGTTTTGTTTTGGTTTTTGAATTGCCTCTGGTTGGTGTGGGGGTTGGTGAGGGTGTGTGTGGGCTGGGTCACTTTCTTGTTTTTATAGAGTAGGTTGTGTGTTCTGTGGCAGGGAAGCTGGCACCTGGGTGAGAGACCCAGAACCAGCAGGCTTTTTGTGGTTGGCCAGCTCTCCCCTTGTTATTTGGGGCAGGGCTGGAGAGCTGGCATCTGTAGATTGTGTGTTCTGTGGCAGGGAAGCTGGCACCTGGGTGAGAGACCCAGAACCAGCAGGCTTTTTGTGGTTGGCCAGCTCTCCCCGTGTTGTTTGGGGCAGGGCTGGAGAGCTGGCATCTGGGTTTGTTGCAGCCAGGTCTGCAGAGCAGACCTTGAGCAGATTGTGTTTTGTGTGGCAGTGACGTTGGCAACTGGGTTTATATTGGGGCCAGGCCTGCAGGCCCAGGGTTCATAGATTAGATAGAGGGATGTAGTGCATTTGGGGCCTATAGAGATTCTCTGGTGTGAAGTTAGGTTTGGCTTTGGGTGCCCCAGGAATTGGACCCCCTGGTCCAATTTTTTTTTTTACCTTGTGGGTTTTGTGTGGGACAGTGCCCTGAAGCTGCACAGCAGTTTGGGGGGCTCTCCTCAAAACCTCCTGCTCCCCAGAGCCACACTTCCCATGACAATTGCAGTGAGGAAGTGGCTCTAATTGGTTTTTTCTCACCATTGGGAGCAGTGTTCCTTTTGGGGTGCCCACAGATGGGTGCTGTCTTTTGGGGCCAGGGGTGTTGCATGCTGGGGAGTCCCCTGAAGCTGCCCTGCAGTTTTGGGGCCTCTCCCTCAAACCCCCCTCTGGCCAGAGCCACTTTCCCCACAGCAATTGTAGTGGAGGAAGTGGCTAATTAGGCTTTCCCCATCATTGTTGGCAATGGGCCTTTTGGGGAGCCCAAAGACAGGGACCCCCTGGCCCAATCTTTTTGGGACTTGGGGGGGTTGGAGGGGAGAGTCCCCTGTAGGTCCCCTGCAAATTTGGGGGCTCTCCCTCAAACCCCCTCCCCTCCAGGCGGCTTCAATTATACCCTATTTGCCATTGATTTCAATGGCCCATAGGGTATAATGATGGAATAGGGGCACCCTCTTTGGGTGCCCCTGGAATGGGATCCCCTGGCCCAATCTTTTTGGGACTTGGGGGGGTTGGAGGGGAGAGTCCCCTGCAAATTTGGGGGCTCTCCCTCAAACCCCCCCTCCAGGCGGCTTCAAATATACCCTATTTGCCATTGATTTCAATGGCCCATAGGGTATAATAGGGCCGTATATTCGGTAATAGCCGTGCATCTACCGTATATGCGGCTATTCCGAATACGGTATTCAGTAGTGCGTGGGGAATCCGAATTTTTCCCCCCGTGTACTTCCGAATCCGTGTAATTCCGAATTTTTATTTTTTATTTTTGCACATCCCTATGTGGGCACTTTGATTTGTGGCTTAGACATGTTATAGTTAGTTTGCTACACAGACTATCATAGCATTTCAGATTTGATCTTTGGTAATTATTTTAGGTCTGGTCTAGACATGTAGCAGAATGAATATGTTGAAAATTAACACAGATGAAAAAAAGAATAGACTCTTTCTTTATGAAGTTCTTTTTTTATTTGTGGGTGTTTACTTGGGGGGGGGGACATTAAGATCACGAGTCACCTCACCTACTGACTGAAGTGGTACAGGCCATTCTTTGTTGTTTTCTGTCAAGTTTGCCATTGCCTGCCTCTGTGCCTCTGGTCCTGGTATTCCTTGGTGGTCTCCCATCCAAATACTGGCCAGGGCTGTTTAACTGCTGAGACTGATGACATTGGGCTAGCCTGGACTATTCAGGCCAGGGTACAGTCCATCCCTAAGAATTGTATTACCTCATCCTGTTGTAGGGCTGCCAAGTTCCAGGTGGGGGGAAATAATTCCCCATCTCCAGATCCCATTGCCCACTATCACTGGAAAGGGCAGTAGAAGAAAACTGAAAAAGAAAAATAATGCCTCATCTACTTACAGGAAGTTCTTAATATAGAATTCATGGCAATTCCAAGAGCTACATGGAATTCCAGAAATTAGACAACAATCATAGAATTTCTGGCAAATTTCTAGAGCTACTCTTTGTTACTCTGAGGTTACTCTTGGAATTATGATGAACTCTATTGTAAGAATTTCTTCTAAGATCTTGTTTTTCTTCTTTCTCTTGGAATGCTGCCCACCCTACCCCACTCATACTGGGTGTTAGGAACTGCCTGTTAACCCCATACTGCTGTATAAGCTTCTATAATATTTCAACATCCAGTGACTTGTTTTAAAAAACTGACATGGAGGTGGCAGTTAATGTGCAAAAATATACTAATGGATTTATGGTCTTTTATGCTAAATAATATTTTGGATTCAGAGTTTTAAAAAGCTGCACACACTACTCTGCCAAAACACACATGTACAACTACAATCATTTTTATCCAAACTTTGGAATATGCCTTTGTACTAAAGGCCATGAAAAGTAGAGTCCCCACATAATATTTTTAACCTATTTCAGTGGATGGTGACATGGTTAAGACTTCTCTGTCATGTGCTGAGGCAAGGGATAACATTTTCAAGCAGCAAAGAATTGGGTTCCAAGGCAACCTAGTATGGAAAGCGGGAGTTGTCCCATTTCATTGCCTCAAACCAATAGCTGAATTCTCAGATCCAGTCTTCTTTTGACTAGAATTAGTTGTTGTTTGTTTGGTTACAAAATTTTTACCCAAACTTTTTGCCATGAGCAGGGGCACCAAGGCAGCTAACAGATTAAAAACATACATAATAAAAATACATATTAAAACCATTAAAATCAAACAAAAATATATAAAACAATTAAAACCAAGTTTTTTTGAGCAGGAGGTTGGACTAGATGGCCTCTATTGACCCTTCCAACTCTGTGATTTTATTATTCTAATATATGATTCAATCTAAAATACTCATACAGTACAATAATATGCACAAATATTAAAACAACAATTAAAACATAGAGCTGGAAGGAAGGCACACTGAGGGGATGCCAGGCAAAACAAAACAAAAAGTCTTCACTCACTGATGGAGGACAGCAACAGAAGGGGATAGGGGAGTCTTTCTGGAGAAAGAATTATGGTCTATGATAAGAAGGCCATCTCCCAGGTTGCTACTCACCTAAGCTCAGAAGTTAGGGGCACCAGAAGTAGGGCATCAAATGATGGCCATAGCAGTTGGGTAGGTTTGTAAGGAAGTAGGTAGTCCTTCAGATATGCTGGTCCTAAGCCATATACGGATTTAAAGGTCAACAATAGTACCTTGAATTGTGCTTGGAAACAGATTGGGACGGTAGATGGAACAAGCTGGAGTCTGCAACTGGACAGCATTCTGGAATTACTGAAGTTTCCAAACAGTTTTCAAGGGTAGACCATGTTTTGCAGTAATCTAATCTAAATATGACCAGAGCATGAACTATAGTGACCAGATCTTTTTTACCTAGGAAAGGCCAGAGCTGGTAAACTAGTAAAAGCTACTAAAAAAAGTTCCTGGCCACATCTGCCAGCAGTAAGCCTTGTTCCAAAACCATGGACCCCATCCAGAACAGGTAACACTTTAAGTCCTAGATCTTCCACTTATGAGGACCATGTCTGTCTTGCCAGGAATAAGCTTCTATTAGCCCTCATATACTCCAAAACTGCTCCAGTTCAGGGTTTCTGCAGCATTCCTGGGATCAGTCAGATGTGCAAGATAGAGTGAGTGTCATTTGAATATTGGTGACAGCCCAGCCCAAACCTTCAAATGCTCTCACTCAGCGATTTCATGTAGATGTTGGAAAGCACATGGAGTAAGATATAGCCTTGAAAGTTGCTACAGGCCAAAGGCCAAAGGGTTGAGTAGCAGTCCTCTAGAACAATCTTATGAAACCTACCTTCTAGGTAAGACCTGACCCACTATAAAACATCACTTCCCAGTTTCAGTCTGGAAAGATGGTTGAGAAGGATACCATGATGAATAATATTAAAAGCTGTTGAGAAGTTCAGGAGGATCAATGGAATCCTTGGTCCATCTCCTGGTGTGTATCATCCAAGGCTGTTTCAGTCCCATAACCAGGCCTGAAACTAGATTCAAAAGGATGCAAACAATCAACTTCATCCCAGAATCCTTAAAGTTGTCTAAGCACCACCCTAGAGTCTTTTTAGAGATGACAGTTTCTCTAGTCCCTATAGTTTACCATGTATCATGAAATAAGAGAAACAGATTCCTAGAGCATCCACCCTATTCAGCACTTCTATGTCTCCTAAACTTGTTGGTATACCGCAGAGTCCATCCTCTGAATATGCCTTTTCTTCTATATTGTCTGCAGATCAGTTGTAATTCCAGGAGAACTCTAGAGCCTACCCTGTGGGTGGTAATCTGAATTAAAACACTTTCCTTCTGTTAGGAACAACGTGTCTGCCTCTCCCGACCCCTCCAGGAGATTCAAAGAAAAAGAGCTGTCGGTTGGGAGTCTCCTTTAAAATATACAACTTTATTGATAGCAAGAAAGAGGGGAGTTGCTTTGCAACAAGCTCCCTGATCAGTTCCATATATGCTCTTTTATCCTCTACTCCCAGCCGATGAGTCCATCCTCCTTTCCCCATAGGCTGAGGTACTCAGAAGGTACAGCCTATCCGGACGCCTACTTCATACTTCCTCGTTGATATGTACCCCTCCTGTTACATACATTGCATGTGCATTTAAATGTACCTTTCTCTGAAGTAGGGTGTGTCGGTTAATATTCATTACTTGATTATGCCTGTGTACTTGCTACTTATTAGTCTCTATTGCTATTAATCTTTACTGTTGTCATGGCCTATTCAATTGTGTCATTTCTTTTACTACAGTAGTTCTGCTTCTGCGTTTTAACACTGGCTAATACACCTGTTCTATGGTTACTAAGCGTTTGTGCTTTGCATACCTGGTTCTGCTTCTTGTGTTTTTACAATCACTAAGACATTACACTTGGTTCTTCCTTTGGAAAATACCTTCTGTTTGTTTCAGCTAATTTCATTATTTCACTCCTCTCACTTCTACCTACTGCTATCACATTGTCATCATTATGAGGGGCTGGGAATTATGTGTTTGCCCTGCAATGTGGAGTTCCATATACTGTGATGGATATATTCCATCTGAACTAACATATTAAACTAAGCGAGAATTAAATCTTCGAAATAAAGACATAGTTGAAAATGCTCTTTCCTAAACTGGTACCTGAAGTAGTTTTCCTCTTGTTATTCTTTACCCTGACTTTCTTCTCCTACCCCCTTTCTCTTCTTTGATAAATTTAAATTGTAAGGTTGTCAGGGCAGGAATATGTTTCTGCCTGCTTATTTACTTTGTAAAGCACCATATGGATGATGATGATGATGATGATGATGATGATGATGATGATGATGATGATGATGATGATGATGATGATGCTATATTGTTAGACATGTGTTGATCTTGCAAGGTACATCTGAAGAAAGCATCACAGTTTCTGGGATTAAGTAGTGTAATTTCTTGGCCCTTAGAATTTTGGCAAAGAAAGCAGGAGGAAGTTATGGCAAAATTAAGATCTAAAAGTAAGAAAAGTAGCTGCAGATTTCTGCATGGTAGCAACTATTTTAGAACATTGTGACCTCATTTTCATTCTGATTAGGGATAATATAACCAGAGTGAGTATACTTGATGAGCTGGAAAATAAAGGGGGAAATTAAATAACTTAAGGTTCCCTGCTGCTCCTGAAAAGACCACAGTAGATTATCTTAAGGGCTTTTTGCTCTTAATTAAAAATAGAAATTGCATGGAGATGTCTGTGGCAAATCTATATTTTATAGACATCAAAAACCCTTTGTTGTATTTGATAGCAAGACTCCACCATATCCTTCTACAACATTATTTATTGTAATCCTGAAATGTTGTTCATGAAAGGATTGGGGCTGGTGGGGGGACATTTGCAGCTTAAAGATCTGAGAAGAGACAATTCCTAATACCAGGGGTCATTTTTTAGAAAAATAGGTGGTGGAGCTCATCCATGGATTGTTATGCAGCTGCAATACTATTCAATGGACAAGGAGGTGGAACTCTCAGAAGGAGGAGGTGGAACCCTCAGAAAGGTTCAGGAGCTGTGCTCCTATGAGCTCCCACTGAATCTGAGGCCTGCCTAATACTAAAGTTGGTCTTTAAAGAAAATAAATGTAAAATTTGCCATCATGGTAAATAATTCTCATATCTTTTTCTTGTACAAGATGGTGGGAAATTTCCTAAGAAATGAAAGTCAGGTTTTTAAAAATTCAGCAGCTAAGAAATGATAGAACTGGCTAGATAGAAATGGTAGAACTAACTGGCTAGATAAAAGTGATAAAACTAAGAACTGGCTAACAAGTTTTGACAATTTAGGTTCATTCTTGGACTAAAAATTCTTTGAAAGCAAAGCAGTTTGATAAGGCATCTAAAAATCAGCTACCTACAAACTCATCTGAACACTAGAAAGGACAAACAGAAGTATGCATTCACATCCCAGACCTTTTCTAAAATGTTACTGTATTCATCATGTTAGGGCAGCCACAAATTGGAGATGGTAATCAAGGATATATCAGGACTTTAACATAAGCAATCAAGAGCAGAGAGTTTCAAAACATTCTGAACCAAAATTGTTCTTTGTCAAAGTAAAATCTCATAAAATAACTTTTGAACTGGAAACAAATCTATGGATTGCAGCCTTGTTTTACAAAATGACAGCATTTTTATCTCTTGATGAAGAGCTATTTCAGCTTGTAATGTGCTGGTCCAGTCTCTCCAACACATTAAAGAACAGATGTGTTGAAAGATGGCATTTCATATATCAGGAATTAAAGATTTTCAGAAAGGTCCAAAAGCTCACTTTTGGATATATTTAAAGTTGCAAAAATGGTGTTGCCACACAGTTGTTGTTTGTAAATTCTTAATATTCCTTTAGGCAGCTCTCTCTCTCTTTATATATATATATATATATATATATATATATATATATATATATATATATATATATATATATATATATATATATATATATATATATATATCTTTTACTGAAATCCCTGGGACAAGTGTTCAACTTTGTTGAATCATGTCTTCTCTGTGGAAAACCAGTGGAATTCCAGAGACAGAGGTATATCTAAGGAATAACTGCATGTGGTTTAAAACATGGGTGGGGTCACTGATCTTTTGTTGCCCATGAATGTTGCTCCAATACTTTGACATTTTTGAGAGTTTCAGTGTGGACTGAATTGGAATAGTAGTTTCTTGCCAAAGTCAGAGAAACAAACACTATAGACACATATTTCATGTCATGATTTTCAGCGACGTTCATTCACACATTCAACAAATGAATAGTTTAAACAATTTTATTAATAACATATGGTTACAATGTTTAATTATATCCTTAATTAATCCTGATATTTTCAATCCCCCCTCCCTCCGTTACTAGACTCCCGCCGAGGTTATATACTTAAGTTCAATTATAAAGGTATCCTTAACCAATCAAAATTCAATGTCTTCTTTTCTCACATTCATATTAAAAGATTGTCCAATGTCTTTTTACGTTCCACTCTTGCTCTATATATCCTCTAAATTTCTTCCACTCCTTTTTAAACACGTCCAAGTCATAGTCTCTTAAAGTTCTTGTTAATTTGTCCATCTCACTCCACGATAAAACTTTCACAATCCAGTCCCATTTCTCTGGTATTTTTTCTTGCTTCCACAACTGCGCATACAATGTCCTAGCAGCTGAGAGCAAATACCAAATTAAAGTCCTATCTTCTTTTGGAAATTTTTCCAATTGTAATCCCAGCAGAAAAGTCTCTGCAATTTTCTTAAAGTCGTATCCCAAAATTTTAGAAATTTCTTGTTGTATCATCTGCCAAAACTTTTTCGTTCTTTCACAAGTTCACCACATATGAAAAAAAAGAACCCTCGTGTTTTTTACATTTCTGACATCTATCCGACATCTCTTTACTCATCTATGCCAGTTTTTTCGGAGTCATATACCACCTATACATCATCTTAAAGCATTTCTCTTTAATATTCTGGCATGTTGATATCTTCATCGAGTTCTTCCAAAGATACTCTCAAATATCCATTTGTATTTCTCTATTTACATTAATTGCCCATTTAATCATTTGAGATTTTACTACTTCTTCTTCTGTAGACCATTTCAATAGTAGTTTATATACTTTCGATATTAATTTTTCGTTATCTCCAAGCAGAACCCTTTCTAATTCTGTTTGCTCACGTCTAATTCCATCAGATTTAATATTATTTTCTATCAAGCTTTTTATTTGTTGCATTTGAAACCAGTCATACTTGTTGTTTAACTCTTCTGCAGACTTTAATTCAACTTTATCACCTTGAATCTTTAGCAGTTGATTATTACATTGCTCTTTCTTCATCAGATTCAGCTGTTATTTTTATTACTTCTGCTGGCCCTATCCAAAGCAACTTTCTCTCATCACCATATTTTTTATATTTTATCCAAGTGTTTAGTAAGCTATTTCTAATATAGTGGTGAGAAAAAAGACCATCCATCTTACTTTCCCCATAGTACAAATAAGCGTGTCAGCCGAATTTATTCCCGTGAGCTTCTAGCCATAAAGGTTTTTTATCTAACAGCATTATCCAATCTTTAATCCATGTCAAGCAAACTGCATCATGATACAATCTTAAATCTGGAAGCTGAAAACCTCCTCTCTCCTTAGCATCTGTTAAAATTTTCATCTTAGTCCTTGGTTTTTTCCCGGCCCATACAAAATCAGAAATCTTCCTTTGCCATTTATTGAATTGTTTGCTGTCTTTCACAATTGGAATAGTTTGGAACAAATACATTATTCTTGGCAAAATATTCATCTTAATTGCAGCAATCCTGCCCAGCAAGGACAAGTTAAGTCTGTTCCATTTCATCAAATCTTTGTCCATCTTGCACCATAGCTTTTCATAATTATTTTTATGATTTATAATTATATTTAGAGGTAACTTCACATCCCGTCAAAGTCTGCAATTCTTTCTGTCTATTTGGTTGCATATTTTTACATAAAAAATTTGACTTCTCTTTGTTTATATATAATCCTGCTATTTCTGCATATTCTTTTATCTTGGCTAACAACAAAGGTGTCACTTGAATCGGATTCTCAATTATAAACACAATATCATCTGCAAATGCTTTATATTTATAAGAAAATCCTCTAATTTTTAATCCTTCTATTTCTTTATCATTTTGTACTTGTTGTAATAGAATTTCAAGAGTCACATTCAACAAATGAATAATAATTGGCTGTCACATACTCTGGTGGTATACATGAAAATGTGGACTAGCCTGCTATATCCCCAGAGCTTAAAAGCAGGAGTCTCAATTCTTAAAAGCAGGAGAAGAATTTGCCTGTTTCCCAAAATAGCTTACAGGCAGCCTCCATTTTCCTTTAAGAGCCTGTGCTTCCTGTGAAGAGGAATGCTGAAGACAATAGTGGCATTTGCTAGTGACATTTACTGATGGCAAAAGCTGCAGAGAAAAGCCTACTTTGGATTCAGACAGAATGTGACTATTTAATGGATGACTGGTACATAAGAGCCATTAAGGGAAAATAAAGATATAATTAAATAAGTAGACAGAAGGGAGTAGACTGTGCTAATGGGTGGCCATGGAATACCAAAGGGAAGCAGGAGACAATTGAATAATATATTGTGTTAACAGAAACACAGTAGTAACTCAAAGCAATGGTATAAACTGGAAATGAATCTATAGGGAATTGTGAGGTGGGGGTGTTTATATGTGGATTGGTAAAGACTGTATTTGCTCTTTTGGACTGTATTTGCTCCTCAAAAGACCACTGTGCTTCTGTAAGTATAAATCTTTAATCAGCTCCCCAACTTTCTGTCTTATTTCTGACACAGACACTATAACTCTCCCCATTTCTCAGTCTATGGATTTTCCTTTGCTCTAGTTAAAAGACAAGAGGTTGACTGAAAAGACAATTAATCCTAATGGATCAATACAATATTAGTGGCATCATTTTAAAAAGGGCAACGTGTTTCTGTGTAACAGACTGAGAATACTTCTGTTTATTCCTCATAGATTTTGGATTTGAACATTTGGTGTTGCCTCATATGAAGAAAACTGTAATCATTTGATAGGAAGATGCCTTTCAATTTTTTCTTCTAAGCATTGCCCTCTGAAAGCAAAGGGTGATAATACCAAATCTCCCTCTTTACTGTGATGGCAAAAGATAGACTAAAACATAGAAGTGGAGCTGTTCACCACAGCCATTGTGTGTTTAAGAGCAACCTTGAATCTATGTGACAGTGTAAATGGATTATAATATGAAAATCAGTTCAAGTAGGAATTCAAAACATGCACTTTCCACATTGGTGACTTCACTTCAGTACCTTTTTTTGTAGCAGGAACTCCTTTGCATATTAGGCCACACACCCCTGGTGTAGCCAATCCTCCAATAACTTACTTGGCTCTTAGTAAAGAGCCTACTGTATGCTCCAGGAGGATAGGCTACATCAGCAGTGTGTGGCCTTATATGCAAAGGAGTTCCAGCTGCAAAAAAAGCCTTGCTTCACTTACTTGGACATTGATGTTTTACCCCTCACTAGGTTGTCCTAGGTTGCCATCTTTTTACTTTAGTTCATGTGAATGTCTATCCCTTAGCCCTCTCCTAATGGAGATGTGGCATTGTGTCTCCCCCCATGCTCAATGTAACAATACTATTTCATTAGCTTATTCTAAGCATTAGAACTGGGCCCTATGCTCTCAGGACATACTCAAAAGTGCTGCAGGAATTTCACTTTGCAGATACATAAGAAAGGTACAATCTGTTAAAATGAAATAAATACTAAAGTTATTTACTCAGGAGTGAGTCTGCTTTGAGACTCTGCTTATGAAATGGTAGACTGAGAATCAATATAGAGCTCAGTGGTATTTCATAGATTGTCTGATCTGGTACAGTTTCCTACAAATAGAGTGATACCTGCAAAACAATTGATTTCAGATGCACTAATGCACTGAGAGAAAATACATCATCAAAATAAACAAGATATAGGTTTCAATTTGAACAATGCAGGACTGCAATAATGTTTTTAAAATGAAAACAAACAAACAAAATCTAGATTAGATATAATAAACTGGTTTCTAGTTCTTACATGAAAGTATTTCTGAGCCAAAAAATAGTGTGGCAGGCTGTTGACCTATATTTTTCAGAAATCTTTCCCCCATATATTTGTGAATATCTAGCTTTCACAGCTTTTAGTCTCCTCACAGTAAAGTTGTTTAACTCTTCTCTCTCTCTCTAGATAGCAAGGTAAGATACTGAATCAAAATAAATAAAGGTAAAACTGAATAATGAAAGTCTAACCATCAAAGCTCCCTCAAGGCCCTTTGATCTAGTCTACCTTTTCCAAACTTGGGAATATCTAGATATATTAGGCAAGGGAAGGCAACATGGTATATCTATATCTTGATCTCATCAGCTCTCAGAAGCAAAGTAGGGTCACTACTAGGAAGGGAGACCACCAAGGAATACTCTGCAGTGGAAGACAATAATAAAACACCTCTGCTTCTCGCTTGCCTTGTCCACTGTGACTTGACCTCACTTTACACACAGAGATATACTAGGGAAATTACCTCCTCTTAGGGTAGAAGCTGCATATGATGATTATTGTGATACCTTAGTTCATGAAAGCTTCATTTTCCAAAGGTAGGTAGACTGCATTGATGGAAGACAAAAGATGAAACTACATATCAGCTATCACATTGTTGCAGATTTTAAGTCTGAAACACCTTTTAGGATGCTTTGACACAGCAGACCTGCCAGTTTGCTTTTAGGTTCTTGGGCAAACATGCATTTTTTCCTACAGTTTGGCCAACCTACAACTTCAACTCTGAGAAGGATAGCTTATGAATCAACGGTTATATGACCAAAGTAACTCCCAGAAAAGTTTGCAACAATTATTCTTTGAAATGTTCAGAGGTATCTAATATCATGCCATTAAAGAAAATGTGAGGCTGATACAATTGTGTCTGTATAAGAAAGCCCAACCTAAAACCTGTAAACATCTCCAATCTGAGTTGTGGTGAAACAATGTTATATTTCCCAAAAAGGCTTCTTGAGAAGGATAACTTATGAATGAACAGTTATATGAACAAGGTAACTCTCAAAACAAGTATGCAACAGCTATTCTTTGAAATGTTCATTGGTATCTAACATCATGCCATTAGAGAAAATGTGAGGCTGATGCAATTGTGCCTATATAAGAAAGGAAAGGAAAGATCCCCTATGCAAGCACCAGTCATTTCCAACTCTGGGGTGACATCACATCACGACGTTTTCACGGCAGACTTTTTTACAGGATGGTTTGCCATTGCCTTCCCCAGTCATCTACACTTTCCCCCCAGCAAGCTGGGTACTCATTTTACCGACCTCAGAAGGATGGAAGGCTGAGTCAACCTTGAGTCAGCTACCTGAATCCAGCTTCCACTGGAATCGAACTCAGGTTGTGAGCAGAGAGTTCAGACCGCAGTACTGCAGCTTTACCACTCTGTGCCACGGGACTCTAAAACCTGTAAATCTCTCCAATCTGAGTTGTGGTGAAACAATGCTATAGTTCCCAAAATTAATAATAATAATAATTAATTTTTATCCCGCCCTCCCCACTGAAGCAGGCTCAGGGCGGCTCACATATCATAACATAATATACAACATTTCAACAGTTAAAACAAGGTGTTTACAAAACATATTACAAATCATATATACATATTATAATCATCCATTAAAACCATCTAATTAAAACCATCAAATTACTTTGGTGCTAAAATCTCGATGTTACCCATTTTACAGTTTTTCCATGGTGACAGTATTCCTTCTACAGTAGATTCCATATTAAGGAAAAGCCAGCTGGAAGAGAGCAGTCTTGCAGGCCTTGTGGAACTGGGCAAGGCTCTGCAAGGCCCGCACCTCCTCTGGCCAATAGGCTCCACCAGTGAGGAGCTCTAATCGAGAAGGCCCTTTCTCTGGTGACTTGCAGTTTGGCCTCCTTCAGCCCGGGGATTGCCAATAGATTTTGAGAACCAGGTCACAGTACCCTCTGGGGAATATATGGGGAGAGACAGTCCCTAAAGTAGGCAGGTCCTCGGCCAAAAAGGCTTGACAAAAATTTTGGAAATTGAATTTTATCTGTAAGTGCAGGCTAGCTAAAAGGAGGGATGACTTCTATTTCTGTATGCTAGTGTTTTCTGTGTAATTGTGATTCTGGGTTATTTAATCTGTTCAAGGGTAATTAAAATGATTTTGAAATACAACATTGAATTATCATTAGTTGGGAACAGACAAACTTCTGATCTCTTTCCTTACAGAAGACCAGCACTTGTACTGAATGATCATTTTAAGAGACTGATCATTCTTCACCCAGCCTCATGGTTTAGTGACTAATGCATTGCTTTGAAATTGTCAAAGAGATTTTTGGTTCCTGTGTATCAGTTAATGCACCCACCCCCATGGGTGAAAGTAACTCCATCCTAATACAATGTATGAAAACAAAGTTTGTGTGGATGCCCATTAGTGTCTCACTGGGCTTATTTGTGTCAGTTTTTCTGAACGATGCTCTTACAGTTATAAGTCTTGTGTTGTGGAAGTATTGTTGTTACAGGAAACAGATATGTTCCGTTTTTAAAATTTAGTAGGGTCTCCCTGGGGAAGTATATTGTCCACTATGCTTTCAGTCACCCATTAACTCAATTAAGATTTATATATTTACAGATTGCGATCATAGTTTGGCTTCTAGAAGTTTCCCTTCTAGAAATGCTTTGGGTCGAAATAGAGGACCCAAAAGGAAATTTAACTATGGGAGTTTGTTATCGCTCACCAAATCAAAAGATAGAGGACAATTATAATATGATGGAAGGATTAAAGTGTAGGAATGTCACTCACCAGTCTGTCTCTCTCCTGACAGTGGTCATTTTATTTTATACATTCTTCTATACACAATCATTTACTAGGAGCATGCAGAGTAAGGAGACCTATGTTTGCCTTAGCTTTTTACCCCAAATGTCCATTCCAGGAATGAGGTGAAAAAGCAGAACATTCCGAGGCCCTCAGCATTCTTGCATAGGGCAAAGTACATAAAGGCTTAAGGCTGCCTTCTAAGTCTATAGACGAAGTCAGATCAAGGTTGGTGTGCCAGACAGTTGACCTTTCCTTCATCTTCCATTTTTTAAGGGGTATCAAAAACATTCTGACCCCTCACCATCACTCTCTGGAATCAATTGTATTAAAGGGGTATACTGTTCCAATTGCTTTGCTAATACATATGCATGATTGGCTTGCAAGGTATATTCTTCTCTTGAATTTACATATTCTTATAAACAAGACACATACATATTCTTATAAACAAGACACATAAGGAAGGCAAGCATTGTACAAAGCAACATACCGCTACAGCTAATCCTATCATTCCCAAGCCCCACTGACACAAAGTGCCCAACCATCCTGTAGGCAGTCTGGACCACAGTGCTTCCCACCAGGATGGTAGAATGTCCTTATGAATGGAAGCAGCCAACTGCCGTAGGTTATTGAGCTGATGGTTTATTCTTTGAGAATTGTCAGTGATATTGAAGCAGCGCATATTTTGCAATGATTCACATCCTTGGTGGTGGAGGAGGAGCAGATAGTCTATGGCTCCATCTGTTCTGCATTCAAAGCGGCCAAGGCGATGGAGGTAGAATTAATAGTTTTTGCTAAGCTGCAAGCAATTTTACTTAATGTTCTGTGATTAATAACAGCTAAGGCTGGCACCCCGACGAGTGAAGCAGCCAGAGATACATATTCAGCTTGAGATAATAATGCCATATCAGAAGAATCACAGGTCGAGTCCAAGGGGACAGTTTCTCTGCTAATGCGTGAGGCAGAGGGTTCCATAAGCCAGGATTTTTGAGGCAACAACACAGCAAGGCGACTTAAACAACATACAGAAAGAGATATATTAGCAGGAATATAACTAAAAGTTCAATGGCCGCAAGAAAAAAACCAACCAGGTGGTAAGGGAATATGGCCATAATTACTGGTTCTATTAATTGTTGCATTACATTTTCCACAAGGGGGCACCTGTTTGCAGGCAACCATGCAATGGTTTATGGTGGGAGCAATTTACCATCTGTACACAAGTAAGATTTTCATGGTTATCCACATATGGGGTATATAGAGTTAAGGCATCCGCTGGAAGCTTATAGGTGGGAATGCCAGTTGGGTAAAGTTGCATAAGAGATTTGCGATTCATTTAAACATTTACCAAGAACGGTATCAGTTCCTGGAGCTTTGCAAACAGGAATTAGACAGGTTCCTAATAACATATGTAAATCAGTGTTGTGTCAAACAAAAATGCGAAATGTTAATGTTAGCTAAACATTCCCAAATATTAAACTGAAGACGATCTCCAAAATTAATAGCCTTGACAGGAGACAAAATACATAAACACAAACAACAGAGAATAGTCATGGAGTTAATTGTGAGTATGTGCGAATAAAGCAGCCACTGAGTTCTCTGGCGATGGCTCTCACCCAGCCTCTTCCAATGTTCGTTGAGCTTTGTTAGTTAGATGCTTCACATCCCCCATGTGATATCACAAGCCATCTGGGTGTGTGGGTTTCACCATCTCCCTTCTGAGGCTGA
This sequence comes from Heteronotia binoei, assembly GCF_032191835.1. Lineage (NCBI taxonomy): Eukaryota > Metazoa > Chordata > Lepidosauria > Squamata > Gekkonidae > Heteronotia > Heteronotia binoei. The sequence continues at coordinate 118,652,203 of NC_083227.1, read as the reverse complement.
GATTGAAATTGGGAATTGGATTTGGGAGACCCTGATGCCATCTTTAGCTGGGTGAACACAATGTGCCAGAACCCACAAAGAACCTGCAAGAGAGAACACAGCAGCATGCCTGCGCCCCCAGGTAATAAGGGGAACTGGACCATGCCAAGTTAATAAGACCAAATTCAATTGTTCCTGAACCCGCATTTGGATAGGAACCTTCATTTTCACTCCTTTTAATTGTTTTTGAAGAGTGGTTTTCAATGTCTGATTAGCATGTTCCACAATAACTTGACCTGTGGAATTATATGGAATGCCATGCTAGATTTAAATGTTCCATTGTGTACAAAAATCAACAAATTCAGAAAAACTATATGCTGAGGCGTTATCAGTTTTCAACAGTTGCAGACGACCCATTACCACAAAGGCAGAAATAAGGTGAGCCATGACATGTTTTGTGGCTTCACCACGGTGGGCAGTAGCCCAAAGATATCCAGAGTACGTGTCTATGGAAACATGAACACAGTACCAGGGTTTCAAGGAAGCTATATGGGTAACATCAATTTGCCAAAGTTTGTTAGGGAACACTTTCCCTATGAAGAAAGGTTAAAACACATGGGGCTCTTTGGCTTGGAGAAACATTGACTGTGGGGTGACATGATAAGAGGTTTACAAGATTATGCATGGGATGGAGAAAGTAGAGAAAGAAGTACTTTTCTCCCTTTCTTACAAAACAAAAACTCATGGGCATTCAATGAAATTGCTGAGCAGTCAGGTTAAAACAGATAAAAGGAAGTACTTCTTCACCCAAAGGGTGATTAACATGTGGAATTTACTGCCACAGGAGGTGGTGGTGGCTACCAGCATAGCCAGCCCCAAGAGGGGACTGGATAAAAATATAGAGCAGAGGTCCATCAGGTGCTATTAGTCACAGTATATATACATGTGTGTATGTGCATGGAAGAAGACATTGGATTTATATTCTGCCCTCCACTCAAGAGTCTCAGAGCGGCTCACAATCTCCTTTATCTCCCTCCCCCACAACAGACACCCTGTGAGGTGGGTGGGGCTGAGAGGGTTCTCACAGCAGCTGTCCTTTCAAGGACGACTCCTGCAAGAGCTACAGCTGACCCAAGGCCATTCCAGCAGCTGCAAGCGGAGGAGTGGGGAATCAAACCTGGCTCTCCCAGATAAGAGTTCACACACTTAACCACTACACCAAACTGACACATATATTGGTCACTGTATGACACAGAGAGTTGGACTGGATGGGCCACTGGCCTGATTAGAAGGTAATAAGAACTGTTTGACAAATGCTTTGGCATTCTGGTGAAAATAGCTGTGACTGAAAAAGGGATTAGAAAATACAAAGGTAACACTTTTTAAACCTTATCAGCATGCATTGCCCTGAACAATCAAGCCAGGAAGATTAGAATACTTTCGAATAGTGAGCAACAGAAAAAAGTAACTCATAGCAAGAAATTAAAAACTGCAAAATTAAAAATACAGGCAACAAATTTGAGGGTCAATTTGTGAAGTGATACCTGCACCAGGAAGTTGATGAATCAAATCCAATAATATAAGGTGTCAACTACTAAATTGAAATCTGTTGTGAATAGCAGCAATTTCAGCCTGCTGCATTGAGTGCTGTTGCAAAGTAAAGTGAGTCTTTTACACTTCCCCGCCCCAGCAAACTGGGTACTCATTTGACCAACCTTGGAAGGATGGAAGGCTGAGTAACCTTGAGGCAGCTACCTGCATCTAGCTTCTGCCGGGATCAAACTCAGGCCATGAGCATAGTTCAAGACTGCAGTACTGTAGCTTTAACACTCTGCGTCACAGGATTCTATCTGAATCCAAATTAGCATTTTCCTTAGCCAATTTCATCATCAATTCTCCTGCTGCATCAGGATTATCAACCTGTCTTCTGATTGCTGCCTGAAGAAGGTTGATAAGGTCTAAACAGGGCTGTTGTGGCTTTTGACAGACAGTTGCAAAACTATGGGCTGACCGACCTTCTGTAAGTACCTCGGCAAAGGCCTGTAAAGCAGATTTAGATATTATAGCAAGGGTTGCAACAGGAAGCACTGCTTGTGCTTCAATAGTGCTGAACTGTCCATATCCATATAGTTGTTCAGCAGTATAAGCCCCATTGGAGCCAAACCCTTGACCATCAGCCAAATTACGATATTCACTGTCCCATACCACATACTGTCCAGGAGTTAACATCATCCCCATCATATTTTTCCAATCTTGAGGAATAATCGTGTATCCATTAGAGATTCCTTCTAAAAGACTGCACATCGGTTCACCCTATGCCCGTGTCTATGATAGCCTTTTCAATTTCACTCAAAACAGAGTGGGGCAACACAGTATAGTTAACAACCTGTTGCCTATTCTCATTCTGTGCATATGTTACTGTGCATACCAATAAAAGGTCAGACAACTCTTCTGTCTAATGTACAGGGCAAATAGAAACATTTCCACCAATTCTGGAACATTTTCCAATTTAGCCTGATCAAGTTCCTTCTCCAAAACTTCACAGACCATGCGTCCCGGGGCATTAAATGGTGGGCCCATGGGTGGATCCGTTGGCGGAGGAGGGGGGAAAGGAGGAGCAGGAGGCAGAAGTTGGACACCAGTGCATTTTAGGGGACAATTTTTGGAGAACTGGCTTGTGTTAGAAAGGGGCATAAATTTCCCTACTGCATACCAACATTGATGCCAGCCTTGAAGAAGTTTGACAGAAGCTCGGGGCTCTGTGTGAAAGGTCTTCCCTATCTTCTCCCGGTCCCAAAGTTTAAGAGAACTTCCCTCTAGGTACCAGGGGCATTGCTTACTGATCTTACTGTCCACCCCTGGACCAAAAGAAGCCAGGTTATGTGTGACAAGATCTAGGGCTTTTTCGGTGGCAGCACCAGAACTTTGGAACACCCTTCTGGGGGCCAAAAGGGCCCTGCCGGATCTGTCTGCGTTCTGCAGGGCCTGTAAGACCGAATTGTTTAAGCAGGCCTTCGATGCTTAACTGAAAGAGGGCTGCCACCAGACATCATATAGAATGCTGGTGATCGCTGTTCGAAACTTAAATGCCGCCTATATTGTACTGATTCAGCACCATAGAATTGGTTTTAAAAATCGAAAATGTAAATTATGGTTTTATATGTTTTATTAGTTTAATTGTATTGACATGATGTTGTGAGCCGCCTTGAGTCCGCTTGCGGAGAGGACGGGATATAAGTCGAAAGTAATAAATAAATAAATAATAAATCTCTTGTAACAGAGTCTTAAGTTGGCCAGAAGTCACGGACCCGCCAGACTTTTGGATGAGGAACTGCAGCTCCTCCAAATGTTTGCTCTGGGTTTGTGAGAACTGTCCTCCCATACTCACCAATGAAGGGGTTGTTGAGAATGAAGGAGTGCACTCAAGGGGCCTATGCCGGGCATTGATGAGAGGGGTGCCTGTTCACTGCACCACTTGTAGGAATGTCACACGACTCAGGGTTGAGGTTCATTGCACCAGTCTATCTCTCTCCTGACAGTGGTTGTTTTATTTTATACATTCTTCTATACACAATCATTTACTAACAACATGCAGAGTAAGGAGACCGATGTTTACCTTAGCTTTTTACCCCAAATGTGCATTCCAGGAATGAGGTGAAAGGGCCGAACATTTTGAGGCCTCAGCATTCTTGCATAGGGCAAAGTATATAATGGCTTAAGGCTGCCTTCTAAGTCTATAGATGAAGTTGGATCAAGATTGGTGTGCCAGACCGTTGACCTTTCCTCCATTAAAGATAGCGGCTAAACATAAAAACTATGTCGTAATAGGTGATTTTAACTACCCGCAGATTGATTGAGTCAATATGTGTTCTGGTCAAGAGAAAGAGATTGAGTTTCTAGATGCTCTCAATGACTGTGCTATGGAGCAGATAGTCACAGAACCTACCAGGAGTGGGCGATCCTGGATTTGATCCTAAGTAATGCCCAAGACTTGGTGAGAGATGTAAAAGTGATCACACCACTTGGGAGCAGTGACCATAACATTATTGATTTCACCATTTGTATAAATAGGGAGTTGCCCCAAAAGACCAGCACAAACATGTTTAACTTTAAAAGGGGTAAATTCTCTGAGATGAGAAGGCATATGAAGAGGAAACTGAAAGGAAAGGTAAATACTGTCAAAACCCTTGGGGAAACTTGGAGGCTATTGAAAACTACAATCCTAGACGCTCAGATAAAATATATACCACAAGTTAGGAAAGGCCCAAACAGGTATAAGAGAAGGCCTGCATGGTTAACAAACAAAGTAATGGAAGCTGTAAAAGGTAAGAAGGACTCCTTTAAGTGGTGGAAAGCTAGTCCAAGTGAGGTTAATAAAAGGGAACACAGGCTGTGGCAAATCAAATGCAAGACTGTGATCAGGCAGGCAAAAAGGGACTATGAGGAGCATATTGCAAAAAAACATAAATACCAACAACAAAAATTTCTTCAATTTTATTAGAAGCTGGAAACCAGCCAGGGAGGCAGTGGGGCCCATGGATGACCAAGGGGTCAAAGGATTACTGAAGCTGAATGAATTTTTTGCCTCTGTCTTCACTGTGGAAGATGAGAAATGTTTGCCCGCTCCAGAACCACTAATTTTGGAAGGGGTGTTGAAAGACCTGAGTCAGATTGAGGTGACAAGAGAGGAGGTCCTACAACTGATTGACGAATTAAAAATTCATAAATCACCAGGTCCGGATGGCATACATCCAAGAGTTCTGAAAGAACTCAAAGTTGAACTTGTGGATCTTCTGACAAAAATATGTAATCTTTCCTTGAAATCTGCCTCCGTTCCTGAGGACTAGAAGTTAGCAAATGTCACCCCATCTTTAAAAAGGGTTCCAGAGGAGATCCAGGCAATTACAGGTCAGTCAGTCTGACTTCAATACCGGGAAAGTTGGTAGAAACCATTATCAAGGACAGAATGAGTAGGCACATTGATGAACACAAGTTATTGAGGGAGACTCAGCATGAGTTCTATAAGGGAAGATCTTGTCTCACTAACCTGTTACATTTCTTTGAGGGGTTGAACAAGCATGTGGACAAAGGGGATCCAATAGATGTTGTTTAGCTTGACTTCCAGAAAGCTTTTGATAAAGTTCCTCATCAAAGGCTCCTTAGAAAGCTCGAGAGTCATGGAGTAAAAGCACAGGTCCTTTTGTGGATCAAAAACTGGCTAAGTAATAGGAAGCAGAGAGTATAAATGGGCAGTCTTCGCAGTGGAAGATGGTAAGCAGTGGGGTGCCGCAGGGCTCAGTATTGGGTCCCATGCTCTTTAACTTGTTCATTAATGATCTGGACTTGGGAGTAAGCAGTGAATTGGCCAAGTTTGCAGATGACACTAAATTGTTCAGGGTGGTGAGAACCAGAGAGGATTGTGAGGAACTCCAAAGGGATCTGTTGAGGCTGGGTGAGTGGGCGTCAACGTGGCAGATGAGGTTCAATGTGGCCAAGTGCAAAGTAATGCACATTGGGGCCAAGAATCCCAGCTACAAATACAAGTTGATGGGGTGTGAACTGGCAGAGACTGACCAAGAGAGAGATCTTGGAGTTGTGGTAGATAACTCACTGAAAATGTCAAGACAGTGTGCGATTGCAATAAAAAAAAAAGGCCAATGCCATGCTGGGAATTATTAGGAAGGGAATTGAAAACAAATCAGCCAGTATCATAATGCCCCTGTATAAATCGATGGTGCAGTCTCATTTGGAATACTGTGTGCAATTCTGGTTGCCGCACCTCAAAAAGGATATTATAGCATTGGAAAAAGTCCAGAAAATAGCAACTAGAATGATTAAAGGTTTGGAACACTTTCCCTATGAAGAAAGGTTAAAACGCTTGGGGTCTTTAGCCTGGAGAAATGGCGACTGCTGGGTGACATAATAGAGGTTTAGAAGATTATGCATGGGATGGAGAAAGTAGAGAAAGAAGTCCTTTTCTCCCTTTCTCACAATACAAGAATTCGTGGGCATTCAATGAAATTGCTGAGCAGTCAGGTTAGAACAGATCAAAGGAAGTACTTCTTCACCCAAAGGGTGATTAACATGTGGAATTCACTGCCATAAGAGGTGGTGGCAGCTACAAGCATAGCCAGCTTCAAAAAAGGATTGGATAAAAATATGGAGCACAGGTCCATAAGTAGGTATTAGCCACTGTGTGTGTGTATTGGCCACTTTGTGATACAGAGTGTTGGACTGGATGGGCCATTGGCCTGATCCAACATGGCTTCACTTATGTTCTTCTTATGTTCAAGCAGCCATCTGAGTTGAATTTTATTGAACTCTTCTTTGCCTACAAGAAGCTATGGGATATTGACTAAAGAAGTCCATTTTTGTGTGTTGTATACAAATATCATTATCCAAATGATAAAAATTAACTTAAAAGTTCCCAGTATAGTGACTATGGTCACCATGGTGTTTACCAACACCTTTCCATGTGCTCACCAAGTGCTTTTAGAAAGTGAGTGGGAGCCGGTAAGATTTTTGCCCAGCAAGGCTTCTGATTGGCCATTGGAGATTTGATTTGTTGTGTATATTTTGATGGTACAAGGATCTTCACTATGTGTCTGAAAGTAAGCCACAACAGCTATTTTGCAGCTGGTTCTGCCTTCTGTGGCAGTGATTTTGCAGCTGAGCCCACCATGCTATGTCGGAATTCTAAAAGGGCCCACATGCTCAAAAAGATTGGGGAGCCTTGGATTAACTACTCTGCTGCATGTAAGGGGATACCTGCCTTGGGGAGAGGCCAGAGTTTAGTGTCAAAGTGCATGTTTTATGAACAAGAGTTCCACAGTTTAGTCTCTTGCACTGTTAGGTAAAAGAAACTTGGATGGTAGGGCTGGAAAATATTTTTGCTTAAATCCTTGGAGAGACTCTGTCAGTCAAAAGAGACAGTACTTGATGCAATGGATTGGTCATCTATCTCAATTATAAGGTAGTTTCATATGACTGGTATATATTACTTGCTACCCTTCATTTCCCCTCTCTTTCAGTCCTTTGATTCTACAAAGAGGAAGGATAAAATAGATAACATAATATCTTTTATTAGGTGGTTAATATTTGAGGTTATCTGTGCTCCTTCTCACTCCCTCTCTTCTTCCATTCCTTTAACAAGACACACTTTAATCTGATAAAAGAACTCACTGCATTTTATATAACTTTATCATCTTGACTTTTCAACTGGTTAACAACCCTTATCAGTGAATAAAAACCTCCCCCGACAGAATGGCAGAGTGATCAGGAAAGCCATAAACAGAGAGAGGAAGAAGACATCTATAGTTCAACCAAGCTTGAATGCCTGTTTGCTGCCAAAACCATCCGTAAATACAAACGTCTAACAGGTTTATTATCCTCCCTTTGATTGTATGTCATTATAACTGCATTGTTTTCAAAAACACCAATTCCTCCTTACTGCACACTTTGCTATAAAGCTCACATATCTGGGTTCTTCAAAAAGATTAATAGACATAGTTCCCCTTGGATTCTAAACCAGTAAAATGACTAGATACTGCCGTGCAGATTCCAAGTGTACAATTGCATGGTTCATTGCTGATGCTTTCTGTCAAACCTTTTAGAGAAGATATACGGTAGTAAGGATGGACCTTGGGATAATCAAGGAAAGAACTGCACTGGCTATCATTTACAGAGCTACCCTTAAGTAAATTGAACACAGAGTCAGTACAAGTATACATCCTCCACACATATATTTGTACATAAGTATGATCCATCCAAGCAACCTGCTTGCTGCAAAAGAAGTGGGTTGTAAAGCATGTATGAATGCACACATGAAGGCACCTGATACATATGCTATCCAACTATACTCAGAGTACATTAGGAATCAGACTTCTTGAAGCTCTTGTAAGTAATGCCAAAGGGGAAGGACAGCATAGCTTTCCCCCATGGACCAGAAATTTCTTCAACCCCTGTACATGCTTCTGCACATGTGTAGTGAAGTCTGGGCAAATGGGCATACATGAGACTACAGCTTAAATGACAACCTGCTATTATGGTTACCAGTCTCAAGATAGGGCCTTGCCACTCCCACAGCCAGCTCCCTCCCTCCCATGCCCCCCTGAAGATCACCCTACCACTGCAGCCAGCTCTCACCTGGCCCCGAGAAGCTTGCTGCCAAGACCCCAAGCCGTATTGGCTTTGAGGTCTGTGTGTGTTTTGGAGAGACCTCTGGAAGATGTTTCTCTCCCCTCCTTTCCAGAAAGGAGGGAGAAGAAACTTCCTCCAGAGGTCTCTTCAAAACACGCACAGACCTCGGAGCTGGTATGGCTGGGTGTCCTTACGGCGAGTGAGAGGGGGGCCTGCCACGAGTAGGCGTCATGTGCGGGGACTCACAGGCAGGCGGAAGGGCTTGGGCCAGACCTGCCTACCAAATATTCTGACTAGACCTATACAGCCAGGGGTCAGCATATCTTTAGGCCCTGTAGGAGTTTATGATCTACAAACCAACATCACCTGGTGGTCCCTGACCCCGGGGACATCCTACTTTCCTCGACAAAAAGGCCCTGGCTCCTACCTGGTGGAATGAGCGTTCATTACAGATCAGTTTCCCATGAGAGCCACTACAGTCCTTCAGGGCCTGTAAGATGGAACTCTTCTGCCAGGTCTTTAGTTGAGGCAGCAAGCATCCATTCTATATCAGGCCTCCTCTCCAGTGATCTGAGTGACCAGCTGGGCCTAAATGGTCAAATACCTGCTGAGGCACTGCTTAGTTATTGATGCTGATGTTCTGATCATTTTAAATGTATTTTTCTTAGTCAATTGACTTAATAGGCTTGCCAATCCCCAGGTCCCAGCGGGGGTTCTTCCACTTTCCCAGGCTCCTTCCCACCCCCAGTCAACTGGCCGGCGGGGAGAAGCCCCGCCCCCATGTGCCTTTCCACCTCCGGAGGCTTCAGTCTCCGATTGAAAGGCTTCCTCTTGGGATTGTGTGTCTGTGTTACTTTGAAGAAGTTGGCAGCAACTCATGAGTAGAGAGGCCAATCCCTCGCTTCAGAGTCACCAGAAACGGGGTGGGGGGAGGAGGGGAACATCTGCTGAGCACTTCATTATTCCCTATGTGGAGATCAATTCTCATAGGGTATAATGGGGAATTGATCTGGAGGTTTCAGGGGCTCTGGGGGAGCTGTTTTTTGATGTAGAGGCATCACATTTTCAATATAATATCTAGTACCTCTCCCCAAAATACCCCCCAAGTTTCAAAACAATTGGATCAGGGGATCCAATTCTATGAGCCCCCCAAAAAGGTGCCCCTATCCTTCATTATTTCCTATGGAAGGAAGACATTTAAAAAGGTGTGCTGTCCCTTTAAATGTGATGGCCAGAACTCCCTTGGAATTCAATTATGCTTGTCACACCCTTGTTCCTGGCTCCACCCCCAAAGTCCCCAGATATTTCTTGAATTGGACTTGGCAACCCTATGACTTAATGTGTGATTTTATGATGAGCCTGCTTGCAGGGAGGGCAGGATATACATGGGATATATAAATACACCACAAATGTGTTGGAAGTATGAAAAATCTGCAGCCTTATGCTTATCCTTCTTCACCATCTTTACTGCCTCTGCAAATCAAATGAAAGGGGTACAAAGAGGACTGTACCTGTAGTCAGAAAATCTGAATCAGTTTCAGCCAGGGAAATTGTGGATTTAATCTTAAGTGGATATAAAGGAATGAAACCTAAAATCTTGTGGTCAGTCTTACAGCACTCCCCCTTTGGATGTTGACTGAAAATGTGGGCATTGTTTATTTGTAGTTGGTCTGTGGATGCCTTGCACCATTTCTGAGGAACACTAACTTTCTCGTTTAAGCCAGAGCATTAGTTATGTCTGCTAAGGAGGAAACTATATCTCTATAATTAGCATTCCTTACAATGCTGCTGCATCCTCTTGACTGCCTTCATTGTTTATGATATCCCTGCATTTCTTCTAATCAGGTAGACTCATGAGTAATTTATTATTAGTTAAGGATTAAGAGACAACTAGAAGTATAATTCTGTATTTTCCCTCCTCTCTTTTAGTACTCAACAGCAGACGACATTATAGATCCAGCATTAAATATGTCATGCAAACACATTATTGTGTCATATATTGCAAGGTGATATCAAGATAAAACAAACACACTTTTTATTTAATGTGTTCTGCAAAAAAAAATTCCAGAGAGGGGGGTGCTGCATAATAAATATCTTGTTTTTAATAGTTTCAGAGGGTTGGTCTCTAAGGTACTCCTGGACTCAAATCTAGGTGTTTTTAATAGTAACTCCAACCATGGCTTTTCTAGGAGGCATGTGAGACATGGACAATCAATGCAAATTATAAAGTGGGAGTTATGTCCCCATGCTGTGGATGGTAAGATGCAGGGAATTCTTATTATACAATACATCACAATAGATTCTCATTTTGTCTCAGAGTATTCCTTGCATCCTCCGCTAGCTTTTGAAACTGCAAGCATGATGATATAAGAAAATCATACAGTACTAAATCAGTTCTATGAGATATTATTTTTCACATTTGAAGTGATTCAAATAAGATGCAGAAAGGGATATAAGAGAAAGGAAAATTAAGTTGTGGGCTGCAGCCCAACAGAATAAACAACAGTAATTAAAACATTTAGAGGGAGTCCCCTGAATATTGCTCCAGGGCAGAATATCAATTATTATTATCTTTTGCATCATATAAATAAAATTAATATGAACAATGAGTCATTTATTTTGGTCTATAATATGGATTGTAGCCATAATTAAACACTGGTATTTCATGTTTCATGTTGAAGTTAAATGCTTATATAATTCTTATAAAGTTGTAGCAATTCTTGTTTTAGTTTGCAGTTAATTAGAGTTGCATTTATGCTTACCATACAGACCTGAACCTTCTTTAGTGGACTCTGCTCCACTTCTGTGAACGCAAGCCATGATTTGGTACCATAAAAGATTTCCCAGTGTATACGGTGTGAGACCCCTATCCTCTCTCCTGATGAGACTCCTCAATTGATTCCCAATTCCCTCTTAGTTGTTTTGCAGGACACCCTCTAAAAAGCCTAAGTGGGGTGGGGATCCCTAGGATGAGACTCAGAGAGGATGTCTGGTCTGCCATTACAAAGGTACACTTTATTATGGAGGCAGGATGTCAGAGATAGGTATTTTATCTAGCCCCAGCTCCAAGTCATGTGTAATACTAATATATCCTTTGCTTCAAAAACTGCTCCATCGAAGCAAAATGAATAATTTAATGTCTCCCTTAAGTGTGACCTCTGATCCAGTTGTTTAGAAAGCAGCCAAACATGCAATCCACTCAGGATGATCCATGAACGGGATAGTTCTACTATCACTTTACACAAGGATCTTTATACCCACCTCACCTTGGGATGATAGGGATCACCTTGTAATCTTCTGCCAGATGTGTGCAGGAGTTACCTTTAAACTGCCTAGTCAAATTCAGACTTCTTGTCTTGGATATCTCCTGATCCTGGGAAATTGGAGTCTCATGTCTAGCTATGGGGTCCTTGTTTATATAAGGGCCAGCCCGGGTCAGATGTGTATCAGATTCTCTCACTGCCTGGATACCCCATCATCTACTTTGCAGGATCCCTTTTGCTTGTTTTTCTTGACACTGTGCCACCATAGATTTCTGCTGTATGGATTTCCCTCAGTTCACATACCCCCAAATAAGCTTCATATAAATGCTAATAATGGGAGAGATTATGAGTGGGTCAAGCTCTCCCCCTTCTTCTAACAGGGAACAGAGATTGGGAGAAATGAACTACTAGAGAGGTGGCATGAAAGAAAATTCTGGTGGCTGTAAGAAAAGTCTCTTTGACCTGATGTGACCTGGTCAGGAGGTGGGGGGGAAAGAGGTGATAAAAACTCCTTGCAGCAGGAAGGAGGTTATCGGACTGGTGGATAATGAGTTCTTCAGCGGGGCCCATAATAAAAACCCATTTAACTTTAAGCATTATGACATCAATTTCTTTGCTCTCTACTTGGATGGAGAACAGGTACACACAAAACCACTGCAGCTGGACTTTGAATGTGGAAACTGCGTGAAAGAATACATGCAGCTGGTTCAGGCTGTTGGTAAACATATGAAAGACAGGTCTTTGTTAGTAAACCGCGAGGAGTTTGCACAGGGCTACATGCTATTTGCATTTGATCTTTCCCCAGATCAGGAGTGTGCAGACCACTATTCCTTGATTAAAACTGGGAACCTGTGGGCTGAAGTGAGGTTTGCTAGAGCATTGCCTCACACTGTCAACATGATTGTCTATGGTGTTTTTGACAACGTTATAGAGATAAACTATAGGCAAAATGTTTTGTTTGACTATATGTAACATGGACACCCTGCAGCTAACAACTGTGTTATCTACTAACCCTTACACCAAAAAGACTTTCTTGGGAGTGTATCCAAGCAACTGGCTCCCCAAACAGAGTGTATCAAAGACCAGCAGAGCTAGTTGTAAATACCCACCCACATGACCTCCCTGGAGAACATTGGCTTGTCATATACTTGACAGAGGACGGATACAGCGAGTTCTTTGATTCATATGGACATGCGCCTAGAAGTGTTTTATTTCCTAAATCCATTGTGAGATTTTTGAGAAAAAATGTCAATGAGACTGCATTTCAACCAAGGCAATTACAGGCATCTAACTCTGTGGTCTGTGGATATCACTGCATATTTTTTCTACAATTGCGCAGTAAAGGAATTTCTTTTGAGCAGATTCAAGAGCTATACTCTGATGATTTAGCACAGAATGACCGAATGGTGGAGCAATTTGTAAAAAAGAAGGGCATGCCCAGACATGCTCTAAACTTCTTTGTGCAACTCCAGGCCTGTGTATCTTACAGTGAGTTCCACAATAACAACATTGTATTTCAATAAAGCGCCCCCTTGTGGGCTTATTTTGTCTGTTCATTTTTTTAAAAAACTAAACAAAGAAAATTTATTTTAATTAAAAAACATTTATTTACATGATTACAAGGTTATCCAGCCAGAGTGTGTGACAGCTTTGTGGTTTTTTAGATGCTCTGTAAGACAGCTGCGGTGTCTCTGGAATGGAGGCAGGGTTCTTTAGGTATTCCAAAGCATGGCGATTAGTCGTGTTGCCCACAACAGAAGATGGAACGTTTAGTTCAGCCGTAGCCTTCATGAAAACATCCCAGCCTTTAGGCTTGTGGTGGCTAGGCAGATCATGTGTTTGAGTGACAGCCTTCACCAGATCCATAAGATGAGATCTCTTTAGATTTTCACCTCGATATACAAAGGTTCCATTGCCATCCCAAGAAGAAATAATTTTGTTCTGTTTCATTTTGTTTAACAGCATCTTTGCAAGGTTCTTAAACCTGACAGGCAAGCTGTCTATTATTTCTTGGAAGACCACATCAGAACTCGTATTGGTTTCTCCAGAGGCTGTCTCTGGCTGAGGTAGAAACAGGTTCAATTTAGATTTTTCAGTTTCCCCCTGCTTCACATGAGCTAAACATTTTTGCAGCAGAGTTTCAAATAGGCTTACTTTTTGAAACTCTGATAAATCTTGCCTTCAGAGAACACCCTTCATTTCAGTATCTAGGGAATGCATTGCATTGGCTCTGATGTTCTCCTCCTTAAAGGGAGGGGGGGTCCTTTATTGTTCCAGCTGATGGCTAGGAACCAAGTACATTTTTCTGCATATTCCTGCTTGATAAAAAGCCAGTTAAGAGAGGAATAGCAAAGCTTATCAGAGGCCCTATAAATCCGCCAGATTGTTTCACCAGCTGTTTCTTCTTTTTCAGTAGTACTCTCTTGTTACTCAGTTTTTAAATGAAATGTCGCCTTTTCCTCAACACACACACCTGACGTGGTGAAAGAGGAATGTTCCCTTTTAAAGTATTGAGCACAATTTCTGAGATAGCTGCGACCAGATCATCTGAAGCTGAGCATAGAATGGCTTTCTTTTGTTGCAGGGTGGTCTTGATAAGTAGTTTTAGGAGGAGCAGATTCCTCTTTATACGGCTGGACATGTTGACACTTTGGAGGATTTGGAGGTGACAGACTGTTTAATGTACCGCCTGTTTCCTTTTGTGCCCACTGGGTGCTTGTTTTGTTTTTAAGACATACGCAACAGGCCACTAGGGTGGGGAAAGCCCTGTTCTTAGCCTCAATGAATCTGGCATGCACACATTTAAATCCACCACCAGATACCCATAATGTTTTTGTGTTGCAATCTCAAAGGCCTCCAGAAAGAATTGGGACTTCCCCAGGTACATTTGGCGGGCCAGAGTGGCAATCTGTAATTTGTCCCTGGGGTTTTTAAACAGAACCAGGTATTTTGTATTTAAACTTATGGTTCTGGTGCTTTTTCCACAAAAGAAAATATTCTGAGTAATAAATATAATGCTCAGATTCCAATGATGCACGTATTTGGTAAAGGCTCTCTCAATTTCAAGGTTTTGACAAGCAGAGTCCATCAAATCATCCACTATAATCAGACTTACTTTATTAGCTGGGAGCAGTTGATCATCATTTAGGGTTTCAGGCAGCCCTTCAACAAACTTTACAGATGTGAATTTACAGAGGATTTCATCATACAGATTCTGCCAACAGCTGTAAAACCACACAACATTATCAGGTGATACAGAAAGCACATGTTGATCATTGTCAAAAATACTTTTTACAAAGATGCTCTTGCCACAATTGCTAGACCCTGCCAGTACTGCAGAAAATGGATGTTTCCACCGTACATCCATTTAAAAACCATATGGCAATGTTCTGTATTTGTCCACAAGGACCCTCTTATCATAAACGACTTTGAGGGTTTTCTTAAGTGGCCCTTTCTCAATAAGCCAATTCTTTTTCCTCATGATGGAGGGTTGCTGGACTCTGATCTCTTTAGATGCCTGCTCGACAGTGTAATCTAAGACCAAGTCCTTCAAGGTATTAAAGTTATTTTTTTTCACAATTAGAAACATTGAGGGTGATGCCTTTGGCTTTCATGCACACCTTTCATGCGGACATGTGTTCAAGAACAAATGGCTTCTTTCCTAAAATAACCTGGTGGGGGTGGGCCCCAGCCCCAGCCCCCCAGCCCATTTGCTATTGGCCAGGGGTGACTGGGCATGTTGTTAGAGGGGTCACAGGGACCTGAATACATTAAAGTGCACCTCCGCCAAAACCAGGAGTCTTCTGGCTATCCTAGCTGGTGTACAGATGAGGGGAAAAGGGCCAAATACATACAGGATTACCTAGAGAAAGAGGGTGTTCAGTTGAGTCCTGAACACATTGCTGTCAATCCTGCAAAGAGGCAGATTGCAAAATTATTTTTAAATTCCTTGTGAGGCAAGTTTGGACCATAGTGAGGGATGCTACCAAGCTTCTAGAATTTGCCTTTTCTCCAGCATATGATGTGTCAGGGTTTGACATAATTGACGATGAAACAGCAAGCGTGTCCTGGAAACACACAAAAGATACAGTTACCTTAGCTGGCAACACAAATGTTCTGATTGCATGTTTTACAACATCCTATGCACGGTTAGAATTGTATGAAATTTTAGACAGGCTGCAGGACCGCATCATGACACCGATTCAGTCATTTTTGTCAGTAGGGAGAGGGATTTTATTCCGGCTCTCGGAGATTATTTAGGAGATCTGACATCGGAACTCCCACCAGCTGAACATATCACAGAGTTCACGTCAGCAGGTCTTAAAACCTATGGTTACAAATTGTCGGGTGGAAAGGTGTGCATGAAAGCCAAAGGCATCACCCTCAATGTTTCTAATTGTGAAAAAATTCACTTTAATAATAATAATAATAATAATAATAATAATAATAATAATAATAATAATAATAATAATAATAATAATAATAATAATAATAATAATAATAATAATAATAATTTATTTATATCCCACCCTCCCCACCAGAGCAGGCTCAGGGCGGCTAACAACATTTCATACAATAAATTATACAATGGATATTAAAACAACATTAATCTTAAAAACATTCTAATTATAAGTTAAAATCAGCATTTCTGGTGCTATTCTATCAGCGAATATGATGGCAAGTCATTTTAAGCAAATCCTTTGATCATTCAGTCAGCAAAGGACATCTTAAAAAGGATGGTCTTGCAGGCACTGTGGAACTGTTCAAGGCTCCGCAGGGCCCACACTTCTTCCGAGAGCTGGTTCCAAAGGTGTGGCACTGCAATAGAGAAGGCCCATGTGTAAGTGTTTTGAAGTCTTGCCTCCTTTGGCCCGGGGATAGTCATCTGGTTCTTCCCCGCTGACCTCAGTGCTCTCTGGGGTTCATATGGGGAGAGACAGTCCCCTTAAATAGACAGGTCCTCGGCCATATAGGGCTTTAAAGGTAATAACCAGCGCTTTGTAATGAACCCGATATATAACTGGCAGCCAGTGTAGTCCACGCAGGCCCGGCCGTATGTGCTCCCACTTCGGGAGCCCTAATAACAACCTAGCCGCTGCGTTCTGCACCAGCCCGCTGCGTTTAATACCTTGAAGGACCTGGACTTAGATTACACTGCTGAGCAGGCATCTAAAGAGATTGATGTCATAATGCTTAAAGTTAAATGGGTTTTTATTATGGGCCCCGCTGAAGGTTATCCACCAGACTGATAACCAGCAGCTTGGGTAATTGCCCCCAAAACAAATTCTCTTGGTTGCTGACATGACTTCCTGCAGGGAACACTTTGATGCCCACACGGTCCACAGGATATTTGGCATTAGCTGTGAAGAGCACCTCTGCGTGGCCTAAATGGACACCCAGGGCTACTCTGACTTTCTTGACGAAAAGGGAAGCAGACAAGATATTTAATTTGCAACCCTTGTTTAAATCATCTGCCATGAGGCAAAAAGCATCTTTACTGCATGTCAGTTTAATTTTGACATCCACACCATTTAAGAGCAGTTTTTCTTGGAAAAACAGGTCACTGTGAAGCTGACCCAGCAAATTTATTTTTCTGCTTTCAGCCGCTAAAGCTGCTCTTTTAACAAACCCTTTGTTGTCTCCATCCAGGGCAGTTGATTCATGTTGAGCAGCTGTGTCTTTGTACTGAACTGAGTGTTCAGAGTATCATTGCTGTAATTCAGTACAGCTTCTATAAACCCTCTGTATGGATATGCGTTATGCGACTGTATGATGAGCCTGTCTCCCAGAGTCACATCCAGCTGGCTAAAGATGGATGTGATAGGGTAATTCACCAGACTAACCCTTGCATTTCTGTTAAGGTCTGTCCCATCTTCTTTCACAATTTTGCAGCACAGGTAAAGCAGGGTATTATTTAAATCTATATAATCATCTCCATTTCCAGCGATGAAAAAGTCAAGTGGTGCTGATTCTGACAAAGCAGCCAGGAGAGGAACTTCAGTATATAGACATCTCTCAATGCTGGTTTGCATAGGGGCTATTTGGAATAGGTCCAGTTCAGATTTGGTGCGTTCTTCTGACCTGCTGTGAATAAAAGCCATTGCTGTTTAAAATATATCTTGGGAGACGTCTTCCTGCCCTTCTCTTGGCCTTCTTCTTCTGAGGGACCTTGCACTTCACAGCTTTTCTTTTAAAGGGGCATGGTGGGCCAATTAGTTGTGCCCATGATGCCTTTCTTTTAACTCCGCGTTGTCTTTTAAGGTATATGAGGCCTGAGCCTTCTTGTGGCATAGGGGGACTCTTTTTATTTAGAAAAATGCCAGAAATGTGACCTACTACATCTTTGGCTATATTTCTGGCGGCAGTTCTCACATGGGGCTTCATGAGTTCAAACCCCCTTCTCAAAAGAGGGACAGCTTTTCTGAAAAGGCTCTGAAAATTCCACCTACCCCAGCCCCATACATCACTGGGGCACCATGGTAACCAGGAAGAGCACAGCCAGCCTGGTTTTTGTAGTAATTCTTATAGAGGTCAGGATCCCCATAGCTTTTTAAGATGACCATCTTTGCATGCTTAACAGCCCAGGTCTTTCTGCGGATGAAAGTGAAACTTCACGATCACCTTACCAAACTGGAATGGGACGTTCTTGTTCTGGTCCGTCTTTATTTCAATAGTGATGGTGTCTAAGTGGTGCTTATTCACAGGAATATAGTGTGACTTGTCATAGATATTATTGATACAGTCGCCAGTCTCCCCTTGCACAGTGATACAACACAGTATTGGAACATATGCATCACTCACAATTCGGTGATCCACAATGTCTGTGTAAATGTACAAAGTGTTGAACCCCCCTGTGATGTCTGCTGTAAAGTTTATATTTTGGATCATTTGGGGGTGCCCCTAAAAGGTGAGCCAATTCTTTAGAAGTTGAAAAGGTATAAGTAGGCGGTGCTTTTAGACCGATCTACCTATTGGTCTAATGACCGTGGATCATAGTCCATGCTCAGTTCAGGGCAGGGGGGAAATGTGACTGTATAGTGGTGTTCAGTTTCACCACCAGGTCAGGAATGCTTTTATAATAGCCGCTACTGAATCTGTATTTCCACTGTTTCTCTTTGGTAACGATGACAATGGTGGAATCTTCAGTGAGGGATTCCAGAGGTGAGGATACTGTATTTCCACAAGCCCAACCTCCCAGGCCCCTGGAAGGTCCAGTGACCGTGCTAGATGGGTCGTAAAGGTCGCTGTAGTGTTCTGTGGAAAAACACTTGTGCATGAGTTGCTAGGAAGAGTGATAAAGAAGCCGCTGTCAGCCATTTTTTTTCTATATAGGATCACAGAGTTGAGAAGCAGGTACCCAGCTGTTAAATTTATCAGGCCACTCTAACCACTTCGCTAGATGTTGTTTTCTCTTCCCCCTGCATTTGGAGGCTAAGATTTTCTCAATTCGATACACACTGTCTGCTTTACTCTTAACTTTTTGTAGCTCTTCAAGATAGAATAAGCCTATGATGGGGTCTCTGGCATAATCTTTGAGCAAGTACACAGGCCTCTTGCCTCTACAGATGACCTGTTCTACTATAAATAGTTCATCTGTGTGAGGCTCCATTCATATCCTTTTACAAAAACTCCTTTGCTTTTAGCCACATGCACATGATCTCCTTTTCTAATGAAAGGCCTCTCCTTTACATTTGCACCAACATAGTCTCTGTAAAGCATTTTCCACATGGTATTAGTGTTGGTGTGGTTTACATCCACAGGATGGGCTCTAATTGTCCTGTGAAAGCTTTGGTTGTAACTTTTAATAAGCAGCAGCATGTCTATATATCTGAAGGTGTTGTTGGCAGTAAAATACCTCCACATTTTTATTTTTAATGTTCGATTGAAGCATTCCACAATAGCTGCTTTGACTTCATTATGGTTGTAAAAGTGGTGGACTCCGTGTCGCTTTAACACGCCACTTAGAGACTGGTTTAGAAACTCTTTACCTGCATCAGTCTCAAGCTTGGCAGGTATTCTACCTTGTTTGAAAATTTCCTTAAGGGCTTTCGGCACCCTCCCCCCTGTCTTGTCTTTTAAGGCCAAAGCCCAGGGATATTTAGACAATATGTCAACCACTGTTAAAATGTACTTGTAGCCATCATTATTTTTGGAAAATTTCTGCATATCAACTAAATCCACTTGCCACTGGGCATTGAGACCAGAAACCATCTCTTGTTTCTCTGAAAACGGACGCAGGCTTGCTTATGCAATGTGTAAGCATCTTGCTCTGAAAGCCAGTTAGTAACATGATTTTGAGTAAGAGCTTTATACTGCTTTTTGGATGCCTGGAAGAGAGGCCTCACCCCACCAAAGCTTCCTGCTTTTCCGGGTGTATAATACATCGCCTTAAGACCTCCTCTTCATCAGCTGCCCCCATCATCGCTACCTCTTCCTCTTATTATTCATTTTATTCTTTTTCTTGTCACGCTGGGTAACGTTGGTACAGAAACATGACACACACGATAGATTCACATCAACAGGGTTACCGATGTGAAGATTACTGAAAGCCTGGATAAAATTCTCATCAAGCTATCAAAAGAAAATAAAAAGAACAGCTCAGTGAAAAAGTCCATCACCTGCCTTCATTATACACCCATTCACAAACAGTGCTTTACCTGATTACCTGTGAGTTTGACACTGCGTTCTCTTGTTCCACGGATTTGTCTAAAACCTCTTCATTTGCACCCCCCTCTGGAGTTTCTTCATCTTCAAACTGCTCAGCAGGGTCCCGGTAAATACACCATCTCATCTTTAGGGTGGCTGGAAAGCGCCGTCCACACATCATGCTGGCTTCTCCATGCAGGCATCATTGTGTTTTCTGTTCTGCCATTTACCTCTGGAGTTGCGGAGTGCTTGGGCATCTCCACAGCCTCACTGGAGACCAGGTAAGTACAGCACATAGGGACAACTCCGCCAAAGTACATAGTAGATGCAGAAGGGATGTCAAATGCCAGCTGCCTGGCAGGAGTGCCAATGTTGTTAAAGCTAGGCCTTCCCAATGGCAGTGGTGTGGTGAATACCTGGGACCTGGCAGGAGTTTTCATGTTCTCAGCAAGAGCCTGTGCACATGTGTTCAAGCACAAATGGCTTCTTTCCTAAAATAACCTGATAGGGGTGCGCCCCAGCCCATTTGCTATTGACCAGGGGTGACTGGGCATGTTGTTAGAGGGGTCACACAGACCTACTCAGGCCTTCTCAGTGGCGGCCCCCATTTTCCGGGGTGGGGTGCCACAGGCAGAAGTTCAATGACGCTGCAGTGGGTGGCACTGGAGAAGGTGGCAGGGGAGGGGGCTACACATGTGATTTCCGGCCTGCTCAATTAATATACAGGGTTGCTATGTCACAGTGGGGTGGACGTAGATGCTGATTGGCCTGGCTACGCCACGTGGTGTGAGTCAGTAAGGTCATTTCCTGGAGGAGGTGCTTAATTAAATATGCGGGATAGCTATGTCACAGCGGGGTGGACGAAGACGCTGATTGGCCTGGCTATGTCACGTGGTGTGAGTCAGTAAGGTCATTTCCTGGATGAGGTGCTTAATTAATTAAATATGTGGGGTAGCTACATCATGGTGGGGCATAGATGGTGATTGGTGGGGCTAGGTCACGTGGGAGTGGGGCTAGACAGGACACCTCCTGGTGGAAGGCGTTTAATTAAATATGCGGGGTCCCTACATCATAGTGGCGATCCCAAAATAGGTCACTTCCGTCCTCCATTTGATGCAGTTTCTGGTCACATGACTCTGGGGTCATGACCTGGGTGACGTCATTGGAGTCATGACCTTGATGACACAGTTTCCGATAATGTCACCAGATGTGACATCACTGGCCATGCCCCTTCATTAATTATGTATGGGGTTGACACAGTTTCCAGTGACGTCACCGGAAGTGACATCACTGGCCATGCCCCCTTCATTAATAATGCATGGGGGGGTCTATTTACTACTACTGTACTCTTAGTCCATCATACATTCAACTACTCTTACACCTAATAAAACGAGCTACTTGTGTCAGTAGAATGAGTGTGTGGCGTTGGAATGTAGGTTATGCACTGATTTCCCTTTCAGAGAGCCAGTTTGGGGTAGAGGTCAAATGCGTGGACTCTCATCTGGGAGAACTGGATTTGATTTCCCACTCCCCTGCTTGCAGTTGCTGGAATGGCCTTGGGTCAGTCATAGATCTCACAGAGATTGTCCTTGAAAGGACAGCTTCTGGGAGAGCCCTCTCAGCCCCACCCACCTCACAGGGTGTCTGTTGTGGGGGAGGAAGATAAAGGAGACTATGAGCCGCTCTGAGACTCTGAGATTCAGAGGGTAGGGTGGGATATAAATCCAATTTCTTCCTCCTCCTCCTTCTCCTCTTCTTCTTCTTTCAGAATTCCTAAAATCCTAATAAAGGGTTCCTACTATGGTTGATTAGAATGCTGGAGATTTTTCACCCAAGCGCTGATAAGAACTGCAGCAGAATTCACTTAAAGTAGATTCAGGACATATGGCAGAGTTTAATTTATCTTTGTGGTAGAATGTGCCTGCTCTGGCCTGCAGGCCCTGTTTCTGCCCTGCCTTCCTAGGTTTTTCCTCAACACCTGAAGAGGCTTTTCTTCCACACTCAGGTAGCCTGCCACCACCACCTGACCTTTGTATAGAACTGCTCACTGGGAGGGTCAGATTCCTTTCCAAGTTTTAAGCCCTTGCCTCTGTGTCTGCCCAGCACCCAGTCACCACAGGGACAGTTTACTGCCTTGCATGCCCTGGAGGAATAGCCATTTGCCAACTACCTGCCTTATCCTTGGCATTTCTTTTAAAATAATATGTTCAAGACAACGGTACATAGAACCCCTGCTTGTATATGTCATACAGAGAACAACTGCCAGTATCAAAAGTTATAGTGTTTATTTAAAAGTAAACGTTCACAAGCATACTTTTAGCACAGCATCAGATTGAGCAAGGGATTTAAAAGAAACATGCCCTTTCAAATGTTAAAATAGGACAGACATCTTTAGCTTAGGCCATTACATATCCCTATAAAGTTAACATTACCTTGAAGCTCTCTGCCAACTCTTCAGGCAAGCACATGGTCAATGGCTGCCCTTCCAGGGGAGAGTCTGTGTGCCCTCATGGACTCAGCACCCAAGGAAAAGAGACCTCCTTCCTGCTGCACGGAGTTTTTATCACCTCTTTCCCCCCCCCCCCACCTCCTGACTAGGTCACATCAGGTCAAAGAGACTTTTCTTGCAGCCACCAGAATTTTCTTTCATACCACTTCTCTAGTAGTTCATTCCTCCCAATCTCTGTTCCCTGTTAGAAGAAGGGGAAGAGCTTGACCCACTCATAATCTCTCCCACTATTAGCATTTGTATGAAGGTTATTTGGGGGTATGTCTGGGAAGAAGAAGAAGAAGACTGCAGATTTATACCCCACCCTTCTCTCTGAATCAGAGATGTCAGTGGCCATGCCCCCTTCATTAATAATGTGTGTGGGGGGGTCTATTTACTACTTACAGTGTTGTGAAGACTGAGAAAATGTCCTGCACCATCAGTTCTTCAATGACAGAGGACATCTGGGATCACCCATGAATTGGACCAAAGAACTGGACCAATTGTATTAGTCCTACTAAAACAATGTCCAAATTAGCCAACAGACACTTAGGGAACACTTACATAGCATCATTTGCAAGGTGATAATACCTATTGCATAGTAACTGGTATAAATAATTATGATTTATCTTTATACTTCATCACATGTAAGCTGTATCCATCAATGGAGAAACAAGCTTGCAAATAATATGGTGTATTTTCTGTATTTGCCTGCTGTAAGAGGGACCAACAACCTAAATCTATCCAGATAATCCCAAACTACAATGGCTTTTGAAGCACATACATAATCCTTGTACCATTTTTTGAAAGCCAGTATGGTACTGTACTTAGATTGTCAGACCAGGATCTGGGAAACCCAAGTTCCAGTCTCCACTCTGACATGAAAGGTGGCCTTTGGCCTGTCACACTCCATCAGTCTAACCTATGTCAATGTTGTTAGGTGAAGGGAAAAGGTAGTGTAAAAATGAAGTATAAATAATATTTTTGCTCTGTTTGCAATAGCAGTAATTTAGCAATATAGAGGACCGGAAGGAGACAATAACAATGGGGTGAACCACTCCATATTTGAAGTATGCTTTTCTTCTCATTTAATTTCAAGGGCTGACCTCAAGTACTGGTCAAATTTGAGCTCATGCAATAATTACATCTGTCTCACTTTAATTATTCACTACATTTTCAATTTAAGAAAATGTTCTTCATTTCCTCCCTTCAATTCTTGCATTGAGTACTCCTCCGTAGGAACTTAATGCCTGTCAGTGGTGGTGTTTCATGTACAATCTCCATTACTTTTTCCCCCTCAGGGATGTTGTGCAGTTGGATTAGAGTTTTTATAAAGTGCTCCAAAACCTTGAAATGAGAAGTACTGGACAAAATGTGAGGCATTGTGGCTAGAATTCAAAACAAAGTGATAGCAGAAAATAGAGAGCAGACATAAAACCGAAATGTGGAGGGCCTTGGCACTGTGGAAATGTTGTAGAGAGCTGTGTATGCTCACAGCATTAAATGATTGATGAGATACTCAGGCATAGCCTTAATACAGGGAACCTGTTTGTTGAAAAGAAGCAGTAAAAGGAAAGAGATGGGACGGAAGTTAGATGGTCCAGTTGTTTTGCTATTGCAAATACAGTGTAAAATATCAGGGACTGAATTAAGTAAAGGGCTGCTCTAGGGTATATACCTTGTTCACCAAGGGCAATGGAAAGATTTATAACCAGGAGCAACAAATTGGCTCAGGGGCTTCCCAGGACTATAATTCTGTGATAATTCTGAGTACTTTTCTATCATTCCAGATTTTTGATAGATAAAGGTTGTACAGGGAAGCAGTGGGAGGAATAAGTGTGTGCCAAAAGATACGAGGGGTGATAAAGGCACCCATTCTTGTAAAATATTGCTGGATATTTGGGACAGCCAAACAGGGAGAGTGAGATAGCAGCTGAAAGTCTATATGAACAACTTTCACTTACATGGATTCTTAAAGAACAAACATCTTTACTGAGGTTTTAGACTTAGCACTAACATTTCCATTGAGGATAAACATTAAAACTGTTCCAAACTTCTGGTTCAGCACAGACTAGGATATTCTGAATTGATGGGGTGGGGTGGGCATGAACTGGGAAAATGCAATTCAGTTTGGTTCATGGCATGCCCAGTTTGTGAACAACAAATCATCATGAACTTTTAAGGGCTAAATGAACTGGTTCAGTTTGTGTGGTTTGTGATGTGGTAGAATGGCCCCCTGGAGACCCAAACTCACAGGAGATATCTAGATGATTCTCCTCTACTTGCCCTCCAAGTTTGGTGGGGATTGGAATTACAGAGTCCAATTTATGGCCTCCCCAAAGAAGGTGCCCCAGAAAAGAGCTAAGCTTTATGGGTAATTCTTTATGGGGAATTCCAGTATATGACTGGTCATCATAAGCACTCATCAATAGGGGTGGACATGAACTGATTTGTGAAGCAAAGCTCACGGCAGGACAACTGGCAACTTTCAAGCAGTTCATGGGGGTTCATGTCAGTTTGTGAAGGGATACATTTCCATACAGAATGCCTCCACTCAAACAAAACATTTACCAAACTTCAAAACAACAGGGATGCCAAACACTGGGAACACTGTTTTCAGTTTCAAACTAGCAATGTCAGTTTCAAAAGGGTTTATTCCCCCTCCCCCTTTGCCTGTGATCCTTTGTGTTCATTTCCAATTTTATTGCAAAGAGTTTTCAAAATCCCACCTCCCTTGCTTGGATTTGTGATTCTGTGCTTTGAGATCAGTCCTTTTAAGCTTGCAATGCCAGTGGTTCTGGGTTCTACTGAGCACTCTGTGATTGCACTGGTACTGCTGGGCATTCTGTACATTGTACTGGTTGAGCTGGTACAATGTTCCGCTGTGCACTGTGCATACACTGGTACTGCTGGGCACTCTGAACATTGTACTGGTTTTGCTGGGTTTGCAAAAATGCCCCCCTTGCTTGGATTGTGATTGAGCTGGTATTGCCACTGGGTTCTGCTGGACAATAGTCCATTGGAAGATAATGGATTTGGACTGGAAGATACTGGATTTGGATTTGGACTGGGTCTATTGGGCTTGTAAAAATGTCCCCACTATGCAGAGATTCTCTGGTTTGGCCTTAGTCCTGCTGGGTTTTCACTGCCACAGTGGCACAGGTTCTGCTGGGCACATTGCACTAATTCTGCTGGGCTTGAATAAATTACACCCCCCCCTTTCAACTTTAGTTTCTACTGCAGAGATTCTCTGGTACTTTGATTCTGTTTTGCTGGGTTTCTATTGCCTTTGCTTTTTTGCTGTTTTTTTCCTCCATTGGAAAGAATGGAGGATGGGGGCACCACCTTTCATTGGAGGGCTGTAACTCAGACCCTGTAAACCCAATCCTTACAAAACTTGGAGGTAAAAACAGGTAAAAGAGAGCCAACTGGAGATCCCCTGGATGTTTGGTATCTCTAACCTGCACAGGATCTGTTCTATACGCTCCTGAGCCTCCTTTGACACTGGCCTTGAAGAAAGAAAATCTTGGAAACTAGGGGACTTGGATTTTAAAAGAAGCTTCTGAGAAGTTAAGGCTGCTTAAGGGGAACCTTAACTTACATGACAATACGTTGCATTAATATTGCCTCAAATTTAGTGTTAAAGGATTCCTCATAGGTGTTTCTTCAGTAGGGCTGTGCAACTGCTTTGCATGCAGAACGTGCATGCCCCATCTCTGCTGCTTGGCACTAGTGTGTTCAATGCACTGGTTCTGTGCTGCAATCCTTGGAGAAAGCCCCCAGTCAATTTTTTGTATTAGAGGGATTCTCTGATTTGACCCAAGGTCCTGTGTACTGCAGTGCCACTGCCACAGTGGTACTTGTTCTGCTGGGCACATAGCACTGTTATGTTCCTTGCAAAGCAAGCAAGCACCCTCAACACAGTTGAATTGACTGCAGAGATTACAACCATAGATGGCGGCATCCTATTTGGGTGCCCCTAGAACTGAGCCCCTTGTTCCAATCCTGTTGGAACTCTGGGGTTCTGTGGGGAAGAGGCACCAGAAGCAGCCCTGAAACTTTGGTGCCTCTCCCTCAAACCCCTTGAAGAGTCACTTTTCCCACTCTAATTACAGTCTAATTGCTTTTTTCCCATCACAGGGAGCACTGGGCATCTTTGGGTGCTCCTAGAATTGGACCCCTTGGTCCAATCTTTTTGAAACTTGGGGGTTCTGTGAGGGAGATGCTCCTGCAGCTTTCCTGCAAATTTTGAGCCTCTCCCTCAAACCACTTTCCCCCAGCTGCCATTCATTGTACTCTATTTGGCATTGACTTCAATGGCCCATAGGGAATAATGGTGGGATAGGAACAACCTTTTTAGGTGCCCCTAGAATTGAAACCCCTGGTCCAATATTTTTGAAACTTGGAGGTTCTGTGGGGAAGAGGCTCTTGGAGCTGCCTGAAAATTTGAAGCCTCTATGTCAACCCCGTGCCCCCCCACCAGCCACCATTCATTATACCCTATTTTGCAATTTACTTCAATGGTCCTTAGGGTATAATGGGGTCATATATACAGGAATAGCTGAATATTTCCTGTATATTTGAGAACAGCTGGATCTGGTATTTGGGGATATTTGGCCCTCTCAAAAATCTTGCCCCTGAATAACCCCAAATCTGGATTTTACTGGATTTTTTTATTTTAATTTTTTGCACCCACCTAATTATGACTAGAGCATTACTGGCAGAAAACTCAAAGTAAGGCTGAACAAACATGGCATAAAGCCCATATTAGAGCCTATTCCATTGTGGTGATGGTGGTGAAAATGCAATATTTCTCCACTATCATTGTGTCTTCATTGTGTCATCCAGTAGAGCTGTTCCATGTGGTTTGGGGACTCTTATATCTTAGCCCTGGGGAATTGGACTGTGTCCACAGGACATCCCACTGTGATCAGTTTGCTAATTACTTGCCAGACAAATTTGCCCAAATCCGCTCTGAGTTAGATGCTGGTGTGAATGCCTATTCAGATAATGTACCTTTAGCATCTGCTTCTTCAGTTTATATGGGCACCTTTCAACTTGTGGTGCCTGACTATGTGGACAAGTTCTTTGGAGAAATGAGGCCTACCACCTGTGTACTTGACCCTTGTCCCACCTGTCTGATAAAAGCTGTCAGAGAGGGACTGGTCAAGTTGGCAAGGGGAACAGTAAATGCTTCCTTGGTAGCAGGTGTTGTGCCACCTATGCTCAAAGAGGAAGTGATTAGACTTGTTCTGGGGAGAGAAGAAACCCTTCCTGAGTCCTACCATGTTGGAGAACTTCCAGCCAATCTGCATTCTTCCATTCTTGAGCAAGGTGCTGAAGTGAGTGGTTGCTTCTCAGTTCCAGGGACTCTCAGAAGAGACTGATTTTCTGAAAGTATTTCAATCTGGCTTTAGGGTGGGATTTGGAACAGAGACTGCTTTGGTCATCTTGGTTCTCCTGGATCTCTAAGTGGCCTTAAATATGATCAACTATGGTATCTTACTGAACCACCTCTTGGCTTTGGGACTAAAGACTACCCTGTTGTGGTGATTTTAGGACTGACCTTCCAGATAGGACTCAAATCGCCACAATAGGGTGGTCCTTAGTCCCAAAGCCAAGAGGTGGCCTAGTAAAGATAAGTAAGTGCTGAGGATTCTTGCTCTGTCCCATGGCTTTTGGTGTATGGAGTTCCTTGGAGTTCAATGTTATCCCTCCATGTTATTTAATATCTACACAAAGCCATGGGAGAGGTCAACAGGAGGTTTGGGCTGCAGTATCACCAGTATATGGATGTTGCCCATCTTTCTTTTCCACATAATTCTGAAGAAGTGGTTGATGTTCTAAACTGGTGCTTGAAGTCAGTAATGGGCTGGATGAGGGTGAGCAAGCTGAAACTAAATCCTGATAAAACAGGTTGGTAGAAAGGCAGTCCAGGGTTTTAAAATCTCTCCTATCTTGGATGGGATTACACTCCCTTTGAAAAGTTAAGTTCACAGCATGGGAGTGCTGATCAACACAGCAGTCACCTCAGAAAATCAGGTGGCTGTTGTGGTTGGGAGTACTTTCATCAAGCTTTGGCTGGTGCAGCCATTCCTGGCTCAGTAGAATTCTGCAGCTAGACTGCAGTTCAGGGCCAGTTATTGGGATAATATGACCCTTCTATTACTGCAATTATACTTGCTTCCTGTCTTCTCTTGAGCCCAATTCAAGGTGTTGGTTTTGATCTTTAATCCTCTACAGGACTTGGAACCAGGGTATCTGAAGAAGTATCTTCTCTTAAATATTCGTAGCCAAGCACTAAGACCACAAAGAGAGGCCCTCTTGACTGACCCATCAACCAGAGAAGCTCATCTGAAGGGTACACAAGCAAGGGCATTTTTGGTAGCAGCCCCACAATTGTGGAATAGCCTCCTCAATGGGGAGCACCTAGCCCCTTCACTATCAACCCTTAGGAGGCAGCTGAAGACAGTTTTATTCAACATGGCTTTTGATTAATTTTAACTCTTCTGCTGACTGACAGTTTTTTCTTTTTCTCTCTCAAAGATTTTTCTTTTGTTTATAGGATACAGAAATTTAAAAAGAAAAAGGGAAAAGGTAAATAAAGAAATTAAAAATAACAAAGCGCATATATATATATATATATATATATATATATATATATATATATATATATATATATATATATATACACACACACACACACACACACACACACACACACCCCTTCTTCAGTTTCAAAGCAACCCATACATAACACTAACAATACATTCCATTATTATCATAATTATACAGATCAACTCCAGTCTTCTAATTCAATAAGTTCTTTTGAACATGGTTATTCCCTTGGTTACTATCAAAGTTTTCTTCTGCCATTACTATTTATCCCCAAATTTAACATATTAATATTTATTCACAAATTCAACATTAAACAAAGTTAAACAAATATTCTAAAAAAGGATACTATGTGGATACTATAAGCCTCAGCTTTGCAGCAGCATTCTACATCTCTGGATGGGTGTTAGCCAGAACTACAGACGAGCTTCCAGCTGCTCCTTGTGTGCCCAGTCTTGGCCGCTGCAGTGGAAGAAGCCATGCCACCATGTTTCCAGCCTGTTTCCATGAACCAAAGGCTAACACCACCAGAATCCATCTTGTTTTCCTGATTCCATATCCAACAGCTGCTTCAATTTCTGCATAAGGCAATCAAGCTTATCCACGCATGGATCTTGCCAGACCACTCAAGCCTTTGTATAACAAAACCCAGGACAAAGACTGGTGCCAGGAAGAAGACTAGGGAAGATGAAGACCATCTTCAGCCAAAAGCCAAGTGCCATTGTAAACCGGGTGTTACCTAGGCCAACATTTGATTCTCTATTGTCACCTTTTTAGATAAGTCCATTTAATCTTAAGTGTTCCCCACCCAGTAATCACTTCTATTCTTCTTCCCAACTGTCACTTTGGAGCCTCCCCCTGGTCTGTTTCAGTCTGAAAGTTCTCTCAGGTATCCAGGATCCAGGCAAGTCCATTGGTCAAGAGCAAGTACCCAATTAGGTGTCACCAATGCATTTTCTATTGGCTACTGTAGAAGTCCAGCCTTATGGTCACTGCAGAGCCTCCCCTTTCTCCTCCCCTATACCTCCCAGCCCCTGAGGGTCTATTTAACCTCTGACCCAACTCCACTCATGTGTGCATCTAGCAGTACCCCAGTTCTGCTGTCTAGATCCATCCCCAATTCTGGCCACAGTTTTGGGTCCATTTCCCCCATCCTCTTACATTGCCATTGGAGCCTTCTTGAAGACTACGATAGCAGTACCCCAGTTCCGCTGTCTAGATCCATACCCAATTCTGGCCACAGTTTTGGATCCATTTCCGCTGTCCTCTTACGTCGCCATTGGAGCCTTCTTGAAGACTACGATAGGTAAATATCACCCTGTTTGTCTACCCATGTGTTCCTCTATATCTCGCTCTATATTTCCTAGGACTGTATGTATGATTGTATGAGTATTCTATCTTGTATGTATGCCTATATTTTTCTAGAATAAATTGTAATTGTTTTACTTAATTAGAGTCCCTGTTATTTTAAGCATTACTCTCTGGATGGTTAATCTTGTATACATTGGGAAAAGATCCCGAGTGAGCCAGGTGCCCACCTGACTAATTCCCCAACCTCGTTTTGAGGGCATTTCGGCTTACAGTGTAATATGGGAAGCAGAATGTATATTCCAATCGTCATGTAGGAATAAGTGCAAGTACAAACATAATAGTTTTGCTAGATTAGACACTTTCTCTAGAGAGTGGCCAGCAAGAGATGCTCAAAAGAAAGAAAACTTGGCCTAAAGGCACTAGATTCGTATTTCATATATTATTTAATACTCATTGTGTTTTCTTTAAATTAGAAATTCCATACAAACAATGCTTGTTTTATTTTGTAATATCAGAAGATATAGGAAGAGACTTCAAATCAAGCATCTTAATTCAATGCTAGGTGAGTAATCAAAAATACACTACATAATTCATATGAGTCATAGACATCATTCTGCAATTGGGCCTATGATTCTGATCATAACAAGGGGGGCTTCCTTTGTGTATGAGACATCTTAATTCAGTGCATAATGAATACTCCAACCTCCTAAATAATTCATTACTGGATTAAGTACTGAAGATTTCTCCATAGACATATTTTGTAGTGTATTAAATATGCACATGGTTTTTATGGAAAGATCACCAGTGTCTGTTTTATCTCAGGAACAGCTTTCAAAATATAGAAGATACCCAAGCATTTTTAAAAAGAAAACTACCTTCAGGTGTTGTGGTGAGACATATATGTACAAGAATTCCTAACAATGTGTTCATTTCAGCAATCCCCCAGGTTCAGAGAGGTTTTTGGCTCCACAATTTATACCAGATTTATGTTGGATTCATCACTGGTACTGGATTTGTGCCTCATATACATCTGTGTGAATCAAAGAAGAACTGAAACCACTGAGTTGTTTATGAAAGCAAATCAAGATAGTCTCTTTCAAGAATTTCCAAACCAGGGGATCCTTGGTAGGGGGGAGGGGGGGCAGAGCTTAAAATTGCACAACCAAACTGGAGTGTGAGTCATCACAAACTGGAGGGGGGGAGGGGATAGCTTGCCACCAGCCTATTAGAGCATCTGTATGATAAGAAGCCAGTGGACAGACTCCTGACCTTTCTGGGATTAAACCAGAAAGTCAACCTGCAAGGTGTGACATTTGCAGAATGAGTTTTGTCACAAATGAGCTCAGACGGCACACAGGTCTTGCTGTTCTTAGTGATTTACTACCAGTTAGTGCATACAGACCCTGAAACAACCAGCTGCATTCCCTGGAACAGCCTTGGAAGCCCTCGAATTTTCTAACTTCCCCAGTCTATGGTTGGCCCCTCATGAGATGCCTCAGCAGCACCTTGTTCTCCAGTTGTCAACCCTCATCCCAGCTTATCTCCATTTGTCACAGCTGCTACTCGTGCTTCAGCTCTCCCAAAATCTGGTTTCCCCATAGCTGTGGTCAGCCCCATCTTCAAGTGCTCACAACCATTTTCAGTTCCTCCTCATGAACCAGTTTCCAGTAGGTGGATGCTTTAAGTCTAAGGTACTGAATTTAAATTGCAACTTCTGAAGTACAGAACAACCAGATATAGTGAAAGAATGGTTTTATTAGAGTGCTGGAATATTTCCAAAGGAATTTAGCAGTAAGAAAGAAAACAAAGACGCTACCATTTAAGGTTCGAACTACATAGTTAAATCCTAATCCATAGTTACCATGTTGCTTCTTGAGTGAAATCAGGCAATCATTCCAATGAAGGTGAAGTGGGCTTTGCTCCAACTAACAAAGAACACAGAAAATGCTAGCTCCTTAAAGTCTAAGTTTGAATCAGCTGGGGGCCCAGCCAGCCAATCCAAAGTCAGGCCTTTGAAGTTTCTTAACTTGCAACTGTGACACCAAATGGTTTTAGCTGAGGAGCTGTGTATGACAGAGTGCTACTCTCTGTTGTATAAATTCAAAAAATCAATAAGCAGAAGTGAGGTGTGTTTTTGGCACCACTCTTCCTGGTGATAAAAAGCACCAAATCTGACCTGTGAACTTTCTCATGACAAAAACAA
The DNA here is from genome assembly GCF_032191835.1 of Heteronotia binoei. Lineage (NCBI taxonomy): Eukaryota > Metazoa > Chordata > Lepidosauria > Squamata > Gekkonidae > Heteronotia > Heteronotia binoei. The sequence goes on along the minus strand of NC_083227.1, from coordinate 118,619,559 downwards.
CAGACATTTTCATTTTTGATCTCTTTAATTCTATGTGTAATGACAGTATCTCCTACCACCATTGTTCTTTTACCCTTTGACTGGATTTAAAAATCGCAAGTTGACCTCTGATCCAGAACTCACCATATTTATCTTCTCCCTTATGCAGCTCCCTGTACTACCTATAAAACTGATTGTGACACTTAGAAGGTCATTGGGACAGCCATGTGGAAGAGGCAGTAGGTAAACAGATAATGGTCTGTTGTATGTTCCTTCTGTATGCACAAGAGGATAAATAAATGGAGCAGAGGTCCATCAGTGGCTATTAGCCACAATGTATTGTTGGAACTCTCTATCTGGGACAGTGAAGCTCTGTATACTTTGTGCTTGGGGGGGGGGGGCAACAGTGGGAGGGCTTCTAATGTCCTGACTCCACTGATGGACTTCCTGATGGCACCTGGGTTTTTTTGGCCACTGTGTGACACAGAGTGTTGGACTGTATAGGCCATTGGCCTGATCCAACATTGCTTCTCTTATGTTCTTAAGAGCACCTTTGGATCAAACTCAGTGCCTTCCACATATCATTTTTAACAATTCTTTTTATGCTTAACATAAAAGATACTGCAAAAAAGACACCTATTTTGAGTATTTTGGTTCTAGAACTTCTTCTATGCAATGCTGATTTCTTTTGACTTTGACTCCTTGTTCTCAAGCATGCTTTGCAAGTTATATTGAAACACCTATAAAACATTCAGTTAAAATGATTCAAACGTATGTTAAAATCTCAAATCTGTTAAAAGTTTAATTTACTAGGCCAATAAAAGTGTTAATGGTTGGAAGATGATACACCAAGATGGAGTATCTTAAAGTATGTGTGGAAGAAGAGTCCATGGAAATATGCGTATGGGGTACGGGTGCATGACTTATTTCACATTTTTTAAAATAAAACAAAGTCTTAGCCTATTATCACAGATGGAGGTAGCATACTAAATAGGTAATGCCAGAAAGCTAATACTAGGAAAACCAGTGATTAATAAGGGATGAAAAGAAGTGAGACATAGTGTCCCATCAGGGATGTTCAATCAGCTGTCTTTTCTGGGCACAGTTTGTTTGCAAATAGTAAGCAGCATCCTCAGACATGCCAGTCTTGCCTGGTTTGGCCTCCCCAAATGGTTCTCAAAGCCAAGACTTCCAACTCATGCTAATTCAATTATATTTGTGCACTACCTTTGCTACCCGATGTCATTTTAATCCTACCTGTAACTCTTCAATCCATTAAATTTAAGCATTTGCCATCAACTGATGAATGCCACCAAATGCACAGGCACAAAAGGCAGCACATTCATTGATGATTTCAGATGATGCAGGACTTACCCAGTGACGATGATCCTGGGGCATATGTAATCTTAGCAAGCTGGTACATGTGAGCATGTGTCAATAGCCACCACCTGTCCAGCCACAGTGTACTGAATGTCACTACTGTATAAAACATGCCCCCCAATAGCTTATTTTGAATTGAGGTGATTATACCAAGTACTCAATAGTGAACAGGCAGAGCAGAGAAGATAAATTTAACTTTCAAAACCTCTTTTACAAACATCAGATCATTCTTGTCTGTTATTGCTGCTCCCCTTCTGAAAGGGCAAACAAAATACAACTTATTTCTCTTCCTTCAAAAGGCCTTTTCTTTCCACTTCTCCTAGTTACCAGACTTCCTTTGTCATCTTCGGTCATTGTTCTAAGAACCTTTTCTTTTGCCTTGGTAAATTGAACTTAGCATTTCCATTAGTTTCATTCAGTTACCTTGTGTGATTTCTCTTCTGTCATTCTTTTGTATCTCTCTTACGGCATTAAAAAAAAATAACTTCCCCTGTTATAGCAATATCATTTACTAGGTTCTCAGGTACATGTTTTAAAAGTTGCTTCTTCAGTTACTCTTCTTCACTCTCACCTTACTAAATTCATCAAATGCATTTGTCTTCAACTTTTAAAAAAAGAAAGAAACTGGATGAAACACCTTGGAAACTAACCCAGAAAAGGAATAAAACAAGGAGGAAAGCAACTGTAGGAATCATTTATTTATTTTATTCAGTTTATATCCCATCCTACTACAATGAGGTCTATTAAGAAAGTCACTATGGTCTTCTATTAGTCCTGAACTAATCTTTTAATTCCCTCTTCTTAAAGGATTTGCCTTCCTATCTTAGCTTCTGGATGGCCTTACTATAGTTGTCTTGTACTTTCTCATTATTCAATTCTTGTTCTGAAATAGCCAGATTTTCATTTTTAATTACTTTTCTCCACCTTCCCTATATTCAACATTCGTTAAGTCATATTATATTGTCTGTAGGTCTTTTTAGAGCCAATTTATTCGTCATTTTAGTGCAGACTTACTCTAGTCAGTCGGTATAGGTCCTTATGAAATTATTTCTTAGACATAGCTAAATCTTTGATTTAATTACTTCATTGCTTCATGAAGTAATGTTTCCCTTTGGAATCACCAGATATAATGCTATTAATATTTGACATTAAACAAATTAAGAACCACTTGGGCCAGTTAGTTGTTACTCTCCACTGTAGGAATTGCAATATGTTGAACATTTATTATTGGAAGTTGGGATGGGCATGAACCAGAAAAAAAGCAGTTCAGTTCATAGTTCATGGCTGGACCCCAAGCTGAATCCCAAACTGAATTGAACCAGGAGACTTGTTTATGAACTGAACTGGTTTCTGCAGTTCATGGCCCTGCAAACTCCACTGAAAGGTACCATGGTTCCCTTTCAATGGGTTTTGCAGAAAGCCTGAAAAACAGCTGAATGACAGGAAGCAACTTGCTCCCAGCTACTCAGCTGTTTCAGACTGTCTTGTGCAGTCCCTTTAAAGTTTAAAAAGATTGCAAACCAGTGTGAAAAACAACTGCACAGTGGAGAGGCATTCCCTACCCTGCAGCTGTTTCAAGCTGTCTTCTGCAGTCCCTTTAAACTTTAAAAGGACTGCAGAAGACAGACCAAAAGCAGCAGCCAGGAAAGGGAAGATCTCCCAGGATGAGACTTCCTTTCCACCTTTCTCCTGGCTATGGCTTACATTCAGCAGGAAGTGTGTGGGGGGGGGACTTGCCTTCCATCTTTAGCACAGCCAGCAAAAAGGTGGAGTTGAAGTGCCCCTGGAAAGGCACTTTAGCCCTTCCATTTAAACCCTCATTTTTGTTCCCCACAGCTATTTAAACCCGTTTTTTAATTTATTTATTTAGATAATTTATCTAAATTTAACATCTGCTAAATTTTAAATCTGCTAACATCAGATTTATTTATTTATTTAGATAATTTAGATAATATTCCACCCTTTCCCAGACAGGCTTATGGCCGTTAACATTTCTAAAACAGTAAAACAGTTAAAACCAATAAAAGCGAACAATACAGTTTGGCGGCTCAGTTGAGCACATCATAATATACTGAGAGTCTCAGACATCAGGTAGTATAAAACCAATATTTCAGCAGAGGTGGTATTGCAGCATAGGCCAGCCAATAGAATAGGATGCCCACTGCCTCAACCAAAAGCATGACGGAATAGCTCCATCTTGCAGGCCTTATTAAAAGGTAACATTTCATTAAGGGCCCGGATCTCTAAGGGGAGGTGATTCCTCCAGGTTGGGGCCAAGGCCAAAAAGGCCCTGGCCCTGGTTGAGGCTAGTCGGACATCCTTCGGGCCAGGGATGGTCATCAGATGTTAGGTGCTAGATGGTAGTGTTCTATGGGGCATATATGAAGATAGATGTCAGTCCCAGGCCATGTAAGGCTTTAAAAGTTAGGACTAAAACCTTGAAATGGATCCAGTACTCCAGAGTATACCATGGAGTTGCTTTGGAGCGGCAACAAAGAGGACAGTGAACGGCGATGTCGTCAATGGCTGTGGAGAGCTGAGAATACCTTCATAAGCTCATCTATCGACTTGCCAGGGGGGCATCAGATCCTGCAGAGCTTCCTGAAGCTGCGCAGAGTCCAGTTGCCTCTGTGGGTGAGCATAAATCTGCTCGCCGCCTAAACAGATGACAGCCACATGGAGCAGAAAGCAGCAATGATTTAAATGTCTGCCACAAAAAGTTGCAGGGACCTGAAATCAGTGGTGGATTAAATGGCTCTTAGTCATCTAAACAAGGCAGCTGGGCTGTGGGGAGTTCCCGGCCACTCAGCTGTTTCTCCTGAAGATCATGCTCTTCATGAACCATCACAAGCCACCATGAATTGTGCTGAAATTCATGGTAGTTTGTCTTGGTTCTTCAGTTCACAAACTCTGGTTCATGAACCCTGGACAGGCTAAAATTCATTATGAGCTCTGGTTCATCCGTTGGTGTGTGCCCATCCCTAATAAGGACATTAAACTGGGAAGGGTATCCTCCTGCTAACAAAGTATAGTTCTTCTAAAAGTCCTGTGAGTAATGAAACTTATCATATCTTATAGAAATGGGAAAACAAAGTTATTTCTGTTGGTGCACAGGGATATGTGGCATTGCAACATTTTTATGCTTACAGATCTCAAGCAACCATACCCTCCTTTCAAAAGTCATGAAATATAAAATAACCAGCTTCTAGGTGCGGCCTGAAGTTCTCCTGATCTCCAGATAGTGTTGCCAGCTCTGAGTTGGGAAATTCCTGGAGATTTGGGGGTGGACACTGAGAAGAGTGGGTTTTGAGGACTGGAGATACTTCATATCATATAGCCGCCCTGAGACACTTCGATGAGAAGGGCGGGATATAAGTCCAAATATAAATAAATAAATAAATAAATAAATAAATAAATAAATAAATAAATAAATAAATAAATAAATTCATAATACCATCGTGTGGCATTTCACATTTGCAGGGTTGTGACCCAGCACCGGGCCATGGAAGCCTTAATACCGGGTCACAAGAAAAGCCAACACTAGCATCATCCCCAGCAAAGCATGAGCTCTTCTTCCTTCCTTTCTCATCTCTCTGTTGTGCAGAGAAAAGCTAGGCTTGAAGAATGACACAGGCTGCAAAGCCTGAGCTCTGTTTTCCTTCCTTCCATCCCCCAATCTCTCTTTGTTTTGCAGAAAAAAGCTAGGCTTGAAGACTGACACAGGCTGCAAAGCCTGAACTCCATTTTCCTTCCTTCCATCCCCCAACATCTCTGTGTTGTGCAGATAAAAGCTAGGCTTGAAGACTGACACAGTCTGCAAAGCCTGAGCTCTGTTTTCCTTCCTTCCATCCCCCAGCATCTCTGTGTTGTGCAGAGAAAAGCTAGGCTTGACACAGGCTGCAATGTCTGAGCTCTGTTTGGCTTCCTTCCATCCCCTCTGTGTTATGCAGAGAGGAGCTGGGCTGCCTCTCTTTCCTTCTCCCCCCCCCTCCCAGTGTTTGAGAGAAAAGCTGGAGTCCACTGGCACTTTAGACCCATGAAGTGTTCTTCAAGGTATGAGCTTTCATATGCCTTGCAGTATGTTCTTTTAGGGAGATTTCCCCAGGAGGCCTGGGTGGCAAAGAAGGAGGGGGGTTTTTTTTCAGCCAGGAGAGGCGGGGAGTGGGCATTCCAGTAGCTTTTTTTTTTTTACCAAATGACCCCTGGGCAGAATTGTTGCTGGCTGAGGTCATCTAGTGGTGAGTAAGGCTTTTCCCTCTTTCTTTCTTTCTTTCTTTTCTTTCTTTCTTTCTTTCTTTCTTTCTTTCTTTCTTTCTTTCTTTCTTTCTTTCTTTCTTTCTTTCTTTCTTTCCTTTCTTTCTTTCTTTCTTTCTTTCCCTGCAAGTGATGCTCTGTCTGTATTCTTGGAGCTGGCGGGGGGAAGCAACAGTGGAAGGGCTTCTAATGCCCTGACCCCACTGGTGGACAATGTGGTGTTTTTGGGCATTGGGTGAGAATTTTGGACTGGATGGTCCACTGGCCTGATCCAACATGGCTTCTCTTATGTTCTTTCTTTCCATGAACATAAGAACATAAGAGAAGCCATGTTAGATCAGGCCAATGGCCCATCCAGTCCAACATTCTGTGTCACACAGCGGCCAAATATATATATATATATATATATATATATATATATATATATATATATATATACACACACACACACACACTGTGGCTAATAGCCACTGATGGACCTCTGCTCCATATTTTTATCTAACCCCTTCTTGAAGGTGGCTATGCTTGTGGACGCCACCACCTCCTGTGGCAGTGAATTCCACATGTTAATCACCCTTTGGGTGAAGAAGTACTTCCTTTTATCCGTTTTAACCTGTCTGCTCAGCAATTTCATCGAATGCCCACGAGTTCTTGTATTGTGAGAAAGGGAAAAAAGTACTTCTTTCTCTACTTTCTCCATCCCATGCATTATCTTGTAAACTTCTATCATGTCACCCCTCAGTCGACGTTTCTCCAAGCTAAAGAGCCCTAAGCGTTTCAACCTTTCTTCATAGGGAAGGTGTTTCCAGCCCTTTAATCATTTTAGTTGCCCTTTTCTGAACTTTCTCCAATGCTATAATATCCTTTTTGAGGTGCGGCGACCAGAACTGCACACAGTACTCCAAATGAGACCGCACCATCGATTTATACAGAGGCATTATGATACTGGCTGATTTGTTTCAATTCCCTTCCTAATAATTCCCAGCATGGCGTTGGCCTTTTTTATTGCAAATGCACACTGTCTTGACATTTTCAGTGAATTATCTACCATGACCCCAAGATCTCTCTCTTGGTCTGTCTCTGCCAGTTCACACCCCATCAACTTGTATTTGTAGCTGGGATTCTTGGCCCCAATGTGCATTACTTTGCACTTGGCCACATTGAACCGCATCTGCCACGTTGACGCCCACTCACCCAGCCTCAACAGATCCCTTTGGAGTTCCTCACAATCCTCTCTGGTTCTCACCACCCTGAACAATTTAGTGTCATCCGCAAATTTGGCCACTTCACTGCTCACTCCCAACTCTAAATCATTTATGAACAAGTTAAAGAGGATGGGACCCAGTACCGAGCCCTGCGGCACCCCACTGCTTACCGTCCTCCACTGCGAAGACTGCCCATTTATACTCACTCTCTGCTTCCTATTACTCAGCCAGTTTTTGATCCACAAGAGGACCTGTCCTTTTACTCCATGACTCTCAAGCTTTCTAAGGAGCCTTTGATGAGGAACTTTATCAAAAGCTTTCTGGAAGTCAAGGTAAACAACATCTATCGGGTCTCCTTTGTCCACATGTTTGTTCACCCCCTCAAAGAAATGTAACAGGTTAGTGAGGCAAGATCTTCCCTTGCAGAACCCATGCTGAGTCTTTCTCAATAAACCCGTGTTCATCAATGTGCCTACTCATTCTGTCCTTGATAATGGTTTCTACCAACTTTCCCGGTATTGAAGTCAGACTGACTGGCCTGTAATTTCCCGGATCTCCTCTGGAACCCTTTTTAAAGATGGGGGTGACATTTGCTACCTTCCAGTCCTCAGGAACGGAGGCAGATTTCAATGAAAGATTACAGATTTTTGTTAGAAGATCCACAAGTTCAACTTTGAGTTCTTTCAGAACTCTCGGATGTATGCCATCCGGACCCGGTGACTTATTAGTTTTTAATTTGTCTATTAGTTGTAGGACCTCCTCTTTTGTCACCTCAATCTGACTCAGGTCTTTCAACACCCCTTCCAATATTAGTGGTTCTGGGGCGGGCAAACACTTCTCATCTTCCACGGTGAAGACGGAGGCAAAAAATGCATTCAGCTTCTCAGCCATTTCCCATCCTCCTTCAGTAATCCTTTTACCCCATGGTCATCCAAGGGCCCCACTGCTTCCCTGGCTGGTTTCCTACTTCTAATATATTTGAAGAAATTTTTATTGTTGGTCTTTATGTTTTTTGCTAATATGCTCCTCATAGTCCCTTTTTGCCTGCCTGATCACAGTCTTGCATTTGATTTGCCACTGCCTGTGTTCCCTTTTATTAATCTCACTTGGACTGGTTTTCCACCGCTTAAAGGAGTCCTTCTTACCTTTTACAGCTTCCATTACTTTGTTTGTTAACCATGCTGGCCTCTTCTTATACCTGTTTGTGCCTTTCCTAACTTGTGGTATGTATTTTATCTGAGCTTCTAGGATTATAGTTTTAAATAGTCTCCAAGCTTCCCCAAGGGTTTTGACCGTATTTACCTTTCCTTTCAGTTTCCTCCTCACATGCCTCCTCATCTCAGAGAATTTACCCCTTTTAAAGTTAAGTTTCCTAAAGGAAACTTAAAGGAAACTAAAGTCTTTAGTTTCCTTTCCTTCCATTTCACTCTTTCCCTTTCTTTCTTTCCCTTTCCCTCTTTCCTTCAATTTTTATTGGATGAAACTTTTCTGTTCATCATACTGTTGTTGCAGACATAGGAGCTCTGCCAATGGAAAGTTGGCACCCCAGTTGTAGCCAGCTGGCCTTTCTATGAGATTACTCTGTGTGTGAGTGAGAGAGAGTGAGAGGTGTGGGATAGAAAGAGATTATTGGAGATTACTGCTGTATATCTCTACAGCACTGGAAGTGATGGTGCTATGAACTTGGCACCATTTTACTGGTCTTGCTTTTAACAGCTGTCTGACACCAAAATTAAACTCCTTCTGTAGATATTAAAAAAAGATTAAAGAAGTTCACTGGCTAAATATCTGCAGAACAGGTTGCTTTTAAAGGCATGGGAAACACAGCCAGTAAAAAGCTGCAAGCCCCTCATAAATATCCTTTTTGGGATAACTACAGAAAAGCTTGTATGAACTTCATATAACTTGAAATTAATTCATTAATTGCAGTACAGTTCTCTGCTATCTTTCACAGCAATTTCCCAGTGTTTCAGCCAAGGAAAAATAGCTGTCAAAAGATTTTCTTGAAACCAAGCAAGCTTGGTTGTAGCTTGAGGCAGGGTTCCAGCAGTAGCAGCTGAAGGAAGGGTCTACTAAATGTGTCAGTATATTTTGAGGTAGAGCAGCTGTCAGGGTCCAGTGTGGGTGGTATACAGTGCTGGCATTCCTGATGGCAAAGGCAACAGCACTCCCAAATGCTTATACTGGCCAATGCTGTCGAGGAAGGGGTGTGTAGGTGGTGCAGGCAATTGAACATGGGCATTAGGAGTGCTTTGCAAGCTGGAGAAGAACACACAAACAGATAGGTGCATGCAAGTGTGGAGATGGAAAGAGAGGACCCTGAGAATGTATGTAAAAGTTGCAGACCGCCCACTTTCCACCTCCATTTTGGCTCAGCATGAGTTTCAGAGAGATTTTTCTGAAAACAAAGTTACTTCAGAAGAGGCAGTTTTGGGGGAGTGCCCTGGAAGTGACATCACAGGAAGAGGTGGAGTTTTGGTTCAGTGTGCCCCGGAATTGACATCACTTGGCCCTTGACCAGGAAGTAACACCACAGGAAATGACATAATTCCTGTCTCCAAGCTCCACCCCCAAAGTTTCCTGGCTCCACTCCCAAATTTTAGTGGGCCATGAACGAGAAGTGTAAAAATAACCGGGCCACGGGAAAAAAAAGGTTTGAGAAACCCTGCCATAGTGTATCCAAAGCAGCCATTTGTTTATGAGTAACTGATCTCTGTAATCTAGAGATTAGTCATAATTCTAAGAGATGTCTAGGCCCCACATGGAGGTTGGCAACCCTAATCCAGAATACACAAATCAGTTCCCTGGAGGAAATGACAGTTTTGGATGGCAGATTTTTTAGCATCTGTCTCCCCTCTCCGAACTCCTCCCTCCCCAGGCATTGCTCCCAAATCCAACTTCCAGCTCTTGATGGGATGCTATTAACACCAGTACCAACAGTGAATAGATTGGGTATGATTTTGGATGGCCACATCTCTGGAGACCCACATCACAAATGTTACCTGATTGGCATTTCCCCATCTTTTCCAGATGGCTCCCTATGGCAACTGGCTCCCTATTTCTCCCCCTAAACCTAGCCACAGTGATCCATGAAATTGTCACCTCCAGGTTGGACTACTGTAATTCACTTTATGCAGGGCTACCCTTGTAACTGATCTGGAAACTCCAGTTGGTCCAGAATGCAACAGTCCATGTTCTTACAGGAACTCCAACAAGGGCACATATACAACTGGTGCTCTGCCAGCTGCACTGGCTTCCAGGTCAAGTTCAAAGTATTGGTTTTAACCTTTAAAGCCCTATGTAGTCTGGGACCAACATACCTTCAGGACTACCTCTTCCAGTATGTCCCTCACAGAGCATTGCGCTTGATAGATCAAGATCAGCTGGTGATGTTCACTTAGCCTCAATCAGAGCCTTCTTGACTCTGGTGCCAGCCTAGTGGAACAACCTCCCTACTGAGATCCAGGTCCTATGGGATTTAATGTAGTTCCACAGGGCCTGCAAAACATAGATGTTCTGCTAGGCCTATGGTTAAGGCGGCTGAGACTTATTTACATTGACCTCCCCTACATGATTGTCATCTCTTCATTGTCTTTCATTCACCTGCCCCCCCCCCCCATCAGTTGTCATCCACCTGTAAATATGTGGGGAACCTGTGTGGAACAGATGGAGATGGACTGGTTGAATGATGCCATTGATTATTAATGTTGATATTCAGTTGTTTTATTGTGACTGGGTTTGTTATATTTTAAATGCTGAATTATATTATTTATTGTTGTTGTAGACCCACCCCTGCGCCTGCTCGTGGGGGAGAAAAGGCTAGAAGTCAAACAAACAAATAAATAAATCCTTTCTCACTCCACACTATGCAGAAACCATGTCTGATCCCTGTTCCAGTGCAGTACACCAGCACAGCATTGAAATATCTGCTGAAACTTTGACATATCGCAAAATCATGCCAGGAAGGAAGGGGCTTAGTTGCTATCCCAAACTGTTTACAGATTGGCTCAGGATCGTGCCTTTGATGAACTGCTGTGGTGATTATTTTTATAACATTTTAAATCTACCCTTCCTGTAAGAAGCTCAGGGTACATACTATGAAAAGTATGTATTTCAATTTAATTGTCATAGCCAGTGTTCCCTCTAAGCTAAGTTAGTGTGAGCAAGCTCATAGTTTTTTAGCCTCCGGCTCACACAATTTTGTGTTAGATCAGGGAAAATGCCCCAGAGCAAACTAATTTATGCAGTAGCTCACAACTTCAATGCAAGCAGGCTCACAAAATAGAATTTTTTCTCACAAGACTCCACAGTTCAGAGGGAGCATTGGCCATGGCAGCCTTGAAGATGAGGTTGAGAGATAGTTGTGAGTGATGGTGTTCATGAGTTTCATGCCAAATACAGATTTAAATCCAGGTCTCCCAGTTCCCTCCCAGTCACAATGCGTGTACAGTCTGTTGATTATAAACAGGAAAGCTATTTGATACATGTCTGGTGAAAAGATGCCCATATTCTGTTAATGTGTTTGCTTGCTAATAGCAGCTGTTGTTTTCTGCTGTGAGCTGAAGTTATTTCTACTGCCAGCACTTCAGTGACCACTAAGAAGACAGCTTCTAATAGTAGTTAAGCTATGTGCCTACATTATATATGTCATTGGTGACCGGACTTACCTTTAAACCAGATGGTTGCATCCAGATGGAATTTTCCATAAGTGGAAATTAACTTTCCCTCCCTCCTCCTCCCCACCCCCGCAGGCCACTGATCTACACACAATGATGCTCCTGCAGGATAGGGTATTCTGAGGAATAACATGTGCAGGGTCTGCGGTGGAAAGGGGAAATCTATGAAATTGCTAATTTAGCCTGGAGCCAACCTCAAGATTCTTTTGTTTTGCTTCAGGTGGCGGGGGAGGTGTGTTCATCAGGCCCAGAATATTTGTATGAATGAGCCCAGCATATCTTGCATGCTTGAACATGTGATGCAGAGACACATTTTGATGAGGAGGGATTTGTGCAGTAGGCAGAGTAAGGGGTTAAAAGCAACTCAAAGGACATACATTGATGGACATGGCAGGCTATTAAGTGGATGCAGTTTTAAGAACTGATACTGCTTTACAGATTAGCAGTCTGTCTGTATGCTTACACACTTCCCTGCAAAATATTCAACATGTATATTTGTAAACATACAAATACTACAGAATACCATAAGTCCCCAGTGCTGTCTGCTCACAGGAAAATAACATAGCATTTGAATTTCCTACCATTCCAGGAATTAAGAAACTCTGTATTCAAAATAGGCTCTCAATATTTAACTAAGTTTTACAGACTAAGTTTTAAATTTTAAAATACAGCACATACAATTGATGAACCTGACTATACTGGAGGCTGAATTTGCAACCTGAGACAGGAGACAAGCCAGGAAGATGTTCTTCAGGCTGGCAGCAGTGGGCTGGCTGACCAATTTCACAGTAGGCTTACAGGCCTATATGCAAAAGGCATCCTAGGGAGGAGTGTTGATGCACAGGTCTTGTCAGCTCTCCCCACAGCTATTTAAACTTCCACCACCAGTTGCCTCCTCCTGCTTTATCCATCTATTCTCTCACACCCACCCTCCCCTCCCTTATGTTATGTTCAAGTTGGTGTTTTTTATGCTCTATATTTTGTCACAGCTTCACTGTGTCAGGCATTGGGATGGATCCATTTTGTGGAGGCTGGGCCTGCACACCCCACCTCTAATTGGGGATGCCCTTAAAGGGTCTTGGGGATGGAACCAAGATTTGGCATAACCAGATCAGGGGCTGTCACCTGATCTCACTACCTGGGGGCAAGGGGACCCACCCAGTTGCTGCACCCAGGTCACCCCAATGGGACTTGGCCACTCCATGGTTTTCCCCCAGCAAGTGGGCTGAGGGAATCCAGCCCCGCCCTGGCCGCGCCGCAAAAGCGGCTGTGGCCGCGGGGCTGCGCTTTGCAGCCCCGGCAGGATGAAAGGCCTGCTTCCCGGGCAGAGCCTTGGCCCCGCCTCTCCCACGCAGTCCTGGGGCAGTTGTTGGCCCGCCCACCCACCCTTCAGTAGTACAGGTTTTCACCGGTCGCCTTATTAGGGCCAGGTAGGAATTTTTTCACTATCACCTGATTGGCCGTTGGTGGTGTGTTTTTCGCCTACCTTGCACTGCAAGCAGTGGTGTGGTGGTTAGGTAGGTAGGTAATTTGGTCACTTGGCGGAATGAGCAAGGGGTTCAGACCTTGCCGGTGAGCACACCAGGCCTAAGCGCCTGCGTTGGGCAAGGCGATCCGTAGGAAGGCAGATGGGCTTCACGGCTCAATGTCATGAATATGGATCGGGTTGCATGCCTCCCCTTGTCGCCCCCTTCTGGTGATCGGGGCAGGGTCTAGGGGAGGCATGTTTGGTCTGCCGGCCTGGTTCTAGCCACATTAGTATGGCTGGGGCCAGGGGTAGGGTGGCTCGCCCTTGCGTGGGACTTGACTTCAGGGCTCATCCCACTTCAGTTTACCTTGCCATGTTGTTTTTACGTTAATAAAGTGGCCCGTTTTCCCAACTTCTTGTGTATGCCTTTTTATTCCGTATGGGGGTGCAATAGGTTTATAGGGAGATCAGGCAGGTTGTCTGATTCTGGATCTGTTCCTATACTGTGCCAATACTCCTTGGTTTGTAACTAATAAAGCTGTGGCCATTTTTGTCCAAAATGTCTGGTTGTGTTTTTTTTTCTGCATGCTGTCTCCCTAATAGGCCATGGGCCCTCAATTAAGTATTTGTAAAGTCTTTCTTTCTTTCTTTCTTTCTTTCTTTCTTTCTTTCTTTCTTTCTTTCTTTCTTTCTTTCTTTCTTTCTTTCTTTCTTTCTTTCTTTCTTTCTTCTTTCTTTCTTCTTTCTTTCTTTCTTCTTCTTTCTTTCTTTCTCTTTTGAGATTACATCTCTCTCATTTAAAAAGGGAGTTAAAAGTACTTTGACTAAACCATGCTTATGCAATTGTTTACAAAATATTGGTTCCATTTCCTAATAGTACAATGGGGTGATCTGCAGGTACCAGTTCTGTGTCTTCAATGCTGGAGCCTTCTGCTCAGGCAAGAATCCCTCCTTGCAGTATAGCTCTTCTAATGAAGGAAAACTCATGACATCACAGGAAGGCTCCATCGTTAGCAGCACAGTTGGATTCAATCCATTGAATTTAGGTTTTGGGGGATTTTTAATCAATCAAAGAAAATCAAATTATGTTTTTGTCCAATGATGTTTTTATCAGCCATATTCTTCACCACTACTCCTTTGATCTCTTTACATTTGCTTTATTGCAAAAGTCTTCTTGTAAGTGATGAGGAATGTAAACAGACTTTGAATGCTTCACTTTCTGACATAATCACTCTGTTATGCCCACTGCTGTGTTTGCCAAATTTTCCTGCCAACCAGGTGTTGCATTTCTTATACCTTTTTTTTCATTAGAGAAAGTTACTTCTCTCTTGGTTACCTCTCAAAAAGATCTCTTTAACCTTTCATTAAATAGGCTGACAGCTGGTATCAGTTCCTCATGAATTAGTCCCATGCATTTCCATTTAATATGTTCCAGCGGATTCGTTAGAGTTCTGTGCAGGTACTTGCCCTCTGCTATCCTTTGTAAATTCAAATATGAAGGCTGAGTAAATAATTAGAACTGGAGGTATGGATAAAAAGTGGGGAGGGAGGAATGCACAGGTGGCTGTGTTGATTTTCATTTGCCTTTCCAGAACAAGTCTACACTAGGCTCAAGCTTAACATTGTTGTACGCTTATGTGAATATAACATACTATAACCTTTTGTATGATGCTATTATTCTTTCTTACCTTTGTATCTCATCTTTGTTCTAAAGAAGCACGTATATGACTCTCCTCTTTCCTTTTATCTTCCATACAACCCTTTAAGGTTGGTTAGGTGGAGAAACAATGACTGACCCAATAGCAGCCAGTGATCTTCAGGGCAGAGTGGAGATCTGAACCCAGGTCTCACCAGGCCTAAGACTCAACTGCTACACCACCATTAATTCCATGCTATGAGTTGATTCAAGCCCTGTTCGTTCATTGGGCAAATGGGACATCTTGATCTAGGTGTCAAGCATTTTGATCCGGTGTCAAGCATCTTACTGGAATGCTGCTTCCATTTCTGGCTATCCCTGCTGCAGTTACTTCCCAGTTTTAGCCTTTCCAATAACTGAGAGAAAGAGCAGTAGTCACAGGATCATAACTGCATATCTACTTTCCTTTCTTTAAGACTCAGCAGAATGCCTGGTCAGCAACTTGGAGGCAGCATCAGCAAGACAGGAGAAGATATGGAGGAACTGGGCAAGCATCAGTTGCAACACAGGGAAATCATGCACACCACTCGTGCTTGGGATTACTTTAGGGTATTGTAGAACTATTTTCAGATGAAGTCCTTTATATCATAAGCAAAGTTACACCCTTCTAAGCCCATTGACTTCCATGGACTGCACAGGATTAACTGTAAATGTCCCACCAAATATAAAAAGTATATGGCTAAGATCCACAAAAGTACAAAAGATTATCTATAGGATCACTCAGGACTGACTCCAGTTAAAGAAAAATGTTGATTTTTCTTCCTTGACATACAAAAGAAGCATATTGATATAATTTTATTGTATTAACATCACTAAGCATGAACGTTGCTCCTGATCTTAGGTCAGAACTGGAGCTCATTATTAAAAGGCAAAAACTAGTTAAAGAATATCAATGTATGGTATGATTAGAAGGCTATTAATACACAAGTATGAATTTTTACAAATGAGAACTAAGATGAATATTACCAGGGAAATTTAGTATCCAGTGAGATTTCCAGTGAGATTTTCAAGCAATGGTTTCTTAGATATGTACCAAATAAAATGGCTGAATATACTAGAGGAAATGGCAATGAGCTTGCAAGAGCTTTAGGAATACAGTTTCTCAGTGGCTCATAATATGTGGGTGCAACACAATTGAGAAGAAAGAATCAAAATATTTAAAAAGCAAATATTGCCAATCACCTAAAAATATTTCCTTCATCAACCTATGCTGAAATTGTTAATTCATTTGACTTACTGATGAGCATATGAGCACTGATCAATGTATTCTGTTTTAAATACTGGTGTTCTTAAAATTGATTAGCTGGCCCAGGATTTGCATAATCTAGGTTAAAAAAAATAATTGGACAACTAAAGATGAATTTGAAGTAAACAATGATGGCTTTACCTTGTAACATTAGTAATTGCTGAAATAGAAAATACCCATTATATATATATGTGTGTGTGTGTGTGTGTGTGTGTGTATCTAAGTTGGTTTTAATTAACATTGCTGGTACTACTGCTGCTATTGCTTTTATTACAACTGTACCTAATAATAGTATATACTATAATTGTTTACAGAGTTTTTGTGCATGTGTGTGCCTACAGCATGCTCAGTATAGAACACAAACATTTCATGTGGTTGCATCTTACTGTCATTTTCTGCTTGCAGAAGGACACTACCATAGAGGAGGGAAAGCAATGTAGTTGGGGGATGGGGTGGCTGAATCCTAGGGGTAATGTTTTGAACAGGCATGACTCAAAGAGGATCCAGACAATGGGATAGGCAATCAGGAAAGTCCTGTTCTTTAAGCTCTGCTATCTGATGGTTGTCACTGGATGCCACCCAGCCTTTGCCTTGAGACCTTGCAATATTAAAATGGAAGCAGAGAAGACAGTTCAGTAAAAGAGTAGTGGTGCTGGGGAGGGGCAGATTAACGGGCAGGTAGAAGCCCAGCAAAAGCAGTTCTGCCTGTTATATCCAAGTTTATCATTCAAGAATGTTGCTTTGAAATGTCCCTTTCCAAAGCCAACACAGCAAGGCTAAAAACAAGAACTGAGATGTTTTACAGAGCAAAAATTCCATTATCTCCTTCCATTCCAATAAGCATCTTTTCAGGTTCTTCCACTTCATTTACGCTGCAATGACAAGCACATGTCCTTTTGTACAGTAGTGGAAATAGGCATATAATCATTCTGAGGAGGATTAAGCATGAGACCCAGGTTGCTCCCTCAAAATACAGGACAGGAAAATCTGCCAGCTTCAGCTAAACTAATTTAGCACACTTCAACTTACTTCAACACAGTTCTGGCTCCTACTGAGGATTATAAACTCAATATATGAACTGGTGAAGGCAGAGCACATGATTTTACCTTGGCTTGGCTCCACTTAAGTCAGTGGAAGTGGAAAATACTATGTGGACACAGTAGCTGTGCTAGCATATGGCTTTTGGGGATGACAAATGCTACATTTTACAATTTTGCAACAAATCCAGTGGAACAACAGCCCTTTGATACAAAATGCCAGAATCCCTTTTCTACACAATTAGCATCCAAAACCCACAGGCGCTGAAATGACTATAACCATATTTGCAAAATTTGCTGAAGCCATTGTGAACTGTACATTTAAGAGCATCAACAACAATGTAAACATAACAAACTGCCCAGAAGATTAGAGTCTTTAAAAGTCAAGGGGAAGGGAATGAATCCAACCAGAACAGTGAGCCTAGGCCTGTATAAATAAGTAAGGAATTTGCTTGCCTCTCAATGGGACATGACTCAAAAGGCTGCAAATTAAATTCTTACCTTTTTGCTTTGTTGCACTGATATAGTGTTATATTTTTTCCTAAATGAGAAACAAAATCCATTAAAACAGTGTGAGTGTGAAACTAATTCATGAAATGAGACATCATTATGTGTTTCATAGAACAAAGCAGACCATGTTTATTTGTATATGGGTTTTCACTAAACTGTCTTTAAAGTCAAAATTATATGTATTTTCTATAAAGTACACACTTCCCACAGCTCCATCAGCTTTGAAAGCAAAAAATCTAGTCAAGCCAATTTGAAGCCAACAAGATGGCATTCATGTTTTAAGTTCATAACTTTATTTGAACAAGGCAGGTTTTTTCACACCATGGCTGATCTTTCATAAGTAATTGTATTGTACATGGTTCTTCTGTGGATCTCTTATAGCCCTATATGCAGTTGGTATTTTAATGGAAAAATGAAATTGACAAGGCTTTTTTCTTACCTCAACTATTAGAGAAAGTATGTGCTTTGTGTTGGAGACAAAGAGGGCATGACTTTTAAAAAGATGTAAAAGATCAAAAAAGGGTTTGGATCCAGACAAAACTTTCCAGTGGCAAAAAAGGCATTCCCCGGCCTCTCACTCCCAAAGCAGCCCACTGGTTTCCTTGAAATGCTGTTACTGTGGGATAGGTTACCTGGAGGAATAACATGAGTTAGGGATGCTAGCCTCCAGGTGAGACTGGGGGATCTTCCAGAATTACAGGAATTCCAGGATTTCTAGGAGTTTCCCAATGTGGAGATGGCAACCCTTCCACTCACCCCCTTCCAGTGGCCATGGGGGACCTGGCAACTCTTACATGAATGCTCTTGAGAGGAACAGCTCTGAGAGAGTTATGACTGATCTAAGGTCATACCAACAGGTGCAGGTGGAGGAGTGAGGAATCAAATCCAGTTCTTCCAGATAAGTGCACTCAACCATTACATCAGACTGGCTTTCCAGAAGACTAGATACGTTAGTTCAGATTTGTTAGTAGAAAGCTCCAGAAGACTCTTCCCATAATGAGCCACAGTCAGTACTAAGCACAAACTATTCCATGTTCCATACTTACTTTTCACTATCAATAACAGTACAACCAGGAGTAGGACAAGAACTACTACAGCACAAGAAACTGCAGCATGGTTCTACAAAGAAAAGCAGAAAAGATCTTTAAAACTCTTTATTACTTGGATTAGATCTGCAGGCAAGCATGCATATCTGAACACAGTATAGTTGTCCTGGAGGATGGGACTGAAAGAACTAAAGGATTATTTCACTTGAGTTGAGTGCTATGGATCCACCTCCCTGTCCCTGTCCCTACATCAGAGTCACCTTTTCTGAAACATGAATGATCCACTCGAAAGAGATCATTTTAGGACCATTTACCCCTCTCATTTTCATATGAGTGAGGAACCCGTTCAGAAGCTTTACTCGGGAGATGACCACTTTAAATTTCTTCCCGGTCACCTTCCCTCAGTCCCTCAGTAACACTCCCAGAAATCCTGTCAGAACGCTTAATAATTGGCACCAGATGGTTTTAAAGGCAAAAACCACAAAATATTTATTAGGTAACAAAAGGCAAGGGAGAGGGATGAAAGAATATTGATTATGACTGTTCAGTATGCAGGAGGCAAATCAGTTGGCAGCTGGTTGGCAGAATAAAACAATTACAGAGAGTAGAGACTAATCAGACTGAGGTAAGATACAACAAAACTTTGGCAGAAGATCTTTGAAATAAACAATAAACCAGGCAGGTTTTAGAGTCACACTAGACTCTGCTTCACACAGGCTGTCTGTGTCTTCTGGGCACTCAGAACGCTGTTTCTTCAGATGTTTAACCCTAACTTGGCAGTGCCAAATCATAAAAACAACAAACCTCAATCACTCTCCCACACACACATAGAGAACTCCTGACTGGTGTCAGTATTCTCCCTCACAGACCCTTTCACACTAACTGTCTTCCAGGACTCACACCCCTGAATACCGATGCGTCTCAACCCCCACAGCTAGTCCTCTGGTTTGAGTCTTGCGCAACCCTGCTGACCACCAGAATCCAGTTCTCCCCTTAGTGTGTATTTGTGTGATCTAGTTTGTACCTGGAGATTGCCTGATGCACTGGCAAAATCTCCCTCAGAGAGTTTCAAACCATCTGAAAACCCCCTCTTCCAGAAAAAGTCCACTCAGCTCTGTCTCCTACAAGGAGCTCAGCCTCTCTGGCTGCTCTCAGCCCCTTGTCCAATTGGTTTTACAACTGCCTGACCTAAGCCCACTGTCTTCACTTCAGACTGGTATACTGAAGACTTCACTCAAAGACCCCCTTGGCTCAGACTAAAAATCCTGAGGTGATTTTCTGCTGAGCAAACCTCCAAAGGATATTTTTCCGTTGCTTGGGCAACGTTCCAGCCAATCGCTGCAAGCCTCTTTCTCAGCTACTCAGGCTAAGGGCCTGAGTCTGTCACAGGGTGTATTTATTTAATTTCTCCTTTGAGCAGGGAAAGCACAGGATTTTGCACACAGAAATGTACAATGAAGCTCAGGCTTTCTGTGTGTGTGAAAAGAAGCATCAACAGGCTGCAATCAGAAGCAAAAGAACAGCTTTGGGGAGAGAGGTTGCTTACGACTTTTCCTTCTAGCCAGTATTCTAACCCAAAGTCCTGCCTCTGTGCTCATTCTCTCCCTGCTCCCCCCACAGGAGAGTCTGATTATGAATTATGTCTCAGCCTCTGAAAATATCTGCAGGTGATCATCTTCTGTAAACACCTCCTTGAAATGGTAAACACCATTATATATAGATGATGATGATGATGACTGGGGCCAGCATCTGTGCAAGCACAAGTAGAAATTCAGGCTAAACTTTTTTGCACTTACATGTGAAAGGATCTTCCAGACTTGTGCCATCCCTGAGAAAAATAAAATAAATAAAATATGAAGAAACAAATGGAGACCAATGTTATTTCACAGGGAAAAAGTTCTTGTTTTCTTTTACACAGATCTCAATCAAGCAATTCTCTGGAACTCACGCAGCTATCTTTGGGGGGGGGGGGGAGGTAATCACAGAAGATGATTTTTAATTATTGGTCGGTTTCATGTAGGACTACACTGTTCCCGCTCCTACTTCCCAGAATGCAGAATAGCAGTAAAATTATCTGGCTTGATTTCCACAGATTTTTCTGTTAAACCCACACTGATGTGTGGGTTTAACAGATTTCCCCAAAAATGATAAGCCCTTACAGTATTTGAAAGAGAAAGATACATAAGGAAAAATGTGGAAGCATCATCTGAAAAACATCACAGGAAAACGGCAGAATTTAGTGAGCCTTTTGTACACTACAGCTTCTTTGAGGCTGATCTGGAATTGGTTAAAAAAAACAACACCTCAAAAGCAAGGTAGAAGAAAGTGAAGTTATAATTTTATGGCTTCATGAAGGAAACAGAAATGCATGCCACAAATATTTCCCAGCTTTCCTGGGCTTTTGACATAGTACCAGCAGGACAATAGTATGTTCCTTTGGTTGTTTATAGTTTATTTACTGGAGCTTTCAACAGGGAAGGTAGGCTAGATAATAAAACCTTGATGTCATTTGTATTTATATTTGAGTGCATCCATTCAAGCATTGACAATCTTAGGACAGTTTTGTAGAAGCCACAGAATGAACTACGCTGTCACGTAATCCAAGGAAGACTCACTATGGTGTGGGTTTTCCTTCCTACAATGAAGCTGCCTTATGAATGTAACTTCACCTAATCAGACTGGAAGGATGTCTTACAACTATCTTCCTTCAGACCAAAAAAGTTTATTTGTAAACCATAAATCAATATCAGCACCTGGATCACTAGGAAACATAAAACATAAAGTAATTTTATTGCATTCTGCTGTAAACCTTGCAGATTTCCTCAATGTGGAACAGTATGAACATTTAATAAATAAAAAATAATAAAAATATAAGTACTGTGCTCTGTACTTACAGCAATGGCAGTGAAGTCTGAAGCACAGCTATGCCCATTCTAACCCCATTGACTTAGAAGTCTGTAACTCTTCTGGGGATGGCACAGTAGGGGTAAGAAATTTATAGTCAGGAGCAAAAATGATGCATGTTTAGAATAAGGATGGGCATAATATGCAAGCATCTGGGTGTCTCGATCATCTTACCCAATAGTTCAAGTAACTGCAATGTTATTATGTGTAATGTTTGCAAACATTGCCCATACCAGCACACTTATTGCCTGTACATGGATTAGATGTTGGCATTTTTGGGGGGAGCTGTCACTAAAATGAACAAAGGAAAAATGCGAAATGCTCATCAAAAACAAGACTTCAGAACACATTGTCCCCTATCACCCACCATTCATAAGTGGATGTGCAAAAGAAGATTTGAAAGTAAATGTGTTGATGATCCTTTTGGGAAATGAAGAAGTTCAAAAGAAGAAGGAAAAGAAACTATCTAATTTCTAGTCCTGACACCACCAATTTGAGATGTGAAATGTGAAAGGAAGCAGTCAAACAGGGGTGGGTTGAAGCTACTGTGTTTTGTTACAGTTCTGGAAACATGCTTTAGTAGCAAGTTCAGTTTTCAGGTCTGGTCATGCAGAACTCTGTCTACAGAAAATATTTTGCTTGCCTGCAAAACAAAATTGATTCCTGTTTGTTGCTTAACCATCAAGCTATATTAGTTTGTTGCACCAAAAAGACCCCAATCTGATTCAAACTTGTTTAAAGGTAAATTAGTCTCCAGATTACAGAAATCAATTCCCCTGGAGAAAATGGATGCTTCAGAGAGTGGACTTTGTGACATTGTACCCCACTGAGATCCCTGTCCTCCCCAGGCTTCACCCCCAAATCAACAGGAGTTTCCCAATCTGGAGCTGACAACCCTTGCCCCCACCCCCTTCCAGTGGCCACAGGGGATCTGGCGACTCTTACATGAATGGGGTTTGCAATGGGAAGGAGGGATTGGTGAAAGTTATCACCTTAGTCTGGATCCAACCCAAGATCTGTGAAATATGATTGCCTGCATTGGGAAATACTTGATGGGATGGCTATAGAACCCAACCTGGGTCATGCCAAACCCTATAAAGCAGGTCTCAGTATAGGGGGGTATTTAAAGTACAGTGTGGGTTGGTAGGAGCAGGGAACCAAACCCAATCTATGCTTATCTTCTTCAAAATGGTTTATCCCCTCTCATTTTCCCCAGTAGCTTGGAGCCCCACCAGGAGAAGTCAATTGGAGAGAAGCTATTTGAGGACTGTTGGGCAGAGACAGGGTTCCACTTGCTCTAGCTGCACTTTAAACACCCTCCCATCCCCACCTATGCTTCAAAGGGAATCAGCAGCGATCCAGAGATGAAATATAGGACTTCCCATGCTCCACTTTGGCTTTCTGTTTGTGTTAGTTTGTAGCTAAAAAGTTTTAGTCTGAGTTTACAAAAAAATACCATTTTAGAGTGCAGGAGTCACTAACAATAACATTCAAGTAGGATCTTAGCCAGTGTCATTACCACTTCAGAGCCAACTTATAAGTGACTTTAGTCTGAACCACATCTTACTGATTCAGTAGCCCTCCCTACAAATGTTTCCTTCTGCTTGAGTCTTCTGTTGCATTGCTATCCTATAGAAAGGTTGATCATGTGAGTCACTCAGATATTTTCCTTGTCACAAAAAAAGAGTGAGAAACACTAGCCTACATACAACTTAGTGAAATTTACTGTTTCCAGTTAGTTTTTATACCTGTAGAAGAAGCAACAGCCTCTGGAGTAAGTGAACTGTCATGTTCAATGCATTCATGCTGAGGACTAGTTGACAAAGACTTGGTGTTAACTAACAGAGGAGAAGATGTCAGAAGAGCAACAGCTGTTGATGCAGAAGATGTGGTCATTGATGAAACATTAGTGATTGGCAGTGCAACAGCAGAGACTGTTGGGGAAGAGGAAGTAGTTGGTGAGATAAAAGGATAAGTTATTGGAATGGTAACTGTTGTCGTTAGGGGAGTCATAGCAGACAGCATGGCAGCTGTATGAGACATGTTGGTTATAGCTGCAGGATAAGTTGTGATTGGCACTAAAAATAGAAAAAAGAAGTAGAGGTCAGAGTCATTTTGAACAAAGCCAATGACACTAAAAAAAAATACCAGTGAAACGTGAATATGCACACCGTTCTGTGAACCAAGTGAAAATAAACTTAGATTTCTGTTCAGAGAAATGGGCAAAAACCAATGTGGGTACAGGGACAAACTTTCTTCACCCCTCACCTAAGAAAAACTGATTAGAATCCTTTCCCCCACTATTATCATAAATTTCAGAAAAGATTCGGTCCTGAATCTTCCAGTCAGCTGGAGAACTAACAGTAAAGAAAGAAAGTAGTTTTTAAGATAAGTGATATTGTCTTGAGAAAGATAATACTTCCAAGGTACATATGGACTTCTCTTTGGACTAGGGTGGCCAGACCGTCCCGGTCTCCCGGGACATTCCCGGATCTGGCCACCCAATCCCGGATCCCGGGCTGCCTATACCGGGACCATTAAAGGTCCCGGTTTAGGCAGCCCCGGAGGCGGTGGGCCGCGGGCGCCGGCGGGGAAGGCGGCGAGGGAGGGAGGGAGCGTCCCTGCGCCTGCGCCGCCGCCCTGGAATAAGGTAAGGGGGCCGAAAGCGGGGGGGCGGGGGGCGGCCTTCCTTTCTTCCCTCCCTCCTCCCTCCCTCCCTCCCTCCCTCTCTTCCTTCCTTCCTTCCTTCCTTCCTTCCCTCACTCCCTTCCCTTCCTTCCTTCCTTCCCTCCCTCCCTTCCTTCCTTCCCTCCCTCCCTCCCTCCCTCCCTCCCCCCCTTCCTTCCTTCCCTTCCTCCCTCCCCCCTTCCTTCCTTCCTTCCTTCCCTCCCTCCTCCCTTCCTTCCTTCCTTCCCTCCCTTCCTCCCCCCTTCCTTCCTTCCTTCCTTCCCTCCCTCCCTCCCCCTTCCTTCCTTCCTTCCTTCCTTCCTTCCTTCCTTCCTTCCCTCCTTCCTTCCTTCCTTCCTTCCCTCCCTTCCTTCCTCCCTCCCTTCCCTCCCTTCCTTCCCTCCCTCCCTTCTTCCTTTCTTCCCTTCTTCCCTCCCTCCCTTTCTCCCTTCCTTCCTTCCTTCCCTCCCTCCCTCCTTATGTTCTTATGTGACACAGAGTGTTGGACTGGATGGGCCACTGGCCTGATCCAACAGGGCTTCTCTTATGTTGTTATGTGACGCAGAGTGTTGGACTGGATGGGCCACTGGCCTGATCCAACAGGGCTTCTCTTATGTTGTTATGTGACGCAGAGTGTTGGACTGGATGGGCCACTGGCCTGATCCAACAGGGCTTCTCTTATGTTGTTATGTGACGCAGAGTGTTGGACTGGATGGGCCACTGGCCTGATCCAACAGGGCTTCTCTTATGTTGTTATGTGACGCAGAGTGTTGGACTGGATGGGCCACTGGCCTGATCCAACAGGGCTTCTCTTATGTTGTTATGTGACGCAGAGTGTTGGACTGGATGGGCCACTGGCCTGATCCAACAGGGCTTCTCTTATGTTGTTATGTGACGCAGAGTGTTGGACTGGATGGGCCACTGGCCTGATCCGACAGGGCTTCTCTTATGTTGTTATGTGACGCAGAGTGTTGGACTGGATGGGCCACTGGCCTGATCCGACAGGGCTTCTCTTATGTTCTTATGTGACGCAGAGTGTTGGACTGGATGGGCCACTGGCCTGATCCAACAGGGCTTCTCTCATGTTCTTATGTGACACAGAGTGTTGGACTGGATGGGCCACTGGCCTGATCCAACAGGGCTTCTCTTATGTTCTTATGTGACACAGAGTGTTGGACTGGATGGGCCACTGGCCTGATCCAACAGGGCTTCTCTTATGTTCTTATGTGACGCAGAGTGTTGGACTGGATGGGCCACTGGCCTGATCCAACAGGGCTTCTCTTATGTGACAATACTGACTTTGGTGGACCCAAGCACTGATTCAGTGTAAGGGAGCTTTGTGTTTGTGTCTTCTAGTGCAATTTTGTTCTCAGATCCTGTATTTACTTCATCAGTATATGGGATAAGGCACTTTCTCAACTGTGCTGCATAATGCAGCCTATTTATTTTGTCCTGTTGGCTCTGTTGGCTCTATCTGCGCCACCTTCATCACTTTCGGGGTGTGGATCCCCCAGTGGAGTGGTCTCCCGACTCCCTCCGCCGGCTGTTTCTGATAGCCCTGCGCCCCCTCTTTCATTTGATATGTGTCCCGTGCGGGTGCCACCCTCCCGCCGGGAGATGCCGCAAAATGAGCCCCCTTGAGGCTTATGGCGGCAGGGCTCGGGGGAAGCGAGCTAGACTGCTGTTCTTTTGAGGGGTTATAGAGTGTTTCGAGCCCGTCCCTGTGGCATCGGTCCCATCATTGTGGGGCCCAGGGGGCCGGCGCAGCGGCACGCTGAAGCAGCCTGTCGGTCACTTCCAGGTTCCTGTCCTGCATCTTGACCGGTGTTATTAGTGACAGGCTGCTTCGGCGTGCCGCTGCGCCGGCCCCCTGGGTCCCACAACGATGGGACCGATGCCACAGGGACGGGCTCGAAACACTCTATAACCCCTCAAAAGAACAGCAGTCTAGCTCGCTTCCCCCGAGCCCTGCCGCCATAAGCCTCAAGGGGGCTCATTTTGCGGCATCTCCCGGCGGGAGGGTGGCACCCGCATGGGACACATATCAAATGAAAGAGGGGGCGCAGGGCTATCAGAAACAGTCAGCGGAGGGAGTC
Source organism: Heteronotia binoei (assembly GCF_032191835.1). Taxonomy (NCBI): domain Eukaryota; kingdom Metazoa; phylum Chordata; class Lepidosauria; order Squamata; family Gekkonidae; genus Heteronotia; species Heteronotia binoei. The sequence continues at coordinate 118,593,395 of NC_083227.1, read as the reverse complement.
GGGAGACCACCCCACTGGGGGATCCACACCCCGAAAGTGATGAAGGTGGCGCAGATAGAGCCAACAGAGCCAACAGGACAAAATAAATAGGCTGCATTATGCAGCACAGTTGAGAAAGTGCCTTATCCCATATACTGATGAAGTATATACAGGATTTGAGAACAAAATTGTTTCCGGCGGTGATATTTGGGGGATTTTTGGGGACGTCACAGGAAGTGCTGTGAAGTCACTTCCTGTTTCCGGCAGGTGACGCGGGGGAAATGATGTCACAGGAAGTGATGCCACTTCCTGTTTCCGGTGGTGGCGTGACGTCACCGGAAGTGACGTCACCGGAAGTGACGTCACTTCCTGTTTCCGGCGGCGCGCACGCACCCCCCCCCCCAGTGTCCCTGGCTGGCCTTCAGACATTATGGTCACCCTACTTTGGACCCCTTGTCAACTCCAGAGAAACACATTTAACTGCTACTTGACAAAATTCTGTGGAAGTGAATACTTTGCAAAACCCTTTCACTGTAAGTGAATGTATATGTTAAGAGAAATTTGTTTCACACCACCCTCAGCTCTCTGGAGGGAAAATTATCTATCTCCAATCTAAAAATTGCAGGCCAGTGTAAAAAAATAAATTAATACTTTTAAATGATTTGTGGTTTTAAATTTCTTTCTATTGTAAAATCTTTGAAGTCACTCAATGTTACTTTGCAACAATGAGGACTCATTACTTTTTAAATATGAAATGTTAGATTGTTAGGAGTAATTCAAGATTATAGGTGGTCTCTAGGTTACATTTTAAGAACATAAGAGAAGCCATGTTGGATCAGGCCAATGGCCATCCAGTCTAACACTCTGTGTTACACAGTGGTCAAAAAAACCAGGTGCCATCAGGAGGTCCATCAGTGGGGCCAGAACGCTAGATGGACCTTCCCACTGTCCACCTCCCCCCCCCCTCCGCAGCACCAAGAATACAGAGCATCACTGTCCCAGATAGAGAGTTCTAACAATATGCTGTGACTAATAGCCACTGGACCTCTGCCCCACATGTTTATCCAATCCCCTCTTGAAGCTGTCTATGTTTGCAGCTGGCACCACATTCTGTGGCAGTGAATTCCATGTGTTAATCATCCTTTGGATGAAGAGGTACTTCCTTTTATCAGTTCTAACCTGACTGCTCAGCAATTTCATTGAATGTCCATGAGTTCTTGTATTGTGAGAAAGGGAGAAAAGTACTTCTTTCTCTACCTTCTCTATCTTTAATATAAATTTCTCAAATATCCAACAGTTTTTGAATATGATAAATAGAAAAGTATAGCTATCATCATCATTTGTAATAATTCATACCTGAGGTGGGCTGGTTTTCAATATTTTCAGTGTTCTTGTGGGTCAGCAGTGTCCATGGAGGAGATGTAGTCACTTAAAAAAAACCACCAAAAAATCACTGTGCAAATAAAGACCAAATTAAGCCTTTAAAAAAATACTTCTACTGTGTGGATGATTTTTTCCATCCCAGCTCTTAAAGCACAGCAGGGTTTGGGGGAGTCTTCACACAACATCCTCTTCCTTCCATTCTGTTGCCTTCCACAGTTTCCCTTCCTTTGCACCAGTGTTTCTTGAACATACTTTTATCTGATGTTTCCAGAAACACTGGAATCAAAGCAAGTTAGTCCATATGTGGATGGAAGACTGATTATTTCTGAAGTTCCCCATCCACATTCAATAGCATTTCTCCTCACCATCCTCTTGCCATTTCCCTACCCTGCTTATAGAGGGCTTTTGCCCAGCTTTTAATTTTTTTTTAAATAGTTATGTGCATGTGTAATGTGCTGTCAAGTCACAGCCGACTTATGGCAAATCAAGCAAGGGGGCTTTCAAGGTAAGTGAGAAGCAGAGATGGTTTGGCATTGCCTTTCTCTGCAGAGTCTTCCTTGGTGGTTCCTCTACAAGCAGTGTTCCCTCTAAGCTGGGTTAGTGTGAGCTAGCTCACAGATTTTTAGCCTCCAGCTCACACATTTTTGTTTTAGCTCAGAAAGGATGACCCCAGAGCACGCTAATTTATGTAGTAGCTCACAACTTTAATGTCAGTAGCTCACAAAGCAGAATTTTTACTCACAAGACTCTGCAGCTTAGAGGGAACATTGTCTACAAGTATCAGCCCTGCTTAGCTTCTGAGATTTGTTGGGCTATATAGCATGCCATCTTACCTCCTGGCAATAATTTTATTTCTATAATATTAAAACAATATGACTTTTGCTTTTTAAAAACCCTGAGATGGCATAGGATAGAAGTGAGTAAATGGAATGAGAAAGAAAAATCATTCACATCATTGTAGATGCGGTGGGATCAAAGTGGCAAATGTGGTTCAAAGTGGGGAAATGTAAAGTACTGCATATTGGAGCCGACTTATGGCAAACCATTATAAATATACATCGATGGGGTCTGAACTGGCAGACCAGGAGAGATCACAGTCACAAATAACTTACTGAAGAGGTCAACTCAGTGTGCAACTGCAGTTAAAATGGCAAATGTTATGCTGTGTTGGGGATTATTAGGAAGTGGACTGAAAACAAGTCAACCAGTATCATAATGCCCCTGTATAAATCTATAGTGTGGCTTCATTTGGAACAGTTCTGGTCACTGTTCTTCAAAAAAGACATTACAGCATTGGAAAAGGTGCAGAAAAGGGCAACTAAAATGATTAAGGGGATGAAACATCTTCCTTATAAAGAAAGATTAAAGAGGTTAGGGATTTTTAGCTTGGAGAAAAGATGACTGAGGAGTGACATGATGGAAGTTCGCAAAATTATGCAAGGGATAGAGAAGGTAGAGAAAGAAGTACTTTTCTTCCTTTCTCACTATACAAAAACTCATGGACTTCTCTTATGTTCTGATGTTCTTATGCTCTGGTGTTACTGCAACTGCCTCTGCAAACTGTATTGGTAGTGGGTCCACAATAAATAATAGTCTGTATGTAAAAATAGCCAAAATCGTTAGTACTGCAAAGCTTTCTGCTGTCATATAAATGTAAACTGATGAACTGTGGGTCATGGTTAGCTTTATTATCTCATTATGGCACATCATTTAACATCAGGTAAACATACAAATACTTCTGGAAATAAGTGCAATGTGTTTCTGTGGAGAAAAAAACCCCTATAAATACAAATGAAATAAGGAAAGCATAGCAGCAGGAATCAGTCTGCAAGCAGACTATATCTTTCTCTGTTGAGATTCACAAATTATTTTCTTTATTTAACAAACAGTGGACACCACATAAAAGATATTAGACTAGTTGTCACTCTCTCAGTGCTATCTAATTATTTTGATTTTTTTCTAACACCAGATGTTATAAATGTATCCACAAATCTCCAAACTGGATTAGGCCCACCCCATTGAGTTTATCGATAAAGACCAGATTTGAACCAAAGACTTCAATGGCTCACAGCTCATTCTGGACATTTCCAAGTGTGATTTGCTCCAGGTTTGATGCTGTTGAGAAGTGAGTAGCAATGAGCAGAAAGCCCTCACTTTTAAACCCGTTTTTTTGCTCCTGCTGCTCCATGAACCAGCCAAAATGTGTGACCTTTAGTCTGTGAACCAGTTTGTGCCCATCCCTAGAAGTGAGGGTTTCCCCCCGTTCCCTCACAGCATCATGATGCCTTCATGCATTCCTGGAGGTTTCCCTGGTTTTTCTTTGATATTTCTCAAACCAACTTTGCAGTGAATTTTTGGGAAAGTTTGTAGTAAACCCTGAAAACTGCCAGGGTGGGGGGTATTTTTCTTCATACCTGCAGTAGAAGTGGCAATCTCTGATTCTGTGGTGAGAAAATTATAGTTATATCCAAACACTGTCTGAAGATTAGGCTTTGAAGGGTTGATGTTGACGAATGGAGGGTCACTGGTCAAAACCTCAGTGGCTTCTTTCATAGAAGATGTAGACATTGGTGGAACATTAGTGGTTAATGGGGGAACAGGAGGAACTGCTGAAGGAGCTGTTAAGAGAAAAGCAGTTGGAGGACTCGCCGTAGTCATTGGAGGAACTGAGGTGGTTGTGATAGGAACTGGATGAGATTTAGTTGTTGTAGTTGTTTGAGAGGTTGTGGTAGTTGCTGTAAAAAAATAATAACTGAAGTCATATCTGAAGACCTGAACAAAACAAAATATTATCTCATATCAAACAATATAGTTTCTAATAGATAAACCAGAGAAAATGGAAATGGAAGAACCACTGTTGACAGAATGAGTGGCAAGCCCACACAAAACTAATACTTAGCATTTGTACATCACTGTTGATTTCCAAAGCATATTAGATGGCCTTGTTGGACTCAGTGCTCCATTGCAATATGGGGGTACTGGTTTACTGAGTCCAACAAGACCATCTAATATGTTTGTGACAGCAAGATTTGAACCCTGACATCTCTCTCCTGAAATAAAGAATCTTCTGTCATTCCGTTGTGTATAAGTTTGTCTTCTAAGCCATGCCATAGCTGCCCCCAAAGTCTGTGCTTATACACTGCTGTCTAGTTTTTAATGTATTAATGTGACATTAATGTGGTGGCGGGAAATGTATTATTAGTTATTGTGTAGGAATGACATGTATACATTTATGTGTGTCTTTCTGTAGCATCCAGGTTTCCCTTTAATTTCTTGTGTGAGTTACTGCTCGGTGTCTTTTGAGTGGAGAGAGCAACTCTGCCACAACCTTTGGTCTGCAATGCATATTACTTAAGGACTCGTTGAAAAGTTAAAATGTTGACCTTTCCTACCAAAGCAAAACAAGGAATTCTAGTTAGTTTTTGAAGAAGAAGAAGTGGTAGTAGTAGTGGTGGTGGTGGTGGTGGTGGTAGTATTAGTAGTAGCATCCAGGCCTCAGATTTAGTGAGAGCTCACAGGAGCACAGTTCCTGAACCTTTCTGAGAGTTCCACCTCCTCCTTCTGAGAGCTCTGCCTCCTTGTTCATTGAATAGTATTGCAGCTGCATAACAATCCCTGGATGAGCTCCACCACCTATTTTTCTACAAAATGACCGCTGGTAGTATCCCTTGGTAAGCCCAGGTATGGTAAACATTAGAACCAGTTCTGTTTGTATTTATTTATTTGTAATTACTTATTGACATTGGCAATGTCTTATATCGATGTTGAAATGGTTGGTTGTGATCTGTAACTTGATTAATAAAGAAAAAAGATGTAATACATAATATCTTCATTAAACTTCTCATATCATGTATATGGGGTTATTATAATGGATTCTTATACTTTTATTCTTTCATGCTTACAATATGTGGCAACTGGTATTGTATGGTGACAGAGAAAAGATGAAATAAATAAAATAATGGTTCTGTTATCACTCCAGGATCCTTCTCAGCAGTTTACAGTTACATTTCTTGGGGATACTCTTGCCATATGTAAAGTTTTTATTTCATAGATTTCTATGATATCTGAAGAAGTGAGCAGTTACTTACGAAACTTCCTACCCTGCCACAAATTTTGTTAGTCTTTAAGGTGCTACTGGACTCTTTCTCTTTTCTACTTCTATGGAAAGATTGAAGATGTACACAGAAAGATATTTATTTCACTGTGAACCAGATGAAAATAAACTGAACTGTGTGTGCATCAATTTTTCTCCCTAGTAGAGAAATGATCAGGAGGACAAAGATACCTGGCCCTCTCCAAATAATGAGGACAAGCAAGCTTCATATCAACATGGAATTTCTGTCCTCACACATTTTCACATTAGATTATATTGTAGCCAAAAATGTATCTCTCTTCAAAGACTTCAGGTTTTCACGGCTGGTAACATCATTAGGGTTTGTAGAATCTTTCGGGATCAAGTGCCGTGTTCTACTGGAGAAAGTTTTCCTTCCAGACGTTTCGTTCTCAGCTGCGGAGAACATCCTCAGTGGCGTTGCAGCTGGAGCAGGCGCTCAGACCTTCTTGGCTGCTGTGCACTCAATGCACAGCAGCCAAGAAGGTCTGAGCACCTGCTCCGGCTGCAACGCCACTGAGGATGTTCTCCGCAGCTGAGAACGAAACGTCTGGAAGGAAAACTTTCTCCAGTAGAACACGGCACTTGATCCCGAAAGATTCTACAAACCCTATCTCTCTTCAGTCTAACCTATAAGATGTGAAAAGTGCAACCTACTCTGATTTCAACATGTTACTTATAGATATTGTGGGTCTCCCATCAGCTTAATCAGCTTCATCTAAGAAATGAGTCATAGTCAGCTGGTAGGATAGACAAGCGCTAAATTAATGCTTCTGATAGTTTATTAAGTGTAGAAGAGAACGATAATTCCACTCACCTCTGCCAACCTGTAGATTCAAGGTCTTTTTCAAGTCATTAAACCACCCAGGGACCTCAATACGACAGCAGTACATTCCTTTATCTCCTTCTTTCAGATTTACAATTGTCAGAGATACATCTCCTCTTGTAATCCATCCTCTTAGCTGGTATCTGCTTGAAGTTCTTGATGTCACCCTCCTTCCGTCCGTGCGAAGAATTTCATTGCTGCATTTAGAGTTTGGACAGCTACCTTGGCCCCAGCACATGTGAGTTGTGCCACCTCGGACACTGTAGGAGCATGGCAAAGTGATTTCCTGGCCCACTACCCCTCTTACTACTGTTTGAGATATGGTGCCCACTAAGAAGAAAACAGCAGAGGAAATGGTCAAGAATATTTTATTTCACAATATGCAATCTGGCTTCTCTAAAATTAAAAGTACATGTTCTTTTAAAAAGTTATATTGTAGCAGCAAAAGCTGTAGCAGTGATTAACCAAACTACTTGTAATGGCACAAAACATTGACAAACATTCCAACTGCTCAGGGAACATAGATTTGCATTCTAGGTTCTCTGAAGAAAAAGTTCATCAGTTTGATCAACTAAAGTAAGAATTCAGCAAGAGGTTAAAAGCTGCAATGCATGTCTTAGGTAAAAGTAAAGTCAAAAAGTAAAAGTTTCCATCTTTTTTTAAAAAAATACAATTTGCCTTTTTGTATCATGTGGGATTAGGGAAAAGCATCTGTGAGTGGGTGCTGCATTAGCTGACAATGTCTGGCAAGGCTTTGTGTGAATACATGTAACTGTCTTATACTGAATAAGGCCACTGGTCCATGTCATACATGCAGTCATCTGAACCAAGCAGCAGTCAGCCCCCACCGTGTCAGGTCTGTTTATTTCCTGCCTGTTTTCCCTTAGCTTTCTTTAGACTTGCCTAAAACAGCTTGCCCAGCAGGACTTCAGTAAATAGTGACTTTTGCTGCTGTTGCCAAACTGGTGTATTCAAGGTGGTCACAGCCCTCTTTGTGGAATGCTTGAATCCTAGAGAGTAGATTCTTTCATACTTGCTGTTTTGCTTCAGGCACTCTAATAAAAGAAGATCTGTACTTAACTCCATTTCCTTCAGCACAGTCAAGGAAGCAAAGGATCCACCTGATCTCTTTAATTCATCCTTTCCTCTTGGTGTGGACTTTTCAAAATCTGTATCTTTCTTGTCTTCTGTATGAGATAACTTCTAATATTTTGCTAAGCGGAGGGTAGGAAGGTCATTGCAATGCCTGCGGCTTATCAGATTTCAATGCACCTCAATTGTAACACCTGACTGTTGAAGCAGCAAAATGACCCTGTGATTTTAATCCCTATCCGGCTCAGTTATCCCAGAAAGGCCCACAGGCATTAAATGCTTTGGCCTTAATTTTGCTGAGCAGGTCTTCTATGCTACTTTGTGGATGTTATTTTCTCATGGCAAGATTCCCAGAGAAAATGCAAAGAGTCCTCCATATGGGCCCTCATAATTTCCATGCAACATTTCCCAGGTGACATGAGAATAGTGTTGTTATGTTTCAGGGTGTTATCAAGATGGTATTCCAACTTGTTTATTGCTTTTGCTGTTGGCCCTTGGATTTACAAATTCCAGTAATATCCTAATTGCTATACAGACAAAATAATAACATTGAGAGGGGTGCAAAGCAAGCAGGCAGTGCCTTGGAAAACAAATTCATTTGCCCTTCACTGTAAATAAAAAAAAGAATTAACCAACAAGAGGTACAATATGTTGTCGAAGGCTTTCACGGCTGGAGTCCATTGGTTGTTGTAGATTTTCCGGGCTGTATGGCCGTGGTCTTGGCATTGTAAGACCTGACATTTCACCAGCAACTGTGACTGGCATCCTCAGATGTATAACCCAGAAAACTGGAGTTCTTTCTGGGTTGGAGGTAGAGTTGGGTAGAGCTGTGGTAGAGTTGGGTCAGAGAGAACTCCAGTTTTCTGGGTTACACCTCTGAGGATGCTGGTCACAGTTGCTGGTGAAACATCAGGTCTCACAATGCCAAGACCACGGCCACACAGCCCGGAAAATCTACAACAACCAACAAAAGGTACCTTCATAGGACATAACAAAAAGTGTTGTTGACTTATGTGTGTCATTGGCAAAAGAAATCTAGGGTGTGATCCTATGCAGATTTACTCAGTCCCATGCTATTCAATGGAGCTCACTCCCAGGAAAGTGTATTTAGGAATGCAGCCCTAGTATACTTCCAAGTACTTTGTTCTCCTCCTTATAATTATAATGGATATTGCCAAGTCATTTATTAAAGAGCTGATTCTGCTTGCACTGCGGTCAATTCTAATGACAGAAGTCCACTAAATACAGAGAGCTTCAACCCCATTTGGGATATGTTTCATCCATTCATCTTGATGTTAAGACTAGTTTTCTCCTCTGTATTTTTAATCAGGCCAGTAAATATATTTCCAGGCACAAAGATATAGCAGAGAAGACTGTGCTATACCTACCCCAACTATAGTGATTAGAATAGGTATTCCAAGGAGCTAGAGTTGTCAGGTCCCTCCTGACAACCAGTGGGGCTGGGGTGGGGGACTTCCCAGGAGAAAGAGGAAGGCCCAGGTGATGTGGAGATGTCACTTACAGCATGCACAGGAAGTGAAATAATTAACCTGTGATATCTTGGTGACACTCTGGTATTTGGGCACAAACTCTATGGTAAAAATGGCTTCTACTATAGAGTTCTTGCCCAAATACCAGAGCATCACCTGGACATCACCTGTGTGATGATATTTCCTGTGTGCGCTAGGAATGACATCATCATGTTGCTGGTAATGTCATCTGGGCCTTTTACTCTCTCCACTTAAGCCAGCTAATCAATGTTGGAGGGGTGCCTTATATATATATATATATATATATATATATATATATATATATATATATATATATATTTGGAGCTCTGTCTTGGCATTTGGACCCCTGCTTAGATTTGTGCCTACTGGTATTTGTCACTATATTTGCTTGCTGTATTCCTTGGGTCTCTTGATTTCCCTCTTCAGTGGCATAACTTCATAATACTTAGATGACTGGAATGACTGGCTATTCAGTAGGTTTTCTAGCATTTGATCTTGTCATAGAGTGTTTGCTTTTGTTTTGACTTGTTGCAGTTTGTTAGTTCCACACAAAAGGTATTTGTTTTATTCCCCTTAATGAATGCATTTCTGTTTCATTCTATCTAGATCTAACCTTGTTGTGTCACCTTACAAATTACACAGATCCCTTAGCAGTAATGTGTGGTGGGTTTACTGCCTAGAGCCAAGAGTTCCCTTAAGGCAGGTATAGAAACAAAGCCAGCAGCTCCTTGGAATGAGAGGCTGCTTTCTTACACTCAGGTATGTATAGTGAAGATCAAGCTTGAAAGTGGATCATATTCACACTGGTCTGTCTTCAGGACATCCAAAGTACAAAGCAATACTAAACAAATGTCAAGGCCTAATTATTTGAAATATAAAATTTATAAATTCAGTTCTATGTTTTCAGTGGAATTCAGTCCTGTATTTCTTTCTATTCATTCTCTCACGAGCAAGGTCTCACACAGGTTTGCTAGAAATCAATTCACAAAGTAAACTGAACATATGTAATGAGTTTCCATGGAGAGGGGGGTGCTTGAATTTTCTACAGGGTTACAACAAAACAATGTTGAAAGCTGAAAATATTGAACTTGAGTTATTATGAGTGAGAAGGTTTATGAAAGTTGATTCTTCATTAACCTTTTATAAAGGATGCTGAGGCACAATTAGTTCCAGGGAGAAACTTTTAAATCTAAATATTTATGATGTACTTTGCATGCCCCAGATATTTAGACAGCTGGGAAATGCATCATATGATGTACCATCTATGATGTACTTTATATTTTTATGTTATGGTTCATTAATACTAGTTTTATGACCTTTTAATGTGAGCTGCCCTGAGCCTGCTTCGTTGGGAAGTCAAATAAACCCAATAGGTTAAGTATGTCTCCCCCTGTTCCCCTTTTCTTGTTATCTTTGAAAAATTTCAAACATTTATCCCTCACAGTAACCGTATTCTGTTGTGTTTAACATTTTTATTTTAGAATTTCTTCACATGCTGCCCTGAGTATGTGTTTAGCTGAGGGTAGGGTAGAAGTATTTTAAGTAAACAAAACCAGGTTAGGTTACCCAGATTTCATGAGGTCAGTCAGTTACATTATGGTCTAAAGCAGGGGCATCAAACATGAGGCCCATGAGCCAAATCCATCCCACATAGGGCTCCAATCCAGCCCCTGAGCAACTTCCTTATCCTTCTTCCTTTTCCAGGGCTGCAGCTGCATCGTAGTTTGCTTTTTTCAAGCTCCTTCGGTGGCTGTTTCCTTCCTATTTCCTGCCACTTGCCTCCTTCCCTCCCTTTCTCAGACACATACATATACACAAGCACACAGAGAGCTCTGTGGCTGCTTCCTGCTTCACATGGGAGAGATACAAAGACAAACCCCCCTTCACTCACTCACATACACACAACTTCTGCTTCCTTCTCTGGGACTGCTCTTCCTCTTTGTGGGAGGAGGGGAGGGGGAGGAAAGATAGAAAAAAAACAGCTTCAAGATCAACAACGTTTTATTCCAGTTATAAACTTTTGTGTGCAAGCACACTTCTTCAGAGGGTAGGAGCGTGACAAGCACAATATACACTGAGGAAATTATTTTGTCTTATTATGAAGAGTTGTTTTTTTTTAAAAAAAGACTGGATTTCTCTGTTCTTCTCTGGATTTATTTTCTTTCAAAAAGATCGTGTTTAGGAATTAGAAAACCTGAATTGGTCTTTATATTTTGGAGAGTGAAGTGATTTTAGATGCCAAATGATAATAGCACACATTGGTAATGAGACAGGAAAACTAGCTCTCAATTCAGTCCAGAAGGATGCATTGTCTTGAGCTTCATTATAAATTGCAATTCAGCAGTCTCTTTTTCTAATCTCCCTTTGAAATTCCTTTGTAAGTGCACTGCTACTTTAAGGCAGCAACTGAATGGTGTGGTTTCTAATGTCAGACTTATGTCCATTTAATCTCTGCATCCTCCTGGACTGAATCCTCTTGGATGAAACTGAGACCTAGGTTTCTTGTCAAATCACCAAAGCTGGTATCTCCACACCTACTACCCTTCTCCGCTACTACTACCATAGCAGAATGACCCTGCTATTGTCATTCATCTGCTATTGCCATTCAACATCTGAAATCACCTTTATAAAGTTTATATCTCTGGTACTTCATGTTACATTTCATGGCATGCATGGCCCAGCTCAACAAAGCAACATGTATGTCAGATCCATCCCTTGTAACAAATGAGTTTGACACCTCTGGTCTAAAGTGTTTGTGGAGTTTTCCCATAACATATCAAAACACTTACAACTATCTAACCATTCCAAGACAGCAAGGTTTGCCAACAGGCATGGGGAGGGGAGGGGATGGCCTCTTCCTTTAATAGAGACTTAAAATGTATATGAATGAGCAGATGAAGCTTTTCATGGCATGAAGGTAAATTACATCACTTAATAAATAACATCCTTTTAAGCCTCTATTAAAGGGAAAGACTTTTTTCCCAAGTCTGTTGGCAACCCTACCCATATCCAGTACCTGACCAATTAAAAAAAAATGGAAGGTTCCACAAGGATATGTTGTTATAAAATGATTCTACACACTATAATTCCACAGTTGTATCATTTCAGAGGCTTAAATTAGTCAATGGGCTGGATCCAGACTAAATTTGCCATCAGTACAACACAACTTTCCTGTCTCCATTCTTCTCCCATTGCAACCCATGGACCTCCATGAAACACAGTTCCTTGCAGACAGGGAAGCCTGAGGGAGAAAGAGATGTGCAGCAAGAAGGGAAAAACTGGGGAAATTGCCTGTTTAGACCATATTCAGCCCTAAGTCATAATCAAAATGTTAAACAAGAAAAAAAAGTTAAAATACCCAATCATTCAAATTAACTAGAAACAATATATGTTCCAAAAGAATTTACCTGTAAAGTGTGTCTAGTAATGCTAGGACTTTAATTTCAATAGAAGGATTTTTCATTTTTCAGTGAATTTAAAAGACTGAGTAACCTTTCATGCCTTGTAAATGTAAAGTTTTTTTTTTTCATCAGTGTTTCATTCCATACATGATTCAACTCAAAGGATTGTGATTATTTTCTGTTTCCTAGCAATTTCTAATCTTGTGGTAGATAAAAGGGTGGGGAATACGATTTGCATGCAATAGGGTTTTTTTGTTTTAAATGACCTTCATAACAATAGAAAATGATTCAGTTGACATTCTGACTAGTTTTGTCAACAGGCATGAGAAACCTCTATGTATAACCACCAGCTCATATGATAATACGTTGTCTGCAATTAATAGCCCATCCAACTATAAGGGAAAAAATTTGCCAGTATGTACACTAGAATCCTAAGTGCAGCTATACCCTTCTAAAATCATTGACGTCAGAAGGATGCCACTCTACTTAGGGCTAGACTAGTAACAGTTTTCATGGTTTCATATCCCACCTAAGTCAATGAAATCAATAGGATGGGACATCCAAAAAGCAGTGTAATAGGATTACAATTGCAGAAATAAAAACCAAGTGGAAACAAAGCATAGTAATTAACATGACATATTAAACTATGCAGAAATAATATAACAGGATAATACAGATAATTACAGATAGTACAAGTCTCCTTCTCTTTTATGTCTGAATCATTCTGTTTTAATACAGCTATTTTAAAAGGAAATTATTTTATTTTAGTAGCATTTGTTTTAAAAGGTGAGTTAATCCAAATCTAAGTCACATCTGTTAAAGCCATTATCCCACAATTCTTGTAGAATAGTTGATGAGAAATGGTAAAGATGAGAAATGGTATAAATTTTAGAGTTGAACTCTTAGAGCTCTTTCCACCTGTAGTATTATATGTTCAGTGGGATTAATAGAACATGAGACTTGCACTGAAACTGTAACCCTTGTAACTTTTTGCTGTGCAGTATAAAAATCAATTTTCAATGCTAATACAGTGCCATAATCCAATTACATTTTTGGTAGATTTAATTAAATCTTTCAATAGATTTCATCTATATTATTTAAAGTGCTTTATAATTGTTGTTGCCATAAAAGAAAGTATTTTTGAACAGAACAAAAGATAATATCATGGGTATTAAATTAATGTTTCAAATTTCCCAGAAACTTAATATAGCATTTGTTAAATGATTGTGGACTAGCTCTATGTTATGGAAAGTTCTAGATGCAAAAATATTCATTGTATAAGGTACTGTGTTTAACTTCAATACATTCCATAAATATCCTTTGAGGTCTATTTTCATGTATTTATAACAGCCAAAACTTGTTTTAATTGATGATATTCAAAATAGATGTTACACCTAGTCTTCCATTACTGATATCTCCCAAAATAACTTTTATACTCAATCTAAATCTTTTTATCTCCACAGACAAAATAAATATTGGTAAATCCTGAAAGCAAATTTAACTTTGGTCAAAACTACTATTTTAAACAATAAAGCTCAGGCTTATCTGTGGGGTGTTTAAACAATAAAGTTCAGGCTTATCTGTGTTAATGCTTAGATCTGCAACTAAACTAAATCCCTTCAACTCTTAGAGATGAACTGGTATTGCTACTTTGGGATTTGCTATTATCTGAATATAAATTAACAACATGCTTGTGATAATTAATCATAATCCCCTTAATATTTTGATTAAATCTAACAGCATTAGTCAGCAGCTTAGTTAACAATGCAAATAAAATAGGGGAAAGTAGACATCGCTATTTGATACTTCATCGATAACCATTTAAAAATAATTCTAACACTAAACCATTAACAGGGCAATCCTAAGTAGAGTTACTCCAATCTAAACCAATTGAAATCAATGTAACTGTACAGGATCACTCTGTAAATTTGTCATTTCCAAAGGCATTTTAGATATTCTCTTCAAAATATGAAATGCAGAAACAGTGAGTTCTAAACACAAAAAAGTGGGTACTAAAAGTAACTGACTTAAGGGTGTTTCCAGATAAGAAATGTTTTGTTAAATAATGGAAGAGAATCCCTATTTATCTGATATCATTCTCCCCCAAACAATGGAAAATAACACTCACCTATACAAAGATTAATTACTAGAAGCAATGAGCAAAACATGTTCATTGATCAAAGACTTCAGCAGTATCTGATATCCAAAAATGTGTTTGGTCATATACGGACTGGAAGTGCTGAGTGAGCTTTGTCTTGCGTAATTTCTCTATTTAATATGTGAGCACAGAAAATTCACTGTTTCTGTGGTAAATTTAAAGTCTTAAATTATTTTCCTTTCTTGTCTTTCACCAGGATAAGTTTCCCCACCCAATAGTCTGATCATTCTACCCACATTTTCAAATTACTCCAAGTAGAGATGGCCATGAACTGGGAAAAGATGGTTTGCTTTGTGATGGCCTCACAAATCAAACCCAGAACTGAACTTTACTAAAATGGCCTTGCACAAACTGAACCAGTTTGGGAAGTTATTGATGCAACAGAACAGCCCCTCCCTTAGTGTGCTAAAGACTTCAAATTCATAGGAGAACTCCCACTGACTCTCCTCTATCTGCCCCAACATTTGGTAAATATTGGACTTAGGAGGTCTGAGTTACAGTTCCCTAATGAGGGTGCCTCCAAGAAAGTACTTTTGGGGAAAATGTTATGCACAGCTTCAGCAGTGCATGGATGGACTCCATGCAAGCTAGAAGCATTAAACTTGCAGTGGACCTCCCCAGGATGCTTTCCTACATGCCTTCCAAGTTACGTGCAGATTGGACCAAAAAGGATGCACTCAGGAAAGTCTTTGGGAAAACATTTGGCACAATTTCAGCAGTGTATAAAACAGACCCCGTGCAAGCTAGAGACATCAAATTCACAGCAGACCTCCCTGGGATGCTCCCCTACATGCTCTCCAGTTTATGTGTTGATTGGACTTGGGAAGGTCTGAGTTAATGGTCCCCAAAGTAGGTGCTCCCAGGAAAGTGCTTTTAGGGAAATGTCAGGTGCAGCTTAAGCAATGTATAGAATGGACCCCAAGCAAGCTAGAGGCATCAAACTCATGGTGGACCTCCCTGGGACACTGATCCTTCTCCTCCAGACCCAGGAGTCATCTGCATTGTTGAAATCAACTTGCCAGGGGTTCAAGTGATAGAGGATAGCTCTGGAGCCATGGCACAAAGGGAAGCCTCCCCCCTGACGACTCCTGAATGAAGTCTTGGGAAAGGACACACAGAATATCACCAGCAATGTGAGCAAAAGGCTGGCTCTGGAGCCCTGCAAGCAAAGAAGGATCCAACTCCCACATGTTCAACAACTCCTCACTGGATGAGGTAGTGATTCAAACTTGATGCCAAACATGAAGGATTGGCCAAGCACAGGAATAAACCTAAATATGGGGTGAGAGTCAAAGCCCAGTGCAACACACCCAAACTCCAAACAGCAGAAAGAGAGCAGACCACACTCGGAAGAGGTGGCTCAAACCTGCTGCCATGCCAACACCCTATTCCCAGGAAAGGTTGGCCATGCACAGTGATCATCTTTACAGTGAACAAGTGACAGGGCATAGATCTGGAGAACTCTGGAGCCAGGGAACAAATGCTGCCATGAAAATGAAGAGTAGGGTACTAGTTGCCTTGTGAAATTGGTCGTGCACTCCACTCACCCTGCCAGTGGTGTGAGTGAAAGGGGATGGCTATGCAGCCCTGAAACAAGGGGAAGAAGGAAGACCTGCCAACTCCTATGAGGATCTGGGAAAAGAGTTGGCCATGCCCAGCCCACATGTTGAAGAACAAGTTTCCTCTGGTTACAGTCCACCCCAAGGTGAAATTTCATGTGGGGCCCTATACAAGCTAGAGGCATCAGACTCATAGAGGACCTCTTGGGGATGCTCCCTGGGATGTCCAACCCCCCCCCCTCCTGTCCCACCTGAGCCCTGGAGCAATCTGCATTGTTGCAGGTGGCCACATTTCTGGGCCCACCCACAGCTCACATGGTGACTGCAGAGCAGGCCCACTCAGGTCAGGAGCTACCTGCACTGTTGTGAATGGCCATGTCCCCAGGTCCACCCAACCTCTATTTGCATGGTAAATGCAGGGCAGAGCCAACCCCCTCCTGCCCTACCTGGGAGCCATACACACTGTTGTGGGTGTCCACAATCCCAGGCCCACCCACCATCCATTTGCAAGGTGAGTGTAGGAAACCAATGCTCTCCTGCCCCACCTGGGCCATGAAGCCTCCTAGATTGTTGTGGGTGACCATATCCCTGGGCCCACCCACCATCTGCTCACAAGCTGAGTGCAGGGCAGGGGCAACCCCCTTCTGCCCCACCCAGGAGCCACCCCCAATGCTGCAGGTGGCCACATCCCTGGGCTCTCTTCACCCTCTGATGTAAAGATGATTAGATGGCATGGCCAACCCCACTTTCCCCCTAGGCTCAGGAGACACCTGCAACAGTGGAGGTGATTCAGGGCTATGACACTAAGAAGACCCAGACCCAACAGCATTGAAAAATGGAAAGGAGGCATGGAAATAGCTCAGGGTGCTGAGAGAGCAGGGAGAAAGGGAAAGAGAAACAGAGGACCACCCAAACTTAGTCCAATCATGTTTGACTCAGAGTTGCCGCTTGTTTTTCTGATACTGGCTGTAAACCATGGCCTGGATGGGGGGCATGACATTGGGAGTTGGCGGAACAGTCTTGTTTCACTTGCACCACTGTACATGCCCCCCAACCCCTCCCAAGTGGAGGCAGTCATCCTCCTACCCAAATGCCATGGGTGCGACCTAGAGGCCAGATCACCCAGATTGGGGAAAAGGAGGGGGGAACACACAGGGAGGACAATGGGGGGCCTGGATCTTAGTCTGCCAGTCCCAAAGCAGAGTGGCCCAGCAGGAAGAGGTTGACTTTCAGGAAGGACAACTCATCCATCCTAGCTGAGTCTATACAAGAATAGTGGGGGCTGAGGATGTCTCCCAGGTGAGAGAACACCCACTCGCTCTGGACACTGGTGGAAGGGCATGGCTATACAAGAGAGGCTGAACCAGATGATGGCCTTGTGCAGTCAGTGCTCCAGGGGGTTGGAGCTGGTAGGCTTAGGGGACTCAGGAAGGTACTCCTTGACCTTGGTAGAATTCCACCTTGGTAGAATTCTCTGCAATAGCACACCTGCCCTCCTGACACTGCTCCTGACTTCCCACTTCACCATCAACAACCAGCATTGGGGTTCTCCATCTGTCTCTTAGAGGGGTGTGCACCCTCCCTCCTCTTTTTCTCCCCCCCCCCCCCAGCTTCTTCCCCCTGCCATTCCCTCTGGCCATGTTTTCTGCCCTGAAACCTCTGCACCTCACTGCAGAGCTCATGCTTCCATTCTGTAAGTTCTGCACTAAGAGAGCAATGCTGACCTTAATTCATGGGTTACACGTGCAGGTCAGCTTGTACTTCCTCTCATTGCAGACAGGATGCAACCTGGTGGTGATGCCCACCTGCAACTCATCTGCCAAGGCCCGCCCCTGACCCATGGGAGAATAGCATTAATAGCATTTTCACAATGTAGAGAGCCATCATGCATCATGACCTGGGGTGCACACTAGGGATGTGCAAAAAAAAAAAAAAAATTCAGTAGTACACAGATTTGGAAATATACGGGGGGGGGGGGAATACAGAATCCCGTATATTTCTGAATTCCGTAGTCAGAATAGCCACATATACGGTAGATGCGCGGCTATTTCCGAATATACGGCCCCATTATACCCTATGGGCCATTGAAATCAATGGCAAATAAGGTATATTTGAAGCCACCTGGAGGGGAGGGGGTTTGAGGGAGAACCCCCAAATTTGCAGGGGACCTGCAGGGGACTCTCCCCTACAAACCCCCCAAGTCCCAAAAAGATTGGGCCAGGGGGTCCAATTCCTGGGGCACCCAAATCCAAACCTAACTTCACACCAGAGAATCTCTATAGGACCCAAATGCACTACATCCATCTATCTACAGTATGAACCCTGCCACACAAAACACAATGTGCTCAAGGTCTGCTCTGCAGACCTGGCTGCAGCAAACCCAGATGCCAGCTCTCCAGCCCTGCCCCAAAGAACATGGGGAGAGCTGGCCAAGCACAACAAGCATGCTGGCTCTGGGTCTCTCACCCAGGTGCCAGCTTCCCTGCCACAGAACACACAATCTACAGATGCCAGCTCTCCAACCCTGGCCCAAAGAACGCGGGCAGAGCTGGCCAAGCACAACAAGCATGCTGGCTCTAGGTCTCTCACCCGGGTGCCAGCTTCCCTGTCACAGAACACACAATCTACAGATGCCAGCTCTCCAGCCCTGCCGCAAACAACATGGGGAGAGCTGGCCAAGCACAATAAGCCTGCTGGTTCTGGGTCTCTCACCCAGGTGCGAGCTCCCCCCCCCCCCAAAAAAAAAAACAGAACCAGGAAAAGGGACAGCAGGAGAAGGCCAAGAAACTCAACTGTTTCTGGCCTTTTAAACAATGAAAATTAGGCCAAACAGCACCCCCCCCCCAAGAACCAGAACCAGAAGAGAAAAGGAACAACAGCAGCACAACACAGCAGCAACAAATCAAACACAGAATCCTCTTAAAACAGTAAAAAAAACCTTAACTTTTAACAATACAGGAACTTTACCAACCCCTCCCCCCAAAAAAACCCCTTCACCCTAACCCCAAGAAATCCAAGCCATCCAAATCAGGAATAGTAAAAGGACACGGCACTTTGAAAAGTCCTCTCACTAAAGTAAGATACGGGCAAATTGGCAAAAAAAAACCCACCCCAGGCCCCCTCCTCCAGCAGAACCCCCTAACCCTAACCCCAAATAAGCTACCCACCACCCAAATCTGAATAAGTAAAGGGACTCTGAGTCTTAAAAAGTCCTTTTACCAACTAAAATAAAAACAAGAACCTCAAGACTGTCTTACCTTAGACGTCTTCTCTACTCCAGGCAAGTCTGGTAAGGCTGAGAGAGAGCAGCAGCAGCTGAGGCCAAGGGCCAGCACAGCAAAATCTCTCTCTCACACCAACACACACCAACACAGCAGCAATGGAGGAGTCCAGCCAGGCAGACTCCTTAAAAAGGTTCTCTGGCCCTACAAAGAGTAGTTTCAAAAAATAGCACTGCTCTGTGATTGGCCAGACAACAGTGCTTACTTGGATAACCAAGTAAGCAAAAGATCAAAAGAACAACAATGTTGCTGATGGCTGGGGGATCAGCTACACAACAGCCCTGCAAAGCATGCATTTGCAATGCATTTTGCAAATGCATGCTTTGGATTGTCTGCTGGGGCTCCTTTTTCCCCTCCCCCCACCCCCCGGTTCTCAGGGAGGCTATGGGAGAGGCAGGAAAAGGCTACCAAAGGCGGGAAAGGAGGCAAGCAGCTCCCCTGAGGCTGCAGAAGCCCCTTTCCCGCCTTTTGCATTGAATTCTGTATACTTCCGAATATCTATACAGAAGTATATGGGGAGCCATACTCGGCTCCCGCATAATGGGCCCCAACTGGATTCGGCTGCATGCGATTCCATATATAGCCGAATCAGGGGTGCTTCGGCGGTTGATTCGGTTCGGCCAAACTGAATGCACACTCCTAGTGCACACCACCAGTCTGCCAGTGATCCTAGTACCATCTTCACACAAACACACGGAAACAATAAATATGTCCAAAAGATTTGGTTGGGGGGGTGTTTTGGGAGGCATATGTGGGGGTCTTCATAAACATATTGACCAATGTAATATGAAATGTACATAAGGAAACAGAAGATGATGACCAGCCAATAGCCTAGGCAATCCAGGCAGATAACTGGTAATCATATGAGGAAAGGAAATCCATATGTGTGAGGGAGAACAGGGCTGAGGTAAAAACTAGGAGAGAGTCCCACATCAGAAACGGAGGCAAAAGAAACTGCACAATTGTGTGTGTGTGTGCTGAGAAGGCTCAGACAAGTGAAATAGTCCTAGAAGTAAACTGCAGTCCTCATGAGATAGGTTCTGCTAGGGATAGTAAAGTGAGTGAATGAATATGCTTGTGAGGTATATTGTTATGTTCTGGTGGCAAGTACAGTTTTCATGTATCTGAATGCACAAGGGTGCCTCACAAATGTACATCCATATGTTTAAGCACTAACACACTAAAAAGACATTATCAGTGCATGGATTGGTCATTAAGGAAAAGCATTTAATATGATTGATTTATTTTCCCTGGATTTTTAAAGTTTATTGATGATCAATTGTAAAAGTTATCTTTTTCTCTTTGTTTTATCTTAAAGTGAAATTTCATACTGGAGGTCCATGTATGAAGCGGATGTACTCTACAACTAGGAATGGGAATGTATCAAAGGATATTTTTACCACTACTGAATGTATTATTATAATCACTCTTTTTGACTACCAATTTGTGATATTATCTAGTTCTTTTACATGAATAACTGCTAACTTTCTGTCCTGTGTCAGATACATTACGCTAGTGCCAGTGTTTGGGAACCCCAGGAGTAGAGTTTGGCAAAACAAAGAAGACAGCAAAAGAAACAGGTGAGTACAGCATATTCCATAATGGGTCTAGCCTGTCACCATGTATTCTTAGAAGCTGCTGTCTGGCCTTAGCAACAGTTTAAAAATGTGGTTTATTATTCCTGCACTGAACCATTACAAACATATAATGATTGTTAAAGTCAATGTGCTCGAAAATCCATTTGTCACAATACATGTTAAAATACCAGTTGCCATGTTGTGAGTCATCTTGCACATGTATACAGAGATCTAAACTATAAAGCAATTACTCCATTGACTAGAATTACAACTGATATCCAGGCTACAGATTAGGTGGGGGTTTGCCAATTTGCCTATATCTTACTTTAGTGAGAGGACTTTTAAAAGTGCAGTGTCCTTTTACTTTTCCTGATTTGGGTGGCTTGGATTTCTTGGGGTTAGGGTGAAGGTTTTTTGGGGGGGAGGGGTTGGTAAAGTTCCTGTATTGTTAAAAGTCAAGTTTTTACTGTTTTAAAAGCTTTTCTGTGTTTGATTTGTTGCTGCTGTGTTGTGCTGCTGTTATTTCTTTTCTCTTTTGATTCTGGTTCTTGGGGGGGGGGCTGTTTGGCTTAATTTTCATTGTTAAAAAGGTCACTTTTTTAACAGTTGAGTTTGTTGGCCTTTTCTCAGTAATTTGGATCTGTTGTTGTTGGTTTTGCATTGTGTTCTGTTGTCCCTTTTCCTGGTTCTGGTTTTCGGGGTGGGGGTTGTTGACTGATTTGGCCTGAGGTTTTTTATTGTTGAAAAGGTCACTTTTTTAACAGTTGAGTTTGTTGGCCTTTTCTCAGTGATCTGTTTGGATCTGTTGTTGTTGGTTTTGCATCCTTTCCTGTTGTCCCTTTTCCTGGTTCTGGTTTTGGGGGGGGGGGTTGTTGAGTGATTTGGTCTGAGGTTTTTTGTTGTTGAAAAGGTCACTTTTTTAACTGTTGAGTTTCTTGGCCTTTTCTCAGTGATCTGTTTGGATCTGTTGTTGATGGTTTTGCATCCTGTCCCTTTTCCTGGTTCTGGTTTTGGAGGAGGGGGTTAAAAGTTAAGTTTCTTTCTGTCACGTTTTGGTTTTTTTTAATTACCTTGGGTTGGTGTGTGGGGTGGGTCACTTTCATGGGGTTTTTTGGAGTTATTTTGGGAGTCTGAGGGTGCTTTCGGTTTGGCTAGGGCCACTAAATAGGCTGCCCCACTAGTAAGGGTGTTTTTAGGGATTGTGCTTTTTGAAATTTAAAAAAAAATAATCCAGTTTAGGGCTTTATCTTCTTTCAAAATTCAACTACGCCAGATAGGGGCGATTTAAAAAGATTTTAGGTTTCTCATAAAAAACAGCGTGACTACTAGGCCACATCAGGCTCCCTTTTAAAGAGACTAGGGTTGCAGTGCATCTTGCTTTCAGCCACTGAAAGCTGGTGCATCCTTAGATTTCCATAGGATAAACCACAGCAGCCCATAGCTATGAGGGGGCCTGTGGGGGCACAGCCCCCCGACTTCTGGGTGAGGCCCCCTGACTGGATGCCCCAACCAGTCCCCGGGGCCTCTGCCATAGCTCCGGGGGCTGCCGCTGGCCCCACCAGCAATTTGGCTGGCCGGGGGCAGAAGCAGTCTCAGCCTCCCCCTGGAGTTAAAGGGCCAGCAGATCAGCTGTTTTGCAGGCCCTTTAACTCCAGGGGGGAGCTGGGGGTTACTTTTGCTGTGGCTTCACCAGCTGTTTTAGTGGCTGGGAATGAAGGGAGGGTTGTGACCAGAGTGACAGGGAGGGAAAAGAAGGGTCTTCTCTTCCCCCCCTGCTTCTCTTGCAGCTGCCCTCCCTTCCTCACCATTAAAATAGCTGTGCCGGGGCAGAAGTAGCGGCCCACCTTCCTCCCAGTTAAAGGACCCGATGATCAGCTGTTTCGCGGGCCCTTTAACTAGCAGGGGGGCTAAAGCTGCTTCGGCCTCCACCCCACACTATTTTAATGGCAGGGAAAGAAGGGAGGGTGTTGGCAGGGGCAGGCAAGGAAGAGCTTCCCTTCCCTCCTCTCCCTGCTGCTTTCCCTGCCACCACCCTCCCTTCCTTTACAGCCACTTGACTCTTCCCCTGCCCCCTAGCCCCCATCGCAGCAGCTTCTCCTTGCCCCTTCCCCTCCCACCCAGCCCCGATTGCCACCGCTTCTCCCCACCTCCTTTCTCACCCTCCCAGTTCTGATCACTGCTGCTTCTCCTCACTTCTTCCCCTCCCTCCCAGCCCCGATCGCAGCCACTTCTCCTGCCCTTTCCCCTCCCTCCTAGCCCTGATCACAGCCACTTCTCTTGCCCTTTCCCCTCCCACCCAGCCCCGATTGCCCCCGCTTCTCCCCACCACCATTCCCGCCCTCCCATCTCTGATCACAGCCACTTCTCCTGCCCCTTCCCCTCCCTTTCAGCCCCAATCACAGCCACTACTTCTGCCCCTTTCCCTCCCTCTTAGTCCCGATCGCATCCACTTCTCCTGCCCCTTCCCCTCCCTCCCAGCCCTGATCACATCGCAGCCACTTCTCCTGCCCCTTCCCCTCCCTCCCTGCCCCATTGCAGCAGCTTCTCCTGCCCTTTCCCCTCCCTCCCAGCCCCGATCCCCACTGCTTCTCCTCACCCCTTCCCCTCCCACCCAGCCCCATCGCAGCAGTTTCTCCTCGCCTCTTCCCCTCCCTCCCAGCCCTGATCACCTCTGCTTCTCTTCACCTCTGCTCCCTGCTTCTTCCCTGCCTGTTCCCGTGAGTAGCCTCACGCCTGCTGCCTACTCAGAGAGCTACTCATGAGTAGGCAGCCGATCTGTTGACTGGGGCAGGGTGGAGCTGTGCTGCCTGGCCAGAAGGGCTAGGGCCGGCCCTGCCTGTCACTAGAGGGAAGGTCGTGTGGGGCACTGGGGGGCATCAGTGCCCCCCCCCAAAATGTAAATGCCCCCCGACCTTCCAAATCCTGGCTATGACCCTGAACCACAGCTTCTCTCTAGTTATAGGGGACACCTGATTTCTAGTTTGCAAGGGAATCCAGTTTGTCCCAGGATCTAGTTAGAAGTTTAACTAGGAGGATATAACAAGGATTGCCTTCATCTCAAGTTAGCCTTTTAAAAACTAGCCAGGTAGAGGCAGGATCACCTAGTCTCCTAAACTTTACCAGACTACTACTACCCCAAACCAAAGAAGGACAGGTTAGGGACCAAAAAAACAAACAAGTTTTGGTGGGAGGGTTTTTAAAAAGAAGTCAGGGCACCTGTTGGTTCAGGGTACAGTGCAGTGAGTTAGGTTTGTAAAAAATCCCACTCTCAGTTCAAGTTGTGTGAGACTTGCCAAAGATGACATGAGTGACAGACAGCAGAAGACAGGACCTGGGGGCAAGGCCAAGGAGAAGACTAGAGGAGGGGAGGGGAGGGGGAGGACCCAGGTTTCCCCCCCCCACCTGTGTGTAGGGCCACTCCACCTCTGGCCGGAGTGTGACGAAGAAGAAGGCCCGCCTTGGACCCTTCATTGAGGCTGCTGCTGGGGCGCCCCCAGCACAGGTGCCATTAGGTGCTGGCACTGAGCAGGGGTCTGCTGCTCGGGCAGTCTCTCCTCCAGCTGATGTCGCTCGGCCTCAGCAGCCGTAGGAGGGGCAGCAAGAGCAGCCCTCCTTGGAGATGAGATTTGGGGACAGTTTTCTGTCCAAAACAATCACCCAAGGAGGGTGTAGTGTCGTGCAGGAGCTGGAGGAGAAGCTGGTTGAGGAGGACCAGCCCCCTTCTTCGGTTCCTTTGAGCAGCAGCAGTCCTTCAGGAGATGGCCAGGAGGGGAGGCCGCATGGGGTGGAGGGGGAAGAAATGGAGACACATGAGGTGTCTCCATCTCTGCCCACTCCCCTTCCCTGTGATCAGCCCCTCCTGCCACCCCGAGACATGATGTGTCTGCCCTGAGCATCTCACAGGAGGTGGCTCCGGACACCCAAGCTGCTGGTCAGCTTGGGCATCCATACACCTCCGAGTCTGGAAGCATTTCTGACTTATGGAGGATCCATGCTATCCACAGTGCCAGCTGTGCAGGGCCCGGGTAGGTCGTGGGCGGGACCCTGCCCACCTGACTCTGGGGGGGGATGCAGAACCACCTGCGGAAGCACCACCAGGCGGTGCTTCTTAAGGGGGAGAAGCAGGCTGGTGCTGGGGTGCCCAAGCGGCCAACACCACCCAGGCAGGAGGTCTGTACCATTTTGACTACCTCCAGAGCTCTCCAGGAGAGTTCCGTGACAAGGCAGGAATGCCAGCGATCTCTGCCTGAGATGTTTGGTGCGGGTGGCACCTGTGTGCCAAGAGGGAGAATCAGGTATAGCAGGAAGGTGATTGCCTGGAACCTTGCCAGGTCAGTCGCTCATGGGCTTCCATTTTCAGTGGTTGAGAATCCTAAGGTGCTAGGGTAGCTCGAGTACCTGGTGCCCTGGTACAAAGTTCCTGCTAGAACCACCATTAGCAGGACCATTGTACCATCTGTTTTCAGGGTGACCAGATCTGTGGTGAAGGAGCATTTGTCCCATGCTATCGGGGGGACTGTTCATTTCACCTCAGATATCTGGAGCTCCCAACATGCGTTCGAGGGGTATCTCTCCCTGACTGCTCATTGGTGGCAACCCAGTGAGCTGCAGGGTGGGGGTGGCAGTAGCGGCAGGCAGAGTCAGGGCCACCAGGCCAGCTATTGCTGGGCCTTGCTGCATGCTGAAGCAGTCGACACGCCGCAAAAGGCGGACACTCTCGGAGCCATCCTCTCACGGCTGTTAGAGGGCTGAGTAGGCAGCAGGGACATCGCCACGGGTTTCGTGGTGACTGACGGTGGCTCCAACATCAAGGTGGCTGTCCAGTGTTAGGGCCTAAATTACCTTCCTTGCATGGCCCACCTTCTCCACCTCATGGTTAAGGACGCATTGGGCCAGACGAAAAGCCAGGATTGTCGGTATCTAGCTGCGACGCATGAGTACCAATTTCTGCTCCACAAGTGTCGGTACATCATGGGTCACTTCTCACGCAGCAATACAGACTCGTATCTGCTGTGTGAGAAACAGACACTGACAGGCGTGCCAGGGTACCGCCTGATCAGTGACATCAGCACATGCTGGAACTCCACCTGTGCCGTGCTGGAGCACATGATGGAGCAGACAGCAGCCCTGGATGCCTTTGTCTCTGAGATGAGGGTCTCTCGGGATGAGAACCATCTCACCCAAGCGGATTGGGTGGTCATTTCTCAGACTGTGGAGGTTCTTGGGCCCTTAAAGACCCACACAGAAATGCTCTCGTCTGACACAGCACTGGTCGTCCCCATGGTCCACATGGCCCGTGAGGACCTGGCCTCGTTTCTAATGCCAGCTCAAGGCCGTGCAGACGTTCTTCCAATGGTGCACGCCCTGGTTGTTAGGCTGCAGGAAGGGCTTGAGGCCTGCTTTCAGACTTTCACCCTGGATAAGGTCTACATGATGGCAACCATGTTAGACCCGCGCCTTAAGGGCACGATCGCCGAGCAGGCCAACGAGCTCGATCGCTGGCGAGACAAGCTCTCACAGAAGGTCGAGCGCTGCAGAGTCAGGGCAGCCCCAGTGCCGGTAGCTGAGGAGGAGGGGGGTGGATGCAGCTCATCTGCCACTTCCACTGCTATTCATCCCCATTCTCCCCAGCTAGGCAGTGTTTCCCACCAGACTTATGCCAAGAAGAGTGCCGAGAAGACACTCATCGGGCGGCTCATTGGCCACTCTGGGAGCGGTAGGCCCCTGAGAGCGGAGACTGGTGCTGCAATGGTGAGGGACTATCTTTCAGAGCCCAACGAGTTGCAGGAAATGTCTCCTTTGGACTATTGGGTCGCAAAGCAGGGGGTCTGGCCAGCCCTCTCCTCTGTGGCCAAGGCGTTCCTCTCATGCCCACCGACGAGCATGCAGAGCGAGTGCGTCTTTTCGCATATAGGCGACATTGCCCACATCACAATCGCCTGCAACCCTGGACAGTTGAGCAGTTGGGCTTCCTGAAGGTCAACTTTCCTCTGTTTGGCTCCCTGAACGTAGACTTTGAGAGTGAATGAAGTGAGCACCTACTTGTTCCTGCATCCTCTCTTGGCCCATGCTTGGAAGGTGGTTGTAAAATGCTCTCCCACTAAAAATAGACTAGAGTCCAAGGACAGCCCAAAAACTCAATCACAAATTGATTGGCAGTGCACCCCCCCCCCTCATCCATCCCCCCCAAAAAAGGGAATGCTGGTTTAAAATCTGCAAAGCAATCCAAATTTCGCCAGTCCCCATCCACACATGCCTAATAATACTGAAAGGGCCATTGCAGCCCCCAACTGTAACTGACAGCACCCACAGGCCCAACCAGGATAACCCAGGTTTTTTTTCAGGGGCAGGAGGAAGAAAGAGGGAGGTGCCAGTGATGATGACAGGCAGCCAGCAGCCATACCAATGCTGAGGTCCCTCTAATAGCTGGTGTGTTGCTGCTGAGCTGAGAGAGAAGGAATGGTTCCCTTCCTCTCACAGTCTGAGGCCCTCCCAGTGATCTTCCTCATTTGGGGTGCAACTCTGGCTTACCTCCTCGTGGTGCACCCTGGGTAATGCAAAAGAGGCTGGACCAGCCAACCATCCATCACTCAAGGTAAGTCTAAATGTTTCTTGCTTTGTGTCAGATACAGAATGTGGAGCTAGGTGTGGTCCACCGCTTCTCTTGTTTGAGAGTTGTGTTGTTTGGGGCAAGGCTGGAGAGTTGGCATCTGTAGATCGTTCTGTGGCAGGGAAGCTGGCATCTGGGTGAAAGACCCAGAACCAGCATGCTTGTTGTGCTTGGCCAGCTCTCCCCGCGTAGGTTTTGGGCAGGGCTGGAGAGGTGGCGTCTGGGTTTGCTGCAGCCAGGTCTGCAGAGCAGATCTTGAGCAAATTGTATTTTGTGTAGCAGTGACTTTGTCCAACTGGGTTTATATTGGTTCCAGGCCAGCAGGGTACATAGAATAGATAGATGGATGTAGTGCATTTGGGTCCTATAGAGATTCTCTGGTGTGAAGTTAGGTTTGGCTTTGGGTGCCCCAAGAATTGGACCCCCTGGTCCAATTTTTTTTTGGCCTTGTGGGTTTTGTGTGGGACAGTGCCCTGAACCTGCATAGCAGTTTGGGGGCTCTCCTCAAAAACCCCTGCTCCACAGAGCCACTTTTCCCACGACAATTACAATGGGGGAAGTGGCTCTAATTGGTTTTTTCTCACCATTGGGAACAGTGTTCCTTTTGGGGTGCCCACAGATGGGTGCAGTCTTTTTGGGCCAGGGGGGTTGCATGTGGGGGAGTCCCCTGAAGCTGCCTTGCAGTTTTGGGGCCTCTCCCTCAAACCCCCCTCTGGCCAGAGCCACTTTCCCCACAACAATTATAGTGGAGGAAGTGACTTTGGGCTTTCCCCAGCATTGGTGGCAATGGGCCTTTTGGAAAGCCCAAAGACAGGGCCCCCTGGCCCAATCTTTTTGGGACTTGGGGTTATTGTAGGGGAAAGTCCACTGCGGGTTCCCTGCAGTTTGGGGGGGCTCTCCCTCAAACCCCCTGCCCCCCCCCAGTAGCCTCTGATTATGCTCTATGTTGCCATTGATTTCAATGGCCCATAGGGTATGATGGTGGGATAGGGGCACCCTCTTTGGGTGCCCCTGGAATGGGACCCCCTGGCCCAATCTTTTCAGGACTTGGGGGGTTTGTAGGGGAGAGTCCCCCGCAAATTTGGGGGCTCTCCCTCAAACCCCCTGCCCTCCAGGCAGCTTCCAATATATCTTATTTTGCCATTGATTTCAGTGGCCATAGGGTATAATAGGGCCGTATATTCAAAAATAGCTGTACATCTACCATATATACAGCTATTCCGAGTACCGGTATTCGGAAATATACGGTATTCCGAATATTTTGGCCCCATATATTTCCGAATCTGATTAATTTCGAATATTTTTTTGCACACCCCTACTACAGATATCAGATCTCATGGAGAAAAGGGTTGCTTTGAAGAGTGGACTTTGTGGCATTAAACTCTGCTGAGATCCCTCCCCATACCAAATGACACCCTCCAGAATCTACCTCCAATTTTTCAGGAATTTCCCAACCCAAAGTTGGCAACCCTGCACTGAAGATCCATGTCTGGAACAGCTGGCATATACTTCAGCCCTAAAAAGCAGCTGTGGAGGAACCTGATCAGTTCCTTTCACCAGAACAGCTGTTCCCTCCCAACATCATTTATCTAATCAAAAGTGGCCCTCCTCACCCCCGCTACTTTAACCCCTAGTGTGGGGCAAAACTTTAGCACAGAATTAGCTCAGATAAGCCATTTTTAATTAGGGAAATTTCATAGATGAAGTACCTACCACAACCTCCATACTTTGCCACATGGTGATCCCTGTGACTATTTTTTATGGTCAAGTACTAGGGATGGGCATTTTTGAGGCTCAGTTCATAGTTTATGACTGAACCACAAACTGATATGGACTTGGAGTTGGCTGAGAAATTGAACCAGTTTGTATTGGTTCATGACCCCTTTTGATCCCTGGCACTTTTCACAGGGAGCAGAAAACGGTGGGTTAAGTGGCTCTGAACCACTTAAACCTCTGCTTTTCTGCTCCCCACCACTTTTTGCAAGGATCAGAAAGCAGGGATTTCCCCAGGAAAAGCATCAGTTTAAATGCCCACAAACTACCTTAATATTCATGGAAGTTCACTGTGGTGAACATTGCTTTGTGAACCACAAACTGAGCAGTCGGGTTAGATTGGATAAAAGGAGGTACTTCTTCATCCAAAGGGTGATTAACATGTGGAATTCACTGCCACAGGAGGTGGTGGCGGCTACAAGCATAGCCAGCTTCAAGAGGGGGTTAGATAAAAATATGGAGCAGAGGTGGATCAGTGGCTATTAGCCACGGTGTGTGTGTGTGTGTGTGTGTATAGGTGTTTGTTATTTTAGTGGCACTCAATATATATAAATTTTTGGCCACTGTGTGACAGAGTGTTGGACTGGATGGGCCATTGGCCTGATCCAACATGGCTTCTCTTATGTTCTTACAAACCAGTCAAAATTCATCACAAACTTTCACCGGTGAGCCAGTTCATGCCCATCTCTACCAAGTACGTGTCTAAATTCCAGTCACAGAATTTCAGTGTCACATGTTGTTAAGCCCTTAGCTATATTCTGGAAAGCACAATAGGCAGCGTGGCTGGGAGCGGGGCTTTGAGTTAGGAAGATTTATTACAGAAAATTTTGAAATAATTTCCTCTCCAGGAAATGGAGAGTCTGCAGAGTACAGAACAAACTGATAAATTCAAGATGCACTTCTGGCACCCTCTAGTGAGCAAGTTTGAGCATTGTTTCTCTTCAGAAATAATTGAGCTGTATTTGACAGTGACATCTGACAATGCATTTGGCAATGGGAACCTAAATTTTTACTGTCTTCAAGACCTCCACAACACTGCAAAATCCCTACTTCTTGCAATGTTCTGTTCTTTCGATATACCTGTGTGTAAGTGCCAGCAAGACAAGAGCTGCAGTGGCTTTGAATGGACTAGCTTAGAATCAATGTAAACAATACAGCTCCCACAAAGAGCTTGCTAGAAAGAATTTCCACATGGGAGCATGCCACCTGATATTGGTACTTGTGCCTGCTCCTCCATTCATTGACACATACACTGTCATCCCATTCTCATACAAGAGTGACAGGTGCCCGTGGATTGCAGCCAGAAATTTGCTTGTATAAGAATTGCCCCTGCCAGCAGCCCATCTTGACTCTAGGAAAGTTACTTTCTGAGACTGGAGACCCACATGGAATAATAGCCATGCAGGTTGGGGATTGCAGTGTTATTTCTATCCACTTTCTCCACATCTTTCATAATTTTAGACTGTTTTAGACTTTTTGTAATCTAGTAAATTCATCTGTATTCAATAGACTAGGGGTGGCCAACGGTAGCTCTCCAGATGTTTTTTGCCTACAACTCCCATCAGCCCCAGCCATTGGCCATGCTGGCTGGAGCTGATGGGAGTTGTAGGCAAAAACATCTGGAGAACTACCGTTGGCCACCCCTGCAATAGACTTTGCCAGTATGCAGGCTCATTAATGCTGGGTATTAACAACAGGAAAGTGATGTACTCAGGAAGGTGTTTGTTATTTTAGTGGCACTCAAGCAGCACACAACTTGTACCCCTACCTATGTAGGGAACGTCAAAGAGGCAGAGCTTGGAGACTCCAAGCTTCTGATTGGCAGGCACAATTTTCTATTTACATCATTCAGGAGGACTCAGCACAGCTTCTGCCTTTCTCCTATGTGACCTATTTCAGTAGCAACAGGCAGCCAACAGCAGCTAGAATTAATTAATGCCAAAACCATTGTTATAAAAAATTATTTGAAAGTGCATATAGACTGAAGCACGTTTAGCAAATAATCTGTACTTAGACATGAGTATTTACAAAATATTCTTGCACTGCATAATTGCAGGTGCAACAAGAATGAAGGGGATGGGAGGGGCACAGGTGACTAGTGGTAATAGGGTGCTGGGAGGCCTTGGGTAGCTGGAGCTCAGAGTACCTCTAGTTCTGAGCATACAGCTCCTGGAGTTGTAATAATTTGATAGTACTCTGTTAGTTAGGCTGAGTTCTTATTTTGCAAAGCAAAAGGAAATGAAATTACTTTTAGTGAATGGCAAAGTCCCCTATCTGAACTAGAACTATTTGCACATTTAACAACTTATGTGTTAAACAGACCATAGAATAAAATTTTAAAAGTCGCAAGTGAGCTGATACCCCAGGATGTATCTGTGCTGGGATACCCCAGGATGTATCTGCACCAGCTGATCTTTCACATAATTAAGAGCAGTAAATATTGTGAATCTATCGTGCAGCCTATACTTAATAACATGTCCTGGTTTTTTTCACATTAAGAATTTTTGAGTTCTAAATTACTACTCTCTCATGCAATAGGTAGCAATATTGTGTAGGCTTTAACTATGTGTATGTTGTGAAGGGGTCATTCACTAAAGAATGGTAGAAAAAGGGGGAGGGGGATGCTAACTAAGGGTTTGACCCTGTGATCACTACTGATAGGAGCTCCCCTTGGCTCAAATTGCAAATGGCTCACCAACTGCACATGGCATCTAAAAATATTTGGGGAAAGTAGTTATTTTCTATTTTGTGTTCTAAAATGATTTTTTAAAAAGAATTGTACATGTAATTTAATTTGCACTTGCATTGCTGCAGACCAGAAAACTTCCAAAGAAATTTTGCAGCATGAGAGATGCAGATTTTGGCGTATCTGTTCAGGAACAGAAGGACATTACTTTGTTGTAAAAGCAGAGTTGCAGCTCTGGTCTGCTTTTCTGCACTGCCACCAGCTCCATGGTATCATAACCCAGAGAAGAAAACATACCAAACTATAACGGGAGGCATATATATGCTTGACAATGAGCTTGACCACCACAGGACTAGAATCTACTGCAACTTGTTTTTCCAGTTATCTTATGCTCAGAGAGTAGCAGAACTTGATCTATCTACAGAGAGTAGCAGCTCTTCTTAAGTTCTCCATCCAAGATAAATTGATGAATACATATCATTCTTCAGTTCAACTCATAAATATTTTCCTGCACACGGATCCCAGATTCCAGAGCATGCTGAATCCCCCTAGTCTCTGAGGATTCCGCCTGCCTGTAAAGAAGCACAAATAAAACAAAGGGAAATTTGAGCAAAGTGAAATGTGCTAATCTAATGGAGCATTTTCAATATGGTAACATCTTGATTAACCTGTATATATTTACATTTATGCAATGAATTCAAAAACCCTATTTCACATGCTAATGCTGAACCCTACTCATGGCTGCCTGATAAGACTTCCAGTATTGTCCACCACACACATCCCTATATACGCATACTAGTTAATGAGATGGAAGTGTTTTATATCCTACATGGACACACACACTGCCTGCTGGGGTCTGGGAAACTTTGAGGACAGGTTATCAATTGCCTGGCAGAGTACAACCCACTGCTGGCTCATTGTGTTTGGTCTGGTAGCTAATTCTAAGTTTTGTGGACCTTGCAGAGCTGCCACCCTGTCAAAACAATACATGGGCAAGAATATATGTGCTGTTTAGAAGCCCAAATCACCACTGGCAATATGAACAAGTTGCATAGTTTCTTGGATCCAAGTCTATGCATGTGTGCCAGCCTTAAAAGAGACTGCTGAACTTGAATTCCATTCCAAATCATACCTGACAAAGGGAGATATGCCTCACAAAAGCTCCTGTTGGTCTCTAAGGTGTTCCTGGGCTTGTATCCTGTGTTCCCTCTAAGCTGAGTTAGTGTGAGCTAGCTCAGTTTTTCAGCCTCCTGATCACACAATTTTGTCTTAGCTCAGGAAGAATGGCTCCTGAGTAAGCCAATTTATGCAGTAGCCAAATTGCTTGCTCACAACTTTATTTATTTATTTATTTATTTGGATTTATATCCCACCCTCCCCACCGAGGCAGGCTCAGGGTGGCTTACAACAATAAAACATTTACAATATTAAGCATTAACTAATTAAAACCTTAAACAGTATAACAATTAAAACATTTTAAAACAATTTGGTGCTAATTGTACATTCCAATAACTTTAATGCCAGTAACTCACAAAGTAGAATTTTTGCTCACAAGACTCCACAGCTCTGAGAGCGCATTGCTTGTATCTACCTGTTCTACTACGTGCAAACATGGCTACCCTCTATAACAACATTCCAGAGGAGACACTTGCTAACTTTTCCAACTCCAGGATAATTATTCGTTATTTCAGACCGACAGAAAGTTGTTGAATTACTGTTACATTCTAGTCTGCCCAGCACTAAAGCTGAAACAGAGTGAACAGGAATTACCTTGTAAAAAAAAATGTCTTCTGATTCTTGGGTAGATACCCTGTAGGAGATTCAAAACAATAAAAAAGATCTTAAAATCAAAGTAAATAAAAGCTGGTTAGTTCAATTAGATTTTTTTTTTTAAAAAAAAAAGATAAACATACCATTGTTCCCCTTTATAATGGATCATAATACATTAATCTGCCCTATCTGTTTGCTGGTGTGAGTGTGCGCATGTGCAGCACTTAAATCAGATGGATGTTCCACATATTATCTGCATATACAATCATAACTTTTGTACTCCATAATAAATGCTGTTGAAGACATTCTCATTAGCAGGCACGGTTTATGAATTCCAATAGTTCATAATGCTCATCTTTCATTGAAAGGGGAGCATTGTGGGTCTGAGAGTTGTTTCCTCACTTTGCTCAAAACCAAGCTGAGGAAGAAACCCTTACCTGCCCTCCTGCTTATCTTCCTCCTGTGTTCTCACTTACCTGGCTGCAAGGACAAGAATAGCAAGGTCTCTCTGTGAGGGACAAACTAGATGCTATGGACATCTTTACCATTTTAAAGAGACAGATCTCCAAAAGGATAAGCGAGTGGGCATCAACATGGCAAATGAGGTTCAATGTGGACAATTGCAAAGTAATGTACATTGGGGCCAAAAATCCTAACAATAAATACACATTGATGGGTCTGAACTGGTGGAGACTGACCAAGAGAGAGATCTTGGGGTCATGGTAGATAACTCACTGAAAATGTTGAGACAGTGCATGACTGCAATAAAAAAGGACAACACTATGATGGGGATTATTAGGAAGGGAACTGAAAACAATTCAGCCAGTATCATAATGCCCCTGTATACATTGATGGTGCGGCCTCATTTGGAATACTGTGTACAATTCTGGTCACCACATCTCAAGAAAGAGATTATAGCATTGGAAAAAGTGCAGAAAAGGGCAACTAGAATGATTAAAGGGCTGGAACACACTCCCTATGAAGAAATGTTAAAGCGCTTGGGGCTCTTTAGCTTGGAGAAACAACGACTGAGGGGTGACAAGATTTTGCATGGGATAGAGAAGGTTGAGAAATAAGTACTTTTCTCCCCTTTTCACAATACAAGAACTTGTGAGCAGTCAATGAAATTGTTTAGCAGTAGGGTTAGAACAGATTATTGTTTATTATTATTTATTACATTAGATTTATATCCCGCCCATTCTACAAAGACTCAAGATGGCTAACAACATAAAATAAACAGAGACAACATTAACAAATAGTATTAAAACCATAACAATAAAACAATCAAATAAAATCACAGTGGTGCTACTACATCTATTATAGGCAGGATCATATAGTATCATCCTTTCTCCATCGAATCCTAGATGCTGATATTAATACAAGATAGGTCCAGGTGGGGATGGTAGCCCTCTCCCATTTAGATGTCATATGCCATCCAGAACAATTCAGTTTTGCAGGCCCTGTGGAACTGTGATAAATCCCGCAGGGTCCTAATGGCTTCTGGGAGGTTGTTCCAGAATATTGGAGCTGCTACAGAGAAGTCTCTGACTCTGGTGGAATTTAGCCTAGTCTCTTTTAGCCCAGGGACAACCAGAAAATTTTGAGAACTTGATAGAAGTGTTCTCTGGGGAACATGTGAGGCAAGGCAGTCCCACAGATAGGTAGGTCCTAGGCTGTATAGGGCTTTGAAGGTTAATACCAGTATCTTGAAACAAATTCGGTATGCAACAGGCAGCCAGTGCAGTGCCCTCAGCACAGGCTGAATGTGCTCCTGCCAAGGGAGCCCCATTAGTAGCCTGGTTGCAGCATTCTGCACCAGCTGCAGCTTCTGACTCTGAGTCAAAGGCAGCCCCATGTAGAGTGTGTTACAGTAATCTATTCTCAAAATGGCTGAGGCATGGATCACCATTGATAAGTCACTGCATTCAAGGTAGGGGACCAGCTGCCATATTCACCGAAGATGGTAAAAGGTGGATCTGGCAGTGGCTGCTACCTGGGCCTCCATAGTTAAGAAGGGCTCCAGTAGCACTCCCAAACTCTTAACCCTTGATGCTGGCATCAACGGCACCCCATCAAAGGTTGGTAAAGGAATCACCCTTCCTGGGCTGCTGTGACTTAGATAGAGAACCTCAATCTTCGCAGACCCCTGTATTCCCACATTGGAAGATAAAAGGAAGTACTTTTTTATTCAAAGAGTGATTAACATATGGAATTCACTGCCACAGGAGGTGATGGCAGCTACAAGCATAGACAGCTTCAAGAGGGAATTGGATAAACATATGGAGCAGAGGTCCATCAGTGGCTATTAGCTACAAGATATAGATGGAACTCTCTGTCAGGGGCAAGTGATGCTCTGTATTCTTGGTGCTTGGGTGGGTGGGGGGCAACAGTGGGAGAGCTTCTAGAGTCCTGAACCCACTGGTGTACCTCCTGATGGCCACTGTGTGACAGAGTGTTGGACTGGATGGGCCATTGGCTTGATCCAACATGGCTTGTTTTATGTTCTTATGTTCTTAAAGAGGCTGCAAGGGCTTAATCCACATCAGGCTCACAGTGCAGCAAGCTGAGGTGCTCTAGTTTCCCGTTCCTTTTAAAGTGCTAAACAGATGGGGGATTGGGGTCAGTCATTTTGGAACTTTAGAAGGCACAATGGGGAAAGAGTGCCTCAGCCTACTGTTTTGTAGGTCCTTTCAGGATTAGACCCTCACCACTTTTTACATATCTCATTATAATCATGGTGGTGGACTCATGGATGCTCTCATGTCTAGTCTGTTCCTGAGCCTTCCTTTTAAATGCTACCATAACAATGTCTCAGGTGCTGGGGACCTGAGGTAAATGTGGTTTGATATAGATTTAATATCTATAAGGACTCAAGCATTCCCAGGGTTCATGTTACCTAGGATGCTGCTGTAGCATAGAGGTGCAAGAGAGTGAGGCCATCAGAGAGACTTCCATGCTGTCCTCACTATATTCAGGTGACTGGGAAGAGATGGTGATTATAAGACAAGGTCAGAGGTCACAATGTGGTGAGCAGAAAGATTCAGACCCATCAAGAGACTGACAGGGCTGAAAATTCAGAATCAGTTATTTTCACATTTTTCTTTGTCAGGACAAAGGCTGAGGAATAATCTCCCATCACTATCCATATCACAGTAGCCCCTTGTTCGAAAATGCATTTAGAAAACACTGACAAAAGACCAAGTTACAACAGAAAGCAGATGTTCTGTTCTCCACTCTATCATAATGATATAATGAATCACGGTCAGCAGCAATGCATGTTGAATGTGTTTTAAAAAGCTGAAATTGTGCAATGCCTGCTGCCAAACAAGGAGGTTTGTAGTGGCTGAAGTGTTTTCCAGGCTAGAGTTACAATATATATAAAAAGGGCTTCAATTAACAAATGCTACATATATAAAAGGTAGACAATGTATAACATTTAACATGAGAAACCTTGTTTTTAGGTCCAATTATATGCTAATTTATAGTTTATTTAACTTCCACCTTTGCTAAGGGGAAGATACAAGAGAGGGGGCTGAAAAGGGAGTGCTAAGCACAGGAAATGCTCAGGAAAAGTAACCTGCCTGAGGCTTCATATAAATTAATGGGGTATGTTGGTTGATTGTGCCCCCTACCCCACAAAAGTGCTTGTTACAGTGCTCCTGTAACTCTACGAAGAGATGGAGGAAGAGTTTCACTGGAAATTACTTACACTTTAGAAGCAGCAGGATCACACCTGGAATGATGAATAAGAGTACGGTAGCCATTCCAATGCCAATATATAGGCCTGATGAGGTTTCTAGTTTCCTTTGCTCTTTTAACCATGTGGGAAAATATACAGAAGCATTCTGTAAAAGCAGAAGAATGCAGAAATGACCACAGCAAGTAAAAGCACAACTGCAGTTGTTGCAGAAGAACATGGTTCAATACTAGATTTACTGGGGCCTACAACAAGAATTCTGGAAAGCAAGACATCAGTCCCCACCTGCCTCCCTGTGAGTGACACAGAGTAGTTCACTGGTATTATTTTAGTTTCCCCAATTGGCTGTTTTCACCATTTCCTGATCACGTGGTAAGGGTTTAACAGCACTGGCCTAAGCAGTGTTACCTTTCTAAATCCACTGAAGTCAGTGGGCTTAGAACATACAACTCTGTTTAAGGTGGCAATAGATGAGCATGTCCAGTTCTTTCCCCAGATAATGCTCCAGTAGCAAAATCAGTATGACTCCATCAGTACATGAAAACAAGCACCAGTTTGGGTATTCCAGCCTCCTTAGGTGGAAGAAGATAAAATGAATACCAACTGGAGTTTGTGTGGGTCAGTTAACTGTAAGTCCTAAATAGATGCTGACTTCATACTCAAGAGTTGTTTGCTTTCATGATATAAACAAATGGGGGGGGGGACAATTGGGGGGGAATCTAATTAGTTTTGCTTTTCCTTTTTTCCCCCCATTGCTTTACATTGACAGTGCAAAGCAATTCCAGAGGAGTAGCTCTATTATAACACAAAACAGAACAAAACAAAAGTCCATTGGCATCTTAACAATGAACAGCATTCCAGCATTTATTCTGAGTGTTTGTGAGTCAGAGTTCACTTCCTCAGATACAATGAATGAAAGAAAATAATTTTCCTAATCTTTATGCAGAAAATTACAGCATGAGAGTGGGAAAAAAGGAAGAGCTGAGCAAAGAACACCCGGTTTATTATACTAGGCTTCAATTTGCCCTATTCCTCCTCCATGTCTGTAATTTTTTGCATAAAAATGAGATAAATTATTTTCTTTCTTTCATGGCATCTGATGAAGTGAGCTCTAACCCACAAAAGGTCATGCTAGAATAAATGTTACTAGCATTTAACCTGCCACTGGAATTCTATTTGTAATACAAAGTAATGCCTTGGATAGTTAATTATATTGCTAGAACTGTCCATAAAGTTCATAGAAAGGGGCAAAAAGAGCAGTATAATTAGTAGATTGGTTTTCTTATTGCTTTCCATTTGCAACATTTTGCATGAGACCCATTTTACTAAAACATCCTGTACATTTCACAGAAAGGGATGAATTCAGTGATGTTTCAATGCAAAGACTGTGAATATTTCCCATGTACCCCTCACTGCCTCAGCAGCTCTTTTCATTGACGAAAGCAGCAGAAAGGAGCAATTTTGCACCTTCCTCAATGTACCTCCATGAACTTCATAGCTGTTAGTTCACACAGGTCCTGTCTAGGGTTGCCAAGTCCCCAGCTTCCCGCAGCGGGGGACTCTCTCTCACATGCAGAGTGTGTGCGTGATGCGATGATGTCACCCAGATGTGACATCATCAAAACGGTGGCGCCCATGTGGGGCTGCTCTAGGTGTTTCCCGGAAAACTCTATGGTTTTCCTGGATGCTCTAGCCATTTGGGAGGTTAAAACTCTATGGTACCTATGCACCTCCCAAATAGCTGGAGTGTCCAGGAAAACCATAGAGTTTTCCTGGAAATGCCTAGAGCGGCCCCGCATAGGTGCCGCCATTTTTATGATGTCACTTCCGGGTGATGTCATCACACCAGCGACGTTGGGGGAGGTTCCTCCCGCCGGCCCACATTGGGGAGAACCTCCTGCCCAGACCTGGGGATTGGCAGCCCTACCTGTGACCTTAGGGAATTAACTTTCCTGAAATCAAAAAAGGACTAATGGATGAAGGGAAGATGAATATTCATCAGTACCTTCCACTGAGAGACTGCAGGACATAAAACAAATAAATAGATTGGATATCTTTGATAAATAGATTGGATATCTTTAATACTACTAATTATTAGAAAAATTAGATAAATCCATGTGGTGTCAGTTAGTACATTCAGCAGAATTCAATGAAACTGCTATTCCTTGACTGAACCACAGTCAGAGTGTATATGTTGTCTCTTTGAAAGTCTCTCCATGACATTGTACATTTCTATATGCTAGGATTTTCTAATTTGCATTTAAACATGCATCTTCTCTCTTGAAATCTGAGGCAGTCCAGGGAAAAGCTGCACTTTTTACATTCTATTGAAAAGATTCATCTTCACTCTCAGTTTTGTCCCCTCAGCTGTGTAAATGTGTGTAGGTGGGGCTAGGAAATCAAGACAAAACCAAAACACTATGTTCATCCCTGTTTAGGAATTGTGCCTGCCAATTTTTTATAAGGAATATCATTTTTACTTTGGTAGCTTATTGTATTTCTTTTAATTAAAAAAATCAGGTTATGATGCTCCACATATAAAGGTGATTAGAAAGCAGATGACAGTCACATTCATTTTTCTATGAGATATTAGATAATTAAGCAA
Source organism: Heteronotia binoei (assembly GCF_032191835.1). NCBI lineage: Eukaryota > Metazoa > Chordata > Lepidosauria > Squamata > Gekkonidae > Heteronotia > Heteronotia binoei. The sequence goes on along the minus strand of NC_083227.1, from coordinate 118,553,376 downwards.
AGTCAAATCCGGAACCCCTCCAATCACAATGCGCAAGAGAAGGGAATGCAAATTAAGCTTCTCTAGTCTGATATAATTTTAAAATTAAATGACAGAAGTCTGGCTGTAAGATTCTATAATGTAATATTAGAATCATGTTGCATTATAGGATCCAATAGACCTTTCTACGTCCCTCTATAATCATCTTCCTGCATCCAATTCCTTGAAAGCAGTAGTAGAATACCAGAAGATTTCACATCAGTAAGTAGCAAGACATCAAAAGGAGACTGGCTCAGTATGTCACAAAAATAACTCCAAAGCTTATAAAGTATGTATTTTTAAAATTGCCTCTAAAAATGGACATTCTTTCATTTTATGACAAATGGAAGGCCTGATCCTTTGGAGGGAGAAGTAGGATTCCATGCCAATTATATGTCATTTAGATGCAAAACACCAAAGTTAATAGGCAAGTAACGACTGGCTGTGACTCCAATTGTAATAAGTGGAGAATGAAAATGATTGTTTCCTCATTCATACTCCTGCTGCTAATGTCTCTTTTCCAAAGAAGCATTACAATGCTTAACTGGATTTGAAACCACTACCCTATCAAAATGCTAGATAGCCAGTAATATAAAATGCCCAAAACATACATCTTGGGCATTTATATAGTGTAATAGGCCTGTTCCACATCTATAGTCTAATGATTCTGTATCAATCCTTGAAGAGGCAGCAAAGATACTTACATCTGGTGGTGATTCTGTAATGGGTGTCCATGTTGATTCCAAAGGAATGAACAATTCAGTGAAACATGTGGCAGCTTGTAAAGCAGACATAAAGCAACAGGAACAATATAGTTTATGACTTTATCTTATGCATTCAAATCAGGAAGTCAGAGTCTTAAATCATTTGAAAGAATATAAATCTTATAGATTTGGTTTAAAATTAGATAAAAGTACACTAAACTGCATTGTATCCTTTTTATTCTTCATTTTTAGATTTATGGTACTTATTCCACTTTAATATATGCTTCATTATATTTTCTCATCAAATTTTTTTCACTACCAAGTTCTCCCATCTTTTGTTTATTTTCACCAGGAATCTCCTCTTCCAGGGTTTCCGGTGGGGTTCATCTCCTTTTTTTGTTTTGTTTATTGGACAGTAAAGAGGTGATGATATTTCCAGTGTAATTTGAATCAGGCCTTTGGAGAATACAGGTGACATACACCGAAGTAGACTGTACAATCTGAGCGTGCATAACGTCAAAAGATCCTCAGATGAATTGTCTACTATGTTTGCTTTAATGAAGATTGACCCCACTAGTGTCCCCTTGGTTATAAAACTCAAAGAGATGGGAGTAAAAGAACTTTGCTGTAAGCTATGCACTTATGGGTAGTAAATTCCATCCTAAGTTTACATGCAAGTAAAAACACACAGCATTCTACTATAGCCACTAAAGCCAACATGAGTCAAATATAAAATTTTGAGGGACTGTGGTTTGCCTAAAGTTTCCTAGCATGAAAGCCCTTTTTGTTTTATGTATAATTTAAAAGCCAACAATACCAATGCTAAAACTGCAACACTTAAAATTTGTGAGTTATATGGGAACAGTGGGTTATGCTTCACTTCCTCTATTACCCATGTATCCAATGCCCACTTATAATAAACTTGGAAGAGGTTTTGCTTCCTATTTGGAAGGGAACTGTAACCACGGAGGAGAAAGACATTTCTGTTACCAGGCAGATAAAATTAAATAGACAGTAGAACTGATAATAGTTCCTTTGGTAAGAACAGTGTACTTTTGACTAGCAGGCCAAATATCCTTCAAATTATCCCCTACACAAAGTACCCCCCAGAATGATATTTTGTGTTTGTTTGCTATTTGAAATATCTCACTCTCCTAAGAGAAATGAACTTGTGAAACTGAAGTTTTAGCTTGATTATAAGAACGTTTTGATATGCTCAGATGAATAAAAAGTGCATCTGGTAGTACAATTCTGAGAACATATAATAAACAGGGATTGGATATTCAAAAATAACCAAAGCTGTATAGCTGATGCAAAAAAAAACTTGATAGTTTCAAGCCAGCCTCATTTTGGGGAGGAGCTCACAGGAGTGGAGCTCCGAAACCTCTAAATATTATTGTGCTTTCTTTCTTAACCCCACCCTCCCAATACTTGCTTCTGGGCTCCATTGTTCAAACCTCCTGTGAGAATTTTGCTGAACTCTAAGATTTGACAAACTTTCTAATATTTTCTCCTACAAAAATGGAGAAAATAACCAAAATATATAAAGCAGAAAGATGGAAATATTCATCAGGGTACTATGGCCACATAGGAGAAAGTAATTTAAAAAGTATGATTTTATGTAAGGTTTTATGGTGACAATTATAATTCAAGAAGCATTTTAAGGTAGATGCTGAGCTGATATAATTTAGTACACCTTCCAGTGATGTCAGGGGTGTGTGGCATATGCAAATGAATCTGCTAATGAGCACCTCTTTTTCTACAAAATGACCCCTGGTTTCAAGTAAACGTTGAGAACTGGTCTGAGCTTTCACATGGATTGGCTATACTCATGGCCACACCACCTGTGCACAGCAGTTTCACTCACCAGGCAACATATAACATTACTCAGGGTGTATTCACACAATGCCTTCTTATTACTCTCCAGGTCTCAATAGTTTATTCTAATGCTGCCTTTGTCTAGAAGTCTGAAAATATAATCTGTTGGAAGGGGAGACATCACCTTGAAGATAGCAGGGCAGATTCTGTTCTGGTGGAAATGGTTAAGTAAGAGGATCATCAAAAGCTCATGTATCATGGACCCAAAGAGAGAAGCACATATGTTTAAGGAAAGTCTCCAATGGAGACAGCTAGTAACATATCCAATTCCAGCATCTCCTCGTTCCATACTATGGTTTGGATCCCACAAACCTCCAGAAGAAAGCACTTATTTCTCTGAGAATGTTTATTCCTGGTGTTGAGGAACTAGCTACCCCAGGAAGTGGTTGACAGCACCCTTTATGCCTCTAGTGTGAGCGGAGTGTAAGCTCATGGAAGAGAATGAAAGGAGCAATTTCACCCCTTTCCTTCTTCTCATTGCAGCCACCTGGTACAACCATTACTACATGCAGTTAACTTTCCTGAGACTGGAAAGGGGAAGGGGGAACCCACACTGATCCCGGGATGCTTATCATATATAGATAGAAGGATGCATTGTGTAAATCCCCTTCTGGTTTGGTTTCAAGAGATAATAGAGACCACCAAATTCAGAAGCCTTTTGTATACATACCTGGCATTCCATCTTTAATGGGATCTGATTTCTCTGAGAAAGAAATGGAACACAGAAGCCAGTTAAATCATGCTATATTCAGCAGCAGCTAGTAACATGCAGTGAAATGTATTTGTGCTTTCTGAACATGAGCCTAAACTAAAAATAACAAAAAAAAAAAATCATAGTGTAGATTCACTGATCACCAAGAAGGTTCACCAGACTAATCAAACTTCATGGCATCGTGCTGAAAAGTTGCATGAAACCATATGCTTTGGTCTTGCAAACTAGACTTCTCCTTTTGGCAGGAGCTCAGCAAGTGCATATGTTAGCTTGAAGCCATGCTGGACTCTGTGTTTTCCATAGCAGATCACATACTCAAAGGTACTTACAGAAGACTGCCACTCTTCGACAGAGAAAATAGAGCAACAAAATCAGGGGTGCTTAACTTTCCTTCACTTGTCTCTTCCCTTTTTCATTCTTTTAGTTGGTTGATTGGTTATGTGAATGTGCGAGAAAAGATGTGTGGATGAAAGAAAGGTGGCTATTTGACTTCTTAGAAAGGAATCAATGGCCTAAGAATATGATGTCTGTCTTGCTCAGTCAAACCAAAAGGTTCATGAAGTCCAGCATTTTGTGCCTAAAGCTGACCATGACAATGGGGTTTCACTTAGCTATCAGATTTAATAGCTATTGATAAACCTATTCTCTATAACCCTATTCTTCATAAGCGTGTATAATTTTTTAAAGCCACTTGAGTTTTAAATGAGATTAGAGGAGATTACTTGGGGAGCTGAACTACATAGCAAAAGTTGTTAATTTGTTTTCAGGAAAAGTTTGAAAAATCAAGCTATTAAAAAAAACCCTAATATTATTTCAGACATAAAGTATGCTGCAAGCACAGTACTCTGTAACAGAGCATCAGATGTCTAAGTATTCTGTTCACCTTTCTCAATCATAACTTCCACATGTGTTTTCTGATCATTGCCCCAGCCTTTGATTTCCACCCGGCAACAGTATGTCCCTGTAGCTGATTCTGTTACATTCACAATGGTCAGTGCCACATCTCCTTGATCAGTGTTTCCCATTAGTTGGTACATGCTGGATTTTCTGAATGTTACTTGTTGTCCATTACTCCTCACAATTGTATCATCACATGTAAAAGTGGGACAAGTTCCTCGTCCCCAGCACATGGTTGTAATCCCATATCTCTTAGTAGAGTAATCACAGGGTAAAGTGATGTTCTGACCCACCATTCCTCTCACTAGCGTCTTAGCACTTGATGCCAGGAAACCTGTAAGGAAAGATGCTATTGTGATTGAAAAGATTTTTTTTCAAAGAATGGAATTAAAGCCAATAGTAGAGATCTCTGTGTCTCTACAAAGAGGTACATCTCAATAAGCTTTCACCAAGACTAACACGGCAGCAAGGTCCATTTGTCCTCTGATAACATTTTGCCTAAGCACATATTCTCACATCCTAAAGCACAATGTTCTTCTGAGACAAACCTAAGAGCTGGAGGTATAAGGCACACAAGCAAGACCTCAAAAAATGAACAGATGAGTGCCCAGACAAAAACACTTAGTCATTTGTGGCCATGTGACCTTTTCTTAATCTTTATTAAGCTTAACTTTCCAGCAGATATACCAAGTGCTTTTACAGAAGCTGCTTCTGAAATTATTAGTGAATTATTTTAAAAGTGGCTTCATTTAGTATCACTTTTTATGATACATTACTTCCTTTTGTGATTCAGTTTGGAATATACCCTTTGCACATTTGTGTCTCTGCTGAGGCACAATTACTATGACGAAACTATGTGCTAAGCCCCTCTCTTGTCTCAAGATTTTTTAAAAAAGAAGTGTTATCTACCAGAAACCAAACAGCATGAAACAAAAGCACTTATTGGAAAGGCCTTTAGTTGCTAAGAATTATGGTCTGATTGCACAGTCATCCTTAATCATCACTGGCAAGTGCATTTTATTTTCAAATGTGCATTAATCTTTATCCTCGCAGCTCTTGCTAACACAGCTTTGTGGTGAATAAAAAGATCACTGTTTCTTATAAAATGGAAGTGAAACATATAATAGCCTAGATTATATATCCACAACATGAAATGCATTCTACAGCAAAAGATCCCACAAGTTCTTAGAATGGAAGATGGTTTATTACAGGCTCTTTTCCTAATAAAAAATAGCAATGTTACTTAAACATCTATATGGCACACCACTGGTGCTGAATGTATAATAATAATAATGTATTAATTTCCCATGGCCTAGACAATACTTACCAATCACGCAAGAATAACAACAGCATATTCACTTCCTATCATCTGAGCAGCCTGATCCTAAGTTTGATTACGAAGAAGTAAATCAATGTGATCCTAAGCGAAGTTCTTAATTCATTTAAGTCAATGGGTTTAGAAGAATGTAACTGTCTAGGAGTGCAGTTATTTCCATATACATTTGAAATCACAATCACATAGCAGTGCTTGAACATGGAACATCTAGCCCATCACATGCTTACAATAACACTATGTATCCGAAGAAATGAGCAGTGATTCACAAAATTTTGTAGTCTTTAAGGTATTACTGGACTACAAATTTAGTTAGTCTTTAAAGTACTACTGGATCTTGCTCTTTTCTGCTATTATGTATCTCTGAAGTGACTTCAAAGACATTTCATCTGCTGTTATTAATAATTTTATTAATGTAGTTACCTTCGAACAGCATAACTAGGATCCATTCCAGGCACAAACAACAAAACATGGTGAAGGCTGAAACAGCTGCAGAGAAGTCTCTTGATACTGCTAGTAACAAACATTTAAAAGAAAGGTCATTTCCAAAGTAGGTTTCTGACTTCTCCAATTTCTGAGCTGCATTGCACATTGCATCATGCACAGTACACAGTGGCAGAAACTCTATTCAGGCATGCCTTTTCCTGTGGTTAATTCAGCACTGTCTGACTAGCCTAATGAGCAATGTGTCACTTTCTATATTAAAGTGTAACAAAGTTTCACAGCAAAGACAAGAGATTCTACATCACTTCAGACAATGGGTTTCCTATCATGCTCCCCTAACCCATTAAGAAATAGCTCTGAAGTTTTAAATAAGATTTCTAAATTGTCATGACTCACCTCCAACACCCCCCTTTGTTTATTCTTACTCTCAGGGTTACCCTTGGATTTTAGCACCTCCATGCTGGGGAGAGGTCATGGAAGGGGTTTCTTATCTGTTTCCTGGTCCCCGCTATTCTACCAGCTAGCCTAGTCAGGGAACTACTCCAGGAAACATGGGCTGGCTTAGTGCACAGCCCTCTTGGTAGTCTGCTACCACTCCCTTTACAAACAAAAACCCCTGGAAGGAGAAAAGGGGAACCCCCACCTGGGTCCACTTTGAGGAAAGTCAGCAGCCCTGCCCAAAGGCCAATGCACAGGGCCAGCGTGTGGGAATAGGCGAACTAGGTGACGGCCTAGTGTGCCAGCTCTCACTGGGGCACCTCCCGCCCACTGCCCTCCTACCTCCGCTGCGCTGGCTTCCAGCGCCATGCTCCACTTGCCTTGCCTCCCCCCTCCCACCGCCACCCTCCCTCCCTTCTCAGCGCTGGAAGCCAGCGCTGCACTCTGCTTGCCTTGCCTCACCTCCCACACACACCTGCCACCACCCTCCTCCATCCCTCCCTTCACGGCGCTAGCTTAGCGCCATGCCCCGCTCGCCTCGCCTCCCACCCACCCCCACCCTCCCTCCCTAGCGCTGGGAGCCAGTGCCGCAACCTCACTCCACTCGCCTCCCCCCCCCCCCCCCCGCCGCTGAGTCTAGGCTGGTCCTTACAAGCTTCAATGTTGCTGCTCATGGCTTCTAAGTCTTTGAAGGGCCCACGGGAAGAGAATTCGTTCCCCCTCACTTCTTCTTTTTTTTTGTAATAACAATTTTTATTGTAATTAAACACTTAAACAATAAGAAGGAATAATTTAACAATACATATAAAGTAGGTATTATCTCATACCAGATTGTTAATAAATTTACCATATGACCATCAAACTACATCAACTAAAAATTATTTTGTCTTGTTACTTATACAAGTTGTTACATTAAATTAGCTAATACAAATAATATTTTTTTTATTATATTAGAAATCTCACCTTGAGCCATTAAATATTCTAGAACAGGAAACCAAACGATTTCAAAGGTATTAGCCTGAAGAGGATTCTGTATTGATTTTATGTTAGATGTTATTTTACTCATTAAATAAAGATTCCATAATTTTTTATGCCATAGACTTAATGTTGGTTGTCGTTCACTTTTCCAAAGGAGAGCAATACTTGATTTTGCTGCATATAGCAACATAGTTATCATTTCATAGGTAGACCTAGACTGTATATAATGAGGCCGCACATTCAAAAGCAAAATTTCTGGTTCTAATTCCAATGAGAATCCAGTAATTTCTTTTATTTTTTGAAGAATTATATTTCAAAATTGTTTTATTACTGGGCAGTCCATCCAGCAATGTATATATGTGCCAATCTCACCACATTTCCTCCAGCATTGTGGTGAAAGCTCTTTTGTTATATGAGATAATTGCTGGGGAGTGGTGTACCAAAAAGTTATAATTTTCAAGGTTTGTTGCCTAAATTCTAAAATGGGAGTAGTTGAAGCATAGCTATTCCAAATTTTATCCCATATCTCAGTTGTAAGACTGGAGTTACATAATGTTTGCCATTTTTGTTGATATGGTAGTCTTTTAGTTTCTGTATTAAATAAAATGGCTTAAGAACATAAGAACATAAGAGAAGCCATGTTGGATCAGGCCAGCGGCCCATCAAGTCCAACACTCTGTGTCACACAGTGGCAAAAAATGTTATATACACACATACGCTGTGGCTAATAGCCACTGATGGACCTGTGCTCCATATTTTTATCTAAACCCATCTTGAAGGTGGCTATACTTGTGGCCGCCACCACCTCCTGTGGCAGTGAATTCCACATGTTAATCACCCTTTGGGTGAAGAAGTACTTCCTTTTATCCGTCTTAACCTGTCTGCTCAGCAATTTCATCGAATGCCCACGAGTTCTTGTATTGTGAGAAAGGGAGAAAAGTACTTCTTTCTCTACTTTCTCCATTCCATGCATTATCTTGTAAACCTCTATCATGTCACCCCGCAGTCGACGTTTCTCCAAGCTAAAGAGTCCCAAGCGTTTCAACCTTTCTTCATAGGGAAAGTGCTCCAGCCCTTTAATCATTCTAGTTGCCCTTCTCTGCACCTTCTCTAAAGCTATAATATCCTTTTTGAGGTGCGGCGACCAGAACTGCACACAGTACTCCAAATGAGACCGCACCATCCATTTATACAGGGGCATTATGATACTGGCTGATTTGTTTTCAATTCCCTTCCTAATAATTCCCAGCATGGCATTGGCCTTTTTTATTGCAAACGCACACTGTCTTGACACTTTCAGTGAGTTATCTATCATGACCCCAAGATCTCTCTCTTGATCAGTCTCTGCCAGTTCACACCCCATCAACTTGTATTTGTAGCTGGGATTCTTAGCCCCAATGTGCATTACTTTGCACTTGGCCACATTGAACCGCATCTGCCACGTTGACGCCCACTCACCCAGCCTCAACAGATCCCTTTGGAGTTCCTCACAATCCTCTCTGGTTCTCACCACCCTGAACAATTTAGTGTCATCCGCAAACTTGGCCACTTCACTGCTCACTCCCAACTCTAAATCATTTATGAACAAGTTAAAGAGCATGGGACCCAGTACCGAGCCCTGCGGCACCCCACTGCTTACCGTCCTCCACTGCGAAGACTGCCCATTTATACTCACTCTCTGCTTCCTATTACTCAGCCAGTTTTTGATCCACAAGAGGACCTGTCCTTTTACTCCATGATTCTCAAGCTTTCTAAGGAGCCTTTGATGAGGAACTTTATCAAAAGCTTTCTGGAAGTCAAGGTAAACAACGTCTATCGGGTCTCTATCATCTATCGGCTTGATATGCTTTGGAGAGTATCCCTTTAGAAATACCTGTTTCTGACTGTAACATTTTTTCAAATAATGTTAATGGTTGTTTTACTATTTCTATTAATTTAATAGACTCATGGAGATGTTTAAGTTGATAATATTCTAACCAATTGATTTGAAAAAATAGGGTTTTTTCTAGTGATACTTTATCTATAATTTAAGTCATTAAGGGTGTCAACCCCATACTGATGCCATTTTTGATATTGTTGCTGAAGTTTGGCAGGTAAGTACCATGTTTGTCCAATAAAAGAAGTGCTCCCCCTCACTTCTAGGAAGGAGGAGGAGTGAACTCTCCTCCTGCGGACCCTTCAAAGGCTTAGAAGCCTCACACAGCAACATTGAAGCTGGTAAGGACCAGCATAGGCATGGCGGTGGGGGGGGGGAGCAAATGGAGCGCGGCACTGGAAGCCAGCACCGCAAAGAGAGGGAGGAGGAGGGTGGCGGCTTGCATTGCTGGGATGGGCGGTGGGGGAGGAAAGTTTATGGGGGGGGGGAGGACAACAGCATCGTATTGTCAGCATAAGTAACAAGGGTACATGTAATGCACCGAGTTTTGGACTATGGCAGTCAGGACTAGACTGCTGAATAGCCAGGTCATTAAGAGATTGAATAAAAAGGGATGCAACGCTGTTTGACACCCTTATTGGCAGCAATCTTTGATGTTAGGTTGCCCGCTAATGAGCATTTGATCTGGCAGGTGGTAGAAGTGTGTAATCTTTTAATAAGCATAAGAAATCTTTTATCCAGGAAACTATGCATTGCTGATTTCAAGAAGATAGTGACATTTATATTTTTGCTGATCCAACCACTTTCCACAGATGAAGGGTCAGAGGTAGATGAACATGCAATGTCATTGCAGAGGGCTGTATAGTTGAAGTCTTGAAGCAGCCAGTGGCCTGGTACCTTCTGAAGAAACACTAGTTCTGGTCCTAAAGAATTAACCTGGACCGATTTCGCACTCACCCTTCTCTGCTCTGACGTTCCTCTTTTCAGTGCGGCATCCTTCCGATTTCTCACTATCTGCCCCGGGGCTTCAGCTTGAGTCACCGTTTTTGCACAGCAAAGAGAAACTGGTTTTTAGTGGTTTTTCTTTGCCTTGCAAAAATAACGATGCAAGCTGATGCCCCACGGCAGATAGTGGGAAACTGAAAGGAAACTGCACTGAAAAGAGGAACGTCAGAGCAGCGTAGGGTGAGTGTGAAATCGGTCCTGGTTAATCAGGCCAATCTGTAATCTACCTTTCTTGAGCAGCCACTGCTTTTTGGAATAGTGGTTAGGCAACTTCAGATGCTCTTGAATGAAGCACATAATTCCATTACAATATAGCTAATTCTAATGTTGCATTTGATGTATGTACAGCTGAGTGTATGACTGAAACATCATGCTCAATTTGATTCGTAAACTGCTTTTTGGATCTTTCTTACAAACACATGCGCATACATTTGCAGTAACATTGCAAAACTTCTAGTGATAGGGACAGGGGCAGTGGATCAGCTGCTGGAAAAAGTATCTGATCTGGATGGCTTAGTGCCCAGAAAGTTGTGGCTCACACTGAAACATTCCTAACAGGAAGAGATAAATGCTTCTAATATTTCTGAGAATTCATTTGGGGAATATTATATTCTCCACATATTGTTTTCTAACCTTATACAAGAGCTTGTATAAGGGAACTGTGAATCAGGAAGTCCCTGATCAATTTTCACCTCACCCACACAGTCACTAAAATGGCTCCAGGCAAGCCACATTCTTTCAGCCTTGAAACCCACTTCTCCCCAGTCTCTCATTAATATGGGAATAATGACATGCTTTATGCAGTTGTCATAAGGATCAAGATGTTTAGCCCTTTGAACATGACTTGCTATATAAATGCTAAGCTTAAGTGGCTGTTCCCAAGGTGCTACTCAAAAGATTAAACTGACTTTCATCTGAACCAGATATGCTTTAATTTTTTCCCCTTCAGTTCATCGCTCGCTGCGGTATTTGCATTTAAAGAAAAACTAAACAAAATGGGAGGAACATGTAGTTTCCCTTTTCATATCAAATATCATTCCTTCAAGCCTGTCTCCAGCCACAGTTACGTGCTGGCTCCTTCTATTACTGTTTTTCTTACAGAAGCCTGAAATGCTTCAGTTAAGTTAAACACTTCTTTGGCTACATGATCCAGTGCCTTCTCTCTCTTCATTTGCCCAGAACAAAATTATTGGTTTTAAAAACCCAGATTTAGTAAAAATGCAGATTATCGCACAAGATTTTTCAATAGACCAAGCATTGTACCATGAGTGAAAAGGGCTTTTCTTAAAAGCATGCTTCACTTTTTTGTACCGCTTGATTAAACCACAGAATTACAAATTTCTCTTTGTAGAGATTATACAACTCATATCTACTTTTTGAGTCAGTATAGTTTAATTCTGTGTCGTCATGACTAAATACCAACAGACGTGTACTTCAACCTTAGTGCTAAGTACACAACAACCAACTTGTGTGTGTGTGTGTATGCATGCAGGCATGGGGAGTTAATTTTTATTGACAGCTGTGACATTGTCTCAAAGCACAAATAATGTATGCATATTTGACTCACAGAACTAAGCTACTTAAAGGTATGTTGAAGTCTCATATTTAGTAAGAATTATTGGCATAGCACATAACAGCATCACCACTGTTTATTTCTTAAATGTTTTACAGCTATGCATATATGGACTTTTCTTTCAGGCTGATGATGGAGTTTGCTACAGAAGTGCTGCCCTCTACTGATGTATCACAGAAAAAAGCATCACTGGGCATAATGTGTTGCATGTATAAAAGAACCTCTAACTGCACAAGAATGGCAAACTAGGAACTCAAGTTTGTAGAAATTTAATGCACTCAAATTAACACAAGGCTTTTCAATTAAACCCAAACAGTTGCAAGTATTTCATGGAAAGAAATTACATATACAACATGTATAGCTTTCAAAGACACATGTGACCTTAAAGAGGGCTTTTAAAATCTAGCTGGGCACAGAAAAATGAACTGCGGCAGCTTCCATAAAGCAACGTTTCCATTAGATCACTGATGACATGTAAGAAAAAACTTTACACTGACACTCATTTTTGTCTCCTTGTTTTACTGCATTCTGTGATTAACAGTGGAATCCTATGCAGTTAGTCCTAAGGCCACTAAAATCAGTAGGTTTGAGATCTGAGCAGCTTATCATAGGATTGCACTATAAGCTTATTACGTCAACTTTCTTCTTCCCAGAGTAAGCAGTAGAGAAGATATTTTTTTCACATATGGCAAGAGTTCATCCTCTAGATCCAAGCTAGACTGGCATGGAGACAAAGCACCCAAGACAGATTTTTATCAAAACTGAATTATTTTTAAGTACACTCTTCTGAACAGACAACCAATATTTATTTATTTATTTATTTAAAAGTTCAAATTAAACACCAAAATCTTCATATATGCAGAAGCACTGTTGCTGGCAACTAATGTATCCATATTTGGCTACTTTCTAACAGAAATTATAGATACAGAACTGTAATTATGTATAACTGTATACAGATATAACTTCTGTAATATAGCAGTATATCGCTTGGCTTTGCCTACAACAAAGAAAAATGTAAGTCATCAGAGATTCAGATTCATTACAGCATTTCTCACATGCATGAATAGAAGAAGTTAACAATGGAAGCTGAGAAATGACTAGTGATGCTTTAGAACTAGTGAACAACGGACATGGACTAATTCCCCCCGCCCCAGCAGAACAATAAGCTATTATACTTCTTTCCTTTAAAAACAAATTTAAAAAACACAAAGTACACACTGAAAAGCTAAATAAATACATCATTTGGTTTATTGTCTCTTACAGACTATGTTCCATGATTGTTTATTGCTATATAAAGGCAGTATAGAAGAAAAAAAGTGTATCTAATTCTTTAGCATCAGCTTCAGTCTTATTCACAAGGTCTTACTATGCTGACACAAAAGCCCTCTTTTCATGTCAATTCATCAATAATAATGCACATGGAAGCATCTTTATCCAAAACCTGATCCTTCTTGATGCTAGAACTTGCTCTCTGCTGCTCCTTCTGCCCAATGCAATTGTTGTTGTCCTCTATGTCCATGGGTTCAGTTTTTACCCTCATTCCTCCATCTGAATGCGGCAAATCATCAGGCAAAGAGGTCAGGCAATTCTGTATCATTTCACCAACACGCTCTAAATGCTTCTGGAATCTCTCAGCTGTCTCCAGACGCTGACGTTTCTGCACCTCCATCATGACCCTCAATGTCTCTCTGGCTTGGTGGGGCCGATATTCATTTATCAGATGATGTACATGAACAAACAACAATTTTAAGTCTTCCAGCTTCTCCTCCCGTTTTATGTTGCCAGGGCTCCTTATCAATATATCCAAGAGGTCCAAGAAATTGACCAAGATAGACATGTTGAGTTTCCTCAGTTCTTTCTTATGGTCAAACTGCATGGGATGCAAACGGTCAATGCCTTGGCTTTCCAAAGGTCGTATAATGAGGTCATCACACTGGAACTGGTTTCCAAACATCATATAGCTATCTTTAATAGGTGGAGGAGGCTTAGGGGCCGCAGCTTTCCGAATATTTTCATCTGTATATTCTTTAATATACTGCATCGGAGGAGGAGGGAGGGCACTCACTTGCTGAGGTTCACCCATTGTGGCAGATTAAAAGTACTAACTGAATAAATAAATAAAAATTTAGTGTACAGCCCATATAAACTAATATTACCACTTAGTTATTTAACACACAATAATCTGCTTTCCTCCCAAAACAAGACCCATATATTCAGATTAATGATTAGGCAGGGAAAATCTGGGAAACAGAGGAGAATTTAATTTCCTTTCAGATCATCTATGTAGCACAATGACTAACACAGGCTCAACAAATCCCAGGTCACCAAGGAACTCAGAAATTTCATTGTAGCAATTAGTACTTTTGATTATTTTATTTCAATATCTCTCAGTGATACTTGTAGAAAATACAAATCTCATTTATCATTTTGCATCAGGATGTATTCTGTACGTATCCTTTAAAATATAAAAGTGCATGAAGTTCTTTCTATTGCTTGAGATTCCATGTGAAGGGCAGGGTATAAATCCAATCTCTTCTTCTCCTCTCTAAAATGGCACTGGCAGCCATAGATACATGGTCACGATAAAATCTAGTCTGGGCCTCAGGCAAGGGTCCTCAAACGCCACAAGTCTGTTTTCTTTCTCTGAGCTCTTCCTGGCTAAGTTCTATCTGCTTTGAAATTCATTTTGAATTTTGGGGAAAGCTGTGCTCTGCTGGATTAAATCTATGTTTGTGTTTTCATGGAATTTTATGTTTACGGCTGTGTTTTTATGGATTTTACAATGAAACCTGTTTTCTGCATAGCTGGGCATACAGTAAAAAATAAATGTCAGACCTAAGGGGAAAGTCTTACATAGGTTTCCAAATAATTGAAGTCTTCAAGTTGTTCCATTTGGGACTGAATGTGGATACACAGGATATTTTGATATCAACAGGCAATATGGGTATGAACAGATTACTAGAAGAACACTTAAGGAGAAAGCCAAAGAATACTTTGAAAGGGAACAGAGAAAGAATAGAAGGAGTAAAGAGCAGAAAAAATATGCTGATTCATATTTTACTTTTCACACTGGCTTTAATCTCCTTCCAAAGGGAACTGTATAAGCAGGGTCCACTACATTTGTCTAGTACAGGGTTGGCCAAACTGTGGCTTGGGATCCACATGTAGCTCTTTCACACATATTGTGTGGCTCTCAAAGCCACCACCACCCTGGAGACTGGCTTGGAGAATGCATTTAAAATTAAATTTGTTTTCTTTTCACTTCCACCTCCCTCCCTCACCTATCTTCCTCCCTTCCTTCCTGTCTTGTGGCTCTTAAACATCTGATATTCATATTTGCAGCTCTCAAACATCTGACATTTATTCTATGTAGCTCTTATGTTAAGCAAGTTTAGCCACCTCTGCTCTAGTACATCCTAGATCTACTGAACCTGGAATCATGGAAGTAGATTGAGTTTGTTTTTCTTTCATCAAGGACGCTGAAAATCAGGGCTTTTTTTAGCAGGAACTCCTCTGCATTTTAGGCCACATACCCCTGATGTAGCCAATCCCCCAAGAGCTTACAATAGCCCCTGTAATAAGAGCCCTGTAACCTCTTGGGAGGATTGGCTACATCAGTCACACCAGTTTGGGAACTACAATCACACCTGCACTGGTAAGTTGGACTTCAGGAAGTCCTACAAACGAAGAAAAACATTGTATATTGTAAAATGGACTGAAATAATTTCAAATTAATGTGGAAAATACTGTGGTTTAATATATTGTTTAAAATATTGTTTTCAATATATATTAGTTAAAGCTCTCACAGAGTGTTCTCCTATATACCTTACTCTTACCCGTGAGCTCTCTGGTTTCATATAGAAAATATAAAATGTGGCATAACAATATTAATTGAAATACAAACTATTTATTTATCTATTTATTTCCATTGATTTATAACCATCCCACAAACTACCCTCCACCCCACAATTGGGGAGGGACGGTGGCTCAGTGGTAGAGCATCTGCTTGGTAAGCAGAAGGTCCCAAGTTCAATCCCCGGCATCTCCAACTAAAAAGGGTCCAGGAAAATAGGCATGAAAAACCTCAGCTTGAGACCCTGGAGAGCCGCTGCCAGTCTGAGTAGACAATTTTGACTTTGATGGATCGAGGGTCTGATTCAATATAAGGCAGCTTCATATGTTCATATGTTACTTAAGCATTCCTACAGGACTGAAAACATGCAAAGTGTAAAACAGAGGTGTTAATTTCTTAACAAAAGCTGGGAGTATTCCCCACCCATTACAAGCGTTAACTAGTTTAGCATAGCTAGTGAATGGTCTCTATATGGGGGCAATAGATTCAAATTTCACACAACTGAATATTACTCTGAACTTCCGGCATTTCATGGCTCCTTGACTGTTTTTCTTCCATTTATTGATTCAGTTACATATACATAAATCGGCTGCACAGGGAGAATCCACTTTTCGCATACAAAGCAGGCTCTTACCCATGAACGCTTATGTTGGAATAGAACCTGGCTAGCATTTAAGGTTCCATAAGACTCCACGGCTACTCTTCCAGAACTACCATTAAAAAATCGCCAAACCAGAAATGTAGGAGAAAAGCCTATGACTAAAGACCTACGCAAAAGGGGACAAACTCAAAAAATAAAACCGACAAACGCCCTCACCTGAGTCTCCCACTCAACGTCCCACTCTTCCCTCTGTTCCTCCGTTCTCCGTCTCGAAACATAAAACTACTTCCGGCGTCTTCCTCGCCTCCCTATTGGTTCACACAGTGGGATCATAGAGTGCAAAGCGGAAGAAGTGGCAGGGAATATTACCAGAAGGAAACACCAAGAGCTTTTTTTACATTTTGATTGGTTGCTTCTGCCGTCAATCAGGGTTGATTTGCTATTCTCTCGCCTAGCTCATCTCTTGAACAAAGCAGGAGTCAAGTTCATCTTTAAAACAAACCAAGAAACACACGAAACTCCTGCTTTGTTCAAGTGATTCAGACTAACACGACTGCCCACTTGGCTCTATCTCATCTCTGGTCCTGCTGTTTTGTGTCACAAGGGAGAGCGAACGCGAGCTCGACAGAGGCAGCCGCACGCATGCGTTTCGGACATCGCGCATTCACTGGGCGATTTGCGCAGAGGAAAAAAAATGAAATGTTTACGTTACTGTTTCTAGAGAAAAAGACGTATTAGTAACAAGCAGATTTTTTAAAAAGAAGCATTCTGATTTGTCACGTATCGTGCAAAATAGGCCAAGCTCTCAAAAGGTTATGAAGGAATAAATGGAAAAGGGTGAAAGAAGTTAAAGCTGTTAAAGCTGTAACAGTGTACATGTATTCCAACATGCCGATGCAATAATGGCATAAAACTGCATGTGTCAGACAGTTTCCTTGTGGTTCTCTGTTTGAATATTTAGCATGGCTGAAGAGAAAAGATTTTTCAGAGGCAAATAAGGAAAAATAAGTTTGATGCAACCTTGAAAAAAATTAGTGATTTATGCAAGTGAACACAGTGAAGTCATTAATTTGTTCTGGGGTTCAATGGGCTAAATGTAAATATCACTGACTGGACAACATCAGCTTGATTTACTATTCCATACTGCAGAACATTATGTCACTATAAAATATTATTTGTAATATTGTGGCACACACACAGCTTCTGCAACATTTTCGTTTAACAACTGCAAATAGAAATAATAGGTTTGTAAGAACGTAAAGTTTACATTGCATACTCCTGCTAAGATGCAACTAATACTTTTTCAAGTTTATCTAAAACTGCATAGCTACACAATTTTATAACTGCATAAGATAGTCAGTTTAATTAAGTGTAATTTAATGAAATTCAGTACTGCAGCCCAAGCTCTGCTCACGACCTGAGTTTGATCCTGGTGGAAGTTTGCTTCAGGTAGCCGGCTCAAGGTTGACTCAGCCTTCCATTCTTCCAAGGTCTGTAAAATGAGTACCCGGCTTGTTGGGGGTAAAGTGTAGGTGACTGGGGAAGGCAATGGCAAACCACCCGGTAAAAAGTCTGTCATGAAAATGTTGTGATGTGACATCACCCCAGAGTCGGAAATGACTGGTGCTGGCACAGGGGACTACCTTTACCTTTTACCTTTTTTTAATTCTCCTGCAAATTCACTACCAGAATTCAACATACACCTGGCTTTTCATCCCTCAGGTGACAGCTTAATGCATTCTGACATATAGAGGACCAATCTTGAAAAATAAGTCATGTATTTCAATTTTTTTTGTAGCATGATGTAAAATGAACCAGTTAAGGAATTCAAGGGCAGAGAACAAATAGATATTATTTTATTATATTATTGTTGTTGTAATGGTGTTAAAATGAGTCTGGGAAGAATAGGGTGTTCTTTGTGATAGAAACAAGATATTGATCTGGAAAGAATCTACCTAACAATTGCATTCTCTAATGAAATACTGCTAACTCAAATGGACATTACCTGGTCAAGCCAATGATGGTTAGTTTATTAAAATTTTCTGCTTATGAATAAAACCTTAGGTCAAGCATTGTAAACCTCAGAGATCACTTTGACTCAGGGGGTCTTAACTCTCTGTATTCAGACACTTTCCCATGCTTATTAATAAACATTATTTTTTTTTCTTATTCTATTTACCAGGATTCCTCCATGTGTTTCTTAGAGAATTGGGTTTAGGGGCACATGAGCCACAGTTTATGTGTGCTACAATATGATGTGAAGAAGCCTTTACATTGCGTTGAGAATAATAGATGGCTCATCATGTTTCAAGCTATATAGCCATTCTTCAGGGGAGTACTTGCCACCAAATGCAGCCACATGAAAAATAAATTCAGATAAGGTGCTATTGCTTTCGTTTAAAACTCCAGAAACACAGTAATATTTATGTTATGCCCCCATTACACAGTAGAGAGCAGTACTGATCTTGGTTTGAAGGAGATGTTCTTATTTATTTACTTCATTTGATTTCTCATCCTCTTTATTTTATGAACTTGTTCTATGGAAGTAATTGCTGTGCCTTATGGTTGTCAGTCGAGCCCTCCAACAGTGAAGGAACAGTTTATTAAGATTTTGCACATTGTTGAAATGGACAGGATGGATTAACACATGGATAGCTAAGAGACAAAAACTAAAGTTACTGAAGAATCAATCTATCTTAATAATATGCAGGAAGCTCCATGAAGCTCAATCCTACACATGCTCCCCGCCCCACCCCCAAATGTACATAGATGACAGTTTTTTGTTCTCATTGTTTTCTGTTAGATAATCTTCTTTTGCAATGTAAAATGGCCATCAGTTTCCTTGACCACATAATTAGTAAATATCATTTGTCATCAGAGCAAGACACACTTCACCAACATATACTTCGTGGAAAGTGCCATCAAATCACAGCTGGTTTATGGCAATCCCATAGGATTTTCAAGGCAAGAGAGGTTCAGAGGTGTTTTGACATTGCCGGCCTCCATGTCAGGCCCCTGGTATTCCTTGGAGATCTCCCATCAAAATATTAGCCAGAGCCAACACTGCTTTAGCTTCAGAGATCTGATGAAATTGGGCTGGCCTGGGCTATTCAGTTCAGGGCTGGAATGGTCAAAAACAGGAGAGATTTTAAACATTGTTTAAGAACAAACTTTTTATATACAGTGAGTACACAATTAACTTTTGCTTGGTGACAGCACTTCTATCCTTTCTGTCTTTGTAGTCATACCACACAAGAGTCTTTGAAATGCTTGAATACAATGCATGTAATGACAGACAGATAGGGTTGCCAGGTCTGTGTTGGAAAATACCTGGAGACTCCGGGGATGGATCCAGGAGAGGGCAGGGTTTGGGGAAGGAAGGGTACAATGAATGGTACAATGCCACAGAGGCCACCTTTCAAAGCATCCATTTTCTCCAGGGGAGCTGATCTCTGCCAGCTGGAGATGTGTTGTACAAGCAGGAGATCTTCAGACCCCACCTAAGCAACAAATGCAGAAATACGACCTAGCTCATTGAACCAAGGGTGGCCAATGGTAGCTCTCCAGATATTTTTTACCCACAACTCCCATGAGCCCCAGCCATTGGCCATGCTGGCTGGGGCTGATGGGAGTTGTAGGCAAAAAACATCTGGAGAGCTACTGTTGGCCACCCCTGGACTATATGCTTGAAGTTATTTTTCTGTATTTTTAAATAATGAACAACCAGAGTAATTTGGTCCTGAGCTTTTTATTAGGCACTTTCAAGAATGTCTCAATATTATATATTAAGGAGGCCTTCTCATTTTTTCTTAGAATATTTATCATAGTATTTATTTATTTATTTACAACATTTATACCTCACCTTTCTGTTCTTACAAGGGCCAACAAGGCAGCTGACAATTTAAAACATACATAAGATCACATTTTAAAACCATTAAAATCAGCCCGCTCCCCAAAAATGCATATCATTAAAACAATTAAAAACAGAGTTATAATACATACAAGATGTTTTAAAAAACAGCAATTAAAACATTGGTTAGGAAGCAGGGATAACTGAGAATGCCCAAGGAAACAACAACAAAAGTCTTCATTGGCTGGCAGAAAATGGCAACAGAAGGAGAAATGGAGAGAGTTCCAGAGTTTTGGTATTAAGGTTGCCACCTGCATAGCCTCAGAAGACATGGCCCTTCAGATATGTTGATTCTAAACCATATAGAGTTTTTAAGAACAGCATCTTGAACCGTACCCAGAAACAAACTGGAAGGTGGTGTGGATAGGCCAAGATTGGAGTGAAAGGGTCCAATGATCTGCACAAGTTTGGCCACGGCATTCTATAACAATTGAAGTTACAAACACTTCTCAAGGGCAAACCCAGCATTGCAGTAGGCCTGCCAAGCTCCCCACTAGATGTGGGGAATCCCCCACCCTGGAGAGCCCCAACCCACTGGGAGGGAGCAAAATGCCGAGGGATCCCCACCCACAAAGAGCCTTGTCAGCACATGCTGTCCCTGGTGTGATGATGCCACCCAGAAGTGACATCATCACACTGGGGACTGTCATGTTCTCAGGGCACAGGCAGGCGGGGGTCCAAAGGTGGTCCAAGGTCAAAGTCCAGGAAGTCAGGCAGGAGCTGAGCCACCAAAGCAAAATCGCAAACCAGAGGCAGAAGTCAGTGTCCAAAGCCAAAGGATCAAGGTGCCATGGAATTCAAACTGGTCAGGAGCTGGAATCAGGAAGGAGCGTGGATGCAAGCCAGAGAATCGACTTGTTGCTTCCACGGGGTTGCCAAGTTCCAGGTGTGAGTTATATGGGAGCCTCAATCAGCCTGCTCCCTGGGTAGCTGTAATTGTCCTAGAACTCGGGGCAAAGAGATCAGAAGCATTGGAGCACCTCGTGCCTGCGTTCTGAGAGTGTTTTCCAAAGCTGGCTCCACATTCTTGAGATGGGAGGGGGAGAGCTTGGAGGAGACTGATTGTCAACAGTCAGCGCTGGTGCCTGGAATGTGGGGAGAGTGATTGAGGGGCCAGCTGTTGATTGTTCAGCTGAGGCGCTGGAAGGCCGTTCTTCCTGGTCTGTTAACCCTTCCAGCTCCCCCTCCTCAGGGTTCATGACAGGGACATCGTGCCGGGGACACTCTAGAACTCATACTAAAAACTCTATGTACCATAGATACATGTACCATAGACACAAGTTTTACTGCATATCCTAGAGTGTTTCCAGTGTGATGCTCTAGGACTCATGGTAAAACACTATGGTGTCATAGAGTTTTATTGCGAGTCCTAGAGCGTCCCTGGCATGATGTATCCAGCATGATGATGCCACTTCTGGCAGAGGGACTTGACAGCTCTGCATTGCAGTAGTCTAATCTAGATGTAACCAGAGCATGCTACCACAGTGGCCAGATAGTTTCTGCTCAGCAAAGGCTGCAGCTGACTAAGCAGTCAAAGCTAGTAAAAGATGCTCCTGGCTGCAGCTACCACCTGCTTATCCAGCAGTAGCTCTGAGTCCAAGAGAACCTGCAGACTACAGACTTGTTCCTTCAACACTATCCAGAATGACTGAGACCTGAAATCCTGGGTCCAACTTTCCATCCACAAGTAGCTCTTCCATCTTGTTGGGAATAAGCATCAGTTTATTGGTCTGCATCTGCTCCAAAACTGCCCTTAGATACTGGTTCAGGGTTGCTACAGCCTCCCTGGATATGGTGACAACATAACTCAGATTTCTTCTTCCTCCTCCTCTTCCTCTTCCTCTTCTTTCATCATCATCATTTTCAATTTCTATACCGCCTTTCACTATAAACAGGGTTCAGAATGATGTACAATAATAGATAAAACAACCATATACTAATTTGAGGTTAAAATATTAAAATTACAATAAAATGACAGTAATCAACTTAATTAGTCAGAACTTCTAATTGTGCTACTGCCTTTTGGGAGCAAGGGGTAAGAGTGCCAGCCAAGTAGGCACTGTCCTCAACCAGATGCCTGGCAGAACATCTCTGCCTTACAAGCCCTGCAGAACTGCACAAAATCCCTCAGGACACAGATGTTTCTTGGCAGAGAGTGGTACCAGGTTGGAGGCAGGGCACTAAAAGCCCTGGTCCTGGTCAAGGACAGCCAACTATTTCTTGAGCTGGGGACTATAAGTAAGTTCTTATCTGCAGAGCATAATGCTCTTTGGGGGGGTATACCAGGAGAGGTAGTCTTGGAGATGACCTTACCCAGCATGAGCATAGGGGACAAGATGAAACCTTGCAAGATCCCATAAACCAAAGGCCAAGGGCTGAGCAGCAGTCCCCCAGGAACGCCTTCCAGGTAGGAGCAGAACCACCACAGAACAGTGCCTCCCAGTCCCAGCCCAGATAAGGATACCATGGTCTCAGATATTGAAATCCACCAAGAGATCCAGGAGAATCAACAGCAATGCTTCCTCTTGATGTAGTGGTTAAGTGAGTGGACTCTTGCCTGGGAGAACCGGGTTTGATTCTGCACTCCTCCACATGCACCTGCTGATGTGACGAGTCAGTCACAAGTTCTCACAGAGTTGTTCCTCTCAAGAGCAGCTTCTGTCGTAGCTCTCTCAGCTCCACCTACTAGGCTTCCCAATCCCCAGGTCCCAGCGGGGGATCCCCTGGTTTTACAGGCTTCCCCCCTCCCCCAGCCAGCTGGCCGGCGGGGGAAGCTCCACCCCCATAGCCATTATGCACCTCCAGGAACGATTCCCATAGGGAATGATGGGGAATTGATCTGCGGGTGTCAGGGGCTCTGGGGGGCTGTTTTTTGAGGTAGAGGTGCCAAATTTTCAGTATAGCATCTAGTGCCTCTCCCCAAAATACCCCCCAAGTTTCAAAAAGATTGGACCAGGGGGTCCAATTCTATGAGCCCCAAAAGAAGGTGCCCCTATCCTTCATTATTTTCTATGGAAGGAAGGCATTCTAAAAGGTGTGCTGTCCCTTTAAATGTGATGGCCAGAACTCCCTTGGAGTTCAATTATGCTTGTCACACCCTTGCTCCTGGCTCCGCCCCTGATGTCTCCTGGCTCCACCCCCAAAGTCTCCTGGCTTCACCCCCAAAGTCCCCAGATATTTCTTGAATTGGACTTGGCAACCCTACCACCTACCTCACAGATGTCTGTTGTGAGGAGAGGAAGGGAAACCACTCTGTGACTCCTTTGGGTAGTGAAGGGCAGGATATAAATTCAATCTCTTCTTCTCTCTGTGTCTATCTTCAGTCTATCCATCAGGGTGTCCAAGTTTGTTTCTGTTCTATAACCATGCCTAACCCCAGCCTGAAAGGGATCTAAGCATATATCATAATGTAGCATGCACTATTCATATGGCAATATTTGAAAGGATGTGGTTACCGTTTTTGACATCAGAAAGGAAGCTGAACAACATTGCCTAGATGACAGATGGAAAGATAATGCACCTACGCTGCTTTTGAATCCATTTTCATAAAACTCAACAGTTTATTTGTTTTCACTTTTCTGAATTCATGTGTGGTGGTCAGGTACTGGGGCAGGTGCCTTTCTGTCCTGCAAAATTGTCATTACCTGCTGCAGAATGAATAATTGCATCCTTCTTGAAGAAGAGCTGATCAAAAGGTCCCAGCAAAAGAGACGGACTTCTCCTTCCAACTTTAAAGTACGATTCTTCGTTTTAACAAAGTCAAGGCTGGCATATTTTGAACATCGTCCTGGGGTATGTGTGCCAACTCTTGTATATTTATACCACTTCTTATCACAGGATTAACATGGAAACGGAATGAAATTTGCAGATCCTTTGAGATCAGTCATTGGTTTTGGCAGAAGCAGGGTTCAATCTTGAGTTTTTAAATATATGGCAGAAGCAGGGTTCAATCTTGAGTTTTTAAATATATGAATTAACATAGTTAATTAGTGTGATCTGTCATCACAACAATCTTATGAAGTGGAGTGGACAAATGAGAGATACTTCTAATGTTACATTAAGGTTTATGCCTGAGCAGAACACTCCTATGTCAAAATTAACACAGGATCCTGCATGTATGCACAACAATGCTTGTTCTTTTACAAGAATACTGGCCCAAATCAGTCACAACAGAATTCTGCATTTGTTGCCAGCAGTTGTTTTCTGTTCATTAATGCCAAGAAAATAAAGCAATTTGAGATATATGTGGGAATGGCTGCTTTACTTAGCTTTATGCATCTGAGTTTTTATGGATAAGTCACCAACTGTATCATGTTTCATTGTCTTTTAACCCCACTATTATCTACATTTTCCCATGATTATATACTTGCCAACTGATGAAGTGGGAGCTAGTCTATAAAAGCTTATGCCGCAATAAATCTAGTATCTTTAAGGTACCACAAGATTCTCTTATTTTGCCAAAATGGACTAACATCACTCTGGAATTTACAAGAATCACTCATTCTCGGTAATTATCCTTGGGACAGTCCTTTGATTACGGGGGACAAGCTGAGAGCATTTTCTTCTGTGGCTATGAACAAAAAAAAAATGGGCCAAGCCCCACAGAGCCACCCAGGAGATCACCTACCTTGCACAGACAACCACCCCATTCTTTAAGCATTAAAATAATCTGTTCTTTGAATATCAGTCTGACAAAAATACAATTTTCAGAGAGTCCTATTGTTTTAGGGACTAGGATGTATTTGTCATGGCTTCTCCTATATCACTCAGTATTGCTAAATAGTAGTGAAATGATCAGGACTTCACTTATATTTGCTGCTCCCATCAGGAGAGCTCCGCTTTGTCCCCTATCAATATAATCTTCCATTATCAGCTGAAATTTGCTTGTTTTTCTAGGTATTTGGAAATTGCACAGAGTTCTGATTTAGTACTTGTTTCCTTACTGCTGCTTTAATCTTGTATGGAGTTTATATTGAAAAAGTAATTTTAATTTTTGTGGGGATGGAGAAGTTTGCTTTCTTTTGAACTGCACAATATGTCTTTCAAAGCTCTCTTGGAAAGAGTCAGAAAATATTGTAAGGAGGTTGGCTCGCTCTATTTAGGATAAAGCAACTTCAAGTAGAGTTGTCACCTCTTCTCTCAGGCATCAGACATCACTCTTTTTATTTTTATTTATTTATTTTTGTTAATTTGTATTCTGCCCTTTCCCACAAGCAGGCTCAGGGCGGATCACAACAGGAGTCAAAACAATCAAAAGCTACATGCTAAAATCATAAAATGGAATAAAACAGATAACACATATATCAAAGGCAGTGGTTGCCATTGGTCGCATTCTATATATCAGTAGGCCCAGAGATGAAATATAGCATCATAGCAGGCAAGGGAGGCCAAGCAGATGGAAATAAGAATGTCTGCTGCCTCAACCGAAGACCCAGGGGAACAGCTCCATCTTGCAGGCCCTACAAAATGGCATCAGATCAGGCTTTACATCTCCAGCTGGAACCAGAGAGAAAAGGTGACTATGGGTGCTTACTAGTTCCTCTTGTCCTTTTTCGTTGTGGTGCTTTCTTTCTGTTTGCTCTCATTATGATAGTCCAATGCATCTAAAGACATGTTATCATGGCTTTTTTTTTAGCAGGAACACACAGGATCACAGTTCTGGCTGGCTTGGTGTCAGGGGGTGTGACCTAATATGCAAATGAAGTCCTTCTGGGCTTTTTCTTCAAAAAAGCCCTGTGTGAAACAATGGTGACATCAGGGGTTGTGGCTTAGTATGCAAATGAGTTTCTGCTGGACTTTTTCTACAAAAAAAACCCTGCTAGTTACCATAACACAGCATTGTGGTAGAAATAAGTTTGAATAAAATGGCCGGGGGGGGGGGTCAGAAAAATCATGTTCTATAGCAGCTGACTGACTAGCCCAATGCTGATCTCATCCTTAGCAGGTGAGTCACAGGCATGCAAACTAATACCAAGTAGCAATGCTTCCCCCAAAGCAAAGAGCTGATCCCAGCTTTTCTTCCTTTGTTTCAGAAGTTACTTCAGAAGAAGCCAGGACACATCACTTTTGTGTCTGGTCAGAGCTCACCCATTCAAAAGCTGCTGCCTCCATTGTTGGAGGACACTTTGCTTGGAATCTCCCAGCATTTTGCAATTGGCCCTGCCAGGTTGTAACCATTTTGTGATGGCATCCACTAGATTTTTGCAAAATTCCAAAAATGCTCAAAGGCACAAGGTTAGAGACTCCTACCATAAAAGGAAAGGGTGAAAATCCCCCCACTTCCCTTTCTCTTGCTTAAACTGTAGGTTTAGAAGTCCATGGCTATTTCCACATAGCTTGCCTGCCCAGGGTTCAATGCTATTGTGAAGCATGTTTGTTTTTCCTGCTTCCCCACAACATTGTGGTACCTCCTGGCTTTCCCCCCAGCTTTTTGAAATCTGCTTTGCTCTTCTGTGCTGTTAAATCCTGGATGGCTGCTGTGAGAGTGGGAAAATTACCATGGTAGTCATCCCGCCCCTTTGCCTCCACCATCATGAACTTCTATTTTTATTTTTAAAACACCACTAGAATGTATATAACAGGTTTGCTGAATTTCATGATCTCATTTTTAAAAGTCTCTATCTGGCTGACTAGGCAGGTGTCCCCTCCCTCCCTCACCGCTCCATGTACATCCTTCCCAAAGCTGAACGCTCAGTGGAAGAAGACAACCATCTCAGTCTCTATCCTATTCCTTTGTGGAGATATAAAGAATATCTCCGCAATGAAATGAACTTAGAGACTTACTTTAAAAATTAAAGCTGGGAGTTCAGAGAACCTGTTACACAGTTGTTATAATGCTATAACAATATTGTAGTGCCAGTTTTTTAAGGCCACAGTGAGTCTGAGGTGAGTATGGCCACTTCCAAGGGACTGGGAGGGAATCTGCAGGAAAATCTCCCATGTGGAAGCTCAATTGCCACTGTGCTTTAGCAGCTGCTGCATCAATAATGAAGAAACTGCACGAGCCCATTCCCATGTGGAAACCACCCTGAACGACATACATAAACTTATTCAACCTATCATACTAGCTTTTCATTTCCCAGTAACCATTTAACTCTTTTGTTACCATAGGCATTACTGAAGAATTTAAGGCCACGGAGTAAAGATGGATGGTCCACTCAGTAAAATTAATAGGCTATTGATAAAGATATGTATGTTACATGCAACAAAATGTGTACAGGGCTTTAGTCTTAGCCTGTAGTTCTACTGCTTCTTCTGCAAAGTCTTCCTTGGTGGTCATTCTTTCAAGTACTGACTAGGGTTGCTAATCCCCAGGTCCCATTAAGGTTTCCCCAATTTGGGGGGCTCCAATCCACCACCAGCTAACTGACTGCAAGGGAAACCTCACCCCCGAACAGGGATGCTGTCACACCATGTCCCTGATACAATGACGTCACATGAGGCTGCTCTGATTTTTTTGGACAAACTCTATGGTCTTGCAGCAAAAACCATAGAGTTTTTGCCCAAAGCCTAGAGTGTCATGTGCAATGTCAGTGGCATGATGATGTCCCTTCCGGGTGATGTAATTGTGCTGTGCATGCTTTACACACAAGGCATAAGATTCCCAGAGTGGCTCCAGGATCCCCACACTAGCAGCCAGGTAGAACATGGCAATTGTAGTACTAACTCTGCTTAGCTTCTGAGGTACAATGAGATCTGGCTACACCATGCCAGTTTCCCTTTTTTTGAAAGCTGTATTGTAACCTAGTGATGGTAAGATCATTTGTTTCCACACATAAGATGGGCTTGCTCAGAAAACAACACTGTTGGGCTTTATGTGATACTTCTCACGTAAAGAATATCTTCTCTAGTGATAAAATAAAATCCTGATAGGATTGAAAGATATCTAATTTCTGCCAGTTTTTGTTGTTGTTAGTCGGGCTCTGTATTCCAACAACACAATGAGAATATAGGAGACAAGTTTCAAAGTCCTGATACATCACACCATTTTTAAAAAGCAAGTTCCTAGAACTAAGTTGTGTCTATGACTAGGAGTTTGAATGAATGTGGGCCATTCCTTCTGATATGCCATAAGCTAGAGGACAGAGGTACTGAACTTGGTTTCTGATTGTCAGAAATCACGTTCTTAGATGTAAATGTTTGTCTTTCACCGCATCAGGTAGATACAGAATAAATCATGCAAAGTAAGCAAATATATGGATTTCTTCTTCCATATATTTATAACTAATGTATAGGTGGCAAATTGTTTTTGGCACAAAGGTTGTGTTACCTTGATGGAGATTTTTAAAGGGAAAATCAGTTTAATATCAAATACTTAAATTCATAAATATTAATTTGTTACTTTAATATTGGTGGAGCATTTAGGAGTCCAGAGAGAATAATTTTCTGAAAGCTTGTACTAGCTTTCAGTGGCCCTCCTCCATTTTGTCTTCACAACAACTTTGAGAAGTAGGTTAGGCTTAGAGAACAACTGATTCAAAATTACACAGTGAGTTTCATGGCTGAGTGGGAATTTAAACATGTATCTCCTCAGTCATAGTCTGCTACTCTGTGCTCACTAGCCCTCTAAATCTGAATTAATTAATTTCTCAACTGTATATGATTTTAATATATGAAATTAGGTTGAAAGTCTTTCTTTCATTAATGGAATGACACTTTCATTCATGAAAGGAAGGAAGCAGTTATTGTCGATTCTTTCTTCCCTCTGAAAATCCTGTACTTTACGATTTTTAAGACGGACCTTGATCACCCAAGAGGTGTTTTAGGGGGAGCATATGGGGCTGCACTGGAAAGGAGGAAGCAAGAAAGATCTACTCTGTTAGCAGTACCTGCTCACAGTCGTTTTGACACAAGTTAACAGTTGCTTTAACCCAGGCCCATTGTATCTTTATTTTTGAGATCCTAAAAATTAGCTAATCCATAAGTATTTTTAAGAGGTTTTATTTTAATTTATTTTGAAAGTACAAGCTATACATAGTTCTGGCTATGTCATTATTACACTGAGAAAGCAGATATAGGTATTTTTAAAAATAAACAACACTGAATGGCCAGTGGTTTTTTTTAATTGAGAAGACAATCTGACTGACTTTTAAATGCTTGAATTTTTGAGACATTTGTCCTTATAGGAGAGCTTTCACTTATGAACAGGCGCTTGTTGAATTCGGTCAGACCACTGGCATATGCATCATTAGTGCACATACGTCAGTATTTGTGAGATCAGGCAATTAGCAAAATAGAGTTTTGTCTGTAGCAGCAATTTGCATGTTATAATAAGAAAACCTATTCTAGGAAGCTGGTAGGCTTATGTGGGGAGGCAAGCCTGAAAACACATATCTATTATGTGCTCTTTTCTTCATGGTAAGACAACTCCTGATTGTGCACTGTATAATGAATTTCAGAAGACATAGATCCCTATTGTTGCTAGATTTTCTGGGATTCATTCTTCCCCTGATGTATATATATGAACCTTTCATTAATGGCAATTACACACTAAACACTGGAAAAGAATGAGCTTTCTGTGTCAGGGACAAAAATTACAGTTTTAAAAGTCACGGGAAAACACTTGCCTTTAAAAAAGACTGTAGGCCAGCTAATATTGAATATTGACAAGACAATTCTCCTAAGATTGCCCATTTTATTTAGGATTCCCCCTCTCTTTTTAAAAAGTGGATATGTAAAGACAGTACAGCCAAATCTGCTACAGTGGTGTTTTTAGGTGTTGTGGTATTTCAATAGGCTTCCTAAATCCCCTGCCTGGGCGGGGGACCCCCGATTTGGAGCCTCCTCCCCCCGCTCACCAAAAATCTGGAAAGCGGGGGGGGAGGGGGAATGGTGGCCCTTCCCATCCAGCCCCGATCCCAACAGCTTCTCCTTGCCCCTTCCCTTCCTACCGATCCC